>NC_133539.1:35650833-37050000 GCF_048773025.1 Camelus bactrianus
TGTCCCTGAGATTTCCCTAGATGTGATGATTTAGGAGTTGGAACTCTCCCAATGACTTGAACCCTTGTTCGCATTTGCCCTTTTTAGTTATTCTCTGTAGATTACCTTTGTTCATGAATCTATGTATTTTTCAAAACCGTCCTGCATAAAAATATTGCTGTTCTTAAGAACACAGTTCATTAGATTAAGAACAAGAAAAATGGAAGACAATGTTATGTCTTGCAGCTAGTTGAATTAAATTTAGCACGGTGACTACGCCTACTCAGCTCTGAAAACTTGATAAAATTGCAAACCATGGGTAAATATCTTGATGGTGCTTTTTATTGCTCCTTCTCTGATCTCCAGGAAAATTAGTCAGCCAACATTCTGCAGCTAGGCATTATTTTTATGACTAAATTATCATCCCAGGAGACAACATATGCAACATATGATAATATATTTGTTGTTTGGAAGAGAATGTTTTTTATTCTACTCACTGCTACTCTGCATTTTAAAGATATTTTTCATAACCTTCTGCTACTATATGAGCTTTTAACATACGCCATGAAAAATATTCTTGCTGGCATTATCTCTGTTACAACAATTACCTTATCCAAGAAATATTTCCAGTTCTAATAAAAAGTATTTGGCAAAAAAGCCTTTATTTGAGATACTAAATTTTCCAATAATTCATTCACATTCTATTCTCTATTCCATATCCCATTTTAAACTGAGAACATCCTTGTTCTCAATCCTAGCCTTGATTTCTTGTATTGGGGAGAAACAATTTTTCTCTACCCTTCAAAGTTTCTTTTAGCTGGTCTAATAATCAAATCAACATGAAACAGATTAACAGGAGAAAAACAAATTTAATTTCGTATGGATGGGAATCTCAGGTACATGAGAGAGTCAAAGACAGAAAAGTAAAATGATGGATAGATGCCATCTTGAGCTAAGGAGTAGGGAAGGGGGCCTGGGGCTTCAAAGGGGAGGAGGGCAATTCTCATGTTGATAATAAGAGTAGACATGGGGTAATTAGATGTTTGCCCTGCCGTATAGGTGGGCCACTCAGATAAAGTTTATCTCTGGTAATAATTCCCATTCTAGAAAAGGACCCTTCTCTCCCCTCCACCCCAATTTGAATTCTTCCAGGTAGTTAAGGGAGGGGCAGAAGCTTCTCTTAAACTGGCAGAGTCTTTGATTGCCTTTGGCTCAAAATAATTCACATGCCCAAGTGGTACATTTTGGGGAGCAGGATACTGAAAGGAACAATTTCTCCTGTAGGAACTTGAAAGATTCATTCAAATCTAGATTATCTGCTCTCTGGAGACCATATCAGGTTAACTTTCAGAGCGTCATTTATACTGATTGCTACTTTGTCAGGACAAAGGGGTCCACAAGATCACTTCTTGAACCTTAGTAGAAGAATGGTGTGGCTATGTCAAAGTTCCTCTTTAGCATTTGTGAAATAAAAGTGCCACAGAATCTTTGCATTTATGTTTCATTCCCAGAAGATTCTTAAAAACCGCACGAACCTCAATGAGCTCATTCAAGACCAATAAATTGCTGGTTAGAGTTCTTCAGTGTTCATCCTTGTATTTTCTTGGAACTGCTTGAAATACCCATGGAGGTCCTGGCTTCCTTCTGAGAAGCTGTAATTTGCGTCTGCATTTCTAGAATAATTTAGATACCGTTGATTTAATTTCCCATAATAAACCTTGCTTGGTACAATAATTTTATAATTTACCCTAAAATGTAAGGTATGGCCATAAAGTAATAGGTCTGCTATTTTGTTTTTTACACAAGCACACTGAAACAATTACATGAGTGTTTTCATACTAGGTTGTCTTTTTGGGAACGTGTACTCACTGCACATTCCTGCAGGAACACTGCACAACTTCAGGAACATTGCTGGTGCACAAAATGTTTTGGGAGCTCTTCTCTTGAAATTATCTCTAAAACTAGATTGTGAATGAAACTACCACATCACTCCAAATTGTTTAAGCATATAGTATTATGGGAAGCAGTCTTGACTAAGATAAGTTTATATCTGATCTCAACAAGTTTAAAGTTAATAAATAAGGAAAGTAGTGTTTTGTTGTAAAGTCTGTGTTTTTTTTCCTAACCAAAACAGCATTTATTCAGCTTAGACATCCACTTTATTTATTTGATTTATCATGCTATGATATGGTTATTTCAGAAAAACACATTTATCATTTTAAAACAGCGTGCCAAGGCATTCTTTTTTGGATAAACACATCCTTGTTAATCTGCTTTACTGGTCATATTACTTTAATCACACAACACACTTCAGAAGTTAGCATTCAGTGCCTCAGTGCATTAAACCTTTCCGATTGCTCCTCTGAAAGGTGTTGCCTTTAGGTAGAGGGTAACTTACTAAGGAATCATGAGACACTTGATTCAATGCCCCTGAGTGAATGCAGGGTGTCTGCTGTTTTCATTTTTAAAACATCTCTGCGATCAACAGCTAAGGTAGAAGAGCGGAATAGAAATTATATCAACTAATTCTATATTTAAAAATTCTTAAACTGGAGGGGACATCTGAGGAGTTGAGAAAATCCTTTGTCTTAAAACTTATTTAACAATTTATTAGACGTTTTCCCGGGCTGCTTTTGATAGTGTCTAAAGTGTACCACAACTTTTCCTTCCTTGTATCCTCAGAGTATGCCTGAAAGGAAAGGGTCAGCAGAGAGAGTGATAGACATTTTTTGGGTGTTTTATCTTTTCCACAAGAATATTCGGGAGGAAATCAGACATTTTTTTCTATACACACTTCTAGTTATTTCTCTTGATTTCTCACTACTGAGTTACACAGAAATCCCAGACATTGACACTTTTTATTATATAATATTATTTGCATGCTGTCATCTTTATAAAATTTATGACTCATGAAATGTTGAGAGTGATAAAGGTATAAAGTTTTAGTATTATTGTAAAAATAGTTCAATCTTGCAGATTCCCTGAAATGCTCTTGAGGACACCCAGAAATGCTTGTATGACCCTTTGAGAATCACTGTTATAGATATTTTATAAGGAAAAAAAAATTAAAAACTAAATAAATATTTGAGCAGTTATTAAATTATACAAAATATGACATGATATATAATACTATGTGATCTAACATGTTTGAAGAAATGTCCTGAAAGCATACCTGTGGCTTCATACCAAATCCATGGGTATACAAATCACCTGGAAATCTCCTAGATTTCAAATGAGACGCATGTGATTGGAGCATTTAACTCCGCAAATTAAAAACATCAGGAAATCTGTGTTGTTGAGAAAAGCAAGCAAAATATGAATCACCTCTTTTTGGTTACCCATAATGTGAATATATTTCAAAGTATAATTATGGCATGTTTTCTATTTTTTTTTTTTTTTGCACTGAACTACTAATTTGCTTTATTTTATTTGAACAGAAACATAGTATTATTGGTGAGACTGTTTTCCACTGAATAATTTTTCAATCTTTCTCCTCATGAAATTCCACTTTAGACAAGTTAGCATTTTTAGATGTCCATGCACACATCTGTGCATGTGAACATTCTTATATTCATATGTTGAAATACATGGAATCCGAAGCTCCAAGATGACAGTGCTCAATCTGCTGTTTTAAACAGCAGTAAGTTAGAGAATATATAGGCTTTTATCTAATTTACATGCTTTGTCATATAAAGTCAATCCAATTCTCAAGTCCCCAGATTCATTGTAGGGGCATAATTACCACATAAACTCATTTGGGAAATTTGTGAAAACCAAATGATATGTTCTTGGTTATATTCTTCATTACTGGTTTTTTTCTTTTTATTTCTGTCCTAAAGATGCATACTGAATAATTACCAAGTGGATTTTTGTATTGCATGAAAAGGTTCTGTCTTGTGTCATATTGTTTTATAACCAATTAACACCTACTTAATTTTTAGAAGATAAAACCAAATGAAGTTATCACAGGCATTGTGTGTTAAGTGATAGTAAAAAGAATTCTTATTTTACTTAATTTATTTGATTTTTCTTTCTCTATGACTCTGCCAAGTTGATGCCAGAAGTATTCTAGTACGGCTTTGTCTTATCACATTTCATTTGCAAGATAAGAAGAAAAGAGTGGCTAGACTAGGAAGTTAAAAGCTAAGCAGTTAAACACTCCAGTTCAGGACAACTCCATTCTAAGAACATATAATAATAGAAAGCATGAGCCTTAGTTCTGTAGAATTCCCAAGGACTAAAAATTATGCATACCCAAAACTGGTGTAATATAAAAAGATTAATTAAATTATTTTGATGAGTAATATATGCCATATATAATTTACACATGAATAAAAAAATAAGTAAATACCTAATCAGTAGCCTTCATGTAGTAAGTTATTTCAAGCTTGAACCCAAAATACATAATGTCAACCACGAATTTATTTCCTACTCTCTTAGAATCAGTACCAGTACATCTGTAGCTTCACAAAGTAAAGGTATAGATTCAAAAATCAGGAAATTCTAGATTTTACAGCCTCAGTTAACGTTGCATCAAAGTTATTGAGAGCTCTTAACTTTCTAGGCACCCATTGTAGAGAGAGAGGTAGCATAAACATTTTAACATGTGAAAATAATCCATCCACATTTATGTGGAGAAAAATCACAGCTAAAATTTTGGAGTGGAACACAGGAGTGAGGATGTTCCATGTAAATCGTTTACACACAATCTCTAGCAGGAACTGTTTTCTCTACGATGTATCCGTAATTCATTCATTTATTCATTCAACAGATATTTGAGTGCCTACAATGCTTACAAGACACTGTTCTAAGACCGGAGGATCCAGAGGTGAATAAAACAAACCCCTGACCTCATAAGCTTACATTCTAGTGTGGGGATTCAGATAATAAACAAACAGGTAAAGGTGCAGCAAGGCAGAGAAGTAAGATGAGGAATGTGGACGGTGTGAGGGGGCTGCTATTCTAGTTAGAAGGATCAGAGAGTTTCTCTGATAAAATGATGTGAGAGCAGAGAATTGGTGAGAGTGAAGGAGTAAATAACATAAAGATTGAGGTTAATAAGCCAGATCCATTTTGCTTTAACTATTTTCCAATTTAATAAAATAATTTAAATAAATTCTCTAATTCCAACAGGCACTCTTTACAAGGAGACAAATTATGTACTTGGTTTAATGATATAACTCAGACTAAACACCACGCAAATAGTGACTGGTCCTGTCTATAGTTTTGGTGAGCCCAGGAAGCTTAGTAAAAATCACTTCCTAAAGTTATTTCCAGTTGACTTGTGAATATTCCACATTTTCTAATACATGACAACACATTGCCTAAAACTTTTCCTGTGTGCCCTGAAGCCAATGACCAGCCCCAGACTACCTCAGCATGGGGAGGGATAGCAGCCATGATGTCCTAAGCCAGTCTTACTGCTTGATGCCTGGAATAGCTAATAATTTGAATCATTCCTGTCCTATGACCCTTTTCAACCATAATTCTATATGTCATGGTTCAAGTCCACTCCCATGATTTTGTACCTTTTATTTTCTAGCCATTGCTCTGAAATTGTTCCAATATTTCAAGCAATTTTTGCTAAACATAGACATACAAGGGAACCATTGCCATGCTGTCTGGTCAGAATTGTCTCATCAAATATTTATGAGATTCTCAACCTACCATTTTGTGTTTCCTTATTTTTCAAATTATCATATTAATAAATCCAAGCTTACTCAATTTACATACTTGTTTTGGTTAATTACTAGGATGAATCTAATATTACTTCTATTTCATTATTTGTATTGTAAATATATAGTATTCTTGCTATGTTGAATAGGTCTCTCTGACTTGTTTACTTATCAATATTGCTTTTCTGGAAAATTGTGTTCAGAGTACTAAAAATTCAGACTTTGAGATGAATTTCTATAACCTTTTAAAAAATGAAATAGAGATTGAGTATATATAAAATACAGGTTTAAGATTTAAAGCCTCTTTGAACTTTGAAAGGAACTGCACCCACATTAGGATATATGTTTAGTGTTACCCCTAAATTTTTGCATTGTTTTGGCTGAAGATAGACATTATACATCAGGTGACCTAATTTATATTGTGTTACATTAAGTCTGAAAGTAACAGAAGAGTTGTTTATTTGTAGTTCATTTCCTGGATAGCCATAAAGTACCTTAGAAGGCAAGGTGAAGATTTTCCTATATTTAAGAAACTTTTAAGCATCTCACATACTGTTGAAAAATTTCAAAGGTCCAGATTAATGGCTCTTGCTACCTGAGAGATCATCTGTCTCTGGTCTTGTGTGTCAGTCAACATCTGCTGGCATAATTCTCTCGATGGCTTTTAGATTTGAACTACGGGGAGTCAGAACAGATGCTTCCCCCGGGAGTGCTCTTGGATTGCCCTTCACCTTGTCATCTGCTGTTGTCTACAGTGAATGAAGTTCAGTTCCTGACAATAGATAGATCCTAAATCCTTGAGTCAAATGATTTATCTCTGTAGTCCCACTTCCAACCTGAGAAGCCAATATTTGCCTCCAGGTTAAACACTCAATTACTCAGGGTTTACTAAGATAAACTCTCCAAAATCCTTTGTCGCTCTAAGTATGACCTGACAGAGCTCACAGGCAGGCAAATGGGAACTAGGGATCAACAAAGCATTTCCTAAATCAGTAGGGAGAGATTTGTATATGTAATTAGAGAAAAATTGGGGCAGACATGAGATACTATGCCTCAATGTCCAGAGATTTCAGCAATTACACTCCTTTCCTTTAGGAATCAAGACTTGAAGCCCCCTAACCCATAGCGAATGAGCTGACTTCATTAAGCACCTGAAAAATTCAGGGCTTCTAGCCAGATGTCTCCTTTAAACTGTCGAAATTCATTAAGCTTAGAGAACTGAGTTGCAGGATCTTCCAAGAACAGGTTTACTGTGTGATTCCTACTCGAACTGCTGTTTCTGGACAAAGTGAACAGGTTTTGGACTACTTAAATCCTGGATTAGAGTTTAACAATTATGTAATGCCTCTGCCCTGAGGATCCCTAGTACCTTTATTTGCACCATTTTATTCACCTTTAACTTTTCTATAAGAATTCTTTGGAAGTAAATCCAGACATGACACCCAATAGACATGCAGTTTAGGCCAGAGTTAGGATCATCCTTGAGAGTCCAAAGTAATTAACATTAAAAATGTCGGCATCCTTGATGTTTATGTAGGTTCAAGATACTGGAAAGTTGAAAACGCTAAGGTTTGTAAGTTAGCACAGCGGTTAGAGATAGATAAAACTTAACATAAAGTCAAGTTTTATGTTTCCCATGACCCTCAACTTATGAATGATAAGATATCTGCACGGAGAGGCTAAGAAACTTGGCAAAAATTAAATAGTACCGTCAAAGCTAAGCCTAGGGACGACAACTCCTAATTCTCACTGAACTTAAGAATCCAGTGGAACAAGAAGTGACCATAAATCCCCCTGCGCCCTCGGTCACTGAGCTGTGAATAGACAAGGAATCAGCAATGGGGGGATCTGGCTCTGGGTCTGGCATTGCGAATACGGGAAACAAGCATTAACTTCTGATTCTGTTAAGTTTGGACTGGAGGTACCACTGCAATTGAAGCTTTAGACACAGTCCATATACTGTGGATCTGGGCTCGCTCCAGGCAATTGGAGACTTTTCCCAAATACATAAATATCTGGGGAGCTTACATGTGGATATAGAGACCACCTTAAGTAAATGCTTCATTTTAAGACCTGTTAAAATATTGTAAAAAGCATATCTTCATAAATTATTTTTGTAGTAACTATTTGTGCTTTATTTTTCTGAATGCCTAGTAGCATTTTACCAATCAAAATTTAAATTGCCAACTGATTTCAAAGTTTTAGCTCACTAATAACAGCTGCCTTAGAATAGCTTTACTGTGGCAGGAGGGAAGTAAGCCAAATGATGACACCATTTTGTTCTGCCAAATTGAAATTTTTGGATAGTCCATAGAAGGGTAAGTTTGGCAGATATTTGAAAAGTATCTAAAATTTTTAAATGCCCCCCCCCCACATTCATAAACTTAAAAAGCAATTTCTGAGTGTGAAAAAGAAGGAGAAGAGAATATAAGTCAATCAATATGGGCTTAAATTTGTTGGGGTGGGAGGCAGGGAAGAAAGAGGAATATTTGTGGTCCAATCGGAAGCAGAAGTATGAATAAATTCTGTAGTGCGTTACTTGTGGGAAATTTAATGAGTCAGACTCTTGTATGCTCAGTTTATTTTATTTTGATAGTCTTAGATCTACAGATGCTCAGCTTGAAGGAGGAGAGCCTTGTTGTGAAGTGTGACTAAATTAAAATTTATGGGCCCCAGCTTCTTCTTCCACCCTTATTTCAGAAGCAAATTGAGCCCTCAAGGACTCTTATCCAAAGTCTCACGATGCCAAGGAGATTTATGTTTTTGCAGCCATAGATGAATAAAACAAAGAAGTAGAGGGAAAAACCTCAAAGAGATGCTAGTGTATCTACCAAAATCCAGGTATCAGAAGATGAGCTCTGATGAACTTTTCTAGACTAGAACAGAAATGAAAATATCCATGGGAAATGTGCTAATGGTTAAACAAACAAACAGATACAAAAAAAGTACTAATTCCCCTTTGTCTACACAAAATCTAGATAATCCAGATAAAGCCTGGATCTCATTTGAATTATTTTCCCCTGCTGATCAAGATTTGTCACCAACCATTTAAAGCAATAGTTACCCAGTAGGGGTGATTCTGCTCCCCGGTGGGTATTTGATATTGTCTTGAGACATTTTGGCCGTCACAATTGGAAAGGTGCTAATGAGTAGAGACCAGGGATGCTATTAAATTTACTACAATACACAGGATAGCCTCTATGGCAAAGAATTAATCTGGTCTAAAATGCCTACTGTAGAGAGACCGTGTTCTAAAGTTACCCAACGTGTATAAAAAATGAGAGTAGGGATCAGATCTCTCTCTCAGGTACTTTATAATTCTCCAGTCCACACTGGACTGCAAGTTACATGGAATAATGTGGAATATATTGCCATTTGTGGAAAATTATGCAACAGACTAGCCATCTGCCTTCAAATCTCCTAGAATGTTGAACTTTGGGGTATCAAACTTACCATAACAAATACTATACCTTTTTATTCTTGTTAAATTTCATTCTCATTTGCTTTTGATCTAACACTTGAAATTTATAATTATTTTCTGCTCAAAGCTCTAAATTTTAAGCATGCTTACTTTATTTTTGATGTTTTGATTTCATTTATTAAAATGTCATTGGTGTAAACTCATGAATAGATATATTCACCTAGCAGATAAATGTTACTTATTTTCAGCCAGCATTTGAGTCTTACTTATGCATAGATATTTTTTATGTTTTAAAATTTTACTTATCTTCATCTTACAAAGGAATGGAGTAACATTCATGTATATAGACTAAAAATATTTATTAAATTATTGCTGGCATTTTTAGATTGGTAAAATATCTACAACAGTCATATTGAGACAACTGATATGGAATGCATATTATTTATGGAGTCAGATGAAAATCTTTATAGCATTCTGCAAAATCTGAAATGCTTAATCCAACAATGATCCCATCCTATGAGATATTTTAATAATTTTATAGATACTATCAAAAATTGATAATCAGTGATTCTTATACTTACTATCATTATGAGACTAATAGAATTATTAAGTCATAGCATGAGGGGAAAGAAGAGTATATTAGAAAATTATATGATTTTTAAAAAACTATTATGCTAGATATTAGCTCATTCTTATTTGGTATTTACATATATTCTAAAAATTAGATTTAATGTATTATTTTCTAAAAATGAACTGTATGTTTTTTTAATTCTCAAAATTATCATAGATCTTCAGTAAAATCTACTACTCTAAGTTTATAAAATAATTAATCTTATTCTCTCTCAAGAAAAACTACACACTCCTCCAAGAAACAAGGTATTGTAAATAGGAGAGCTAAAAAGTCAGACTCCTGTTTTAAACTGTGGGGATGCAGAAAGGAAGGGGGAAAAGCAGTTACTTCTTTGGACATCCCAGACTAGTCAGGATAATTAAGCAGTTGAAGGATCACAGAAAATGGAGTGACCGAAGTGGCCTAGAAGAGCCTCACGTGTTCTACCAATGAGTTCACAATTGACCAGGATGTTCAACCAAGAAGTGTGCTAGTTACAAAAAGCAGGTAGGGAAAAAGCCTCCCACGAAAAACGAATAGCATGTATTTAGGGAAAAGGGAATTCAGTGCAAGTCAATGAACATTCACTGAGTTCCTCCTCTGCACAGTTGCAATATAGTATCTAAACAACACAGTTGCTCTCAGCAGTGAACACAGGCCCGTGTGGCTTCTTCTCATTATCTTCACCTTGTAATCTATTCAGCTTTTCATAGGCTTATGATTTCAAATTATAGTTTGGGCACACTAATTTTATTTATGGCAATGTATAGGACAAGAGCTATTGAATTTAAAGATTTTGTGATAACAGGTACCCTCACCCTTCCTCAGTCTCTATAATAATATTATGAGCTCAGAAGGAATCTCTCCTGCAGTTTGATTTCAAATGAAGTATGTACTATGAATATTTTTTTCTCACTTAAAGCCAGAGTGACTCCTTGTTGTTTGCCAATCATGGAAAATGTTTTATATAATGCTTCTTACTCTGATACAATTTTAGCAATAATAGCAACAAATGCTATCCCTTACATCTTCATTTAATAAATTCTTTATGCAAATAATACAAGTGCGCTAAAAAATATGCTCTCCATTTGAAGGGAATTGGAATGAAAGAAAGGGCAACACATTTATTAAGTACTCTATCAAAGATTAGACACTTTATTAGTTGCCTTAAGTATATTATAAATCTATTGCCAATGACAAAAAAATTCCCTAAATAATAATGAATAATCCTCAATCACCTTTATTCTCTTCCTTCTCCAGTGATGGATGGTGTCATTTATAAGATGGCAGGCTAAGGGCAGGATGAGAGTCTGGAATGTATGATTATCACTTCATTCTCAGAGCAAAGCCAATCAGTCTAAAACACTACCTGGAAGCAGATAATGAAAGTCATCTGATGAGAAAGCTAAATGTTCCAGGGTTAAAATTCTAGGGTTAAAAGCTAATTATCTAGGGATTTGAACGAAATATCGAGCAAAAGCAAACAACACTTACTCATTGACACTTTCTTCTAAATAAAGAGTTCAAATTAGCCCCAGTTGTTCATTTAGAATGAGTTGCATGGATATCATATGGGAAAATATGAATTAAGAGTTTCCTATTTGTAATTAAAATAAATATATTTACTTTTGAGTATATGAACTTACTGAACAGTGACCTAGAACAGAGCCCAGCAACTAAGAAAATGACTAGTACACTAAAAAGTTGATCAGTGAAAAGTTCTAGGAAAGTTCATGAAACATTTAATTTGCAAACTGATTTAATTGTTGAGCTGATTGAATACCACTTATTTACCTTTCATGTGTTCAGAATAACAAGTTTGGAATCAAATGGAAAATAATCAAAATTTCCCCTTTCCTTATGCTTTCCTATAAGCAAAGCAACAACTCAAGCTTTGATGCAGTTAGGAGCCAGAGCAAAGCTTAGAGTAAAATCCTTGATGACAAACTAGTGAATAAGGCCATGACCTGCACTTCTCAAGCTAACAAATATTGTAATGAAAGCTCTCTGTCATTTCCCAGCTGACTACTGTGCCAAAGCCAGAATATTCTGTTAAGAATTAGTCCAAAGTTAAAGATAATGTAAGAATTATTAGATCAGCCAATGAGTTTCAAAATTGTTACACTGAAAACTTTGAAGCTGCTATTACAATTGTGTCTGTGTGTGTGTGTGGTGTGTGAGGCTGCAGCAGTTACAAAACGTATTAGCAAGGGAGGAGAATTCAATATGTATGTGTTTTGATTAAAATAATTTACCATACATTTTCCCAAACGTGTTTCTTCTTTTGTGTGTGGGTATTAAACAATGTTTCAACAAGATTTGCACAGTGAAAGCAAATAGACAGCGTTTGATTGGAAAATTGGTCTGGAAATAATTTGCTTGAATCTGTAACCATGTGCTGCGTTAGAAAACACACTGCACAAGTCTCAGTCAAGGACTGTAAGAGCGAAGCTCCCACTGAAGAGACGGGTGTGGCAGCAGTCCCTCCAGTGGCATTCATGTCTGTATCCAGAACCCCTGATGAAAAGACTCCCCTTCCAAGCTGAAACGTACGTGTGGCTGTGTCTTTCCTTAAAAAATTAAAGGAAAACAAAAAAAAAATTTATTAAAATAGTCTCAACAGGCTTTCCCCCCTTGAATCAGCCTGCCTCCCATTCTTGGAGATGTACTTTTCCTTTTTTAAATAAATCTTTAAAAATCTTTTTGCTGAAAAAAAAAAAAAAAAAGGCTCAATAGCCTCCTCTCTGGAAATCAGGGATGAAGCACTAAAGATGAAACAGCTTTGGCAGGTATCATTTTAATCCTGGTTGAAGTAAAATACAATAATTGGGCTTCTCGTTCGTGGTTGTCACCAATCTATTGGGTTTCTTTCTCCCTAATGCCTATATACTTACTTCAACCAGAGATCTTAATAAGGTGACATGCATCTGTGCCTTATATTTCCTAAATATATACAAAGTTTTCAACATGGAAAGGACTTTTCTTCTTTCCTTCGGCTATTTTTATGCTTTTTGTAATTTGTTTCTGGGCAAAGTGTCTGTAGCAGAGAGAAGACATTCAGCTGAGATTTGAAAATGTTATCTTTTCTTTGCCCCATGAATACAATTTGTTTGACTGCTGTTAATTCTCAGAGTTCTCCAAAAAAAAAAAAAGGAGAGAATATATGCCCAGTGATTCCATTTGGTATCTTGAGTAGATTTTGTTAAATGCCAAACGTATAATTCTATTTCTGTCAAAATTAAGGGATAATATTTGAAATCTTGACTCCTTAAAACCCAAACTTGGACTAGACAGGTACAAATAAATTAACTTGATTCTTTAAAAAAATGTTATTATTATTATTTTTAAGATTGAATGTATTAGCAGAGAATGGGCAACATTAGGCTGGGGGAAAAAAGCCTCCAAATTTAAACATGAGAAAGGATCTTGTAAATTTTTGTTGAAAAAATGCAAACTATAAAGAAGAGTGAGTGTAAGTGAGAGAGAAAAGAAAGGGGCAACTTCTAAAACTATATGCCCTCTCATCTCTGTGACAGATAAGTATTTTCTGTCCTGTTTTTCTGGCTCTAGGCCATCTTTACTCGGGTGCACATTGAGCACTGTAGTGTTTCTCACTAACTCCCAAAGCTCTTTTAGTCTGGCTCCCATCCCCTCCGACTTGATTTCCCATCGCCAGTATAAATCGCAGTACCCTTAGGCTGGTGGCTTCTCAAGAAGGCTGTGCTTATTCCTCCTCTCTGACTCACTTTTCTACAGTTTCATGCATTCTTCAAAACCCAGTGTAAGCCCGACCTCCTTCAGAGACCTTCTGACAGCACTCATTCTGGACAGCTCACTTGTATGAAATCATTGAAGGGAAGTGTTGCATTTGCTGAGCTAGCTCCAATCCCATATGCCACTCTCCTCTTCAGGATAATACTTGCTCAGTATACTTATAATTAAATCCCAATTCGACCTTCCCCCCGCTTCTTATTATATGCCTCCGCATTCTCTGTAGTATTATCACACCTAGAAACCGTTCCTCCAAAACATACATTTCCCTCCTCTGTGCTTTGATTTATGCCATTTCCCTCAGAGTTTGGGAGTATCAAGCTAATGTTTCTTGAGACTTTCCTATATGACTGAAACTATGCTAGAGATTTTACTGAAATTTGTCATTTAGCCTCACAACCGTGCTATGCACCAGCACTATTACTTTCCCAAATAACAGATGAGGAAATTCAGGCTTAATGAGGTTTAATAACTTACCTGCCAAATTGCCAATCCATTTCTCTAAAGCAATATATTGACACCTTTCAGCATTATTTAAGAACCAGTGTAGTGCTGTGAGGTACCATGTCAATGGAGTACGTTGGTGAATATGGCGTAAGATTGGGACATCCATCCCTTTTTTCTTATTGTATCAAAAATTGACACATCTTACAAGGCTCAATTCGGATGCGAGTGAGAATCTCAGCTCTGTGCTCTACATCAGAGTCTCCACTACTGCCTTCCCATTCAGCAGAAGGTCGGTAAACTGCATGATTAACATCACCTGAAGTTTTTCAGCAATGCAGACCCTGGCCACACTCTGGAGCTACTGAATCAGAATTTCCGTTTTCATGAGAGTGAACCCCAGGTGATTCGTATGCATTGTAAAGTTTGAGAACCAAAGCGCTAGATACTTATTTCTTTCTGCATTATTTTTCACAACAACTAATTAGCATTCCTGTTTGCCTGATATTTCCCAAACAGAAGGGCCAGTATGCTATTTATATTTGTCTCACCCAGAATGACTAGTGTAATACTTCCCATATGGTTGCTACTCAGCACATCTTTATTAAATGTATTTATTAAACTGAAGAGCAAATTCCATGGGAGTTATACCTTTATATCTGCCATAACTCATAGAAGCAATATTGTCCTTTAGACTAAGTTCTCAGAATGTAGTTATTGTATCTTCCTAGCTCAAATGGTGCCTACCTAGTACATGGAAGGTACTTCACTGGTTAATGATGGAGTGAGGCACTGAGTAAATTAATTAAGATGACTGATGAATGTATTGAAGAGTTTTTTAAGAAGTATAATTTTATTTTGAATTTATTCAATTAATAAATACCTATAAGAACTTATGTATCAAGGAGTGGTGTAAATTCTTTACAAATATTACCTTGTTCACATTCTGCACTAAAGATTGTGCATAAATCTATTTTAAATCAGCAGACATTGATTTGAGATACCTCGTTCAATTCTAATGTATAACACAGCATGTCTACTTCA
This sequence comes from Camelus bactrianus, assembly GCF_048773025.1. NCBI lineage: Eukaryota > Metazoa > Chordata > Mammalia > Artiodactyla > Camelidae > Camelus > Camelus bactrianus. Next base: position 35,665,778 of record NC_133539.1, read on the forward strand.
GGTTGTTTTGTTGCAGATGACCAATAAATGTGCCGTAATTGGTATAAAATGTCAGCATTTAAGGAGTGTTCAATTTTTTTTCCTTTCGTCATTTCAAAATCTTCCCAAATTGATTGGAAGTAAGTATTGCAGTAAATAGTATACCACTCACTCCTGCTTGGTATTAAAATAGGAGAATATAAAGATATATCAGAAGAAACCCACATTCCATTTCAGAAGAGAAATACCTTGAAAAATTCAGTCTAATTTCAGATATAATGTATAGTATAGGTTTTAGTCATTCGTGACATCTGTATACATGATTTTATATTCCAAGGGAGGGAAGATCCCAATCCGGTGGACATCACCAGAAGCTATAGCCTATCGCAAATTCACATCAGCCAGCGACGTATGGAGTTACGGGATTGTTCTCTGGGAGGTGATGTCCTATGGAGAGAGACCATACTGGGAGATGTCCAATCAGGATGTAAGTATTTGTAGTCGATGAGTTATGGGTTCAGATTAGGAGATCAAGCTGTGCAGGGAAGTGGAGCATAATGAAACCAGGTGGCTCCCAGTTTGTGACATTGAAACAGAATACTTAGAAGAAATGAAATTGTTTCCAAATCTTGCAAAGATATTAATTGAGTTGCTCTGAAGGCTTTACAGTTTTCCCTCAAGCAAGGATTTAGAAATGAGACAAAATGAAGACATCTGTAATAAAATGTAATGAAATAAGTGCATAACAACATAATAATAGATACCAGGGAATGTTCAAAGTATTTCTGCTACAAAATTGTTTCAGTGTAACTTTAGTAAGTTACACGTGTCTGCCATCCTTTTAGAGTTAATTAATTCATCTCTGCCAACATTTTGTTTACTTAAATATAGTATTTCCCAAAGTCAGACAAAACAATCTCTAGCATGTTGTTTCTCATAATGTATTAAACTTGCACGTGAACTTAGTTATACAAATTGAAGTCTTTGGATGGAGAAAATAATCTTTAACTTTCTCTTTTAACTGTGATATGATTTTTCAAAAGGATCTTTGTTTTCATAAGTTGTGTTTAGCTAATGCTCAGTGAAAGGATGCTATTGGCATAGGGAATCAGCACTCAGAGATTTTTCTTTATGCTTAGCCAGAAACTATGAGCATGATCTTAAAGATACATACGAAGGAAAGCTGAGATGCTCTGAGTCATTTCCTACTCACCACATATAAAGTCGCTTTTAATGTATTTGGATATAAAACCCTTTTTGAACTTCTTCAAACAAGCCGTGTTTTATCATGGTACTGGGAAAACCAGACTCACTTTCCACACCTCTATTTTCTAAACGCTTTCTGTATCAGAGGATCTCAAAATGTGATCTCTAGACCAGCAGTTTTAGCATGGCCTGGGAATTTATAGGAATGCAAATTCTCAGGCCTTCCCCAGAGTTTTGGAATCAGAGGTTAGTCCTCTGTGTATTAGTAAGTACTCCAGATAATTCTGATACACAGTTAAGTTTGAAAATCATGGCTTTACCTGATTTAAAAATGCTAATGAACTAATGGGGACTTAATTGAGCAGCACATGGGCTTTTCCCAAAGGAGCTTACTACAATTTGGACGACACCATTTAAACTGTGATAGAACTAAAATCTATGTTGATTCTTCCTACATTCATTCACATATAGTTTCCATAGTATTCTGTATTACCAAATAATAATTTTCTTTATAATTTACTGAATTTCCTGTATCATAGAACATTTCCTTTGATTTTAATCTGAGAAGTCTCTTTACAAACTTTTCTTTCCTAAATCCACTTTCTCTGTCTCAGCATTCCTTTATATAACATTTTGGGGCATGGATAATATTTATTTAGTAAGTAGTTACCCTCTTAAGAAATTTAAAATGAAAACTTTTCCATTTAACTTTGAAATATTCGTATAAGTGTGCCCTGCCCATGAAGAAGTAAAAGAAATTCCACCTCTTCAGTCTCTGGAAACTTGGCTTTTCACACAGGTAATTAAAGCTGTGGATGAAGGCTATCGACTGCCGCCCCCCATGGACTGCCCAGCTGCGCTGTATCAGCTGATGCTGGACTGCTGGCAGAAAGACAGAAACAACAGACCCAAGTTTGAGCAGATTGTCAGCATTCTGGACAAGCTTATCCGGAACCCAGGCAGTCTGAAGATCATCACCAGTGCAGCAGCAAGGTGACACATTTGATTTTGTATCCTGCACTCACTCTGAAATGAATGTATTTTCTATCTCCAAAGTGTTAATTTTTTTCTGCCTCTCCCCCCACTGCATACGTGATACTTTTATTGCTCAGGACTAGAGAGGCGTGTTTTCTTTTTCCTTTTGAATCTTTCAGGAGGAAATCTCATGCTATTTAGTGATAATGATAAAATTCTGAGTTTTTTTTTTTTAACTTCCATCTTGACCAGAAGTGTGTATACATTCAGACTTAAGTCTTTAGAAACTAGAAACCCTGGACACATAGCTTCTTTTCACTTTATGCCATTTAAAAAAAAAAAAAAAAAGGAAGTCTAGAGGTGGGGAATTCTAGCAAAGTCTTAATTTATTCCTCATTTACAATAAAGTTCCATAAATCATAACAATGTCTCCAATTTCCCCTACTTGATTATACAGATATTTTCTTAACCCATAACATGTGCCAATTACTTTGTTAGATACTGTGGAGGATAAAACAAAGGGTAAAATAATGTCAGTGTTTTTGGACAGCAACACGATGTCAAAACATCATAGCTATAATGCAACCCTGAATGTATGATGTCTGTTAGACTTTATGCATAATCCTCCCACTTAAGAATCACTGAGTTGTCTTAGTCGCTTTGAGAAATGTCAATTATATTCTCATTGTACACATAAGAGAAAAGTGGTTCTTTTACAGTTTGATGATGTGTGTTTTTAAAGGAAAATTACAAAGTTTTAGTAAAGGAACTACATCTAGTGTTTGCAAAAATTCACAGTATTAACTGACATGCATACATACTATATGATGATGATTTACTATGACTCATGTGTGAGAGATATAATATCAAGCCCTATTGGAAAAAAAATTTATTTTCTTGTTTCTTTTATGCACATCTGTTGTTCTTACTGACAGTTACCAAGATTTGTGACTTTCAAATTGATAGAGCATTTGCTAAGGCACTTTACGATAGAGTATTTAATTTTTTACTTTATTAGGAGCAATTATATTGAGCATACATGATCCAGTTTTAATATTATATTTGAATAAGAAGAATAAAGAAAATTTGAATCAATGTCTTAATATCAGTATATAAGAATCACAGGTTATTTGTTAGAGATGACGTTTAGGGAGGGTCACTAAAATTGAACTGAATATTCATTCAGTAGGTAAAACTACTGATACCATACCCTGTAAGGATGAATCTCTGTTCTAAGTTGCAGAGAGAGACTGTACAGACTCTTTTAGAAATCCACCTGACAGTTTAACAACTGACAGAATAACAAACCTGTCCTCCCCTGGGCCGTATGGTCCTCATTTTGCACCCTGAAGCCATTTCTTTTGATCTTTACTCAATAGCAATCAAAGCAAAAAAGAACATCTTTTCAATTCTTTCCATATCATAAAAAAGCATTCAAACCATTTCCATTGGATGTTATTATCAATATAAAGACTAACTCATGTAATATAATCAAGAGATGTTTAAATCCAATTTTATGTGGGTAAACAGTCTTAGTATCAGGTCATAGTTTGTGAGGACATATCCTCATATCCAAGTTTTCTTTAATTCACCATTCCATTCTTATTGAAGTGCATTGAATATTTTTTCTCCAAATATATATTATTTAATACTCTAATAGATTCCATGTATTTTGTCACAAAACATGTAATTTTAAGGAAGTATTTTTCTAAGACTTGCCATCCACCTTAATTCACTAAATGTAAAAGTTTTAGAAATTGTGTTTATATGTTTACTTATTGCCATTAAAGTATAAAACTGGGAAGATTTTGCCATTATAAATTTATTAACAACAATCTCAAGTTGCCATGCAACAATGTCAAGAGATCTTACTTTCCTTTCAAAAAATTTTTTCCCATTTTTGCCAATGATTGTTTTATTCTTTTTCATAGGTGATTAAACTCATTCCCTTTCCCCTTTAATTTTCCAGTGATGCCCTTGCCACACGTTTTATTGAGACAATACAAGTTATCAGATGGGAAATTCCAGCAGGAAAACAAAAACATACTGGTGCCTGCACCCACCCGCCTTTTTGTTCTTTCCTCTAATTACAAGTGTGGAAAGTCCTTCTTTTTTTTTTTTTTTAACATTTTTTATTGATTTATAATCATTTTACAATGTTGTGTCAAATTCCAGTGTACAGCACAATTTTTCAGCTATACACGAACACACATATATTCATTGTCACATTTCTTTCTCTGTGAGCTCCTTCTTGCCTCTAATTAGAAGAGTGAAGGAGAGGAAGTGTTCATCCAACGTCAGAGGCAAATGCTTCCTCTCTCCCTTTCTCTATTTCTCTCTCCCCTCATTTCTGCAATTCCAGGAGAGGAAGTGTACATCCAATTACTGTCAGAGCCAAATCCTCAGTCCCTCTCTCTCTCTCTCTCCTGCATATGCAGGCTCTTTATTTCTGCAAGATCGTTACCATAAAAATAATTACATTGTTTCTCAAATTTCCCTAGCATGAGAATCATCAGGGGAACTTACTAAATGCACAAATATCCAGGTCTATCCCAAGCTACTGATTCAGAATCTGTAGGAAAGGGGAATGGAATCTGGACATTTGATTAAAACCTCCAGGTGACTTATCATCAGAGGAATTTAGAAGATGCTGGTTGTCAACATCACCTCTGTGGGCCCCACATCTCTGCCAACTACTTCCTCATTTTTCTACCACCCTTGAGAGCCAAACTTATCAAATAAGAGTCTCAAAGACATCTGAACCGTAATATTCTGTAATTTTATCTTTTTATGATCTCCTGGTAGCCTCATCCTTCTGGTGCCTTCCTAATTCAGTTGAAGGTCGGCACCAATTCATCTGCCCAGTCAGGCTTAGAGCTCGTCTTGGCACTTCTTTCTTGCCCTCCAGACTTTGACCCAGGTGATCTTTGGATCAGCATGACGCATCTCTCTCCCTTTTCACTGCAAACATTCTCTTCTACATTTTCCCCTCTGACCTCGACCACTGCAGTAGCCTCCTAATGTGTCCCCTGCTTCCATTCTTGCCCCACTCCAAGCATCTTTTCATGAACTTTCAGAGATTTCTTATCAATCTATATTGATTAATTATATATTGATAAAAAGATATTGATCAGTTGTTTATATATATATATATATATATATATATATATATATATATATATATATATATGTTCAGTCACCTTTTTATAACCAATTTTGAATTCTCATTATCCTTGTGAAAAAAAAACTACCTTCTTTTTGATGATTTAAATAGCTCTGACTCTCCAATGTCATTTCTTTTATTCAAACATTAATTTCTTTATTTTTCAACAACTGTTTATTATATGCTAATCTACCCTGTGCTTGGTCTGTGTAGACGCTGGAGAACAGTGAAGAAGACAAATACGGTTCCTACCATCCTGGAGCTTGCATTACAGAACGTACAATAGACAATAGACAGATTACAGGAAGGAAATAAAAAGTTGTGATGGATTATTACAGGGTGGTTGGGAAAAAGCCCTCTGAAGAGATGATATTTGTGCTGAGAACTAAAGAAAGGAAGAGAGCCAGCTGTTTAAAGACTCCTCCTCCCCGTAAAAAGAGAAGTATTCTTGGCATAGGAAAAAGAAACTGCAAATGAGTCTGGAGAGTTCTAGAAGTAGCAGAAGGACAGCACCATTAACAAAGAGCAGCAAGGAAAGGGAGAGTCCATCGTGAGTCTGAGACGGCAAACACAAGCCAGGGCACTTGAGGTCACCCAGGCCGTGGTGAGGACTCTGGATTTCTTTTTTTTGAAATGCAAATGCATGAGGAACCCATGAAGGCATTCAAAACAGAGAAGTGATGCTATTTGACTGACACAACTGCTTTGGGGGGGAGGGGCACTTCCACCTTTCAGCCTGTGCCACTTACGCTGAAACACCACTCTAGCCAGAGTGACCAAGTCCAAGTTCCTTCAGGAAGCCAGAGCTCTTCAGACACAAGGCCAGCAGCACATGCTGTTCTCCTTGTCTAAGAGCCTCCTTTGCATCCAGCTTCCCTTTGGAAGCAACGCCTGCGTCTCGTCTTATTTGAGTCATTCTCTGACTACATGGCTTAAAAGTCAACACGAGTATTCCTTCACAGACCACTGTCTCTGTTCTTTATCATGATTTTAATTCAGTGGTGTGTGTTTTCAAGTATCTGTTCCTTCAGCTGGCTCAAGCCCTATGCAATCCGAGGCCATGCTTCCCTCAGGTTACCAGTGCCAGGTTGATACTGGAAATGCAGTAAATATCTGTTAAGCAGGTGATTACATAATTGCTGAAATAATAATAAATTTCCATTTCAACAGGCACACAATTTTTAGAAAAAATATTCTCTCTTTTTTTTTTTTTCTATTCATTATACCAATTTCTGCAGACCTTCGACATAATGGTAAAAGCCTAAATTTTTCACCCAAGCAAAATTTCATGTCTCTTTCTGTCAGCTCAACTCCAGAAACAGTCTCCTCAAAACACACTAGGCGACTGTCTCAACCTGAGTTTGTGGATGGCACCAAAGATTCAAATTTCTGAATGACTTCTTCGTTATTGGGATCAATGAATGTATAGAATTGTGTCAATAGAGTCCTTTAGGAAAAAGCAGCATCGTTCTATCGTTTTTATAGGGATGTTATTTTCCAGAGTCTGCCCGAGTCTAGTTAGTTTTATGGCAAATTTTATTTCATATACTGTAACAGAAATCTTTCTATAAGGCATTATTTTACTTTTCAAACTACCTTAGAGTTGATGATTCATGAGAGAATCATTCCCAAAGAACCTTCCACTGAGAGCGTCTTTGGGAGTATCATTGCTGGATGTGGAGAAGGTGTTTAAGCAGATGGCCAGCGTGTATTGGATTAAAAACTTACTTAGCTGTTGCAAAAAGTGGTGAGAAGTAAAGGGAAGTTATATTAAATATTATTTAAGTTTGTTTTCTAGTAAGTGATTTATTTTCCTAAAAGGAGAGTAATTGGAGGAGACCTGCATACATTTAAATTTTGACTGTATATGTATAGGAAGATACGAATGTTTCGTTAGCAGTTACTTTGTGCAAGGCATTATACTAGGCCCTGTGATGATTATACAGGTGAAGAGACACAGCCTCCACCCTCAAAGGCTTACATTGAAAACTGGAGGGAAAAAAGTTCAGAAATACTTCCACAGCTGACCCTTGAGCAATGTGCATTTGAACAGCATGGGTCCACATACACACAGATGCTTTTCAACTGTAAATAGTATGCTACTACACAGTTTGTGGCTGGTTGAGTCTGAGGATACAGAGGAACCATGGATATGAGAAACTGCAGATGGGGAGGACTGACCAAAAATTAACCCTGTTGTCATTCAAGGGTCAACTGTAATATCCGTCTGAATATGTATTTATTGGAGCAAGAAGACAAGGTGTTTAGGGATCATGAAGGAAGGATGACTTTACTTTTAGCTTTGAGATTCTCTGGCAGTTGTAGAGAAGTGGCTTTTGGATGACGGGTGAAATTTATACGAGCTGGTAACAGGATAAGATTGTACCAGGCTAGGGGGACATTGTCCAAAAAATTAAGACACAAAAACTTAGGATATTTCATTTACATTGCATAAGACAATTCTGCTGTAATATAGGATAAGAAAGGAAATTATGAGGAAAGAGCCTGAGAGATGATTTCACCAGATCACAGAAGACTTAATGTCATCTCTAGAAAGTTGGGCTTTTGTTCACGAGGAAAAGAGGAGCCACTGAAAATACTTAGATGATGTATCTGTGAAACGGTTCTCTGGCAGCTCTCCCTAGAAAAGTGGCAGGTAAAGACGGTCATGTTAAGGAGTAAGGAGGTGACTTCAGTCGTCTTGGAAAGGACTTGTGCTAGTGTAGAGTAGAGAAAATGAAAAGAAAAGGTGTGAATTCAGAAGATTTTAGTGACATGAGTGTTATAGGGCACAGTGATTAAGGAGATGTGCAGAGTGACAGCACCAGAGAGCACTCCCTGGTGAACGAGGATCACCCTGAGAACAGTGCTCTCACTGCCGGGGGAGGAATGGCGGAGGGAAGAACAGCTCTGCTGGGCAGATGAGCATCTTGCACGCAAGACTGAGTCCCACAAGAAGCTGGAAATTTACATCTCAAGCTGGCGGAGAGATTAAATCTAGGGATCCAATTTAGAGCTTTCTCTCTGGAAAGAACATTTTAAAAAACACAGTTAATATCATGTTTAGCAGGTACAAACCTCAATCTAGTCATGCTGATTGCAAATATATCCATCCCTATTCTTCTAATAAGAATGTAATTTCTGGTTAAAGCTGTCCTATCCCATGGATTACCAGGAGACTTTAACCTGTGAGTGGCGGAGGGTGTTTGTCCACATAGGTTGACACTGAGACCTCCCCCTTCCCAATCTTCCAGATTGAACTTCCCAGCTTCTTGCTGCTTCGGTGCTGCCCTGCAGCTGGGGGTGTTTCTGAAGTCCTGAAATACCTCAGTCACTTAGTGCAGAAGTCATGACCTCAAAACTCTACCAGAGCCGAGAAGCTGATTGAAATGAGTGAATGCTTCCATAGTGTGTAACAGAATGTGGTGGTAATTACGGAGATTTCAGGCTCCTCATAAGGGGTCTACAGAGCCAATCAATGCCAGTGGATGGCAATCCTAGAAGGAAAAACGTATGAAACATTAGTTATTATCTCAGAACATTAACCCTACCGCATAGACCTCCACCCAGAGAGAAAGAGAATGCTCTCTGTTTAGAGCTTCGGGGAACAGTACCAATTACAGAGCAGAAGAATGTGACATGGTAGGTAGGAGCAGGAATAACCAGAGTTAAGAATGAGACTTGGACCATTACAGAAACCACAGCTCAAGCAATTTTCTGAAAGTGCTTAGAATGAACTGTTTTATCAAAAGTTGCGGAAGAGTGAGGGAAAAAAAGACAACTGAGGAAAAAGGTCATTCCGTAAAGCAATGAGAAGGACATTGGGTTCTTTAGTGAACTATTTTGACTCTTTTAGAGTGATAAATGAGATACGGAATTTTAAGAGATTTAGTTATAATTTGATGATGAAAAGGAAAAAGCAATGTGGAAAATAATGCTTTTGAGAAGTTAAAAAAAAAGAAAGAAAAGTATAGTCATAATGTACATGCATAAAAGGGTAAAAATAAAGCTCCCTTCCTCTTTTTAAGAACTGGAGAAATCTTTCTCAGAGAAGTTCTTGATAGAAAATGCTGCTATAAAAATAAATAGGAAATAGTAATGATAAAATTTTCTCTTACTTCACAACACATTTTTGTTATACAGATAAAAATTATGCAAAATTCATATTTTAAAAGAAACTATTTTAAAGATTTGTTTTACATTATATATACTTATATAATACTTATATATTGTTTATCTTTCATGTAATACTAATATAAAAGATAATTAGTCTTACATTATGTATAAAATATAGCTCCTGGTTTTAAGTAAACTGATTCAATAACTTTCCTGAATGTAACTAAATTAAAATTTTTTTAATTTTAAAAATTTTAAAAGACTAAAAATAGATAAAAATAACAGATGAATTAATTCATTGCTATTTAGGCAGTAAAGTGCCTTTTTATTTTTGGATATTTATATCTATAAAATGAAATAGAGAAATGACTTGTTCTTCAAATTCACAAAATTTTCACACTCCAGGTCATTGGATTCCTCAATACTATTATTGTAAATTTGAAGAATATTAATTTGGGGCATAAAGAATTAAATAATACATTCTATATATTTAGAATGAGTTTCTAAAGTGAAGGTAACCAAATTGAATGGTATAAAGACAAACAATGTATTTTAAATATTTAGAATAAGATTCTGAAGACCCAGTTATAGTTAGTTAATATAATTGAAATGATTTTAAATATACTGTACCATTGCACTGATTGCTAACTTTGTAAGGATTTGTCTTTATTACATTGCAAGGTAAATAGGAATAAAAATAAGTAGTACTTACAATTTTCCCCTGTTAATGGCACTGAATTAGCATTAATAAAACTCTTTTGATCTCTAAGAGAACAAAATATAATTCTTTTTAAGAATAACTGCTGTTTCGACAAATACTATATCCTTTAAGAGAAATCTAATGACCAAAAAAATCTGTTCCTCAAAATGACTTTGACCTCCACTTCTGAAACTGACAAGGTGACTTTCTCACTGAACAAATATGGTACAGAACCTTCTAGAGGGAAGCAAATATTCCAAATACCCAGGTGATTTTTTTTTTTTAATCTTAAAAATCAAAGCAGTAATTTCACCACTGGGAGAAATTAAACCAGATGTGATATCTATAACTGCTAAGATTTTTGTCCTTAAGGCCTCAGGACAATTAAAATAAACACAATGACTTTACTCCTCCTTAATGTGTCATTTATATACTAGTCTCCTGTTGGGAACTGTATATAGTCAAAATTATTTTTAGTTGTTGATGACAAGTTAAACTCATTTAATTTTATCTAGAATTTCTAATGTTAAAGATAAAAAGATTAAGATTATCATATATTCTCATTTAAAGAATTGTCAAATACAATATTTTCTCCTTGAAATATATTGACACCATTTGAAACAAAAATATTAACAATAAATTATAAAAGGTGTTGAAAAAATATTTTCAGGCATTACTCAAGGTACATACACTTAATATTTTGCCTTTGAGAAATTACTCTTAAAAGTTAATATGGTCCCTGAAACTACTCACAACAGACAAGAAACAGGTAATTACAGGGTAATAGAATAAATCACTGATATTATTAATATTTACTTCTAGACTCAGAAGGCATCTACTTATTCATTAAAGAAATGTATATTAATCATTACTTTAATGCATAAAAAATAAAGCCCTTTGTAAACACAAAGGAGTCTTTTTATGTTATAAATAAAACAACATTCAATTTTAGTGATTTAGAATTCTAATGCAATATTGAAATAAGATTATTATGAGAAGATATTCTTGGGACTAGCAGTTATTTATTAACATTTGTTCCCCAGTATCTGGTGCTAATTGGTATGAGCATTTACAGATAAAATAGAAGTTGATGGGAAGAAAATATATGTGTACCTCTTTAATGCAACCGTATGGAAATCCACAAAAGAATAATTCACAAGCCTCAATACAAGGAGGGGGAAAGAAAGGGAGGAAAGTTATTTTTTGCTTCCCTTGAGCAAACATGTAATTTCCATGATTTCTTTTTAATGACTGCAGTCTGCGGCCAGTAGGTACTGATTTATGAAAAGCTGTAAAAGATCAGGTGGAACTCTGCAGGACATCGTTTACAGCTGCACGGATTGAAACCCATCTAATTTGTCTAGTAAAAGTGTGAGCTCACGGTGCACATCACCCAGCCTATAAATTTCCCCTTCAGACCCAATGTCTGGGGCTGGGTCTAAAAAAACGCCAATGCCTGCAGCTGCTCAAAAAGCCCACATTCCCCTGGTGCGCATGAAGAGACATCACAGGCTCTTCACAGTGAGAGACAAATTCCTATCCATTGATAAACTCTCCAGATGTCCTCTCGGAGGAGGAAAGGAACCAATTTTTATTTGAATTCCCCAGAGAAATCCTGGAAGTGGAAAAATGATACTTTGCAGGGCTGGTTATTCTGAGGTCACTGGCATTAAAATTAGGTCATTCTTTGTCTTCCTTATACTTTGATCCAAGTAATAAACAGAAAAACTCGGTTGGGGTCACTCTAATCCCTAATCCGCACGTCCTGTCTTATTTCAATTTGTTTATACTAATTTTCTCTAAACTCTTGTTGAGTCTGGCTATTGCATTGAGCTTAAAAATACAAACGATTCTGAGTTGAGAGGGAAAAATTCTGCATTTTGCTATTAGGCACACTTCATAAATACTCTGCATAAATATCCTGGGGTTTGAGTCTTCATACCCACAAACCTGTAAGTATAAAAGTATTGCTATTCATGGGACCAAGAGTCGACAAGAGGCAACATTAGATTCTATACTGTGGCTACTGTCGAAATCCAGGCTGTGGGGTGTAAGTTTGCCTGTGTGTGTGCATGCACGCCTGTGGATAGTCTAATATTTAATTGTCTCCTTTCTAGGTCTCACGTCATTTTCCTTATAAAATTTTCTCACACCTGATTTAATGCTATTCCTATCCATTTTGTTTGCTGAGTCAATGTCTTATGAAATGGGTCCAATGTCATATCTAATGTTGACCAGTGACAAAGGCTATTTCACTCACAATGGTCATTCAAAATAACCCAAGAATATCATGTACATTTTGGAACCTGCGTTGTGTGTCTATATCTGTAATTCCTCAAGTTCATAGGAAAAAAACAAACACAAACAAAGAATTTTCAATTATTTTTTTAAACTGTTTTTTTTTTCAGATGAGCTACTTAGAGAATCATAGAAAAATTTTTCTATATATGTTCCAGAAGAGAATAACTTCTAAATTATTATGTTTGTATTTTGAAGTGTTCTAGATATTCCTCAAAGGAAAATTAATGCTTTGTAAAATAATGCCTAATTTCTATTTCTTTCTTTCTCTTAGATCACCTGTAAGAGTTAGTTAAAACTAAACCATAGCACATAAATATAAATTATAAGCTCCTTAATTTTAATTTTTTTAATTTATAATTCAAGCACATGGAGTAGAGAGGATTGAGGTAGCTTAGTCTAATGGAAGGAAGGTTGAAAAGTCCTGTACTTTCCACTGTCCCCCCTTCACCAACCAGGAGGAGACTAGCTATTGATCTGCATTTAACACAGGGTATGCAAATATAACAGAACCAAACTGCCATGTTCTCAACGTTCTCTTAAATTCAGCATTAAAATTGTGTTAAAAGTTCATTTTTATCAAATAATCAAACTTATTTTAATTAATTAAAATTTTATTTGTATCAAATAAATTGAATTGTCCACATAAAAATCCAGATGAATATACATTCCTTCCATGTCTCCCTAGCGACAGCATGCAGGTCTAGGGCATGATACACAGTTGTTCAGGTTTAAGAATCTTAACCTCACATTTAGGCATGTCTCTTGCATATTAGGGAATGGGTTGAAGAAATATCATCAGTAGTAATGGAAATCTCCCAATTAAATAGTCCTTTTAAATGTGGACAGAACTCTGATTTGTGACTCAGCTTCGGTTTCAGCTTTCACATGTATTATAGGGGCATAGCATCAATGCGTAACTAACTTAAGGATTAAAGCCCTTGGTATCTGTGTACTATGCTCAGTATAGTTGCTGGCACACTGTAAGTTCTCATATATGTTCAATATAATCATCATTATTATTATTACTTATCTAAAAGCAAAGGTCTTCATAACTACTTTTTACACAAACTCCCTTCCTAAGAGGAGAGCATAAAGAAAAGGACAGTCAAGTGTCCACCTGGTCCCTGTGTTATGAGTCCAAGGACAATTAAAGAAGTCACTGAAAGCTGACAAAAACAACCCAAGGCAGTTTATCAATCGGCTGCTTCTTTTGGCTTTTCAGGGATGCAAATATTGTCCATTTCTTTCACATCCCTTTTGATTCCTTTTATGTTCCTTTGATTGACCAGAGCTTGGTCATAGATCTGCAGTCATAGATCTATGTCGTTGGTCATAGATCTAAGGTTAGACCTGTGATTATATAAAGCAATCCTAGAAGTTCTCTAAATGCTTAATGCATATTCTGCGATAAAAATCACAGTCATATCTATATCTATCTATCTATCCATCTATCTATCTATCTCTGTATCTGTATAATAAAATCCATTTGGTGTTGTCACATATGTGAGAATTTCACTTATTACTTCCACTTATTGTTACTCATCTACTTTTTTCGATTCCTTTTGTAATTTTTACTTTTAATGACATTGTGACATTATGTAAATCTGTACTGACTTTATGCCCTGCTGTAAGTTTAGTCCAGGTTGTTCAAAATGTCCCTTAGACAGCAACCTGCACATTGTCTACGGATGATCGTCCAGTAGGCAGGATTTAATATTGGAAACCAAATCCATCCACCAAAGCAGGCAGCAAAGTGTTCAGTGTGTCATGTCAACTATAACTGAATCCTAAATCACCACCATCTTTGCTAATGGTTAAACAAATCATAAACAAATTATAAAGCTATGTGTGGATATATTTATGCTTTTCACTGGCAGAGTTTCAATAATTTAAAAAGCAGTCGTGGGTGGAGAAGGGGAGCACTGAGACAAGACGATTGCAAAGCTGCCAGCTTGAGCTGATGAAGCCTTCATGGCAGATAAATTTCACAAATAAACAGGAGTGCCACATGAAGTCTGGAAGTTCCTGCTGATGTTGGTGTCAAATTTTGACACGCAGCAATTCTGCCAACTCCTGATCTCTCTCCCTTTGGAATTTTCTTTTCTTGCAGGCCATCAAACCTTCTTCTGGACCAAAGCAACGTTGACATTACTACCTTCCGCACAACAGGTGACTGGCTTAATGGTGTCCGGATGGCACAGTGTAAGGAAATCTTCACCGGCGTAGAGTACAGTTCTTGTGACACCGTAGCCAAGATTTCCACAGAGTAAGGAAATGTTTTTAAGACTGAATGATTATGAACTTTCTGGTGGACATACATGTTTTGGATTAATGTATTATAAATATTAGATGAATCTCTGAGGTACTTAACTTTCTTCAGTAACCACTGAACTGGCTCCTGGGTCTCTGTCAAGGACACCTTCTAAATTGATGAGTGTTGATGTGTCTTTATTCCTCATGCTAGGTCCCCACAATAGGTGTCTTCACTGAACTATGACCTCCTTCAAAAAGACCAACAGATACATATCCATACCCAACCCTAACAGATCCAAGCACCTGATTTAAAACATAAACCAATTTATCATGATGATTTATATATCCCTGCATTTGCAATTTTCTGCTATTAACAAAGCTTAACCTCTATGGAAATGGCAAATTGAGAAATAAGTGGATAATCTGGTATACAAGGAAACATGCTGAAGTCCAAAAGTAGTTTTCACAGCTACTAAATAAACATCTTCTATCATCATCTATTATTGTGTGATCTCATGCTAGAAAATAAAGTTATAAATAGATTTAAGTCATGATTTAAAAGGCTTCTTGTCATTTTGGAAAGACAGAATATGCATAATTAATATATATTAATATTAATTTGTGACATCACATGTTAAAAGCTAATGATAATTAAGTGTAATATGCTATATTTCTTAGACAAGGATCCTGTGTTATGATAGGTCTCCTTCGGTAATAGGAATTCTTTGATATGAGAAATCCATGGGCTTAAGGAGGGGCGTTTATAAGGGATCAAATGAATCCAGTGAATAATCCATGAAATTCACCTTCATTCACAAACTATGCTAAATTAGGAACAGGAAGTGATAACCTGGAAGTCACAGTCTCCATCTCTCTGTGAATGAGAAAGAATTTACTTTCTAATGAGATGGAATCCTTTTCCATAGCTGAAAATGGCTTTCTCAACCTGAGATCATACAACCTTGGTATGCCACTCAACTGCCCAGGGTCCAACTTTCTTTGTTCCAGTTCCCCAGGAGAGACATTCTGATGGCCTCAGCCCTGCTTATAGATTGGCTTCTCCAAACGCACGTTTGTTTGCCACGAGCTAATCATTTCTGTTCAAAGGAGGTGGAGTGAGAGAGCATAAACTTGGCTCTAGGGGTCCTTTCCTGAGGAAAAGATAAAGGACTGCTCCAAGAGGTTTTGTGCTGGGCAGATACACCAAAAATTGTCCACAATTTTGTAGCTTGCATCGTCTTTTTGGAAACTGTATTCATCTTTGAGTCAGACTCTTCTATCTTTGATCTTTGTAATGTTAAATAAACCCTTCAGTGCCCTCAAGTTTCTTTAAGTTATATCCAATATTTGAATATTTAATTTTTGTTGAATATTTAAGGACTTTCATCGTCATCCTGTCAATCATTTAAACAAAGTCACCTTGGAGAGTTACAGATTAGATGTCAAAAAAGTAGTGTGTGACATAGTTAATAAGAAATACATGTACCTAACAAATAGGTAAGAAGTTTATCATTTGTGGTATAACATTCCAATCAGAAACACGTAGTCACAAAATGATCTAGAGAAAGGGTGTATTAGTATAGAAGAGGAGAATTTGTTCTTAGAAAATAAATTCATTCTAGTCAACTTAACATGTGTTGGTATCCTTGTTTAAAGTGGAATGTAGTATTTCTTGAATAGACTTCTGACCCAATCGACAATATGCTTTGAGTTTCTGTTGTGTATATTTTGATCAGACACAGTCCTAGGATATATTAATGTATTTAAATATTGTTATAAATTCTTATTTTAATAATGTAAACAGCTTGGGTTAAGATATACAAGACACCTGCTTTAGAGCACAGAAGCATAGCAAAGAACAAACACAAAGTTGACCATTTCTGCACCACTGCCAGATTTTCAAAGGCAAAGCTATGCAAATATTTATTCTCAATAAAAACCTCAACACTCAGAGCTTTTAGATAATGGAACGCTATTTGAAGTGGATGAGGCAGAACATTGTTAATGTGATTAACTGCTAGCTCACAGTTTAAATATAGTCAGACATTATAATCTATTTATGTGTTTAGAAAGCTATTTGCTTAAAAAAGTAAAGAGGCGGCATTTGCTATACTTCCAAGGCAGGGATGTATTCGTCTCAACAAATCAGTGTCAGAGCATAAGCTCTGTTTGGCTGGCTAGAATATTTTCACTTAATTGTTATTATTATTTAAACAACCTGTGAGTGTACATTCACGATGAAAGCTGACTTTTCCTAAGAGAGGCAGCTCTTTCAGGTTAGCCCTTCACACTGAGCCAGGTGGTCTCAGATATCTTTGTATTTCAATCCCCACAATGTGCTTTCCTCTGTCCCTTCTCCTCAATTCAGACACAACATCAAATTAACATTTATTGACCTAAAACTCCTTGAAAAGTGTTATTTACTTTTTGGGTCTCTGCAGTGTGGTGTACCTCATGCCCCTAGTTTATGTTACAAAAAATGAGATTTAAAAATACATTTAGTACACTAATAGTCTGTGGAAATCTAGTGAGGCAACATTCTCACCTTAAATACTATACAATATTTAACTCAATATTTCACTCTTTCTTTTGCAATCTTGGGCTTATTTTTTTATTTTTAAATAATGCTTTATTAAAGAAGCAGTAAAGAAAATTTAAAACAAAATACAAGAAAGAAAAAATAAAGCCTTGTGATTCTGCCACCCAGGAGATAACTCCTGCTATTATTGGGCTTATTGTTTAAATTTGATTCCTTTCAACCCCTATTTTCTCTGTGTCCCTTGACCGAATAACTCTAGAGAGTCTCCTAGAATAAGACAGAGATACCTATAAAAGGGTTTTCCATTTGTTTTTGTTTTTGTCTTTGTTTTTGTTTTTCTATCCATAATATCACTCACAGGGAAAAATCAATAGAGCTTCATACTCAAATAAATATTAACTTATTTCAATTGTTTAGGGATTTCATTTACATGCCAGCTACTCAAGTCATCTAATTTTCAATAAAATCTAGAAAATGTGCAGTTGTATTCAGTCAGCATATTGAAAAATATATTTCATAATATTTCATTATCTAAAATGGATTTTGGAAAGTTAACATGAGAAGGGAAGAGAGAAAGAGAAAGGGCATGAGTGACTGCAGAAACTGGAGACAGAATTAGGTGTGTGGAATGAGTATTAGGCAGATTAATGGCTGCATGTCATTATCCTGCACCCTTGGATGCCATTTTCAAAGTGTCATCACCTGTCCTTTTGCCTTTGAAGTACCAGATCGCTTATTAACCTCTGGTCTCAATCTTGAGCTGCTCTTTAGTCTTGAACTTTTCCACTGCTCTTCTGAACAGGGTAGTGATAACGAGATAAGCATCTGGGGAGCGCTATTGAGACTAGAGCAGCTGGATGTTTAGAATGATTTTGGACATGGCAGGGTGGTGGGTAGAAGATATTTTGGCAGGGGTAGAGAGGGACATAAAGACCCATGCTAAGGCATACCCTAAAGGGATATTTACTGTAATTCCCTTTTCCAGTATAATTCTTTGCAATCAATATAAACAAAATTATGTATCTCTTTGCTTACATTGGGTTCCCAGACACTGAATCTGAGACAGTTTTATGCAGGAGATTTCTTCAGCTGCCCTTGGGACATAAAGAAGTGATGAGGTGGGCACTGGACTAAAAGAGAAGACTTGGTCCTACCTATTGGAATAAGAGTCCTAGAGCTGGGCCGGCCCTCAGATTTGTCCCAAATTGATCTGTGAACTTGCAGCATCTGATTTTGTCCAGCAACCAGAGTATTGGTGCTGTAGTTCCAGAGGGGAAAATGGGGCCAAGCATCATAGCATGTTACCACTCTTTTCATTACACTTAAATTTCCCAGCAAGCTCAGGAAAGTAGTACACTACCTTGGAGCATTTTTCCTCTTGCTTTCCATGATTGTTGTTTTGTTTTTTAAGCTTGTAAAGAAAGGGGACAGGAAGAGATAGAGAAAAAAAATCAGCAAGTCATAAAAAAAATATGATATAGAATGGAAGACAGATGAGAGAATGCAGAACCAGTGAGGCTCTGTTGATTTGTGGGCGTGTATTTATAGCCACCCTGTCTTCTGGCTCTGGATTCATAGCCTGACTTTGTTGTAGTTTGAGGACAAGTAGGGAAATGTGTGTTGTTCTTTTTAAAGATGGATACATGGTATGTTTATAAAAGAATCAAAGTCCTGTAGAGCAGACATTCTCAAAAGCAGGGATCAACATAAACAGACAAAAGGTTCATTATCCACAGTTACACAAAGGGGCACAAGCTTGTATGTCACCCTACCTCCCCATTAGCTTTCCTGGTGAAGCAAGGTAGATGAAGTGCCCAGAGAGGACCTCAGGCAAAAAAATATATACGTTGTCCCTAGAGAATTTACCAGCCCCTTGAATGGCAGGCAGCAGGGTGGTAGGTCATCAGGATTTAATTACCATCTCAGGTGCTAGGAATGCAGCTGAGCCTTGGTTAATTTTATGCAGCTGATATGTAAATAACATGTAAATTACTTCTTAAATGGTTACCTGCTGTCTTCTTGCACACCTTCATTGCTTGGGAACTCACTTCTTAAGAAATGAATTAATCCATTTCAATGTAGTTGAATTCCCAATTTTTCATTCCTTTCTTTATGCTCAACATAAAGGAGCCCCATCTGTGTGATTTGGGCGTGTGTGCTTTGTCTTCTTGCCATTTTCAATTTGCCTAGCACTCCTTGCCAAGTGATGCTTAATCCTCTGTCAGCTTCCCCAGATAATCACATTTGGGGCTATCGATTCATTTTTTTGTAAGTACATATTGAGCCCCTACTGAATGAGAGCTCTTGTTCAGGGTGTGATTGATAAGCAGAGTACGAAACCGACCAGAATCCCTGTGCAGATGGAATTCACCTTCTTGTGGGGCAAGATAGACAGTAAAGAAAGTAAACCAGAAAGAAAGGCAATAAGCTGGGTGGTGACAAACGCTCTGGAAGAAACTGAAACAAGAGCAGAAAAAGTAAGAAGTGCAGGTATGAGTGCAGAAAAGTTTTACAATATGAAATAGGAGGGTCAGGGAGCTCTCTTAAGAAGGACATGTTTTAGTCAAGATCTGAAAGTGGTGACTATATGAACTAATTGCTTAAATCAAGAATAGTTAATTAATCATTTGCACATGTTTAGCTAAGTCTTCCCCTCCTCCAATGAAATTCCATATGTTCTTACAATCTTTATTTTAATACATGGTTTCTGAGTTTTCACTGTTTTAAATTTAATAATTTTGATACCTAGAGATATATCCTTGCCATTTTTTCTACTTTGAAAAAACTTTATACTTTAAAGAAATTGTTCCATTTGTCTATGACTGTGCAACAAACGACCTGCAAACTAAAAGGCTAAAGCAACAACAATGTTATTTTATATCACAATGTCGTGAGTCATGAATTTGGGCAGAGCTCAGGAGGGTGATTCTTCTGCTCCAGAGTTGGTGTTGACTGAAGTATTCACCTCCTATGAGTCCAGTCTAGTCTGGAGAGCTTCAGACGATTTCATTCTTGTCTGCCCTGGTGCAGACAACTACACAGAGCTGGGACTGGAGACTGAGTGCTTACAGATGGCCTCTCCAGTATCCCCAGTCTCAGGGTAGTCATACCCTTCCATGGCAGCTCTGGGGCCCAGAGAGGGTGTCTCAGGAGTTAAGAAGTGGAATATGTTAGTTTCTTAAGACCCGAGTGCAGAAGCTAATACAGAGTCACTTCAAGCATGCTCTGTGGGGTCAAAGCAGTCCCCAAGCTGGCCCAGATTTAGAGGAGTGGGACAGTGCCCCACAAAGATTGTGTGGCCGTCTGTATTAGTTTCCTAGGGCTGCCATAACAAACTACCACAGACGAACTGGCTTGAACAACAGAAATGTACTTTCTCACAGTTTAGAAGCCAGAAGTTGGACATCAGGTTATCAGCAATGTCACACTTGCTCCAAAGTCCAAAAGAAGAAATCCTTCTTAACTTCTTCCAGCTTCAGATGGACCCTGGAAATGTAAATGTAACTCCAGTCTCTGCCTACATCTTTACTTGGCCTTCTTTTATGTGTCACTGTGTGTCCTTCTCTTTCTCTTATAAAGGTAGTCTCATTGGATTTAGAGACCACCCTAATCTAGTGTGACCTCATTTTGACCCTTGCCTTAATTACATCTGCAAAGACCCTATTTCTAAATAAGGGCATGTGGTGAGGTTCCAGATGGACAGAAACTTTGAGAGAGACATTATTCAACTCACTACATCATCTGTATTCTTCCTCAAGGATAAAGGTGGAATGGTTGAGATATAAGAGGTAAATGATGCAAAATTCAGAAAATTATGTCTAAAGCACTGGGATATATAATTGCACAAGTTTTCTAATTGAAAATCTACTTACATACTATACAGGAAGCCATGATTCTCACCAGAAATCTCCTTTTTTTTTTTTTAATAGTGACATGAAAAAGGTTGGTGTCACTGTGGTTGGGCCACAGAAGAAGATCATCAGTAGTATTAAAGCTTTAGAAACCCAATCAAAGAATAGTCCAGTCCCAGTGTAAAGTACTATTTCTGGAAGGAAGTGGTGGCTCTGGAAGATGTAGCATCACTCTGCAGACAGATGATGACGCTGGAAGTATTGGTGGAAGTTCCAAGCCCAATAAGACACTCAGATAAGAGTACAAATGCCTTAAAATGGAATTGAAAACCTCTTGATTTCCCCTGTCATTTAGTGGATGAGTGGGTGGGTGTATTTTGTTTTGTAATTGCTTTTTTATATTAGTTGTTGGATTAAATCAAAATTCTTCAGCGTGAACTGATGAAGAACTAGCATAGAGCCATTGATCATAAACTGACTGTCATAAAAGCAAAACAAGTGAAATAAGGTAATGAACATGGTGGCTCCGTTTACTAAGAGCCACAAAAGAAAAGACTTGTGATATTTTTATACACAGAAGAAATCTGTAACTGGTATTTTGTTTCCTTAAAAGCAAACAGAATAGAGGAATTCATACCTCAAACTATCTGGCCATATTTACTACATTTTCATTGTATTATTCTCTTTTATTTGTTAAAAAGCATATAGAAATGAAGTTTGTAGTTGTTTTAAGTACTACACATTTTTAATTGTTAGCTTCCTTAAGTATTACCATGTAAAAAAGTGTTTTAATTTTGATGAAAAGTATGTATTTATTTTCTTTCAAATTGTTTTTATTTTTTTCTATTTATGCCTTGATTTAATTTAGATTTGTGACAGCCAAGTGCCAAATGCTCTCTCAAATTGTCAGCAGTAGGAGATGTGATAAACTAAACGTAGAAAATGATGGGTTTCTTTCCAGATTTTTGGAACCATCCACTTATATATATCTATATCTATATATGAAAAGAAAGAAGCCAAACCCTTCCCTTGTTCATACACTAACCAAACCTCTCAAAGTCTGAATTATCGCATTCATTTTTGTCTCTCCATTTATTGTTAACTGTATGCTCCTAATTTAGTGTAATGTACTGGCTTGTGTGTAGTGGATTCTCAATGACATACCAGCCCTGCTCTCGTGCTTAGGAGACCATCAATTCCCTCCATTAGTAAAAGAGCCACATTAGAGCCCCTGAATAGAGAATAGCTACACTGGAAAGAATTGGGATCCTATTTAGATTGCTGCATTAATTGGCAACAGAGCCTATAAGCTGATGCTTGAGTCAAAAAATCACTTGCTGACTGGCTTTGAAATGCCATTTAATATCTTTGCTTAAACTTTTTGAGCTGTTTATAAGGAATGATGGTAACTAAACTACTCATCTGTATCACAGGGTTTTGTTAAATTAATTAGACATTGTCATCATCAATAACAAGTATTATTATCTTATCTCAAGCGTCTCACTGAAATGCACCTATTGTAATTTTGGTGTATATCTTAGAAGCATTGAACTTCTTGACATTGATTGAACATATCATTTTCAAAATAGCTGGTTATCCAGCAAGACTCAAAGTCTGGAGAGATCTCTCATCGCAGGAACTTTGACTATTCCATAAAAGTCAAATATGAGCATACTTGCTAACATTTAAAATATGTAGATGGTGGAGATCTAGCCATAATATATTGTGAAGCAACATTTTAGCTCTATCTATATTCTTTCTAATGCTGATATGATCATGTTACTGGAATAAGAAATGCATATGTCACAAAAATAGAATGGATAAAATGCTGCTGCAACCTTTATTTTCTTATGCAATATGCAACACTTATACAGCTTACAATCACAGATCAAAATTCACAAGTGCTAATTTGTTGTAAATTTAGGGTAATAAGGCTTAGGTTGTTTTCCTTCATACATGAAACTATTTCTTAAATTTCTTCAATGTCCCTTATAGTCAAATCATCCTACTAGAAATCCTTTATTGGGTATATAAGAGCATGAACTTTTTAAAAAGATACATGAGATTATGAAATTAATTACAAATTTCATTTAAGCCTGATATGAAGCAGCTAAAAATCATTTTGTAAATCAACATTTTGTGTTGTGGAATGTTGGATTGAGATCTGAATCTGGCTTCAATCTCATTTTTTTTTTTTCCAGACTAGCATTTACTTTCTTAGGTACTATTCTCTGCATATTCAACAAAATCTGTGCATTTCATGAACTATTGAAGTTGAGGATTGTTGAATCTATTTCATTTATTTTGGCTGTGGTTTCCATTGAAAAGTAGAGGTTGTATACGCAGTATATTGCTCTTCACTTTTTCACTATTTTTCTATCTGACCTCTTATAGACTTACTTTACACAATCCTTACCCTGTACATATGTAAACATAACAGTGTACGATTCCTAACTGTGGAGTAGAGGTACTAGAATGCTCATGGCCATCTCTTTGTACAGGAACTGCATTGAATTGCAATCAACATGAAACCATACAATGTTATGTACCATATTATCTGTTTTGTATCTTAAATTTGATTTACATATATTATTTATTTCTGGAAACTTGCCCAGTTTTTGCTGTACTAAGTATCAAATAAGCCATGTATAAATGTGATATGATTGGCAATATGTATGTGCTTTAAATTTGTATTTTCAAAACAGTACTCATTTAGTTTATGTTGTACAATGTAGATGGCCTCTTACTAATGTAAAATGATTTGTAGTGGAAACATTTATATTTTTATAATAAACATAATGAAAATATTTTTTACAGATTGGAATACAGAAGTGGTCTTTGAACCTTTTTTAAAATTTATAAAAAATATGTGCTTTTTTAAATAGCAAAATAATGAAATTTATGTAAGTCAAGAAGAATGTGCTTCTGTTTCTTTTTTCTCCGTTAGTGAGGAAGGATTCATGTTATGTTAACCACATTTTTGTCTAAATCTCATTATCAATAAGCTAGAAAAATAAACAGTAAATATCATCTTTATGGTTAAAGAACACAACTGTATTAGGTAGTTCTCTTGATTCTAAGCGACAAGAAACAGATGGCTTAAAGAAAATAAAATTTTCAGCCCATGTGACAAGAAAGGCTGGAGATAATCTTCCTAGCTGAGAAAGCAGGCACACATGGTTCTTTTCCTTCTTAACTGACCCTATTTTTCTCTCAACTGGGTTAATTTGCAGACTACAGTTGACCTTTGAAAAATATGGGTTTGAACTACATGGTTCTACTCATTCACAAATTTGTTTTGATCAACACATACAATACTACATGATCTGCAGTTGGCTGAATCCACAGATGAGGAACCACAGATGTGGAGGACTGACTATGGGGCTTGAGCATCCTGGGGTTTTGGTATACACGGGAGATTCCAGAACCAATTCCCCATGGATACCAAGGGATGACTGTATATCTTAAAATTTCCTGTAGTTAATATGACCCTACATTGTAATTCCTGTGAGATAATTACCGTCCCTTGGTTGTTCTAGTAGAAATCGTGGGGTCTTGCTTGGCTCACAAGCTCGGTCTGATCACTTTGGACAAGAGGAAGAATAGCTTAGGTTGGCAGTTCTTAGTCCTGTGCTTGCCCTTGGAGATGGTAGGTGGGGTCAAGTGGAAGTGATGATCCATAAGAACTAGAGGTGTCAGAGTGGTTTCTATCCAAAAGAAAGTCAGAATATCATTTATGGGAAAAGAAGGAAGGAAGGAATTCTGAATGGGCCCAATGAAACAAAAATTAAAAACAACCAACCAACCAAATCTGCCAATAACACTATAAGATATACTTGATGCATTATATAAAGTAGATCCCAAGTCATCTGAAACCTACTTAAAGACGGCGGTTATAGAGGAAAACTAAAAAAGCTAACTCACAATATAAGGCAAGATAAGTGATCAAGATTTCCATAGAGATGAGGTCACAAAATAGATCAGTTTTGAGCTTGCCTTCAAGGAGAAATAGCATGTTATCATGTTGAGTGGAGTAGAGATTAACTTTCAAGCAGGAGATAAAGGGAGAAGATAAAGAAGAATATATTTATTCATTCCATAAATATATGTTAAGCAATATCATGAGACAGGTGTTTTACTGTCACCATTTACAAGTTACTTCATTAAATCTTTGCAACAATCCTGTAAATAGATTAACCCACTTTTACTAGATGAGAAAATCAAGACTCAGAATGTCAAGGTCACCTTCCCAAGGTCACCCTAGTAAATAGAAGAATAAATATTTCAAACTGGAATCATCTTATTCTGTGCTTTTCCCATAATATAATTGCTACTGTAATCCCCAAAATGCTCTGGGGACAGTGACAAAGCCTATTTGTAAAAATGATTTGGGGAGGAGCTGAAAGTTAAGGAGACAAGATGATGTTAGAAATGTTTTGGTGTTGTAGGCATGAAGCCACACTTACTCTAGGATGGTGGTAATAGAATGTGGAGCATGGGATGCATACAAAGACACATAAAAAAGGAGAATTATCAGAATTTACCAATTTGACCTGAAAGTTGTTCAAAAGGTAAGAATCATAGGGAACCCTAAAGTGTCCAGAGTGTTTGTGGAAATGATGGAAGTATTATTAGAAGTAGGGACTAAGGAGAAGTTAGTTTAACATTATGAGTTTGCTAAATTTATACTAGCCAAACCTTACTAAGTTCATAGGTATTGAAGATGTGATTCTGAAGCTTCAGAAAAACATTCAAAGGAGAAAGATGTCTCTGGTACTATGTAGAGATCGATATATCTTTATGTGTGATATACATAAATGTTTATGTTGAATCACTTTTTTAGATCAATGTTAGCTGCTGTAATAGTTAAATCTCCAAATGGCATCAGCTTAAAAGTAATTTTTAAAATGCTATTTTAAATGCAGAATGACCCAAAGTACTTGTTTTCCAGGTGGCCTTGTTTGCAATGATTCAGATCCCACATTCTATCTTATGGAGTAAAAGGCTTTGGAATCCTTTGTTTCCAACCAGTAAAGTGAGAGGGGATTGTCCGTGGTAGATTTTATGAGCCCTGCTTGTGAGTGGCACTTATCACTTCCTCTCTCTTTCCATTGACTAGAGCTCAATCATAGGGCTCTACAAACTGCAAGAGGACCTGGGGCACGTAGTGTGCTTACATAGAAAAGGAAAGAGCTTTTGAAACTCATATAGCAATCTCTGCCTCAAGTCCTTGTTACTATGTATATAATGCGTAAGACACAAATACTTCTAAAAGGCAATTCAGGAAACATCAGTCTCTGGCTAAATCTACCTATTTCTTATGCTTTATAGACAGACATTTTTAACTCTTTTCTCTCATTACTTGAATCCAATACTTCTGTTAATGGACCTATGTCCACTATGGGCGGGCACTGTTCAGATCTCCTTTCCAGAGAGAATTTATTTGAAGGAGAGCAATTAGCTGACAAACTCAAGCTGCTGTATTTTCAAAATCCCCAGCATAGTTTCACCAGGCCGTGGAGCAAGATGGGAGAAGTAGATCCAGGCCATTTCTTCCCCAATGACAGACTCCTTCAATAAGCAGTCTTGGGTCTCCTGTTGCAGTCATCCTGGCTGCCCTGCACCCTGAGCCTCCTATCCAATCCCCCATCCTTTTCCCTTTCCTTTCACAGGTGTCGGAGGTGTATCTCAACCTGTAAACTGCCTATGCCTCCTTTTCTCTGTCACAATTGTTCACAGGCGTGTCCAACCAAAAACTACTGTGCAGGTCTAATTCTTTCTTGGTGTCAGCTTCTTGAACATCCTAAATTGAGACAATGACTCTCAAGTTGATTGACCTGGAAATTACAGTGTCATCCTTTATTGTTTCCTCTCTCTTATTTCAGATCACTAAGTCATGATTCCACATTAGGAATGCTAACTTCTAGTCTTTTCTTTATCTTCTACCACCATTTCTCTTGGTCCCTCATTACTTGGCTGGATTATCTGAAAGAGTCTCTTAAATAATTCATCTGAATCCAGCTCTTATATCTCTGATATCAGTCAGACTGGTTCAACATAAACATGTATGTATACCACACATAAAAATATTGAAGCAAATTTAGTTTTGTACTTTCTCCTTGGGAGGCTTGCAAATGCCAAAACCTCAAGGGCCTGGCCGGGTATGTAAATGAGGGAAGCAATTGGAATGTGGGTGGTGACCTATAAAAGCACTCTTCATTCCTCCAGAAGCAACTTCTCGGCAACAAGGCTACAAGGATTCAATGTGAATTTGTGATCTTTCAAGAGAACTTTGAATCTGAGTCTTTTGAGAATTTTTATATATTTTAAATATGGTGACCCATCTAATAACGAAGAAGACTCATCCAAGAACTGAACTTAGCCTGTGGCTGCCAACCCATTGTTTCTAGAACACAGAATACTCTTTAGTATTGGTACACGGGACCTGCCTTGGGTAAGCCCTGCTCCTCTGTGCAGTCTGCCCACTTCCTCCCCGCACCGCACATGGCCACAGTGGACTGCTCGTAGTTCTCAGAATATGCCACGCTTGTTTTTCTTTTTCATGCATCAGAGCCTTTGAACTTTCCATTCTTTCGTCCAGAATCATCTAACCAATCTCCAGTCATTCTTCAGGTCTCCCTATCTCCTCCAGATTTCCTGTCTCTTTATCTCTGGTTTAGGTGTCCTCTGTGTGTGTGTGTGTGTGCATGTGTGTGTGTGCATGTGTGCGTGTGTGTGTGCGTGTGTGCGTGTGTGTGTGTGTGTGTGTGTGTGTGTGTGTGTTTGTGCAGAAAAAGAGCCCTGTGATTAAGCTGGCATAACATGTATCATCTAGTACTGAAATTCCTCTTCTTTATGCCCCAACCTACTCCTGGCTGAGGGTTCCTTGATGCTTTATAAATCACGATATTTTATAAATCACAATGTCCCCTTGCCCATTGTAATGCCTGGTATGTAATAAACATTTAAAATTTTTTGATTTAGATTAATGTATTAAAACAATTTTTGACAATGTAATAAAGACGACTATCTCTTTTTTTTTTGTCCTTATCAAAAATAAAAAGTCAATAAAAGTAGTTAATGTTCTAGTTGTGTATCTTGGATCATGGAACATACTGATTTCTGCTAGAACTAGTTCATTTTCATAGAATTTTGTGGACTCTTTTCATAGGTCTCAATGCTCCCATTTTTCTTAGTGCAGTTAAGTCGTTTAAGTAGATCCTTGAACCAGAGCTTAGCTATAAAAATTTAACAAGGTAAATGCCAAAGCTTTTCTGATTCTTTCTCCTCTCTTAATCTGTACAAATAATGTCAACATGCCTACTCAAAACTACCCTTCTTATGGGGCATCTGGGATACACATTCTATTGACCCAGGGGAATCTAGACACAATTTGGGAAAATAAGTGGTAGAGTTAAATACACCATAAAATGAAGGTTTTAGAGTTTCAGAAGTCCTCACCCTGAAATTCTCTGGGAAAACCTGGTTACAAGTTGATAAGAATAGTCATAATTAAATTACATGTTCCCACTAAGTGAACTATCACCTTTCTTCTGTGAAGGAAGATAATTTTCCACTTAAATTGGAACTAATAAAAGTGACAATTGTACTAATAACAACAAATAAGAATCTTTAAACTGCTTGATAATGTCTCTTGCATATACATCCATATACATGTATTAGTATATTTATCTGTTCCAAATAATAACTGTAATCAGTTGAACATCATCATGTCCCAAGCACTTAATATATATAATTTTCATTTAACTTTTCCCAACAGTCTTATGAAATGAGTATGTTATTATCTACTTTATAGATTGAGGCTTAGCGTGGTTAATAATCACACACGTATATACAGCAGTCAAAATCAACTCCAGCATCCCTCCTCTGAGTGACTACACTCTATTACCTGTCAGTATAATATTACTAGTGAGGATGAAATCTGATGATCAATTATGAAATGCCCGCTGGATTTAAGATCTTGAGTAGTCTCCATTTTGCCACTTTTCAATATGCATGATGTTACTCAGTGACTCTCTAGCAGAGACACATTGCTGCGAAATCCTTTGATTCTTACTACCGTGGTGGAGGAAGGAACAGGCGGTTACCCTTGATTTCATTTCTGTGAACTCCATTTCAAGAGCATGAGATTTGTCTGACACATGGTGAACTCTTCAAGCAAACATGCTCCCTTGAACATTCAACAAATAATCTAATTTGGAAACACCAAATACCACAAGGAAAAAGTAGTACTCTTGTGCTATTTTCTGACAGATTTCCACACCAATGATTTATGGAAGTGTGTTAAGTTTGGGATTCTTATCTGAAGCCAAGAGAAAAGCCCTTACATTTTTGAAGCCTATCACCCTCAATGATGGAAGCCAAAACCTTGGAATGTTTGCTAAAATCAAGGATGAGAGAACACAGAATGTCATGAACTATCAAGAACTTATTGACTTTCATATGGTTCTCATCTATTCTCATACATGGCAAATCAAAAGCCTTGGGAGGAAGCCAATACAAATTGTTACAGATAACGCTATCTGAATTTAACTGCCATAGGTATGCTTCATATAATAAATATATATTTCATATCAGCAACTCAGCAACAGAAAATGGAAAAAGACTGTAGTCAAAATTCATTTGGATACTCTCCTTCAGAGAATACTCAATTTGCCAATATTATTATTTATCTTGGGCTGGAGATCTCTTAATATTCAATTTGTTTCATGTTTCTGACTCTAGAGATCATATATATATTTTATATATGCATATACATACTCTATGGAATATTGAAATCAAGTTACAATGATATTTTAGGGTAATAAAATTAAATTTCAATACATGAATGTTTAGTATGCGCTTGCAGGATCAAATAAATTAAATTATTCATATTTTCACATTTTCAAAGACATTTTGCAAATAGGAATTTTTTCTTTATTCAATTAGCTACATTTGATCATGGAAGGCTCTAGCATGATACATAATTTTTAGTGTAATTCTGACGGATTACTTATCAAACGCCTAATACAATGTCTGGCACAGAGTAGTTAAGTAGGCACACAGTATTGGTTGAATGAATTTTAAATGTATTGTTGGAGGAAAAATGAGTAATACTGCCTTTTTCAATTACTATATCATTAATAACATACAATTTAGTTCAACCTAGATTAATGCGTCTCTCTCAAATATTTAGAGAGAGAGCGTGTTTTGTAAAGACAAATCTAATCTCACATATAACCTGGTTCATGGCCTAGCGCATAGAATAAACTCATTATTATTTATTGAATGATAAATGTTTTAAATGCAATATCACTACAAGTAACAAAAGAATGCTATTATATCTTCTAGTTGTGAAGGAGAATCCAAATATAGTAAATGACTTACTAATATTTAAAGGATTAGTAAATGCCAAAGCCAAGAATAAGATTAAAATTTTTGAGAAATGCTTTTTTCTAAAACAGCATGTAAACAAAACAGATCAAGAAATATTAAAGCAAAGTGTTTTTATTTGTTTCTGTGTTTTTAAGGAATGGTTCAGTTACTATGGTTACATAACTTCATTAACTGGCTTGAAACACTAAGTCTCTTAAAGTCACTTATCTCTCAAGTTTTCTGTGGGTCAGGAATTCAGACATGGCATAGAGCAGAGACAAGTTGTCTGGGCCTCAGATAGAAGACACAGTCCTGAGGATTGGAATCATCTGAAAGCTCATTCACTCATGTCTACTTACTAACACTAGCTGTCATTTTGGGACATAGCTGGGTTATTGGCTGGAACACTCACATATGGCCTGTCTTTGTGGCCTGGGCTTCCTCATAACACGGTGGCTAGTTCCAAGTACTAGCATCCTAGGAGAGGGGGAGGAAAAAGAAATCAACTGAGAATTGTAAAGAGCCTGAGATTTTGCCCTTTTTACAAGCGTCTCACGCTTTCATGGATACTAGTAGAAGATGTGACGTTTCAGGATTAGAAACAACAGACTGTTTGGCACTTTTGGCAATAACAGTAGCCTCAAGGTCAACATTTTCAGTGCTGGTTTCCCATGCCCCGATTTCTACAGAGTAAAACAAAGAGAGTCAGGTCATACCTGCATATGCAGTGGGTTCTGTTGATGGAAAAGACACCTGAGTTTAAGGAACCTTAATCTATATGGGCTGCAAGCAAACCTGCTTAGTGGGAAATATTTTTATCATGCTGAAGAGTAGACATCAACTCCCTTGTCTTCTGCACTCGTTTGGTTAAGAGTAACTATATAGAAAAATTGGGATGTAAATATCTTCAAGGATATAAAATAAATGATGCTTTTAAAATAAATATTGCAATTTTTATAAAATGCATATGTAATATGGTGGAATAGATAGGATTTTTACTAAATCTATAGATAATTTGTGTCTAATTGAAATCTTTACTAACTTGAGTTTTCCAATCTATGAGCATGGTGTGTTTCTCTATTAATGTAGGTTTTTTCTGATGTCTTTCATCAACATTTTGTCATTTTCATCATAGAGATCCTGTATAGGTTTTGTTTAATTTATATATAAGTATTTAATTTTCATTTAGAATTGCCTTTTGGAGGTTTTTTCTTTGTGTTTAACACTGTATAGTTTTCTTAGTAGTTGCTCAAGGCATTATAATAAACATTTGTAACTCTGTACATGCATATAAATTCTGATAATGTTTAGGCAAACAAATGTATCTGTTTTTTACCTATATGAGATGAGTATTGGTCTAGATGTTTCCTATAGGTGCTTCATGTTCTAACACTTTTTAATATGTGATAAATATTCAATATTATGCATTTATTATCATTTGAAAATTGTAGTGCTACATATGGAAAAATAAAACTATATGTCCTTGCTATATGTGTTTATTTTTAAGTGAAAAAGAATGCATATGCGTGTAATTAAGATAAGTAATGATTTATTATGCATGCTATTAAGCAGAGTTTTTTGAACTGGCCAGTCTAGAATTTAAGGAGTTAAATGAGAACAGTGTAGGACTCTCTTGATTGGTTGTAATAATTCTAGGTTATTTTATGTGTGGGAGGAATTCTGTTAATTCTCTCCTTTTCTAAAAGAAAATTATCTTCATTTGTTTTTTTTAATTTTTATATCTTTACTATATTAATAAAGGCATCATCAATAGCTTTAAAATTTGTCAGAACCACTGCTGTAATATAAGTTCACATCTATGATTTGTTTATTTGGTTGTAGAAGCAACTGAAACAATAGAAATAAAGGCATGAAATTATCTGAGTTATCTCTCAGTACTAACAGAAGATAAAAATGCCCATGCACTTATGTAATACAAAAAATAATGTGGGTTTTTTTTTTTTGCTTTTTGCCCTGGATATGTGGCTGAAATAGAGTAGAGAATGTAATGAAGATGGATGTTGAAATTAATGTTGAAGCTTGAAAACATTTTAGTCCTTTTTGACTCCTGTAGAGTTCAGATGCTAAGATGATTTGTTTTTCCCATAATCCATGTGTCATTAAATAAACCCACATTCATTGAGTAAACTGCATTTTTCTGAGTCCACGAATAACTAAACATTTCTTAGTTCTGAAACAGTCTAAAGGACACTCAGTTACTACACTGTATACTTGTAGAGTATTGGATAAAAATTTTTCTGTTTGCCCTCAGGTATTTTGAAACTAAAGAGCTTTTTTTCACGTGACTATTTTTGAATGGCTAAGTGAGTAACGTGAGTCTCATCAGGTATTATATATCACTGTGAGTACTTCCTGTTGGGCTTGTTAAAAAGTACTGTGGTGGAAAGGAATCAGGATTCCATGTCAAACAAACCTGAGTTCACGATCCTTAGCTGTTTTTATTAGTTAAACTCAATGCTGGTTGAATTCTAGAGATTCAGTTTATTCATCATGTATTATATAAAAATAATTGTATCAAGCTAATAATGTTAGAAAGATAAAGTGGAACATTATAGGTAGAGAGTTTTCCTTAGTTTACACACTCAAAAAGTACTTTTCTTTGCCCTATTTACTTACCTTCCTCCAGTGAAAAGCCTAGTTTTAGGATTTACGTTCACCAAAATTGAACTCTGAAGGAAGTGAGTTCCAAAGGTAAATTTTGGAAAGTCATTTGGGACCCATTGTTCAATGTTTGGCCAACTCTGATAATAATTTTTTACATTAAAACTGATCAATAATTATTTTCAAAATACAGAACAAGACTTCTCCTATTTCTTATTGTTAATAAAATGACTTTTGTTTTTGACATTTGAAGTGTGTAATAATAAAAATTATATAAGGTAGAAACAACTTCCTTTAGTGAAACAGAATATTTTGACTTTGTATGGAAGCTTATTTTCAGTCCCAACTTAAATAATACAAAACTTAATTTCCGTTTCCTAGTATTAAATTATAAACCATATATTCCTGGTTTACAGTGGAGGACTACATACACTTAGAAGCCTGGAAATATTGCTTCAAATGAGGAGATGTTAAGTGTGGTAAATGGCTACTCCACAAGCATAGTTTCCTGCTATGTAGGGCACATAAATATTAGATTTAGTCTGAAATGGTTGAAAATGTTTCCAACATCTTTTAACAATTAAAAGAAAAAATGTGAGGCTCTGAGAAGATCTGATTCATTCAGCATATTTGTATTTTGATTAAAAGAACTATTTGATCCTACACAGTAAGTGCATGGAAAAAAGCTGGCTAGCTATTTGATTCAATGTGGTTGTTAGAGAAGAAAATATGGCTCTTATGCAGGGTTTTAGCCTTGTGTAGCTTTGTGATTGTTATTTGTTTACCCACGGTGGAAATCTCCTTATTAAATTGTGGGCAAGAGGCACTTTTATTGGTTTCCCGAAGAGTAACTGCTTATTTCAGGAAGCATTAGATTAACATACAAGATGCAGATCTCTGGAGTTGATCTCACAACAGAACTAGAGCACACTGACTTGATACTTAGACATGTGCAGGAGACAGACAGTTTCCTAAAGGGCTGGATGCAATTTCTTCTTTTAGTTCTAAAAACAATTTTAACAAATTTTTTGACCCATAGTAAAGCTATGGGCACATACATCAAAAAATGAGGTTCGATAAAGTCTCCTCTTTTGTTCTAAGAGTAGGCAGCAACTGAGATTTACATGGTCATAAAACACTACTTAAAAATAAAAAGCTCAGTCCTGTACATACAGATGTGCCATTGTTGGTCAGAATATGCTCTCATTAGCTGTTATACTATCAACACTGTTATCAACATGGCGCTGATCTTGCACTATTTCTTCTTCTCCACTCCTGGCTCTGCACTCCTATTCCTGGGCCACTTAAGCCGTACATCTTGTGTACTAAACCATATGGAGCATGTTTTTGTATGAACTCTCATGATTAAGGACATCTGTCTCAGTTTCTACATTAGCCTTCAAGGGATCTTTGCATCATTTAATGGTATAGCAAACAGCATGATTTTTATCATGAAGTTGGCTACATAGCTTTACTGGGGATTCCACTGTTTTCTTGCCTAAAAAAAAAACACGTGGATGGATATGTATTTTATCTTTCTCTTTTCTTCTTTCTTGCTTTTCTTCCTCTTTTCTTCCCTTCTTTCCATTCTTCCTTATTTCTGTTCACACTTACTGGATGTCCACCACATGGTAGGCAGGGCTTATAATATTCCAGATTGCAGCTTTTCAATACTATAAAGACTGTCTGCAACTCTTCCAGAAGATTGAAAAGGAGGGAATACTCCCAAACTTATTCTATGGAGCCACCATCACCCTGATACCAAAACCAGACAAAGACACTACCAAAAAAGAGAATTACAAGACTGTCTGCAAATTAATGCAATTCACTTTTTCATTCAATTGCTTGTTTGGGACATAATTTGGATTCCCTGAATGATTTTTCCAAATGTTTTATTATAAGTAACATGACTCAGATTTGACTCAGATTTCCTGAGAATATTATTAAAGAATTTATCCAAACTGTCTACATGCCTCATGAGATAGCAACACAAAATGTTGATAGTTCTGTATTGAAATTCTACTAATTCTTCCTGCTTTAGAGATGTTCATCACAATTTATTCATAAGTATACATGATATTCAATATTACCATTCATGTGTATGATAGTATTTAATTCATATAAATTAAATCAAATCAATGTTTAATCACTTTTAAATGGATATAGTAACATTAAATAGATAAGAAATACAGTGATATGTCATTAAACTCTTACAAACACTAGAAAATAGATATGAAATATGTAGCTCTTAAATCAATTACATTATATATTGCTGTTGATTTCAGTTTATAATTTGTAAAAGATCCTCTTTCTTTGTTGACGCAAAGATAAACTGTATTGAAAAAACCTGATTAAGGAAAAAGTCTAATTTAATGTAAACTACATTGCAGACTTTAGTCATTGTTTGTTTTTTCTCATGGGTAAATTATCACTAGTCTTATTTATTGCTAAAAGTAGTTTTCAACTATGTCTGAATACATTTAGGAGTCTCAGTGAAACAATATTGACTAGTGAATACTGATTATCTCTGGATGTCCAGGTACTGTGTGTAATATGCTAAAGATACAGAGTCAAACAGGATATTGTCCCTGCTCTGGTGGAGGAGTCTACTTTTGTTGGCACTGAGAGTTTTAGAGGAAGAGATAGAGGCAATACTGATAGACTTTGTTTTCAAAGGTATAGTTTCATAAATAAAGTAGCAGCCAAAATCAACACATTTAAATCATTGATGTGAAGATATTAATAGTTCTCTAATGCAAACATAATTTGTGCTATAACTTGTATTTATGTCTCATTGCTGAGATAAAATTCATCCATATCTCAGCTTTCCTTTTACTATAAAAACTGTATTTCAGGTGGCATTTTGAAATATGGAACACTCCTTTCGACTAAGAACTTTCAGGATACCTAAGAAAGTCATCATCCATCTTTATAGAAGAAACAAATGGAGATACAGGTGTGAGGGACATTTTGACTTTCTGTTCTAAACCCTGAATGTCCTATTTTCCCCATATTAGACCATGCAGAAACAATACCATACAATGTTCAGTATTCGATGTCAGAATTAAAGTTCTCAAATTTTAAAGTATGATTCTACCAATTTTGATTTTAAGTCTTTTGACACAAGGGTGAGAAACTAATATTTTATTGACTGTCTTGTGTGGGACAACACTTTATAAAATATTTCTTTTAATCCTTTACTATAATTATGATGTAGATACGATTTTCTTTATTTTATAGATGTAGAAACTGGGTCTTCTAAAAGATCATACCTTTGCCTAATGACAGCGCTAGTAAATAACAAAAACAGGTCAGTCTAATTCTAAACCCACTGCTTTAGTTTCTCAGAAAATTGAAATACTTTAACATTTTATACTTATTGGTGGTGGCAGATATTCTTTTTGTTGTCCTGTATTGGTTACCCATTAAGATCTACAACATTGCTCAGCATACAGCAGAGTTTCAGTGGTTTGTAATCAGCTGGTCAATCATTTCAAATTATTAAGCACTCAAATACCAAACCCTATGCTAGTTGTCTGGGATTTAAAAAATAATAGGAAGTGAAATGAACACCTATGAAGTTTCCCTTGTTCTTAAAAATGTTCCCTCATAATGTATCTCAAGTCACAGGAAATTTCTACTGTAAAATTTTAAAAATCTACATTCTACTTGGAAAAGGAGTCATTTTTGCTGCCCTCTCTGTCTTCCTTCCCAAAAGCAAGGTTTATGCCACTTTGCTGTGCTCATTGATATAATTTCTATTTGGTTCATAGATTCTATTATTGTTTTTCTTTTTTGAAGGACAGAAAAAGTAAAAAGTGAGTTAGTTTAACTATAGCACACCTACCACTCTTCAATTATTAAAATTTTTAAAAAGTAAATGCATTTATAATACATTCAAATGCAGTCTGAAACTCTGCTGGGAAGTAATGCTTTTAGAATAAATTTTCCAATCTGGCTTACTGGAAATTTTTAGAAATAAGTAAATCTTAATGAGTTTCCATCTGTAAGATTTTCACATATCAGGTCCTAGGGAAATGCTGAATGCTAATGCCCTCAAGTTTTGCTGAAAAGGTATACTCTTATAACTCTTCTTATATTTAACATTTTACCCACTTAACTTCACCAGAAGTGGTGTTTTCATAATGCATGACAACAACAAAGACAGAATGACAGGAAGAGAGAAAAGTGCCATCAGGTTCAGAGTCAAAAGGAAAAAAAAATACCTCTTTTTTTAAATAAAGAAAAATTAATACATTTGCAAAACACTTTTTGAAATTTACTTAAATTCTTTATTTCCGTCTTAAATCCAAAATCTTATTTGTGAAACTCTTTATGTGTGTGTGTGTGTGTCCATATGAGTATTGTGGTAGAAGAGACATATATCATGTGTGGTTGACTTGTTCTTAAGAATTTGCTGTCAAAAATATGCTTAGTTAATTGATACCAGCAATTGAAAAATTATATTGATAACTGATACTTATAATATTTTGTGCCTGAACTTTTCTTATAAAATTCTCTCTCGTTGTCTTTCATTCTTTTCCTTTCTTTCATGTATTTAATAGGAGTTTGGAATTAGGTCATGTGACCACATGATTAAGTCTCTCATTCAAAATCTTTATTAGGATGTCGGAAATTTAAAAGTGACTTAATTCATGGATGTGATGTCAGAGACGAAATATGAGAAGAAGGGGTGTTTCTAAATGCCTTCCAATAACAATGAAAAAGCGGAAGTTATTTGGGATCTCATAAGATGGTTAAGGAAAAAGTGAAACCTGAAACTAAGGAAACAAAAGTTTAGACAAGATAATCCCAACATCAGAGAGAGCATTTGTCATTGTCAGAACTCCAAAGAGCAATAAAGCTTTAATCCATTTCATGGACCCCAGGCCTCATGGTCTAGTAATTCTTATGTCACCAAACCATCTTATGATCTGTATGAAATTACAGTGTGTCACCACTCTACATCTGCAATCTTAATGTTTCCGTCCTCTGATTGCATGACAAGAAAACTCTTGAACCAGAGCACTCCACTTCACAGGAGTTGGACAGAACCAGCTGCTCACAATTTTGGAGTTTTACAAGGGCTTTTTAGTTCCAGAGTCCCTGTCTGACCTGTGTCCATTTTCAGAATTCTTCAGGAAAAATTGGGGTTGTCTTTTTGTACCTTAAAACATTTTTTAAAATACTGAGAAAGATTTCCAAAACTAGCTAGAGACTCACATTCCTCTTCCTATTTCTTTCAACTGTGTAACAGCTGTGAAATCTAAAAAGTGACCATTTTAAGTTATATTCACTGATTTTAAAACAAATCAGTTTTGATGGTTTCTTTGCCCCCCTTCAAAGAAGCATCTACCAAATTAACATCTACCAAAATTGCTGTCATAATGGATTATGGTTTTTTTTTAATTTTTGTCATGAAGCATCAAAAGGGATTGTTGACTTTTTACCTGGTATGAACAAACTAAGGGGAGTTTGGAAATGTAATCAATGGAGAAGTAAATTTCAAATTATACCTATCTCTTCAAAAGTCTTTGTGCCCACCTGTTCTATTCCTGGAAATATGAACTTTTGCAAAGTTCTCTGATAGCCCCCTGAATGGCCAAGGATATTTTACTTGGCATTAATTCCCCTCCCACATACTGTTCAGTTAAAACAGAACTGGTAGCTGAACAACTGCCCCTGGTAAGAGCTGTGCAGTTTATATGCTTTGCCTAATCTTTTCTGTAGAAAATTTTGCAATCTAAGTGTGTTAGAAATCAAATCAGGGTCATTAGGAAGTCTCTGCTCAAAAAAAGGAAATTAAACTCTTACAGTCATGTACCTGTGCTTCCTGTGGCACGTGATTTTATATTCCAAATTGTGCTTTCATTTTTTTTTCCTACTGCAGACAAATAACATCAGCATCACATCAACTCAAGTTATAATTGATTCATTACCAAGGATCACAATGAATGTGCCTTGCTTGTAATTATAATCTAGTACAAATTACGTACATTTAAATGAAAACACAAAGAGCTCCTGGGGTGGGAGAAAGATGCCGGTTTACACAAAATGCTATGCATTGGAGAAGGCAGTAGTGGGGTTGTGACTAATTAAATCTGGAAAGTTACATGCTTCACTCCTCCAATTGGTGAATCTTTATACCTGTTCCTTGTTAAAGTCTCTAGAAAGTGCAGCTCTAAACATCTGTTTAACTGTGCTCATTCTGTATCATTTGAATTCATTTGAACACAGAAGACTTTTCATTAGGTATTTGTTTTGCAGACCACATGCTGGGAAACTATTCTGAGTCACAGCACAACATTTCCTACCGACCTGATGGTCAGAGTCTGAAATAATTTTGTGTTTGTTTTGTGTTTTATTAGTTTAGAAATTCTATGGTAAAATACATCGGGCACCCTGATCATCAATTGTTATCTGTTATAGTGTGTGCAAGTTGTATCTTTTCAGAAGAACTATTGATTTTTCCTTCAATCATGTCTTAGTAGATTGGAAGCTAAGATTTCTTAGAAGTAGTTTAATTATTGAGGAGTGAATTAAATGCCCACATTTCCCGGGACCCAGCTGGTATAGAACACAATTTTTATTTCATCAAACCTAAATTAATTCAGTGCTATGTGTCTTTTTTATATTGGTTATATAATGCATAATGAAATTCTCTGAGAATATGAATTATCTCCGATCTGGTTGCCGTTATGAAACACTTCATACCAAGTGAGTGTGAGGCCACCTTGCAGAGAACAATGGAAAATAAGTAGTCAGCTTTCATCGGAGGGAAATGTATAATTATGAGTTAACCTTGAAAAATAACTCTTCAAATAGAGGGATACTTAGTTTTCTTTGGAGTGAATCACTTTATCCTGAAATAGTGTCCAAGACACTAAGAGCAGACCAGCCCCAAACAGAAGAGCTTGCAAAGGCATTGGGCTATAAATCACTGTGGGGCAGGACTGACCTGGAAGCAGTGCCAGGAGGAAGTTTCTTTGATAATTTACAGTTTCTCATGCCCCACTATAAACTATGAGATGTGATACCCCTTATGTCAGTGAAATGTTGACTTGCTTGCCTTTCTCTGCATGGCTCCAGGATTGATCCAATGTCTCTTCCATGACTTAATTAGTTTGATGTGGCTAAACATGTGAACGGTAAATGTTCTGATGTCCCGGGAGGTCCAGAGGAAGGGAAAAAAGAGGCAAAAGGAATCTATGCTGCTTGGGCCAGGAGTTACCTCACTGTCACTTCCAGACTGGCAGAGAGAGAATTAGCGATGTTCCTTCTGCAGCCATCAGCAGGTCACGGTGCTTTCCTGCTCATCCATTGGACCTGCGGCTGTAGAGAGCAGCCACCTGGCTCTCTTTGGGGAACTGGGCTGCATCTCGGGATGTGAGACTCAGAAGGAATGGAATCTCAACGTTTCCGACTACTGTTTAACCATAGCCGCTCAGTGCTTGTTCTTTGGTTGCCAACATACACTATGTCAGAATCATGATTTTTGACAGAAAACGGAAATGCAGGAGATGACATAAAATTGAAAGCAGTGACATAGATCAGAATCGATTTGAGGGAAAAGCATCTTCATATACACAAATTCTCCCCTAAGACATGATCTTTATCTATTACTTTTGACCTCACCCTGACCTCTTTTTAAAATCCTGTTGCCATGAACTAAAGCAATGAGGTCACCTCAACTCTTCCTTGACAGCTTCCTGCTAACAGTTTAGATCCTTAAATAGTTCTGCATGTTTCTCCGGGCTGCTTCAGCCAGACCAGCCAGTCACCCTGAGGTCTGCAATATAGATGCCATATATTAAGGCTCTTTATAGCTAGAAAAATGACACGTGGTACTTATAAAGTCAAACTGAAATATGTCTAATTTTGTCACAATGTTTGGGAAAATTGCAACTGAACATCTTCAAAGAGATTTTAGTGATTCCAAACAGTCTCCAGCCAGAGGCATGGTCAGGGATAGAAGTAAAACTGCTTGAATGAAGGAAAGATGTGAGAATGTTAATTTACATCTACATTATCAGAGCTGGTTGTGAAAATGTTTGCATACAAGACATTTTATTAAGAATAACACATGGCATAGACTGAAGAGCAGTGTTTGTTTTTCAGTGAGGCTAATTCCAACTCATTTTTAATATGTATCTTCAGGCAACAGTACAGCTGGCTAGTGACCTCTTGCAAAAATACTGAACAGAGTTCTTCATTTGTCTAATACAAGAGATAGTGTATGACCCAGGACTAAGGCAAATTTATCATCCTGACAGGAAAAGATAAAGCATCTAATAACTGAGTGATACCATATGTAGACTCTTTCAGAAATATTTAGGACTTCTACCCCGTATAATAGCTATCTCAGTTTTATCTGCATCTTCTCTTTTTGATATCGTGTTGTTGAAGTCAACAATATAAATTCAATGACTCACTGAACTTCTGCTTGTGAAGACCTGATGGATGGTTCTAACAGGGAAAAGGTATGTGCAGGTGGGAGCTGAACCTTTATTCTCAAGGAGCATCAAGCCAGACACAAATCAGTCAAATCAGAACTTGCTGCTGTGCAGACGGGGAGCTGTTCGTGGAGAACAGGATGCTTCCACATACCGTTTTTATCTCCTATCAGATGTAAGTGATTCCAGTCAGCCTTGAATAAAACTGTACAGAAGGAAATGTTTATCACTTTGTCTCAAAACAAATTAACCTTTCAAAAATATTTAAACTCTATCAAATATAAATTTTCCCTGATGCACATGTAAGGGAAAGAGGACTTCCCGGCATGAGACTTTGAGAACTACCATGAGTTAGAGCATTCTTTAAACGTCTTCTTATAGGACCTCACCTGGCCTCATTCCTGCCAAAAATAAACACTTCTTAGGTCTCTAGTGTCACAATTTCAGGTCCAAGAAGCACTTGATAAAACTATTCTGATTTTTCTTTTGGAACTTTAAGTGTCAGACTTGAGCTCTGAAGCTCAAGTGACAACCTGATTATCTAGGGAATTACCTCAGAGCCATGAGAAAGGAGTTCTCAGTAGCAGAGTTTTGTTTTGCCAAAATATAAAATGAAGAGTGAATACAGCAAGAGTAGTATATAATACCGCCACATGTGCTCTAGGTTGGAATGGTATCTGATGAAAAGATTCAGGTTTAGAAATGAGCAGTCATAACCTCACAAGTTTTGATCATTCATAAGAGTGCAGATATTATTTCAGCATTCGTAATCACAGATCAACAAAATTAATTTTTTTCATATAGGAACATTGACTAAGTAAAATTATATCGGGGTTGGTTTATGTGTGTGTGTGTGTGCTTCTTCCTGCTAAACTTCAGCTAGCTGGTACTAGAACAAAAGTGCCTCTGAAATGGAAATGTGGATGTCTGCCGGAGACAGGGCTACACGCTAGCACTTGCTGATGTGCTTAGAGGATGCTGTGCAAGAGGGTTCTCAAACCTCAGAATTCTTATTTTAGTAAATTCTTTCATCTGTTGTACTTTTGCAGTTTAAATCAGATGACATTGCTGCTTGTCTAATATAAGATGATGCATTATGTTGAAGTGGAAGAAATACACACAGTGACAGGGATACAGCGAAAGCTCAGGCTTCCATTTAATAATTGAGTGATACCACGTGTAGAACCCCGAATGTTTACAAAACTGCGTGGGTGGGTTTATGGAACCAGGCCTTTCCCTGGATGTGGAGACCTGTTTACAGACTTACTCCAGTAGAAAGAGAAAGATCGCTGGGCTTGATCAAAACACCCTTTGGGAAGGGCTGGCCAACTTGGATGGGCTTTTAATCTTCAATTTAAAAACAATATTAGTATTAAGTTTGTTTTTTACTATTTCTTCATTGGGAAGTTGACTCAGTTATTATGTTGCCATTTCACACTTGACTTGGGCTGTGTATCCTTTATGAATAGACATGCATTTTATTGTATTTTAACATATTACAGGATTTGTGTTTAGTATTTTAAAATGTGATAGAAGAATTGGTCAAGTAAAACAATTATCACATTATCATTGCAAGGCACAAAATGGTCATGCAAATAACATCTCATAGGTGATGATCAATGCATTTCACTTCAGTCCCCCTTGGACTACAAGCATATGTCTTCCTACTTGAGAGGGCAGGGAGTTAGACCTCTGGTGCATCCCCCGCCGTCCTTGGAAGAGTGCTCATGAAAATTGCTTGGAGAGACTGTGTGACAGGACCCCCATGCTAAGTTCAAGGTGTGTTTGCCAGTTGACTTTTGTATTTTTTTTTTTGTTTGTTTTGCTTTTTACATGAAATATTGTAAAGAAATGGTTAGAAGTGTCCATCAACTGAGAGTGTATATTGTTCTGTAATCATTCAGCCCACATATTTGTCTTATCCCAGGCTCACAAGAATGATTTTAAGGACTTCCACAAAAGAAGATTCTAGTTTTCATAAGCAATTTATTTTACTGTTTAACTTCATGAAGTGCATGATCCTGTCTGACATACTGTCTTAAAGACGTAAATTATTTCCATATCCTCGAGATGTAATCTGGGTGATAAGAGGGAATTTTTAAATACATACTCCTATAAAAACTGATGAATTTAAAAATAGTTTTTAAGGACTCATTTAGCTTTCAGCTACCAACTTAAATAACCCTGGTCACTTTAGAATCCTTTTTTTTTTAATAATTAATTTTAATTAAAAGTCTAACGATGAACACACTCTTTTGTAATACAAAATGAAAAGCATTACATATAAGGTTAATATCTGCTTTGTTCGTCACCCCCAATTTCCCAGAGGCAGTCACTGGTATCAGTTTGGTCTGTAACCTTCTAGCACTCTTTCTCAGGATTCATGTAGACCTACAGAACCCGAGAAGGTATGTATGTATGTCTAAATATGTGTGTGTGTCTGTGTTACTTACACATGAGATTTTTGTCAGTTGCTGAGTGTGACTGCTCAAGTGTTCATTCCAGAACTAGGAAAGAACCCCAGAATAGGTTCAGGGATTCACTGGACTCACTGTCAGATGGACCTGAGCACAAACTCCCTTGATCACTTGACCTCCACAAACAAATTCCTACTCTGATTTGTGGACCACATTTTGGGTCTCTACAAATTAGTATCAGGTCAGAGCTGATGTACAGTAATCTGTGAAAATTTCAATTCTTTCCCTTTCCCCAGTGAACAGTCATCCTGGTAAAGGGCCAGAGGTCCTTCGGGGAAGGCTGGAGAAACAACGGTATAACTTTTATTTTGTCAGTGTAGCGGGGTCCTTCCTCCAGGAGACCTGCCCCACTTCATTCAGGGCGTTCAGAATCTGTGCTTATTCCCTAATAGCAACTCTCTAATTTTGTCAGGCTAATATATGAAGATTTATCCTATTATTCTGGAACTGTTCTGTAGTGTTAAACAGCCATTCCCATAGTAACAAACATTTTTATTATTCCCAAGTTTTTTTTTTAACACACTTATAATGTACATTAATGCACATTTCCTCTTGAACATATGCAGGTGTTTCTTTTGGTTACAGCCTAAGAAATAAAATACTAAAACATAAAAAAATTTATAGATTTCCAGTGTTGTACCAAACTGAATCACCACTAGCACTCTATAAAACCAAATTTTCTTACCATTGAGAGCACTGAATGATATAAATGGGAAACTGGAAGCATGAAAGAGTGGCATCCTTGCCAATGTGATGTCCACTGTACATGAAAAGAGCTAGTCCTCCCAAGATCACAAGTACACACTCCCTGTCTGAGGAAGCAGGGAATGGTACCTGCGGT
Organism: Camelus bactrianus; assembly: GCF_048773025.1. Lineage (NCBI taxonomy): Eukaryota > Metazoa > Chordata > Mammalia > Artiodactyla > Camelidae > Camelus > Camelus bactrianus. The sequence continues at coordinate 35,710,629 of NC_133539.1, forward strand.
CCCCCACCCTTTCTCCTCAGAAAGGGGCTCAAGAAAACTGCTTGGAGTGACTGTGTCTTAGAGGTTCCTAAACCATCCTCAGATTTGATGATTCACTGGAAGGCCTCAGGAGATTTTAAAAAGCTGCCACACTCATAATTATAGTTTATGACAGTGAAAGGATGCAGATTAAAATCAGCAAAGGGATAAGTTGCATGAGGTGATGTCCAGGAGAATCAGGCACAAGCTTTCAGGTGTCCTTTCTCAGTAGAGTCACATGGACTTGCTTAATTCTCCCAGCAGTGCTATGTGACAACCCACACGAAGTGCTGCCAACAGTGGAAGCTAAGCAGAGTGTTGGTGTTTAGGATTTGTCCTGGGAGCCAGTTGTACAGGCATGTGATGTCTACTTGGACTGAACTTAGCTATTCAGACACCAGCCACCCAGACAAAAACATGCATTCACTATAAATCATATTGTTAGCATGCATTATCTAAACATACTGCTACCTACAGGCTCCGTGACTCAGGCGTAAAAAAAACAGTCTTATCAGTTAGAATATTACAAAGACTCAACACTCATCTCCCAGGAGCCAGCCAAGAGCCAGTCCTGAAGACAGTATTTCTTGGAAATGTGCAGATTTGAGCAACTCACATCCACTGAGTTAAATTTTCAGATTTTTCATTGCTATTATGTATAAATACAGTATTTTTATAATGATCTTGTATCCTACAACTTTGGTAAACTCATTATTACTCTATATTTTTTTCTGTCTTTTTTAGCACCTATAAAGACCCTTCTCCTTTAATCTCAAAAGTTACTTTTTAGTTATATTGATAGTTATCTTTATCCTAATGTTCCATTATAGTCTAATCTTTAAATTGCAGGAAAACTTTTTTTAGTATTTTTATTTAAATACACTGCTGGAAATGATGTGTTAATATTTAAAGAATTTTTGCATTTTTGTTCCTAAAATTAGATTGATCTACAACGTCATTTTGTTGCCCGATATTTTTCTCATATTAGTGTTGGTTAAAATCTTATCATAGTCATAACTTCCCAAATTTTCACTCACCATTAAGTTATAAACTCTCCAGATTTCTCAATCAACATCTTCTAAATTATGGGCTTTAGAAAATGTTGTAATAGTAAACTAAGAGATCTAAATTGTGCTTTTTAAATTTACTTATCCGTCTGCATTCACAAATTTATTTTGAGTCCATGATTAGTATTATTTACCTTAACTTAGAGATCCATTCTACTGTCCTAGTATATACTCAGCCATCACATCTCTTTCATTTTTATATGTTCACCTTTCATAAATGTATCTTATGGCATTAATTGAGACCTCTTCTTTTTGTCATAAAAATACAACTTTTATCTCAATTTGTGTAATTGTGTAATACCACACAGAACATGAAAAAGGAGATGACTAGCTGTCCTTTCTCTTCTATGTTTTTTACACATAATTCTGATATAAATTTAAAGCTTGTAAGTGTTCAATTTCCATTGCACTGACGAGCTCACTTATACTTAAGATATGTGAATTAGATATCCAGTTTATATAAAGTACATTCTTTGAAAGAGAAGATAAATGCAAATGAGATTCACAGTAGGGAATTCCTAACTTTTCAGCCAAATCATTTTCTTCTTTTCTGAAAAAGGGAACACAAGAACATTCACTTAACACTTACCACCAGAAAAAGACTCACAAACTCAGTAAAACATCTATTCAAGTTCTTTTATAATAGGAATGACAATAGTGCCTTACGTGTAGAGCCGTAGCCACTATTTCTGTCCTCAGTTCAGCCACAGGGCAAGAAATTCCCAAAGAAGCTTCCATTTGACTCCAGTGGGATGTAGAAGTGATTCTTCCTGTCCACCCCAAAAAAGATTATGATGAAAAGAGAATTAAACTAGGAGCCAGAACACCTGATTAGCCTCTTATCTTCGTCATAAATATTGTGAGACATTGAGCAAACCGCATTTTCATCTCTGTGAATATTGCTTCCATGTAAGATGAAGGGGTCAAAATAGATACCTCTAAGGTCCACTCCATATCGAGAATTCTATGATATTATGTTGATTAGAGTCATAGTATCTAAGTGTTCCTTGATAGCTTAAAACTGGAAGTTTAACCTTCATGCTAGAAACACATTTGATGTTGAAATTAGCTGATTTATTTTGAAAGAGCTTAGCTTTGATCTAATGCATAGATTCAGGACATCATGATGTGTTTTAAACACAATTTAAACATTAAATGACAGTCTGAAGAGAGAATTACTGCAACATCCAAATTTTTAAAAAGAACTTGTATTGCAATTTTATCCTTAATTAGCCGAGTTTCAAGTAAAGTCCTTACAAAAAATAGACTGCTATTTGTTTATTTGCTTTATTCCAAAGAGCCTTTACACAGAGCTTCAACTAATAGTGGTAACAGAATATAGGTAAAGCTTTAATTTATCACAAATATATATTTTTCAATATTTACTGCAACACATTATTAGATATTTATTTACATGATTTAAAATTAAGTATAAAATTTTGGGTTTAATAATGACTGGATAAAAATACATTTGATATAGCACAGGGAAATACATTCAATAGCTTATAGTAGCTTATGGTGAAAAAGAATATGAAAATGAATATATGTATATCAATGTATGACTGAAGCATTGTGCTGTACACCAGAAATTGACACATTGTAAACTGACTATACCTCAATAAAAAAAAAAATCAGATTTCTATATTGAAGGATCCCCTTCCTAATCTAAATGAAATCTTAGGAAAATGATTCAGCTCTGGGATACATGGTTTAATCTCTATTCATGACTTTATTATTATCGTTGGTTATATTGTATTTTATATCATTTATCGAGTAATAATCCCTTGTGCTTTTCAATGTATATTTTAAACTCCAACTAAAATAATAATGCTAAAAAAATGAAAAAAAAATTTTAAAGTTTTAAAATTAAAATTTTGATAGAAATCAATATAAATATAAGATTCACCAACCAAAATTGGACTCATTTTTAGTGTGGATTATATTTCTCTCTTTTGTTAATCTTCATTGCGGAGGCAAACTTCTTACTATAGCTTATGTTTTAATTAATTTTTTCCTTCCATTATATTTCTGTGGATGTTTGTACAAATTATTTATATTTTGTACTCAAATTTAGTTTAACAAAATTAAAAAACCCAACATACCCAATAACCACTTGAAAATATTGATCTAAGTTTTGGAATTAAAAAGATTATTTAAAATGGTGGTTCCAAGCCCTAGATCTGATTCACTCAATATAAAGTCTATATGAAGTTAAAAAAAAATGAGATGTGAGAAGCAATTAGTGATAAAGTTGACAAGCAAATATTAAAAAAAATTTTAAGATATATTGCCAGTTTTCTGAGTTTAATTTTACCTAATATAGGGTAGTTTTAGAGGAATTTGTTGAGATATTTATTGTATTTACTGGTAAGAGCCACCTATTTTTTCTTTCAATGTCTCATTTCTCTTTTTTATTAATTTTCTTTTCTTCTTTAACAGTGTAGAATGTTTTAAGTTGACATAACAAAGAAGAATATGACTAAGTTCTTGCTTCCAAGAAGCTTAATATCCACTTGGAAACTGAGAATATTTACCAAAAAAAAAAGAAAAAGAAAGAAAGAAAGAAAGAAAGAAGAAGAAAAAAGAAAAGGAAACCTAAAAGTATAAATTAGTTAGTGGTTAGTGCCAAATTAATTTTCTCTATTATAAAGCCAGGAAATTAAAATGAATGAAGATAAGACATTTCTGCAGTGTAAAAAGGAATTCAAATTGACAAGACAATGTATATAAAAAATAAAAAAGAAATATACTCATTCCTCCTGTAGTGAAGAGCTCAAAAATATAGACTCAACTAGGCAGATAGCACAGTCAGATACTAATGAGTAAATCATATATCTTTTCTGTAAGTAGAAAGATAGCAATTTTAGAAGTGTATTTTTAAATATTAAGAAAATAGTGTTTGAACAGTTTTCTTGAATACAATTTTATCTGTTTTTAGCAGAAGAAAATGAGGTTGAAAAGAAACAAATTTAGGAAGATGAATAAATCCAGTTTTGTTTTGCATAATAGGAATGTTGGAAATTTTGACAAACTTTTTGCATGAAGTGATGTATGCTAAACTAATGCTTTCAAAGGTTCTTCTGCCAGTAGTGTGTACATTGTATTTAAGGGGGCAAGAAGACAGCTGAGGAGATCATTAAATCAGCCATAGACGTATGAGTCGATTGCTTGGACTAGAAGATGATAATAGTTTTGGGAATGGAAAGAATGGGGAAAATGAAGGCAGCATGCAGTGGAGGGACTTACTGAATGTAATAATTAAGTAGATTGAAAAAAAGTCATGAAAAATCGCAAGAATGTGAGCTGAAAACTTAGAAAATGAACGCTCTACTAGGAGAAATAAAGCTGCTTGTGGGAGAACCAAGTCTGGGGGAAATTTTGATGTATTTGATCAACAAGCATTTAAGACAATGATTATGCATTTCTTTGACAACTTTTATTTAGGGCTGATCCAGAGAAATTTGGCAAATTTAGAAATTATTTAAGAGGAGTTTATAGTTGAAATCATTGGAAGATATGAAACCTCCAGGGGAGAAATAAATGAAGAGCAGAGAGGTAAAAAGTATAATGCAGTGGCATGATTTAAACAATGGCTGATGTGAGACAACCCAGGAAACAGAAATAGTCAATGGAGAGTAAGGGAGAACTGGAACCCTCTAATGCTGTGAAATCAGCGAAAGATTTCAAGGAGAAGATGTGCAGTGTCACATCGTTTGAAAAAAATAGGACTAATGATGACAAAGAAGAGCTTTGCCATTTACAAAAGGAGATCACCGGTTAACTTCAACAAAGGCACTTGTTAGAAGTCAGAAACCGCATCATGGGATTAAGTCATGAGTTAGGAAATGGAGGTATATAGCAAGAGTGGAGTGTTCTTGAGAATTTCGTACTGGGAGAGAAATGCACATAGGTCTCTGGGTTTAGGATTAGAAATTGTTCAAAACTGGTATAAATTTCTCATTTCTTTCAGTTGAGAAATTTGGTTCAGAATGCATTTGGTTCAGAAGTAAAACAGAAACAGGCCATGAACAAAGCAATTCAGAACCAGGCAGTTCTAAGTTGGACTTACTGACATATCTGGGCTCTGTAACTATTCTCTGTACTGTAATTATCTACCTACGTCCAGGTTGTAACTTCCCAAAACTTAAAGAGTAGGCAAGTAAAACAATTGACTTTAAAATGTGTGGTAATTTGTACTTACCAGCCAAGAAAGGGTATCCAGGGAAGAGGAATAATTTAAGGAAAATGTATGTGTTAGCGGGGCTGGAGTCTCCAAGAAAAAGCCCCTAAACATTTCAAAGATGGAGCAAAGCACCACTGGAGTCAGGCCATTTGTCAATAGAGAAAGTTGTAAGTGGTAAGATGAAAGGTTTACTTTCTTTATTCCCGTGACCTTTGAGGAGTGTATAATCTAGGATCTTTGTTTTGTCCTCAAACCATACCGATGGTTCTAATCAAAAGTCACTTAGGGGTGATTATTTAAAAATAAACTTTTGGATGCTGTATTGTGAATTTTAAACACTGTCACCTATTATCATTTAGGAAAATGTATATATTTGTATTTTTTTGTCTCATTAAACACTGTTAATTTTTGTGTTCTCCAGCCAGAAGTTTCACTGGAATGATGACAGGGAAGGAAACAGATGCCCAGATTAAATATGTTATGATATATCACACAATATTGATAGCCAAGGCCACAGAGACTGTCAGTGGCAGACTGAACGATTTTGTCAACTCCATGTTAAGTTCTAGACTCTAAATCTGATGCAAACTGAAAATGTCATAAAAAGTTTAAAGGGCTGTAAATCCATGATACACGCCGCAAATAAGATAAATGAGTTAAAACCTAAAACATATTAATTTAAATTAAGACAAAAATTAGTATAGAATACATGATCAAAAAGTATGTAAGAGAGAATTCTGGGCATGAGGGGTTTCCTATGCTAATTATTATTTTAAACAATTGATCTCATTCATTCAAAATCACTTGTGCAATTAATAAGTACAAATGCTTTATTTATATATTTGTTTAAAATTATTTTCTTAATCAACAGATTTAAAAATAAGCTCACCTTTATTCTACATTACCTTAACATTATAATGCTGAAAAATACTTCTGCAGCCTGGTATTTGAAAAATAAAGTGAAATTTACCTTCAATTGCCCAAGAAGAATTACATTATCACACATTTAAAGTAAAATTTTCTGAAATTTGAATCCAGGAAACATCCTTCTAAATTTTAAGTAAACTTTCATTAAATACCTATTAGTTATCTTAATAAGAATAGTTCACTTCTATCATCTTTTCTTCTCTTTTTTTTCTCCTTTCTATTTGCCTTCTACCTGTGGTAGCTGGATTTTATACGAACTCTCGGTCAGTTTCTGCTATCTTGAGGAATAAATTATGGATTTGGAAGCAGACCTAAGACAACAGACAGAATTGTAAAGTAGGGAAGTAAAAGGTTTGATGATATAAAGACGTTAACATATTCGAACTTAGTGCTGTCAATGATCTGTCCTTAGGAAGCAAGAATGAGGCACCTAAAGGTCATGATGCTTGAGTAATTCAGGAAATGTTAACAAAAAAAAAAGAAGAAGAAGAAGAAGTAAAGACAAGAAAATAAATGCTTGAGAAGTTATTGCAAGAAGATAAAATAATGATTCTATGGTATGTCATTCCTCACAGATACCAAAGTAATGCAACCTATGAAAGGCAATTGTCAACATATGGTAATGTGTAGACTGATGCTAATTAGACAGGTTTTTACTCCACACATAGTCTGGCCTTTGCAGTTCTTGGTAGTCATAAACACAAGGAGTTACTGATTTAACGACAGGCAGAATTTCCTGCTGAGCCAGGAAGAAGATAATGGCTTAGATTGAAGTTTTAAGTGTTAACTAGGAGACATATTCAAAACAGCTAACACTTACCGATTTTTTAGAGGAAGGACACGCTTGTATTAGTTTAGAGATATTATAGGAAGGAATGACACTATAACTTCATTTGGTTATTTACTAAGCAACAGAAACTTCTGAAATTTTCCCAGGTGCAATGAATTTATCTTTCATTGCTTTTTTTTTTTTTAACTGAGATAAGCACTGCCACAAGAAAGTATTAAAAAGGATACCATCAAGATATCCTACCCAACTCTTTCTGCAAATTAATTTAGGTAGATGAAGGAGGCAATACACATATACTTCTGTTAAAAAGGAGAATGACAAAAATATTTTGTCGAAATGGAGAAAATCTCAGTCTTGTCACTGTTCTCCAAAAGACAAATTGCTCATATCACCATTAGCCATAACTCTACTAAATTTCACCACGGGATCCCTACCCCGGCATTCTTGACTTGTTCCTTTGAGACAACATAAAAGGGAGACTTTACAACAGGGTTGTAAAACATGAGGTCCTGTAGGTATTTTAAGTGACTACACATATGTATTTTGAGTATAACTTTTTCAGCTGAAAATTACATGTATTGGCCTTTTTTCCTTTACAACTAATATTTATCCCCAACTCAGAAAAGTAGATCTGAGAAAATAAGAAATTAGAAGCAAAATATAGTGAAACTGCCTAATATACACACAGTGATGATCACTGTCTGTAAATTGTTATAACTGAAACATTTTTCCTGGATGTGACATTGATAAAGTTCATGTGGATGCCCACGAAACAGGATACAACCGTTTTGTCTTTATGCAGTTTACAATATACCTTCCCAGAAGTGAAGTTTTATTTTAGCTCTTAAGTAAAATTCTATAAATTATCTCAGGAAACCGAGTCTCAGAAAAATTTAACTGATGTCTTTAAGGTCACAAGGTTAATAAGTCTGAGAGATGAAACCAAATTTCTAGGTCTTCTGGTTCATTCCTCTTCAGTCTCTGTTATATTGTCCATGGAACACTGAGTTTACAAAGGAAAAGAGCAAAAGCGAAAGTGCAACCAAGTAAAAGAAACAAAAAGTGTAATCTGATTGTTTGTTTTCAGACAGAATAGAGAATGATGGCCTTCATTCTTGATTGCATCTAACTTGACCTTGAATTATGTACCCCTCCATTTTTGCCCCGTCTTTACACTAGCCCTGTACTATGCTTGATCAGCCATGTATTTATTACTAGATCCCCAGTGGCTGGAAATAGCACCTGGTGCATAGTAGGTATCAGTAAATATTTACAGAATAAATAAATTGCATTTTGAATCTGCGAAACTAATATTTTTAACACACCAACTGAATTAAGACAAGCCTTGAAATTGAACCACCCAGACTGTCTGTTAGCTAAACATGATTTGAATCACTTTGGTGTTGCTTTATTACTGTCACTCTTTGGGAATCTATTAATGGTATATGTTAATGTGTCAAACATCCTGGACAAACAGTAAAAATGAAACTGAAAAATGTCAGATTTTTTCTGGCTACAGTACAATTAAATAGTTGTGTTAAACATGAAACATATTTTGCCTGACACAGGAGAACGCTGGCCTGCCCACTCTCTTACACTATGCAAATGTTAAATAAATATTAAAGAACCAAAAGTAACTAGGTGGTATGCCATTTACTTCCTTTTAATCTATTGTTATCTTGGGGTCCACTGTGTAGCTATTCAGAGTTTTACTCAATATCTTGTAGTATATAAGCTGTACTTAAAAAATGCCCTTGAGTATATCTTGTTTTTGTATGTAGTTTGATAGGCTCTCTGTTACAATTATGCTAGTTGTTTTAAGTAAAATGCTCATGTTATTGATGAAAATAAAATTGACCTCTTTTGAAAGCACGTATCGCAGTACTTAAAGTTTATGATAGAACATGTGATGAGTTGGTCTTGATTCAGTCACTAGAATAGAGATATAAATTTCCAATAGGACCACTGCATGGGACTCAGACACGTTCCACAGGATGTCTGGCCGTGGGGTGAACGGAGGGGCGAAGTGTGTGTTCTCTCTTTCACTGGGGGAATGTTTCTCCCACCAAGGCCCTTAACACTCACAGTCTGCTTTTCCCCCCAGGTTGGTGTCCATTAATCTTACCACCTCCTGCCCAGCTGAGTCAGCACTTCCAGGTTCAGCACTTTGTCTCCACAACAAGCAAATGGCTCTCTAGTTGTCAGATTTGCCCGGGAGGAACAGCAGCACAGTGGGAAAGGACCAGGCCTCAGACATTTACAGTCCAAGAAGACATTAATAATTTTTGCTCAAAATAAACAAACTTCTTTGGCGATTTGTTATCACTTAGATAATCTTAATGGTGAGAAAGATATGACTATTTCTCCAGCAAAAATTAAAACTAATTCCTCAAAAAAGAAACACAAATCAGTAAAGATGTCTGTCCATTATCCTCTTGTAAACTAAACTTTCCCAAACTACATAAGCACCCCTGAGCTTCAGGTATGTTTCATTCATTCACTTTTTGAATATTTGGGGATACTTATTCTATTTTCTATTAATAATTTATGTATAATGCTCTCGTTTTCCTGGAGGGGGAAATGTCAACTGTCTTTAGAATGGTCGTTTTATTTCATGCAGAAATAAAAGATCATTATAAATCACCTGCTGATTCTTGCTAAAGAAACACAAACATTTTTAGAAAAGTTACAGATTTCTAGATAAGCTAAATTCCAGATATTTCACAGATATGTGCACATATCTGAAAACAACAAAGTTTTTAAGTGCATACTTTTCCTGGATTGCCAGATTAGTTGATCCTGGGCTTAAGGCTGGATCCTTTAAAATCTGTGCTACAGTTTTGATTATAAACAACTACTAAATATTAATACATCATATTACAGACAGGATAAAGCAACAGAAACATTCAGATGTATGGCGTTTTCTCAGTGCTTGCTGTGTATTTCTCTCTTAAAAGGAGTTCTTTACTGCTTCCATTCTATAGTGTTTGATTAAATGGTTCTTAGGGTGAGAAACTTTAAAATCCTTAAGGGCAGATAACATACCTTGTTCACAAATTTATAAAAAACAATGGATCTCACACAAACAAATGTAACAATGTTTCTTGAACTTAGTGATGGGAAAGCCAGCTCTCTGGCTTTCTGGTTGTGAATGCACATAGATTAACTTTAAACCCATCCTCCCCAAACTTCAGTGTGACGGAATTTTGTAAGGTGCTTGTGTCAAACTTATTTTCAGGGGCCTCATATGCAGGTCTTCTTGTTTAGTAGACCTGAGTGTGGCTTCAGAATCTGAACTGACATCAGGCATCTAATTTTGACACAGGTTTTGTGGAGAATATTTTGAAAAACACTATTTTTTAACAATTATACCATGTTGTCCTCCATGAGTCGATCACTGTATTCTATTAGGAAGCTAATTTTTAGAACAATGCCCTCTTACACTCCCTAAAGCTCCCATGATGTGGTGTATGCCCATGTTTTTGCCTGGAATAAGGCAGACGGTCTCTGGGAGGGATGCTCAGCTGATTGACAACTGGTAATAGTGGAAGGTCAGCACTAATTACTGTGCCTCATTTGCATGAGGCATTTTGAAAGATGGAAACTAAAGTGTCTGTGGCATTTTCTGCCAACAAATTACCTGGCTGACAGGAGGATGTCACTGCCTATCAGTGCTGATAGTGTGGAACTTGGTACTTGTGCAATTAAGGAAAAGTGAAATACTGCCTCAGTGGGTTACCTTCCTAGAAGTAATTACTACAGGTGTCAACAAGGCTGGAAAAAGAAGGGAGTCTATTTGCTGTTCTCTGAGTAAAGTTTGTGAAGGATGAAAGAGCTGATTCTGATGATCATCAAAATCTCTATCCCACCTCTCAGTTTACTTGTTTGTCCCTGATTGTAAGAGCCTGAGAAAGGCTCAGAAAGCCGGCAGTAATTAAGCAGACCAGAATGAAATCCTTGTTACTTATTCCATGCATTCCTGAGACATTTCTAATGTTCTGAAATACAATGTTCCTGGGTAGATTTCAAGAGCCAAGAGAAAGGATTAAGGACAGCAGGAATTGTTCGAAAAGAGTCGGACAAGAACTTATGGTGAAAACAAAGGCACTGGAGTCCACATTTTCTGGGGCCAGACTATTTGGAGCACCTGGGGTTTGGGCTTATGTATCCATAGAGATTTGTCCACTTCCTTCACAAATTTGAAACTGCTCTAAGTCTTTCCCCTTGGTTCTCAGGCTGACTACATGCCTCCCACCCAGATAAACCAGCGCCTCCTGATTGCCATAAATTTTCCTTGTGGCCACAGCCATCCAGTAGCGGTTTGGAGCCCCCTCTTGGAGATGGAACATGTCTGAACACAAGAACTGAGGGCTAGGCTGGTAAGTTGAGGTCTTTTCATCTGGTTTATGTAGCTCTGAGTTCACCACCATCATCAGGACTGATCGCTTCAGAGTTCTGTCGCTCTGTTCTGTGTTAACCCTCTCAGACCCCTCTGGCCTCTGGGAGACCTGACCCCTACTTTGAGACACACTGAACTGGAAATAATAACTCCCATATGGGAGAAGAATACTTCAGCCCCGAGAGCTTATCAAGCTTTGTTTTTTCTATGACTGCCAAGAAAAGGAGTGTGTGTTGGAAGCAATTCTCTCAGCTTATAGCTATTTTGATAGGGGTTCTATATTTAATAAAGGTTAAATCCATTGAAACTCTGAGTCAAAGGCACTTTTAATGGCCAACAATTTCACCTACTTTAGAAGCCCTCTCTTCCCACTCTCCCCAGGTCTCCTCAAAGCGGGAAACGGGTGACATTGCTTTAATAGGCAAACAGCCCTTCCCCCAAAGAATATATTGAATAAGTATTTCCAAGCTGAACTTGTACATCACTCTCATGTCTCTCTTCTCCACACAAAAGAAAGCTCTTTTGGTAATTGCGAGACTTAATTAGCCTGTGTTCACACAAAGGCTTCTTTTGTTCACCTATCAACAGGCTGCTTTCACTGATGGTTCTCTGACTCTCTGAAGACTATTCTTCTCTGAAGTTTTACACAGACTTCTATTTTCAGCTTCGGAGTCCTATGATATAAGTGTTCCTGCATTCCAGCCTCCCGTGTCTTTTTCTCTGCCTCATCCTGATTACAGATAACTCCTGGGCTGATTGCAATCTGATCACCTTCCCGGTCTGCCAGTTCCCGGTCTTTGGTGGGACAGAAACAGATTTTCAGAACAGCAGTGATGCTGTGGCAATAATGGTCCTCTAGAGAGCTGGTTTCCTACCAGTTCCATTCTCCCATCTTTAAGTCAAAGCTATAGCAATAGCAAGGAATGGGGGGAAGCAGGAACACCTGAAAATTACCAGAAAATTTTCTTTTCTAAATCAAAGGAAACAAAGCACGTCTCGTATCAGTCTATAGATTTTTTTTAATTTAGTCTTTATTAGTTAATTTATAGCAATCACATTCTGGACATCACCTGATATTACTCTCTCTGCTATTACCTCCTTTCTTTCCAGTGTTTAAGTAAATGCCACTGCAACATTTTGTGACACTTTTTATGTTGATATTTAAAAAGCTTTCTTCCTAGAGATTGCTGCTTTACTTCCAGGGTAATAAGCTTAAAATTTACATACTTTCAGAGTCTGACATCTGAAGACTCAAATCTATAGAAATCCTGCCACTAACATAAAAAAAAAAAATTCTTGGAATCCCAGTTGTTAGTGAGGAGTAAGCTCTCACTGCCTGCGATATAATAATCCCTCCAGAAAAGGTTCTTATTATCATGACTATTCCCGTCCTGTAGCAAGTGATGCTTATAATTTATATCCTTAAAGCTGAATATTTACAATATTCAAAAGTATGAGTCCCCATATAAAATAGAAAGTTTTTGAAATCATTAATGGTTTCTGTAAACTTTCTGCTAAATCTATTAAACATAAATATTAGTTTATACTACCAAGACATTTTAATTTGAAGAAGAATGCAAGGCTCAGAGAAATATATTTTAAAATCATAAACATTTGGTTAAATAAATATGAACTCAGTAATCTGGAGTCGTCATCAAACACTACCACAGTTAATCAGGATATTTTTCACCTGCTCCAGAAGAGAACATTGTACTACTCTCCCGAAGTTTGCTAACAGAATACTAGTTTTGACACTTTCATGAGTGTTAGGTTGCATTTGGAGCTGAATAATATTAAACCAAATATTATGTGTGTATGTTTGAATTTGTGTTTTTCTGCTGTAAGTCTCAGACCTTGACATGCTAGTGTATTGTTCTTTCCAAGATGAGCAAATTCGTAAACTTTCCTCCATTAACTGGACAGAGAAACCTCTCTTTGAAGGAGCATCTCAGAAATTAGTGTTTCATGGTTCGCAGTTCATTCTAATTCTCCATTGTTTTTTCCTTAGATTTTCAAGGCTGTCTTGAACTGCTAGCCATTCAGCAGCAGTTTTATCAAATACCAAAAACAAAACGAAACACACTGATTTTAACTCTTCTAACAAAAGAGTTTTTATTATTCTCAGATATTTGTTTAATTTCACTTTACTACCTCAACATTCTTTGTGTACTGCGTGCCCCTACGTTTTTCTCTACCACGACAACAAGAACACACTGTACATCTCTTATTTATCATGGATTTGCCTGTATGACCACTTTTTTGAAAGAAGCATGTTTTTCTTCAGTTCAGAGGGAAGTCATTTCCTTGATTTGCAGATCATTCTGCAGACAGATTTTGTTTGCTGATTACCTTATTTGTACGTACAACTGGCCCCATTTTACAGCCACCATCTATACTTAACTTCTCCTCTTACAGTCTGGTCTATGCTATCAGCTGTGCTCTATAAAGTTACATAGAGTACACACTCTTCCAGTTTATTGCAGAGCATACTTATTAAAATAATATTTCAATAGAACATGCAGAATTAAATATTATTTTTATCATCATGAAAATGATAGTCTCAGGAAGAAATAAATCACCCACAACTAACAGGAAACAAAGCAGTTACAGTGCTCAGTATTTAGTTCGACATTTTTCTATCCAGGTTAAATCTAGTTTTTAAACAGACCCATCCGTGATGATCTGCTCTAAATGTAAACTCCTTAAACTCTCAACTTTGTTGACATCCTCTCCAGTATTTTCAGTAATAGATATTTTTGAATATCAACCCTAAGGGAGAAAAACGTGCCGTGTGGTATGGACGGGGAAGACACATCAGTAGTCCTGATCTCAAAAGACCCTCCGTACAACTCAACAGTTAAGGCATAAGTCCTCTAGAATATAATAAACAGTGTAAGGAAGCTTATGATACGTGCAAGAGGAGTAATAACAAGGTGAGAACACTGAGCATAGGGTGATCAGGGGAAGATCATGCTATGTTAAGCCATCTAAAAAGCAGACTTTAAACATTTTTGGAAAAATAATGAGGGTGGAAGAAGCAATGGGTTTGATTACACACTATATACACATGAGTGACTTCAGGGCATTTTAAGAGGGAAGATATGAAATCTGCTTTTCTGTTTTTCTGAGTTTGTTAAAGCAGTCATTTGTTTTAAAAAGTAAATGGTTAATAAAATTGTATGAACATTTAATTGTCTTAATTGAATTTGAGCTCTTTTCGGCATGTCCTTTGCCATTGGTGAGATATAGCACTGCAATTAAATTAGAAGTTTATTTTCCTTTTCTGTCTTGGAATTGTTTGCAAACAGTTTTTTGTTGTTGTTGTTGTTGTTTTTTAAGTCTGAGAGTTTTTTCACTCCACTGTAAGTCTAAACAAAATGCAAAAGAACCTTTTTTTCAGTTGTCATTGTTTGCTGTTATAGACTGAGTTGATTTGACATGGTGAAAATACAGTCTTATTACATTACAATTCACTTTAAATAAGACAAACATATCTGCATTTTAACTTTACTAGGTAATTTAGAGAAAATATTGGGCTTTAATGCTATTTGGAAAACTAAAATACTCAGTAAGAACAGAATATACTTTGACTATGTTTGATTGGAGTTACAACAAAATGAAAACCTGATCTTGAGAGTAAAACTGTTATGAGGGGACACTTTTGTCAGGCTGACACTGTCATCTGTCCTTCATTTTGTTTCATGAAAATCAGCAAGGTTATTCTTTAAAACTGCCAATGTTGAAAGGCAAATAGTTAAATTTGAAAAATGGTTATTTTACCATGGATTTTGAGATCCTTGGTTTTCTGCCCCCTTCTCTCTCTTGTTCATATTCCATGAAAAAGCATTCCAACGACTGGTAACAGCAAACAGATTCTAATTTAGTTCTAGTTCTTCAAACTCATGTGTATCACACTTTTTTTCTCTGCACCATTTACCTCTCCTAGCTACTTTGGGGGATCACGACCTTTATATTCTCCGTTTTTGCCCATATCGAAACCTGTTCTCGGAATAAATCTGAAAATTTTGTAATGATTTATAGCACTCCTTCCACTAGAGGGTAATTATCCTAAATTAATAACTTTCAAGTACAGGGGATCAAAGTCAGTTTTTGATTGTAGGACGTTCCCACCATCCATAAAACCGCTCCATACGTACAGTTACTTACCTTTAAGTAAGGCCAAGCCAGCAAGAGACTCAGAACAAATTTAGACTTTAATTGAATAAAATGTAACCATTACATTACACAGCTCCTGGTTAAGCACTAGTAGAGCACTAAGGCAATGTGAAGACACAAAAATTCATTCTAAGCCTAAATATGAGTGTACTTATTAAAGTAACAACCAAATATTAAGTATCCATGAGAAATAAAATATTTTATTGAAAGTTTCTACAGAATAATTTTAAGATGCAATCCTAAATAATAACTAGTATCAATGAAGACATGTTTCCTTAGACATAAAAATATATTTCAACAGTGCCATAAATTCCTAAACATCATTAATTTTCTTGGGAAACACAAAAAGCTCACAAAAACCAAGATACTATTCTGTGGCTGTGTATTTGGTCAAGGCAGGGAAAAAAGTACTAAAATAATGCAGAATTGGCAATTGTAGCAGTAAAGTATCCAGTGGGATAGGTTGGTGACTACTGATAACAGCATGATATTCTATGTATATATTTAAAATTTATTAAATACTTTTATACTTGTCATTTCTTGCAAAAATCTTCATTTGACTTAAATAGAGAAAATGTTATCCTTCCCATTTTACTATAAATTTAGAGCCATTTAGGGCATTAAGAAGAGAGAAGCAATATCAAGTTGAATGAGATTTAATCTTCATCACACAAACTTATCATAATTTTTCAACTTGGAAAAAAATTTAAAATGGCCTCAATCCCAGACCTTGCCTGATATCTGCACTGTGCTATGCATAATTGGCTACTGATTCTCACAATAGTCTTTCTATGAAACTTGTGTGGTCCTTCCGAGGAAGTCAAAGAGTGAGATAATGACAATAGCACTTACTATAAAAATCCCATTTTTGATCCCTGTGTTTGCTGCCTCCAATTTGTGGTTTGTTTCCCTTTATTAAGAAAAGCGGTCTGATGTAAAATCACACACTAGACGGTACAGTGTTGGCTCCCCTCTCCTCCAATTTTCCACGGAAACACTGGCCACCATACACATTGCTGTCAAATTGTTCTGCTTCTCGTCAGCTGGACACTGACAGGAGAACAGGAGACTGGTCATGCACCAATTAGAAGGACAGACTTTTTTTTAAGTCCATTCTGAAAACCCTAGGTACCAAATATTAGCTTATGTAAAAGTTATTTAAGGAGAAAGGACAGGGATAGGAGAGTTACAAGATAGAATTTTTAATGTCTTTGTATTAGGACATGGAGAGCAATTTGTTTTCAGGATGTCACCAAAGGTTCAAGTGAAACTCTTCCCTAAAGCAGGAAAGGGCTGAACTATGGGTCCATTTAGAATTGATGGCTTTAGAAAAAAAAAATCCGTATCTATAAAATTCCTCATGTAGATTTGACTAGATAGCTCTTTTTCTGAAATAATTATGGGCTAATAAAGGTACTAAATTTATAGAAAAGGCATTAATCTGGTTTGACATAAATAATAAACAGTAAACCAGTAGTACATTGAAAGTTCCCATAGCAAATTGATCTTTTAATATTGTTAGTTATGTATGAAAAGTGCAGTAAGTAGAAATTTTTCTCTGTTTGAATAAATGTTTTGTGCTGAATATTCTTAACATAAACCTAAGACATTATGCAAAAAGCTTATTTTAAAATATCTTATTTAGGATTATAGAGTATTATGAAAGTGAAAATGGATTAAAAGACTATACAGATGACTAATAGAGCACATACATTTATTGATTTTGTGTTTATATCACAGGTATATTGGAACATATATACAAGACTACAGGGAGATTATTTGTAAACACCTTTAAAAGCAGCCATCTCTTGAGGAGCAAATTGGTAACTTTCAGTTTATCTCTCTTTTATGTAACTCTACTGGGAATTATTTATTTATCAATCATTACAATATGATTTTTAAAATCTTTTATTTTTGAAATCTTAGAAAATGGTTGAAACACTGAATAAGCTGAGCTGATTACTGAAGAATTTATAAATTACATAATATCTACAGTGAGAAGAAAAGAGGCTTATGAGTTCATATTTCAGTGCTGGTTTAAAAGTATTTAAAATTAAATATGATCATGACAGAAAAAAAGAAAAGCACTCCTTCCCTGCCAAATAATATCTGAGGAGTGCTGGGAGGATTTGGAGTGTCATGGAATTTCTAATATTTAGAAGGATATTTGGTAGCTAAGATGCTAACGTCAAAATGAACTTAAGCAAAAAACCTAAATTTTCAAAGATATTTGTTACAATGGGCCATTCATAACACATTTGACGACAGCTTTTAGAAATAATTTAACTGATTACTTTTACTGAAAATATAAATGGGTCTTCATACAGTTGTTCCTTGTATTAATCTTAGATAAAAACTGAGGATGTAGAATAATTTAGTGAAGTAGGTATACACATTCTTTGTTACTCAGCTTGGCACTCAAAAGAATTCTGAACTGATGAATAATTACATGCTATGTGCTTTAAACTATCTGACAAAGAATCAAAAATCATAATACATTAAGTAAACTATGAAAATTATCCTTTCTATTTTTGATAGTATATTAAATGAGATGAAAGAAATACGGCAATAATTAATAGTGAAGTAGCTGAGACCCAGCCTACTGACTTATCACATGAGAAAGTAAAACCCAGGGTGCATTAGGATAGAAGTAACTATAGAGATTTTTTTTTTAAAGAGCTGTAATTGAAAGATAATTTGACATACACGCAAAATAAGACAAAGTACAGTCTGAATTCATGTAGACACTGATGCATTTAAAAATCAAATTAAATGTGTAGTTCTGAAATTTATGGGATATAGCATTGTGCATGATTTTATGTTTTCCTAATTTTCAGTGTATAAAAATAATCACATTTAAAACAATAGAAAAGTAGAGAAATATGGGGGGAAAATCTCATGATCACACCACACAAATTCTATTAATATTTTAATGTTTGTAGTCAAAACAAATGTAAATTTATGTTAAATGCAAATTTTAATATAGATGTAAAGTTATATTCAGAGTTTAATAAACGTCTCCTTACTGTTGATATGCAGGTTCTAGTGACACACTCACAACTGAAAAGTTATAAAAGTAAATAAATCTTTTACTAGCTTAAGCAAGAAAGGAAAACAATTGGAAAGCATAACTTGACTGGAGTTGCAGGCAACTGGTTCTAGGGGCTCATCAAGTCTCCGTCTCCTTCTCTCTGCCATTCGGCCGCACTTCTCTACGCGTGCCAGTTCCATTCAGCTGTCAGTAAAGTGCACGATGGCTGCGGACATGCTGAGCATTACATCTCCCCGAATAAGCCACCTTGATGGAGAGAGGACTTCTCTATCCAAAGCCCATACGTCAGATCAGGAAAGAACTTCCTGCCCCAGTAAGACATGCCTCCCTGTATTGTTTGCCTGTGTCTCTAATCTTGGGGGCAGCGGTTTGTGCTGTGTCCTCCCCTCTCTTATGGATCCAAGAAGAGCTGGTTTTTCAGTCTGTTTAGCTTTTTACTACTTGTTTGGATGGAGTAGTGACTTCCAAACTCCTTACATTCAACCAGAAACCAGAAGTCTGTGAGAAGATCTTTAAACTAAGTATTAGTTTACAAATAGCTCCAGGGTCATTCAGGTTATTTCTTTACGAGTGAACTTTGGTCGTTTATCTTTTAAGGACTCTGTCCATTTCACGTAAATGGATTTAAAAGCATAAAGTTGTTTATAATATTCTCTTATCTTAGTTCTAACTTGCCTAGGCTTCAATGGCCTCTCTTTCATTACAGGTGTTAGTAATTTGCTTCTCTCTTTTTTTCTTGCATAGTCAGGCTAGAGATTTATCAATTTTATCAATCTTTTCAAGGAACCATCTTTTAATTTTATTGCTATTTTAAATTTATTTTGCTTGTATGATAATTGTCTCATTTCTTCAGCTTACTTTGAGTTAATTTACTCTTTTTATATCTTTTTCTTAAAAGGGGATTTTATATCATTGACTTGAGATAATTCTGCTTTTCTATTATTAGTGTTATTGCTATAAATTTGCTTTTAAGTATTTCATATATATATATATATATATACACACAATATCTATGTATATGTTTTATTTTCATTCAGTACAAAATATTTTCAATTTTTTACTTCTTTATTAACCCATGGGATATATAAGTGTGCTGTTTTATTTACAAATATTGGAGAATATTTCAGATATCTTGGTTCTTGATTTCTACTTTAATTACACTTTAGTTGGTGAAGTTACTTTGTGAGATTTAAATTGTTTTAATTTGTTGAGACTTAGTATTTTTCAGTCCAGAATATGTCTCACCATTGTGAAGTTTCCACAATCAGAATACCCACTATGTTTAGGTAACTATGGAATATTCACTGCTAAATCATATTCTGGGCCAAAGCTTCTTGGCTGTTAGTTTTAGGGTTGGGTCAGTCATGCTCAGAGTTGAGCTGGGTTTGAGGTTTTGTTGTTGTTGTTGTTGTTGTTGTTATGGTTACCTTCAGTTCATAATTGGCTTCAAAATTCTCTAGAATTTCTTATTCTTGCATGCTTGGCCATAAAGTTTCTCTCAAAGTCGACTTCACTCCCAGCTTTAGGTCTTCCTTGTGTGTGTGTGCCTTATTGAAGGTCTGCCTATTTCTTGTCTTTCCCTAAGTGACTGACTGCTGGGGCTTGATACTTAATGCTTGCTACCCTCTGGTGAGAGTCGGGGTTTTCTGTTGTCCTCCTCCAGCCTCAATATTAGGCAAACCTTGTGTCCCTGGGTCTCAGAGGTTTAAACTATTCTCACTGAACGGTTGAGGATAATTCATCAATGAGTTTATTGCTCCCCAAATATTTGGAAGTCTATATAAAGTAGCTGCCTAAAATTTCATTGATCAGTTGAATTCAGAAAAGTAATGACTTTATAAATTATAATGACTTTTCCTTTTGTTAAAATGGGAGTTACATTATTTCCAGGTTTTTACATATTAAGCTAAAGCCAGGAGTCTATCCCTGCCTTTTAAATTAAAAATCATACTTCTATATATATTCCTCTGAGTGGAATATATATTCCACTTGAGCACATATCATCAATTATTATGTAAAACATAATTGCAATTATTTTTAAGTTAAGGAATCATTGTATTTTTTAAAATTTAATCCCTGTTAATAGTACAAAACTTAGATACCATTTTTTTCTTATTTTCATTTCTGATAATATGTATACATTTTGTTATTAATTTCTAATTTTATTACATTATAATCAGAGGCTGTGATACGTAAAAATATCTGCTATTTGACTCAGAATATTACCAATTTTTTAATGCTCTTTTACTAATTAATGAAAATTTGGATGCTCAAAGAAATTGATTTTCAAATGGCATTGAGAAGTTAACTGAAATTCAATATTCAATATTCAAAAATAGCGCTAAAATTAATTATTACTATTATATTCAAGTCTAGCTGCAAGTCACAGTAAGCATTGAGGTTTGTGGACAAAAAAATTATTTTATTCTAGAATACAGAATGATCATGTACTAATGTGACCTATATTCACAAATCTGTAATATAAATTGCACATACTGTTGGTTATGATTGAAGCCACTGTTATCTAAACCCTTAAGATGCTTATCCAGGTGAAGCAGTCTATAATTGGACATTTTGAGATCTTGATTTTATTGCCATACCTTAAGTTTATTTACTTTAAAATTTGCCGCATTTAATGTAATCCCTTTTTTCATCCTGTCAAGGCCTTTTGGGATACTAATTCTGTCATCCAGAACACTATCTATTCCTTCCAGATTCATGTCATCTTCTATTTGGATAATCACATTTTCATACAAGTCATTGATAAATGGTGATAAGTGTTACAGGATAGGACTGAGAAGAAAATCTTATGTTCTGCTACTGGAAATGTCTCTTTAAGTTTATACTTTTCTATAAATAAACATGTTTGGATATGTCCATTTAATTTATTACAAATCCACCTAACTACTGCTTTGACTTAAAACTGTAAAATACGACATACATGCTGCCATATTTTCAACACATATTACAGAATGATCTGGTTTTAAAAATTTTTGAAGTTGAATCCATTTGATAATTTATTCTGAAATTATACTTGTGATTTCTGTATTTGAAGAAAATTACTGTGGTAAATTGATTGCAAAAATGGCTGAATGCAAGGGGGGAGGGCATAGCTCAGTGGTAGAGTGTGTGCTCAGCATGCACGAAGTCCTGGGTTCAATCCCCAGTTCCTCTGTTAAAAAAATAAATAAATAAACCTAGTTACCTGCCCCCACTAAAAAAAAAAAGATAAACAAAAATGACTGAGTGCATGATTCCTCTAAGAGTACCTTTTGCGCTGTAATTTTATAGCTTCTACAATCAAGAGGTGGACTCTGTTTCCTTCATTTCTGAATCTGGGGTGATTCTGACATGCTTTGGCCAACAGAATATGGTGGAAGTATCAATATGATGTATCAATTCTTAAAGCTCAGGGAGACTTAAGCACTTCCACTGTTTCTTGGAATTCTGCTCCATGATGAGAACAAGCTCAGAATAGCCAACTGGAAAATGAGAGAGAGCAGAGATGCTAAGCAGATACTATCTAGACCAACTAGCTGAACACAGACAGGTGAGTGATTCCAAAGAAGATCATCTGCGTCTGACCAACATTATTGAACTACCCATAGACTCATGAATAATAATAAATGTTACCCAAAGTGACTTACAGATTCCATGCAATCCCTAGCAAAATTTCAATGGTGTTTTTCATAGAAATAGAAAAAAACAATCTTAAAATTTATATGGAACCACAAAAGTCTCTAAATAAGCAAAGTAATATTGAACAAAAAGAACAAAGCTGGAGGCATCATATCTGATTATAAGACATACACAAACCTATAGTAATCAAAACAGCACAGTACTAGCAAAAAAGCAGACATATAAACCAATGGAATGAAGAATAAAGAGCCCAGAAATAAATCCATGCAATTATAGTCAATTGATCTTCAACAATGGTGCCAAGAAAATGTAATGTAGAAAAGATAATGTCTTTGATAAATGGTAGTAGGAAAACTGGATATCCATATGCAAAGGAATGAAACTGAATCATTCTCTTATACCATATATAAAAATCAATTAGAAATGTATTAAAGGCTTGAGCGTAAGATCTTAAACTGTAAAACTATGAGAAGAAAATATAGGGAATAAACTTCTTATTTATTAAAGTGTAGTTAATTTACAATATTATATTAGTTCCAGGTGTATAGCATAGTGATTCAATATTTTTATAGATTTTACTCCACTTAAAGTTATCACAAAATAGTGGCTATATTTCCTTGAACAATGTATCTTTGTTGTGCTGAACAATATATCTTTGTTGCTTATTTATATTATACATAGTAGTTAGCATCTTTCAATCCCAAACCTCTATCTCGCTCCTCCTCCCTTTCTTCTCCCCGCTGGTAACCACTAGTTTATTCTCTGTGAGTCTGTATTTGCTTTGTTATATACATTTGTTTGTTTTATTTTTTAGATTCCACATAAAAGTGATAACATACAGTATTTATCTTTTTCTGTCTGACTTAATTTACTAAGCGTAATACTCTTTATGTCCATCCACATTGTTGCAAATGGCAGAATGTCATTCTTTTCTATGGCTGAGTAATATTCCATATATATATATGTATATATACATATATATATACATATATATATATATATATATATATACATATATATATATAGTCATATGGTAGTCCTATTTTTAGTTTTTTGAGGAAATTCCAAACTGTTTTGCATAGTGACTTCACCAATTTACAATTACACCAACAGTGTACTAGGGTCCCCTTTTCTTCACATCCTCATCATCATTTGTTATTTGTAGACTTGTTGATGATAGCTATTTTGATAGGTGTGAGGTAATATTTCATTGCGGTTTTGATTTGTATTACTCTGATAATTAGTGATGTTGGGCATTTGTTCATGTGCCTGTGGGCTATCAGTGTATCTTCTTTGGAAAAATGTCTACTCAAATCTGCCCAGTTTTAATTGGGTTCTTTAGTGTTTTGTTGGTTGCTATTTTTTTCTGGTATTGATTTGTATGTGCTGTTTACAAATTTTGGATACTAACCTTGTACCAGTCACATCACTTGCAAATATTTCCTCCCGCTCAGTAGGTTGTCTTTTTGTTTTGTTGATGCATGGTTTCTTTTGCTGTGCAAAAGCTTTTAAGTATTATTAGATCCCATTTGTTTATTTTTGCTTTTATTTCTTTTGCCTTAAGAGACAGATCCAAAAAAATATTAGTATAGTTTATGTCCAAGAGTGTTCTGCCTATGTTCTATTCTAGGAGTTTCATGGTTTCAGGTCTTAAATTTAGGTCTTTAATCCATTTTGAGTTTACTTTTGTATATGGTGTGAGGAAGTGTTTTAATCTCATTCTTTTACAGGTAGCTGTCCAGTATTTTCAGCACCACTTATTGAAGAGACTGTCTTTTCTCCATTGTATATTCTTGTTTCCACTGTTGTAGATTTATTTACCATAATTGCTTGGGTTTATTTCTGGGCTTTCTATTCTGTCCCATTGATCTATGTGTCTGATTAGTGCCAGTACCATACTATTTTGATCACTGTAGCTTTGTAGGATAAAGTCAGGATGTGTGATACTTCCAGTTTCATTCTTTTTTCCTCAAGATTGCTACAGTTTGGGGTCTTTTATAGTTCTACATAAAATTTTAGGATTATTTGTTCTAGTTCTGTGAATAATGTCACAGATGGATTGCATTAAGTCTGTAGATTGCTTTGGGTAGTATGGACATTTTAACAATATTAATTTTTCCAATCCAAGAACATGGGTTATCTTTCCATTTCTTTGCATCATTCTCAAATTCCTTCATCAATATTTTATGGTTTTCAAAGTATAAGTCTTTCACTTCCTAGTTAGGTTTATTCCTAGAAATTTTATTGTTTTTTATATGATTGCAAAGGGGATTGTTTTCTTAATTTTTCTTTCTGATAGTTCTTATTAAAGTATAGTTTGTTAGGTCCCAACATGATCACTTCTCTTCCCTTCCTTCCTGATTCCAAGTGTATCTTTCTTTCAGCCTTACTGTTACAGGAGTCTTTTTGCTAGTCTCCAGTTAGTTTTCAATGAGAGTTGTTCCACATGTAGATATATTTTAATCTGTTCATGAAAAGAGGTGAGTTCTGGGTCCTCCTACTCCACCATCTTGATTCAAGTCCCCAGGAAAAAGCTTCTTGATGTTGGTCTGGGCAATGAATTTTGCTATCTCAAAATCACAGGCAACAAAAGTGAAAACAGACAAGTGGGATTGCATCAAAGTAAAACTTCTGCACCACAAAGGAAATAATCAACAGAGTGAAGAAACAGCCTACAAAATGAGGAAAACATTTGTAACCCACGCATCTGATAAGAGGTTAATATCAAAAATATATAAGAAACACAACTTTATGGCAACAAAGCCCATTTAAAAATGAGCAAAGGACTTTAACAGACATTTCTCAAAAGGAGACATACAAATGGCCACCAGGTATATGAAAAAGAGCTCAACATGGCTAATAATTAGGCAAATGCAAATCAAAACCACAATAAGATACCATCTGACACCTGTTAGAATGTCTATTGTCAAAAAGATTAAAGGTAAGTGTTGGTAAGGATGTAGAAAAAGAGAACCTTTGTGTGTACACTGTTGGTGGAAATATAAATTGGTATAGCCATTGTAGAAAACAATATAAGATTCACAAAAACTTAAAAAACAAAAATATTATATGATTCAGAAATTCCACTTCTAGTTATATATTCAAAGGAAATGAAATCAATATCTTGAAGGATATCTGGGCTTCCATGTTCATTGTATCATTATTTACAATAAGTAAGTGTCCATCAATGAATGGATAAAGAAAATGTGATGTATACATACAATGAAATATTGTTCACCCTTTAAAAATAAGGAAATTCTGTCATTTGTGACAAAATGGATGAAACTAGAGGACATATGCTAGATATAACAAGTCAGACACACAAAGACAGATACTGCATGATCTTATTTATATACAAATCTAAAAGAGTCAAACTCACAGAAGCACAGAGTAGAATTGTGGTTGCCAGTGGCTGGGGAGTGAGGGGTGTGGAGAGATGTTGATCAAAGGACACAAAATTTTTGTTATTCAGAATGAATACATTCTGGAGATCTAATATACAGCATGGAGATGGTAGTTAATATTGCTATATTGTATATCTGAAATTTGCCAAAAGAGTAGATCTTAGATGTTCTCACCACACCCACACACAATTACTGTATGAGCTGATGGATATGTTAATTAGATCAATGTGGTTATCATTTCTCAATGTCTACATACTTCAAAACATCATTTTGTATAATATAAATATATATAATTTTTGTTTGTTAAATATACCTCTATAAAGCTGAAAATGTATAATAAAATGCTTGTTGTATGAAGCCACTAAGTTGTAGTGGTTTTTTTTAATCACCAATAGCTAACTGATACATTATCCATTTTACCTTTTATAAAAATTGGAGTAATGATTTCCTGTGAATGTTTGTCAATATATCTCCCATTCTTAGGATTATTCAGAAACCATCTATAAGTTTATATTTGGTCTTGTTAATATATGTATTACCCTAAGCTTGGAGTGACAAATAACTTTAACTTTGTAGTTCTGATTTATCAGTAGTGAAGCTGTATCAAGAAAGATTATGTGAGTGGTTTAATTGCTTATAAATGTCTGTGGACATAGGATAAGGTAGTAACAGCATAAACGCAGTATGACCCTGAAACAACATGGCTTTGATCAGCAGGGGTCCACTTATACACAAAATTTTTCAATAATAAATACTACAGTACTATACAGTCTGGGGTTGGTTGAATCTGTGGATGTGAACCACTTATATGGAGGGTGAATTATAAGTAATACAAGAATTTTCAAATTTGAGGAGGGTTGGCACCACTAACCCATTATTGTTCAAGGGTCAACTGTGTTTGTTATTCTTGCTTTAGAGAGTCTAAAGTATTCTTGGACCATGAATTTCCACAACTATAATCACTTCCAAACTAGATTTCAAAGGTAAAGACATTGACTATGTTGCCTCTTGGCGATTACTGTTAGAATAAATTTATATTACTTGAGAAAGAAAATTGTTTATCATCTGTTCATTAATATGTATTAATTTTTTTGGTTGTCTAGTTGTTATCTTAAAGAAAATATAAACCTTGGCTCAAAGATGATTGGATAGATAGGAAGATCAGATACCATGGGAAACAAGGGGACAGAACGAAGTTTCACAAGGAACACACCTTCAGGAATCATCCACTCTTCATCCCCTAGAAAATGCAGCAAGATAGTGGGCTGTTTCAGTTGGGTAAGTCTTCATAGATGACAGTGAGCCATGTTAATAGAGGAGGTTTTGTCTGTTTGTTTGTTTTGAGGGTTTTGTTTTGTTTTTTGTCTCTATAGCTAGTGGCATGGGGCTAGAATTCGTACTTTGAGCACTTTCTTTCCAGGGGGCAAACCATTAAGATAGATGTGGTTGTTTTTTTTGAAACAATGGCTAACAATAGAAGTATGGGTGTTTTCCAAAATAATGCTTAAAATTCAGAATGTTTTAGATGATTGAATTTTTGTTTGTGTGTTTGGGCATAGAGCTATCACTTCTACTTCTGCTATATATAATTAACTTATTAAGTTTAAAGAACTATAGGATATTTTCTCTGAACATTTTAGCACTATTTATACAACTAGTAAATTAAAAAAATCCCAAAGGAAATAAATCAAATCTCTTGAACATCTAAAACTGACCACAGACGTGAAATCTCCTAAATATTTTTATAAAACAATGGCTTCATGTCACCTTCCCTACAGAATTTCAAATGCTATTAAAAAATAAAGCATTCGTAATTATCAAATGATTCAACACTTCTTGTTATATCTCCATAACTCATAAAGTAGTACCCAGAAACTCTAGAGGCTAAACCCAGTAATTTGTTCCACGTGTGCTCCAGGTCATTCTAACAATGCTCACATTTGAAAAACACTGATCTGTGGCATATTCCTTTACCAGTATTACATCTATTTTCTACTCTTTTTGTTCACACTCAAGTTCTACCATACTGAGGGGAAAAATTGAACAGAAAGTACAGAAAGTTCCTGTATACATCCTTAACCCTAAATGATTAGTCTTTTGAAGTTGCCAAGTTAATTGGTAAAGCACCTTTTTGATCTGAAAGAAATGCATAATGTCACCTGTATTATCACAAAAATTAGAGATTTCTAATGTATTTTTCCTTTGTTATCTCACCTTGTTGATTTTATCAAGGCTGTAGGTGGAGTTCAACAGACAATTTCTCCTATTTCTGTCATCTAGAAGAGGAAATTGTTCGAATATATGTTTGTTCAACATTTTCCCACAATTCTCTTGTTTCTATGTATTTGCATGTACAACTATATTGTCTGTTCAAAAGAAAGTTTTCTTAGGACACATTTTTTCACATATAACACTTAGTACCTGCATTGCTTAAGGTAAAAAAGGCAGCACTATTGACCAAATTTAATTGAAACATAATGTTTGTTAGGTTGTACTTCTATTTTCTTCATTGTGGCTATTTTTTAAAATGTTTAATATGAGTTAACTACATGCCAGTTTACGATGTGATGGGAACTGAGGAAAACTGATGTCTCAAAAATTATCTTGTGATCAAATGCATCCTTGTGCACCAAATAGAATCCAAGTAAGTAATTCAAAGTTGTTGTTAAACAGCAAATCTGAGTTGTATAGTAAATGCAGATGGAACTTACATAAGTAAACATAACTGGAGTTCAAGAAATGTGTATTACATTTAAAGGAGTTTTCTCATTTCAGATTAAGACTTAAAATGTTCTCTTCATGTTCATGTAAGTTTGATTTTAAGCACTTTCAAATTTCATACGTTGTGCAAATCAGCTTATTATATGGATACCCAGAATCCTACATGTCTATACCCTGAAAATATGTTCTGTCTCTGGGCCAATAAAAATAAAAGAATTCAGCTGAAACAGAAATTCCAAATCATTTCTAAATTCATATACCTCCAGAAAGAGGTTTGAATTTAGTTAGAATAATATATGTGTGCAAAATAAAGGTTTAAATTTATAGCTTTTTAATTATACATTCCTATTTCTCCTAATGCTGTCTTATTTTACATCTCTGTTCTTTTCATCATGTGATGTATAAGGTTATTTTAAACTTTTTGGTGGTTTTGATGAACCAGATTCTGCCATCAATTTTCCACTGAGACTAATCTCCGTCTCTACCTTTCTGGGGTCTTCTATAACAAGAGGCTAGAAGCTGGGAAATTTATTTCCTAGACTCCCTTGTCAGCTGCTTTCCATTTAAGTTCTGTCAAGGGGATGAACTGGCTAGAGATGAGAAGGCAAGATGAAGACGGAAGGTAGTTTGTTCCTGGTTCTCGCAGCAGCTGCAAGGAAACTACCACAGGGTGCTCAAGACTCCAGGCTCCTTGGTGGTCTCAAAGGTGAGAGCCAGTCGGAGGCTGGCCTCCTGATGCAAGGTTGTCGAGGTGCCTTCAGCAGTGTAAGTAAGTGACAGCCATCCAGCAGCAGCAGCAGCAGCAGCAGCAGCTGGTTTAAACTCCTGCGTGTTGACAGCTATGGATCTCTGGAAGTTCTGAAGTTGTATTTTTTTTTAGTTAAAACTCTTTTCCCACAAGTGCTTCTCCAGCCCTTTCAATACCTTTAAAACCAGCTCTTTTTATGAGCTCTTTCTCTGCTTGAAATGTCTAGAACAGTTTCTCTTGTCTGGACTGAAAAATGACCCATTCATGAGAAAAACTTGGGTTATTCATTGGGACAATTAGAAAAGACTGATGTGTGTATGTAAACCTCACACTGCGTCCAATATGATCAGCACAGAGAATAGCCTTTTCAGCATTAGTGTTGAGGACATAATTCGGGGAAAGTCTCAGTAGTGGAGAGAGTCAGCTAAGATTTTGCCAGAACCTCATCTATTCTTCATAGATACCTGGAGAGACTGCTGTATTGGGAATGGATAAGAGAGAGCCTTTTACTGCGAGATAGCTATCTTCCAGTGCGTGCGTGTGTGCGTGTGTGCGTGGTGCGTGCGTGTTTTATATCTGCTCAAAAGAGTCACTTCTTACCCGGTTATCCTTTTATAACGTTAAATGTGCATAAACGCTTAAGCTGTAGAACTGAAGCCAGAGTTTTTTGGTTTAAGCCTGGGCTTCTTTTCTGATCAGCTAGAGTCATGTCAGAGTTTCCCATTTTTGTCTGGCAAATGAATACCATAATCCATGCCTACTTTGCAGAGCCTTTTATAGGATCAAAAGGGATAATGTACATGAAGGTGCTTTTTAAGAAGTTAAATTCTACATTCACGTCAGGTGTTATGAGAGAAGATTAGTTAACAGCTGGACATGAAAGGACGGTGACTTCAGAAATTACACCAAGAAAAGTAATTCCTGAATCAAACAGTGACTCTGTTCACAGCCTCCATGAACACTTTGACGATTTTTCTCTTTATGTGGAGCTATGAAGTCAGAAATGGCTCAAGAACAAGGTGAGAGATCCATGAACCATAAAGGAGGAAAGAGCAGAAAACAGTCAAGAGACACGAGCCCACGGTTGCTACACATTCACGTCAGTGTTGTCCTGCCCGTTCTCGGTCGCACCATCCTAGAGACACCGCCTCTTACTCTCCTGCCTGTGCGTTGAGCGCTGTAAATGCTGATGGGTTTGTGCCACAGAACCAGAATTATAAAAATATGTTTTTTAGAAACTATTGCACACTAGAATCAACCAGAGAGCTTATTCAAACACAGATTCAAGTGCACCACCCTCAAATTTATATTCACAACATCAGGATGTCACCCAATATTCTGAATTTTTCCAGTGTCCCAGAAGGCTCTCAGGTATGGGTCTGCACTAAGGCAATATTTCACAGAATAGCTTCTGGATCAATTTAATTGAAATTACCTTTTTGACATCTTAAAATTTCTAATTTCTGAGCCCAAGCCCAGATTGTAGAATCAGTGTCTTTAAATGGTGGAACCTGAGCTCTGCAGTTCAATAAGTTACCCAAGTACTTTTATTCATACTCAATTTTGGCTCCCAGGACTAGCAGGCAAGGTTGGTTCAAGGGTGAGTTCTACACCTGCTATCTCACCCCGACACACTCTCAGCCACTCTGCAAAGCTGTGGCTTTCAGTATGAGCACTGGGGTGGTAATAAAACTTCCCCTGCAGCCTTAAAGTAAAAAAAAAAAAATCGTACTTCATTGCATTCCTAAATCAAGTTGTAACTGTTTTAAACGAAAATAAAGACAATGACGTTTAAAAAGCAAATAACTGGTAAAGTTCACTAATAAGTGAACTCAGGACTTTGATTTTTCCAAAGTTTTATACTAAGTTCCATCCCGTGCCTTCTTGGCTTCCTCTCTGTAGCCACCTCTAAAGTTGGTGTTATTCTTCTATACTGCATGGCGACAATTCTCAGTAGTCATTTCACTTGGCAGCATTGTCACTCTTGGCTTTTGGGCTTGCACGGTTTCTGCAATTTGGAGTGCTCTCATTGATGCATTTATCTGGTTAACCTACTCATTCTTCTAAGTTCCTCTTAAACATCACCAACTCTGGGAAATGTTTTCGGTCTCTCAAGCCCAGGTTATTCCCTGCCCTCTATGCTAGCATCCAGGTCCCTTCCTATTGTATACACCACACACTAGGCTAAGTCTCCACTTATTTGCCTTCATCTCCCACTAGATCAGAGCTGTCAGTTTTTTTTTGACTCTGTAAGTACCAGATAGTAATTATTTTAGGCTTTGGGGGTCATGAAGTCTCTGTCACAATTACTCATCTCTGTCATTGGAACAAGAAAACAGCAATGGAGAATAGGAATGACTGTGTTCCTGTAAAATTTTATTTACCACAACGGTCAGTGGGGAGATTTGGCCATGGATCTTGGTTTGCTGACCTGTTAGCAAACCATGTCCATTCTTGTTTGCCACTATAGCCTCAAATAATAGAACAGTTTCTGGCCATACATATTGGTTGAATTTAATCTGTGTTCTGTATACAATGTGGTCCAACTACTAATAAACAAACAAACAATTAGTGGCCTAAATAAGATAGATGCTTATTTCTCTGTCACATAAGAGAATTCTGGAGGTAGGCTCTTCCAAGTTGGTAGGGCAGTGTCACTGTTCTGTGTTTTAAATTCTCATCTATATACTTTACCAGCCTCAATATGTGGCTTCTATTCTTGAAGGGACTTCATTTATGCATGACTGAAAAAGGGAGGAAGTTCATTTAAGGAGACCTCCTGGAAGTCTGATGTATGTTCACTTACATGAAACTGTCCAGAACTTAGTCACAGTTAGCTACAGGAGAGGATGGGAAAGGTAGCTGTTGAGCAAGGAGGACTATAATCAGCTAAACACTGGAGTCCAATTACAAAGGGAAAAAGGAAAAATGGATGTTGGAGTTTAACACGCACATTAATGCCTACTTGGGGAGGTTGCTTAGTATTTTGTTCCAATGATGTATCTATATGTCAGAAAATGAAGCCCAATTCCATCTACTTGGAATGGCTGAAAAGTGTCCGTGAGAAGGAACAATTGCCCTCCATAAAGTTCCTTCCCACCTTATGATTATATTAGTTCATAAACATAGGAAAATGACTCAAGCGGTTAGAAAACTTTCATTTTTGAGTGACGCCAGAAGTTCACAAGTAAGTGACCTCCCCAAAATTTCATTTCATGATTAATGTGCTTGCATTTACTATAATGTCTCATTCCACACTTCAGAAAGACAAGTAATGTTCATGTCAGGCCAGCTCCACCCAGAATTTCCAAAGCAACTGTTTTTGTGCATAAAAGGCAGCTTGAAACATGCATAATTACAAATATTTACATCTGTTTCCAATCTCTAAGCCAGAGCACAGAATTACTGTTGTACTGGGGCTTACACAGTGGTCTCATTTGTTTATTTATGTTTTGGTTCTTGAATTACATACAAACATGCACAATGACAACAATGTTATAATAAATACCTGATATCTATCAGACAATGGGGTTAGCACACAGGAGGAGATTTTGGTCTTCTCTATGAGGAATGTATATTTGATCTTCACTAGAAGACTTCTAGGTTCAAAGACCTAAAAACAGAAACTTGTTAAACCTAATTGGTTTTCAGTAATGAATCCTTTTCTTTTCCTATAAAATTTTACGAATTTCCCCCCCATTTTTATTGTATTTAGAAAAAAACAAATAGAACTATATCCTTTCCTCTCTCTCTTTTGTCTTCTCTCTCTCCCTCCCTTCCTATGTGTGTGGACTTAGACTTCACTCAATGATCATGAATCTGCTTTACTTTTGACATTATTCCAATACTCAGATTTTATATATTTTAACTCCTTTATTTGAAAGTAGAAACATTTAAATCTTCCACTTCCATTTTTACCATGGTGACCTCAACTAATATTAAAAAACTATGACCTTAGAATGTTTGTCTTATTGTTGATTCACTAATGCTTTTCTAATATTAATGTGGCAGAAGGAAAATAACTATTCTATAATACTTATCATTGGATTTTTTATTAAATCAATTTTATTTTCCAACATTTGACATTTATAAATAAAGCACTGACTTGGGAAGATATTATATAAATAGCAGTGGTCCTCTAACTTTAGTGTACAGAATAATCACACATGGAACTTATAAAAATACAGATTCCCAGTCTTTGTTTCTAGAGAATCTGATTCAGTAGACAGGGGATTTGTCTAAGAAATCTGTGCTTTTAAATAGGCAGTGGCCTGTGGTTCATGCTTGTAGAATACTGGGTGTGTCTGCCTACCTCTGTATCATTTTCTTCAGGTGCAGCATGGTTTGGGGCTGTGTATGTGTGTCACGCTTAGTTTCCATTTTTTATATTCACTATTTCATTTATCACCTGGTGCTATCTTCAAGTTTGTCAAACCTTTTTCTTAAAAAATAATCAGTGTCACTCAGTTTGTAAATGCAGTAACCTTTTCTGAGTCCTTACAGTCTCCTTGATTTTTGTGTCGTCCAAATATTGATGCAGCTCTGTTCTCCTTAAAGATTTATTGTCTTTGGCTTCACAGGCTCCTAGTCCTTTCTCTGTATCTGATTTCTTAACTTCAGATTCCTTTTTAAATTCTTCAAATATAGTTGATCTCTATTTTATCTGACTTATACTTTCTTCTTTCCAAATTGATGACAGCAATTAACACCTCTTTGTGGTTAGACCACAAATCTGTATATGCAGTTCCAAACTAAAGGAGCCATATTCTAATATTTTTATCATTGTGTTAGACATCATTTCTCAGAGTCTGGTAGGCTAGCAAATTTAAGATGTCCAAAATTGAACACATACTTCTTGTAAACTGAATATATACTTTTTGTAAATTCACCACATACATTACCATATTAAAAACTCTGAAAAGTTCTATATCAAAAAAAAAATAAGCTTCACTAGAGTTTCCCCAATTGTGTATGAATTGCACTGCCATTTTTTCATACACAAAATATGCAGTATTAGTATTAGGGTTCTAATAGTTCCTCTGTTGCAATTCAACTTTAACAATTTTCTACATTATGATACTGTCATCTATTATAATCATCTTCCCTATATTTACATATACATCTTGTTTCCCTTATCAATTTGAATCCTCACAAAGAAAAAGTCAATTTCTGTTACTTCTAATTCTCCTAGCCCTGAGCCTAACATACTTAGATATTTACCATTAATTAGGTAGTAAACAAATGGTTCATTTAAAAGAAAATGGATACTTATCATTTATGTTTGAAATCCAAAATATAAACCATCTCCTTCTCCTTGTGGCTTAAAACTAATAAAAATCTTCATCAAGCTTCTAATTGCTCATTACAATGGCTACAGTTATCTCAAAGCTCCTCTTTATGTAACCAGAATATTGGAATTGAAGAAATCTATGCTTCTCCTTATTGTTGACTGGGTCTGTGGAACACCATGGAAACTATGGTGGTACTGCAGTGTGTGTCAAATAATCACACAGTTAGAAACATATCATTTTATTATGGGTTTATTCATATTCATTGGAAAGGAAGTAAATGGGCATGCTTTAAAACTCACCCTAGTGGGTATGTAGCAGTGGAGACATAATTTGGAGAGCATAGCTAGGCTCTCTCTCTTAAGTTGCTCTCCTTGAACTATTCTGAAGGAATTGGATCAGCAACCAGTACTAATTATCCTGCAGAAGACTTTCTGGGTATTACTTGAAACCAGATGACTTAGACTTGGGGAGATGTTCCCATGGCATAAATCCATGCAGAAAAGAGTCGTGTTAGAATTAGGATTGTGTCCACGAGGAGATCCCTTTGTGAAGATTTAACTTCATAAGTATTTTCTTCTTGGAATAAGAAATGCAAGAAACTGACATGAATGTTTTCCTTTAAACCAATTTATTTTCCTTCATACTCAAATTTCACTTATTTCCTACATCAATTTCAACCTAAGGAGTAACAACTACATTATGGCCTTCAAAAATGTGCTTGATTCATATTTCTGAAGTCTAAATTCTCATCTGCTAAGTACCCCCTAGAGCAAAGTCTCTGGTCATAACAATTGACAACTAGACTAGTCATAAGTGCAGACAAGTATTATAAGCGTTCTCTGGGTGTTTGGATACTGTGCTGACCTACACTTTCGCTTTGAAAACGTGAATAACCTTTAATGGATTTGGTTAGCCATTGGCACATTTTGACCTCTGATAGCTATCATTGTGATAAAACTTGAAAAGTTTTCATTAGCCAATATGCAAGCTGTTTCCCTAGAATAGACTTTTTTTTCCTTGGAAAGCACTCTCAGTTTCTTACAAATCACCCTCTTCATTATGAGTAGAGTGCCTTCCGTGTTTTTGTTTTTGTTCTTTTTTAACTTCATAGCCTATTTCTCAGACTTGGTGCCCTAGAAATATTCTGATGAACTCAGAAATTGGAGAGCCACACCACCATGCCTTCTCTTTCCTGGAAGAATTTCAATATTTTTAGATAATGAGCTTTGAGATAAAGTTCTTAAAAGCTATTAATATCTACTTTTTACTCATCTAAAGAGTATAGAAAAATTAATATGCTCATCTGTTCACTGCCCAAGCTATATGTTCCAGGGTTTTACAGAATTCTAATGAAAACTTGAAGGCTTATTTTCATCGTAATATAGTGATATTTACAAATCAGGGTTGACTACTGAAAGTCCATGTTCCTTTGTGGATATCAGATTACTGAGAGGGTCATGGACATTGTCTCAAAATCACTTGATTCTAATGACGAGAGTCATAACTCATTTGGTATTCATGGTTACTGTGTGACTTCTTAGTCATCACCTCTTGAGAATTCTCATTTGTTTTGAATGTTTCCAAATATAACCAGTATGAATTGTTCCATGGCACTAGGATATTAAAAAAAAAAACACACAACTCAAGATAAGGAAAGAATTTTAAAATCAGAGTAATTATCCTTAAACCCCCACTTCCTAAGGGAATGTAAAATGCAAGTTATTTCAGGGAATGCTCTCCTCTTACTGTGTGTTAAGAGAAGTCTTGGGGACTCAGTGGTGCTCCCTGGACTGGAAAGCTCGCACTGCTGCTTCTTCTTTCCTTGGATTAAGGGAAGAGGTGGTAGCCTACTGAGAGGCCATGCTCAGGATTTCAAAGTGGTACCTGCCTGCTGGCAAAGGCAGCTGTGGCTCATGTCAGAGTTAGAGGTTGGGAATATATACTGCAATTTAGGGAACCACAATACAGAAACAATGGCGAGAGTGTCTATGCCTATAAGTCTAGAAAAGAAATTGAATTCTGGGGTTTTGCTACAGGCATTTCTGTAACAGAATCAGCAAAATATAATCTAAAACTGCTAAAACTAATAGCATAAAAACATACTACCTTGAATATCACCTTTCATCAGAGCTGCCACCTAGAGACCTAGAAAATTCTCTCCTCAAAACCAGCTAATAGGTTGACCTCAATATCTGTGTTGTCAGGACTTTATCTATTGATATTCCAAACAAAGAGTAAAAATGAAAAATCAATAAATATTTACCCTTAGATAAGCAAACACCTGAAAATGGTAAGTGGCATTGCTCAAGGGCAAAATCTCCATTGAGAAATCAATGTTTTATATTCTCTTTCGGGCTGGTATGGACACTTCACTAAGACTTCTAACTCCTGCTTATTAAGATCCTATCTGGTAGGTAGAACTGCCTAGAGATATCTGTTGTAATACACTCAGGTTTTACGAACCTCATACGTGAGTCCCATGCAGTGAAGATTTATAGGTAGACCAGAACTTTTGGTCTCAAATAAACTTTTTATCTTTGCATCGGCTGTCTCCAGGCTGAATTTGAGGAGTCCAGCTCCAGGTTAGAATCCCCTCTGTGATCTTTCATGCCCAACCGACTGTAGGCAATTACAAAGCTTCACCTGGCAGGCCTCAGGGTGGAGGAAGCTGCCCTCTCCACACCAGACTTGATGCATGGCCAGCGCATTGCGGCTTTCTGGAGCAGTCAGGGACTCATGCTCACATGAAAACCTGCATTCCTAGCCCTGGTGCCTCCCTTTGGAGTCCTCTTTTCTCCACTCAGCACTTCTCTGCTCCTAAAACCTAACACTTCTCCTTCTCACTCCCTCTAGCCCTGTGGGTCCATAAACCAATGGGAGACTTTTGTCCAGCACTGTAATCAGTGAGAAGATCCCCCTTATCTGTGCTGATCCACCTGACCCTTGCCTGGTGCTGCTCTCTGGGAAAAAACGGAGCATTAGAGACCTAGTACTGATTTTTGCCTCTTAATATCTCAGTAAGTGAATCAAGTCTTGATGATTACCTTTAGTTTGGCTTGTTGTCCTCAGTGACCACCTAGAAACCTGGCAGCTTGACAGCCATGTGAAGCACACAGGTCTCTTCCCAGGCACTGCTGGGAATTAACAAGAGAGCTGGGGAAACTGTAGTAGGTGGGAATTTTCCTCCTCTTCATCCAATTAGCCATTAACATATCCAATCAAATTTTTATCTGTACTGCAGTTGGCCAACTGCCCGCACATAATTATTTCAGAATTTAGACTTAAGAGAGAAAAGACATGAGTAGCATGTGTCTCTACAAACACAAACGGAATATTCCTCTAATACTTATTCTACGTGCTTGAGAATTATCAGGCCACTCTCACTGAATGCCTCTGATGAAATTAAACCAGCACTTCACTTTGCAGCTTACAGGGTACAAACAGCCAGAGGGAGAGAAGGCATATAATAGCCTCCAGCTGGCATGAGAGAGCTACAGTGATTTTTCCTTCAGTGATGTGGCTGACACCTTTAAGCTCAGGCTGGCAGATGGAACCCAGAGGAGAGTATTAGGGGAAAAGAGAAGGGAAAGAAATAAGGGAGAAAAGTGGATTCTTCAGGGTTTCTGTATTTGAGCTAAAAAACCATATGGTGGCTACCCAGAGGCCTCAACCCACTTCTGCAAGTCAACCTGCTCATCAAAGAAGACCCTTTAAGAACTTGGGTTCTCTCAGATGCACGCATTGGGCCAGGTGAGGTGTGCACTTCTCAACTCCAGGGCACTGATCTCACAGACACTTCTCAAACAGAGTGAGCATAAACACTGCCTGGGATCTTGTTAAAATGCTGATTCTGAGTCATTAGGTCTGGGATGGGATCTGAAATGCTGTATGTCTAACAAGTTCCTAGAAATGATGTCACTACTCCTTATTAAAGGCTGTAGACCGTGGTGGAAAAAGAAGCCCAGACTGCGCACTGTGCAACTTGCACAGTCACAGTGGCCGGGCATCAGCACTCGGATACTGCAAACCAAATGACTATTTTCTATAAACTAATTTTAAACATCAAAGGAAAAAATAAAACAAAAATTCTCCCCTTTCACCTAGTGCTCTTCGAAAAATCAGCTCTTTGCTAGCCTAACATACCACTCTTACTCAATGGAGAAAGAAAGGGAGTTTTGTTTCCTTTTTTTTTTTTTTTAATAGCATACAGTAGCAAAGCCATTTTCTCTTTGCACTAGAGTCAAAATCTATGATTTATTTAACTCATTTCTGTCTTCAAAAAGACTAGGTACTCATCATCACTCAAGTAGTGTTAGATGTCTTTACTCTGGATAATATATTATTTTTGAAGATTATCTAGTGTCTTATGCACTGATCTCTATGGGTGAAAGGAAGCAGATATACTTCCTAGAACTAATGAGACCCCACAGTTCAACTCTGACTCATATGAAGTGCAATTTTGTGTAAAGCCTCTCCCAAAATACATGTCCTGAGGATTCTCACTTCTCACTCACATCTCATTTCTCACAGAGACCAAGTGACTTACACTTTATGACATGGGGTTAGACAGACATTAAGGCCTGCCTCAGGTCCTCTGGTGGCTACCTGCTTAGCTCTTCATTTCTGCCTGGCACCGAGTATAGTTTTTAGTACCCTAGCCCTAATGTTCTACACTTGACCAATGTGAAATGTTCAAGACAAAAAAAAAAAAAATCTCAGAGGCTCAGTTTAATTGAGTCAGAGAG
This sequence comes from Camelus bactrianus, assembly GCF_048773025.1. NCBI lineage: Eukaryota > Metazoa > Chordata > Mammalia > Artiodactyla > Camelidae > Camelus > Camelus bactrianus. The sequence goes on from NC_133539.1 coordinate 35,749,789, forward strand.
CAGAATTACACTTCCAGCCATGATGAAGTAAGAGATATCACATTTATTCTCCAGCCTAACACAATTAAAAACATGGACTATATAGAGGAATCAATGGTCTTCAGATATTAGTCAACAGGCAGCAGAGGGCAGTTATCTTGGAAGGAAGAAGGATAAGCAACATGAGCCAAGTAGCAGAGACAGGGTTGAGCATTTGAGGAAGCACAACATCAAGAATTCAAGAGTGGAGCCCAGGAAAGGGGAGAGTTGCACAGACAGAACTCAGGATGTGAAACAGATCCTCCTTGAATCTGATTAATGATCATGTAATGCATGTGAGAAAACTACATGAAGCTGAAAAAAGGAGGAAACAGAACAACTACCAAGGCTCACAAAAGGCTGGTAATAGATCATGTTTTAAGAGAAAAAGAGAAGAAAAAGGATATCAGGTAAATTACTCAGGAAATCATAGTCTCTGTATTGGGGCCAAACTAGCCTAGATGAAAGGTTACTCTGATTCTGCCTAAAAAAGCTTTAAAAACTAACTTCAGAAGAATCAAACTGTACACAGATAACTTGACTGTGTCTTTAAATGAAGATTAAAAATATTTAAAGAAATACCAAAACAAAACAAAACAAAACAAAACAAAACAAAACAAAAAACCCAAAACTCTATTACGAACAAATGGAACTTCACAATTTCTGGCATCTGGTTAAAAAAAACTAAAGCTTACAGTCATGCACATGGGGGTGTACAACCCATAAAAAAATCAGTAGTAGAAATGAATTCAGAATGATACAGATGACAGAACTACTAGACAAGGACATTAAAATAGCTACTACAAATACACAGCATATGTTCAAGAAGTTAAAGAAAAATATGATCATGTTAATAAGAGATATGGAAGATATTTTTAAAAAGCCAAATCCAATTTCTATAGTTAAAAATACAGTGTCTCAGATTAAAAAAAATACACTGAATGGTATCAAGAGCAGATTAGATGGTACAAAACAAAATATTAGCCACCATGAAGACATAGCAATAAAGTCTCCATAATGGAACACAGGAAAAACTGAAAAGTAATGTAAAGAATATCAGTGATCTATAGGGACAAATTCAAGAAGCCTATTTGTCGGATTGAAAGTCCTATAAGGAAGGGAGTGAAAAAATATTTGAAAAAAATAGCTGAAAAATTTTCCAAATTTGAAAAAATTTTAAACTTAACAATTCCAAAAATTCCATGAAACTCAAGCAGGGGACACATACTAAATTACACAAAGACACATCATATCCAATTTACTAAACCAGTAGAGAAGTTGACCTAATATGTATTTGTTCATAGAACAGAATAGTATAAGATAACCTCACTCATATTTATTTTCCATAGGTTGTGTGAAAGGGAAAAATGTTATAATTCTATTGCAGGAGATAAATTATAGAGAAGCTTTTATTTCATTACATTCTTATGTTAGAATAAAAGCCCAAACTTAATATTGAGAAGAATCATTGCTCACAGTTCTGACAGATCCTGGGATTGCATTTGTATTTTCGAATTAGCCAATTATGATGATAGTTTTTTAAGAATTTGAAGAAAGAGAGCAAAAACAAATAGAAAAAAACTCTCTTGCAATATTAGATAATAATAATAAAGGAAGTTCTGTTCCTACCCTTTCTGGGGTACACTCTAATATGACATCATTTAAAATCAATTTTTGTCTTGGGAAGGAGGAAGATTTCTGTTTTTCCTTTGATATTTGCATATTATCCTTCCTGTTAGATTTAGTTATATTCTCTGTTTCCATTTTTATGTTCTGCTATCTCTGTATGGATCAACGAATACTGAATACACACAATACAGCACTGTTACAGGTTCATGAGAACACTATTAGTAAATGAAAACAAAACATTCTTCCCCAATGTACATTCTAGAATCTGATACATTTCTCTTGTATATTTTTAACAAGCAGATTTAGCATTAACTATTGTGAAAATGTTATCATAAGGGAAAACTAAAATGAACTTGTTTTATTTTAATTGAAAGAACTCTTTTTCTGCATTAGGTCTGTGAGAGTATGATTTTCAGACAGGTAAAGTTGTTGCTCTCGTCTCTACTACAAACTGAACACTTACCAAAGATTTCATTTAATCCACCAATTAGTGAGATAAACAATAAACTGTTTAAATCAATTCAAATGAGAATTCTAGAGATTTATATTCTGTACAGAATCAATGAATCATTCACACAGCTATGTAACCCAGTTCCAGGAAACAGCTACATTATTTCAGTTTTCTCAGAGATAACTTCTATCTATTGCAGGAGAACAGTCCTATAGAATCAGATAATCTCAGAGAGTCAGTTATACGATGCCCAACATTCCATCCAAAGGACACTCAGCAATCTCTTTGCACACCTCAAAGTCTTGCACAAATGCCTAACTTAGCATATTTGCCATTACAGGAGTGCTGTTAAGATTTTGCTAAAACTCATTAAAACTTTATCTCGATTAATTTTAAAAAATCATATTTATTATGATTTTTAAACTGATTCTTTATGAAATTGAGTCTAAGTGAAAAATAAAATCAGTGAATTCTAGAGAGAAAAGATTAAACATTTACTTACTTCAAATTATAACTCACATGTAACAATTTCAACATATTCTCAAACAGTAAGTGGACTGGTGACTCCATTTGAAATAAATATTGCTGTCTGGAAGGTAAGAATATTAGCTGCTCCCCCAAATTGGAATAAAATTAGCTAATCTGAAAGAAGGCAAGGAAAAAAATTCTTCCCTAAATATAATCATTCTATAAGTGTCAAGGTAATATGTCTAAAAACTAACCATAACCACTTATCTTTTATTTTGCCTCAATGATTATTCCATATTTTCTTTGACAGGTCAGTAACTGGAGCATGAAAGGTGATTCTTCAATTTCCTGAGGGTTATTTTAGAAGTAAAAACCAAATGATGTAAGGACTATAAAAGAATTTGTATTTTGAAGTTTACATTTACTGTTTAAAATCATAGCTGTAAATCCTTAAAATAAAAAAGAAACTGATTTCTTTCTACCTAACAATTGCCTGTTTTTATTTTTTGGTAGCTCTTAGATACATACTGCCAGTCTTACGTCAACATCTGAATGACAGAAAATACTTAGTTCTTTTTTTATTAATCTTATTTTATTTCTGACCATTTTAAGCCTAACTGCAACCTGTAGAATTACACAATTTTATGATTATTTACGTTCATATCTTTCCTGTACCAGCCAATGAATATGACCGAGTGCAGAAATAAACTTTCACCCTGCCATGTGCTGCTTTAATACATACGCAGAGAATCTAGGTATCACCTTATTCATCTCTCCCCCACATGGAGCTCTGTACAGACCCAGCAATTTCTTCTTCCCTATCACGAAATAGAGTTAATCCACCTTGTCTACTAACACCAAGTACATGGAATCTTTCACAGGCAATTAAAGTGACAGAAAAACGTTATCGAACTCTCTCCTCAGCCTCTCTGGGATGCACCTCATGAGCTGCTGGCTCTGGTACTTCTGTGCCTACTTTGTTTCTCGGCTCCAGGAAGACAGGGTCGTTTCGTTCCTAGTCACGGATTCTGGATTCCAACCAAACTGGCAAATGAAAAATAACTCAGCCGGGGCCATTTCACCGACCAGTGATCTCTGTCTGTGAGATAATTCCTCCCTGAGGTTTCTTTCTCTCCTCCTCTGTGTTCTTAAAGGCCCAACACAGGGCAGCGGGCTGTGTGCCACTGTCTAAGGTTTCAATTAAGACATGTTCAGAAATCAAAGAAGTAACATGCAGGCCTCCACAACAATGCCTTGCGTTTCACTCTCAGTTCTAGTCTAGAGATGGCAAGAAGCTTGAAAAATGTAGTTCATTAATCCCCACAACAGGCCCCGGAGGCTGAGAGGACAGAGAGGGAGCCCGCCACGGGATCGGGCTTGAATGGTCTCTCTGTTGGTTGTGTACATTGGGAGCTGACTGTGAAATCCATGTGGACGTCCTGAACCCTCTGGTTAACCTCATGGTGCAAATGCGTTGATCAAAGGCTCTCTGTCAGTATCTGATTAAGAGCCATGTAAGAGCACTGAAGACATTTCCTTCTGGTTAACAACTCTGATTACAGAGGGCTCCTGGAGTGAGTTTTCCTGTAAGCATTCAAGTTGGTCCCCGGGCTCCAGCTGGAGCTCTAGGGTTTCCCAATGGCAGAGCTTCCTGTTGCTGAAGGCTTCAATTCATTCACAGCTTGTAAATCAGTAGCCTGTAAATCAACAGATTGAGCTACTACTGTTTAAAACACAGTTTCCTCAACAAGCTTCCTTCTGGTTTTGTTTTCATATATCAAGGGCATGAAAAAAAAAAAGAGTCCAATTTTTAACACCTGGACCGATGGGGACTCAGCAGGAGAGGCATGTTACACCAGTTCTGCAGTTTTGTTTTTGTTTCAGTGGAGCGAGGATTTAGTGGCTAAAGTCAAGATAGCATTCATTTAGAATGATAGAGGCGTATTTGGGGAAAATTGAAAATTATCATTGCTACATGCATCTCAACAATTTTTAATGTCTGATAAAAAGCATAAAGCTAAAACCAGAATGAGAATCAAGACAGGTTCTTACTTCCTTTCTCTCCTGTGTTAAACATATGTAGATAATTTTTGGAAATTGATGTGAAGTGCTTAAACCAACTATTTTGAACATTTTATATGACAGTGCATATTGAAACAGGATCAACAGCATGAGGACTAGTTAATTACCGAAAAATCTTCTGTTGTTAATGATTAGTTACACAGGGTAAGGCAACAAGACTGCCATAACTGAAAATGCATCAAACTTTTATATTCATGGCTTCACTTATTATCACAGAGGGTTTTGGATGGTGATAACAGATACCATACACTTCATAAAATATCATAATAAGCTTTTACTTATTATTGTCATGTCTATTTGAGAGGAGCAGAATTCTGTGAGAGATCATTTGCAGATCTTAAGGTTATGTTTGAGGCCAACATTAGCATTGATATTTAGTATCCAAGAAAATTAATAATTCCAATTTATACTAGTCCCTCTACTAAATGCAGCAAAATTCACATAGAAACTTACCTGCGTCCCTTGCCAGGAATCTGGGATTATCTATATATTGGTTCTATTTACATGGTTGTCTCTACGATCTCTGATGAAGGGAATTTTGGAACTGATCTTTTGAGTAACATTATTACTATTATCTTTAAAACAGACTCAGATTTAAAGACTGATCCAGGATCTTGGAAAGGAGTCTTCATAAGCCAGAAATCTTCCTCTGGGACAGAGTAGACATGAAGAAATCTTGCTCCATTTTGCTAAGGAACACTCAGACAGTTTAACAGATGGTCACACTACTAGCTCACAGCTCTGCCCCGGAGGGGCGTGGTCTAGCCTCCCAGACAGGGAAGTATAATTCCCTGGGAGGAGACTCCAGAGAGAAGGTCAAAACAGGTAAAGTCTCTTCAGGGCCAGACCTTACTTGCAGGTAAAAATGTCTCCCTTCAGCACAAAAGAGCTGACACTCAAAGAGTCAAATGAGTTCAGTGGCAATGGTGGAGAGAGTGACAAATAAACCACCTCGACCGCTGGAGAAAGGAAAGTACAGATTATGGGAAATGCCCCTCCTAATCAAAAATATATGAGACTCACAATTAGCATCCAGAGATTACCATGCTAGAGCAGGGGAAATAGAATCAAAATCCCAGGGACAAATTGAGGCGGGACTGTTGCTCAGTACATCCGTGGCAAAAGCTGAACCCTGGCTCTGCCTTATGGCTGGTGTTGCCTTGTAAAAGCTGTATATACCCATACACCTAACTTCGTAAATAAAAACAGTTAGAAATTTTTCACTCATTAGTCTTTCTGTGCAAATCTTTATCAAATTGTTCCCCTCTCCTCAAACCCTGTCTACACCTCTGTCAGTCCAGCCACTTAGTAGTGTTTTTCAGAATTCCCACTCTGAAGAACAATTTGTCATTAAGCATCAAGTTTTTATCTATGATTCAGTCCACATGCAAGTTTTAAAAGAATAAATTTCCTCTTATTTCACACATGAAAACAATAGTTATTGCTAATTTTCATGTTCAGTCCCCAAATACACAAGATAGAGGGTTGCTCTCTATTTATTCTTGCTCACTATGGAGGACTCAAATCTATTGTCATGCTCTTGTCACTTAATAACCTTTCCTTATGACATACTTTACATTTGTTTATAGCATGACATCTCTGACTCCTCGTCAGCAGCCAGAATACTATTCTTATTTGACTGTAGCCCTGCCAGTCTTCCTCATCATAACTGTTTTAACTTCCTATCTTCCCTAATCACTAAGCCCTCAAAATCGTTGTTAAAAACAGTCCTATCTCCTCAGTACTACTTATGTCCTAGAATACCTCCCATTTCTCCCATTGTAATCTCTCTGGTTTACCCATCTGCCTGTGTACGTGCCAAGTAAGTCCCACGTTCATTCTTCCCAAGTCAATTCATCAGAGACTTCCTAGGATGCAAAAAAGAGGGAGGAAGAAATCAGCAGCTGGAATCATTACAAACTCATTCCATCTATTCTACAAAATATGCCATCAGTAACCCAATCCATCTTCATTTTGGGTGAGTCACAACATTACAATAATTTAATTAAAACTGTAGCATAGGAGCTGGTTCCAATCTCTTTGGGTAGCAAAGAAAACAACTAAGGGAAAACACTGACAACCTATCTGGATTTTCTTATACTGCAGCCAGGTCAAGAAATGATGCTTCATGTCAGACTAATGTTTAGGACTATGTTCCCAAATGATGCAAGGTTAAGTTTAAAAGAAATATATATATATTTCCTGCCCACATCCACCATTGGAAACCTGAAAAAACTGAATGAAAGAATGTCTACAGGTATTATGCTAGAGTTCAAGACATTGTTTGAATTAGAAGAAATGTAATGAATCACAGGGAATGTTACTTTACCTTTTGAGAGGGGGATTGTTTTCCAAATACAGAGCTGAAAAGGGGGCTATATGTGAGCAAGAGAGGGCTCCAAGTGAGATACATTTGCCATGAGGAGAAAGAGCAGCTATAGGGCACACAGTCCCTGAGAAGGACTCAGTCTTGAAGATACTCTCCTTTTTAACTGATGTAAGGGAATGGCTGATTTAGCTACAATTCAACCTTTATTAAACCCACAATAAAATGTCTTTCTTAGAAGTGCATAATATTTTTTTAAAAAGTAACATATATATTTACATGGTAACCCGGCATGACTATATTGGTAGAGACTGATGACATTAAGGATGGCTCAAGGAAGATGAGAGTCTGATTTACCTAGTAATTACCTGGACGACTCAGCTAAAGCAGATGGGGAAGGAATCAAGCACAACTTGAGTAGTCTTCAATATAGAGTCACCTTGTTTTTTAGGTAAATGGCAAAGAGATTCAAAAGTCTAGGGAATGCCTAAGAGGATCCATGATCTTGGAGAAATAAGAGCAAATTTTTGACTGTCATTTTATAGGATAGGAGGTTTAACCTGTGAAAGTAATGTGAAGGAAAAACCGGGCTGGTCTGACAAGATATCTCATAAGTCTAGGAATGTGAAGGAGAGGCTGGGCTAACAAGTCTAAGTATTGGAATACTGATCTGAGTTCTGCTAGACTAACTCGTAAATCTAGGTTAATTAGTGTTGGTTTGCTGTTTATGTGTTTTTGCTAGCCAGCTGGATTTTCAAAGATACATATCTGGCTTTGGAATGTTGGTTTGCTGCCTCCCCGCCTCCACTTTTGTGATGATAACGCTGCTAAAGCTGTTCCATGCCTATTGGCCAAATAACCCAAGCTTGTACTTTACCCTATAAAACCTCATGTGCACATCTTAAAGGTGCTCAGAGCTTTGGAGCAGAAGCCCCTCTGAGCCCGCCGGCGTAATACATCTGAGTACTCCAACCCTCCGAGTGGTGCTTGTTTCTTGACTGGCCTGTCGTTTCTGTAACAGTAAAACTTTTGGATGTGATCAATACCACACCTGGATTACATTATCTATTTCTGTATTCATCTTTTTTTTTTACTCTTTATTGAATTTCCTGCAGTTACCATCACTAATGAAATTGTTATTATTTCAACTTCCTTTACACTCTTCAGGGCTCCTGAAAATTTACCTCCAGTTGATACTTTGCTCATCTCCATAATCTCAGAGAATTACGTACTGCAAATACTAAGGGAATTTAATGGTGATCCTTCAAATTTCCTATTTTCTATCTCACACACACACACACACAAAAACCCTCAATATTATCACCTGTACTATTTCATATGCAGAAAAAAGAATCTTTATGGTCAAGGACAAAGCCTCAAAATGTATTCTTGAATCCATCACTTCCCCCTCTTTCGAGGACCTTACTGTAACCACTATCGACTGTTCTATTGCATTTCCAACCTTATATGTTTTGCTGAGTCCTACCTACCTAGGTGAGATTACACTTAGGTCTTTTCTCCCAGAAAGGGAAAGCATAATCAAATTTAATTGGGACATTAAATTTCTCTTTGTTTCTTTTTACTATTACACAATTAATTGATCCCATTTATTCCTTAATCTTCATACAATGAACATAACATAAACATTTTTTTCATGTTGTCAGAATTTCTGCAGGTTTCAGCTTTTAAAGATTTTACCTCAAAAACATTTTTGTTAGTTTCATGTCACTATCTCACAGATATTATTTCTTAATCCTGTGTCACAGGCTTATATCACGATCATAGAAGATGCCTTATTTAATTATTACTAAAAAACCTAATGAAGTAGATACTATTATCTTCTAATTTTACAATATAAGATGTCAAAGATAAATAAATTGTCCAACACAATGCTGCTGATAAGTGGAGTAGATTTAATCCTGATTTTTCTTGCTCTTCATCCTAAACACATCTTTTCCTAAAGTCCACCAAAAAATAAACAACCTACAAATTGTAATTAATTGCAAAATAAATATAAGCTAACATTATAATAAAGAAAATTTATTTAATCTTAAATTGCAATAGTCAAAATGTTACTATCAAGAGAGCAAAAATACATGAACTTCTGTACTTAATTTTTTTTTTTTTTTTTTTACTTTTTACAAACCCTTGTGTCAAAGGCTGACTTTCAATAAATAGATCGCAGTAAGGGAGCTACTCTGCTACATACGAAACACTGACCCACCTCTGTACTTTTAACCGGTCAAGCAATTTGGCAAGCTTTTAAGATGACACTAGTAAACAGAAGCTAAATTAGTGACCTTGCGAATGATGTAAGACCTAACAATCATATCATATGAAGAATGTCTTCAGGGATTGAGAATGTATACCTAAGAAGTATAGATTTAGGGAGATGGAAAGGCATTTTGCAACTGCCCAAGGGAAAGAAGTCAAATTTGACTTAGATAGATTTAGGAGGGAGAAAAGGACCAAAAATTAGTAGATACAGGAAAGCAGATTTTTCTCAAAACAAAACAATATTAAAGTTATTAAATTTGGAAAAATCTAAATCATCATTAGTTAATTCCTATCACTGAAAGCATGTAAAAACAGCATGGCTACAGAAACAAATCATTATTACTTACAAAAAGATGCACAAGCTATAGACCTGTGCTTTCCACTCTGTCCCTCCCCAGGCCCTAGGCCCATTCCCCACAAGAGATCTTTATTACCAGTTTCCTGTATCTTGCTCCAGAGATATTCTAGTTCTGTGCATGCATTTTACATAGTTGGTAGAAAGTTCACAGACTTTTCTGAACTTTCTCTTTTCCTTTATAGATATTTCATATCAGTACTTAAGACACTGTCTTATTCCTCTTAGTAGCTTCATAGAGATCCATTTAATATATGCAGAATACTATGTAGGCGTGGTATCCTATTGTAATCATGTAGGTGTTTTCAGTCTTGTCTAACAAACACAAAAGCATCTTTTGCTTGTATCTGAGTCTATAATAGAGTATCTGTAAGATAAACTTCTAAACATGAAATTTCCAAGTTAAAGGGAATGTATATTTTAAATTTTGACAGCTACACAGAAATTTACACTGTGCCACAAACAAGAAAATGTAGTTTTTGTTTCATTTAAACGTTCATAAAAATGTAGCTTTTGTTTCATTTCTCTTAAGTTGAGCAACTTTTCATTTTTTTGAAAATCCATTTGTATTTTATTTTATGGGTACTTCTGTTTTCGTGCTCTATACCATCTTGTTAATGAGTTGTTGGTCTTTTTCCTATCAATTTGCGGGAGCACTTTATACATTAAGTAAACAATAATTGAACTGTCCTAATTTTTGCAAATGTTTTCAGAATTTTCCTTTGCCTTTTGATTTTGTTCATGCCATTTATATAGATTTTTTTTAAATTAATTTAAATTCACCAATTATTTCTCATAATTTCTGACTTTGATTTTATGTTATGCAATTCTACCTCCATTATCCTGGTTCTGTCTCATTTTTTGGAGAGAGGGTGGTAATTAGTTTTACTTATTTATTTAGAGGAGGTACTGGGGATTGAACCCAGGACCCTGTGGTTGCTAAGCATACACTCTACCACTTGAGCTATTCCTCACTCCCTTCTACTGCCATTATCCTAATTGTATAAAACACTCTCTCATGTTTTCCCCCATTGCATTTGGGTTTGTTTTTGTATTACTACATAAGAAAAAAATTTTTAAGATGTCAGGTATAGATTTAAATATTTCTCAGGTATCTGCTTGTTAAAAATGTTATCAACTAATCTATCTTTTCCTCACTGATAGGTAATGACACCTTTACTATACAATGTATTCCCTATACATGTTGGTCTATCCATCCATGTGTCAGTATCTACCACGGCATGTCAAATATATTTTAATAAATGTTTGGGGTAGTTTTGTCTAACACTTTTATGTTTTAGATTTCTTGAAACTATAATTACATATTTTCTCATATGACCTACAGAATCAACTTAGATTAAAAATTAAGCCAGTTATGAATTTGTAGAAATTATATTAAGTTTTAGATTAAGCATCAGCAAATTCTAACTCATAGATCAAACTGACCTCTCACCTGTCTTTGTAGATAAAATTTTATTAGAACACAGCCACATTTATTTATTTAGGTACTATCTATGGTTGCTTTTGTGCTATAACATAAGCAATAAGAAGTTGTGACACTGACTATATAAACTATAACATGAAAAATATTTAGTATTTGGGCTTATACAGAAAAGATTTGTTGATCTCTGTTGTGGGTTAGTGTTCCAGTAATATATTACCAAATGTCCAAGGTAATCACCAGTTCTCACTGGCTCAACACAATAAAATTGTATTTCTTGTGCCTACTATTAATTCATAGCAATCCAGTGAAGGTAGCGGGGGTTGTCACTTCTTACCACAGCTACTCAGGGACCCAGGCTAACAGAAGCTTCATACTGAAATTTTCTACCATAAGTCCTATAGAAAAGTGTAATAATAGAAGCATATTAAATCATGCACTGGTACTTAATGCTTCTTCCTGGAAGTAACATATGGAACTTCTCATATTTTATTGGCCAAAGCAAATCACATGGCCATATTTAACTTCAAGGTAACATGAAAGTCAACCCTACGTGCTCAGAAGAAAAAAGAGACAACTTTTGGTGTACACCGTTAATATCGACCATAATTAATGTAAGAAGAACTGCCATTTCTTGAATGTTGAGGCATTCTATTCAAAAATATCATATGACTGGAAAAATCATTAAGATTTATATCAGATCTTTACATAGTATATTTATTTCCTTCAAACAGCTCTTGGGCAATTTTTGATATGTTTACTGCTCAGTCCCGTCACTGTTTTTACTAATGTAAATGAGATTTCTAATTCCTTATTGTTTGTATGTTAAAAATTATTGATTTTATGTCTTGCATTTTATTCCTAGCCATAATATTAAATACCATCATTGTTCTTACTGAATTTTTAGGAGTTTTATTTGGATTTTCTAGGTACACAATAATTTCTTGAGAAAATAATCATTTTGTCTTTGACATAGCTCATATTTAAGTTTCTTTCAAAGGCTGAATTTCCATAGTGTGCTTGACCTAAATGTGTATCCTACAGTTAGTTTCTTCCTTCCTTCCTTCCTTCACTCACTCATTTAACATTCAATCAGTATTTAACATAAAAATAATACTTTATTATGCACTACAGATTGAAAGATGAACTAAACACAGTAAGTACTTGCTTTGAGGAACACATTTTACATAGCCAGAAATATTCATAATTGTACAACATGAAAATCCTATATGGAAGATTTAAAATGTCATGTGAAAAAATCTAGTAAAGTATATCAAATATGGTATTGAGATTTAGCAATGACTAAATAAGTAAGTATGATGATGTTCCAAGATCAGTTACTGTCATTGTAAAATAATTATATACTTAAAAAGCATTGAAAATAAACATATTTGTATCTTGAACATTTTGCTTCATTTCTCAATGTACATACTTCTGAAAACTACGAATTTCACAGTATCAGGGGCACCGTAACTTCTTTTTAAATTTCTTGCTGCAGCACCCAGTATTGTTGCACCTTCAGTGAACTCTCAGTTAATTGTGACTAAATTCATTTATTAGCAGCCTGCTTTGAACTTGATTGAGCTCAGGATGTTTCTAAGACGTAGGAGAGATTTTTGAGAGCTAACAAACATAACAAACAAACAAAAAAAAAACTGCAGCAGGTACAAGTAGGTTTTCATATTATCAATACCATGGTTGGAGATCATAACCATGATGGAGATCATTTAATTGTGATCTACTTGCGGAAGCCTCCTATGTTATGAATTTCATTTTTTAGATTCATAGCAGAAGTAGCTGACACGACAAAATTCAAGGGCATTTAGAAATATTTACCTTGCCTGGACCAGTTTTGAAATGTCTTCACTTGGGAGGAAGTGGCCTTTGCCAGTTACAAGGGACTCAATTCTCCCACTTCTGTTTCAGAGGCCTGAGGGTGATTTGACAACTGACTCCTTTTCAGTTCCCTGGAGAATCTACTTAAATTGAGAAGAAAACAATCATCATAAATCATACACGATGTCTTGAGACTTAACATTTTTCATATAACTCAGAGGCTACTCCGATCACGACACTTGAATGACATACAATAATAAGGTGTGTGGACCTCCAATTATCAAATCAGGGTGGTCTCAGAAGAGGGTCGGGATTTTTTAAATTGCAATATATTGTTAACAAATTGTGATTAAATGCTGGGTCAGGTTAGCAGAGAAACTATCTCATCTTTGTAACTATCCGTTTCATTAAGTTGAGAATCCAGCAAAGTGTAACCAAATTTCAGGAGAAATTACACAAACTGATTAATGGACAAAACACATGGCATCAGATCTCTTCTGGAAGATTTTTTCCCTCCATAATTTGTAACTTTATTTTGGAGACACGCATTATTATAGAGGAACTGGTGGTACATTAGCTCAAATATACACACAATTTTCTTCAGTTATTTACATCTCAGAGACCAAATATTTTCTTCAATTGTCAAAAATGTATACACATTGAAGCTGTATATACATTCCAAAAAATTCATTCTTGAATTTTGGTTACATTCTTACTATTTGATTTTTAGTAAAAGATGTCATTAAAAAAACAAAATATCCCTTCAACTTGTTGTTTATATTAAAACTAAGAGAGGTAACATCAATCAATAAATATGGTTTGTGGCCACTATTTGATAATTTGTGAAGGAAATGGAACACACAAAGCAGAGAGTAAACCTCCAGTGCCTCCTCTTTACTCTCACCTGTCATTATTGGATCTTCCAAAGTTTTCCTAAACCTACTTTCTGAACTTATCTCCCACTCTTCCCCAACGTTAACATTTTTGCTAAAGCCAAACTGATTTACTCATTGTTTCCTATGCATGCTTTATATTTTCTAACCTCTTTTCTCCAATAATTCACACAAATACAATAAAAATATATGAAAACTGTGCTCATATTTTATGATCTCTTTTAAATATATTTTTATTCATGTAGTTTTCACAATACCATTCCAGTCTGTAATGATCTCTCTTTAACTAAACTCATAGAACTTAGTCAACAGTGCTTCCCAAGCTGTTCATGCCATGCTAGCAAAGAGAATCAATAAAATCGTACAACACACTGTGGTGAAACAGCATGCCTTTTCACAGTATTGGAGGCAAATTAACAGAGTCTCCAAAAGCCGCAGATCCAGCAAGGCCAGTGAAGATGAAGAGTGCGGTGCAGCTGAAATCTGGTGTGCTACAGCAAAGAGCTGAGCTCTAAATCGATTCATTAACAACATGTCAGGTGCTGTCATATCATGACTTGCACCATTCTTAGTACTGGAGTCCTCTTGCCCTGTTTCAAAAAGATCACACACTTTTTGACAGTAAGAAAGATGTCTTCTAATTGATATTTATTTGTTGGTTGATTGGCTTCATTTAAATTTTGGTAAAATATATGTAACATAAAATTTACAGCTTTGAATATTTTTAACTACAATTGACATTTTGTGCAATCCTCATCACCTTCCATCTTCAGAACTTTTTTCATCTTCCAAAACTGAAGTTCTGTCTGCCTCCCTCCCCTAGTCCCTGGCACCCACTGCTCTGCTTTCTGTCTCTATGAATTTGACTACTGTATGTACCTCATATAAGTGGAATCATACAGTATTTTCCTTTTGTGACCAGCTTATTTGCTTAGCATGATGTCTTCAAGGTTCATTTATAATTGTTTTTAAACATGATAGTGATTAGTATGTTGTACATCATCCAGAAAAAATATATTTACAATTATTTGTTTATTAATCATGTTTCTCGGTAAGCAGCTGACATTTAGTAGCAACAATTATGTATTAGAGGAGTTTTTTCTGATTACATTAGAAATTGTGAATCATCTCTAAGCTTTATTACATCTGATATCTTTGATTCTCTATTAAACTCTTTTAATGAGAATCAATATAGTCATTTGTTTGAAGGGGGTTATGACTGACTTCTTTACTAATTGACTTTGATGTATGGATTAGAGTTTATCACAAAATCACATAGTCTTCACTTGACCCTAATAATTCAATTATTTTAAATTAGATTATAATGTCATGGTCATTAATAAGATCATGTCTCTTGATGCTTCTTGTTCTTTGGAGGGTTTCTAATAAACTTGTTAAGATGATTGTTTCTAAAATCCATCATTTTCCTCTAAATAATTATTAATGATTTACTGGTTTATAGAATCAAACTTAGTACACTAAATTTCTTTGTTATTGGTTATGATCTTTAGTTAAATGAATGGCCTCATCCTCTGGACAGGATTCTGTCTGTAATAAACAGCATACTGACAAAAGCCAATGAATAAAAATTTACTAACATTAAAATAAAATAATTTTTGAGAACAAAATAGACTTTTAAAACTAATACTGAGAGACAATTCCAAATTCAAGTGTTTTACCTATGGCCTGTGACGTTCCTATGTACCTATGGCCTATATTTTGTGATTTTTGTTGCTCTAATTTATTTTATAACTAAGTTCTAAAATTATTTCAAATGAGTTTGTTCATGAGTCCTGTGAATAATCTAGTTGAAGTATATTAATGCAGAATGCTTTTTTATCTTGAGGTTTTCCTCCCTTCTTTTATATCTATTTTGAATATTCATTAGCTATTGTACCTAAGTGTCATAACTTTCAAAGTCATGATCTGATTTCAAAGTGTATTCAAAGTGCATTAACTCTAAATAAATAAACTTAAAATTATTAGTTTACATGATATATTAAAAATGATGACATAATAATAAAACATTTAATTAAATATTTATTTTAATAGCAAGCAACAGTGATGGTGACTGAGAAAATGCAGATATTTTTCTACTTCGCATTGCTAATTTTCAAAGTGTGCTAAAAATTCAATGTATTTTTCTGCCTCAATTTTTCAAATTTAGTTCTATAATACTTGATGAGAGAATGTGCAAAAAATAATTTATTAAAGTAAAAGAACATTTTAGTAACAGTTTTGGAAAAATATAGTATGAGTTTTAAAAAGAAAAAGAAAATCTAACATTGATCTTGCTAATTTGTTGCATAATAGAAAACTTCAGATTTATATATATGAATAATTTTTCTAACATTTATGTGAATGCCAGCATTCTCTTCTTGAAAAAATTCAGGATTTTTTTCATAAGTCATAATACAAAAATAACTGCATGTAATTTAAACATTGTAGGTATATTTTTCAAATGGGCAACATAATAAAGTATGGTTAACTTGCAATTCATCAGATACTACCAACATTTTAAGCCATAAGTTCACATAAAGTGAAAATCCGTATATTTTTTATACCATTCCCCTGGTTTTGGCCCTAATCACTGTGTCATTCAGAACATAGTCAGGAAAACAAAAACCATTCTACATAATCTAAATATAATGGCTTAATATGGATTTAGATGACTGCTAAAAGAACTGGTATAGCAGAAGTTAGTGAAAAGGCCATTATAGAGCAGGTAAGCTGCTGCCAAATGCTAGGAAAGCATGCATTGGAAAAGCGCAGTTTAAAGCATCAAAGTATGTCCTTCCCAACAGCTTGAAAGAAAGCTGCTGTAATTCTCAAGAACCTCTATGAAGTTTGCCCTTGTCTCAGTCGTTAGCAACAAAGTACAGGGTCTCTGTGGGAAGTAGGAGGCCACTGAGAATTTCACATCTCTCATACATTTGGCTTCCTTTGATTTCTCCTTTTTTCTGCCTTTCGTATCTAGGACTGGTTCCCTCTAATTAGAAAAGTAGACTTGAATCAAAGAAGGAAAGCATTTCTGGAAAATGTTGTTCCCAGCAATACAGAGGAGACCTGGAAAGGGAAAATGGTATGTCAAGTTGAAAACGGATAATCTGATAGTTTGTCTTTGGTGTCCATTGCTTCTTCCACATTTAAGTTTTGAATAAGTTTCAGGATAACATGATGCAACTGCCCAACTAAAGACATGCTTGCCCTCTCCTGGGAAGGAGAGACACAAAGTCTAATTTACCACTTCATGTATCACAGTATGATTCATTTGCCGTCAGCAAGTAGATATGTCTTAAAAGATGTACACAAGTCCTTCATGCTCAGACGCAATGCCACCAGGCAGTAATGCTGAGCCATACACACAAAAATAAAGAACACCAGTAAAAGTAACTGCATAGGTAAATATAAAAGACAGTGGAAATACATATTTTCTCTCTCCTTCTCTTAACTAATTTATAAGAAAATTACATACAACAAAAATTATAAAAATGTTCTGTTGAATTTACACAATATAAAGATGTAGTATATATAATAATATGTCAGTAATAACAAAGAGGTGAGCAATGGCGCTCTGTTGGAGGAAAAGTCCTGTATTTGTTGAAATGGATAGTATTAATTTGAAGAAATTGTTATAAATTAAGATATATATTGTAATTCCTAGCGTAAAGAAAGCAACAAAAAATGAACAAAAATAGTGAACTATAAAATATGTACATAGCACTAAAGAGCACAGAAATACAGGTACAGAAGGGAAAAAAGAAGTGAAACAAAAACAAATAAATAACAAAATGTGAACTGTAAATCCAACCATAACAATAATTACTTTAGATATAAATTGACTTTAAAATACAAAAACAGATTTTTAATTCAATTAAAAAAAAGCAAAGCAAGGTCATTCTCTACATGGTTGGTAAGAAGAAATCTTCAGATTCAAAAGTTTAAATAGATTAAAAGTAAAAGAGCAGAAAAATATGTTATACAAACAGTAAACATAAGAGAGCTGGAATAGCTACATTAATATCAAACAAAATAGTCTGAGACAAAAAAAGTTACCAAAGACAAAGATGAAGATTTTATAATGATAAAAGCTGAATTCTTCAGGAAGGGATGATGATTGTTTTGGAACAAATTAACACAATCACCAAAACTTTATCGATGAAGATAAAGGAGAGAAGACACCAAATAATAAAATTAAGGAGTGAAAGAGGGGATGTTACTAGTGATCGTACAGGTAAGTAAGCCTTAAGATGGAATACCAGGAACCGCTCCATAGGTATTCAATTTTGTATGCAGAGGGAGGAAAGCAAAATTAAAAAATTTTAATGGAAATAAACGACGTATAAGAGGCAACACTGAAGAAAAATACATATATATACACACACATATATTTATGACTTTTGAGGGGTGCAGTTTTAAGTTTATGACAAAGTTGAAAGTACAGGGGTTTCCCACAATCTCCCTGCCCTCACACATGCATATCTTCCCCCACTATCAACATCACTCACCAGAATGGTACTTTCTTTTTTTTTTTTTTTTGGCCAAGAATGAACCTACGTTGAAACATAAGCATCCAAAGCCCATAATTTACCTTAGCGTTCACTCCCGCTGTGGCGCATTCTATATGTTTGGAAAATGTATGTGATGTCCATCCTTCTTTATCATATCATACAGAGTATTTTTACTGTCCTAAAAATCCTCTGGGCCAGGATATGTTTAAAACTTCAAAAATTACTTTTTGAAATGTATTTCCTCTCAGTTGACAACACTGATATGGGAGAAACAGGCTGGAAGAGTATATATTTGAACCAAAGTGACCTGGATTCAAATCCTGTCCAGTCCCTTTTTAGAAATGGGTTACTGAAAATATGGCTTAGTTCTTCCTGAGTCTAATTTCTTTATCAGTAAAATAAGGGTATAAAATAAATCTTACGATTAAGACGTGACATATACGAAGTGCTTAGCATTGTGCCTGGCAACTAAACAGTCAATAAACAATTCTGTATTATTATATGTTGTTAGCGTTTGTTTTGAGGAGAAAAAAATCATTTATCTATAGAAAACTTGAATGTATAAGCAACTTCAGGTAGAATAAAATCCTCTGTAATTATTTCATTAAAATGATAACTAAATGTAGTTTAAAAAAGCAGATGGATTTCCAGGCAGAAAGCATTGCTTTAGAAAATGCTACAAATTGACACTAACCACTATAGGTGAAACAGGAGACAATATGTAAAGATATTATTATAACTGCTATAATCCTGCGTGCAAAAGGTAATAGATGCTATTCAAATAAACTTTGAGAATGTGAATGAGTTGCTACTTGATGAGTGATCTCACCTACTCAAAAGATCTTCCTGCCCTCATTTAGTTCCTTGCTTGCTTAAGAATCTTTGTGGAAAAAAAAATGCCACTATTCTGAAAGGCTGAGAGGTTGGGAAATGCCAATTACAGCCCCAGGTGAGACACAAACAATTCCACTCATCAGTAAGCAAGAAGGCGGATTGTTCCAGGAGCTCCTTATATTAACGCCGCAGTCAATGTGGCGAGTCGGTCATGGAATATTTCAACACACTGTGCATGTCATTCGGATTTACAAGCAACCTGCTGAGAATGTGGAGACCTACTTTTCTCTGCTGTGATTTCAGTGCATTTTAAAAGAATCCCTAAACTTTACCCTTTCCCCCAAATATTTAGCTTTGTTGTACTTTTCCAAGATAATAGGAGCATGATTTCTTACCCAAATTTATAGGAAGGCATGTGCTTCCCAAAGAGGTAGACAGGTTTCAGCTAAAGTTTGCTGATTCTCATTTGCATTTTAAAAAAAATCAATTCTGTAGTCTTCTACAATAAATAGTCATATACACACAAACGATAAGAAAAAACAGAAGAAAAGAAAGACAATCAAATATATAACTTTACATCCAAAAATGAAAGAATAAGTGAGTATTAAATAAAGCACTTAGGACAACTGATAAATTTATTGTTCTTATTATAACTCAATCTATGATCTGTCAATAGTCCGTTACAGATTTATGCTATCAAAATAGCCTGATTTTTTCACAAGTAATGTAACTCTTGCAAAAGAGCATTTCTGGAAGAAATTTTAAATGCCACTTCTTAATAGTCTATTATAGTCAAATCCCTTTAAAATATATACCTATTGTATGTATTAATGTTTTTAATAATTTAAAATTATATAGCATATCTGTGAGCTGAAAGGAAACTCTGACTGATTCTTTGTGGAAAACTAAAGTTACAAAACAACCTGAAAAAAAGAAAAGCATTTTTTTTCAGGAAAGAAAATACACAAACAAATCTTTAAAATGGTGTACTATTTTTGAAGAGAGGATTCATTTTGTATCCCACTTTGGGCTGAATCTGTCAAATGTGTTCAATACTTCTCATCAGCAGATCTGTGCACACTACTTTCATACAGAAGGAATCCCTGAGTAGAGAAATAGCACATTTATTTCACAGCATAATAGACATACAGCAAATAAAGGGGAGGAACATATTCAACTTGCCAACACAAGTGCATGGGCCTGGGTTTTGCCTGTAGCACATTAGCATTTACTCAAAATATTAAGTGCAGTTTACGCTTTGAGAATAATCAGAGCATAATGGTAAAGATTATGGCCAGTGGAGTCAAATTATGTGGATTTAAATACTGACAGACAAGGCCAGTTATGAGAGACAGGATTTGGGGCAACTTACCCAGTCTGTGTTTCATATTCCTTGTGTAGAAAGTAGAGATTCTGTTTGGGGGCTAAATACACAATCTATATAAAGGATTTATTACTGTCTCTGGCCCATAATAAATAATCAAAAAATTAACTATTATCTTCTTTATTATTACCTTTAAGAAAAAAAATTTAAAATAACATTTTTAGTTATTTTTTGTCTATTATTATCTATTGTTCTTTTCATTCCATTACTGGATCTATAGGAAAAGCACAGATTATCGCCTTTTAAAAATATTCATGAATCAATACATTAAGTAATTCAACAAGTACTTATAGAACATCTACTATGTTTTAAGCACTGTTAGTCACTAATGTAATAACAGTCACAAAATAGAATTGCTCTCTGTTCTCTTGAATTCCATAGTACATTTTAGACAAACTTAGATAAACATAGGGAGATTTTCTATTCTATTACAGTAAATTACCATCCTAGTTTTATTGAAAAAAGGAGATATATATAATATACATATACACAATATATGTATGTATATTTATTCTTTTAGTCCAGCTGCAGACTAATTATTTAATATAGAGCTAAATATGGGTCAGATAATGAAGTTGCCAGTTTCTGTCTAGTGACTAAATTCTGCCTTACACAAAAGCACTACGTTTAGTCTTACAGTCATTCATCCATTGAACCAAATAGTTATTGAGTCCTCTGTGCCGGGCTCTGAGAGGCACTCTGAACCAAAACACTGATAAGAATTCTCATCCTTGCTTTCTGAGAGTGGTGGAAAAGTAAAAATGTAAACAGAATGGGGGTTTATTTATAGTTAAAGGTGTGAGCAAAGAGCTGTGGAAAAAAAGAAGTGATCAGAAAGAAGAAACATTTTAGATTTTAAATTAAACAGTTGAAAAATCACATGAAATTGAACATCAATGTAGAAGTTGACAAATGTAGATACAAATATAAAAAAGCAAAAGATATAAATACAAAGAGTCCATGTAAGAATGGTATAGTTCTTACTACACAAGTAATAGTAATTAAGTTATGCACAAGTGGTATATTACTTAACACATAAGTTACAGAAGATACATTTGAGTGAATGCAGAATTGCAATTGCAAGGATAAAAGGAGAAAATATAAAACAGTAATTGACTTCTGGCTTGGAAAAGAATCTTATGAAAAAACTGTGAGTAGAAAAAAAATTTTTTTAAATTGAAGACTGCACAAGGGGAATCTAGCTGAAAGCTCCAGACTAAGAAGAATTCTCTCATAGCACTGGAAAGCATTTCAGGAAGGTTATGGAATTGCTATTTGTGAATATTCACCAGTTACAGTGTAAAGACTGTTTCTTGAAGAGAGGAGGCAAGTGTGTGCATTCACATGCGTCTTGCTGTTGAAGGTAACCATTGCAGGGTGCCCCTGAGGCTGAGAACAAACACTCAAATTTTACTCTTACCAACGACCACATACAGTCGTCTGTACGCTTAAAAAAGAACATACTCCAAGTATGGTATTTGACATTCTGATCCACAGGATAGCAAGGTCACCTTCAAATTTCTGGCATAAGGATATGTTGTTAATCAGGGGGAAAGCCTTGATTATTAGTCAAAAGAGATAATAGGAAGGCATTTTAATGACAGATAGAAGGCAGATATCCTGTTCTGATGACAGGGAATACCCATCCTCTGTTTCCGAAGGTGCTTACCCTACAAACCAAGGCTGCAATGACAGCACCTATCTGAGACTTTCAACTAAGGGTCTGTTCAGTAATCTATTCTTTGTTAGATTTTGACTGAAAGAACATCACATATGTGAACTTAGTTAGGGCCATTTGAATTTCAGGTTTCCAGTTTTATAGACCCTTAAAAAATGACCAAAGAGTCATTTATGTTCGCATGTCATCTAACCAACAGAGGATGAGCTATGAATTGTCTCTTGACTGTGAATTTTAGGCTGAAATTAGACCCTCAAGGAACTGCAGAACAGCAGAGGTGGCCGTGCTTGTGGAGGTCCTTAGTTTGCGTTCAGGAACTGGCTGGAGTTTTTTCTTTGGTTGAGTGGTGTACATTTCTATTTTAACAGTTTTTCTGCCTGGTTAAAAGTAATAAATCTTACATTTATATGAGTTAGTTGGGATCATTATCTTTGCTTTGTACAAACCTTTACTGAATAAAAGTGAAACTATGCTGAGAAAGAAAGAACAAGTTAAAAACTTGGGCTAAGACCTGACAAATATTAGAAAATGAACACTGAAATCCAGAAGTTAGGGAGGCACGGCTGCTTTGTAAGGACTGCCCTCTTAAGAACTTCTGCTCATTCATTAACTGGCCCTGTAAACAAAGGGTAAGGATGGACAGAAGAAAGAGGCCAGCTCCCCCAGACTGGTAGGTGTCCAGTTTAACACGCAAGGGGACTTAACACACGAGGCTTGTACATCAGCCATATACAACTCCACACCTGCCCCACAGAATCTTAAGGGTTTAAACAGAGGCCTTAGTGGTGTTCAGTTATGTATACCATCCAGATGGTCTCAACAACACTTTACTTTTTCAAAGTTATGTCCTTGGAACAGCTCCCACTGTGGGAATGGTGGACAGAATGTATGTTTCAAGGACAGAGGAGGGGTGAGAGCCTCTGATTGCCCAAGTCCAGCTCACTGGTGAACAAGAGGTCACATCCTCTTGATGACCTGTTCTGGCAGCATACGGTAGGTAACAAAATATGGAATGGATCAGGAAGTGGAGGAGAGCACTTGGAGATTATAAAGTATATCTCACCCCTTCACCAAATTCATCCATTCCAGACAGTTGCTCAGTGGAAAAAATTCTCAGCCCAGAGGAGACAGCCTACCATTGTAAGCTAATCTCAGTTCACTTACACTCCCCTGTAAAAGCACAATTATAGCATTAGCCATCACCTTTACTTTTCAGATGAGGTAACAGAGGATGATCAACTTAAGCTACAGCTGCCACAGTATCCAGCTGTAAAACTGGTCACTAGGCCTAAAAACTGATAGTTATAGCTTTATTCTTATACCAACCCTTCCATATTCTTGCTTGCTATTCTCTGACAGTATCTCTTACCCTTACTCTTACCCAATCTACTTGGCAGAGTGATTCAAATATTTATTATTTTAGGATCCAAGCCCTCACTGGACCAGTCTTCATGAATTGTTACAGTTTCCCATGATGATTATGACTGGACATGGAATAAGAGGCACTCTAGTGAATCTTCTGGATTCACTGAATCTTTGTCCCCACAGTAGAGAAGCAGACCAACTGTCCCTTCATAATTGGGAATAAGGATCTGACCAGCAGACTGATCTTATTCATTACTCCTGCTTCAGCAACATGACGAGCCCCAAATGGCTAGTGGATAGTCTCAGCTATCTAATTAACAACTCCATGACTATGTTCCCTAGTATATGTACAACTCCTTCAGCTCCTAGCCCCTCCACATCCTCCAAGACCAAGGCTGCAAAGACAAGCAGCAAATGTTTGACCAATGGGTTCTTAAATATATTAATGAAAGGGGCCTGTCTTCACCTTGGTTCCTAAACTTACACATCCTAGCTGAAGAGAAACTGGAATCATACAGTAGACTACATTGTAATTGCAGGACATAAGTGAATCTTCAATAGGACATAGCAAGGTTCCATCAAACTCCTTTTTTCTGGGTGAGGAGTTCATGGTAAAACCAATGAGTCCCTTGCACATGAGCTCATTGTTACATTTCTTTCACAGTATAATGAGTTCTTTGTTTGGAGACAATGATGTGTGAGATATCAAGGCCATAAATAAGGCATCCTGTAAATCCACTAATGGATGTTCTGGCAGAAGTATTTCAGACAGGGAAGGCAAGTTCATATTTGGAATATGTACTTTTTCTCATAAAAACAAATCACTACCTCATACCTCGGGGAGGGAGTCAAAGTAGTCTGACTGCAGCATCAATGTATAGGTTGAGCAGGTGGTAGCCAGATCACCCTTAATGAGAGAAAGGCCATGATTTTTAAGTCCATGCCCAGCCCATATCTCTACCTACATATCTTCTTTGTACACAGCCACTGTCGACAGTGGGATACTTGGACAATGAGGTTTGCTGTCATCAACAGGATGGCTCATCTTGTCCACCTAATTATTAAGTCTTCTTTGCAGTGATGTCTCTGGAAGGTATCTGTTTGATAGGAACTCGTTCTCTTTTTGCTTATTTTGTGATATTCATCCACATCTTCCCAATCCTTCTTGTCATAAATATTCCAATTTTACTGTCTATTTTTCTAGCAAGACAAGACTTAGCAACTACCCATGAATAACATAGACCCATATCATATATGATCTTTCTTTAAAGTACAATATATATAATAACTAGATACACTACTTGGCATTTGGTCAAGAAAACATTTATCTTCACCATTGTCTTCTTTTTTTATTGACGTACAGTTGATTTGCAATGTTATGTTAGTTTCTGGTGTACAGCGTAGTAATTTAGTTATATATATATTTTTTTCATTATAGGTTATTAAGTTATTGAATATAGTTCCCTGTGTCTTTACCATTGTCTTCTATAGTCTCCTCAAGTTGGGCTGTAGTGTAGCAATTATGCACTTCTAGATGGAACGTGATACTTTGAAAATCCATTTGTGAACCAGGCTATGCTCTTCCCTTTCCAGTAACTGGTCATAGGAAACTCCCCATGAGTCCCTACGTGTAGATAGAGCAAGAAATGGTGAAACTCTTAAAGGTAGATACTTGTGAGTTTATGCCATCTGTTAATGCTAATTACCATTTAGAGCTTGGTCTCACATATACCATTTCCATTTTATGAGGAAGTGCTTTTCTTACTATCTAACCCTATGACTTTATGGATAAGATAGGCCCAGTATGTGATGGACAGAAGAGGTCTTACACCTTAAAGGAATAGCCCCACCATCCCCAAACACTAAAGAAAATCACGAATGTGGCAGCCCCTTAGCCTTCTCAGGCTGACTGCCTACTCTCTAGTGTACATGCATTTCATAAAGCACATAGGGAGCTTTCTAATTTCTCTTCCCTAGGTCAGTTAGTAAAATGTTGATATGATTAGGAATGGCTGATCAAGGTGAACACAATACATTCACTCCAGCATTCCTATTTCCTAGCCCTTTGGACCCCTTTCTCTAAATAGTATGCTAAGAAAGTTGTCTTCTTAATCTCATTAACTCCAGGCCATTATTGATTCCAAGATTTCTTTGTTCAGCACACCAAATTGCTGTGGTCCATCTTAGAGGCTGGAGCTAACAAGTTAATTCCTGAATTCCAAGTAACTGCACACATATCAATATATTCAGCATAAAGTAACTTTATATTCCATCTTCCTTTTTCTCATACAATTAAGCTCTTTCCCCATAAAGATTGGAGAAGATACCCTCAATGTTAAGTAATTAAAATATTTTTAAAATTAAAATCTAGTTTCCTCAAATTGGGAGAAAACCTAATTTTGTTGCTAAGAAAGATTCAGGGGAAAATGAAGGTTCAAGTTTTTCAGTCCTGTTGAAATCTTCATCTAACATTTTCCAATTTACTGCCACTTGGCTTCAGTCTTAACAAGTCATTCACACTTTCAACAAATATTTACTGACACCTTATCTCAATAAATACATCAGTGAATAAAACAAATCAAAATCCCTGTATTCACAGTCACATTATTCTAGGAGAAGAAAAGAACATGATAAATGAAATATGAAAATCTGTTAGTGATTAGTTCTAAGAAGAAAAGTAATGCTGGGACGGGCCCTGACAGAACATACCAGTGATAGAGGAGTTGCAGGTGAGACGGGTGTCCAGGTTGGGCACTCACTAAGAAGAAGACATGGAAAGTAAGACCTGAAAGTGTGGAGGCGTGATCCATTTGGACTTCAGGGTACTGAGCATTCCAGCCAGAGGAAACCTCAAGGGCAAAGGCCTTGAAGCAGAAGTGTACCTGACTGGCTCAGTGAGCAATGAGACCCAATGTATTTGAAATAGAGTGAACCAAGGGGAGAGCAGAGTTCTTTATTATAGATAGGTAAAGATAATTCAGTGATCATAATAAAGACAAATCAAGTCTGTCCTTGCTCATAGCATTGAAAGTGTAATAGTGTACCAAATTTCCGCTCATCTCACTATCACTAGATTTCCTACCAGAGGTTCATTTTTAATCCAACTCCCTAACGTTAAATAGTTTAAACAGGTGAGCTCCGTATATGTCTTGTGGGACAGATAGAAAGAGGCTGCAGGATTCCATATGCATTAACATTATTGTCTTATGGGACAGCCTAATGGTAAAAATGTGGGCTCTGAAGTCAACATATCTAAGGGTTGGGATCCCAGAGTTTCCCCAGTTCTTAATTTTGTCATCATGTGTAAGATGGAGATAATCTCACATATGTTAAAGAATTCTGGAAAAGATAAGGTAAAATCTATAAGGCAGACAACATGCCATTGTATCAGCCGGCACTGATAAATACTGATATCTATTTCCTTGCTTTCTGATTTTGTACTGTTATTATTTCACTGAATTGCATGTCATCAGGAAACCAACCCCCTCCACAGACCTCCTTAACACTGTGGAGGAAGTGCTACAATCCACCTTGTCAAAAGACTCAAACTGTAGTGGTTAAGAGCATCATGAAAATAACTGAGATGAAGATCTAGGAAATGGCCAGAGTGAATGTATGCATGTGGTGCCTGAAAAATGTGTGGTGCTGACAGGATTGAGGGGGATCATGGGACTTGGAAATGTGGACTAGAAAGTACAGCACAGGCCGAGGAGCCACTACTCAGGTGTAGAGGTTCAGAAATTTACTCCAGAGATCCCAAGAGACTCCAGATAGTCCAATTTCACCGGGAGTCCTGAAACAGGTTTTGAGAATGTCTCTCACTCTCATTTTGAAAACAGGTGCATGATCAAATTACAGATGTTCTCCTAGTCTTGTCCACTTAGAAAATTGTGCTCCAGAAAGGTTGGGAGATATTTAAATAAAGGAACCGTTATTGTCATGTAGTCAAATGTTTCAAAACAAGTATTCCTTGGGGGTCAATAAAGGCTTCCTGGGGGATGTGGGATCTCAGATAAATACTGAGGAAGGGAGGAAGAGTATGCCACTATTACAATGAGGCTGAGACTGAAGAGAAGATAAGTCTTATAAGCTGAGGAAATAATGAAAGCTAATCCAGAAAGAGAGAGTAAGAGAGTCAAAGCACAGGCACAGGATGTATTTGATTAGAGCTAGATTGTGGGGTGCAGCTAAGCCACCCTTAAGAAATAAGCCTAGGTGGGCAAGAAGGGGCCTGTATGAGAGGTCCAATAAAGTAGGGTATGGATTTTATTCTGAACAAATTAAGGAGGCACTGATGGGTTTTAAACAGGGAAAGGACTGATATGTTCAGTTTTCAGTGCTTTAGAAAAACTTGAGAATGGCTTATAGGTGGTCCAAAGTGGAAGTGGGCAGACTGATGCTGATTCAGTGAACAGCGTGCAGAACATAATGGATTTAACTGGGTAGTGGTAGTGTGAAGAAAGTGAAAAAATAAAGCCCCTCTAACATTATATAGGAAGTCAAAAAACATAAGAGCCAGGGATCAGTCTGATATGAGAGCAAGAAAGAGTGGTATTTAGGATGATCCAAGGATTTCTGGATAGAGCAAAAAAGCAGGTGGCGTTGCTATCTTTGGCTCAGAGAGCACAGGAAGAGGAAACGATATACTGGTGAGGGGGATGATTATGACGTATTCTGTGCCACATTCATGCATGAGGGCAGTTATGGTATTTCAGTACAAATGCTCAGAACGACATCCATCTCTGTATTACTGTGAGTGCCTCAAAGGCAGTGACTTTTCTTATCAATGTTTATCAGTTAGTTCTTACACTAATACTATTATAGAGCTAACATTCAAGGGCATTAAATAAATATTTGTATGTTTATTAATGTATTCACTAATATTTATTGAACATTAACTATGTACTAGGTATCAGTCTAGGTCAGTTATTCTCAATCACGGCTGCACATCAAAGCAACTGGAAATGTTTAAAAACCACTGAGGCCTGAGGTCTGAGTTCCTATGTAGACCCATTGTATCAGAAGCCAAGTGGCATACAGCAAATTCCATCCAGTATCCAGGGTTAATAATTACTGCTTTAAGAGCTGGAGGTATTACAAAAAACAAACACAAGATGAACACCACCACCACACACACACACAAGAGAGCCCTGGTCTCATTATTTAGGGTTATGTGTGAAGATTAATCGAAGGCAGAAAGAAAGAAAGGCAGGAAGTCAGAAATAGCTGCTATGCTAATTCAGATGTTCCAATATTTAAATAAATAATAGTTAATAACAAATTATGAAATAATCTTAAACAATACAACCAGATCATACAATAAAAAAATCAAATCTTTCATGTGAAGCTCATTACTTGAGACAACATCATCTTACAACAATCTTAAGCTTGTAAGTAAATAACCAGATCATATACTCCTTCCAAATTAAAATTCTTAACCCTCAGCCCTGTGTGTCATCTGTGACACAGAATACATTTAATTCATTTTGAAACAACCTCTTGGTTTCCGGATATTATCTGGTTAGAACGTAGACACAAGAACCTACAAAGGACAGTGATGAGCATATATTAACTGCTGCACAAAGGGACCACAGGACTACAGGAAAGACTGCAGACATGAATACAAAACGAACCTGCGCTTATTTTGAGTTAAAGCAGGTATTTCTCTTATTCCAGATTTCACCCTCTCATTGGATAAGGAGGTGGGATAACAACATAAGCTATGGGAAAATGAACAAAGGAAATGTTAAGTCCAATTTGCCTCAAAGGCCCCTACATGTTTCATGATATTAGAGCACAGGTCAGCATCACTGTACCTAATGTGACTTTTGAATAATCATTTTGAAAAGTTGGAATAAAAAAATTAAAACATAAGAAATTATGTATCTCAGAGAGTTCTACAAAGCAGTGATGAAGAGTAAATATTTTATTTCAGGGATTAAGCATTAATTATCTGGAAATTTTACTTATCCTGAACATCTAATTTCCCAGAGGGTACAGTGTAAATGATACATTACTAGCCTATTAGAAAAGGTGATCCATTATTGCCTGGTACATGGAGCAAACTACTATTAATTTCATTTACTATTTGCCTTCAAGTAGAGCATGAGAGTCATTTCTCAAGAGATAATTAAAACATGGCTTCAGAATATTCATACAGAACCAATAAGCACAAAATATCATATAGCTATTATATATACATTTGCTGCCTCAGGTAAAAATTATATATGCAAATAATTTAATTCAAGATTAATAGATAAACTATACATTATTACTTTAGAATATTACATATTATAGCTTTGTATACATTTCCATTGGATTTTCATTATCTATGGTTCAATTAATTTGACTGATTACTTAAAACATATTAGAATAAAAACAAGTACTGTGTATTCACATTTATCAAGTACCAAATAATTTACTGGAGATTTTCTCATGCAATTTCACAATAATGTCTACAAACTCATTCAAGATGAACACAAACATCCTCATTCCAAGAAAAGGATGAATTAATTAATAATTTATGAAGTTTAATACATGAATAGCTAAATCTCTGAACATTGGAAGAGTTGGGAGAATTACTCATAGTTCAAAGCTACTAAAAAGCAGAGTCAGAATTCAAAACCTGGTTACTCTGGTTCTGTAGTTTAGTTGTTCTCAAATTTTGTTCCTTTGTAGCATTGGTGACATCTGAGAACTTGTTAGAAATGCACATTCTCAAGCTCCGCACCAGACCTACTGGCCAGAAACTCTGGAAGGGGACCCAGTAATCTATGTTTTTAGTTTTCTAGATGATTCTTATTCAAGCTAACACTTGAGAATCACAATAGTCAATGCTTCCTTCTCGGCGCCATATAATGCCTGTAATCATGTGAAATTTCAGTCACAAAAGCTTCATAGGATGTTGTATTTTCAGATGCTTTTCAGATCCATGCTAACTCTTCTGCACCCAGCTCTGCAACCAGAGAGAATGACCCACATATACCATTGCAAAAAGTCCCTTGACCTTGGACTTTTACTTGGATTCTGTCAATAGATGGCACTGGCGGAGGACTTGATGAAGGGCAGAGAGGGCTATCAGTGTGCCTATTACTCCAGTTCCTTCTATATCATGTTGCTGTGGCCTGGCTTCATCTCTTGATTAATTTTAACAGTTCCATTTGGGCAACACTCTCCCACTCTCACTCTAGTCTATAAATATCTCATCCTCTTGTGCCTCCATTAGTAGAAGTGAATAGCCTTTCACTAACCCAGGCTACCATACATTGTGGTTTTCCTACATCATAACCATCCCTTTTATTATACTCTTCAAATTTTCCAGTATAAGCATGCCACCTATTACCCATAGGGGCACTCACTACTTTACCTCCAGTATCAGAATTTAAATCAACAAACAATGTTGCATATTATTTACTTTAAAAATACTTTTTATTAAATTTGAAATATATAATTACTCAACATGCTTAAACTACATCCCCAATAAATGACATCTAAATTAAAAAAAAAAATATTTCCTTGGACTTATCATCAGTGTAGCACTGGCTATAGTAGAGTGGTTTAACACAATAGAAGATTCATTCTTCTCAGATGAAAACTGATGGGAGAGAGGGAAACCTCTTCTGGGCAGTGACTTCAGTATCTATGTGGCTCCCACATTAAAGACAGAGAGAGATGGAAGACTTACATAGTCCCATAAAAGCTTTGGCCCAGAAGTGACAACACAAATTTTGTCAACAGCCATTTGTCAGAAATTAAAACACAAACCCAACCCAATGCAAGAGAATTTGGTAATATGGAAAAAACACATAGAAAAAGAGATTATTTTCATTTACCATGGAAAGGGTGAAGTATGAGAAGAAAAATGTCATTGGAAAAAGATCACATGTCTAAAAGCCTCTTCATTTGCTTTTCTAATATATAAAGTCAATTTTTTCTTTGTTGTTTTCAACATATAACTGCTTTTTTGAGATGTAATTCACATGTCATAAAATTCACCCATTTAAAATACACAATTCAATGGTTCTTAGCATGTTCATAGAGCTAGGCAAGTATCACCACTGTTTTGTTGGGGAATGAGTCCACGAAATTCCCCATGTAGCCATTCTAGAAGCGTCTAAGGGTTGTTCACAATTCTTTTAACTCCAATCAATTTTGGAAGAACTTGCATTTCTGATTAGTCAGATCAAAATCTCTCAGGTACTTCATTATTACTTAAAACCTAGGAGTTCATGCAGTGCAGGGAGCCATTCTTATTGTCAAGTTCAAATGGAGAAACTAACTCTGCTAAATTCCTGGTTACTATGGACAGAAATGTGTCCCTTTCAAAATCCGTATGTTGAAGCACTAACCTCTAATATGATGGTATTTGAAGATGGGGCCTTTGGGGGATAAGTAGGTTTAGATGAGGTCACGAAGGGGGGGCCTCTCATGATGGAATTAGTGCCCTTGTCAGAAGGGACACCAGAGAGCTGGTGGTGTCTCTCTCTCTGTCATGTGAGGACACAACCAGAAGGTGGCCATCTATAAGCAGGTGGCTATCTGCAAGTCAGGAAGAGAGCTCTCACCTGAACCCAATCATGCAGGCACCCTGTTCTTAGACTTCCAGACACCAGAACTGTGAGCAAATCAATGTTTATTGTTGAAGTCAACCCATCGATGATATTTTGTTATGGCAGCCCAAGCTGAGTAGACACTGGTACTTTGGCTTTTGGTCTTAACACAGGATATTGCTATCAGACACTATTCCCACATACTCCAATAAATATCTGTTCATAGCAAGGGTTCTATGGTGAACCAGATCCCAATACCAATTGTGGTTCAGGATTTCAATGTTATAGCTCATCCTATTCACCCTCAAATGCCTAGTTCATACTCCCATACCCGTGTGATGGACTCTAGGAAACACTGCTGCAAGCTGACGCCATATATTTTCTGAACCAGACCTTCCATTAAAAACATCCAGCCTTGATGGTGAGCCTAGATTAGCAAGGATGACGTCGTCTTCTTCATGGCAAGTTTTTTGGATGTCTTTGAAAAATTTCTTTCCAGTCAATATCAGTTGGGTCAATGACATTCCACCAGACAAGTTTTAATAATATTAAATTTCAAAAGAAAATGGTTATGGTCTCAATCTCTTTCCTTTTCAAAGGTTTATTTGTTCCAATTCAAATAAATCCACCTTCTAACTACTGATCAGCTCTGCATTCCAAGTAGCTTTGGGAGACATTCAAGGCCACAGATGTCTTGCTTCACAATTCTCTAGCCAGGACGGCTGCTTCTTTGGCTTATATTTACAAATGTAAATACGTAGGGGCCATTCCTGTGACTCTTCCTTGAACAAACAAGTTCTCTTCTAAGGTGATATGCTCTATTCACCAATAAAGAGAGCTAACAGTTCCATCTTACAGAACTTTAAAGGCTTTTAAAATTTTTCTGAGAAATCCCATTACACGTTTAAGGACATTTTAATTGTAAGATTAGCAAACCTAAAAACTGACATATCACTGAATTCATTCTTAAAATATAATGCACTCATATTTCCACTACATTTTATTTATTAGCTCCATCAGTTCTGCAAAATGAGCAGTTCTTGCCCTCATGGGTACACATGTATTTTACAAGGACACCGGTGATATATTTTGCTATACAAATCACAAGATATAGTTTACACACAGAGCTCAGGTTTTTATACATTTCTCCCCAAAGGCTATTCATATTTGATAAATCACTGATTGAAATCTGAGGCAATTAAGTTGTGATGACCTTGGCATACTAGTGGATGTATTTTCCATTAAGACAATGTCAGTCTTATATTACACTCTGCCTGAGTTAAAAAAAAAAAAAAAAAGCCAAGTTAGGCCCACATCACATTTAATTTCCTATCCCTCAAATACACACAGTATTTTAATTCACACTGATCAAATCTACCTGGCAGCCTCTTGCTTTATCAGGCCAAGTTGAATGCCTTGCTTAGAATGTCCACTTTTTAATTGAAGTAAAAGCTATTAATCTCCCAAAAAGCAAAATAAGTGTCTAACATTGCATTTTTATCTCTCACATTCTCATATTGAGATCATGAATAGAAAATTCTTCTATATTCTACATTGTTGTAATACAGTATGCAAACTTTTTTTGATTACAAAATATTCTAACAGTATCTAAGTTTACAGAGCAAAATATGTCCATTGACTTTCACGTTTTATCCCCACTCTCTCTTTTCTCCTCGGGGTAACCTTTCTTATCGGCTCTTAAGTTTTTCAACAGATCCTTCCCTTCATTTCTGTACACAATTTACGGGATAGTGAATGGGGCTTTTTCTGTTACCTTTTATCTAGGGTAATCTTAGACATAGCACAGAGTATTTAATCCTGACAATCTGGGCTTCCTGGAAACTCTGTGACCCAGCTAATGCCTTTTAATAAATTCTCTTCCTGCTTATGAATTCAGGATACATTCTGTATTGGTAAGAAAAACCCCAAATGACACAGGTTTTTCTTGACTCTTTTCCTCAGAAGATGGTCTGGATAATAAGTCCCTAAATTTCTGATTGTCATTAAATAAATTTGCCAAAAGATAATTTAACTGAGTGTAGTGCTTTTACATTGCTGTCCTTTCAGCTCAGCCTCGTGTAGGTGCTATTCCAGTTTCTTCAACATTAGGGTTACGGATAAGTTTATGATAACGTAATTCCCTTCCTTTGTAGGAACCTTGTTCTTTCTGCCTTTAATTGTCCATGAAGCTTTTTTCTTGATTGTTAGAGTTCAGAGGTTTTACCAGGAAATGCAAAGATTTGTGCACCACATCTCATCAGGGTTATCTTTAATTCAGGGATCTTTTTCTATGGGAAGTCTTTCGTTCTTCAGGAAAAAAAATTCTTCCAATTGCTAAATTCTTGTCTTTCCATCATCAATTTATATTTCATTTTATAAAATGTCTGTTTTCCATGCAATTCCACATGACCATATTTCCCAATCTCTGACCTTTTCCCTCATGATCTTGTACTTTTGCTCTTTGTTCTGATTTCTTGCATTTCATCTTCCAAACACTACTTTGGGTTTGAATATTTACTGTCCTTTCCTTTAATAGAACTACTGGTTTGTTGTTGTTAGGAGGGTAATTTTTTTTGTTTTGTTTTGTTTTGAGCTCCAGAAGTCTTTTTGGGGGCTTCACCTCAATTTCCTTAAGAACTCATTTATACTTTTCTCATTCATACTTTTGTCTCCTCCTCCACCTCTATTTGGCTGAACATGTGTGTGTCTGTTCTAACTGAGCTTTCTCTTTGGCTGCTGGCCCCTTCAGACGAGATGTCAATTTTCCTTGTCATGTCACTATAGCTAGTTGTGGGTACTCCAACAAGTGTTTGCCATGTTAGAAGTGGTGGATGTGGGTGATGATGTAGAAACAGGCAGGTTGCTGCACCACTGATAAGGGGCCTGGAGGAAGCTCATTGGTTGGATCTCTACAGGTTCAGGATGAGGGAGGATTTGCTTTATGCCTTCAGTTCCTACTCAGCCACTGGGAGACAAAGGGACCCAGCACGTTAACAAGGAACAAATCTTGACTTTGCCTCCAAGCGTCCCTAGGTCTCTACAGAGATCCCTGGACCTCCCTGGGACTTCCATTCAGGCTGCCCAGCTCTTGGGGGAGAAAAGTCCTAGTCTCACTTGCTTCCTGCTGTCTAGAGAGGAAAACTCATTTTGTTTGGGCCTGAAGTGAAAGGATCTTCCCACAGGAAATTTAGAAGTTCCCCAGAATTCTCTGTACATCAGCTTAATAATCAATGTTATGTATTTATTTTCTTTTTGGTATTTTAATTCTGTTTTTCTTCTTTGCCTGGTTGACCTTAGATAAAGTGTAAAGTAAATGTGAAATAATCCAAAGAATGGATTCAGCACCTGTTTTAACCCAGAACTCTCAGCCATTCGTGCCATCTGTCTCTATATTTTTATGCCTGCTCTCCCAGAACTCCAACTTTCATACCTATAACATTTTTTTTTCTCAACTGACAGACATGTCAATGGGGAATCCATGTTGAGCAAGCAGAGCTGTGTAGTAGCTGTCAAATCAAACCACATGGGACCCATGTCCACACTGGCCTCACTCTCAGCATCTAGCCTTTGAACGTTTTGTTTCTAGATTGCCAAGTCTTGATTTCCACTTTCACCACTCATCAGTTGAGGTTATACCATTGTAATATTTTATATAACTATAAAACAGGTACTCTCCAAATAACCTGAAAGAATATCCTTTTGATTTGCTGGGCAACGGTTACTTGGGATCAGTTCTGAACATGACAATAAGGAACAAATCAGTTCAAGATGTGTCTTTCTTGCCTTATTTTCCTTGTTCGTAGCTGATAATGCACTCCTTTGTTAATAAAAGATAATTTAAAAGCAGACCACATCTTACTCAGCACTCAACAGCCTCCCTGACTTTATGGGTCTCTCTCTAAATTGGATTTTTAAAACCGCAATGTTGTTAAAGATTTTATTAAATTTAATCTGAATCAATCAGGATTAATCAAATCATACCACACTGAGAAGCTTATGGACTTGCTAGAAAATGGTATTTTAGCAGCATTTAAAAATATCCATAAATATATTAAAAACTGCATTCTAATATTGTTGGTTTTTACATTGAAGGCTCTAATCAATCTGGAATTTATTTTTGTAGTTTTATGACTAGTTTGATGGAGAAATCTAATTTCATTTTTTCCATATAGTAATACAATTAATTTCTCATGATTTATTTTTTAAAAACCATTCCTTTTCTACTGATGCTTATAACATTTTGAAAGCATGGTTTTATATTTAGAACTATTTTCATGTCAATTCTTGTTAATTGTTTTCTAACATGTTGGCTTTGTAAGGTAAATGTTAAACTCAAAGAATTTTAAATCTAATGGTGACTTCTAGATATTAAAACTAATGAGAAACATCATCCAAATCAAAAAGAGATCATCATGTTTTGGACAAAGATATTGTTATCAAAATAATTATATTCACTTTAAGCCAAATGGAAAATTTTCTTCCAGGTATGTTTAAGAGTTTGACAATGATTTTATGCTTTGACTAGCCTCATGGAGTTTCTGTCTGACATAACTGAGTTTCACTAAATAAAAATACCATGATCTGAGAGGTGGAAGGAAGAGATAGTGATGTGATATACACAGATATTTTTAAAACAGAAGGAATTGAACTCTGTAATGTGATATTTGCTTTTGCGTTTAAAGCAAAAGATTTATTTTTTACTCAGATCAGAAAAGCTGTCAATCCCAATTCTGAACTTATCATCTGCTGTGTTTTATTTTTAATTTTAAATACTGTTCTAGAATCACTTTTTAGACAACGTACTGCCTGGTGCTAATTACAGCAAGGTATTGGTAAAAGCAGTCACATCTAATTATACAGACTGCAAGTGAAGAAAAACTATTTTGAGGTTTATGTCTTTGCATTAATTAATAAATAATTTATTAAGTTCTATAGACACTGGTAATAAGAGAAACCTTTTAATGCCTCTGACAAATTAAAGCATATATTGAAGAATGGTAGGCAACTCTAAATCCAAATCAAGAATTTGCAAACTTCCACTAAGAATCTTCACTTATAAACTAGTGGAAGAAAAATAACCAGATCTTACTAAGTTTTAAATGAATGAAATGATGCAATTTTCTTTACAGTAGAAGTGAGAATGTACTTGATATTTTGCCTCGGATAGTAGAATATATTTATTCCTTCGATATACAAGTATAACTTAAATTTGAACTTCTTATATTTTATTTCCCTTTAGTTTTGGGTCCTCAAGATAAATGGAGATGGAACAGCTGCTTCATCCCTGTTGTAGCAGGTAATATTAAGTGCCTACCAGGAATTTGGCCATCTATGATTACACTGGCAAATATATATTTCTCCAAGGAACCAGTCAATTGAGACCATATTTCAAATACATATGAATTTTAATAATCTCAGGTTTAAACTGAATTAACCAACTAGGTGAAGACAGGTCCAGCCATTAACTACAATTGTCTAGAGTTCCCATCTGCCAGGTGGTTTAGACAAAATCTCAAATAAAGAAAGAAATACATATCAAAAAGTTCCATTTGAAGTCTAACTGTCCCCTTGCCACATCTGTGAATACAAATGTATTATTTTTAAAATGCATTGTGTGATAAATCTCAAAGCCCTAAGCTTTCACTTGCATGATTCACCAAAGGAAAAACAAGTCAGTCTTTTTCTAGTATCTCTATCAATTATCTAGCTATCTGGAGAGGCATGTATTTGTAGGTAGGTGAGGGTTGTTTGGTTACCATTTGATATTTTGTGATGCTTGCAACATTCTAAATCCTTAGCCCTAGTGTCATTTTATTCGTTTATTTAACAATAATTGACTGAGCATCTACTATGAGCAGGATATGATTCTAGATACTGGACATAATTAATAAACAAGATTATGAAGGTCCCTGACCTCCTGGAGGCAGCTTTCTTGGATCACAGCCTGCACTGTTTTTCTGAGCCATTGATACTGTTGGTCTTGTGCCTCCACTGCTCCTCAAGCAGCTGAGCCCCTGCTCCGTGCTTCCCGCCAGCTGCCCCTCTGTAGCTGTACACCTCTTCTGGACAGTTCACCTAGGTGCTCTTTCTCTACTGAGGTCAACAGAAGACTTCTTTTGCCTCGTGGGACAAGCTCTTTCAAAAGGATTTAATACAGCAGAGCTTTTGCCCTTTTTATGAGTTGGTTCTTTCATTTATGCCAGTGGTTCTTAACTTTGGCTGTGGGCCAGAATTACTTAGTGAAATGTTTAAAAGATACAGATTTTCTGGTTCACTTCATGTTTACTGAATTAGAGGAACAGCAAAACCCAACAATCTATATTCTTAAAAGACCCCTCAGATAATTCTGAGGGAAGGTGAAGCACAGACATATTTCAACTGGTCCGATGGACTCCTTCAACTCTGAACCCTGCTAATCAGTTTCACTCACTCTAGCAAATTCAATTCATGTGTTTGGTTTTGGTTTGTTTGTTTGTTTCAAGACCCTGATTTTCTTTTCTGTCTTTCTGACTCCACGTAAGAATTCTCAGTCCATCAAGAGTTTGAATATGCCCAAACCCTAATTGTGGATAAGTTCAAGTTCATTCTCATAGGGCTCTATAAAATTCAAAGTTGTGGTTTACATTTTTATGTCCTTGGGCTGAGATCAACATTCCACAATAGTCACAAGATTCTTTCAATATTTACTAAAAATACAACAGCTGATGTGCATGGAGAACAGAGAGACCCCAGAGGGTGATGATGTCTAAAATCCCGGAAACAAAATGTCATCTTCAACACAGCCAAATTACAGTTACTCATAAAATTTCTGTGGGAAAGAACATTATTAGAGATAAAGATGAACATTAGAACATTAATTTAACAAAAATGTGTTTAGGCTTGGCCAACCTCTGCTTCTGGAAATATGAAGTTATCTCTGCAGAAGAGGAAAGGAAGATAGTGGTCGAGAGCACATGCTGATGCAGAGCCATTTGGATTCAAGTCCTGGCAATGATACGGTCTGTCAGGGTGGTCAGGATACAAGCTTACCCTCTAAGGTCTAGTATCCCCTCGCTGGAGCAGAAATGTGAGCAGCACCTACATTATAGGGATACCCTGAGTATTAGTTAAGACAATGCACATTAAGCACTTAATATAGTACTGAGCACATATGAGAAACTAATGACTGTTACTGATATTATTACTGATATTGTTATCATCATCATGAATAAATTTATGAAGTTGGGAGTCTTAGGTAGGACTTCTCCCTGGTCAAGTTCTGTAGCCAAAGTTTTCTGGCATGTATTGATAAGCATCTTTCAATGGTCATTGTGCAAGAGTTATCATAAAATATTTTCTTTCTTTCTTTCTTTTTTTTTTGAAAACAGCAAGGAGCACTTTCTCACTGTCTCTCAGACCGTAATGAAAAGACCTAGTCCTTTCTAAAGTAAAAAGTCATCATCCTTTTCAGCTTAAATATCAATCATGTTTATATTCACAAAAAAAAAGGTGTGATAAAACTTTACTTGACAAGCTATTTCTAGTTCAGTTGGAAGATCTCAAGAGTTCCTGGATTTTTTGGGGATTCAGGCAGATAAAAATTTTTGACAAGTTCTGTTATCAAGTTACTTTCTAAGTAAACCTTTTATAAATCAATATAAGAGATAATTTTAAATTAAAAAATCATGTAAATTTCTGCTATGAAAACATAGTAATAAGTACAAAATGTTTGAGGATTCTTTAAAATTTAAATTGAGAATAAGTTAATAGAAAAAGGAAAAGATTATATATATGTAATGATCTGACTTAATTTATGAGGATCATAAGGGAATTAGCTTATTTGACCCCTACCTATACCTAATTCTAAAACAATTTTTCAAGTTATTATGGGTTCATTGTGCAATATCTAAGAGTTTTCTTTATAAAACATGGGCACTGGGCTGAAGTAACATGTAATTTAAGTTAATGGAATGTAGTATACTTACCTTCTTTCTTCTCACCTTGAATCAATTTTTTCCTAAGAAAAAGCTTGCGATAAAATTCCAAATATATTTGCCACAGGTGGCTATTTGCTACATTCAGAAAGTCACGAAAAATTATGTTGACATCACAAAGAAAAAGAATAATATTATAAAAGTATAGGGGACATGATTAAAACTTGAAAATTTAGTTATTTTTAAATAAAACTATTTTAATTTCATACTGTAACATACAATGTTGGTTTCCAAAGGAAAATTTACTTCCAAAGTATATACTGACCATTTCTAAAATGAGTATAATTATAAAGTCTTAGACTCCCTCCCAGTTGTAGCTCCAGAATTTCTATGTAGGAAAATCCCAGGTCTTGGTCATCTATTTGGAAAAGAAGACAAAGACATGTCTTGATAGGGTGATGATACCACAAACCTGTCCTTGTGACATAGAGCTTTTCTTGTCTGGATGGCTTGGGCAAACAAATGGTTATGTGGTTAGGATGGAAGAGGTGGCAGTGAGGGAACATCTCTCTTTGTGTCTCCATGGCTCCCTTCTCTCATCAACTATTACAATAAAATTGGTCACAGTTATTTCAACTGTAAAAGTAGGGGAAGAATTAAGACACTATCATCTCTCACATCTCACAAATTCCAAGCTCTGTACTCTCCAATAATTAAAACTTAAGATATCAAATGCAATCACACATGATAATAAAATGTATATATTATAACTGATTCTAACAATCTGAGATTATCTTATATTGTACTTCTGTTTCTGTGCTAGAACTACTGCACATTTTCTGGGTAGCTATGGCCTCCAAATATATTTCAGTATGGGAAATAATAATTCTACTGTGGACACATAAAATAATTAAAATCTTTTTAGATAATGAAGCTATGTAGATTCAGCCTCAGGGGAATGGTGATAATGAAAAGGATAATATATTATGAGAATTACTATTCTATTGAATGACAAGGTCTATTTTTTTCCCTTTTTACACAGAGAAACCCACTAAAGAATAAGAAGGAACCTGTCTTTAATTCTCTTCTATGTTTGCTCTGCAGTTTGAGGGGTTAATTTTCACCTGAGTCAAAAAACACGTATTAACAGAGAATTACACTTACATACTGGCGCTAAAACTCTTTCCCCAGATTTCTCTTTTCTGGAAGCTTAATCAAGGAGACACTGGTTCCATTTCTCTAACATCATAGCACAGGACTTTAGGGGTATGAATAATTATCTTCATCCAGCATAAAGCTGAACTTC
Source organism: Camelus bactrianus (assembly GCF_048773025.1). Lineage (NCBI taxonomy): Eukaryota > Metazoa > Chordata > Mammalia > Artiodactyla > Camelidae > Camelus > Camelus bactrianus. The sequence goes on from NC_133539.1 coordinate 35,791,105, forward strand.
CTGGCTTAGAAAGCAAATATGGATCCTACTTACACCATTCTATGCCATGAACGTCTAGGTTACTTGGACATACTTACCACTTTCCTTTAGTTCCTATTGTGAAAATCTAGTTGGCTGCCTATCATATAATTTACCCCCAAAATAAAAGATTATATTACAAAGCAGACATATAACAAGAGAGAAAATTGGGATGAATGTATATGATTTTTCCTTCATCCATAAATATCCAAAGACAATATGAATAAATTTGAGAGAAAAAAATTACTATTAAAAGGAAAACTGGCCTTATAGTCTCATCCTAATGGGATATGCAGAAGAAATATGAATCATGTTGCACCACAGCGAAGTTGGTAAAATGTTAGGCTGATCGATGTTTACGGAAAATGTATGTGCTTCCTCATAGGGAAATGCACGTACTAGCTTTCATGGCTTCCACAATATACTTGAATGATGTTTCCTTCGCTTGCTATATAATCATACAAAGTGGGCAAATATACAATGGTGATGGCTAAACTTGCTTCTTAGTTTCATTCAAAATATTCAGATGCTGTTTTGTGGGTTACTCTCTAGTGAATAACTAGGGCACAACTGACATTAGTGCGAAACTTTATCTCTGTTGCTGCCATGTTAAGGTGCAAACCTTTTTTGTTTACCTGTGCTAACCCAACTTACAAATAAAATGCACATTGTTCAAATGCCCCGACAGCCTACTTAACTATTTTTAGCTTATAGCCTATTTTGGACTTTTGACATAGTAGAATAAAGATGAAGAGATTGGTTCTGATACAGATCAGGTTCTCACTAAAGTGAATTAAATTCTTTAATTAACTACATATTTTCTATAAGAAATTAAAACCAATGTTTGGAGATTTCCTGATTTTCTAACTGTTTGCTCTCCTCTTTTTAAAGTAGTCTTAAAAGCCAAAGTGAAGTTGAAGTTGGGGGAAGGGGAGAAACTTATGCAATCCAGAAGTTTGTTGACAAAACTTTTTTGATGTCTTCCAATTTATAATAGAAAGTGAACTTTCCAGAATAGTACAAAAAGCAAGTGAATCATTTTATTCTTAGTCAAAAATTTAAATGCAAAACAGTTCTGAAAATGCTCATGTAGCAGATTCTTACTTTCCAAGCAGTTTATTCTGTGTGAAAAACAAATATCTAAATACTTAATTATGAAAGTACTAAATAAAGATGATAAATATAATTTCCACAGTAAGAAAAACTCGAGTTAACTTAATGAACTGATCTTTTGTGTATGCTTCTGTATTTGTATAAAATTGAAGTTTTCAGCCATAACCAAGAGTAGAATTAAAATAGGTAGTGTTTCTAAATCTTTTCTTTTTCAAAATCTCTTTTCCCTAATTGTAGGATCCACAGAAAAAATCTAAAGTCTATGACTAGTCTGGTTTTGTTTTTTCCTCTTGGAAGGAGAGTATTGGTGGTAATTTGGCTCATTTCAGTTGCTTTATTTATTTTTTAATTTGTTTTTTTTTTTTTCATTTTATGGTCAAATACTCCTGTTTTATTGCAATATTTTAACTTTTCACTATTTAGGTGACAATAAGTTTTAAAAATATTTTCTCATAAAAATATTGTTTAAGAGGATTTCATTAAAATTTAAAACTTTGGCTCTGCAAAAGACAATGTCAAGAGAATGAAGAAACAAACCACAGACTGGGGGAAAATTATTTCCAAAAAGCCCATCTTACAAAGGACTGCTACCAAAATAAATGAAGAACTCATAAAAGTCAACAATAGGAAAACAAGCAACTCACTTAAAAAATGGGCCAAAGATCTGAACAGACACATCACTAAAGATATACAGATGGCAAATAAGGATATAAACATTTGCTCTACATATTATCATGAAAGAAACACAAATTAAAACAATGAAATAACACTATACACCTATTAGAGTGGTCAAAATCCAGAAGACTGACAACACCAAATGCTGGAGAGGATATGAAGCAACAGGAAGTCTAATTCATTGCTGGTGGAAATGCAAACTGGCTAAACCACTGTGGAAAGCACTTTGGTGGTTTCTTACAGACTAAGCATATTCTTTTCATACTATCCAGCTGTTGCACTCCTTGGCATTTACTCAAAGGAATTGAAAATGTACGTCCACATGTTGTGCATGTGTGAGGATTTGAGGTATGTGGGAACGCTCCGTACTTTCCACTCAGTTTAGCTGTGAACCTAAAACTACCCTAAAAAATACATTTTATTACTTAAAAATGTATTGTATGAAATGTATTTTTCTGTGAGCTTTCAAAGTGATGTGCCCTTTCCATAATGTCTGATCAATATTTTGAAGTATTTTTTCCCTCTTTCTCAACATTTTATGGGGAGAGATTTATTAATGCCTTCTTTTTGTATAAATAAATAAATAAACAAACAAATAAACAAACAAATAAATGTAGGGAAGATCTATAGTTCTTTCACTGTTTTCTTTATATATATTCCCTTTCAGGCCTTCACAATATATCAAGTTACCATTTTGTATAGCACTTAGCTCCCTCTGTGAGGGCAATTTGGCATTTATTTAAGGCATGTCTGGCTTAAGATTCTTCTGCTCTTTTTTGGCCATTCTAGGTAGCCACCTAAAGAATCATTTTTTTTTTTTTTTTTTGGTCTTTTTTTCCCCCAAACATTCCAGGCAACCTCTTCCCATAGAAAATATGTGTTTCTTCTAGCTATCTGCTTCAATGGCCTGTGAATTTATTTTTCATTGGTGGTTAAGAATCATAGGATGTATAACACCTTGACCATTCCTTTATTCTTCCCATTTTGGTCTCTAAAATTTGTATATTTTGAATAAATTTTAAAAGACAGTCCCTAAAAAATAAATAAATTTAAAAGATAGTGAGATGGAAAACTCTGATGGTTGATGGCAATAATTATCAAATTTTCTTTCTGGTCAACTCAGTTTTTGCACTCTGGATTTATATATATGGAGTAGATATAAGTTATATCCATTTTTCACTGTCTTCATCGGCATTTTCCCCTCATTCTGGTTCGGAAACTGTGAATGTATACTGAACTCAGTTTATCTACTACCCTAGATCTATACAACCATGTCTCCCCAGGGCCTCAGCCACTTGCCTTGCTTCTTGGCCAATGTGGTTCTAGCAGAGGGTTCATGCTGCTCCCAGAGTACTGAGAGCCATCACTGACATCAACACCACAGGCTAAAGGACCCTTTCTTTGGTGCCAGTTGACAAGAGATCCATGTGCCTGCACAGTGGCTGGAAGGACTATGCCCAAGGAAGCTTGGGTTTCCCTGGCTTTCTAAAGAATCAGCCAGGTTAAACAAAACAGCCACATGGGCCACCAGTGCCCTGAGGGGAAGGTTTTGACCAAGGATATAAAGAAGGCAGGAAAGATTCAGCAAATAAGATTGCTCCCTATCCTTCCCTGGCTGACTGTTTCCAGACACACTGGTTTCCATGTGGCCTCTCAGGTTATACGCCATGTAACTGAGCAACAAAATGTGTTTTAAGGCAAAGCTGTGGCCAGCTCTGGAATGCATCAATTTATGTTTGTTCTTGCACCTTCCTTGCTTCATTTTCTTTTATCCTTGGATCTTGTTTCCCTGAGATAGTATCCCCCAGTGTAACATTAACCTGTTAGTTTTTGCCTCAGGCTCTGTTTTCTAAGGAATCAAGATTAGGACAGAACATGTGTGTGAGATCAATCCAAAAAATGTTTCTCACTCTATCCTTTTTCAACACTCAATGAATGTAATTCTCTGCCTGGGGTTTTATCTACATGTTCTTTCAGCATACAGTGCTATTGCAAATATAATTTCCTGTAATTTCCATGGGTGTTTTAATGGAATATTTAGAAAGAATGGCAATGGAACCTCTAATTCACCATGATTTTGTCCTGGAGTAAAAGCATTTTATCACTTACGCAATTAAACACATAGATATTTCTCTGATGAAGTATTTTGGTTAGAAAAATTGGAAAGAAAAACATAAGAGAGAGTAAGTATAATAGAAAAGGTAAAATTGTGCTTGCTTGTTTATTTTTCTTTTAAAGAATCTTGAAACTGCCTTGACCATTGAAACTGAATTTTATAAGTGAACTTGTTTCTGTGCTTATTCCTATACGAGTTTCTTATGTTTGAAAGTTATCTAGATTCTAGTTTGGAACAGAAAATAAAGCAGAAAAATGTCAGTCTTCTGTTGTCAGATAACAAGTTAAAATTGGGTAACTGAAAGTTAAATGTTAACTGAAATTCCTGCCTACCAATTAAGTAAGCATGGAATAATATTTCTGACATTAATTGCAATGATTATACGAGGTGACCTGTTACACTGAATTCCAAGTGGCAGACAATGATAAAGTTCACTTAAAGATATGTATTACCTTTTCTTCTTGGGTAAAATACTAATCCACGTATTTTTGTAGGCATATATTTCACTTTTAGCCAATAGAATCTGGTCAGAGGTGATGTGTGTGTGTGTGTGTGTGTGTGTGTGTGTGTGTATACACACACGTATATCATTCTGGCCTACAAAGCTCCTTGTGTACCTCCATGTTTTTCCTCTTCACTGTCAGTAATCAAGATTCAGAGGATCCAGTGGAAGACCATGAGCCCTTAGGTTGTGGTGAACTATTAGACAGAAAGCACTGAGAGTCTGTAGGATTGTATTAAGTAGATTCCCCACTCTTCCTCCCCATCAACCAGATTAGAATATATGATTAATGAGAAATGTCCTTCCTTTTGTTAAGACATTAGAATTTTGAGGTTAGCTACTGTAGTCTGATACCCTAACTTTTTCTTCCAGCAATCAATAGTCATGTTTTAGCATAAAGTATATTCCAAAATTAAAAGTAAATTTGATATTGAGATGATAATAATCACTATTAATATAATTGCATGAATTATAGAAAATGCTATAATTAGAAATCTTATTTTTGAATTTGTCTTACTTATTTAGTAAATTCAACTAAAATGTAATTTTTATTTGTCATGTATAAAAATCTTGCGAATACTTTGGGACTGATATAAACTGAAAATATTGCTTCTCACAAACCACGCATGTCAAACTATAAAGTTATTAAGAAAGCTTTTAAAAATCCTTGGATCTATTTTTAATATATATTCATATGTCTCCTTTGTTCTTAGAATTTAAGTAATGGCATTTTCCAGTTATGGAATGGATAAACAAAAGTAAGAAATAATTTTTAATTATTAAAATATGTTATAGTAATGCTTATATTAAATCAATAATTTTAAATATAAAGAAAATACATATGTTTTTATTTACATAGAAACAGCTTATCTCCACTGTTATTTAATAAGTATCTAGTGAAATTGATAAACAGCTATTTCAGCTTCTATTTCAAGATGATAGGCTGAGCAGAAACTATAGCCTCTTCTTGTCTCAAATCCTTAGACGTGATTTTTAAAAACATATTTTAAAATTATCCAACAAATGAGAAAATCAGGAAAAATAATTTCATGAAATCACCAAATTAGATCTGAAGAATGTAGAAACCAGAAAGACATGAAACATAATCACAATGATCTGCAGAACAGAAAGCAATGATTCTGTAAGTAATATTAATCAGCATGTAGAGATTCAAATGTAAATAACATAACCCAACTTCAACCAAATAATTTTAGGAAAAAAATGTGTTTAATATAATAGTAGTGAAATGGATTTTAAAAAAAAACAACATTACTTTGTTTTTGTACACATAGTATGTGCTATGCTAGACCTGAATAAAAAAGTCTCAAGTTCTGAATAACAGTAATAGGCCATTGATCTTTAAAGAATCAAAAACCACTGATTTAAAAAGAAATTTCTTGTTATCAGAAAATATTGATATAGTGCAGATGATACTAGAAATATGTTTAACTATTAAGGATAAAGAGAGTAACTCCAAATTGTAACTCTAATTGGTTATTTTCCCATGACTTTTTTAAAGAAAATGAGCAGTGGAATATGAAATTTGAAACTTTTCTGATATTTTTGTCATGTTTTGTCATTAGGGGGTCTCTTTCATGCACATATTTTGTACATAAAATAAAAATATGACAGAATATAATCTTGGGGTATAGAAAGTGCTGTGAATTCATATAGTACATGGTCAACTACAGAGAAATTCCAGTGATGTCAACATACAAGATGGGATGATGGGGAAGAGAACAGATATAAGTAAAAACACACTGTATTCAAAGAGAAAGAAAAATACCGTATGAGATCACTCATATGTGGAGTCTAAAAAAAAAAAAACAAAACACAAACAAAGCATAAATACAAAACAGAAATAGACTCATAGACATAGAATACAAACTTGTGGTTGCCAAGGGGGTGGAGGGTGGGAAGGAATAGACTGAGATTTCAAAATAGTAGAATAGATAAACAAGATTATACTCTATAGCACAGGGAAATATATACAAGATCTTATGGTAGCTCATGGAGAAAAAAAATGTGACAATGAATATATGTATGTTCATGTATAACTGAAAAATTGTGCTCTACACTGGAATTTGATACAACATTGTAAAATGATTATAAATCAATAAAAAATATTTTAAAAATGGGATGATGCGGAAGAGAACAGATATAAGTAAAAACACACTTTATTCCATATTTGGTAGGAGGATAATAGATAATGGTAACTATAATTTACAGAAGCAGGTTTAAATAGATGCAATAAAAGCATGAAAGGAACTCTTTGGATAGAAATAGATATATAACTTTAAAGCAGTAGAATAAAATGAACAGAGCAAGAAATATTTATCACAATTGCAAAGGGTAAGGATAAGGAAGTTGAAATATAGTAAATAGAAGAGAAAATAATAAAGAAAATATAGGGTTACACAAATCAGTAGTTACAATGAATGCAAATAAAAACTTACTTTAAATGTATCTATTTAAAGGCAAACAATTGCAAATAGGCTCAAAAATAAATCACAATATTTTACCCAATATTTGCAGGGAAAAGCTTGCAACAAAAAGGAAAAAAATATATGTTTAAAGTAAAGAGATATAATTGTATTGGTTAGAATTCTCCAGGAAAACGGTCAACTAGCTTTACCAAAACTCAAAGCAATGGGAATTTAAAAGTATAACTCTGATGTCAGAGAGAAGACTATACATAACAAGTCATGGGTATAAAATACAACATTTGGGCAATGTAATAATGTAACATTTTTGTATGGTGACAGATGGTAACTAGACTTATTGTGGTTACCATTTTGGAATGTATAGAAATATGGAATCCCAATTTGTATACCAGGAAGTAACATAGCATTGTGGTTCCTCAAAAAAACAAGGAAACAAACTCTTAGAAAAAGAGGTACGATCTGTGGTTACTGAAGGGGAGGCATGAGGGGGAATTGGATGAAAGTAGTCAGAAGGTACTAACCTCCAGTTATAAGTAAGTACTAAGGATGTAATATACAACATGATTAATATAACTAACCCTGCTGTGTGTTATATACTGGATGTTGTTAAGTGTGGGTTCGTCACCAGTTGTGGGTTCTGGCCGGCAGAAGTCCCACCCACACGGAATGAATTACTCAAGACTGTGGAAAAGTCAAGAGAGCGAGAGGGAGTCGGGAGCCAACTCCAGGAGCCTCTCAAATGCTCCCGTATTTATTGAGTACAGTCAAAGGAGGAATGCAGGAATTTACGGAAGGACAGGGTGGGATCACAATGAGTACGAAGGCTTTGTTTATTATTGGTGTTCTGGCTCAAGGTGAGAAGACCCTTTTTGGTGAATCATGTTCGTGTTGAGCCTTTCAGCTTATCAGGGTGGAACGTATGAGAATCAGCTGCTTAACAACTTGGACTCAGGTGGCTGTGCCTGTCTTAGGTTGCCCCCTCAGGGGATCTTACCTGTCTTTGGCTAACCAGCCTTCTCACCTCTGAGTCTGCAGCTTTTTATAACTTGTTTACCATTCCAGCCCAAGGCTGTTTTGGGGATAGAAGACTAACAGCAGGCACGCCCAGCATTTATAGCTGGGGGCCTGGGTCATTGCTAAAACCTCAAGGGAGTTACTAAGCACATCTTCTTTAAGGAGATAAGCGGCTGGGATCTGTTACAATTTGTTAACCCAATCATGGTCTCCCACAGTTAAGAGTAAATCCCAAGAGTTCTCATCAGGAGGAAAATTTTTTTTTTCTTTTATTTTGTGTCTATATGAGATGATGGATGGTCACTAAACTTACTGTGATAATCATCTCATGATGTATGTAAGTCAAATCATTATGCTGTATACCTTAAAATTATACAGTATTGTGTGTCAATCATATCTCAATAAAACTGGAAGGAAAACAATTGTGATACAAAAATAAACAAATAAACATAACTTTTGATAAGTGATATGTGTCATTCTAAAAGTAATAAATGGATTTTAGAAAATAATGATAAATACATTTCCAAAATCCTTCCAAGTAAAGTGCAAAGGAAAACACAGACTGAATCAGATACTGTTAAAGCATAGTAGTAGACAATCTGGCATTCATTGCAAAATAAACCCTTAACATGCTAGTTCTTCTCTATGTAAAATTAAAAAAAAAAAAGAAGAAAAGAACATACTGAAAGAACATAAATGGTATAAATATATTTCAAACAAATGTTAGAAGAATGGACTATTGAATAAATCATCCCCAGAAAACTGGAAATCCATTTAAAAAATTAATTCCTACTTCACACAATTGGATAAAGTCTAAGTAAGTTCTTAAAACTATTGTTTTCAGAAAATATGAAATATATTCATAACTTTGGTATTTGTAGGTCCTTCTTAAATAAGATACAAAAGCAAAAACAATAAATTAAAGATTTAATACATTTAAATGTAAAATATGGCAAAAGACAATATAAATAGCTGAAAGACTGGGAAAAAGTGTTTACCACATATCAGCAAAGGATTTGTATTTAAAATATGTAAAGAATTAATAATGTAAATCAATAGGAAAAAGGTAAAAATTTAATAGAACTCTAAGCATTTTGTAGGAAAATAAAATCAATAAATGGAAGAGGTTTAATCTCAGAGTCAGTAAAATGCAATTTAAGACAACAAAAATAATTTTTTACCCATCTGACTGGTACATATAAAAAAAATTGGAGAGATGTGTGGAAATACACATTGTATATAATTTAATATAATACAGATACTTTGGGAGCCATTGTGGCAGTGAAAATTTTAATTTTACACAAATCTTCAAGTTTGCAAGAACTACCAAGAGAAACACATAATCTGCACCAAGGAAATATTTAAAGAATATTCACTGATATCAGTAGCAGATTACAGGACAACCTAAATATCCTTCCATGTAGAGAATAACTAGATAAACTTTTACATTCCCATACTATGCAATACTATACTATAGTTAAAATGAATGATGCAAATAAATAAATATTGATCTGGAAGGAAAGCAAATTGCTAAATACTAGCTAATAAACAGCAAAAGAAATGCTAAACAGTACCCACAGTACAGTCACAATTGTAAAATCATACTGTAGGTATATATATGCATGTATGCATGTATATATATGTGTGTGTATGTATATGTGTATACATACATATATATACAACCAAAAATATGTTATACATTTACAAGTACATATGTTTATTTACTCTGAAAAGCCTAAAGTTATACATTGAACTCATAAATATGCCTATTTCTCATTAAAGGAGCAGAATTAAGGTTAACATAAAAAGAAATTTTAGTCCTATTAATAGTATTTAATGCTTTATTAGGAGGCTATGCATGCTTTAATTGTATAATTAAAATTTAATTTGAAATATAAAGAATATGAGTGAGGAAAAGAACCAAATTATTCGTTACTAGCTAGCCTGGAGCATGTGTATTCTTCATATTGTCTGTCCCTATAGAATAGCATTTTTATGAGGACTACAAAACAAAATAAATGATAAAATATTGTGAAATGTAAAGCATAATAGAAATTCTAGGTTTTATTCAAGGATTTGTTCTTAACTTCAGGCAAAATGATTTTAACACTATCAGAATATAATGAAAGCTTTGCCAACAGGAATGTTAATGGCCATTATGCTATTAGAAAATGCCTGGAGCTAAGAAAAGTTAATTTCCTCTCGATTGCTTTTCTTTTCAGAGCTGTGTGAATGGGAATCTTCTAACAGACAGAACAGACCTATGAAGAAACAGTCTGTCGGTTCATGGAATGTAAATAGTATAGGTATGTGGGGAAAACAAGTAACAGAGATATAAATTAGGGTTCCATCAGTAGAAGGAAAAAAACATTTTTAAATAGGCATTTTTTCAAGGAAGACAAAAAAATTACAAAGGAAAGTAAAAGCTTGATGGACGCTAAGGCTTGTTGAATTAATGAAGAAATTGGCTATAGATATTGTCATTAGTAGTGAGACAGACTGAAATGCATGACAATTTCAGGCTTCAAAGCTAGAAAGGATCATACACAAAATCTGACCAAATCCACCTATTCTACAGATAGAGATTATTTATCTAAAAATAAACATGTTATATGGCTTTATAAAAATTACAGTTTATGAAGAAAAGGTAGTATGAGAAACCACAATTTTCATGCTGCATTCCAATGAGATTTCTCCCCATACTTTAGGGAAAACTCCCACTGGTAAATTTTTTTCTATTTCTTTTGACCACCAACAATGACTTTTTTAATGACATACCCAAATACCATTCCGTCCAGTGGAACCTGATATTCCCTTCTAGAAGACTTAAAGATACCGGCCCAACTTTTCCAATTAACCCAAATTTAGGGTTTTTTTTTTCCTTTGCTCTGTAACTCAGCAAAAGGTTCCACTAGCATCCTCGTTGTCCAAGTTGGACACAAAGGATACACCAGTAATACTTCTTTCAAACTCACCTACTTGCAGTCAATAATAAAGCCCAGTATATTTTCTCCTAAATATTTTTCAGGTTTGCTATAACTTTCCCTTTTCACTCTGTCTTAATTTAGGTTCCCATCATTTGCAAAATACAGAGAAAAATAGACAAATTACAAGTGTATAACTTGATGAATTCTCACATCATGTTGAACACATAAAACACTAGCAGTAGATAAAGAAATCGAATCTTAACAGCATCACAGAAGTCATCTCATACACTTCATCACTACTTTCCCCACCTAACGGTTAAAACTACTACAATTTATAACAATATTATTTAGTTTTCTCTGTTTTTGAACTGTCCATAAATGAGACCATACAGTATTTACCCTTTATGTCTGACTTATTTGGCTTGGCAATAGATTGTTTGAGATGCACAGGCATTTACCACAGACCAGCTGTTTAATCTCATTGACATCTAGTATTCCTTTGTTTGCATGGATAGAGCAAAACTTGTTTACCTTTCCTATTCTTAATATTTCAATTGCTTCCAGTTTGAAGCTCTAAAAAATAATGATGTGAACATTCTTATACATTTCCTTCAATGGAAATATGCATACATTGTTGGGTATACATCTAAGAGTGGAATTGCTGGACACACAGTATAAACATGGTAATATTTAGTACCCAATAAAGAGTAACACAAAGTGGTTGCATAAGAGTTCCAATTGACTCATATGAAAAAGATAATATTAATATCATCTGCATTTTTAAATTTAACTCTTATAGAAGGTGTGGTTGACTATTGTGTTTTTAATTTGTATTTCTCAGAAGGATAATAATGTTGAACACTATTTCATGTGTATTGTCTATGTAAATACCTTCTTTTATAAAGTGTAAATTATTTTTTTATTGGACTCTATGTTTTTCATAGAAACTTTAGGATATATATAATATATATACATCTATTGTTGGAGATTATATATAAATATCTATATAGATATCTTATACACATATTTTTATGTATTTTTATATATAATTTATATAAAATTATAAATTTAGTTTATAAGTACTGAAATTTGACTTGGTTTTTCACTATCTTAATGGTGTTTTCTAAGGACGAAATTTTTAAAATTTTAATATAATCTAATACATTTCTTTGATTTTCATAGTGAGCATTTTTTTGTGACTCGATTCACATATCTTTGCCTATCTCAATGTGCAGGAAGATATTCTATATTGCTTTTAGAATTTTTAATATTTTTCTCAATGTACCATCCATTTGAAATGTTTTTGTGAATAGAGTGAGATAAGGGCTAAGTTATCAATATCTAATTGACTCAGCACCATTTATTAAAAAGATGGGTTATTCCTCTCATTTTAGTGGCACACTTGACATAAATAAGCTGCCCACATATACCTGTCTATTTGCAGACTCTCTTTTCTGTTTCGTAGATATGCCCTTCTGAACTTGCAACACATAATATATTTATTAGCTATAGATTTATAAGCCTTGCAATATATTAAAGGAAGCTATCCAACATTTTTGTTCTTCAGAATTGAATCAGCTATTCACAGACTATTGTATGTTCATTTAAAATTTTATAAGTTTATCAAGTTTCATACCAAAACCAAATCAAATAAAAACAAAACAAAAAATCTATTGGAATTATGATTGGCATTGTATCGAATCTACAGTTCACTTTAGGGGAAATTGACACCTTAAGTAAGAGAGACTTCTAATTAATAAATATAATATGTTTTTACATTTATTTTATCATCTTTAATATTTTTCAATGTTTTACAGTTTTACTTAAAGTGAACCTGCACATTTGCTCATTTAGTTTTATTTCTAGGTATTTGATACTTTTCATATTGACAGACAAGATATATTTTTTATTAATTTGTTGCATGTATATAGAACCATGATTTGCATGCAGTGACTCTACAAAATTCACATATTAATGATTATGTTTGTCTGTTTCTTCTGTAGTTAACAAAGTCATGTATTAAACTATGTAACTATAATTATAAATGTGCATGTTTCTTCTTTAGGTTGAGTCAGTTTTGCTTTAGATGCATAAAACTTTAGACTACTGTGTCCTGCTTTTGGATTGACCTATAAAGTTATGAAGTATTTCTGTGTCTTTCTCATCATACTTCTTGCCTTAGAATCTAATATGTCTAACACAATTGCTTTCTTTTGATCACTGTTTTAATTCAGTCTATTTATACCTGAATAAATGTATCACTTTTGAACAGAATATATTTCAGGGGTTTTTTTTAACCTGGCCTCACTATCTTGGTCTTTTGAGTGAAGTGCTTTATTTATATATATTTAATATAATTACAGATATATTTCCATTTGTCTACCCTTCTCCCATTTCTTTTATCTGTTCTTTGATCCTTTATCACTATTTTCTACCTTTTTAATGTCCCTTTTAGCTTTTTAGGTAAACATTTTTTAATATTAGTCTTTTAGTGGTGATACTGGAAGTTATGATATACATTCTTGACTTCTTACCATATATGTCAAAGTTCTTCTTTAACCCTTTTTTCAACTTGAGAGAAATTTACAACAATTTGTTATTGCTTTGTTATTGTTAAGTATTTTAATTGTAGATATGTTATAAATATTAAACAGTGTTATTACTATTGTTATTTTTATCATTATTTCTAATTAACTTATTTTTAAAATTTTGCTTCCATTTGGTATGATTTTTCACTACATTAATAACTTTATTATCTTTTATAGTGAGGTTTTCTATTTAGAAATTGTCTCAGCTTGCAGATGTCGTAAGACATGTTTGTTTTGCTTCTACTTTTAAGGACAGATACTCTGAGTTTTGAATCCTAGGTCAACAAGGTTTTTTGCCCCTAGGACACTGAAGTTTCATTTCCTTCTGAATTACATAATTTCTGTTTAAAAGATAATAATCAGGAGAGTGGCCAACATGGCAGAATAGGAAGACCCTGAGTTCACATCCTCCCACGAGCACACCAAAATTACAACTGTTTACAAAGCAACTATTAACTAGAAAGACTGGAAAACTATTAGAAAAGATCTTCTACAACTAAAAATACAAAGAAGGAACCACAGTGAGATGGGTAGGAGGGATGGAGATGCTGTATAGTCAAGACCCACACCCCCAGGTGGGTGATCCTCAAATGGGAGGATAATTACAATTGCAGAGGCTCTCTCCAAGGAGTGAGGGATCCAAGACTAACATCAGGCTCCCCAGCCAGAGGCTTCTGCACTGCGAAGATGAGCTCCTAGAACATTTGGTTTTGAAGGTCATTAGGGCTTACTTCTGGGAGAACCCGAAGGCTGTGGGAAATAGAGACTCCATCTAAGAGGGTGCAACCCAAACCTCACATGCTCTGAGACCCAGAGCAGAAATAGTAATCTGAAAACAACCTTGGTCCAATCCACCTGCTGATCTTGGAGAGCCTCCAGGAAAGGCAGAAGATAACTGGAGCTCATCCAGGGAACTAGACACTGGAAGCAGTCAATTTAGTGACCTCATGGAAACAGGTGCTGGCAAGTGCCGTTCTGGAATCTCCCTTCTAGCTAATCTGCACAGGGACCCGGCCCAGTCCACTTGCCTGTCCATCCTGCTAACCAGCAAGTTAACACCAGCTCCAAGCAAGTAGGCTAACAACACTAGATCTGGGACTCCTGGACCCACAAGCAGCCACCCTAGTACCCATCTCTGCCCGCCAGTGGGCTGGCACTAGCCCTGGGAACCCTTGGGGCTCTGCAATGGCCACCTCATGACCTGGGTCCTCCCCAAGGCAGCTGGCATCCTCCAAACAAGGCAGGGCCTGGAAAACAACCAGACTGGAGACTAGACACACCTACCACCATCCACAGTAGTCAACCCACAACAACAGAAGGGCTCACTCAGCCCACATAGGGGCACTCCTCAGAGCATATAGCTCTGATGACCAGAGGGGAATGAGCTGCTGAAATATAAAGGAAGTCTCCTACAAAAAGCCACTTCTCCAAGACTAGGAAATGTAACCAACCTACCAAATACACAGAAATAAAAACAACAAATTAAGCAAAATGAGGTAACAGAGGAACAAGTTCCCAATGAAGCAACAAGATAAAACTACAGAAAAATTAAGTGGAAATAAGGAATCTACCTGATAAAGAGTTCAAAGTAATGGAGATAAAGATGCTCAAAAACTCAGGAGAATGGATCAACACAGTGAGAAGTTTATCAAAGAGTTTAAAAATGTAAGGAAGAACCAAGCAGAGATGAGGAATACAATAACTGAAAAAAATAAATTAGAAGAAATCAACAGTAGGTTAAATGATATAGAGGAACAAATTAGCAAACTGGAAGACAGAGTAGTGGAAATCACTCAACCTGAACAAAAAGAAGGAGGAGGACGAGGAGAGGTAAGGGGAGGAGGAGGAGGAGAATAAGAATGTAAAAAAAAGGGAACAGTTTGAGACCTCTGAGACAACATCAAGCATACTAATATTCATATTATAGAGGTTCAGAAGGAGAGAGAGAGAGAGAAAGAGGCAGAGAACTCATTTGAAGACATAATAGCTGAAGATTTCCCTAACCTGAGAAAGGAAACAGAGATCTAGGTCCAGGAAACACAGAGATTCCCAAACAAGACCAACCCAAAGAGGACCATGCCAAGACACAATGTAATTAAAATGGAAAAAATTAAAGGTAGAGAATATTAAAAGCAGCAAGGGAAAGGCAACAAGTTATATACAAGGGAACTCAACTGACTTTTCAGGAGAAACAGTCAGAAGCTCTTCCGGACTCATCTTACCTCAGGAGAGTCCATGCCCCTCGGCTACACCCAATTTTCTCTGGCACACACAATCAGCAAATGATCCTAAGGTATGGCAACAACTGTCAGGTTATTTTGAAAGAGCTCTTTCCTTGATATAATTTTACCTCCTCTAGTCCTTGTTGACATCACACTTGTTAACATCTTACAAATATATTTGTGAATATTCTTTAATTTCCTAGATATTGTGTCAGAAGCATAGACCCAATAAAATACTGGTTAACTTTCAAACTTTTCAACAGAGAGATAAATTTGGATGTTTTCTTCTTCTTCTCTGCTTCCTCACTACTATTATTTATTTCTTATTACGTGCCAAACATACTTCTTTACTGTAAGTATCT
Source organism: Camelus bactrianus (assembly GCF_048773025.1). Taxonomy (NCBI): domain Eukaryota; kingdom Metazoa; phylum Chordata; class Mammalia; order Artiodactyla; family Camelidae; genus Camelus; species Camelus bactrianus. The sequence goes on from NC_133539.1 coordinate 35,807,086, forward strand.
CCTGATAGATACATTAATATTCTTATTTTTCCCACTTACATTTAGAGTAGCTTAGGGTCAGGGAGGTTTATACAGCTAAGAAGTAATGACATTTGGATTCTGTCACCAGCCATATGATTCCAAAATGCATACTTTTTATCATAATGCCACATAATATTCCTTTTTCTCTCTGTCTCTCCCTCTACACATGCACACAAAATATTTTATATATACTCTCTATAACTTCTAAATTTTAAATATTCAATATTTTATATGTTCTACATATATTCAGTATCTATTATGTGTGTGTCTATAGGTATTTTTCAATGTCTTTCTAGGAAATAATCTGTATATAGGTTTCCCATCAGAAGAATGGGTTTATTACTTCAGCTGTTATACTTTAAAGTGTGACCTTGGGCTAAATACTTAATTTTCTGAATCTCACTTTCCTCATCTATATATGGTAAGAATAATACTTCATTGGGTAGTTCTATGAAAGAAGTTAATGATATGGAACCAATTTTTAAACCATAAATCACTATAAATATTTTAGGTATCACTTCCATTAACAGATATACACATGCATATCTTGCCAATCTTTCGTTTGCTCATATCTTTTTGTAGTTAAGTTCACTACATGCCAATTACAGTTAAACCAGTCAACTTGTTATGTGATTGTGCAGGATAACTAGCTAATCTCATTATTGAACTTGGTACATTATGTTGAATTATATACCTTAAGTGTCAAGGAAAGGTCCTTAAATAAGCCATCAGCAGTAATAGGATTTTAACCTTAGTTGGCTTGCCCAAAGACATTTTAATTGATTGCACTGTTAAGTTTGCTGAAATAACTAACAGAGGCCATAAGAAAATTGAGCTGCCAGTTGTTTAAAAAAAAAAAAAAACAAGATGAAGGGGGAGCAAGTTAGACAGAATACTTTTTAAAACAAAGACAGATATTATGTTAAAAATCACTCAGGCATAAATAATGTCTGTGCAATATGCTCAGGCTCTATTTGGCCAAAATTCATATAATAGAAAAGCATGAAGTAAGATTTTTGCCTTCCCTTCAAACAGCACCAAATACTGGGAAACTGGTTCTCACAGTGACGGACTCTGATGCACTGCAGCCACCAGAACCAATTTCTACACCATCAGTCAATTGAAATTATGTTCCACATAATTATGGTATAATTACAGTATGATGTTTATTTGTGAAACAGTAGAGTCTTAGCACACACCCATTTAGTTTACACAAATATAACCACATGCTCTGATCTGGGAGACAGAGAAAGAAGAGAGGGGAAATTGAGGAAAGAGAGACTGGAATATCTCTGTGTTTAATTTTGGAGGCTTTAGCTTTTCAAACTTTTTCCAGACTAAAATGCTGAAAACAAGCAGGCAAAAATTAATAGTTGAGATTTCAAGAGTAATTTTGACTACATGAGATTCTGTAACCTGACCCCTTTCTAAAACGTTATTCAACTCTATTTTGAAATGGATAATTAATTGATTTTCTGTGCTTTTGAAAAAACTTCCTTCCCTCTTTCCTATCTGAAACTAATTTACCTTATGAGGAAGTCATAGCAGGTATTTCTCTCTTGTAAAATCAATCTCAGAAGTTCAGAAGACTTATCTGAGATCTCACAGCATTTATTTCCATAGATGCAAGAGGACAGTCCTGATTCTTTTACAACTTTCTATTCTCATACACTTCACTTCACACACAAGTATCTATGTGAGCACAGACCACACACGTTTGGGTATGTCACACACACAAAAAAAAGAAGACGAAGGAGAAGGAGGAGAAGGAGAAGAAGAAAATCATAGGAAAAGTAGAATTTTTTAAAAAAAGGGAAATGAAGCTTCCTCAAGGTATTCTGTAACATTTACAATAACCTAAAATCACTATTTTCATTTATTTTGTCAATTGCCATGCTTATCATAGATTGTTCAAGTTGTATTCAATTTTTAATTCCATAAAGAACAAATGCTAAAAGCTACAGTTTATGTTTTCCATTTTCTCAATTTTTTGACAATTTTTCCCTAAATTTTTATAGGCCAACTATTGGACTTTTCCTCATAAGGTAAAGTACTACATGATATGTGTTGTGACAGTTTGTGGATGGCACTTGGGCTCCTTTGTTTGAACAGTCTTCTCTTTCGACTTTAGTCTTCAGCATTTGAAAGAAATGTCAGAGAAATCAAAACTATTGTCTATACAAAATGCAGGTATATCTAATAGCAAGTCTCACATTTTGACAGGTTTTTAATTCACCAGATGTTCACATGTACTAGGCACACAATCAGACCGAGGAATGCATTACACATCTAGATCCTGATTAATGTTCACATTTAGACTTCAGATGGATTATATCACTTACAAGCTCGTTGACTGAGAGAAACCAACTTGATTAAAATATGCCAGTAACAAGAAACGTAAGTACTTCAAAAGAAAATGCATCTTAGAATAAGAGGTATTTTAAGAAAATAATTTAATTAAGCTATTACAGGATATGGACAATACTATGGAGCAGAATACAAGACAACTTTTTAAAATAAGCATAAAATGCACTCTGAAATAAGAACAATCTACAACTGAACTAATTTTTTTCTCAAATACTACATTATCTAATTTTAAACTGACCTCTCTACTGTATCTATGCCTTCTTGTGATTTCATTGGTTTTTAGCATCTTACTAATAAATGATAATAAAAATGAGTCATGTCATAAAAGTTTTATATCTATACTTGATCTTAGCCAAACAGTTGAGAAGTAGTTACAAGTTTTATTTCTAGCACAGTTTAAAAGCAAGTCTAAGGCAAACTAAGATAGTGTATATCGGATTTCTTTATGAATTTAATGCTCCCTTTGAAATTTAAGGCTTTTAAAATTTCTTCAATGTATACTTATAAACTTGGTGATAATTTTCACCTATTGCTCCTCTAACAAGCTTTGAAAACATTTTATGTGCTAGGGGTCGTACTAAGCACTGAATACATAATTCTGAGGCATAACGAACGAGGTCCTCATGTCATGGATCTTTCGCAAAGTGAGTAATTAATTATGGAGAATCCCTGAGCCTCCTACAAGAAACAATAAAAAATTAAGGAAACTGGAGGAAAAAAGAAATTGTAGCATATTTGCTGTGTGGTCTATTGTGGTCCTCAAATTTTTCATAAAATCAAGATTAAAGTGGAAATATCCACTTCAAACTAGAAATGACTGGTTCGCCCTGAATGTGGTCAATCTATCTTAAATTAATTAAGACCAAAAAAAGAAAAAAAAGATTTAATGGGGAATTCTACTTAAAAAGAATTACAGCTCCTTTTAAGCACATAGCCATGGACAGTTACATAACCTCCCCTTTACTGCTATTCAAATACTGGAAATACTGTTTAGGCACAATTGGTTTTTACTCATATTATTTAGGTTTTTCTTTCATTCGTATATTTATTTAGCCATTTAAAAAAAAATGACCGTGGATATAGCAGGAATCTAATTAAAGCCCTCACCCAGGTAGACATTACTTTGTAATGGTGTGTGACAGGCTGTCTGTTTTAAAATTGACCACAGCAGTATTTCTGGTCCCAACTACTCTTGTAGATCCTTGCCACACCTGCATCAGGAGCCGGAGTTTCTCTCTCTTCCACTTGAAACTCTACAGGCCTTTGTGAATTTACTCAATGAATAAAATTCAGCAGGAGCTATGTGCTGCATGAGATCCAAGACAAGGTCATAAAAGGCAAAATAACTTTCCTCTCTCTCCACTTGCTTTGAAATTCTGAGTCTCCATGTCAGATTCCTGGTTATCCTAACACTGCCACGCTGGGGAGAGAACACATAGATACACAGAGAGATGACTGAAGAGATCTGGTTTCTACAGTCCTCAGATGTTTAAGTCTTCAGGTGTTGACAATGTGAGGAGGTGAGCATGATTTTGAGCCCCAGCCATATATAACCGTGGCTGCATAGCAGGCTCTGATAGAGAACCTAGCAGCTAACCCCACTCAACCTCCAGATTCACGAGCAAAATAAGTGATTGTCATTGTTTTTAAGCCATTGTTTTGAAGTGGTATGTCATGCAATAGATAAGCAGAACAAGGGAAGAGGAAATAAACAAATAAGCCAATGAATACAGAGTACATCACAAAGGCAAAGGAATAAAATAAAGATCAAGAGGACCAGGTACTGAAAGTAGGTATTCACTATTTTGTACAGGGAGCTCAGGAAAGTCTTGGCAGATATGTGGACATCTGAGCAGAGACCTGAAAAGAGCTGACCCTGTGGGTGTTTTGGAAGAAATATTTTGTCAGAGAGAACAGCAGCGCTAAAGCTCTGGGGTGACAGTGTGCATGGCGTGTCTGCGAACAATAAGGGACAAGATAACTAAAGCAGAATAAAGGAGGGTGAGAATAGTAGGAAATTAGGTCTTTGAGTATAAATGGGCCAAGAAGATATAAAGGTATAATTGTTTGCATTCCCTATAATTAAGGGACAGGATAAAAACAAAATATGTCACTGAAAGTCCTTACAGTATCAAGAATAACTCCAGCTTTGAGCTCTTTGCCAAATTTTCACAATCTACTTTGATTAACGAGCATAGCCTCATTTTGCTTGGCTAAATTCAGCTCATACCCTATTTGCATGCCAATGATTTTTAAACCACCCAGAAAACAATTTGCCCCTGGTGTAGTTCATAAGCACTCGAAGGCAAATAAATCATTTAAGGACAACTCTTTAAAGCACATATTGCAAAACATTCATCTTGCAGATACAATGTTTTACCAGGATGCCCTAAATTTTACTGCCTGTTCTAGAACAAATGATTAATCCAATTTGTAATTTTGTTTGTGAGATTAATGCTATCTTGAAAACAGCCATTGAACAGGAAAGTATCTTTTATCTGTGGCCCAGATTGTCTCCAAATGTTTTACCGTTGGCAGAAAGTATGCTTTTGTCTGTCACTGGTGTAGTAATATAAACTCACATAAGCTGTGCTTAGGGGATTGTGTTAGTTGACATGAAGCACTGATTGAATCTAGATTTAGATGCAGCTGTCACTTGGGCTGCTGGAAAATATGGTAGGGTTTTGGACTTGGGAAATGGCAGATTACCTAGGTAAACTTTATGTAGCTCTAACTCCTTTCCCCCATCCTCATGCACATGCTTGTGTTTAATAGTTAGGAAGCGGGGGGAGGGTGATGAGAAAGTTAAATATAATAAAATAAAGTTAAACTCTGGAAAAATTCTTCTAGGGACATTAAAAAGTTACTAAATGACTGCTATTCAATAGAATAGCATCCCAAATCCCAAGAAAGTATATTTAAAACAATGTTTATTTAAGAGGATTATGGACTCTTATGGTTACTTTTTGATACAGATAGTAAATTATTTATTCATTACACTACCTTTCTTGATGGTAGAGCCATTGCACTGTTATGCTACAGTAGTTAGTTTGTTTCTCCATGTTTCTGGGGTTCTATTTGTTTGTCTACTTTTCAGGACAGAGCAGAGGACTTTTTTCACTGTGCAGGGCTCCTGTGGTTGGGAGACAGGCCCATCATCCCAGATTTGAGGAACAGTGAAGTTTTAAAGGAGAATTCTGCAAAATCAAGAATCCTTCTTTTTGTTCTCTCTGTGAGAAGCAGCTTGGCATAGAAAAAGGAACAGACTTTATAGTTAGACAAAGATTTGAACCCTGCTCCACCATCAGTGTGGCCTGGGTTAAGTTACTGAACGTCTTCAGACCTCTGTTTCCTGAATCTTTAGAATGGAGATACCTGATACCACTTTAGAAGGTTTAAATGAGAAAACATGTATAAAATGCTTTGCACAATACCCAGTAAACTTTCTTCACTCATTCAACAACTATTGCGTGTGTGTCTGTTTAAATTACATTTTTTTTCTGATTTGAGTTTGGTATTTCTGAATTAGTAAATATTAAGAGTGGAGTACATCTCCAGTTTGCATTAAAATATGTTAGCGACTTCAGATTCTGGGAATATGGATTGGAAGTAGTTTTTCCTATTTGTAGAACTAAAAGTCTGGACATTATATATGTTAAAACAATAAACACAACAACATAAGAACACATTGAAAGTTGGAGAGAAGATGGCAGACCGGCTAGGAACCTTAAGACCTTGGGACACAATGGGGAGTTTTCTGTTTATTTTGTGCCTCATATCCCACGGTTGAAAATGGAGGAGCCAGCAATATGGAAATGCCAAAGGAAGTGGGGAAAAAAGTAACAAAAGCATGATCCCTTGAGCCAAAGGGCCAGGGAAGAAACAACATGGTAAGACAGAAATGTTTAGATGATAACTGCTGTACTCCCAACAAACACCACAGGAAAAGGAAAAAAGTGGCCCCATTCCCACTCATGCCAGCAAAGGCCAAGTGGGCAACCTAGACATCACCCCTCACCAGAATGTAGTGAGGCACCTCAAGCCCTATCACGGGCTGGTGCCAGAAAAGGCTGCATCCTGAATAGGAAACTGAGTGCCAATCCATCCTATGGAAATAAGACAGCTTCCTCATCTTCCACCAGTATCAACAGAGTCCATGGTGGGTGGTAGGCTGCCTGTGTTTTTGCCCCTATTCCCAGTGAAGTATTTTCAACAAAGTCCTGGTAGAGAGTCAGGACTTTCACTACTGCCCTCTGTGGCATCAGTGGAGGCCACCTAATGAGCAGTAACAAGGCATTCCTACCCCTTCCCAGCCAGGAAAATATCAGTGATGACTTATTTTCACTCGCCATCCATATCTATCAGTAAGGAAGAGCAATCCCTGTCCCTTAGAACTAATGAGAGGGTGAATAACATTATTAAATGTATACATTTGGAAAGAGTACAAGTCTCAAACCAATGTAAGCTCCCGCAACAAGAAGTTAGAAAAAGAAGAATAAAATAAACCCATATCAAGCAGAATCAAGTGAATAATAAAGATAACAGCAGAGATCAATGACAGTGAAAACAGACAACCATGGAGAAAAATCAATGAAACAAAGAGCTAAGTCTTTGAAAAGATCAATGAACTAGACAAACCTAGTGAAATGGGTAAAAAAAAGAGAGAAGACACAGATTACCAATATTAGAAATGAAATCAGAGATACTATTACAGAAACTACAGACATTAGAAATGTATTAAAGAAATACTATGCACAACTCTTAACCTATAGATTTAACAACTTAAAGGTAATGGACCAATTCCTTGGAAAAAAACTCAAATTATCTGAGTAACCATATAACTATAAGGTAACATATTTGTAATTTATAAACTCACAAAAAAGTTATCTCCAGGCCCACAGGTTTGATTGGATAATTCTACCAAACTTTTAAAGAAAAATTAACATCAATTCTGCATAATATCTTGCAGAAAATAGAATAATAAAGAATATTTCTCAATTTTGGTTTAAGATAGAACAAAAATGAATAATACTATAGATACATATCCACCATAAATATTAATGCAAAAATTCTTAACAAAATATTAACAAAAAGAATTCAGCAGTATATAGAAAGTGTTATATACTATGATTAGTGGTGTTTATTCCAGGAATGAAAGGCTATTTCAATATTTGAAGCTCATTCAATATAATCCAACATAACACACTTAAAAAAGACAAATCACATTATCAATTGGTGTAGAAAAATGAGTTTATACTATTCAACTTCTATTCATGATAAACACTATCAGAAAGAAAAGGCATACAGTAGAACTTCCTCAACTTGATTTCAAAAATAGCTACAAAAAACCCTACAACATTATACTAAATGTTGAAAGAATGAATGATTTGTCACTAGAATAAGAAGGCAAGGGTGTCTACTATTACCACTATTACTCAACATAATGCTAGAAGTTCTAGCCAGTGCAATAAGTCAAGATGAGGCAAATGATACACAGACAGGAAGGGAAAAAATAAACCTGTCCATATTTGCAAATGGTATGATTGCCTAGAAAACCCCATAGAACCTACAAATATTTGTTTACAAAGAGTGATTTCAATAAGGTTACAAGATACAAAATAATGACAAAAATCAACTGTATTTCTATATATAACAATAAAAATGAGGACAACAAATTTATAATACAATTTACAGTTGCTTAAAAAAATAAATACCATAGTGTAAATCTAACACAAACATGATAGAATTTTTATTCTGAAAAAGACTATGTACTGATTAAAGCAATTGAAGAAGATAATGGATTGCAAGATTCAACACAATGAATGTGTCAATTTTCCTCTAATTGAAATAGAGGTTTAATAAAATTTTTATCAAATCCCAGTAAGAATTTTTATAGAGGCAAGATAATCCTAATATTCATATGGAAAGAAAAAAGAATTGGAAAGCTGAAACAACTTTTATTTAAAAACATATATATTTATAGTAACCAAGATAGTCTTATATCTGTGTGTGAACAGACACATAGCACAAAGGAACAGAGTCAAGAACCCAGAAACAGACCCACTCAATATTGTCAACTGATTTTTAACAAAGGCACAAAAACAGCTTAATGGAGGAAATACAGACTTTCAACAAATGATGCTTGAGTAATCAGACATTCAGAGGTATAAAAATGGACCTCAACCTGAGATTCATACTTTATATAAAAATTAGCTCAAAATGGATTGTAGAATTAACGTAAAAAGTAAAAATACAAGACTTAAAAAATAGGACAAAGTCTTTGGGACTTAGAGACAGAAAATAATTCTTAGACTGGCACACAAAACATAAAGCATAATCCAAAGAAAAAATATATAAATTGAACTTCATCAAAATTTAAAATTTTTGCCTACAGAAGACTCTGTTGTGAGGATAAAAATAAAAACTACATGAGTCAGATTAAAATATTTCAAACCACATACCTGATAAAAAAAAAACCTAGTATCTAGAATGTATTAAAGAACTCTCAAAATTCAACAGTATAAAAATCAAACAAACAAACATTCCAATTCAAAAATGAGCAGAAGAAAAAGAAACACACGTTACTGAATAGGATAAAAGTTGGCAAAGAAACATGAAGTAAGATGTTCAACATCATAGCCTTTAGGGAAACGCAAATTCAAATCAGAGTGAGACGTCACTCTGAACCTCTCAATGGCTAGAATAACAATTAATGACAACACCAAATGCTGTTGAGGATGCAGGGACTAGATTACTAACATTTTCCCAGTGGGAATGTAAAATGAAACAACTACTTCAGAAAGCAGCTTGACAGTTTCTTAAAAACTAAATATGCAGCTACCCATATCATCTACCAATTGCATTCTTGGGCATTTTTCCCAGAGAAAGGAAAACAATATATATATACAAAAAACAGTATAGTAATATTTATAGCAATTTTACTGAAAATAGCCAAAAACTAGAAACAATCCAGATGTCTTTCAAAGAGTGAATGGTTAAATAAATTGTGGTGTATCTATACCACGGAACATGACTCAGCAATAAAATGGAACACACTATGGATGCATACAATAGCCTAGATGAATCTTGAGAAAATTATGTGTAGTGAAAAAAGCAAATCCCAGAAGGTTACAGACCATATGATTCTATTTAAATAACATTTTTGAAATGCTAAAATTATAGAAAAAAGGACAGATTAATAACAGCAGGAATTAAGGATAGGGTGGTAATAGTAGACAACCTTGCCTTCTTATACCAGTGGGAAATCATTCTTTCTTTCAACATTTAGTATAATGTTGCACGTTATTTGTAGTTTTTTTTTATCAAGTTGAGGAAGTTCCACTGTAGTCCTATTTTTTTTTTTATAGTGTTTGTCATGAATAGGAGTTGAATTGTGTAAAATTCTTTTTCTACACCAGTTGTCAAGATGTCATCATTGGGAAACTGGGTAAAAGATGCACAGGATTTCTCTGTATTGTTTATTTCAACTGTATGTACATCTGCAATTATTTCAAAGTTAAAAAACAAAAAAGATTTTTTAAAATTATGTGCCAGCCTGAACAACTGAGGAAAAAAGAGAGTAATGAATGAAAATGGCAGACATATTTGTCCAAAATATATTATAAAGTGACACAAACCAGGAATGATGATCAAAATTTTGGAATTCTCAAAGAACAGGGACAATAAAACAACTTGTGTTTTGCATCACTTTGTTCTTCATCACATAATTAACATGTTATTCTAATGATCTGTGTCCTTTTTGAATAAATAAAATGTTTATGTTCTTCCTTATTGAAAAAGTAATATATCACAAAATTACAATAGTAAATTTCTCTGTTTTACCAGAGTTACAGTTAACTATATGGAAAAAGATTAATTATTATTTCAAAAGATATATAAAGACTTCCTTTTAAACATGAGATAATTAAGCATTATTAGGATCATTCACAATTGAGAAATCTGTTCAAAAGAAATTACTGCTATTTATACTAATGTGAAAATACAATAGGGACATTTATTTATTGAAACGTATGCCAGAATTTTTTTCTTTGAAAATTTATATACATACACATACATATATAAACACATATATAAATGTATATTTATACACATAGAGGCAGAGAAAGAAAGAGAGAAACTGCAAAAGAATAATCAGAAACTAAGAATGTAAAAAAAGTGTTAAGTCAATACAAAGTTATGGGCCAGGTTTATTGACAATATTCCTTATCTACAACTTAAATTGTCACCCTCAGCATTTTTGAAAATTAATTATACTACAAGGGGGATGGTATAGCTCAAGTGGCAGAGCTCTTGCTTACCATGCATGAGATCCTGGGCTCAATCCCCAGGACCTCCTCAGAATTTAGATAAACAAATCTAATTACCTCCCCCTGCCAAAAAAGAAAGAAATTTCCCGCAAGCATAAAAAAACTAGTATTAAAGTCCATACTTCTGGTGAAAAAGTATTTTTATAAAGAAAGATAATCTTCCTTTTTCATATATTATAGGCAAAGTTTTTCAAACTTGATGCAAATGGATAAAGTAACAGCTGCACAAAATATTTTGAAATATGATTTTATTGATTTTATTTTGCTTACACCATTTGTTTATACTTAGTCCTTCATTCAATGGCTAACATTTAGTCATGATTTTCTCAGTTGCAGATACTGTACAATGAACTAAATATTAAAAATTAAAGAAAACACGGGGTTATCAAGGATTTGTGATTTGGAGCAATGAATAAATATTGAATAATTTTAATAATTAGATTTAATTGAGGATGATGTAGTAATTTCTGCAATTCTTAGACAACTCAAAGGCCTGCAGGATTAGTGTAACAGTGGAGTCTGATTGGAGTGAGAATAAAGAGATACACTGTTTATTAAATATTTATCAGCATATTGGAGTTTGAAGGTACCTCCAAAGTTAAGTGATGAAATGCCCTCATTATATCTTTAAGAAAACCGACACTCAAATCTCACAATTAGTGTGTCACAGAAGCAGGGCTAATACATCTAAGTCCTAGGCAAAATAAGAAATGTTTCCTCTGAGCAGAATGTAGTATTTGAGACACCATTCCTTATTTGCTTAACACTATACAAATCTTTAGGTTCTGCACAGCAATAGGTACCCAAATTAGGAGCTGTCTAATGCCAGTATTTCTCCTATACTTCAGCAAGCCCATGGAACTTAGATAAATGATCACACAACATCTACTGCAGTGCTTAACAGGTAGCTGTTTCTCATTATTTGCTGAACTTCCTCCTCTGTGCTATGTTTTTGCTTCATTAATACTTTATTTCACTCATCACAACTTACAGATTCCCAGTGGATATTGATTTCCTTGAAGTCAAAGACTTCATCTTATACAGATTTGCATTCTTAGCATTTGAACAGAATTTGGCTTTGGGCAAGTCCTCAAAATAGGCATATTAACAGAACTTACTGTGCTAAGAAGAGGCATAGAGAGTAATATGAATTACTAATTATTGAATTGTGCCTTGTTGAGTTAAGATTCTTTTATTTCAATATGCTTGCCAATAGCCTGAAATACCTATAGTATGTCAGGAAATGGCCAAGCCGCCATTCTGGCACCACATCTTAACTGAAGTATCTCCACAAAGGTTGGGAGGAGTTAGATGATCAATAATTCTCCAATGCTTACAAAGAAAGCAGTCTTGTGAAAGACAGGACTAAAAGAATATGAGTCGCAAATGACCAGGATTAGAGTTGAATAATCTTTTTTATAAAGCATTTATTACTTTACTATATTATTTTCATTTTCATCAGGATAATAATTATCTCCTTATGCATTTCTTCTGTAACTGCTGATAAGAACAAGTTTTAATCTGGTTCCTTGATTAACCCTGATAAAGACATGTTTTTCAGGGGATGTGACTGCTGAAGGCTGCTTCTATTCCAAGATGAATAGAAGCAAGAGGGTAGGGAGGAGGAAAGGAATGCAAACTGGAAACGAATGCATGGACAATTTTTCCTCTTTCAATGTGCGTGTATCTGAGGAGGAGCTATAATATTTGAAATGTCGAAATGAATGCCTGCAAATAAACCATAAATGCTGGCAATAAAAGGATGTGAGTACAATTCTGAAAGAACGTAGTTTTACTGTTCAAAACATTGAACATTCTTTAGCTGAACTGGGAGAGAGAGTGGACAGGTCCACACAGACTCAGAATAGTTTTTCTGTCATGAAACAGAGGAATAACAAGAGCTTCTGGGGGGCTGAAGTGATGGCATTCTGGTCTTCCGCTAGCCACAAAAAATTTACAGTAGAAACAAAAAGACATGACCTTTTCAAATATGTGAAATCTTTGAAAAGAAAGATGATCATTAAAACAAATAGGAAATACATGAATAGACGTGTCCTGAAATTCATACATTTGTATGGAATACTAATACTTCCTTAAAACTAAGCGTTGTTGTCCATGGGTATCATCTCTTGAGGAATAATCACCTAGAACTGAATTTACATTATTGTGAATCAACCTAGTTCTTGATAATCAGAATTTTCTTGTTCTGGGTGGCTATTACTAAAGCTTAAAAATCAATCTGTAATTTTATGCATCAAAGTGATAATTTGTCTAGTTTTGGAGATAACTAAAACTAAAACAAACAATTATATACTTCTCAGTCTGGGTTGTATATCTCTGGGGAGTAGTCAGAGATACATGACGGAGAAAAGAAATTATAAACTACTGGATGTCAAAGGGTCTAAATTATTAGATGGTGAATAAGACAAAACACTTCTCACACATGTTATTAAAAAAATAAGCATACACCAGTGTTGAAAGACTTTTACAGGGAAAACCTTTCTTTTACATACATTCTACCAACCTCTGCCTTTTAATGTGGGTGTCACTGTAACTCTTGATGTTTGGATCTAAGGTGACTGTTCTACTACTTGTTATCTGCTACCTTTACTGTTCTCTTCCTCACTTTCTCCTTTCCTGCTTTCATTTGAATTATTTTAATAGTTTTTAGAGTTGTGTTTTAGTTTATCAAATGGCTTTTTTAGCTAAACCTTTCTGCATTACTATCTAGCGTTCCTTTAACTTTACAGTGTGCATTCTTAACATTTCACTGGTTTACCTCCATATAATGTTTTAACACTTGTAATTATATAGGTCTGTTACCCATCCCCTTTCTCTTTCTGGTAGAGTTTCCATATGAATTATATCACATATTTTCTAAAGATAATGTTACAGTGTTTAATTCATCCAATTCATTTAAAATAAATTACCATGTCCAATGCTTTTCACTTATCCCTGAAAAATACAAGGGCCCACCCTTATAATCTGACGAAACTCCTTTAGCATTTTTTGTAGTATAGGTCTGTTAGGATTAAATATTGAATTCTAGTGAATTCTCTTCATTTTTTTTTCCAGTCTAAAAATATATTTAGTTCGCCTTTATTCTGGAATGTTATTTTCCTGGATGTCATATCCAGGTTAACAGATTTTGTTTCTTTAACTCTGTAAAGATATTATTTCATTGTCTTCTTGCCTCTATTATTTTTGGTGAGGTCAATGATCATTTGGATTTTTGCATAGCTATATATAACATCTTTTTTATGGTTGCTTTATAAATATTCTTATGTTTCATTTTGTCAGTTTGATTATTCTTATGCATAATTGTTATCCTACTTGGGTTTCATTGAACTTTTTGCATTTGTAAATGTAGTACTTTACCACATTTAAGATCTATTCAGCCATTATTTCTTTAAACATTTAAATTTTATTACCAATTATCTCTTTCCTCTTATTTGATAGGACTTTCAATATTGTCTCACAGGTCTTAAGGCTCTATCAATTTTTTAATCTTTTTCTTTCCATGTTTTTATGTTGATTAAATCCCATTGTCTTATATTTAAGTTTCCTAACTCTTTTCTTTGCTATTCTATTTGTCTATTAAGTGCACTCAGTGAATTATTTTTCATATATTGTACTTTTCAGTTCTAGAATTTTTTATTTTTTAATTGTTTGTTTGCTGAGATTTTCCACGTTTTCATTATTATAAGCTTATGTTTTTCATGCCCTTTATTGGCTAATTCTAATTGTTGATTCATTATCAAGATACATTTATATTTATTACATTTTCTTTGAGAATGGGTCACTTTTTTATTTCTTCATATGTCAAATAATTTGGGATTGCATCATGCACACTGTTGTGGATTCCACTGTACTTTCCCCAGGTGGATTGTTTTATGAGACATTTAAGTTAGCTGGAATCAAGTTTACAATTCCATCTCTTGGGCACATATCAAAACCTCAATTCAGTCTTTTTAGCTTTGCCTGAGCTGTTTAGAGTTTGTTCTGTGAATGTGTAGGTCAGGGGACAAATCAGAATTGTTCACAGAGTTTATAGGAGAATGGAGACTCTCGGTCTCTGTTCTCTTATCTCTGGGATTGTCTCTCATTTGCCAGTGGTTGTGTTTACTTCAAACTAAAGCATTTGAGTTTTGACACTGATGAGCCTCTCCTTAGCAAAAGTTGTTAAATAAATACATAGGCACACACATACATACATAAAGAATAAAGCCACCTACTGAATTCCCTATTCTAAACTATCTATTTCCTTTGCTGTCAGCTTATGGTTGCTCTTCACTGTTTTTGATTATTTTTTAAATGGTTTATACTTGTCACCTGGAGAAGGATCAGTTAGATATGAGATTTCCTAAAGACCATTGCCTAAAACAGAACCTAGAGATAAATCATTTTAATATTAAAATGAATGGGAATATATGCAAGAAAAAGTGAGCTTAAGGTCTTATGGTAAAGCTGGATTGTAGAGTTGGCTAGCTATTGGACCAGATATACATAGCTCCAACCCGCCTGACTAGATTTTGATGTTGATCTAGATGAGCCTGTCTCTGCATAATGCACTCATAATGCAATTGGATTTTTATGTAAACCTCAAAACCTTATAGAAACTTGTTCTGCAAATTTTCAAGAATATACACTATCTGTTTAAGAGAAAAAAATTAAACCGTGGAAAGGACTAAAAGTTTTTGAAAAAGAAACTTTGCATCTGGACAGTAAGACAGGATTTGCCATTCCATGTTTCTTTTCTTTTGTTGATTTTCTGAAGGTTTTCTTTTTTGACTTCTGGTGGTTTTAGTAAGTCTTCTTGAAATTTTGCATGTGATTCTAGGTCAAGATCCCATCATATGCCTTAGGTAGATTTTTCAAGGGAGTTTCATTCCCAGAAAGGGAGGTCTTTAGAGTGATGAGATCAGAGAATGAGGGAAGCTTTCATTTCTTTGTGTTACTTATTTGAAAAGGAGAAGGTGCAGACAGCTTTTAATCAATCATGCAATTTTGTGTGTTCTCACTCAGAATAAGTTACAATTTCTATATCCCTTTGAGAAGACAATGTTGGACCTTGGATTAGCAAAGCCAACAGAACTATATACTGTATGTTTTTTTGAATTCCCGCTGAGGGTTTTGCCTATAAAATCTTTCTGACCTGAAGGTTACACCTGCTATGCTAATCATTTACTCTTTGCTCTGTAAATTCTACTGGAAGGAATTTTTTTTTCTTTTTAAATTTACTTGGATGGTTACCTTCGTTAAGGGCTATAATTAACTCAGGTAAAAATACTAAGTGATTTTAGTAATTAAGTAAAATTGAAATGAAAATCAATATAGTATTTTTTAATTCACTTTATTTAGCACCATCTTGAGTGAATTCATCATGGACCAGGCATCACTATTCTGTGACTACACTGATGAATAGGAGTTGTCCTTATCTTGAGGAACTTGTGTATATTATGTGGCCATGTTTATATTCTATCTACTCTTCTGTTAATTTTCTTCATCAACTTTGACTTGACCTCAAATATTCTTTTAGTATAAATATATCTATACTTTTTCTTTAGTACTCAACAGGTTCTTTTGGAATAATTTGTCCATTGGAATTCCCCACACAAGATTTGTAAAAACTTTGATGATAATAACCATTTCAAAAGGACAAACTTTTCATCTTTCTTAAACCGAATAAAATTTCTGAAAATAAGTAAAAAATGCAAAATAAACTGCTTTCCAGTTCTCATTTCCTTAATTTGAACAGTGTCTTTCTCTTAAAGTAGGAAAGAAGTGAATTTAGAATGAGCATCATTCAAAATGTATTTGAGAGTTAAAGCCAACACTTCAGTTTCCTAAATTGGGTAGTTATGTTAGAGCAATTCCTCATTTATCTGGCACTCTGCTGGGAATGAGTCTTGCAGATATTTTGATTCTTATTTCTTCACAAGGCCAAGCAATGTATTTGTAATCATTATTGACAAATACAGATTAATGACTTTTAAACAGTCTTTTAAATTCAGTTTCTCTCTTATGAGCATTCATTATAGTACTGTTCTGCCTGCTGTCTCACTTTCCATAGCCATGCTGTCTTATGTCAATTACCACTTCAACGGCCATGTGGGTTTCTAGCAGAATTTTCCAGCTTCTGTTCTTGGAAGGGATAGAAAAGTAGACAATGAATTGTACAGAGTCAAGAGTAACTGTGGAAGATTGGAGAAAAAAAAAAACAAAACACCAAGATCCCTAGATTCCTCCCAACGAAGGAAAGCATGACTTAAGGTGGAGGAGAACAATCATTTACTAAAGCTGCTGATGAGACTTAAGGGTCCTTTTTCATAGTATGTTTGTTTTGATTCTAAAGGTTCTCATTTTATAACATTTACATAATACTTTCATAGGCAGAACAAACTTTAAAAAAAATTATTATCAGGTTGAGTTAATGTTTTAGAATACTTGCTTCTAGTATAGCCTAAAGAAATTTGTATCATATTATATTCACTACACATTAGTGTAAAACATTAAAGTTCTTTTCCTTTTACAGATTTAAGGATGTGTAATTTACACATAATAAACTGCAAATATTTAAAGTGTATACTTTGATGAGTTTTGATACATCATATAACTGCAAAACCATGAATACAGTGAAGATATGACATACCTGTCATCACCAAGTTTTTCTCATGCTCCTTTGTCCTCTTGCGTCCCAGTCCAAATGTCATGACCCCAGCATTCTCAAATTACTGATAGGCTTTCTGCGACTGTAAGTAATTTGCTTTTCTCATAATTTTTGTATAAGTGGAATCATATACTATAAACCCATTACTGTGTGGCCTTAAAATTTTTGACATTTTAACAGGTATGTAATATAGTATTTCATAATAGCTTTCCTTTCCCTGACAATTAATAATGTTGAACATCTTTCTTTTCATGTTCATTTGCCATCCATTTATCTCTTTTGGAAGTGTTCATTCAAGTGTTCTCTGTATTTTTATTACATTTTCTTATTACTGAATTTGGTTAGTTAATAATATATTCTGAATACAAATTCATTATCAGATATATAATGAAAATATCTTCTACCATAGTATGTCTTGCCTTATTATTTTAACCATGTCTTTGGAAGAGCAGAAATTCTTAATTTTGATGAAGTCCAATTTATAAATTTTTTTGAAATTTATTGTTGAACATGACTATCCTTTATCCATTGATTTGCCTTTATACTTTTGTTGAAATCAACTGACCATATCTGTGAGTCTACTTATGAACGCTTCATTCTCTTTCATTAACTTATATGTCTATCTAGAAACCAAAACCATGATGCCTTGATTATTGTAGCTTTGTATTAAGTCTAGAACTTGAGTAGTGTAAATCTTCCAAATTTGTTTTTCTTTTTCGATATTATTTGGCTCTTCTAGCTCTCTTGACTTTACATATGAATTTTGGAATCAGCTTGTCAATCTCAAAATAAGTCTGTTAGGATTTTCACTGAGATTGCATTGAATCTATATATCTATATGGAGAAAACTGACATCTAATAATAGTTATCCAATACATGGACAATGTATATATCTCCATTCCTTTAAATCATATGTTTTATTTTAAAATTTGTTCTAAAAATTTAAAGGTTACTTTCCATTTACAGTTATTACAAAATATTGGCTATATTCCCCATGCTTTACAATACATCCTTGATCTTATCTTACACCTGATAGCTTGTACTTCCCACACTATTAAGTCATATATAATATAATTTATATCAGCAATGTTTTGCCATTTTCAAAGTAAAGGTCTTGCACATTTTTCATCAAATTTATTGCTAAGTATTTAATATTTTCTTGCTAGTGTAAATGGTAATGTATTTGTAATTTTTATTTCTAATTGTTGTTACCACACAAAAATTACAACTGATTTTTTAATTGTGTCCTGCAAACTTTTCTAAATTCACTTAGTAATTCTAGTAGTTTTTTGCCATACAATTATGAGTGAAGACAGTTTTATTTCTTCTTTTCCTATCTCGATATCTTTTCTTTTTCTTTCCTCACTCAGCTGACTAAAAACTCCAGAGTAGTTTCGAATAGAAGTAATGAGAATAGACATCTTTCTTTTTTTTTTCTATGTCCTGGGGAAAATATTCAGTCTTCAGCTGATAGGTATAAAGTTAACTGCAGATTTTTCACTGGTTCCTTATCAAATCGAGGAATTTCCCTTCTCCTGATTTGCTGAGAGTTTTAATCAGTAATGGATTTTGGATTTCTCGGATGCTTCTTCTATAACTGTGGAGATGATCATATGATTTACATTACAAAGTCTGTCAATGTCACGAATTACATTGACTCTCAGATAAACGCACAGTCGGGATGAACTCTAAATGATAATGAATCATGATCATTATATAATGTCCCATTTGATTTGCTTTTTTTTTTAAGAATATTTGCCTCTATGAGAAATATTTTTCTGCAGTTCTCTTCCCTTGTAATGTGTTTGGCTGGTTTTGTTATTGAGTATGCTGGTCTCAGAGAATGAACTGGGAGGAATTCCTTCCTTTTATATTGTCTAAAAGAGTTGATGTATAAAACATTCATTCAGTGTTTCATAGAATATGTCAGTAAAATCATTTTGTCAATTATTAGAGGTCATGTTGGTTGATAGTGGTTTTTCCAGTCTTTTAAACTCTTTTAAACTGATTTTGTGTACTTATTCTAACAATTATTGTGAAAAGAGTGTTGAAAGGTGTATTACGTTGTGAGAAGGTGTTGAAATCTTGTGTATTTATGTGTTTTTCTTTACAGTTCTATCAGTTTCTATTTTATGTATTTTATGTATTTTAAATAATTATTCTGGATTATCAGATAATTTTATCTTTATGAAATGCTGTTCTTTATCTCTAATAATTTCATTGATCAGAAATCTGTCTTGTCTGATAATTAATATAGTCACTTCTACCTTCTTTGGATTATGTATATAAAATCTTCCATACTTTTACTTTTAACCTACTGTACCTTTATTTTTGAAGTAGGTGTTCTTGTAGATAACATATACTTGGATGTTGCTTTTTCAGTTTTCTCTCTTTTAATTGAGGTATTTAGACATTTGTTTTTAATGTGATTACTGAAAAGAATGGACTTACTTCCACTGTTTTTTTTGTTTGTTTTTAGTTTGTCCCACCTATTCTTTGTTACTTTTCCTCTTTTTCTGCATTCTTTAGGATGGAGAACTTTTATAATTCATCTTATCTCCTTTGTTTTCTTATTATTTCTTTGATTCAATGAAAAGAAAGTAGTTTTTTTGCATGCCTCAGTTTATAGATTAAGATTCGCAATGGCTATAAACCCTTAAAAAATTCTCATATGTAGATTAATGAGTGTATTGAATGCCAATTCTATCTCAAACATTAACAAGACTCTCTGTGAGTAAAACAAAGACATACAGTCTTCCTCAGTCTCCCAAGAGCATACAACATAGTTGGAGAGAGAAGACACAAATAGCTAGGACAAACATAGATACCCTTACAAGTGATAATCATCAGCATCTGACAACAATTTAAGAGCTTCCACCTACACTTATTTGGCGAATGAGTGCCCTGGTCAATAAGCCGTATGAGTTCAGTGGCTGTAACATTAAAGGAAAATGGGAGGGAAAAAAATAGTAATTTAATGCTTTTTGTTCCAGTAAGGGTGATTTTGCAGGTTGTCTTGTTCTAAGGAGAGGAACAGTTTGTTCCTTCCGCTCACCGCTTCCCTGGGAGCCCCTGCTTTGCCAGCCTGTGGTCTCAAGGCTGCCTCCTCCTGAGATGGGGGTCAGGCCGACTGGAGCAGCCTGTGGAAATCAAGCAAGCTGAAAATGATCTTAAAGACGTTTTCTGCTTGTCCTTTTTGCCTGTCTTCCCAAATACACAGCATTTGCCCAGGTCAATGTCAGAGGAGTTTATGTTTCTTCTAAGCAAAAAGACTCAGCAGGGGATTAGGATAACTCAGAGTGGCTTTGTGTGTCAAAGACGTAGGCTTCTTCTTCCATGTCAGTATCCAGTACAAGGTTGTTTGAAAGCCTTGCTTAAAAGATCTCAAGTTATGGCCAGTTTGGAGCTCTGAACTCCGATGTAGGGGAGGTGAAGAGATCAGACAAAGTTCCTTAGCGACTCAGGCCAAGAAGCTGGGTGGATGGGGAAGGGGTTTGAGAGTCCTGTTAGTGCTGACTCTGTCCCAGGGAGTTCTTGGATGAGACAAACTTCCTTTTAGAGCTTGATTTTACTGTGTGTGCTTAACAGATGTTTAAGATCTGAGCTGAAAAATCCAAATTGTTGGTGAGCTCACCAGCGAAGATAAACTAGGGTTTATTCTCTAGTGGCTTCTGGACTAGGAGTGAATAGACCTGGGTTCTGGTCCAGGCTTTGCCTCTAAAGAGCTGGCTTCTTTTGGACAAAATCTTAGAATTGTAGAGCCTTTCTGCTGGAATGAAATTAGGGATCATCTAGTCTAACCTTCTTTTGTATCAATGTATAAAAGCCATTTTATCTACAATATCACTGATTGATGAGTATCTAGTCTTTCTATTTTCTGGGCTTCAGTGTGTCCATCTATACAATGAAGGGAGTTGATCTTCAGTTTGAATCAGGGCCCAGGGTGGGAGTGGAAGGGTTGAGAAAGTAGAAGCCATGACTCTGAAGTTTAAATGTAATGAACCCTTAGGGAATTAACTCTATATATTCTTTCCCTCTTCTGGTCAATAGTGAATAAAAGTTATAATTTTTATTTTAATAATATGTATAACTGAAACATATAATTATTTTATTTTAACTATTAGTGGTTGCTTTAGGGTATATAGTTATTTATTCATTTTAGTACTTTAACAAATATTTTTCTACCGCCTCCTGTCCTGAATTTTTTTCTTGCATTGTTTGCTGTCATTCTTTTTATTTTTTCTCTTACATAATGGTTCCCCAAGACTCCAGCTAACTTTAAAGCAGTATGAGTGTGGTAGGCTTTGGTGTATTTTTCTCCACGTGTCTTGTTCTTAGACTTCACAGAACTTCTTAGCTAGCCTCTCTTCTTCTTCAGAAACTCAGCTACACTTCCGGCAGGCTGCCTGAAGTCATCCCATGGCTCACTGAGGCGATTTTCTTTTTTTTTCCCCAATCTGTTTTGTCTCTGTATTTCATTTTGGGTAAGTTCTATTTCCATGCTTCAAGTTCACTGATTATTTTTTTCTGAAATGTCTAATAAATTGTATTAACTGCATTTTTTTTATTTCAGACATTATAGTTTTCTTCCTTAGAATTTTGATTTGGTCTGTTTTACACCTTCTGTTTTACTGTTTACCATTCTCAACCTTCCATTTACCTTCTTGAATATACTGAATATAGTTATATTAAATGTTTTAACGTTCCTACCAATTAATGCTATTGTTTCATCCCTCATTATGGGTTGTATTTTTCTGCTTATTTTCATGCCTGGTAATTCTTTTAAATTGAACTATAGTTGATTTACAATTGTTAGTTTCTAGTGTACAGCATAGTGATTCATTTATATATATATATATATATATATATATATATATATATATATATATTCTTCTTCCTTATAGGTTATTACAAGTTATTGAATATAGCTCCCTGTGCTCTATAGTAGGACCTTGTTGTTTATCTATTTTCTATATAGTAGTTTGTATCTGCTAATCTCAAACTTTCAATTCATCCCTCTCCGCCTTGAATTTCTGACTGTGACTTTACCTAAAGTATATATGTTTATAAACAAGTATTTCCTGTAAACATTCTTTAGATTTTTTCTGAGATAAAGTTAAGTTTCTTGAAAACAATTTGATCTTTTTGAGCCTTTTATTTTTCAAGTTTTTATTGCGTAGGATCAGAGCAGTCATTAGTCTAAGACTAATTTTGTCTTGCTACTAAGGCAATATCTTTTTGAGTACTCCACCTGGTGTCTTATGAATCATAAGGCTTTTCTACTCTGACTGACTTAAGACAAGCGATTTTCAGTCCTGTCTGAGTTTCAACAGTCATTCTTCCCAGTTCTTTCACATGATTCTTTCCTCAGACTCACGTATTTTCCTCACATACACGTGCCCATCAGGATTCAGCGGAAGTCTCTGAAGATATCTGGGCTCTGTCTTTTTGCAGCTCCCCCCCTTTTGTATGCTGCCTGGGGAACTGTGGCCACCTCAGTCTCCTCGGACTCTCAACTCCATCTTGCCAGCTGGGGAAGGTTGCCGGGCTCTGCCTGGGTTCCTCTTCCTTGCCTGCAACCTGAAGTCTTTCCAGGTAGTAGGCGGGGATAACTGTAGGGCTCCTCTATATTGCTTTTTATCTTTCAGGAATTACTGTTCTTTGTTACCTGACATTCATTATCTAAAAACTGGTTTTCTTCACAAACGGTGTTTAGCTCTAAGTCATTTCCTGGAAGAGGATAGATCCTGTCCTTGTTGTTCCACCTTGGCCAGAAGTGCAAGGCTTTCACTAAGTCATTTGAAGGATTACTTTTAAAGGTTTAACGCATTTAAGATAAATAAACCTTTCAGATGTGGCTGATTTAATTATTCCTCATTTTTGTACTTTCAATCTTCTAATGATTCTTTTTTGGCTCTATAACATTATAACCAATATTACTGTAGATAAATTTTTTTTTCTTATTCTGCCAGTTAATTATTAAAAGTAAGTATTACTGATCAAAATATATAAACATTTTAAGTCACTTGATGGCTTTTACTTCTATTTTGAATAATGTTTTAAAATACTGACTTTCTGAATAGCAAGGGAAATGTATTTCCAAATTGGCACCAAAATGAAATATTAATGCTGTAAAACTTCTAAGACATAAATAATTGTTATTTCATGTTTTAAAACACCTGGAAGAATTTTTAAAGACTTCCAAATGGTGAAGAGGAAACCACCTTTTTTTCACTTAAAGAACTATTTCAGGTATAAATATTTTGTCTTATATGTGTATGTGAGCAGGGACAATAGAAAACAAGAAAATTTAGAACATATGATATTTGTAATAACAAATATTGTTTTGAAAATATTGACAAAATTGATTTATGAAGCCTATATATTCAAGAACACTATTTAAAGAAAATTCTTGCCATGTGAAAAAGTAAACCTCTATTTCTTGAAACTACTGAAGATCCAGTTTTCTGTTTCTTGTAGTAAACACTTCCAGCTAATCCAGAAATTCATTCCTGATAGGTGAACATTAGAGAGACAACTAACAGTATCTGTTATAATTATATTCCAAACTGCTTTCAATAATATAAAATTAAAATCTGTTGTAATTGTTATTGGCATAGGAACAAACTACCTGAAGCAAAGAAAAAACTAATTTATGTTTCAATATTTTTGAGTGAAAAATTACAGTATGCATATCGCCACTAATTAAGGTAGAGAATGAAGATGAATATGGGAAACGATGCTATAATTAGCAGTAAGGGGGGAAGAAAAAAATGAATTTCTTTCTTCTTAGAAGAAGGACAGATTTCTGAGAGTTTTTCTTTTTAACAGGTAGATAATCAGATGATTTTTAAGAGCTTTAGGAAATTCTATAGCTTAAAACTTTAAAGCTGCAAAAAGTAGAGATTTATTACTGGAAGAAAAAAATTCATTTCTTCAGCTCATAAAAATAGCTTGTTTGCTTACAGGAGATATTAATTATTAATCAATCCTGTATTTCATCAGTCACCCTTCCATTTATTCAACCCTTTGTTTCCCAGCAGCCACGTCTCCAGGCTGCTTCAGAGAAGACACAATGTCTCGTCTCCCCCTCCATGCCCCAGCCCACCACAGGATTACTCTCCCAGAAAAAGAGAGGCACTAACTGAGACTCGGCCTCCGGGCCACCTAAGGAAGCGGGTCTCTGAGGAAGTTTCAATCATCCTTTGTTCATCAAAAAATAAAAGCTGCAGGAAATGAAAATATGTGGCAACTCTGTGTTTTCCAGCTTGAACTGTTTCCCCACCTTCTCTCAAGAAATGATCAAGGTTAATCCTGTCATTCCTCACTTTCTGATTCCCCTTAGTCATTCGAAGAGGCCCAGGATACCTCGGCCATCCATCATCGAGTGAACTCACATTCCCACACTCTGCTGTTATGTCCATTAATCTCCCCTAATCTCTTACCTCCCAAACCCTTCAAGTGTGCCCTTTACAAAGCTCCCTCTGTCAACAGCAGGGCACTGAGTTGCTCTAACTCTGCTCTAAAAGTTCTCTACATCCTCTCCCTCTAACTGAAACCTGGCTGTTCTGTGAACTACATCGTTTCCCTACAGCTCTTCCAAGATTCTTGTCCTTTCAAGGGCTTCACTACTAATAATTTTCCCTCCATTTCCTACATATATTTTTCAATGACTATGAATCATTTCCATTTGCCTTTCTAAAAACAAATATAAAAATTTGACCTCCACATCCCACCCCTATCCCATCATACCCTCGATACACTCCCATCTCTCTGCTCCCCTCATGGCAAAATGTATTGAACAAGTCTTTGGTAGATAATATTGTCACTTTCTTACCTACATTTTTCCTTCACACCACTCCAGTGGAGCTCCCAGACCCACCACTCCACTAGGTCTATTCCTTACAAGGTTGTGAATGACCTACATGTTGTCAAAACCATAGACATCTCTTTGAAACACTTTTCTTCCTTTGAATCCCTGGTCTTCCTCTCACCTCACCACTGTCTCCTTTGATAGCCTTCTCCATCTCTCCACTGTTCAATCTCAAATGTTGACATGTTCCAGGACCTGGTCCTGAACTTCCTGTTTTCTCCACCTAGACTTTTGTCACTATCCTATGTGATCTCATCAAATCCTGTGACTTCATATACTATCATTAAATGAACCATCTCTCCAAAAGATCAAATTAGTTTTTCTTCACTACTATACGATGTTTCCACTTGGATTTCAAACAGACATTTGTACAATTTTGCTAAAACATAACTATTTCCTTTTTACCCCTAAACATGCTCCTGTTGACTTTGTTTTCAATTTTAGTAACCAGCTACTGAGTTCCTCAAGTCATAAATTTAGATATTATTTCTGATTCATAGCTTTTCCTCAATCTTATAATCAATCAGCTGCAACTCCTTCATTCTGTTTTCAAAATATATTCTGAATCCGTTCACTTCACAACACCTTAGCTATTACCACCATGTCCATAGAGTGTGGTTATGTGGACTGTTCAGTGGACAAGGGCATCTAGCCAACAGGTAGGTCTGTGTGAAAATTTAGCCCATGCTCTACTTGCTGTCTTGGGCTGGGTTATGTCTTTTTGGCAGAAGGGATTTTTTTTTTGTTTGGTACAAATAATCTGTCTAATTGGCAAATTAGCACTGAAAGGATCCCCCTTTTAAAACTGCACAAAAGAGACAGGCTAGCTAACCCGTAATATCACTCTGGTACAAGCCACCATCATCTCTTTCCCGATCAACTGCAATAGCCTTCTAATTGTCTTCTTTCTCTCTACTCTTCCCTCTACACAACTGCCCCAGTATCACAGTACATTTAGCAGCCAAAATGCAAGGATAAATCAGAACATGTTGTTCCCTGACTTAAAGTCCTTGCCTGACTTACTAAGTCCTACATAATCTATGCCCTATTTGCTTATCCAAGCTTATCTGGTATCAATTTAGAGATAATTGGTGAATCACCCTACATGTGAAACTTGTAGTATTCTTTTTTTTTTTTTTTGGATCTTTTCATCTGATTTTTATGTGTGTGTCTGTGGCTGCATCCTTCTCATCATTTAGAGTGTATTATATCTTAAAGAATTTCTCTGAGCATCAAAATTAAGTAGCTCCTGTTGTAATATTTTGCAGTTCTTCATTATTAATTCATTATTCATTTATAATTACATTCTTTTATTATTTATTCTATGTCCCTCTTCTCTAAAATATAAGTTCTTTGTTTGTCATGTTCATTGCCATTTCCCAGTCTTTTAAATTGTACGTGGCACATTGTTGGCCTTTGATAAATACTTGTTCAATGCCTTTCTGACTATTTTAAGTGCTGAGCAAGTCATAAAGTGAGTGATTGTGGGAGGTCGTTGTGTATTCTCTGGAAGAATAAAGAAAGCAAAAATAAGCAAAAACAAACAAATCCTTACCCTTCAAGTTATAGCTAAAAAGCAATTTCAAAAAGTCATCTCTTACTCAAAACCCACTGCAGTATATAAACAAGAATTAGAAACTTGGTGGAAAAGAAGATTAATTTTTCAGGGGAGAAAATGACCAGTTAGTAGTTGGTTCTATTTAAGATTAAAGCCATATTGGGACATACAGATTTGAGACTCACAAAACTCCATCATCTTCGAAGCAGAGACAATGTAGAATAAAGTTCTAGAGAAAGAAGGGGAACCAACGTAGAAAACAAACTGGTGACATTAGAAAGGAAGCCTGAAAGTCAGAATAGTGTAGACTCTCATGGTGGAGGAAAGAGTAAAGTGTAATTAATTTTACAATTTCTAAATGAATGGACCTGGAATCATGTTACAGGATTTTTAAAAAGAACTAACTGCTGAGACTTAATTAAGATAAAGTGAGGTATTGATTTGTTGACTTCTTTACTCCAGTATTTTTTTAAGGTCTTGAAATGTTTTTGTTTTTTTTTAGTGAGATATTGTAAAATGATGAATCTGAAACATAACATATCAAGGAAAATTTACCTATTTAGCAACTGTTTTCAGGTCTATCATACTTGATATAATCCCAGTTCACATTTTGTAGTTCATTTTTTTAATAAAGTATGTAAATTTTTAATAGTATTCTGCTCATAGATTTTACAGGCACACAAAAGATATTGTAATTTCATGACTATATATCATACAGTATTTGAATAATTGATAGAGATTTAGAGAAACTGAGTTAAAAATTCTGATTCTAGTGTGTATTAACTGAATCACATTGGCAAAGTTATAAAACCTTAAGTCTAAATTTTCTCACTTGCAAATGGATCAATGTCATTTTTCATCCTTACAAAAATAAATGATTTAATACATCTAAAGCTATTGAAATATTGCCTAGCCACACATAGCAATGCTCAGTATATAAAAGCTTTATTTATTTGAAAGGTAAATTATTTCCAGGTGAAGAGACATTATTTTGCCCACTTAAAAAAATATGCCCAATGATGTTTTCAAAATGTGTGTCTGTGATACAGGCTTTCTTCTTCACATATCATGTGAGTATTTTTCTTCCATGATTGTAAACAAAAATTACACAGAAAAATATACATTTCTTTAAAATCATGAGGATTATCAACATAAGTAAATGTACAAAGTGAGAAAAGTTTTGTAATAGACTCAAATTTACACATGGTGGTGGAATCTATTACTTTGTCCTACATTATTTTGGACAACTGTTCCTCTCCTCTCCCCCATCCCCATCACTACTTCAATCTTGTGGTCTGAGTAAGAGCTCAGCTCTTACAAGTTCCACCCTGACCATCATTAATTAGAAGGAGTTGCATACGTACTCAAAGATGTGCTACTCAGATGTCTTCTCTAGAAAGCTTGAAATTGGAACTTAAGAAGAAGAGCTAATTCTTCTCGACTGGTGAGGAGAGGACTATGGCCGAGAAGCAGCTGTTAGACATGACATCCACGGTGTGGATGAACTGCATCTGCACAAAGGACTAAACTTGACATTGTGAGATGGCGAGTCCGGAAATAGTCTTTTTTCTTGTTTACAGTTGTCCACAAAGCCAGCTGCTCATGTGACTTTTGGTGGTGCGTTTCTGTGAATAAATGTATTTCCCTTTTGGCCTAAGTTTGTTCAGGCTGGGTTTCCTTTAGTTCAAAACAAAAGTGTCCTGAGAAATGTTTATTGTCAAACATTACTGTGTATAATTAGCTCATTTGGACCACAAAGCACAAGATGGCAAAACAAAACTGTCTTCACATCATTTTATTTATATTTGAGAAAATTTGGATGGGCAGTCAAATTTTGGGAAATAGGGAATACTTTTAGAGTGCAAGACATTGATCTTCTGAGATTTTTGCACCTATCCTTCTTGTATTGTTAATTTCCCCTTTTAGGAAGAAGTATTGATGAGTTGTTTTTTTCTCCCCCCAGAGTTTAGAACAGATTGTCTTGATTGGAATTCATCCCTTCAGTCCCAAAGTGGTCCGTTCTAGCAGCTGCATAAACAAAGGATTTACTGCTTACTGAGGATGCAACTCTTATTGGTGTTTGCATTATCCTTGGGTTCATGCCGTTGGCTGTTCAATTTGCTAAGTAATGTAAGAAGCCTGCAGTATAATAAATAGAACTCTGGTTTTAACAACTGGCAGTTACTTAACTTCCTCTTTTTTTCTTGCACCCTTTCATTTCCACCCATTAAATATTTTGTAGTTACATATAATCATTTGTAAGAGATTTTCAAAATATAATTACCCAATAATTTTACAATGCAGTTTTATTATTTAGACATGATTTGAACTTACTACCATTAAACACAAAATACTGTCACCAAATGAAATCAAAAGTGAAAAAGAAAATACTGTCATTCAAAATTTAAGCAGTAATGTACTACTATTTGCTAGCTATTCTGTTACTAAAGAGATGACAAGAGTAGTGGTTCCTAAAAGAAGCATCAGGGAAATTACTTTATTTTGTTATTTATTCTAACATGGCATTAGCAGATTTACCCAGAAAAGATGATGTAGCTATTCCTCTCCGGGATGCTGTGCAGAAAATATTTTAAAAATAGGGGTTTTTTCCTTTTTTTTTTTAAAGCACAAACAAAGCTATAAAAGCAGGGCTTCTCCTTCTGGAAAAGATTGAGAAACTTCCATCAACCACAAAAGCTGGACTACATATACACCTTGAACACATTGAGCACTAAACACATGCTCTTTTGATAGCCCTGAGGTCATCTTTTGAGACTTTCCTGTTTCTTAAAGCTCCAGCACTTTCCACCCTCCCCACCTCTTCTGAATGTGCAGACTCTGCTTCTCTACTCAGCCTTTAGTTATGTGCTGCCTCATGGTAACTTCTTTATCACATGCAGTTTCTGAAGGAACTATCTCTGTCTTACGCTCCCAAGACTGGCCTCAGCCTGAGATGGTAACTCAGTGTTTGACTGAATGGAACAAGTACTGAAAATACTATAATTAAAATACCTAGAAAATATCTCTTTAATACAATTCAGTGAGAGGTGACATTTCTCTAGTTTTATCAATTCAAGTATCAGAATGCCACTCATGACAGCATCACAAGGGACTCTTGACTGTGTATTTAAAAAGAGAAAAATGAAAACAACAAATGTAAGTTTACTTGAAATAACTAAATTCACACTCTAAAATGACAACAGTAAAAAAAATTAAATAAATAAAAAAATGAGGAGAGTAGACATTTGACTATAAATTTCATGTAAACCATTTAGTAGATTAATAAATGAGACAGTAGATTCTGATTCAATTTTACAGCTTCTATAAAAAGAGCTTCTTAATATATAGCATTGTGCAATTGTTCTGTACATATGAGCTTATACATAGTGCTCTGTACAAAGAATCCAGTTGGAAAGAAAAAGAAATCATCATCCACGTCTGGCTGAGAGAACTGCCTTTGTTTTTGTCCTTGCATGTTCTAAATTCTGTTGACACTGCTGCTGCTGTTCTGGCTTTATCGACCGTAGGCACCGCTTTCATCCAATTAGCCTCGTACTGCTCTTTGCAGGATATGGCTTGATTTGTTAAGAAGGCATTACTCCATACACTGAGTCTAATATCTGTGTTTTCTTATGTATTAGTTCAAGAGTGGCTTCTCTCCCTCTGCTTCGTGACCTTGGGGGTGTCTGTCTCTGTGCACTATCTATCAATATTAGGCAATCTACACAAGTTCATGGAATAAATGTATGTAGGGTTGTTATGATAGAAATAGCAACTTTCAGATGAACATCCAATCTGAAACAACCTATCCTCTCCTCAACTAGAAGGAAACAGACACATTGTGAAACTTCCAGTGTGCCCTTCATAAGAAAGCCCCCTGGAAGCACAGTTCAGTGGTCTAGACGTGAGACAATGCTATAGTGGCCGCATCAGAAATAAAAGCCTCTGCACTTTGAAATGCTTTTGAAAATGTACTTAGCATGATGGTTAAAATTAAATTAGTACATATAAAATACTACATAAACAGTAAATGACCAACAAACAGTAAAAGCATCATTATTCATCATTAGATGAAATCTATTTCTATATTATTTGGGGCTGAGAGATGATTCCTAAAATTGAGTTTTGCAATCTACCCCTTTCCCTCTCCACTTCCAATGTATCTGAAACACATTAAGTAGTGAATGAAGGTATGCCCATGACTGTCTTAAGGATGAGAGCAGAAATTTTCAGAATACTGGCAAACTATTGAACGATATCCTACTATTCATTTGCATCTAATTACTTTACATGATGTACAGTAGAGCACTTTTTAATGCAACATTACATACACAAGGAGATTTATTTGGACAGTGACATACACAATCCCATCTGCAATCATTTATTTTCAGCTTATGCATTTTCAAATGTTTGTAGAAATATCCCCCAAATATAATCATATAATTTCATGGTTGATTTTTTGATAACCCCTCTCTAAAATTTTATGAGGTATGATTGACTTCATTTCAGTTTCCTATCCAAAACCTTGTATACTGCTCAGAAAAAAAACACACACACACAATAGCATTTTTTGGAATTGTTTTGCTGTACTCTGAGTTGGGTATGGTTTGTAATGACACAAACTGAAAACCAAGGCACATTTTGAAAAAATGATGTGGAGCAACATATTCTTCTTACTATAAAATTTCTAGTTTTGGTTGTTTCTCATTTCTTTGAATAGTTTCTGTAGAAATTATTGGAAATTGCAACTGGTGGGCAGTGTGGGAGAAATGGGTTACAACCAGCAGAGTATATACAGTGCAATTTTTTTAAAAGTTGACCTGATAGTGAGTTTGGAAACATTAGAGTATGGTGACACTGTACAGTGATGAGTGAAATCATCTGGTCCAGTTGCAAGTGGATTACTTGGCATAGCAGCTTCACCTGGCTAGGAAGCATGCAAATGAAGAGAAGCCTCATGAGAAGTCAGTTGGTGGGAACAAACAGCAGAGCAAAGCCACTTAAGGGAACAGACAAAAATTACACCAAAAAGCAAATTTTTAAACTCTTGAATGCACATTTGAGGTTTCATAGGCAAAAGGGTAGGTCACAAGAAGAGAAAAAAATGATGAGAAACATATAAGTTAGCCTTTCTAAATAGTCATGCCACATGCAGGAGTTTCCCAGCCGTCAGCACTGTCCCTGAAGACCATTTATACTTCACAGCATTAATATTCATTAGGTGTAACGCCATATGTTGCACAGCAGGCTGCACTGCCAGCAGACTGTTTGTCATAAAGCCAGATTTAATAAAGCATTGTAAAACAAACATTATGATGATAAATACAAAATGACAGGCTAATTAAGAGAATCTTAATTGCCATTTTTCCATAATAGCATTTGTTTGGTTGTATCTGTCTTTGTGCTAGCATCCCTCTCATTCGGCTTGCATTCTGTGCACCTTTCTCATCACTCCCCACCAAGGGGAAATTATGCCACATATGATTTAAAGTACTTAAGCCCCCTTTTCTCCTCCCACAAATCGATTATAAGGTAATGAATAGCTGCATGCCATTGATGTTCACAAACATTAACCTTTAATCTCAAAGGCAAGGAGAGCCTCTCTAATGGAGGTTGTGTAGTTACATACCAGCTGAAGTAATAAGTTGAAGAAATCAATACAAATTCTAAATTCAAATACCACTTGAAATCTTTTTTGAAATATTTGAAGTTAACTTTTGTTCAGCCTGAAGAAATCCAATATGGATTTCAGAAGTCACTACTACTGTTTTAAAAGAAACCCTGAAACCATCAAATTTCAATAACAGCTCCTGAGCCAAACAAAGGGAGGTGATTTACACACCTTACATCATATTAGTGAATAGAAAGTCTCTAATCTTCACTCTGTATCACACTTCTGTATCATATTTCCCAAGCTCCCCAACTGGCATAGTCCATAAAATATCTTATATTTTCTCCCCTTCCTTTATAAAATACCATTTTAAATGTATGTATTCTTGTTGCAGTGTAGAAATAGTGGCTTACTAAAAAGTCAGAATATTGCTTAGGGAAGGGGTGAATAACCAGTCGCCAAGAGTCTCTACCGTATTTCCTTGATACTTTCACTAAAATACAAGTTCTAGTTCTCAGCTTTGCAGTATCCTGGAATGACTAGACTGAAGTATACCCAAAGTCAGAGGTATGCTGGAAAAATATTCAATAGTTGGCTCTAAGATTGGGAGAAAAAACTCTGGTTTGCAGGAGTTGTGGATCTAAAGCTATAAGTAAGTATACATGCACCCCAATGTTCATAGCAGCACTATATACAATAGCCAAGACATGAAAGCAACCTAAATGTCCATTGATAGATGATTGGATAAAGAAGTTGTGGTATATTTATAGAATGGAATATTACTCAGCCATAAAAAAGAATAAAATAATGCTATTTGCAGCAACATGGATGGACCTAGAGATCATCATTCTAAGTGAAGTAAGTCAGAAAGAGAGAAAAAAACACCATATGATATCATTCATAGGTGGAATCTAAAAAAAGAAAAAAAGAGGAAACTAATGAACTCATCTACAAAACAGAAACAGACTCACAGATATAGTAAACAATCTTATGGTTACAGGGGGAGAGAGGGTGGGAAGGGATACATTTGGGAGTTTGAGATTTGCAAATGTTACCCACTATACATAAAAAGAGGTTAAAAAAATTTCTTTTGTATAGAACAGGGAACTATATTCAATATCTTGTAATAATCTTACTGAAAAAGAGTATGAAAACTAATATATGTATGTATATACATGACTGAGACATTGTTCTGTAAACCAGAAATTGACACATTGTAACTGACTATACTTCAATTTTAAAAAAAGTTGGAAAGAGAGGCATATGATTAGCTATCAGGAGTGTTGATGTCATGTATAAATGTATAATGAACTAATTTTATCAGTAGAAAGTCACCACATCTGGATTATCCATTTTGGGAGAGAAAGAGAGAAAGTTCTGACTTTTTTTGTATTCATGGTTCAGAGAAAAATCTTTGCGTTCAGAGACTGGAAACATCAAATATGTATCTATATAATCTAACCAATAATAATTCTATTGACAAATTTTTGAACAACAAATTATAATTTCATAAGAAGTTAGATTGATACAATTATCTACTCCAACTAGAATTATAATAATGTTAAATAGGGTAGAGAAAATTACAATGGCTTCTGAAACACAATGCTAAAATTTTCCTAAATATGTCTTTAAAAAGTGAATACAAATATTTGAAATGATCCTCCTCAATTTTTTGAGAAAATTGATGACATTTTCAGCATTATTTTTATATCTTGTAAAAATTATATTTTTTATTTAAGGTATGGTTTGTTCAATGATTAAGTTCAATTTGGGGACAAGAAGGAAGGGGGAAGGCTGAACATATCTCCTATTAAGATGCATTGAAAGTCAAATAACAACTATTAGGGTTTTTTTTTTAACATTTTATTTATTTATTATTGCATTACTTATTTTTTATTTTGGTAGGAGGGGGAGGTAATTAGCTTTATTTATTTTTAGAGGAGATACTAGGGATTGAACCCAGGACCTCATGCATGCTAAAGCATGCACCCTACCACTCAAGCTATACCCTCCCCCCAAGAACTATTAGTTTTAACAAAGTAATCTGAAAACTTCTCAATACTCTTCAAAACTACCTACTAATTCTGCAGTGTGTTATATGTAGACTTAAAAGTAACCTTGACCGTGAATAGTTCGACATCAGTTGATGTTATTAGATGTTTCTCTGGTCAATTATTTTGTGAAACACTGCAATTAGATAACTTTATAAAGTTTAAAAAGCATACAGTTTTAACATTATCATGTTCATAATCATCATAATTAAACTCAACTTTAAATCCACTACTTGCTAATTCTTTGACTTCTGACAAAACTTAACTTTCCTGAGCATAGCTTCATTATTGGTAAAATACTGGCACTAGGTATGTAGCAAGTATGCAAAGTGTTTTAACAATGTAACTAGTTTCAAAAATATTTTATTAATATTATCATAATTATTTACACCATTTAAATTCCTGAAAGTTCTTTGGCCAGTGAAAAGTAGGAATACATTTCCTTTTTTCTTAGGCTTTATTTGATAGAATCATCTTTCTATTTGCACTAACATACTTTCAGGATTAATTGTATCCATCACAATGTGGCATTTATATCTTTACAGTTCTATTTATTGCTATAAGAACAGTTCAGTAAAGATATGATGAGTATTATTCAGGTTAAATCTTGGATAGAGTGTATTTCCGATAAAATTGAGCATAAGGATGTAATCTAATGCCAATTTCTTGTAACTCATTGCTGTATACTGTACCCCTTATCAACATAAAAAATTGTGATTGGAAGATTAAGGAAATGTTTTGAATCTGTGCTAAACTCCTCAATGAGTTTTCTCACAAATTAATCCACATTTTAAAGGTGTAAAATTGTTTTTTAGATTCAATAACTGATCAAAGTGTAGACATTTGCAAGACTACAACAGAGATTCTAACAACCATATGTTAATTATTTATGTCTTATATAGTTTTGTTTTCCTAATGCCTCTGTTCATGTTACAAAGCTCCCTTTAGTTTTTAATGTTCCTTTTCTTCTTAAAAATAATGAAGTTATTGGAAAAAATAAACTCATTTTCATTATTTTAATCTTCATTTTTAGTGATTTTCAAGCATTCAAAAATATATTTGAAAATGTATGGCAAAGCATCAAAAAACTAAAAAGACATAAATTCTCAGAATCACTCAGTACTAAATCTTGTTACTGCTTTTTATTAATATAATAGTGCTTATAAATGACAAAAAGTAAAAGAGTGTGTGAGAGCTTTGCACAAAAACAAAAGCAACAATTAAAATTTGAAGGGAGAATCCCATATGGATTATATACTGATTGCCCTAAATTTCAGATAATGTTTTTTAAACATATTCATAAAACTGAAAAAAGTGTGCAAGCAATTCTGCAATGAAATCAGTACGTTTAAGTGTATCTTTTACTTTTGAAAATATGGGAAAATATAACAGAATTTTATTTAATTAGGACAAAAAGTTATTATCTACTCCCACAGTAAAAAAAAAAAAAAAAAAAGTTTTTAATTGCAATTGTTCTAGCAATCAAAGTTAGAACCTTCTTGTACTGAATAAGTTTCATTTATGTTTGTCCTTTCTGAGTTCTCTACTTTTGTGACTTAGGGCAGAAATGTATTTTTATTTTTAGTTTAAACTCAATATTTGGCACACATTTGTGAAACTACAATCTTAAGAGATTTAAATTCAACAATATCTTTGTCAGGAAGATAATTACATTAAACAGTTATATCAGTAGGCTAAACACCTTGACTTACAGTTAAAAAGGCAAGTGTCTAAACATCATAAAGGGTGAAGAATCATTAAACAGAGTATTCATGCAAATTAGGAAATAAACATACTTTGCAGAAAATTCCTATCCTGGAATTTTATTGCCCTAATCATCATCTTCATGAAAACTCTGAAGTTTACTCACAGGTAGTACAGGATATGTTTATTAATTTAATCATTTTGGTGAAATTTTTTTAATCAGTTAAATTCACAGGGAAGCATCCACTCACCTTGCCTATATGTGATCCAGCATTATTTTACATTTTTTAAGACTTTCCCAGATGTTTGGTTATAAAGATCAGTTGCTTTCAGTGTAAAACACTGTGAATCCATTTTCTGGACATTAGGTTTAGTCAGAGAATAAACATAGCATTTCTATTTTTTAAAAGCTTATATCATCAGTCTAAACTCAGAAACTTCCACCTGAAACTGATTTCAATAAAATGGACCTACACACCGTGACAGAGTACAGAAGTTTAGTTTGGTACAAGACAAGCCAGACCCCTTCCTCCTTGGCAGCTTTTACTGCTAGACGTGCCATGAGCTCATCTTTAACAATGAAGGCAGTGCAGTCTCTAGGCTTGGCCTTGGCTCCAAGTGGGGCATCAGGTTTCCACTCTGCCTCATCGTCTGTCTGGATACTTTTCCTGCTGTTGAAATCGAGTAAACCGGATGACTCAGTGAACCAAGTACCATATACACTTAAGTGATTCCTTGGTAACAAGTAAAAGGGTAGTAACTCCATGGGTTCACTAAAATTTAGTATCCTGGAACCACAGATTAATAAATGGCACTTGGTCGACAACTAAAAACTAATTACAGGTTTCTACATGTTTCCTACAGATGGGCAAGATATTTCCACTTTTACATTTTATTTTCATTTCATCCATTGTTTTTGCTGTTGCTGCTGATATAATGTGATTGCAGTTATGCTTTAGGTCATTAATATTTGGAAGAATCTAAAGAAAATATCCTTTTCTATTAACTATATACAGAATAATATATAAAGGACAGCTAAAGTTAATATTGAGAAAACCTAAGTTAATATTTAAGAATTATGAAAGAGGAACAGATATTAAAACACAAATTAGAGCAGTAATAAAGTAAATAGCACGTGCTTTGTACAAATAAAAATGATCAATGAAAGAGACTAGATTTCCCTTAAATAGAATGTATATATACAGAAGTGTTATGTAATAAAGAAATGTCATAAACCAGTATAAAATAAATATTCAATACATTATGCTGAGAAAACTGGCCAAGGGAAAAAAATTACAAAACTTCCTCACCTGCTATATGTCATGAAAAATTTGACCTAATGCTGCCCTTGCTCATATTTCATAAGTTTCACAGAAGTAATGTGACACACATTGTTTTACTGTAATGTGTTATTTCACAGTAGAGAAAACATAATATTAATTATGACTAACAAAACACAAGTCCATTTCTTGTGGGCAGGTCCATGTGTAAATATAATTGATCATTTCAAGGCTTTTAGTATAGTGCTGAGCCCATAAATTAGTGCCATCCAATGTTTGTCTAACTGATGGTTATGCATTGAGATTACCTATCCAAACCTTCTAAGTACTATTGCAAATCAAAAAGTTTCTTGCAACCGATATGACAGTTTGGGCAGATTATAAACACACTGAATAAAAACTGTAGGCTACCTGAAAAATTATAGAAGGCATCTAGTATTCTTCAGACCCCCTTCAAACAGTCTTTGTAGAAAGACAGAAAACGATAATTGCCAGCTTTCTTCTGCGTTTGCATTTTGTTTGTTTCTGTTTCATGTTCTGCTGCATTTTGTTCTCTTCTCTCTCTCTTTTTTTCTTTTTTGGCTTTCAAGACCTATTTATAATATATGTAGCATGTAGTTTTCCATAAGAAGTCTTCCTTGTGTTAATTTCTCTTTGTTCATATCCCGTATCAAACTTTTGTTTTTGAATTTGCGCTTATACCATTATTACATTATGCTGACTTATCTTTATCTCACTGCATGTGTCTTTCAATTTGCCATGAATTTACCTATGAATTCTTAGAATGAATAAATTAACCAGAGTAAGTTATATGTAGGAAGAGAGAGATAAGAGCCACAGTCTATAAAAGCAACAAATGATTAATATTTACCTAAAGTATAACACATTTAAATTCAGGTGTACAGAAATATAACTTTATTTTGCTAGAACTAACTTTATTTACTTTGAGCCTTAATCCTGCTGAACTGCTAGGAAACTTTTACCTTAGTCTCCTCAGTAAAATTCCTGGCGGACTTGCGTAAGACAAAAGGGCAAAGAGGAGCTGAGGAAAGGAGGGTCATGGAATGCTTGGGCTTTCTGGGGCAGGAGAGCATCCTTCTCAGTCGGTCATTCACACAGCTCTCCATCAAGATGTCCTGTCTGCCTGTGTTTCCTGCCTGCCTTACTGTGCCAACTTTAGGGATCCTGGAAGCTCGTCAGTATTTCACAACGTGCCAAAGGGCTCTCAAGTTTGTAAGAGGCTCTCTGCTGTCACACTTAAGAATGACAAAACCATTCCTTCTCTGGAGTGTTTCCACTTCCTCGGTGCACATCCCTTTTAGAGGATTTACATATTTTTAATTTTCACTGCCTCCTGTCTACTACTCCTGACACAAAATCTCAGACTCTTCTAATCTGAACAAAATGAGTTTGATAAATAGGAAAATGCTTTCCCAATAATAGTTTTCAAAGTTATTTCATCCTTAATCTCCAAAACCAAAATTCATGTGGTAAATTCTAAACCAATGGGAAAAAAAAATCAACCCCAAATATCATCACTCTTTGATATAGGGAGGATTTTCTTACATAATTTTATTAAAATAAATAAATTTAAATTATTAGCTTTAAAATCTGGATTTCCAGCTTCTCCTAGAAATTTTTAAAATTGGGTTTCAGGAGACCCCCATTCCTGTATCACACAAAAAAAATATATCATACTGAGTTAGAGCTGCTCACCTAAGAAGAAACTCATGTTCTCTATTCCATATTCTCTAGTTCCCAGCGCTCCTGAAAACTGAGA
This sequence comes from Camelus bactrianus, assembly GCF_048773025.1. Taxonomy (NCBI): domain Eukaryota; kingdom Metazoa; phylum Chordata; class Mammalia; order Artiodactyla; family Camelidae; genus Camelus; species Camelus bactrianus. The sequence goes on from NC_133539.1 coordinate 35,846,328, forward strand.
CGAGTTTCAGTGGCCATTCATCAATGATCTTTCACTGCTATTCCTCTTACACCTGCTCATTTCCCTCTTCCATAGGTCCTGTCTTGGCCGCTGTATGCATTTGCTTTTCATATAGGACAAAGAGCTTAAGTTTTAGGGAAACAAACACAGAAATTCTGGAAATCTTTTTTCTATCTTATCACGTCCCTCCTTGGAAGGCAATGAGTTCAGATTAGTTGTTTCTGAAAAACCAAGGAAAAGAAGGCATACTGGAGAAATAAAGGACATAGATTGATATCTCAAAAGCATTATTCCATTACTGACTTGTCAAATTATTTTACACATTATTTTAATTATAACATAAACTTTAAAACTGTTAATTCTGCATAAAGCCCCCAAGTGTAATGCCAGCTAATCAAACCCATCGATATGTATACAAGGTGTTAGATTTCTGGATGGTTTTAAAAGAGTCATCCATGAAATTCAGCACCTTTAGAGATTTCATTTTAATGAAGACCCAAATATAATTAACTCAAAATAAAACCAAATGACTTAAAATCTGCATGTAAAATTTGAAATTAACAGCTTACCAGAAAGGTTTTTACAAGAGATGGCTAACGTGGAGTTTCAGCTATTATGTCATGCTAGTTAAAGCTGTATTAAAACAAAACCAGAAATGTTTGTCTTTCAAAGGACCAGATCTAGTCTGTGAAAAATTGATTTCCTTGCAGGTGGATACTATAAACATGCTGAAGTTATGCTAATACCTTTCAGAATGCTATATACATAGAAGGGCCTTGGTATAATTGGGGAGAAAAAAATGACTGCATGCTGAATGAAAAGGAAAAAAAGGACCACATGAAAAGTATTTCATTTTTTACATAAATAGAATATGTCACATATATTGAATATAAAATATGCCTGTGTAAGGCATAAAATATGCCTGTGTAAGGCATATTTTAGAATACAATTAGTATTATTCAGACACAAAATAGAAATCCCTTAACTTAAAAAGAAGTCGTATGCATTTAATAGTAGGAGACGGATTTCTAGGTATGTTTCTATATTAACCCATACTTCCTGATCTGTCTTTGCACACAATAGACTTCTTAGTGGAGAGTTGGCTTATGTCATATTCTTATTTTGTTTTTTAATTCTAGATGTTAATAGTCCTATTGTACATATGAAGAAATTGAGTCCAAGTGGTTAAGAACATGACCCTACATTCAGACCAAGTAAGTAACAGAGCTAAAAACTGAGTTAACATTTGTCCATGAGACTGTAGTATGTGTTGGGTTATCACACAAGTTGAATCTGGAGTACTGTATTTCTGAAGCATGCATTTTTGTGTGTGTGCCTCACTCATTCTTTATATACATGTGGAAGAAACAGAAATGTTTTCTATTTTACCTCCTTATTTCTCTTTCTTCAATCTTAGAGAAAAAGCAGTCTTTGTTCAGATAACATAAAGACAGATACCCTTTTTAAAACCATACAATCTATTAAAATTATGCTAAGAAAGAGGTGAGCAGACAGTGATCTCTGTCCTTTAGTTTATAAAAGAGGAAACTAAGTCCCAAAGAGTATGTGCTAATTCAATTGAATTTATTATTGTTTGTTTATAGCTCTTTCAAAAAAATTTAGACAGGTCATCAAAAGGGCAAATGTCACAATATAGATAAAACATAAAGGAAGAAGGAGAACTTGAATTAAATGAAATAAATAAGTAAAGCAACATGACTAAAGCATTGCCTGTAACACCACGCTGCATTAGAAGAAGGTAGATGGATGATAATAATGGCATATGATAAACCTCATAGAAATATTCACAGTGTAAAGTGGCAAACATCAAGAAGTGTTTAATTCTATATTGGGGTATCAGTGGGTCTCCACAAGGAACATACGCATGAACAGGAGTTGGAATATCACAGTATGACCTCTTATAGATATAGAATAAACGTGTCAAAGACTTTATTATTCAAGTTATTAACTAATGAGGGAACCAGTAAAATGGTCAACCTATTACCAGTGGCATTCAAGAAAAACAGTTTTCTGTAAGCCATCAGGAATGGCATCACTATTTTTTAAAAATATCAAAATGATATTATGAGCATAGATACAAAGTTAGAGATCCACTTCCAGAATGGTGGTGTGAGGAGCTCCGTGGACCCACCTGCTCTGCAGCCAAACAACCACAGCTTGAAAATTTTGTTTTTAAAAAGCAAAACAAAAAAGCCATTTAAAGTCTCTGAAATCATTCTAAGGGCATATAGGCACCCAGTATATGAAGAAACATTTATTCAAGAAACTCTACTAAATCTCAGTAAGAACAGTGAGAATCTGTGGCACTTGGGCCATGGCCCACTCCCTCCCCCACTTCCACACACACAGCTCAAGGTGATGGAAGCTCCATTCTGAATAATTAACACCAAAACAGTGGGATTCTTCTACCTCCAGTCCTTAGTCAGGGGCCACAGTATTCCCCTGGAGGGTCAAGCTTCCAGTATTTCTCATACCTGTCCCCTACCCAGTTGCATGTTGTAGAAGCAAAATTCCAGGTAAGTATAGCTGAGAGACTGGGTTTCCATTTATCAACCCAGCACTCACTGGTAGATGGATGCTTGAGGCCAGGAATAACAGGCAGAGAATACTGGGCCTCCAATCACCTTCACTCCAGCAAAATCACAGTGTAGAGGTTCTATCAGAAGAAGCAAGCCAAGAAGACCATCTCTGTCCTACAACTTACTCATAACCAGAGGTCTCATTCCAAAAGAAGTAGGGCTCTGTCTCTGCCCCCAGCTCCAGAACCATGGCTCAGAGATTTTTACATGAGAGGAAAGGCCGTAAGAATAGAGAGTTCCAAAACTCTTCCCAAAGGAAATGCCTTTATTTAGAACAGAGTATGGGGAAGTTTACAACTAAAATTTGAAGACAATGGAGATTCTGGTGGTACGCAATTAAAGGGAGGCTGGTGGCTCCCCTAGAACAACAAGTTAAACCATAGGTTACAGAGAATGAAGGAAATAGGCAGCTAAGAAGAGTCTTCATGATGTCACAAGTCTCAAAAATTGGCCTCAAAAACTTTTCCTACAAAGGGCCTTGCATTTAACAGAATCATACTGTGAAGTTATTTTTGCTCTAGCTCATTAACAAAGATAAAGGAGCAATCAGCTGACAGTGAAGCCTAACATTTGGGTCTGATACCAACAGAGGTGGACAGCTGAACAGACAGACCAGGAGAAAGATAGTTAAAGAAAGCCCTGCTGACACCACTGTCATACCAGGTGACTATGCTCAGGCCCAAGGAAGTGCCCTATTAGGATGAACATCAGACTCACAGGGAGAGAGAAACAGACTTCATTGAATTAGTCAAGCCAAGTCACTAGACAAATACATAAGCAAACAGCAACGAGTCCTGGAAAGGAGACAGAATCAGTACCCAGAGTTGCTACAATTTATGATCTAAAATACTCAGTTTTAACAAGAAAAAAATATGAGTTACACAAAGAAGCAGCAGTGAGACCCACACACAGGGAAAAAGAGCAGCAAGAAGATTCAAATGATGTTCAAATTGAGTCAAATACGTAAAAGCACATATTGCAAATGTGCCCAAGGAAGTAAAGGAAATCATGTTTAAAAACAAATAGGAAGTTATGAAATGTCTTATTAGGTAGAGAATATCAACAAAAACAAAATTAATGTTCTTCGTGGCAGTAAAGTATATCCTTTTGGGTTATCTCCTCTAATAAAATCATTTGCTTCTTATTGGGTGCAATATGCAGGTTAAGATGGAACTTCAAAGAGTCTGAACAATTGATTATTAGGGAATAGCACAAACAATGGCATAGTATTCTAGGAAAAAACAAAAACAAAAACCTTACGTTTATCCTTGGGCAGCCCTAATAAACAATTCTTCAGTATGATTATGAAAGGAAATGCAGGTATCCTCTTTGCTTTATTTAAAAGTTTTGGATAATTTATCTTTAAAAAATCCTCATTTGACTAGAAAGAGAAAGATATTCAAGACGGAGGAAACAACATGTACAAAAACAAGCAGTAGAAAATAACAGAGTATTTCTGGAGAACAAGTAATGCACTAATGATTATATGTCAGTTATTAGACAAAGAAGAGGAGGTTGCAGAGTTAGCAGCAAGAAACTACTTGTGTGCCAGGCTAAGGAAGAAGTTTGCACTTTATGTGAACATTAACCTGTATCCTTTGCAGATTTTAAATAAGACTGAAACATAATTTTAAAGAACATAGTAAAGAGAAAGGTAGAACTGAAGGGGAATAGACTAAAATCTTACATAGTTGTCTAGATCCATGCTTCACTACATTTAACGTGCATACAAATCACTTGGGGAAATTGTCAAAATTCAGGTTTGTATTTAGTAGATCTGGGATGGAGCCTGAGATTCTGCATTTCTTTGAAGCTCCCAGGTGATGCCAATGCTTCTGGTTTGTGTCTTACAAACTGAGTAACAAGAATCAAGATCAGCACTAATTAATGGAGTTATAATGCAACCCAAATATTTAAGTTTATTTTTTAGTAACCACATTCAAGAAGAGTAAAAAGAAACCATTGAAATTAGTATCAAAAATAGATTCTATGTAACCCAATAGATCCAAAATATTATCAGTTCAACATGTTATCAATTCGAAACATTAACCATCAGATATTGTGAATTCTCTTGTTCATACTCAGTGTCAGATATTCAGTTTGTCTTTTACACTTACAACACATTTCAATTCAGACTCTAAGATTTCACTGGAAATACCTGATCTGCATTTAGATTTCATAAAACTTACACTTGAAAAATCAGTCTTATTTCATCATGTTGTCTACTTGTCAGCACTATAATAAAGTCAAGACATTCTATTTTATTCATATATTGTATTCTTACATATTATGCTTCATTTGTTTTTATAACTTTAAGTACTTGAAAATAGTAGGTGCTTACTGTGTAGTCTCTAAATTATTTTAAAAACTTTTGCTCTGTTCATACTTGTGGGAAATAGCCAAGAGTGTCCGAAGTGGCATTCCACTTAGTGATTATCTGGGTACACACTGAGAAACTAAGACATTGGGGAGAGAGCTAATACAAATTCAAACTGAAATTGTATTACTCAACTGAAAGTCAGAGCAGAATAAAATTAAAAAGTAATTCAGAATAACTGAATGCTGACTTTAATCACTAAGCTAATTTTTACTCTTAATGTCTACATGTGTGCATTCACTAGGGAGTATTCTGGTTATTATTAAAAAGTCTGTCAGTTGGAGATCAAAATACAAATTGTAACACATAGGAATATTATGTGAATTTGTGTCACTCCCCTGAGAACTTCAGGTCTATAAAAAGCAATGAATGGATTACACGAAGACATAAATATGCTCCTGCATTTTCATCTGTGACAGCTATACTCTTACTGAAATGCAATCTTAAAACTACACCACCTTGGGCTATGAGCTCATCAGAGCTCTCAAGCTCAGCAGGGTCAAATCTGGCTAATGTTTGGAGAATGACCTCCAAGGAAAATCCAGGTGCAAGGGGAAATAATGCTAGTAATTCAATAGATGACATGGTTCCCTTTAAGTCACTAATAAGCAATTTCCCCTCAAGGCTGTTATTAGACACCATGCTACCGGATGCTTCTTCTTAAAGATTTAATATATGTGGACATTTAAGATCTCATGCATTTTTCCTGTCTTCTTTATTTCCATGATAATCATTCTATGTTAATTTTTTTTCAATTTTTATTGAGGTAAAATACATTTTTAAGTATAACAGGGATATTAAGTGCATTCACACTGTTGTGCAATCATCACCACCATCCATCTTCAGAACAGTTTTCATCTTGCAAAACTGAAACTTTCTGCCCATTAAGCAATAACTCCCCTTTCTCCCTCCTCCCAGCCCTTGGTAGCCATCATTCTACTTTCTGTCTCTATGATTTTGATTTCCCTAGGTATCTCATATAAGTGGAATCATACACTATTTATCTTTTTATTTCACTTAGGTAATGTCCTCAAGTTTCATCCGTGTTGTAGCATATGTCAGAATTTTGGTCTATTTTCTTGATCTTTCCAAAGAATCTAACTTAGTGAAATTGAGTGAAGAAGGCTGATTACTTGTCATGGCTAATTTTATGTGTCAGCTTGACTAGGCCATGTGATGTGAAGATATTTGGTTAAACACTCTCCTGAGTATGTCTGTGTGTTTCTGGATAAGATTAACATTTGAATTAGTAAACTGAGTAAATCAGATTGCCCTTCCCCATGTGGGTGGGCCTCATCCAATTCTTTGAAGGCTTGAATGGAACACAAAGGCTGAGTAAGGGATAATTTGCTCTCTCTGCCTGTCTCTTAGCTGAGACATTGGTCATTTCTTGCCTTTGGACTCAGTTGGAATGAAATTTTTACCATCAGCTCTCCAGGTTCTCAGACCATTGTACTCAGACTAAAACTTACCACTGACTCTCCCGGCTCTCTGGGTCTCCAGCCTGCTGACTGTAGATCTTGGGACTTCTCAGTCTCCATAATTGTGTGAGCCAATATTCATATATTATATGTAATACTGGTTACACCACTGGTTCTGTTTCTCTGGGGAACCCAGACTAATACACATAGTATTGCATGCCCAGTTCTATGAGTTCTTTTATTCCTTTTTGTACTGCCTGCTTCATAATTTTGACATTTCTACTTTATTTTGTGTGAGCCATTACTTTCTGCAAGTTTCCAAAAGCCATCTTAGCAACATGTTAGTACTGTCTCCCATAGTCGTTACCAGAGAGCTAATATATATTTGGACAAAATACCTTAAGATAAATATTCCCTTATTAAACCTTATGTTCTGCCCCATCAATCCTGCAACCTTAGAATCCAGTCCCACGCATACTTCCCTAACTTTGCCTATGCATATAGGTGAGGTCTGACAGTCAGGGGGAGTATTCCCTTTTTCTTCGTTGGGTCACATTTCCTTAGCCTGCTTATGCTGTGATTTGATGTACTTACTGATTTGTCAGCAAGAAGATAAGGTGAGTATAGGATTTGAGGAGGATACATGGTGTATATTTTCCTTAAGCAAGAGGGATACTAGTCTTAAACAAGGAGGACTGGCCATATTTGCAGAGTTTAGAGGGATATGGAATTTTTAAATACATAGTTTTTGTTTTTGATTTTTGCCCAACCAAAGCCCTGACCCTGGCAAAGCAGATGAGAAATTGCGAACTCAAATCTCTCTGTATGCATCTCTATTACTTTTATTATCAATTCCTAAGCCTGAATCTCAATTATTTTCTGCCCTTTGGGTGCATGCAAGAGATGAAGGACTTTTAAAAATTTTGCTAAGAAGGGCCTCTCACATTCACACTCCACCTTCATTTGATGATCAGGTACCCTTAGCTTTTCGTTCACTGTATTTTTCCAATAGGGCAATGGTATTCAGCAAAGCCTATCTGATTTCACTGTTGTTATAATTAACATTTCCCCCAAACCCTCACTTTTCTGAGATACTATACCTGCCGTTGAATTCTTTTATAGTGGTAGTCCATCCTAGCGGACTATCAGTAAAACTTTCACAATCGCATTGGTGCAATCCACTGGGGTTATTAGTGTGCCATCCACTACCAGTGAAGAGGTGCTCGTTACTAACTTACCAATGAGTGGTCCAAATCTGGAGTTTCATTTCTGAGTCTGCTTCCACCGACCAATCTAGCATCAATTGTCTTGAGTCAGATTTCCTGGGAAATGGATTCTGAAACAAACATTTGCATGCAACGCTTTAAGTGGGAGTATCATTGCTATCAAGAATTCAGGAGGAGGGAAGAAGGAACTGGCATATAGTCACAAAAAGGGCTCAGTCAATCTTATGGGGTGTTCCTTCAGAGCTGTACCCCTACAACCAAATAGGTCAGGACTTTATATTCCTACACCAACTAGTTCAGGGGTCAGCAGACTGTTTCTTTAAATACCAGGTAGTAAATATTTTTGCCTTTGTGGGTAACATGCATTCTCTGTCACATGTTCTATTTCTCCTCCTCTCCTTCTCTTCTTCCTCTTGCCCCCTTTATTGACCTTTTAAAAATGTAAATACCATTTTTATATTCTGCACCCAATGTAAATGGAACCCAGACCACCTCTGAAGAGTCAACAAGTATGTGCTTCCTTCATGAATGGGATGTGAGCTTAGGCCAGGTGGTCCTCTTGGACCTAGGGAAATTCCTACAGAAAGATCCATCTTTGTGTGTCAACCTCCAACATTTGCAGGAACTAAGTGTAATAAGTGACTCAGTTCTGAGTGGGGAATCTGGGTAGCACACCACCACATATACTACTAATGGAAGCTATAGTTTAGCAGGAGACTCAGACAGTAAACCATAAACATAATAAATAAGCAAGTAAATCAATAAATAGTACATTAGAAAGTTATAAGTGCTCTGGGGAAAAAAAGTAGAGTAAGATGAGGAGGATCAGAGATGCAAGATACATTTCATTTAAAGTAATTAGATAAACCTCATTAGGATGTTTAAGTATGTCTTTTCATGGAAATACAATAAAACCAACATTTCACATCCAGAGTTTGATGTGTTTTGACAAATATATGCAGTTGTATAAATATCATCACAATTAAGATATAGAACACATCCATTACCCACTCCCAAATTCCCTTATGTCTCTTTGTAGTCAACCCCCTTTTCCATCCTAAGCTCTTGGCAAACACCGTTCTATTTTCTATCCCTACAGTTTTGTCTTTTCCAGAACGACATATAAACGGAATCATGTAGTATTTATGTTTTCCTCTTCTTCCGCTTAACGTATGCTTTTGAGATTCATCCATGCTGTTGCATGTATTAATGACCCATCCTTTTTTTATATAGTTGAATAATATCCTATCAGTTTTTTTATCCATTACCAGTTCATGGGTATTTGGGTTGTATTCAGTTTTTTCTTTCTCCTCTTTTTTTTTTTTTCTTTAAGAATAAAGCTTATAAGAATATTCTATTGTAGGACTTTGTGTGAACATGTTTCCATTTCTTTGGGGCAAATTATCTTGGGACTGAATGGAAGGATCATAAGATAAATGTTCACATATATAAGAAACTGCCAAAATGTTTTCCAAAGTCACTATCCAATTTTTCATTCCCAGCGACAACATATGAGATTTCTAGTTGCTCCAGATTCTGAGCATCTTTAGGTATTATCAATTTTATCTTAGCCATATGAGTAGTTGCATAGTGATATCGCAGTTATGGCTTTATTTGCACTTTTCTGATGACTAAAGAGGTTAAGCATATTCTTATATGGTTTTTAACCATTTGCATATTTTCCTTGGTAAAGTATTTGTTCAAATATTTTGTCCACTTTATAATTGTTTTTCTGTGTTTTTATTATTGGGTTGTGAAAATGTTTCATATATTTCTGGTGCAAATCTGGCATCAGATATGTGTTCTGCAAATATTTTTTTCCAGCCTATGACCTGTTTTTTCCCTCTACTTGACAGCAACTTTTGAAAAATATAAGTTCCTAATTCAAAGTCACAAAGATTTTTATCTACTTTCATTTCCTTTTGAAATTTTACAGATATAGTACTTCCATTTAGATCCCTAGTCAATATCAAGTTAGTTTTTATATGTGAAAATCTAATTTTTCCAGTGCCATTTGTTGAGAAGACTCGCGTTTTAACCACTGAAGTATCTTGGGGTTTTTATAAAATAAATGTTCTGTTTCATTACTGATTATTTGTCTATTTCATCGATCTGTACACCCCTACATCTTGATCATTGTGTCTTTTAACTATGTGAGCGTAGATCATTTAAACGTGGGATTAGGAGGACAATATGGACACTAATAAGAAGATACAGTATTTTATTTTTAAGCAATATGACAGAACTTATTTCTTATGAGACATCATCTGCTAAAAATAAGGCAATGAAATATATTTAATAAAGGTATCAAGCACATGCATAATATCCTTCATATTTTCAAATAAAAATTTTAGTAACAAGGTAAGTTAGATATTCAAGGATTTAAAATATGTAACATTATTATTCATAAACTTTTTTGCCTCCATCAAAATGAAAACATTGCATATTGGTGCTTTATTAAATTTGTTCCTCAAGGGTTTATTAAGATCAAGACATTCACTTCACTGTGTTTGAAGATGGAACTCTAAAGATTGTCTCTGTCCTCAAGGTTTCAAGGTGATGAGGAAATATATACACATAATCACAGAATTCTGTGGTTAGTACTATAAGCATGCAGTCTTTTCATTGAATTCAGGAGGGCCTTCCAGAGGAAAGATGCTCGCACTAAACTTTGGAGACTGAATAGAATCTTTCCTGATAAATTATTAGATTGAATTATATTGGGTGAAAGATGACATTTGTGTGAAATTTTGCTTTTGTTTTTCTTTTTTTTTTACTGATGACCTGAAAAGTCTTTTTTTTAATTTTTGTCACTCCCAAGTTACATGTTGAAGACAAAAATTAGTCAAATGCTTTTCTCAATAATTTCCTTAAAATATGGTGTTCTTTTCCCTTTAAATGATTGAAGCACTTGCCAAGCAATTACCTGTCTTCATTTCAGAGATAAGAAATAGAAGAACAATACCTACTCACCCTACTGCCTAATAAACATTCAAACCAGGTTCTATAGGCTTAATTATTTTATCAGAGGGCATTTCAGAAGCTCACAAATGTGAATGCATTCTCTAGTGTGGGTAGCCACCTCTTGAGCAGTAATTTATACTTTGGTAGGTTCTGAATGCCTTTGGATGACAATGATGATGATACAGTGCAAGGAAGCTATGATTTATCACAAATGATACACACAACAAACTACTGGAGAAGCATCCAGTGAGACCTAAAGATCTCTGGATCCCTCACTCATCACATTGAGTCTTAAATGCTGTTTCTGTTTTCTCTCCTAGTCTGTCACTGACACTTGATAAATTATTTAAAATTAAAAAATTAAAATGGAAGGGATTTGATGTAATATTCAAAATCTAGTTCATTAGGCTATGAAATTAAATGAGCATAAATTAATTTTAACCATAGTTATTTCCACAAAATAACCATTGCTTTGACTGTGGGATTAAAGACATTTAGGTGATTTTTTTTTCCTGAAAATATTCAGTTAAATATAAGATTTAGGGGGAAAAAAAACTCATTTGTTGTTATCACTGTGTCCAGAAATTAATACAGGATTATTGAAAGGTAGTTTTATTATTTAACAAACATTATAAAGCTAGCATTTATTTGTATTAAAGCTGCAGGTTATGTAAATTATCTTACTTCCATACGTTTGATTAGAATTATTTTCATTTAAATCAACAACTGATGTTCTAATTCAAAAGTTTTGGCTTGAAATTATAATTACTTAAAATGGTAGAAGAAATAATTATTTGTTTAGTAAACACGAGACAGTCTTAGGAAGGCAAATAACAAAAGAATACTTTGGGGATAACAGTTTGAGATCACGACACAGTTTGAGATCATTACGGTATTGCATCACCGTAACTGGGACTGAAATATGTGAGTATCTATAATATTGGACAGCATTTACCTCCTTACATTCTGAATCAAATATGAAAAACATATGCTCAAAAATATTTATTTGTCTTGTTTAAAGAAGTGTTGAAATTTCCTTACCTTCTTTCCCAAAGAAAACTGAAATTCCCATGAAAGCTAAAAGGTTTAATTAACTGTACAATACAGTTATTTTTTGACTTAGAGATTTTTCTTTCAAAGCCCAAGCATATTCTCAGTGGTGCAAGACTCCAGAAGTAATATAAAAGGGAAAACTTAGAGGACTTTGAAGCTGGTATCTGTCCAATAGCTAAATTACATCGAAATTTATACTAGAGTTTATTTTCTTCTCTCAGAAAGTTTCCTTATGCAGTCCTCTGCAAAATACATGTTGGTAATAAAAGGCACATAGACTAAAAGAACTCCAGAATAAGAGGGGGAAGAATTAATTTTGAGTGCCCAAGATATGCCCTCAACTTTACACATAAACCTCACAATAACCCTAGGACTGGGCATTACTTTACATGATAGGCAACACACACACATACACACACACACACTGAGATTAAATCACTTGTTTCGTTTCATACAGCTGATACACAGCAATGTCAAGATTCACATCTAGATACATATGAACCACATTGTCTCTATAATGTAAACACTCGAGAGGACCTAAAATATATAGGATATACAGGATACAGGAATACCTCATTTTATTGTAGCTTGCTTTATTGTGATTTGCAGTTACTGTAATCTTTAGCAGCCTTGCATTCAGCAAATCAATCGGTGCCATTTTACCAACAGCATCAGCTCAATTCACGTCTCTGTGTCCCATTTTGGTAATTCTTGCAAAATGTCAAACTTGTTCTTTATTATTATATTATGGTGCTGCTACTGTAATTGTTTTGGGAGCACCATAAACCATACTCATATAAGACAGTGAACTTAAGCTGCAAATGTGCCTGCTCTGACTGCTCCACCAACCAGCTGTTTCCTGTCTCTCTCCCTCTTTTCAGGCCTCTCTATTCTCTGAGACACAAAAATATTTAAATTAGGCCAATTAATAATCCTACAATGGCCTCTAAATGTTCAAGTGAAAGGAAGGGTCCATCAACATGGCAAACTTCATTGTTTTCTTATTTTAAGAAATTGCCAAAGTCACTCCACCGTGATCAGTCAGCGGCCACCAACATCGGGCACAACCTTCCACCAGCAAAAAGTACGACAACCTGAAGGCTCAGATGATGGTTAACAATGTTCAGCAGCAAAGTATCTTTTAATTAAAGTATGTACATTGTTTTCTTAGACATAACACTATGGCATATTTAATAGACTATAGTAGAGTATAAACATAACTTTTATATGCACTGAGAAACCAGAAAATTTGTGTGACTTGTTTTCCTGTGATATTCACTTTACTGTGGTGGTCTGGAACCAAACCCACACTATCTCTGAACTACACTCTGTATAAGAGCATAGACTCCCTAAGAGGTGAAGTAACTTATAAAAAATATGTAGATAATGGATTTCTGATCCTGAACAAAGATGGAGTAGATGCCCTTCTTCCTATTTCTCCCCTGAAGTGCAGCTAAAACCCTGTGCATTACATATTAACTACACATAAGAAGGCTCTGAAAGGCAGAGAGAAGAAAGCAGATCACCTAGGGAACTCAGGACCCAAGGAAAGACATGGCAGTGTGTTCCCTGGGTCTTCATTTTGCTTCATATATCACAAACCGAGCTCTGAAGAAGTTGGCAATTTGAAAACACCAACGAGCACAGAAAAAAGGGCCACAATGAAAACCTGTTTTCTGTAGCCTAAAGACCAGAAAAAGGTCAGGAATGCAAGAGAGTAGATGTTTGGATCATAACTGCTTTACTCCAGTCAAACACCATGGCTCCAAACACAGTGGCTCCATCCCTACTCTCATCAGCAAAGGCTGAGTGGGGAGTCAAGACTTCCAACCATATCAGGCTATAACAAGTTATCTTGTTTCTCTCACAGAGAGTTGATGTCACCAGACGCCTAGTGAGAATCCAGAATTTCCATCACTACCCAGCAGTAATGTGCATCCCTGCACCTCTGAGTCAGAATGTCAGAGAAGTCATGGGAAGCTGTGAACTGCATCCCATTCCACCAGTAACATGACCTTCTTATCAAGTAAGGAAAAGTAACGAGGTGCTCCTCACCCTCACAGCCAGGGTGGATGCCTAGAAAATATCCTGAATTCCCACCTACACTGAGCATCCTTCTCCTCTATTCCAGGGTATCAGCAGAAGTTGAGTGGGGAACCTAGACTTCTACCACTACCTGGCAGTAACAAAGCAGCTTTTCCTCTCCCACAATCATCCTGTTTCCAGAAGACACTTGATAAAACAGAAGATTTAAAATAGATCCAGAGTGTCCTAATATGAGATACAAAATGTCTGGGACAATAGAGAAAATCATATATCATCCCAAGAACCAGAAACATCTCAAGTTGAATCAGAAAAGACAATTAACAGACAGCAACACTGAAGTGATACTAATGTTGGAATTATCTAACAAAGTTTTCAAAGCATCTATTATAAAAATACTTCAGCCAGAAATTACAAGCACACTTGAAACAAATGAAAACAAAATAGAAAGTCTCAACAAAGAAATAGAAGATATAAAGAAAAACCAAATGAAAATTTTAGAACTGAACATAAAATAGCTGAAATAAAAACTCAATGAATACGCTCAACTATAGAATGGAAAGAATAAAAGAAAGAATCAGTGAAATTACAGATTACAAGTCTGAACAACTGAGAGAAAACACACTGAAAAAAAACAATCAAAAGATCCTCAGGGACCCACAGGGTTATAACAGAAGATCTAAAATACATGTCATCAGAATCTCAGAAGAAGAGAAAGAAGGTGGTACTGAGAAAATATTGAAAGAAATAAGGGCTAAAATCCCCAAACTTGGCATACAAACAAACAAAAAACAACCCATAAACTTACAGATTAAAGAGGCTGAGCAAACTCAAAATAAGATAAACCCAAAGGCATCCATGCCAAGACCCACCAGAATCAAACTTCTTAAAATGAAAGATAGGAAAACAAAGCCCTGAAAGCAACAAGGGAGAAACTATACCTGACTATGAGAGAAGAGGATTCTAATAACAGTGTAGTTCTGATTAGAAACCAAAAAGAAATGATACAGCATTTTTCAGGTAATGAAAGCAAGGAATAGTCATTCTGGAATCCTGTATCTTGCAAAAGTATCCCAATCTTGCAAAAGTATCCCATAGGAATGAAGCAACATAAAGACATTCTCAGACAAAGGAAAACTAAAAAGAGTTTATCACCAGGAGACCTATCCCAAAAGAATGGCTTACGGAAATTCCTAAAACAGAAAGAAAATGATAAAATATTGGAGTATTAGGAATAAAGAAATAACAACAGCAAGTAAAAATATGAGTAAATACAATGGCCATTCATTTCTGAGGTTTCAAAATTATGTTTGATATTTGAAGGAAAGGTTATAGCATTTTTCTAATGTGCTTCTCAAGGTGTAGAAAGGAAGTATTTAAGAAAATTTGTATTATAAATGGGTGAAGAAAAAGACTTTAAAAGGAGTTAAGCTTTCTATATTTCACTGTAATTGGTAAAATGTCTACATCAATATGCCATGATAAATTATGTATGTAAATGTAATACCTAGAGTAACCACTAAAAAATCAATACAGAGAAATACACTCAAAAACACTAAAGATCAATCAAAGGAAATTCTAAAAAATGTCCAAGTAACTATTGATACAAACAACTACTTGGGTGGATTTCAAGGACAGTTTGTAGGGTGAAAAAAAGCCAATCTCAAAAGGTCATACATTATTTGATTTGATCTGACTTATACAGCATTTTTGAAATAACAAAATTTTATTGCTGGATAACAAATCAGTATTTTCTGAGGGTTAGGAATGGTGGAGAAGTGTGGGTATTACTATAACGGGGTAGCATGAGAGGAATCTTTGTTGCGATGCAGTAATTCTGTTATCTTGATTGTAGCGACAGTTACATGATTCTACACATGATAAAATGACACAGAACTATAAACACACATTTTATCAAGTCACTTTCCTTGTTTTGTTATTACACTATAGTTGCATAACATAAAACCTTTGGGGAAAACTGGGTTAAGGGTACATAATTATCTGTCTATAATACCTTTTTCAATTTCTTGTGAATGTATATTTCAATAAAAATTTTTTAATTCATATTTAATGGCAGAACTTGTTTGAGTGTAGGTTTAAAAAATTCCTTGATAATAGCAAAGAAATGCATAGGCTGGGAGTCAGAATATGTGGAACCAAGGTAGCCATATTTTCTTTGAGATTCCTCACCCATTTAAAAATGTATTTCTGATTGTTAATATAGACAACAAGGAAACTTAATTAGACCACCAGGGTAGGAACTCTATATCGAGATACTAGCCAGTCCAAGCCTAAGAACACATTATTACATGGCAAATATTTTTGAGAAAGTGGCAGATTTGCTCTCATTCTTGAGAAGAAAACATCAATTCTTATTTTACGATCTTTATGGTAAAATGACATTTATAAAATTTATGGCCTTCCATACATTGTCTCTTTGGTGTGACCTATCTCAAAAGGAAAGCATTGTACAATTTCTGGGCTTTCACTGATTTGCTATTACATCTGATGGGATTCACACAAATCATCAAAGTGCCTGAGTTTGGGAGGTGAACTTTTCACACACCCTCTGTTTAAAAATACAAGACTCAAAAAAAAAATAGTAAAAAAAAAAAAAGTAGTGCTCTGGAATAAGGCTCTAGGATATACTGGAAACTCATAAATCTTTCTGGCTTCTCAAGTAAGACTAACTAGGTAGCTGTAGTGGTTTTAAACATAAAAAGAAGAAATAAAGAACATGAGTTAGTATAATGATTATTTTTTAGTATTTATATGGCTACCTACTGTTTATTAGTTGTCTAATTTATTTTATATGATAGAATGTCAAAATCTTCTTGCTAAATTTTCCAAGTCAGCTAATTCTTTTGCAAGAAAGTCTTCACTTCATAAATATTAATACATTAAAATTTGCTTGATGCAAACGCTACAACGTTTGTATCAAATGAATACAGAATATTATTAGTTTTATATTTTGCTTTAGTTTAGATTTGTGTCTACCCACGGAGAGATGATTCTTTAGTACTACGTAATAAGAAAATATGTAAATTTTAGGAATGGATGTAGTCACCTATTATTAAAATATTATCAATGATTATCTTTACTTTTATATATATAGTGAGTATCAATAGTCATTGTTACTAATTTTATAGCTTATCTCCCCTCTTTATAAGATTATTCTTACATTGTTTTTGTGTGATGGATATATTTATATTACTTGTATCAATTTAGGAGATGTTTCAATGAATAATATAAAACACAATTTAATTTTTTTATCTGAATATTCAGTCATTTTTTCTAAGAAATATATTAATTGATAACTTTTAGTTTTATTTGGACCATGCAATTCTACAAAACTAAAAAAAAATGACCTAGGCCATTTTAATCTTTGCAGAGCACATAGCTGAAATACAGTAGATACTTAATAATTATTAATGAATATGTCTTCATGAGAAAAATAAACAAAGAGTAAATACTTTCAAAAATGAAATAACAGTTTATATGCATGTAGCCATGCTCTATTTTTAAGCAAAATGTGCCTATATGTGTTTGCATGCATGTATGTGTCTGAAATATCTGACAAGGTATTACTATTCAGCGAGACATTAATAGCTGTATTATGTTAAAAATTACCTCTGGAAGGAAATTAAAAAATGAGTGTATCCATAATATTCCCAAAACTCAAAGGAAAATAGCCCTAAAGAAAAATATTCAGCAAGCCAAAAATTAGACTTAATACACAGTATCTCTTCTTTTCTGGTGTGCAATTATCGAACTGACTTCACTATTTCTTACTGTTAGTAATGTAAGAGATCATGAGTGTATTAACATGTAGAAGCAAATAAGATTTCTCACTAAAATTTCTATTGTTAAACTAGCTTAGTCATTGTATATAGAAGGGAAAAAAACTGTATCTTGGCTAATGCCTAATTCTAGGAATCCTACACCACTTTCTCTGAGTCTATTTCAGAACCATTTTATGGAATGGTAAATACTTATTACATATACCAAAATTCCCAGCAACCCCAACAAGGCAAACATTATTTTGAATCACAAAACTCTCTTCAAAATTTAATCACGGCCTCAAAATTCTTAAGAAACTCTAAGAAACTATTGGCAATGGAACAGAAAAATATGATATTCATAATTGAGATCAATTTACCATTCTTTTTTTAGGTAACATGCTAAAGACTTCCTCTAAAATCTAAGCCCTACTGGTTAGTGCATCTGAAATGTTTATAGTGAATTCTGTACTATCACAACACATAATAATGCAATTCGTGTCTAAATGTGAAGTAACTGTTGTACATTTCTACTTAGCAACACTGAAATAGAACACATGCATCCCAAATGAGACAGCAATTTCCATCTCTAGTTCTTCCACTCTAGAGTATCTCTTATAGGAGTGGACAAAGGATGTATGTAGAATTTAAGCGTTGATAAGAGAGTCGATAAATAAATTGCAGTATATTCAGAAAATGGAATATAAGCAGTTAAAATTAATAAATTAGTACTTTCTATATTAATTCTTTATTCATTCAACAAATATTCTTTCGGCATTTTCCTCACTCATTCCACCCTGAGTCAGATACCTTCCATAATACTTTTCCATATTAGCATTATTTCTTATTGCTACCGTGCTTACAATACAAACAGTTGTTACCAGGTGAAAAGTGGTAATCATTAAGAAAATAAATTTCTCCTGCAAAATGAATATGTGAATAAGCATTTCATCTATCAATATGTTTTCTTTCATGCTTATGAGAAAACAGTAGCAAAGACACATACATTTACAATTTTTTTTTTTTACTTAAAATCAAGTAAGGAACAACTCTCTTCCTGCACTCCTTATCCACTATTTTTCTCAGTATGAAAAACACATTTGCCATTTTCTTTCTCCATTATATAAATAAAAAAATAATTCCCATGTAATCGTCTCACTTGCAATGAATCAAACTTTAAAGAACTCTAAACAAATGTTTTTAAAATCTCATAATATCTTACATTGTGCTCAGTAGAAACAAAAGTTCCCTTTAGAAATGTTAGCTATTATTAGGTTATCTGCTGAGATAATATAAGTAAAAGTGAAGGTGAAACAGTTATTATTTCTGGAAGTGACTTTTATTTTTTACTTTATTCAATGAGTCCTGAAATGATACCTCTAATTTTACCCTTTTTTTTTTTTTTTGCTTTTTTCCCCTATTTCTCATTAGAATACATCATAGTCATATGTAGAAGAAAGTCATAATATTGTCATCAATGCCATTTTGAATGACATCTTATTCTAATAGCATGTCTCTACTACTTCCTGATTTCCTGTTAGACTTTCAGCCTCAAGTTTGCTTTTATACCTGTGTTTGCATTCAATGTATCAATTGGCATTATTTGAAGTGTAATTTTCTTCAATCCAATTCCACCCATATGTTTTTCACAGTTACTGGATAGTACATTCCTGAGAGTAGAGGTTTTGTTTATTTAATTCTGTAATTTGCCATGGAAATTGACAATTCATTCATTCATTCATTTTTAATTTTTTTTTAAGAGGAGGTACTGAGGATTGAACCCAGGACTTTGTGCTTGCTAGGCATGCACTCCACCACTTGAGCTACATCCTGCCCCCTGAAATTGGCATTTTTATCTGCCAACTAGAAAGTAACTACTAATTATTTTTCAAAGAAAGAAAGAATGTTCTCGTTTTCTGAGTTCATCTGACTGCATTTGCCCAGTGAAATTACATTTCTATTGCAGATTGTATTCATTATTGGGCTAAGATAGATGTCTGTTTTGGTAGCATTCTTTTATTTTTCATTAACCATAATATCCTTAAATTAATATTTTAATTTCTCTGAACTTTTTAAAACAACAGAAATTAAAACATGTTAATTGTAATTCTTATTAAAATGAGCAGAATAGATTATATTTTGAATTACACAAATAACTTGGAACTATATTCCTACAATTTAAATATGACTTTCATCTATTTATATACTGTATATGATTGGCTGTTTTAAATAATATGTGTCATATTTCATTTTTAAGATTTGATCCATATGCATGAAAGCACTTTACTTAAGGAGGATTTCTTTTTACCAATTCTGTCCTTTAAAATATATTTCTTATGGATTCCAAGCAGCAACACTGCATAATGAACCACATAATCAATTTTCTGAATGTATCAGGCTTAATTTTTTTTCACTTATAAAACTAATTTCAGGTGTATTCAAACACTTAATCTTTTTCCAGTTTTATTGAGATATAGTTGTCATATAACATTGTGTAAGTTTATGTTGTACAATGTCATGATTTGATACACTTGTATACTGCAAAGTGATTACCACCATAGGGGTAGTTAACAACTATACCACCTTACATAATTGCCTTTTCTTTTTGTGGTGAGAAAATTTAAGATCTACTCTCTTAGCAACTTTCAAGTATATAATAATAATATATATAATTGTAATTACTTACAGTTATATATTTTATAATATAATACTATATAAAATATAGTGTTGTTATTATACTCACTATGTTGTATATTAGATACCCAGAACTTATTCATCTTATAACTGGAAGTTTGTATCCCTTGACCAACAACTTCCCATTTCCCCATCCCATAGCTCCTGAAAACCACCATTCTATTCTGTTTCTGAGATTACCATTTTAGATTCCATTTATAAATGATATCATACAATATTTGTCTTTCACTGCATAACTTCATTCACTTAGCATAATGCCCTCAGGGTCCATCTACGCTGTCACAAATGGCAAGATTTACATCTTTCTCGTGGTTGAATAATACTCCATTGTCTATATTTACCACATCTTCTTCATCCATTCATATGTAGATAGACATTTAGTTGTTTCCCTATCTAGGCTATTGTGAATAATGTTGCAATGAATGTGGGAGTAAAGATAGTTAGAAAGTCTAATTTTATTTTACTTGGATATATACCCAGAAGTGAATTTCTGAATCATACGGTAGTTTTATTTTTAATTTTTTGAAGAGCCTCTACACTGTTTACGTAGCAGATGGTACCAATTTACATTCCCACCAACAGTACACAGAGGTTTCTTTTTTCCACATCCTTGCTGAATTACCCCCTGTCTTTTTGATAATAGCCATTCTGACAGGTGTGAGGTGATACCTCATTGTGATTTTGATTTGCATTTCCCTGATGGTTAGTGATGCTGAACATCTTTTCCTGTACTTGTCACCTCTTTGTTTAAATTTATTCCCAAGTATTTTATTGTTTTTGATGTTATTGTGAATAAAAATGTTTTATTTCTTTTTCAGATAATTTAATGTTACTGTATAAAAATGCAACTGATTTCTGTATGTTGATTTT
This sequence comes from Camelus bactrianus, assembly GCF_048773025.1. Lineage (NCBI taxonomy): Eukaryota > Metazoa > Chordata > Mammalia > Artiodactyla > Camelidae > Camelus > Camelus bactrianus. The sequence goes on from NC_133539.1 coordinate 35,867,355, forward strand.
TGTACCCTGCAAACTAAATGAATTTGTTCATCAGTTCTTATAGTTTTTTTGGTGGTGTCTTTAAGATTTTCTAAATATTTCTAAATTTCTAAATGATCATATCATGCACAGAGACAATTTTACATTTCCTTACTGATTTGGATGATTTTTGTTTCTTCTTCTTGCTTGATTGCTCTGACTAGAACTTCCAGTAGTACATTAAATAGACGTGGTGAAAGCAGGCACCCCTGATTTTAGAGAGTACACATCCAACCTTTAATTATTAAGTGTGATGTTAGTTGTGGGCTTTTTATTTATGACCTTTATTATGTTATGTTCCTTCTATACGCATTTTGTTAAGTTCTTAAAATGAAAGGATTTGTATTTTGTCAAGTGCTTTTTCTCCAGTCAATGAGATTATTATATATTTTAAATCTTTTATTCTATTAATGTGGTATATCATATTTATTGATTTGTGTATGTTTAACCATCCATGCATTACAAGGATAAATCCCTCTTGATCATGCTGTATGATTCTTTTAGCATGCTGTTAAATTTGGCTTCCTAATATTTTGTTGGGAATTTTTACATCTATTTTTATCAAGGATATTGGCTTGTAGTTTTCTTTTCTTGTATTGCCCTTACCTGGCTTTGGTACCAGCATAATGTTGGCCTCATAAATGAGTTTGAGAGTAATCCCTTCTCAATTTTTTGGAAGAGTTTAAGACTGACACCCATTCTTCTTTAAATGTTTGGTAGAATTCAGCAGGGAAACCATCTGGTCCTGAGCTTTTCTTTGCTGGGAATTTTTTAAATTACTGATGCAATCTTCCTACTCATCATCGGTCTGTTCAGAACTTCTATTTCTTCAGGATTTAGTCTTGGTAGTTGTATGTTTCTCAGAATTTATCCATTTCTCCTAGGTTATCCTTTTTTTTTTTTCCATATAATTCTTCATACTAATCTCTTATGACTGGGACTTCTCTGCTGGACTCCTGAACTTCCACAAAGGCTGTCACATCCTGATTGTCTGGGACAGAGTTCTCCAGGGGCTCCCAGACTGTGGCTGAAAGGGGCTGCAGCTGTCACAGGTGACTGCTGGATACACAACTGGCAGTGAAGTCTGTAGACCAATTACCCCACCCACAAGTGGGTGAGCCTCCTCCCAGATCCCTTGGCATTTAGTTCTGGATCCCACAGCTCCCACAAAGGCACTTTTGTCTGTGGATGGATGCCAAACTGTTGTTGAAGGGAAGACACATGCAAGGGACATTTTACTTGGCCATCTTGATAATGCCATTCCTCCAAAATAATATTTTAAAATAATGCGTCTATTAATTTGAAAACTTAATATTTTTACTAAAAATGATTGGTAATCCTACAATTTTCCTAAACCTAGATTCAGCCAATATTATGTAAGTGCTTTTCTATATGATATTTAAGATGATTTTTACAATAATTATGTGAGGTGGATAGCAATGTCCAATTGTATAAAAAGAAAAAAAAAATGACTTTCAGAGAAGTTAGCCACTTGTCTAAAAGCACCTCTCTAAAGGTGGAAAAGTGAAGAAATCAAAAACACAAAGACAAGAAAATCAAGACTTTCTTCCCTATAAGGAAGGAAGAAATATATACACATTTTTAAAAAATCCCAAATAATGTGTTGACTTCATTTGGTATATCATGTGACTTTGATAATAATTTACTAAAAGTTTAAAACTTTCTTTTGCTGAATAGGTAAAGCATACCAAAGTGGTGAAACAAACTATAGAAAGCAAAAGTCAGCTCAGTCTATTCAAAAAATAATTAAAAGATTAATAGAACATTCATCTCCCTCAGGTTGGCATGATTTCATCTCTGCTTTTTTCCTATTCTCATCCTGATGATCAATTGTGTTATGCACAGCAATCTGTCAAAATGTGCTATATTAGCAAATGTGGGATGCTTTGCTCATCTTCCCCTCAGAGCCTATGCATTTTAATAGGACAAGTGAACTCAAGACAGTATTTGGAAGGAAGTAAATGCAGAGAGTAAGTCAAGATTATCTTGCTTTGATATTCTTTATTTTTTTTCCTATTGTTTAAAGAAGTGTTTGGTGATCATGCTTCGTTCAATCAGAAAGTATTAGTATCCTGTACGGAAACATATGTTATAGTTTTAAGCAAAACAGGAGAAAACATACATAATTTTTATTTTAAATTCCTATAATGACTCACAGCATTCTGTAATAAACAACTGACGTAAACTCCTTTTTAGTTAGAAAGAATCTTGCTCATTTGACATTTCTTCTGTCTATAGTTGAACTCTTTCAAGTTAATTCCTTTCATACTAACAATTTATTTTACTTCTTCAAGGATTAGTAACTTTTGTCATTGAAATAATGGCACATACAAATTCCCAAAATGGCAATAATTTATTAGACCTCCAAAAGAATAACATCAAAATATTTTCTAATCACTTAAAGTCTCTAAGATTATCTGCTAAGCTATTTTATCTCTTTAAAAACATTTATTGAGGCATAATTGACAAATAACATTATATTAGTTTTAGGTGTACAACATAATAATTTGATATTTTTATATATTGCAAAATGAGCACCACAGTAAGTCTAGTTATCATCCATCACCTTACGTAGTTATAACAGAATTTTTTCTCTTCTAGTGAAGACTTTTAAGATCCACTCTCTTAGCAACTTTCAAATATGCAATATAGTCTAACTATTGTCATCATGCTGTACATTATAGCCTCAAGACAATTATTTTATAACTAGAAATTTGTACCTTTTGAACCCCTTCAACCATTTCACACACTCCCAACCCCCACCTTTGACAATCACCAATCTGTTCTCTCTATCTCTGAGCTTTATTTTGTATTGTTGTTGTTGTTTTTAATTCCACACGTGAGAATATGTGGTATTTCTATTCGTTAACCTATTTATAGCAGTTAGGCTGCATTCTGCTATGAGTAATGAAAGACCCAACTAAGTATAGCTTAAAAAAATAAGATTTATTCTTTTATATAATAAGATTTATTAGTTCATATAACAAGAATTCTGTAGAAAGGATGGTTTCAGATTGACTAACTTAGAAACTCAATGTGTTTTCCTTCAGAGTCATAAAATGGCTACAGAAATTCTAGGCATCATCATTTTACTCAGCAACATACAAAGGAGTAAAAATTAGGAGAATCCCTAATTTCTGTTCTGTTCTAAGATTGAGAAAACTTTCTGGGAAATGCCTCAGCAGATGTCTCCTTACTTTGTATCCATCAGGTTTGCATCACATGCTAATACCCAAAGCAATCAATGTCAAGGGGAATGAATCTTTTATGAGTGGCTTAGACTTTATTCACTGGTCAAATCAATGCCAATAAGTGAATAAAATCTGGTTTCTGTTATCAAAAAATAAGGGAGATGAGAAAAAGACAAGTATCATATGATATCACTTATATGTGGAATCTAAAAAATGATACAAGTGAACTTATTTGCAAAACAAAAACAGACTTACAGACATAGAAAACAAACTTATCGTTACACCAAAGGGGAAAGGGGGAAGGGATAAGTTAGGAGTTTGTGATTAACAGATATATACTACTATACATAAAATAGACAAACAACAAGGATCTACTGTGTAGCACAGGGAAATGTATTCAGTATCTTGGTAATAATCTATAATGGAAAAAGAATCTGGAAAAGAATATATGAATTTATTATTGTAATGACTTTAATCCTCATGGGTTCTTTGGGCAGTATCCTCTCTTAAAATTGCATTTAAACTATTAATTTAAGAATAGTTAAAAATAAAGAGTAGATGTCTCATTTGAAAAGGACCTGCCAAATTACTGATATGTGCCATAATACTTTAAGTCTGAACTTAATAGCACTACCCAGCCTTAGAAATAGCTGAATCAAGAGCGAGTCTTTGCAGGGCTGCACGTTATTAAGTGATACCTGTTAATAAACAAGCCGCTCCATCTGTTGTGCGGTGATGCATTCTCTCCAGACCTCACAGACTCAACTTTCACATGTCAGTGTTCAAGTGTAAATCAGAAAGGGCCACCCAAATACTCTGGAAGCTGAAGAGCTGTTTAAACTAAATAAAGGTGCATTCAACATGATAGTCTTGTGTGGATTACTTTTAATTTACTGCACTGTGGGGGCATTACCTCACTAGATAAAACTGCATTGTTCTAATGTCAGGTTGCATATTTTAATTCAGGTTTGTTTTTCTTTTCCCCTCAGGCTACATGTATTTTAATTTCATTTACACATGTGTTAAGTGACTTTAAAACTCTATTTTATTTACACCCTATTATGTAAATCCCTCTTCTCTACAAGAATGCCAATTGACTCTTGAATATCTATGGAGTTTGAGAACTAGAATACAATTTCCTTCCTCAACTTCTCACTTTTTCTGTAACATAAATAAATCAAAATAATTTTCTAGGTGGAAACATTGAGTATTGTTTATAATAAAAATAAGTTAACCTTTATCCTCACCAGAAAAAGAGAAGAAATATCTAGAGCTAAAAGGTCAAATTAGTATGGTGTCTATTTCCCTAAACAGATATCTGTTAGTCTATATAGCGTATCTTGTTATTCCCACTCAAGTACTTTTGTATATCTGTTGTGGCATGTTTCAAATATGAACATGTTAGGCAGTTAGATAGAAACGAGCACCGGGCCAGGAGGAGAGAGAGGGGAAAGGAGTAACCCAGAAAATGTATGCCTGCACTCAGGACAAGGGGCTCCAAAAACTTTTGCTTTCTCTAAATAAGGGTCAGCAAAGAAGCTGGCTAGAATCGAACGCTGCGGCTGCACAATAGAGAGAAGGACTGGGTTTAACTTGACCCAATGCTCATTACAATGTAATTAACATTGCAGTTTGAGCCCCGTCCTATAGGTTTCTCTGTGTGCATTGTGGGTAAGAACATGCACAAAAGGAGTGGGTATTCCTGAGCACAAGAAAACTGAGCTGTCAATCAGCCTGAGCATTCAAAGAACCTGTGCCATGAATCAATCAATCATGAAAACACCCCCTAAGCCAGGATACAAAAAACAGGAAAAACAAAGGAGCTGGGCCATTTTTCCTCTCTTGGACTGCCCTGTTCCCAATTCTCGGGAGTGTACAATAGTACTACCTTCTTACTTTACTAATAAAATCTTGTTTATATCAGGCTTTCTGTCTCTCATTAAAAATTCATTTTTGGGGGGTGACTAAGAACCGAGGTAATTCTTACTTCCCTCCTCCTGGTAACAAAGAGATTTCAAAATTTTTGTTTTTTTCATTAAGTATATATATCGAAGAGTTAAGTGTCAGGGCACTGGGCTAGGCTGTAGACATAGAGTCCCGAATAATAATCACTCCTTTTACTCATAGAGGAAATACATTACCTAGTTTGGACACAAACACACCAATTAATTAAAAATTAGGCATACATTGATTTGTGAAAAGAAAAAAGCACATTCAGGAAAACTGAAATATATACATATATAAATTCTTTCTTACCGTTTTTTTCTCAGTATTTATCAGTGTTGATAAAATGAGAACTACCGGTGAAAGTTTTAGACCTGAAACCCAGACTGGCTGGAACCAGAAGGCTGATGATTGAGATTCCTGGAACACCACCCTGTTACCACTCCACCAACCAATCAGAGGAGGGTCACACACCCTGCTGACTTTTCCCCAAATTCTGCCTATAAAAACTCCTCCCTGAAAATGGTCAGGAAGTTCGAGTCTTTTGAACACAAACTGCCCCATTCTCCTTGCTTGGCCATTGCAATAAACCCTTCTCTGCTCCAAACTCCAACATTTCAGTTTGTTTGCCCTCAAGTGAACTTGGATTCAACAACACTCCAATGTGTCTGGATTTTTTTCCCTTCATTTTGTTAGTCATAAAGTCCACCAAATACAGTAATTTGTATGAATACAAATCTATTTTCGAATTATAAGTGCTCTTCAGACAATCATTAATCTTATTAGTGTAAAAAGAATTAAGCTACATTGCTTTCTTATTATAACCTGAGATCAGCATCATCAAAAGTTGGAACGTATCAGTGATGGGAAAGGAGAGGCAGGTAATTCTGAAATTGCATGAATTTTGCCAACAATGGTCAGGCCAGAGTTGTAGTCCTTCAGGGTGGCTGGGGCTTATGAGGTCTCTTGGAAAAGCAGACTGGAAAGGGGAAAAGGCTATCACTAGTGGAATCTAAACAAATGCCAGGAAAGGAAGAGGCTATTTTCTCCTCAAATCTCTTCTCTAGAGACACAGGAATAATAGGCAGATACTATCAGCCAAATAATGGGTTAAAGCAGCTCTTTGTGAGCTTGCTTGGGAGACACTAACATTTAACCTAGTTTATACATAAAAATATGTTCTTAGTCCCAAACAAGTGACTCACAAATGCACTTTTGGAATACAATCCATTCATAAATTGTGGTCTCCTCCTATAATTACATTCAGACAAAAATCCTCTGACTCATAAACAAATTAAACAAATAATTTCCTTCCCAAACATCTGTTAGTATGAATTGCAGTCTTGTACACCAGCCACAAGATGCCTTATAATAACATGTGTGGTACAACCTTAGCATATGAACAACATGAAGTCATGAGTTCTTATGGACCTGGTTAGTCACGATTAACCATTTATTCATACCCTTTCCCCAAAGATTTTAGTCAGGACTTTTTTAGGGCAGTATATGGTATTTCATTTCTTTCTTGGACAATCTAGAGGAAACATTATTTTTGAAGATAATAAACTCTAGGACTATTACTAATAGCCTTATCTTTTCTTTTATTATCTCCCAAATTCCATTTATATTTTTATAGTTTAAATTAATTAAATCCATTTGACATGAATAGAAGTAGTGGCTTTTCTGCAGAGAATAAATCCATTAATTATCGTCACAGATTTAGAAGGTAGTTGATTCCAGATAACACAGAAATAAAGTAGATAAAGGACATCATTAGACAGAATGTTTAACTAAGTTGGCTAATAAAGAGCCAGCCCTCCTCTAAAATTACTTGCCAGATCTAGTATCTTAAAGTGATAATGAGAAAAGCCAGGTCCTATATCATGTGATAATAATACTTCTTAATAGTTATTCAGGGCTTATAATACCCTGAATCCTGTTCTATAGCTATTTGGAAATATGATATCATTTAATAATAAAAACTTATAAGATAGGCATCAGATTTATGAGAGTCTTAAAATGAAGAAAATGAAGTAGAAAAAGATTAAGCATCTTGTTCAAGATTACACAGCTAAGTGGTAGAGTACACATATGCCATTAAGTTAAGTAAAAGAAATATTTTGTATCATTGATTTTTAAAAACTTAGGTGCTACATCAAAGTATACATTAAGCAGTTTAGAAGCTTTTTGAGGAATTTAAAATTTTGCTGTACTATCTTATGTCTAGGAGCTCCTAGCTCCAAAGGCCATATTGCAGAAATTATTTTTCTACTCTTACAGTTAAGAGAGCCTTTATTCTTTTAAGTAAAAAATTATTTGGGTCTCTTCAATAAAATGTACTTTTGCAAACACTGTAAGAATTTTGTAGGAATTTAGGAAAAGAAAAAAGAAAAAGAAGGAAAGATGGAAGGCAGGGAAGAAGAAAGGTGTAGGGAGACCTAATGAAAGAGAATAATTCGAGTTGTTTCATAATAGACATGTTTCCTGCAATGCCACATCCACTCAGGAAATTAAACCAACACAAATGCCTGCAGTATAATACATAGCAACGGTCACAAAAAGAATTTAAATAAAGTGAACAGCCAAAGGCAGTAAAAGTGCATGCAGATACCAGTCTAGGAAAAAAGGCCTTAAAAAATGAACATGTTTAGCTGGTTTAGACATGGTCATGACAAAGTACAAACTGCATTTAATGCATAGAGCATTCCTTAGTTTATCTAACATAAACATTAAAACATACAGAGGAAAAGTAAAAAGTAAGATTTTCAAAAAGGTGTTTGGGTTCTCTACCGGTTATCAGTCATTGTTAATAAATTACCTCAAAAAGTATTGACATACAAACAGTTATTCCCTATGTCTCACGGAGAGTGGTATGGCCATGTGGGCGTGGCTGGGGAATTACTCTGCTGCTCAGGGCTGGTGTCACTCATCTAGCTGAAGTCATCTTGATATTTGACTTGGACAGGATTGTCCAAAATAGCCTCAAGCAAATGTCTGAGGGTTGGAGACAGCTGTTTAAATGATGGGGCAGTGTTCCAAGAGGGTAAAAGCAGAAGCTGCAAGGCTTCTTAAAGCCTAGCCTTAGAAGACATACATTGTCACTTCTGCTGCACTCTGTTGGACAACACAAATCACAAGGTCAACCCAGACACAAGAGTTGGGGGAAAAGACTCCACCTCTTGATGGGAGCAATTTCATATTGCCAAGAGGCCTAGAAACAGAGATGCATAATGTATGAAAGGCCATTATTGTATCAGTTCACAACAGGGCCATTAAGTGTTTTGGCTTCTTACTGAATTTTTCCATCAGCATACAAACATGCTGCTAAATTCTTCCAACTTTCAAAAGAAAAATACTTTTTCTTGACCCCACTTCCCTCTCAGATAGTTCATCATTTCTTTCATTTTCCTTCGTAACACACTATCTTCAAAGAGCAGTCTGTTCCCACAGTCTGATTTCTCTCCTCCCATCATTCACTGTTAAACCCAATCCAGTCAGGCTTTAGTCCTCACCACTCTATTCTTGTCAAATTAATCAATAAGCTCCACGTTGTTAAGTCCAGTCATCAGCCCTTAGCCCTCTTCTTCCACCTATCATCAGCATTTTACATCATTCAACACTCCCTCCTTCCTGCTCCTCACTTGCTTCCTAGGACCCCGCACTGGCGCACTGTTCTGATATCCTGGTGCAGGGAGCACAGCTGGAGGACTGTCCGCCCCAGTGCTCTCGGATCCACCCTTGTGATTGGGTGTTGAATCTGTGCTTCTGACTGGCTGCTACCAGCCAGGGCTGAGCACAGCATCAGCACCAACACATGATCCTGAGAGATACAGAATTCCTCAAATAGGGGCTTCGGCTTTCAACTCACAGTCGCCTGGCTGAAATGTCCTTAGAACTGCATTGCAGTCTAAGACTCATTCTCCTCAATCCTATCTCCTCTCCTTCTTTTTCCACGGTGCTCAGATCTCCATAAAGATCAGAAAGTTCTCTTTACTCCCTTTGGCTCCCTCCCATTTTTCCTTTTTTGGAGGAAAAAAAAATTTCCCTCCAAACAAATCTCTTATACATCTAACTTTAGTTGGTATCTGCTTCTCTTTGGACTCGAATTAACACACACTTCATTGGTTTTTCCCCTACCTCATGGGTTTCTCCTTCTTAGCATATTTTGATGACTTCTCCTTTTTTGTACTACATTCTGAATGTTGAGTGACCCCAAAGCCAGTTGTTGATCCTATACTCTTCACAATCTATACTTCTTCCCTAAGTGATCTCATTCAGAACCATGACTTTAAACCTAAAGTCTAAACCTAAATCTCTAAACCAATAACTATTCTATATGTATATACATATATATAAGTATATATATCTCCAGTAGAGAACCGTCATACAAGCTCTACACTGATATATCCATTACCTGCCTACCTGAGATTTCACTCTTATATATCCAATGGTAAGTTCTGACCAACATCCTTCCTGAAACAAACAAAAAAATAAAAACAGCTATTCACATACTCTTCACAACCTCAGTTCAGCACTCAGACCAAAGAATTGAAGTTATTCTCTCTGTTTTCTTTCTCTCTCACAGCCCCTATCCAAATCACTACTAAATTCCATTGGGTCTACCTTCAAAAAATTTTATTCTCACAAAGTTTCACTTCTCCAATGGTGCCATCCTAGACTGAGGTACTGTTACGTTGTATTTAGATTCTAGCTTGTCTTCTCAGTTCTAGAATTGCTTAACTACAGTCTGTTCTCATTACATACAGTAGCAATAAGTGAGTATTTTAAAACCAAAGCCAGATCATGCCACTCCTCAAAACCCTGCATTGGCTTCCCATTTCATTCAGAGTAAAATACAAAGTCCTTGGAACAGTCTTCCAGTCTCTACACAATCCAGGACACTGTTACCTCTTCCACATCTCTCACACTCGCTTTTAATACTCCAGCTTTACTGACATTGCTATTTCCAGAACATACCAAACCTCCTCTATTTTAAAGTTTTTGGATCCACCATTACCCTGTCTGGAATAATCTCCAATTATCCATAGGAATACTCAATTATCTGTGTGGCTAACTCTCTTCAAGACTTTGTTCCAATCCATCTTCTCAAAAATATTAACCTGATCACCATATTTAATACAAAAATCTGCACCTATGTCCAATAACTATTCATCGACAGGACAGTTCTCATTCCTTTTAATATGCTCAACTTTGAAATGTTTTCGTAGGCCTGATCACCTTCACACATATTGCTGCCGGTGGATCTAACTGGTGTTCCAGGGTCTTGTCCTGTCCCAGAAAGAATTCAGAGACAAGACGTAGAGGTTAAAAAAAGTAAAGTGAGGATTTATTAAAGGGTGGAGAGTTACACTCTCAAGGGGAGAGCGGGCAGGCTCAGGTGAGCGGCTGCCCTGTGTTTCTTTGACTAGTTACATAGGGTGTAAAAATGAACGGGCAGAATATTCATTGGGGAGGGAGGGGTTTGGGGTCATATTCCCTGATTATCATCCCAACTCGACCCTCCCAAAAGGAGGAGGGATTTTTGTCCTTATTTAGTCTGGATCAGGAGTATCATGGCGTTGGTACATGATGGGTACTTCTAATCTGCAAGGCTAATTTTATTGAAATGAGGACATAATGAGCAAAAGGTTACATTCAGACACTGGAGATTCCTGTCTTTTCTCACCTTTCTTTGTTCATCTCCAGGCCACTCCTCACCCCAAAAGGTGTGATCCCTTATCAGCCCAAAGGTTCCTGCTTTTCTTTCTCTGCCCAGGGACCCCTGGTGCTTATATGATGTATATTTTCCTACATTTGGCTTGTGCCCCTCCTTTCTGCCCAATTCCTGCCATTTGGTCTGTGTCCCCCTTTCTCTGCTCATATCTAGCTATCTGCCTGCTCTAACAATACTGCATATAACATAATTTATGATTTTATTATCTTTTATTATCTGTCTCCCTTCTCCAAGAACGTAAGTTCTCTGCATAGAAATTTTATCAATTTTGTTCACTGATGTGTCCCAAGCACATGAACATTGCATAGCATGCAGCAGTTTAATAAACATTTAATAATTCATGAATATTCATCATATGAATAATATACTGTTATATATGGCAGTTTATTATTGTTAAAATGAAAGTTTCAAGGAGTCTTTGTCAAAGATAACTTTCTCAGCCCAATACTGTATCTTCCTCTAATAAGCATGTTTAGTCAAATGCCAATGCTTACATTATGCAACACTGACTTATTAGAGTCCAACACAAATTACTACTTTAAGTCTCTCAGTAATGCCAGAACTTTAGAATTCTTTAACTTCATTTACATTCACCCTGCTTTTTAAATTGTTTTTGTAATGTTTTAGCTCAACTACATTTTACCACCCACAATATATTACTATTCAATATTTACTCAATATTCAGTCAATTTTTACTTAAATATTTAGCAACATATTTATCCTTTCAATACTCTTTATTCTTTCTTGGTATAGTCATATGATTGAATATAATGTAGCAATGAGAATGAACAGAATATAGGTACTCCCAACAACTTGAATAAATCTCACAAATGTAATGTTGACCATAAGAAACCTAACACAAAAGAGAATCTACTGGGTTTGCATTTTTGTAAAGTTAAAAAGCAAGCTAAAGTAAGCTATGGTGTTACAAGTCAGGTGGTGGTTGCCCTAGGCACAGTGGGAATATTGTTACTGAAATAGAACACAGGGGACTTCTGGGTACCTAGCTGGGTTCATTTTTTAAAATTTATGACTTTTACCACCTTTCTGTAAGCATACTCCAATGAAAAGTTCATATTAAAACAAAGCAAATGAAATTTGAAATACAACATTTCTACTTGTGCAGTCTTGTCCTCATATATAAAACACAGATACTAATATTGTCCTTACAAAATTATTGTAAGGAACTATCAAGATGGTGTATATTAAAAACTTTAAAAATGATAAACATTATTATTATAAAGTAGTTTTATATATAACAAGCTAATAACTAACTAGGAAAAATGAATTATTAATATAATTTAATATGCTGCATTCTCTAAGAAAGCTTTATATATTCAAATGTATCGTATTCTAGATTTTTGTACAGAGTCATAAGTAAACCAAGGGAATAACTGAAAAATTCTTTAACCCCAAATTACATTAAAAACACTGCATAATATACTAGTGCTTACACAGACAGAAAATGACTGTTTTCTCAAAGCTTCTACTTACAAAAGAATAAAATGTTTACTCACGGCTAAAGAAAACTAACCTAGTATAGATATAAAAAATTAAATAGTAGATAATTAGTATTGTTAAAATTTTCACATTGTGGTTTTAGTAAAATATTGGCTTTAAATTATTTGAGGATTTTGTTTGTTTGCATGAAGCCATTGTAAAATGCCTCAGTAGTTATTTGGTAGCTATTTATTTGGGTTTATGATGGAAACTATCACATCCACTTTGAATCAGAAAAGAAAGTGAGTCAGTCGATATAGATTTCCTGAGTTCCACTTAGGTTACACTGTGAATAATATTACAGAGGCATGTTAAGTTAGAAAATTAGACTGAGACCCTACAGTGATAATTACAACATTCCAATTACTAACACATAAAGTTGTTAAAAATTAAATATCTGAAACTAGTTTGGTGATATTTAATCCCCTTTCCCACAGCTAGGAGATAAAGGCTGGAGATTTACAGGAGGATTTAGAAAGGTGCTATTCGTGTTCTTTTACCTGTTCTTTCTTGGGGGGTAGAGTAAGGGGTGCCTTTTTCTTCCCTCAGCCGCATGAGAGGAGTTTGACAGGGCCTCCCGGAGAGCTGCATGTAGTCCCCTACAGCTGGAGGCATGTTGCTCTGGGGTGTAACCGCTGCTGAAAAATCTAAAGCAGCTTCAGGCTTACATTCTGCAAGTTAAGGAGAAAAGATTCGAAGAATGTATATGCATATGCATATTTGTATTTATATGTTTCATTTATATGTGCCATTTAAAATAATCCATTTATTTTTTTCCAATGAGATACCTAAAAACTGGTATTTTATTTTCCCTCAGTATAATTATATTATATAAAAGCAAAGAGAAAATGCGGGAGAGGGTGCAGAGGGAGAAAAATAAGGGGAAAATATAATTAACATTTCATTAATAAATAGTGAATTTATTAATGAATAGTGAATAAAAAGAAAAATAGCAAATTGGTAAGTGGATAAAGCAAATGAACTCTGCAATCCTCAGAGAGACAAGAAATCACACTGAAGAATCACTTTAGTAAAAGGAAAACATTTTTCCCAGAATTTTTTGGAATTCTCCTACTGTAACTGAAATCAGCAGAAGGCAGTGGGGTCTGTATTAGCTATCAGCGGCTCAGGAAATCACCCACCGTGATTAACCTCACAGAAGAAAGTGGTACAAGGGCTGGTCGTACCTTAATTTCATTTAGTTCTATGCTCAGAAAAACCCCAAAGGGAAGAAATTAGGTATGTTTGGTTTTGAATACTAGCTAGAAGAAAATATTCTAACACAACAGAAGGAGACTGTGACAAGTGATGAGCCCATGTCAAATATTTAGAGGGTTTTATGTCTTCAAATAAGAATATATTCATCAGAGTTTCTCTGGGACAAAAACATCACATTGACAGTTTTTCTTTTACGTTACAGAGACTTTTCCAATTCAATTCTGGCCTGTTGCAACTAAAACTGAACACAACAGAATAGCTGTTTTGAAATAAACACATACATACATGCATGTGTATGTACATATATACCAGTTATGAAAAGTGAACACATATTAAATAAGATTTTAAGATTCTTCAAAACATAGGGGCTAAAAAGCAACAACAACAAAAATACTTTCCCGTACACTTTATTTTAAGAAAGTATTTAATTTGCATGCTATGCCATGCTGAAGGATAGACTTAGACCCTCAGAATGAGCAAAATTACGTTCACATCACAGCTGGAGGAAATGCAGCTGGCTGTGTTGGTTGTCCGATGTCATACAGTAAGTGGTGAGAACTGTGTTATGCTGGTTCTGAGATAGTCTGCTACTTCAAGTGCAGGGGGAAAAAAAGAAAGAGAGAGAGACAGAGAGAGAGTGACAACAATGGTATCAATCTAGGTGGAAATGAAGTTCCAGTGGAGCAGCTCCAAGAGAATCTGCCTAGCAGGACCTAGGCCCACCCTGTGCAAGAAGCCTAGCTCAGGAGATGCAGGGTGCTGTGTATCTGCAAGAAGATCGATTTATGACAACAGTTCACAGGGGGATGAAAATCAGCCCATTCAAGTAGGGTTGCCAGGTAGAAAACAAGAAACACAGTTACAATTTAATTCCAGATAAACAATATTTTGCGTTTTCTCATGCAACCCTTGGAACATACCTCTACTATAAAAGTTATTTGCTTTTTATCTGTAACCAAAATGTTTCCTATATTTTCATTTGGTAAATCCAGTGACCCTCCATTCAGGGCATTTTCAGGAGAGCAGGAATGCCGGTGGACCCAAGCACACAAGCAGATACCAAGGTCTCTATGAGTTTTCTGAGACAAGCTATGTCATCACTGATTAGGTGAGTGTGAAAGGATTTTTTTAAGGGCTGCAGTGACTCAGAAATTATCTATGCCTATTTCTAGAAACTTTGAAAAAGTGTCTCAGTTCAACTCTGAAGAAAGAGAATCTTTATGCCATTTTCTCTCTCTCTCTCAAGAGTTCTGGAAAAGAAGACTATGTCAATAAAGCTATTTTCTGTTAAAATAAATATCTGCAGAAAAAGAATTATGAGACAATCATGTGGGTGTTACCAAGAAAAAAAGTCTTTCAATTTAAAAATAATTACTCTTGCCACTGAAAAATGTGGCTGTTTGTATTAATATAACAAGTTTTAAGTCAACAATCTGTAGAATAACCTTCAAATTCTGTACTTTTTAAGAAGGGAAGGTTATATGAAAGAATTTATACTTTTTGTTTTGGGGGCCTTATTGGGTGCTTCACAGAGAAGGTGAAATAGATTAATTAATAGACTGAAGCAGTCCCATGACAATGATTTCTCATCATATGGTCTGTTCCAACTCATGTAGCTGCTTCCTCACAACATAAATTTGTCTTAATTATTTGATTATTTACAAAGATACAAAGTGATGACAAGACAAAACAGCAAACCACTTATGTCTCATGTGTCGTTACTCTTTTCCATGGTCATTTTTGGTGCAGTTTAACATCACGAGCTTTGTCTTCATAAGGTGGTTCAGATACTTTTAGAAGTTGGAGCAAAGGTGAGGAAGGGACAGTGTTGGAAGCAGGCAACATAAAAAGGACTTGCTCAGTCTCCAAGTTTGGACTCAATTTGTTCAGGTGGGCAGGGTCACAACTAGCTTGGCCTGTTACAGTTAACCAACTTCCAGCAAATGACCAAGTGAGGAATTATGTTCTAGATTTTAGGTTGCAGTTTTACATCTGCGTAATAGCTCTGTAACCAGAATTAAAATGAACAAACCATGGCTCAAAGTATTTTCCATGATTACGCAGCCAGGAATTGGCCTTGTAAGACTTGACTGCTGCCCTATCAGGAGCAGAAGGCAGGCTCTTTTTGCCATAGTGCTCTCTAACCAAACTCTTATGATTTGTGTGGGGGTGGGGAGGTGGGGGGAAGGAGAGGGGGAGGAGCTTCAGGGAAATCTGATTTGTTTTCAATCCTTCCAGAACATACAATACTACAAATAGGTGAATCCCTAGGTAATGTGTGGGTGGGGTTGGGTGGGGGGGGGTGGTAAGTTTGACTATAAAGGAAGCATGAGCAAAATTTTTGTGGTGATGATATAGTTCTGTATCTTCATTGCTTTGGTGATTATAGAATTCTACACATGAGATAAAATGGCATAGAACTTTACACATGTTTTACCAAAATTGATTTCCTAGTTTTGATATAGTACTGTAATTAGGTACAATGCAATCATTGGGAAAACTGGATGAAAGTTACACCAGTCTCTCTGTACTATTTTTATAACTTCCTGTGAAGCTATAATTTCTTCCAAGTAAAATGTTTAAAAAATTACCCTATCTTATAGTTCTGATTACTGAGGTGACAGCTGACTTCCAATCCTCATGCTAGACACAGCTCATTCTGATCCTTATTTTGCAGACATTCCTAGGGAATTTTTCAATGTTTACGTAAGAGGTGAATCTGCAGGGGAGAAAAATTTTTCCTCTACCCTTCTAGGCTGGTGACTGAGACACTCCCTCCCCCTTAATAAAACAGCAGATTAAGAGAAGAAAAACAAACAGAAGTTTAATAACATGGATACCTCTTACATACATGGGAGAGACCCAGGAAAACCGAGCAACTCCTAGAAATGGCCCAACCACCACATTAAATGCCATCTCCAGCTACAGAGAAAAGATGTTGGGGGAGGGGAGCCGGTTACCATAGGTAACCAGGAAAAGCCACAGTACACAGGGTAAGGCTGTTATGCAAGTTTAAGTTTCTGCTCTCTCCACTGATAAGAGTTTTTAGAGATACAGTTATCTTCCTCTTTCTGGTACAGAGAGGAAGGTATCCTTACAAATGGAGATTTCCTTTATAAATATGAATTTCCCTTGTAAAAGGATGACTTTTACTAGGTTTTCAGAGCTTCTCCTGTGTCTGCTGGTTCTTAAAAATAACCAACTCATGATAATCATTTTGCCAAAGAAGCATATTTTGAGGTAGCAAATTCTGCTCCTCTTCAAATTAAACTGGAAGCTTCCTATGTTCTTTTTTTGATTGCTAAAAGAGTATTATCTCTACAACTGGCCTTCCACATATTCAACATGACATGTTTTGTTATGGGTTGAATTGTGTCCCCCCAAAATGGTATGTTGATGTCCTAACTCATACCTCTAAATGTGGGGTAATCTGGAAATACAGTCTTTGCAGATGTAATTATGTTAAGATGAGGTAATAGTCAGTTAGAGTGAACCCTAATCTAACATGACTGGTGTCCTTGTCAGAAGAGGAGAAAAGACAAAAACACTGGAGAACACCTTGTGAAGACAGAGATAGATGCTGGAGTGATGTGTCTGCAAGCCATGGAATACCAGAGATTGATGGCTACCACCCAAAGCTAGGAAGAAGGAAGGAAAACTTACTCCCTAAGGCTATCAGAGAATCATGGCTATGCCTACCCCTTAATATTGAACTTCTAGCTTTCAGAACTAGACGTGCGAACACATTTCTGTTGTTTTAAGCCACTCAGTTTATGGTAGTTTGTTATGGTGGCCCCAGGAAATGAATATATATGAAGGTCTATAACTTTTCCCCAAAGTACCATATTGCTCTGTATATAAAGAACATTCATTATAGAGAAAAGGAAAAAGGAATAAAACTAGTGGATTCTTAAGACTTTTAGTAAATCAAATCACTTAAAATATGATTATAAAAAGAATTTAAGCATAATTAATATGTGTTTGTTATATGTAGAGAAAAATGCAAAGTAGAAACTATATGTTTTATAAACTTGTATCTTTCATGAAACCCTTTTTGTGCTGGGTTCATGTTTTGTCTGGCATAATGCAAATAATTTGTAAAAGCCTGAAATCAATTGTCTAGTTTATGAAATGCTAGTTTTTCAATCAGGACCTCTAATGGAATATTTTCTCCTCTCCTACCGAAAAAAAAAAAAAGCATCTGTAATAATAAAAGTACAGCAATTTGTTATATTATGAGAAGGTGTTTATTAATCAAAGAAAACATCAAGTTAATGTATTGTGTTGTGTTAATGTTTAGCTAATGGACACATTTTTTATTATGTGACCATCTGCTGTGAGGCTTTTGTTAAAGGACTTTTTCAAAGAATTGCTGATTAAAATTAAAACTACTAGATTTGCTAGTTTCATGCAAATCTCTTAAAGGAAAAGGTACCCTTACTAAAATTTAAATCCTCTTTGATTAGTTCAATAAAATTAAGGACTTCTTGACAAAGCTTTGAGTCATGCAGATTTTGATGGACATGTTTAAGTGCACATAAAAACTAGTTTTTAAAAAATGGCTACAATAAATGATTTGATTCATTTCATAAATAATTATTAAACATGTTAGACTTTTGATGGTAAGAAAAACCTCCTGATAACGCCTTATATTTGTATGACATTTAACAGATTACCAAATGCTTCTGTGTAAATCGTCTCAATTATTGTTACAAATATGGGAATCAGCAGATATTCTTTTCTGTGACAGATGAAACAACATTATAGGAGTAATGACTTTTTCAAGATAACTAAACTAATGAAAGACAGAGAATTTGCATTCCATTGCCAGTGTTCTTTTCATTTCTGTATGGCTAGCTGTCAACCCATGACCACCTCGCACTCTAATATGCAGCTATCTGAACAAAATGCCCTCTAACTTTCTCACTGTTTTTTCCAATTACACCAGCTTTGCAGGGACATATAAACCACACCTTTTGATCACTGTTCTGGTGTTTCAGCTATTCCACTGACCAAATGCCCTGCCACATTGCCCACAAATTCTTTAACCTGGATAAATTGTTATATTCCACTCTCTCCATCATTCTAACTAATCCCAGGAGGACAAAATTATACACCGTGGAAATTAGAATCACTACAAGTTACAAATTGCTAACCTCAGTTATAGCTATCATGCCACTTGTCATTTCTTCTTATTTCGAGTTGGCCCTCTCTCACATTTCCGTCCAGGAACCCCTTTTTAAAACTTAACTGTCTGCATGTGCTTTGTTTGTTTGTTGGTTGGCTGGTGAACAGTCAGAGTGGGGAATAGGGCTAGTTTACATTTTTTTCCTTTTTTGAGGTATAATTTACATGTAGTATAAAGCATAGATCTTAAACATTCAATTTAATGAATTTTGAAAATTGTGTCATACAAGTAACACAAAAAAAGAGATAGAGGCTTCCTTTCCCTCCAGAAAAGTCCTTTATGTTCTTTTCTAGTAAACACTGGCCTTCTAGAATTTGACTGAAATGAGTTCAGAAATGTTGTTTGAGACAGCAGGTTTACAGAACTATTTCATTATGACTTTATGCTTCCAACCAAGTAGTCAATGGAGAAGAATGGATATTCAAGAGAATTTATTTTAAAATGAACAAAATAACTATGTATTTAGCTGGCAATTATTACTAAAGAAGGTTGATGTGGAATACAGTGGGAGTAACTGAAAAACTGGCATCGTTTAGAAGGCAAGAGGGATGGACTGTAGCATACACGTGAATAGACTGGCTTAGCAGGAGTACAGACATTAGCTTCATTGTGGCAAGATGTAAAACAGAGTACATAGATATAAATGGGATCAAGTCGGTAGGTCTGTCAGAAAAATCATGCAGTAGTTTTGGTTTTATTTTTCCTGATTTTTAATAATGACTTTTAATAGCTAAGTAAAAAGCATTGCCACCAGCTGGAAATTGGATGGAGAGGGAATTACTTGGCATTTGAGAACAAAAGAAAGGAGATGCAAGAGACTTCTTAGATAGGGAAGTAAATATGAGACACTTAACAGGTTACACTAAGGACCCATTGTTTGTAAGGGGTTATGAGTTTGAAGGAAACAAATCAGTATGGTCATGGGTTTCCTTCCAACAATGTTTATTTGGCTGGGCAAGATATGGGCAGTATATGCAGAGCGTTTTATGCAACGAGCATTGGCATTTTCCAGGTGGGCATAATAAAGGGCAAAGAGGCTAGAGAGTTAAGACACTGAGGCCAAGGACTGATTATAATCAAGGACTGACTTAAATTAGATAAAAGAGAAGTGAGGTTACTACTACAAGAGTGAGGCAAAGGGAGATGATGGTTAAATCAACACATGGTTACACCTTTTAAATCCTTTTAAATGATCACATTGTGTTTGTGTGTGTGTTTACTATAACTAAACACATCATTTTCCAAACATAAAAGGGTACCTGCTAAGTAACTTAATCCAGGAATTTAGGTAAATCCCCTAAATTTTATACTTTCTATTGCATATCTTCAAATATGTTAGACTTTTTTGTCTTCATCTTTTTAGACTAAGGTATTCTAATTTTAACTTACCATAAACTGTCTTGGTCATTTAGTTGTCTTTCTCTGAATTTTCCCTGCTCAGTTACATCTTTCATTAATGGAATAACAGCTGTGCTGTGACTTCTTAATATTAAGATTTTGTTTGTTGCTTTGTTTCTACTAACAACATAGGCAGAAGATAATTACTTAAAATATACATTCTCAGGTAAACATAAAGAAAAATAGTTTATCCCTATAATACAAAAACCTTAATTTTTAATCTGTCAAGGTCAAAAGTGACTTTCACTTTGCCAAATGCAGTGGCTAATTCTCCAGTGAATATGTTGAATCACCCACCCCCAGCACTGTCCTTGAAATGCTTTCTTCCCACAGCTTCTTGATTCTTCCCTTACTTTGCAGGCCATTGTTTTCTCACAGAGTATAGCTTCTTTGCTTGAGAGTTTACTTAGGACTTTTTCTGGTTATTTATACTGACTTTATATGTGATTCATCCATTCTCATGCTTTTAAATATAATTTATATGGTGATGATTCCCAAATTTACTTCTCTGGCCCAGACCTCTTCCCATGAACTCCAGATTCGTATCTCTAACATCTTATCCAACATCTCCATTTAGATATCTGCTAAATTATTCAAACTTCATATGTCCAAAACCAAATTTCTGATTTTCCCTCTCAGAATTGTCCTTCCTTATCTTTGTTAATGAGAACGCCACTCTTCCAGGTATTCACTCCAGACATCTTGGAGGTGTCCATGGTATCTCTCTAACTTACCAGCATTGTCTATTAGTTCCACCATCAAAGTATAATCATAATCTAACTACTTCATCCAAATACAGTATTACCACCTGTTTGTGTTCCCCCAAATTCATATGTAGAAATCCTAACCCCCAAAGGTGATGGTACTAGTAGGTGGGGACTTTGAGGGTGAGTAGGTCATTAGGGTGGAGCATCATGAATAAGATGAGTACTCTCATAAAAGAGGTCGTACAGAGCTCCCCAGCTCCTCCCGCCATGTGAGGATACAAGAAGGAGGCTGCAGCCTGGAGGAGAGCCCTTGTTGACCATGCTGGCACACTCATCTCAGACTTCCAGTCCCCAGAACCGTAAGAAATAAATTTCTGTTGTTTATAAACTACCCACTCAGTGGCATTTTATTAAAGAGACCAGAATGGACTAAGACAGTAAATTTTCCCAGCTCACCATAATTCACCTGGGAAACTGCTATGGCCTTCTGCATATTCTCCTGCTTTTGCCCTTACTCCTCTAAAGTCTATGGTCATGATAGTCAATGTGATTCCTTTTAAAATATAAATCAGATCATATCACTCCTCTGTTAAAATGCTTCTGTTAGATTCCTTTCTCACTCGTAATGAGAACAAAGTGTTTACCAGGACCTACAAGGCTCTGTATGGTTTGGCCCTGCTCTATCCCTGATCTTATCATTTCATCTCCCACTACTCCCTTTCTCACTCACTCAGGACCAATCATATTAGTCTTCTTGTTCCCCAAACACTTCAGATATAATTATAACTCAAGACCTCTGTACTTGCTGTTCCTTTTGCCTGGGATGCTTTTCCTCATGATATTCATATAGCTAACTCCTGACTCCCCTCAGGT
Organism: Camelus bactrianus; assembly: GCF_048773025.1. Classification (NCBI taxonomy): domain Eukaryota; kingdom Metazoa; phylum Chordata; class Mammalia; order Artiodactyla; family Camelidae; genus Camelus; species Camelus bactrianus. The sequence continues at coordinate 35,889,147 of NC_133539.1, forward strand.
CTCTCTGCTCAAATGTTGGTTTTCTGGTAAAGACGTTCCTGAGAAACCATTCAGAACACCTACTCTGGTACTCCTGGCTTCCTGAAACTTAGTTAACATACCGTACTCAGATTTTCTTATCAAGGGTTGTACTCTTAGTTTATTCCTTAGAGAGGAAATAACTAGCCCTCTGATCCATGGGGCTAACCTAAACTTGGACTTGAATTAGACACAGCTCACTAGGCTTCTGATTCAGGGACTTGCAGTGGTCAAAGCCCAGAGGCAAGCAGGTTACCAGTGGTAGTTCTAGGTGGTTCCATCTGTGTGGAGGATCCAGTCAGTGGCCAGGGTCCAGGAACACTGGTGCCACATTAGCTGGACCTCCCAAAACACAACACTGTCATAGCCTCGCCACGGAGCCTCGCGAAGTAGTTTATCATTCAATTCAGCGCTGTCATCCTCATGGAGGAAATAAAATGCTAATCAGGAGGCAACCAAGAAACAGACTATAAAAACATTGTAGGAATTAGGTTAAGGCTATGGATCTAAGTAAGCCCATGAGTTCAAGTTTCAACCCTGGCATACAGGATGTTGTACTGACAATAACAAGACTAGTTTCAAACTTTATAGGGCAACGTATCTGAATTTACATATACACTGTCAATGTTGGTTAGGATTACTTGAGCCTGTCAAAGCAGTGTCTATAAAGCAGAAGCTCAGAGTAGTCCTGGACTCACTTAAAATCTATTATTTCTTTAGGATGGGTTTTACATTTTGGGTAAGGGGAATATAATTTATAATGCCTAATATAATGTAATGAGTAGGGAACAGGAATAATAAAATACAGGAGGATTAAGGGCAGAGGCAGCATACTTAATACCCTAGAATTTCTATTTTGTTTATATTACTGCTAGGCACTTAGAAGTCAAACGATAAATATGAGTTGAATTGAAGGTACTATATCTAAGATAACATTTATCTGAAAGCTTTTTAAAGCATATAAGCAAAGATATGAATCAAAAATGTAAAAAACAAAAAAGATATATTTGACTACTTAACAAATGAAACTACCATGTCAAAAATAATCCGAAGTTCAAAAAAAAAAACAATGATAAACTGGAAAAGAATTCAATGCATGAGGAAGACAAATTGCATTATTAATCTTTTATGAGAACATACAAATATGTCAGATGAAAACATATGCCTCAACAGAAAAAAGTATAAAAGGCATTGAAAGGAAATTCACAAAAGAATAAATATAAATGACCCATGAATATATGAAAGGATTCTAGCATCATTAGTAATCAAAAAATGAAAAATAGAATAATATGAAAACTTTTTTTGGGGGGGTCTAAAACTAATGGTGTCCAAAGTGACGAGAGTTAGAGATAATTTTCACTCCCTGCCCCAGTGGTATAAATTGATACAATGTTCCAGAATTTCTTTTAACAAATTTTCAAGAGGTTTAAATATGTTTGTAATATTTGACTCAGCAATTGTGCTTATAATAATTTAACCTAGAAAATAGAAGAGCCTTAAATTATATGTTTACAGTGGCAACATTGTTACTTGAAACAGAGAAAATTTATAATAGAGAAATTCAAGAATTTTGGAAATTTTAAATAGAAAAAAATTTTTCTCTAATATATTCTGTATAATCATTAAATAGCATACCTTGAATAACAGCTAATAACAATATATAATGCTAATAACTCGTAATAATTTTTAAATTGTATAGAACATCTTGTAGAAAAGACAAAATTATAAAATCATATACAGTATATTAAATTTTTGGAAAATAATTTATACACATGGAAAACAACACAAAAATAAATTGTGAATGGTGGTTAAACTTTTAGGTGGTAAGAATATTGTGGTTTTTTTCAAACTTTTCTCAATTTTCTATCTTCCTAAAATGAACTTATATTACTAACAAAGAAAATACTTTATATAATAAAGGTCTGAAAAAAATTAGGCCTGAAAGAACAGAGAAAAACAAACATTAAGTTTGTCCTGCCAAACATCTCCCATTGCCATGGACAGAAAGAAAAAAAAATCAGACGGGATCAGCTATTGATATGAGGCATATTGCTGACTCAATGTCTTCACAATTTTTTTAACAAAAAGATTACTCTGAAAAATCTCAAGACCCTTACAACACTAGTCAGGAATAAGCAGTGCTGTTTTATTTTCTACATAGAAAGTTGAGGAACAGTATAGAATTTGCTTAAATTTGAATTTATGGCTTTTTTTTTGTAATTGCCAATTTCTACCTTTTTTCAAATATTCAGGCTTAGATTGGATAAAAGGTGTTAATTATATTTTGGTCAGTAAACTAAATATTTTTTTCTATAAAATCATTGTGCTCTGCATGATTGTTATTGGCTTTCGATCAACCACATGACCATCAGCTTAAGCAGCAAATACAGAATCAAGACACTTAGGACAAATGTAGGGCATTTGTATGCACAATCACATTCTAAACAGAAATATAAAGTTTGCGTTATCCTCCCTCTGAGCACTGTCAAGTTCACTGCTTTCCTACTGAAAAAGAATGAGACAGCTATTGCCTTAGCACTTTATACTTAACTTGAATTTGCCTGTAGTCCCTTATGCATAATTTGAATAAACATTCAAAAAGATAAAACACAATGATTTCTAAGTTTTATATTACCTGATATCATTCATCTATAGATTTTATTGACCTTACACTTAATCAACCTAAATATCTGAATAAGCTTTTTTTTTTAATTCCACAAAAACATTACATGCTGTCCAGGAGTTTAAAACCTAAAACAGACCAAGATGTACCGAACAACAGGAATAATATCTTCATGATTTTTGTGTCTTTCAAAATGTTGCTAAAACACAAAGTGTTAAACATTGTGGAACCAATTTTACTTCACTGTATATTTAATTTGCTTTAAATTTGTATGTAAAAACCCATACTATAAAAAGGAGAATACAGTTCTTTAAGGGGATTTTTCTTGACAAAAGAATTCAAAATAAAATTGCATTAAGTATCAATTTCCTTAGCATAGTTACAAATGCGAAAATTAAATGTGCGTCCATTTACAAATATTTGTGTAAATTTTCTCAGTTGCATGTCAGATTTAGTATATATATATATATATATTGCAGTATTCAAATGTCTCTTACAAATGCATCCTTTTTCAAAGGTGATCAAATTGATCTTCCTAAAGCATAGTTCTAAATAATCACTTTACACCTTAAGTTCCTTTTTGGTTTTTCGTTACTTCTACTTTTACTCCAAGAACAGTCCTGGAGAATTCATCTTGTTCAACCATATATTTTCTACTCAACATTTCTAATCTTTTCAAAAATTTTTCCTTCGACCAAAACAGGCTACTTATTTTATTACCTGGAACATGCTTTTGTTGTGTTGCCTTTGTTGTGTTGCCTATGTTACTCCTTCTATTCTTATATCATAATTTCCCCACTTCTGTTGGCTGCCATATTGTCCATCCTTCAAAACTTCAAAGGTCTTTTCGAATATTTTTAAACTCGATTTAATTTTTCTCACTAAGAATTCCCTTGATTATTCTACTATGTCATTTGTACATTTTATAACTTGCTTTGGTTACATTAATGTTTGTATTAGGCCTCTCATTCTTCCACAATCTGCGGAACTAGCAGAATACTTTGCTCAATAAATATTTGTTGAATTGATGGACAAGGATACATTAAAAGGATAGTATAAGGGAAGGAATGACAGATATAAATGGATATAGCATAAACATCCCTACATGAAATGGAGAGGAATACACAACTGGGCTTTAGAGGACATGGTCATTATGCAGGCTAGGAGAATCACATCCAGTTTTGTATATGTTCTTAACATTTTACTTTACAAGTATAAGTTCTACTGGACAAGGATCATGTTCTATCCATCTTTGATTCATTTTCTAGCATTGCCAAATCACTACTATTTACACTTACTGATGAATTCACCTCAAGCTTCCCCACAATAATCAGGCACATGCTAACTAAGAATTCATTGGCTTTTGATCAGAATTTGGAAGTTATGATCTTAAATGTCAAAGCCATATAATCTATATTATTTTGAGAATTAAATTGCCTTTTTTGTATGTGAAGACGTTTTTAGAATAGTTTTAAGTTCACAGCAATATGAGTGGAAGGCACAGAGATTTCCCACATCCCTCCCAGACTTGACATGTGCATAGCCATTATCAGCATCACCCATCGGAGTGGCACACTTGTTACAATGAACCTATACAGATGCATCACAATCATCCAAAGTCGAGAGTTTACCTTACTGTTCACTAGGTGTTGTACATTCTGTAAGTTTGGAAAAATGTATAATGGCATGTATATAACAACATAGTATCACACAAAATAGTTTCACTGCCCTAAAAATCCTGTGCCCTGACTACTCATTACTCCACCATTCTCCTCCCTTCTATCATTCCAGGGCAATCTCCACCATCCCAGGGCAATCACTGATCTTTTTTACTGTCTTCATAGTTTTGCCTTTTCCAGAATGTCATATAGTTGTAATCATACAATATATACCTTTCAATATTGGCATCTTACAATTAGTAATATGTATTTGAAGTTCCTCCATGTTTCTTCATGGCTTGATAGCTCATTTCTTTTTAATGGTTAATAATATTCCATTGTCTGGGCAGTTTATTTATACACTCATCTTGAAGGGCATCTTGGTTTCTTCTGAGTTTTGAATTATGAATAAAGCTGATATAAACATTTGTGTGTAGGTTTTCATGTGGATATCCTTTTTGTAGATACCAAGCAGCATGATTGCTGGATCATATCATAAAAATATGCTTAGGTTTATAAGAAAATGCCAGGCTGTCTTCCAAAGTGTCTATACCATTTTTCACTCCCATCAGCAATGAGTAAGAGTTACTGGTGATTTATACCCTTTCCAGTATTTGGTGTTTTTAGTATTTGGGATTTTGGCCATTCTAATAAGTAGGTAGTTGTATTACATTGTTATTTTAATTTGCAATTCCCTAATGACATATGACGTTGGACATTTTTTCTTATGATTATTTGTTATCTGTATATCTTCTTTGGTGAGGTGTCTATTCAGGTATTTTTCCTATTTTTCATGGGGTTGTTTGTGCCTTTATTGTTGTTTTAGAAGTCCCTTGTATATTTTAGATAACAATTCTTTATGGTTTTGCAAATATTTCTTCCAATCTGTGGTTTGCCTTTTTATTCTCTTGACATTATCTTTTTCAGAGCAGAAAGTTATAATCTTCTAATTTAAAATTTAATTTTGAAATCCAGCTTATTAATTCTTTCTTCAATGGATTATGATATCTAAAAAGTACTGTATATAAACAGTCATTGCCATACCCAAGGTTATCTAATTTTTTTTTGTTTGTTTTCTTCTAGCAGTTTTATAGTTTTGTGTTTTACATTTAGTTCTATGTCCATTTTGAGTTCATTTTTGTGAAGGGTATAAGGTCTGTGTCTAGGTTTACTTTTTGCATGTGGATGTCCAGTTGTTCCAGCATCATTTGTTAAAAAGATTGTCTTTGCTCTTGTTCCTTTGTCAAGGATCAGTTGACTATGTTTATATGCAGCCTTAGACTTAAAAAAGATTTTTCCAGTGGTTGTCCTACTCAAAGCATATAATTACAATATTGACTTATGACATTTAAAACTTGAGTTTACTGGAATTTGACACAACATTGTAAAATGATTATAAATCAATAAAAAATGTTAAAAAAAACAGAAAAAAAAACTTGAGTTTAAAGTTTAATTTAAACTTTGAAATTTTACATATTTAAAAGACAACATTTTGGAGCTATTTTTATTACAAAATAACACATTTATTGCATAAATATTATAAAACAAAGTTTAAAGAAAAATATTATAACACCATCTCTCAGAGACAATCACTGTGCCATATTTTGGTTTGTATATTTCTGACCATTTTATGCATATTTGTATCTTTTTTCTCCCACAAAACCAGGAACTTAACTTACAACATCTTTTTCACTGAAATACATTGGAAATATCTTTCAATACAAGCAAATATACCTCTACAATGTGTTATTTGATGGTAGAATGCATTTGGTTTATTTTGATGTTTTATTTCTTTAGATAATTAATTCTTAGTGTTAAATCTTTGTGTAAGTGTTTGGTTATATCCTTAGGAAAATATCTTATAAATGAATTGTTGGTTCAGATGTCCCTACCCTCCATGTTCTCATACTTGAGGATTTAGTTGTGTATAATATCTAAGCTTCTTTCCTAAATCTCCAGGTCTGGCTTGTGACGGAACTGGAAAGCTTTGGTACCATACTGGTGAAGGCATAATAGAAGGTAATAATAATAATAATAATAATAATAATAATAATAATAATAATAATAATAATAATAATAATATAATAATAAAAGAAGCTTTTGCATATTATGCCATCAGGCGACTTAACAATGAGGTTGAAAGACATTGCTTAAATCATCCCCAATGTGGTCTTTCTTTGTTTTCTACCGAAACAGTACCATAGATGGAGTTGCTAAACAACAAAAAATTATTTCCTTGCAGTTCTCGAGGCTAGAAGTCCAAGATGAAGGTGTCAGCAGGGCTCATTTTGTCTGGGAGCCTCTTCCCTTGCCTTATAGTTTCTGCCAGTGTCTTCACTGGGTTTTCCCTCTGTGTCTATTTCCAAATTTCCTTTTCTTATAAAAGTAATGAGTCATATTGGATTACAGTCTACCCTAATGATCTCATTTAACCTTAACTACTTCTCTAAAGACTCTATCTCCAAATACAGTGACATTCTGAGGTACCGAGGGCTACAACTTCAACATACAAATTGTGAGGGGATACAATTCAGCCCATAACATTTGCATATTTTAATGTATATTCTTCTTGGAAAAGAATAGCCATCCTTTTATTTTCCTTAGTTATGATAGAAGAAGATTTAAGATAGGCACATTTTATCAATCAGTAAGTAGATCCTTCCTCACTTAACCACTAAGATTTATAAGAGTGGGTGCTGGAACTGTCTTGTACATCCTTAAACTCATTGACTAGTATGTTATCTAAAACACAATAGGGACATAGTAAAGATTTATGGATTAGATGAATATATGAAGGATATCCACTTACTTAAGAAACTGTGATAATTGGTACTAGGAAATCAAGAAAAATACTATTTTGCTTTCAAAGAGTGTGCAATATCAAAGGAAGGATTATAACATTTGAAGTCTGATGATTAAGCCATATTGCAAGCTCAAATGCCCTCAAAGATTAGGCAACTAATTTAAATGTGTGAAGAGGCTATTATGAGTAAGAAAATAAGCAATCATAGGGTTTGTATAAACTAGAAAATCCATGCTAAACCAAATCAAATTAGACTTCCTTGAACAACCACAACAATACTGTGCTACACATCTGAGGGTTTATTCAGGACCACAGGGTATCAGTTCTTGACTCTTATTTAGGATACGCAGTTGCATTATTTTACAGATTTATAAAAGATAATTAAAATCAAACAGCCAGTGAATAGCACCTATTCTACAATGTAAGTGTTAAATCTTGGATCTGAGAAAGCACTGTAGGCCTGATAGTTCATTCTACCCATCAGTCCAATGCCAGACAGCAGTAGGATCTGGGCAATCTTTCAATGTCTCCAGTGGTTTAAAATATATAAGTAATACCATGTAGAAATCTTTACCAGTTTATAAACTATATTAACTAATAATAGTAAACCTAATTTTTCCCAGATAAAATAATCTGTGAGTCCTTGAATTTATACGATAGACTAACCTTACTTAGTCTTTACCCAATTTTTAAAATGTGTTTCTGTTATTCTGCAGGGGCTTACAGATTATTTACAGAGATTCCATGTGGTTAAAAAAAACCCCACTTTGGATCCATTCCCATGAACTAATGTTATGTCTTTGTTTTTTCATAGCCACTATCAGTTCCCTCTCTATTGTACTATTCATGGTCTCAACTAAAGGAGTATCCAATATTGAATGAATTCCTCAACCAAAACATATTCTCTCACAAAAGAGAAAGTAAATGATAAGTATTTTATATTCTACATTAGGCCCTGCACTTGATTTAATCTAGGAATATATGCACATATAAATTTTCATAGACATAGTTAATATGTTCCAGTTTTATAGCCCTCTCAAACTTTTTAGATATAGGTGAAGGGCTATAATCCCTTCTCTTTGATAGATTTATGAATAGAATATATGTGTACATCATCTGACCTCCTGGCTGTACAGTTGGCTTCTTTTTGAATCAGATATTAATTTGGGAAGACATTTTAAGATTTTCAATAAATATTACATGTTGCTGTTTAACACAAGGGGGACTTTTCCTCTTTGAATGAATTTAATATTCCTGAAAGGTTTCAGATAGTATTCATTGAGATGCAAAATTACAAGATGCAGCCAGAAGCAATGGAAATTTCTTCGAAACACTCAGTGAGTACCCTGCTGAGCTCAAACGTCTCCACACATTCTCCTTCTCATATTTAGGAGAACTGTAAATCGCTGGAAACAGCTACTTCATTTCTGTTCTCTGGCCAGTGCTGGAATCCCAGAAGACATTCCAGAGGATATGGGTTTGATGGCTTCAGCACATCCTCCAGAGGACTCTGCATACAAACCACAGCTGAACTGGCCGCCTTTGGAAAGAAAGGGCATGTTTCCAGCCAGCAATAAGACTGCATTATCTCTTTTCCCTAGGGAGAAAGATCCCTTTTGATCAAGTCTGCAGTCACCTCAGGGTCAGAAGAGAGCACCTTGCATTAGTCTTCTTGGCTCTTCCCCAGGCCGTGAGTGGAGCCCATCTGCTTCCCTGCCAGCATTTGTTTAAATTTGAGCAGCCGCATTAAGAAGGGAGGGGTCGGGGAAGGATGAGACATAAAGAAATCCAGGTATGAATTGGTGACCAGATGTTTCAGCTGGAGGGGGTAATCCCCCAATCTATTGCTAGAAAGCCCTATTTTTGTGTTGCTGAACTACACCAGTTTTCAGCACCCCAATCTATGTGCTCTCTCAGATTGAGGGTTCATTAACCTCCCTGCTTTAGAAGCACATTTGCAGGATAACAGATGAATGAACAAGGTTTCCTGCCTGACCAGAGTAGCATTTTTCCAGAAAAATCCCACCTATGTATTAAAACAAATTTTAAACTAAAACTTTGAATTCAATTATCTTGAAAGGGAAAAAAAACACACAAGATTTTATTTTATAACTATCTTTCTGTTAGATAGTATGAAACCATATTCAATGAAGCTCTTACTTTACCTATGGAAATTTGTTACCTATACATTTCCAAATGTTTAATAAATCACCATATACACAGTATCATGGGTGATTGGCAAAATATTAAATATTTACTTTTAATTAGCAGCAAAACCTCCAAATATTAGCAAATACGGATCTCATCACCTTCTTTAGGGAAGTTATTTCTTTGGTGAGCAGCAAAAAGTTTCTCTAGATTCCAAAATGATATGCAAATATTACCAATGTTTGAAGGTCTACTGGAGGGAAATATGGCTGATGGTGGCAGAAAAGATAGGGGGTGAGTTAGTTCTTCTAATCCAGCATCTGTCACTAAATATACGAGGAACACCAAACACACTGTCTTGCATTAAACAAATGCCTGTGACTTCTTTTCTTCCCCCAGTACTCTGAGAAAATTGCCTAGACTAGAACTTTGCTTCTCAAAGCGTGGGATGCAGACCAGAAGCTTCCAAACTACTCTGAAGCTTGTTAGAAATGAGAGCTCAAAGCCCTGTTCCCAGAATCACTGACTCAGAATCTACATGAATAAATTTCTCTACCAAACAGGTCTCCCAGTGACACGTACACACACTAGAGTTTGCAAAGCACAGTGCAGATTAACTTCAAGGATGCTGTATGGTCAGGCCACTAAAGATGGCTGTTCTCCTGCTCTTTGTATATCCCCTGATTGACCAGTGCCTGCTTCACCTATACCTTACTCACAGGACTGACATTCCTACATACTTTTCCCAGGTCCCAGCTAGTGATTGTTGTAACTTTAGATCAGAACTCTCCACTATGCTTATCAAAGGGGCAGTAAGGGAGCATGCCCCTCTGCTGGTTTCCTTAGCAACCAACGAGCCAACCAGATGTCAGTTCTCCCCAGAACTGCTAACCTCTCCCTACCCCCGGAGTGAAACCTGCTACCATGTCCTGCCTACCATCTGCCGCACACGGTAGGGAGTTGCTTCAGGACCTTGCTTCAGACATGTAAGAGTTTCTTATCCATTAAGCCACTAATGTCTCTGTCACTGACTCTGAGCTCTTTGATCTTGAAGCTGGGTGAGTACAGGACTTGTAGGCCTGCAGGTGCAGCCCAACAGAACCCCTTTTCAATAATCCATCACTGTATGGAATAAAAAGCCCATGAGGTATTGATACATCATCGAGGTATCCCAATTTAGCTCAAAGGAAGATTTTTGCTCTTGTTTTTTGTAGAACTGGAAAGCAAGCAACCACCATGGGCATTTGTCTTTCTACATGAATATATGTGCATTGTGTGTTTGTGTTTCAGTCTGGAAAGAAGGAAAGTCAAAGTGATCAGGGGAAGAGATGAAGATGGCAAAGAGAATGGAAGGAATGAGATGACTTTTGTTCTTGGTCTAGCATTAAGAACTAGTTTTGAAGTTCTAACAAAGAGGGCACATAACCAGAAGTTGAATGCCATCATGATAACGCACGATGATTTGGTCTGGCGCAATAATTTCAAGCAGATGCACCTCCCCCAGTTTCTTCAGTAGGGACCAGCAGCAGCATCAGCAGGCATTGTGGAGCAGCAGATTTAAGTACTGTGCCCAGAAGACAATCAGGGAGTCAGCACGGTTAGGGAGCACAGCACGGGCAGTGAGCCTCCCTCAGACTGCCTTTGGTTATTGCACTTATGGGATGTTGCTAGAACAGAAGAAAATGCATGGACCATGGACAGATTTGGGAACACACATACACACTGAGGATGCCTAGAAATAATTGTTCTCTAGTCAAGCACTGGTAGTGAATCCATCTTTCCCTTCATACCTGCAAATGTTTTAGTGAATGGTACTCCTATCCAACCAATTGCTCAAGCCAGGACCTAGAAATAATCTTTGACTTTCCTTCTGTGTCATTCCATCATGATACAGTCAATGAGCAAATCTGATCAATTAAAACTCTAATATTCTTTATCTCCAGCAGCTTACCTCTAATTCTATCACTTCCCCACTCAGGGTAACATCTTGTTTCAAGAACAACCTTGCAACTGGCCACACTGAAACTGGTTTTGTTTTCCTCTTACCCATTTATTATGGTCTGAAATTCCATTTTTAATCTTGTTTCTGTATAAGTCACTAGTTTCATCTTTTTTCCATTTCCTTACAACCTATGTGACATTTATGTGTATGAATTTTAATTTTCAAATTTTTTACACTTTGGTTCCAAATCTGAATCTTTCTACATGTCTCCCCAGTTGAGTGGGCTATCCCTTCTCAATTTAGCCAAAATATTACCCATCCTTCAAGATTTAACTTAGATGAGGGTGAAATAAACTAGATAATTTGGACTCCACAAAAAGTTTTAAAAAGTTAAATGGAACATACAAGTAGAGGTTGCTTCCTCTCAGAGATCAAGGGGAGGTTCCTAGAGGTTTACTGAGACCTCAATTAACACTCTCATCTTTAACAATAAACTAGCTAATGGATTTTAAAGTCAACACTGTCCTATCAGAACTTTAATAGGTGGATGATACATTTCTTTCATAGTACAATTTCTCAATGGAAGCATCTCAAACCACTTTTCCTCTGTAAAGCATATGACACATAAGCTGTGACTAATCATAAGTAAATCTGAGTTACTAAACAGATGGACTAAACCACTATTTCTACTTAATCACATGCCCCATGTTAATTGCTTCTACATGGCTTTGAGCATACAATATCAGAAAATAATCTAATTAAAGGTTATTAGGATGGCTCTGTAATAGCTCACTATTCCTGGTTCTTAGCAGACACTTTGTTACCACAGAAAAGCCACCAAGAATTACAGCAACCTTGTTCTCCAAACTCATCCTCTACCTCCAGTTACATAAATGACTCTAGCAAGTGGCGTAGTAGGCTTCTCTCTCTCTCTCTCAGATTTCAGACTCACTCCAAAAGGGAAACTTTTAACCCCAGAACTAGAGCATGGCACAGCTCTATAGATTTACTTCACATGCATTTCACGTGACCAGTTCTCTCTGATGTTTATCACATGATTTTGCACATAGACTTTTCTCAAGGTCAAAAACACTGTCAAAATCAAGCACATTAATCTATGATAGCTTTAAATCTCAGATCTCCCAACTCAAGGAAATTGTTTTCAGAAACAAAATTTAACTATGTGGTACACAGTCAATTTAAAATAAAAAAGACTCACAGTCCTGCAAAATTCTCTCCTGCAGTTTACTCACAATTTAAATTCTTCTAAGAGAAGCAGAAAAAATGAAAAAGGCAGTGAAGAAATTCAGAGTCCTGCATCTGTGTCTTTTGGTAGGGGAGGGAGGAGAAGGTCCTTATTGACTCCCAGGTGTGTTTTTACCATAAATGAGTATTATTTCTAACTCCTCTAACATTCACACAGTTTTCAATATTCGGAGAAATCTGAAGCCAAGTCAGCTTTACTTGGTTCCTCTTTTTCCTGGTGAACATTTTACATAACTATTGTGAGATGGTGTCTTCAGAAATTCCTCTCTTCAAAATTCCTTTTATTGGACATAATATCCCTCCCAACTTGGAAATGCAAACAGACCTATATATTTCCCATTTCTTGACTGTTCTGGCAATTTTCCCTGAAAGGGAGGAAAAACCCTATAAAATTTCTTTCGGCCCCCCAAAGCAGAAACATCTGCTGGAGTCATGAGTAGCTTGCTGGCGCTGCTTCGAAGTCCCAGCCTGGAGTTGATTATCTCCCCACTTCACCAGGGTCCATGTACTCAGCAAGGAACGCACTGAAAGGTTTCTGGGAAGACTCATTATAAATAATGAGAACATGGAAGAGAAGAAAGAGGGAAAAGGTTCAAGCTACTCTGGCCTATGTATTTTATGAGTTTCACAAACTAAAATCATTAGACCACCAAACTGCTCAATTAGAAATCAAGATTTAAAAAATTAGGCCATTGCTTTCTGTAAATACAGCTGCTTGGCAAATGCAAATGAAAAGAGTGAGAGATTGCTGGTTGATTTTTTTTCCTATCAGAAAAAAAAAAAGTTATTTTAAGTGACACTCTAGGGGTTGCTACTCTGTCTGTAAGTTGCATCTTACCTCACAGTGGGGCTGGCAGTGAGTAGAATTTTCTGGCTTGAATGCACAGGTATTTTTATTCTTTGAAATAGTTCAACAGGTGCAAGTCAAGTCTTGCTAGGAATGCTTATGTATGACAACGTACTGAACTCTTTCTTAAATTTATTCACTCCAACCAATGTACAGTATAACTTGTTGCAGAATTTTTAGTGTGCTGTCAATTCAATCAGTTACTTAACAGATGAAAATAACCGTAGTTCTTAGCATCCTCCAACAACCCCGACAATTTTATTATTTTTCTACCATCAGTTTTTCTAAAGTTAACAACTGACAGGGTCAAAATGCTTTGTCATTCTGATAGGATTGTAGGAAAACAACATGAACAAATTGGATATTAAAAAGCCTCATGTAAACATTTAGATTAAAATTTCAGTGTAAACCCAATAGGTACAAAAGAAAAGGTTAAAAACTAGTGAGCCGTGAGAGACGGTCTATGGAATAAAGTTCATTGGTATAAGAGGAGGTGACTTATTCTCCAAGACAGGAGCTCTCAAATTTGACTGCATCGCAGGCCCCTGGAGGGCTTGTTAAACACATATTGCTGGGCTACAGCACAAAGTTTCTGATCCAGTAGGTCTGAGGTAGTGCATTTAAGTTCCCAGGTACAGGTTATGGAGCTGGCCTGGAGACCACACCTTTCCAACCAGTGCTCTAAGGAATAGTAGCAGGAACCACATCAAAATCCCAGAGCATCTATCTCTAGGAAGGAGGCTCCTCAGCTGTCCAGGCTAATGGGTGAGCGCACAGGCTCACTTCTTCTAACCCTGGGTGCCAAGTGCGTCTTCACCTGTAGTCCACCAACCAAGGGCCATCCTTTCATGCTAGGATGGTCTAAGCTGACTAACCCAAATGTTCTCTTTTTCACATCTCTATGTCTGTATTATTGTATGTATTATTTTATTCAAATGTCATTTTTTTGACAACTGATTTGCTTTGATGATTTAGTGACTTCTAATTTTTTCATATTGAGGTAAATTCTACCCCAGTACCATACTAATAAAAACTCAGAGACAAACACCACAGGCAAGTGTCTCCTTAAAAATTTGTTTTCCCATCATACACTGAGATGAACTTCTCACTTGAATAGTCCCTGATCAAATCTTGGCCTCTCTTGTATCTTTCAGCTGAGACTCACACCCTGTAAGAGTGTCCTCTGCCCTGTTATCTGCCAATACTCACCTACTTCTAAAACTTGTCCTTACTAAGTCCCCATATTTCTGCAGTACCTCTTTAACAAACCTCCAACAACTCTGCTCGATGGATACGTATACAAACACCAGATTTTCCTGGAGTCTTTAGTTGCTCTGGTGAATTTCTCACTGAAGCCTATGTTGTAAAGTAATTTTTATAATAACTTTTGTGCTAATATGAAAGTTTGGTTAGAAGTATTTCTTGATAACTCAGAATTTCTTGATAATTATCTTAATAAACTTTTATTTTAGTAGTTTATTATATTTGTATACTTTATTATAGGGACATTAAGGACTATTGAGATTTTTTTAATGTTATATTAAATAATTCCAGGCCAAGATTGATTTCTGACTACTTGTGTCTTTTAATTTCTAACATTTTATTTTGAACTAATTTTAGACCTACTGGAAAATAGCAAACTAGTATTAAGTCTCCTTGTGTCCCTTGCCCTGCATCCCCTAATTTAATGTCTTACATAGCCAAATTATTAAATATAGTAATTATATATAATATAAAAACAAAGGAAGGTCAATATAGAGCTTTTATACCAACACTGATCTCTTCTGATAATGCAGAAGTCACTTTGGATGAAACCAAATGATGAATTCAAAGATCCTGCATTTTTCATAGGTACCAGGAATAAATTTCACTCCACACTGATTTTTCTCAACCAATATAAAGTTAACTCCCAACTCCCACTCTTCAAAGTGTGATAATTATTATCTGAGGTATGTTTTAAGCCTATTTCTGTCTTCCTTCTTATTAGAGTGACCTAGAAATATAAATAAACAATTGTGGTATTAAAAGAAATGAGGGAAGGAACCTTATCACTCAGTGCAGCATGAGAGCCCCAACAACGCCCACTGCCTGAGGGGTCCGTTGAGGACAGGCAGCTCGGCTCTGCATCGCAAAGCCAGGGCACAGAGTCTCTGCCAAGGCTGGAAGCAGCAGTACCATATGTCCAGGGTCCCTACACGCATCTTATAGTTAATGCCATCCAATCCTGTCACCCTCACCTGGTTCCACAAGATGGTGCAGTGCTAATCCTGACATGGGCTTGCTAAACTCCTGTATCCTTGCCACACAGAAGGCACTCTCCTCCCTCAGAGCCAGCCACTCTCACTTCTGCTTCTCCAATTATTCCCATTTATCCTCTCTTCTTCACAGTACATCTTCCATCTTAAAAATCCACTAAGGGCTTTCCTCGGTAAACTAAAATGTAAAGCTATTCTCTCATACCCAGGGAGGGTTGGGTAAGATGTGCTAAACTCAGTCCATTATTTCCCCCCATAACATTCCCATGTATCTTCAAAGCCTACATGACATTATTAAGAATGTTAAGTATTAAATTGTACTAGTCCTTGATTCCATAAATAATCTGTTTTTTTTTTAAATGTCCTAAGTCTTAAACTTCCAAAATTATACAGAAGAAAAAGAGGATTCGTGTTAAATTCCCAAACTTTTGGTTTGGGGAAAAGGATGGTGGGAAGTAAGACAACGTAGTATTTTGGGGAGGGAAGTTAATTGGCATATCATTATTGTAGAGAACATCAAATATTTTTTTTTTAAATTGATGCTTCCAAATCTCTAAAGACAAAGCTGTTACATATTGCGTGCTGTGCATTAATATTCGATAATGTTTTAATTGTCTAGACAAGACAGGCACTAACGTATTTACTTCAGTTTTGGCAGATACGTGAAACACTTGTAACCGCTCTAAATCTACTTGCCATGACAGCCGCGCTGACGGATCACAGCGGTCTGTAGGGCTGCATCCTGAGGAATGCTCAAAACCATGTCAGCAGAACGCTCCAAACGCCGTCACTGGTGGGCTCAAGTTATAATGGGCCTGCTGGGTCTCTGTGTTTGCCTTGAGGGAGGTGTTACCGTTTTAGTCTACGTTTCATACATTGGCATTGTTATTACTTAGGTTTCAGTCAAATGCTACAACAAATATGATATATAAAATTATACGCTATATAGCATAAAAATAGAATAATATACTCAGAAATATATATTGTTGGAATGTAATAGATATTTCTTTCCTCTTAAGGTAACAGTCAAAAGTGCTTATTTCTGGTTGACAAGAACTGCATTAATATTAATATGCAATGACCCAGGCTCCTTACATCTGTGGCTCCCTTCTAATTGCAATTGCCTCGTTGTCACCGGCATCTTCATGTCAGCAAAAGAGAGAAAGAATATGAAGGAGGCAAATATCCACGCTAAAAGCTTTGTTTCAGAAGTGATTCACATCCTTTCTCCCATTTTATTGATAAGATCTAGTCACGCGGACTCACTCAGCTACAAACCAGCCTCAAAAATGTATTTTAGCCATGATCCTAGCCACAATCCTACTACCAGAGGAGAAGAGGATGGACTGGGGTGGAGGGCCAGTAAGTTCTCCAAAAAGTATCAAGACAACAGAACAGTGATGGTCTCTGACACCAAGTGCTTGAATTGCAAGTGCTAATTTCAGAAGACAACAGTACAGCTCCATCTTCTTGCACATCTTATTGGAGAGCAGTTGTGGTTTTAAGGCTTTGGACGGTTAGGAAGCAAGCACAGAGACATGTTTGGAAATATGAAAAAGATAAAGTTGAATTAACATTTTTATACAAGAAAATATATCAATGTTTTACTGCATTTTAGAGTCAAAATTTCACACTTTTGAATACATGGGAGCAACAAATTATTTATTTTCTAAAAACTATACTGAAATTAAACTTCCAAATTTGCATTAGACTATTTAGACATTTGAAAAAAAGCAAGAAAAAGTGATGATTTCTATAACTCATAATAGATTTTGTACTGTTGTACATTTTAATAAATTGTTAAATGACATTCCATCACTGCAAACAAAATAGGAGTAAGTCTAAAGGTAAAACAAATTGCTTTCTATTTACGTTAAATTCCAAACACATAGAATGTTGATTATTTTCCATTTTTAATGCCATGTGTTCTATTATTTGCATCTCAGGATGTTAGAATGAGACAGATGTAGTGACATTTTCAAAGCCAAGAAAGCTATTATTTGAGAAACAACCACATAGAAATCCAGAAATAACTGAAATAACTATAAATCCATGGATTAGTCCTACATTGGTAGAGAAGGGCTAGAAAGGAATACAGGACCATATTTACTCAAGTTCTACTCCACAATAGTAAGCTACAAGTGTGTGTTCATTACACACAATACAAATAACATCTCACAATGTTTCCCACCCTGTTTTCCTCTCCCAGGTCTTCTATTGGTTTTATAAAATACAAAAGCACATGCAAACACACAAGCTACACAATCAAATGCAGTTTAAGTTTCATATCGGAATCAGAATACATATTCAAAAATTCAATTACGAATATATTATGCACAGAGAACTAGAAAACTACCCAAAATTTCCAAAACTGAGCCCTGTGCTCTGTATCTTCTATTTGCTTATAACTATAAAAGGTCTTCCTCCTCCCATAGGACAATATAACTAAACGTTTAAGCCTCTCAAGATGGCAAATGCAAACAATTTTAGACATTTATTCTTCAATTTTTGATTATAATTATAGTCAATGATGCTGTTGACTATAATTATAATCTTCACAAAAGGATTGTTCTAGAACTGTATATACATATATAAAAGCCTAAATAAGTATATGGTTAATATGCAGAAGACAATTGATAAATGTCAGCAACATTTATAAATATTTATATGGGAAAATATTTATAAAAAATTGGATGAGTATATTAGCTTCATTTTCAATCACATACTGAAAATGTAAAGGTAAACTCTAATATTTGTTCACAGAATGATAACTCACAAGTGGTTCCCTTCATCTGTTTGGTACACCAGTGCCTTATTAGGAAATGAAAGACAACACGCCCTACACTTAGCACATGAGAACTCTGCCAACATGGAACACATTAAGCTTCATCAAAATGCTTTTGGAGTCCATGAAATGCAGTGCTACAAGGAAGCCACACTAGAAGCAATTATTAAGTGACTGGGGAGATAAATGTAGCTATTAATACGGCACACCTGCCGTTCTTCCCGCTGCACTTTGATCTAACAGATGATGATTTGTAATGGCACAACCTCAACACCCGCCCACCTGTAGTTTATTAGGAAATCAGCCAAGTAACAGTATTACTTAGTTACCAGCAGCAGGGAGGTAGGCATGCAAAGAGTCAATTTTTGTCACTTCATGGGTGACTCCTTCATCTAGAAATCACCCTTTGCATCTGTGCTGCCCTTGGCCAGTGATATGCAAATTAACCATCCCAGTGGGCATAAACTTCTTCTTATAGAATATTGCGTTGTTTTAAAAAGAGATGTAAGTATGTATTATTTTTGTACAGTGTGTGTTTGCCCAATTTATACCTAAGGAGAGAAAACCATTTTATGTATTCTCCCTTTATTAGTATTTTTCACACACTACTTAAACTTCATCTAAAGGTGGAGCTTTTGGAGATATTTTAAAACATTAGAATAACAACATAACTACTTTTTCAGTTACAGGAGAGAAACTATTAGGTTGTTTCTGCATCGAACAATGTGGGAAAAAATCATCGAAGGAAACAATTTCAGTATTCATGGAGTCTTTGCACTGACTTGGCAGTTTCACTTATTAGATTGTAATCAGGCTTCAAAATACCCTCATTAGAAAACTAGCACTGTAGACAGAGACTTTTTATGGTGATACTTTTATTTTTTTAACATTTTTTACTGATTTATAATAATTTTACAATGCTGTGTCAAATTCCGGTGTAGAGCCCAATTTTTCAATTATACATGAACATGTATATATTCATTATCACATTTTTTTCTCTTACCATAAGATCTTGTATATATTTCCCTGTGCTATACAATATAATCTTGTTTATCTATTCTACATTTTGAAATCCCAGTCTATCCTTTCCCACCCTCCGCCCCCTTGGCAACCACAAGTTTATATTCTGTGTCTATGAATCTGTTTCTGTTTTATATTTATGTTTGTTTTCTTTGTTTGTTTGTTTTTGGTTTTTTTTAGATTCCACATATAAGCAATCTCATATGGTATTTTTCTTTCTCTTTCTGGCTTACTTCACTTAGAATGACATTCTCCAGAAGCATCCATGTTCCTGCAAATGGTATTATGTTGTCAGTTTTTATGGCTGAATAGTATTCCATCGTATAAATATACTACCTCTTCTTTATCCAGTCATCTGTCCATGGACATTTAGGCTGTTTCCATGTCTTGGCTATTGTGAATAGTGCTGCTATGAACATTGAGGTGCAGGTGTCATTTTGAAGTAGGGTTCCTTCTGGATATATGCCCAGGAGCAGGATTCCTGGGTCATACAGTAAGTCTATTCCTAGTCTTTTGAGGAATCTCCATACTGTTTTCCACAGTGGCTGCACCAAACTGCATTCCCACCAGCAGTGAAGGAGTGTTCCCTTTTCTCCACAGCCCCTCCAGCATTTGTCATTTGTGGATTTTTGAATGATGGCCATTCTGACTGGTGTGAGGTGATACCTCATTGTAGTTTTGATTTGCATTTCTCTGATAATTAGTGATATTGAGCATTTTTTCATGTGCCTATTGATCATTTGTATGTCTTCCTTGGAGAATTGCTTGTTTAGTTCTTCTGCCCATTTTTGGATTGGGTTGTTTGTTTTTTTCTTATTAAGTCTTATGAGCTGCTTATATATTCTGGAGATCAAGCCTT
Organism: Camelus bactrianus; assembly: GCF_048773025.1. Lineage (NCBI taxonomy): Eukaryota > Metazoa > Chordata > Mammalia > Artiodactyla > Camelidae > Camelus > Camelus bactrianus. Next base: position 35,909,371 of record NC_133539.1, read on the forward strand.
TTTTGGTTTCATTTGCTGTGCAGAAGTACATTCCGTAGGTTGTCTTTTTGTTTTGCTTATGGTTTCTTTTGCTGTGCAGAAGCTTCTAAGTTTCATTAGGTCCCATTTGTTTATTCTTGCTTTTATTTCTATTGCTTGAGTAGACTGCTCTAGGAGAACATTTTTGAGATGTATGTCAGATAATGTTTTGCCTATATTTTCTTCTAGAAGGTTTATTGTATCTTGTCTTATGTTTAAGTCTTTGATCCATTTTGAGTTGATTTTTGTGTATGGTGTAAGGGAGTGTTCTAGCTTCACTGATTTTCATGCTGCTGTCCAGTTTTCCCAACACCATTTGCTGAAGAGACTGTCTTTATTCCATTGTATATTCTTGCCTCCTTTGTCGAAGATGAGTTGACCAAAAGTTTGTGGGTTCATTTCTGGGATCTCTATTCTGTTCCATTGGTCTATATGTCTGTTTTTGTACCAATACCATGCTGTCTTGATGACTGTAGCTCTACAGAATTGTCTGAAGTCTGGGAGAGTTATTCCTCCAGCCTCTTTCTTTTTCTTCAGTAATGCTTTGGCAATTCTAGGTCTTTGATGGTTCCATATAAATTTTACTATGATTTGTTCTAGTTCTGTGAAATATGTCCTGGGTAATTGGATAGGGATTGCATTAAATCTGTAGATTGCTTGGGCAGTGTCACCATTTTAACAATATTGATCCTTCCAATCCAAGAGCATGGGATATCTTTCCATTTTTTAAAGTCTTCTTTAATTTCCTTCATCAATGGTTTATAGTTTTCTGTGTATAATTCTTTCACCTCCTTGATTAGATTTATTCCTAGGTATTTTATTATTTGGGTGCTATTTTAAAGGGGATTGTTTCTTTATTTTCTTTTTCTGTTGATTCATCATTAGTGTAAAGAAATGCAACTGATTTTTGAATGTTAATCTTGTAACCTGCTACCTTGCTGAATTCTTCGATCAGCTCTAGTAGTTTTTGTGTGGACGTCTTAGGGTTTTCTATATATAGTTACTTCTTGTTGGCATATAGTGACACTTTTACCTCTTCTTTTCCAATTTGGATCCCTTTTATTTCTCTCTCTTGCCTGATTGCTGTGGCTAGGACTTCCAAGACGATGTTGAAAAGGAGTGGTGATAGTGGGCATCCTTGTCTTGTCCCAAATTTTAGTGGGAAGCTTTTGAGTTTTTCACTGTTGAGTACTATGCTGGCTGTAGGTTTGTCATATATAGCTTTTATTATGTTGAGATATGTTCCCACTATACCCACTAATATTTTTTTATCATAGAATGAGTGTAAGAATTCAGTAATAATAGACAGGAAACACCTGGAGCAGCAGAAAATGTCACTCCAGACTTAAACTAGATGTCAAAGTCCAGTATTTCTGATACTATTTTGAGAAAACTTAACATATATTTAGTGAATGTCTCTATGGCAAACAAAATAGATATAAACCAAGTGATTGTTTAACATCTAAGATAGTATGATTAAATTTTTTTTGAAATTTGTTTCCATTTATAAACAATATTCTTATCATTATAATTAAAATTCCAAAATCATGAGTTAAGTTGTGTGTTTGTGTGTGTATCTCTGTATTTGAAATATACTTCATCCAGATTCAATGCCAGTGTCACTTGGAAATTTTTAATATATCTACAGTTTTTTTTTTTTCTCCTAGAACTGTTTTACTTTTCCCATAAGAAAAAATAAAATCATTCTTTAATCCACTTTACAATGATTTATCTGATCATTTTGCTTATAACTGTGAGATCACTTGAGTGGTAAGGTCTTCATAACTTGGCATTCACATGCTTCAATGGAAATTTCAGTAGTTTCAATAAAAAGAAAATAAATACAGTGATTTGAATGTGATAAATATCACACATAAAACAAACCTACACAGTTTAAATTGAGTTTGTGAGAGCAATCTTTGATAAATAGCCACACATTTTAGTCAGCAGGTCTGCTATGGGAAAGAAACTGCTAAATAACAGTGGCTAAAGTAACACCAAGATTTACTTCTACATGTCTGTCAGAGGTCAGCTGTGGTTCTACTCCCAGCAATGTTTCTATTGGGCTGAAGCATCAGGCTGGGAAGGTGTAACTGTCCCACAGGAAGAGTCTGAGGGTTAACCTTTATTAAACTCACTCTACTTTTGCTATAATTCATGAGGAAAATATGTTCTGTATTTATAAATAGATATATGGAAAAGTATAAATTATTTGAGAAACTCACCACTCAGTCAATCACTTAAAAAACTCATCTATAATTATCTTTGGAAAATGTACTAAGAATACAGAGTGGACTTATATTACCATATAAAAGCAAAATATGTAAAAGGCAGAGAAGTATACACAGAAATTTTGAGATGAGCAGAAAAGTTTATAGGTATTATGTAAAACTGTGAGAAGAAATATGTGAAATGATGGATTTAAATCAAAATAGCAATATAAGAATTAAGTTCGAATTTCAAACTAATGTTTTTAATATTTCAAGATATGCTTGATTTTATATCTAAACTTTTTTTTAATACAACGATCAGTAGATTCCAGTCCAGTATATAGGGAGCTTAGAAGTTGCCACTCCATCCTAATAACAAATAAAAAAGATGAACAAACTGAAAAATCAATAACTCTTCTTAGGTCTGTCAGAAAGTGAGGTCACAGGGCAAAGCACTACCCACCAAATTGAAGAGACAGAAAGGTAGATACAGAGAATCAAAATCAGAGCAGAATCCCCCAAGCAAAAACCTCCACTGCAACCTGAGGTAAAAAACCTGAACTATAACTAACGAATTGCTGGAAGTTTAGTTTGGACACGTTCAAGAGATGAAAGCTCCCAGGGGACCCAGTCACAGGAGGGCCCTTACATCTTTTTAAGTTTTATCTCCAGGAATTGGAGCAGGTACTCACAGTGAATATCAGTGAAAAATCTCCTCATGCTTCTGCCAGGGGGAGGTGAAAAAAGGACCAATTTGAAGTACTCCAGAGCACTCTACTTAACAAGGCCTGCCCTCAAGGAAACTAGTTTACCAGCGACTAAACTATGGGATTTTATAAAAGCTTATGTGTAAGTGAAATGAATGACAGCAATGATATAAGGGATAGGAAGAAGAAATTAGAATTTTTTTATTATAAATCTATTTTATTATAAATCACACTATCTATGATGTGGTACAGTGTTATTTGAAAGTAAACTTGGATTAGCTGAAAAAGTGTACTGCAAACTCTAAGGCAACCAGTATGAAAAAATTTTAAAAGACATATAACTAATATGCTAAGAAAGGAGAGAAAATGGAATAATAAAAAACACTTAATTAAACCACAAAAGGCAGAAAAAGAGTGGAAGACAAAAACAGAAACAAAGAACAGGAGCAAGAAATAGAAAACAGTAACAAATATGGTAGATATTAATCTGACTATATCAATAATCACTTTGAACATCAATGGTCTAAATATACCAATTAAAATAAATGACAGAAATTGTCAGAATGGATTAAAAACACGACCCGCCTATTTGTTGTCTGCAAGAAACCCACTTTAAAGTCACATATATAGATAAGTAGATGGAGAAAAATATACCATGCTGACACTAATCAAAAGAAGGAAGGAGTAGCTTTATTAAATTCAGAGAGAGAAGACTTCATCAGGTATAAAGAAGGGCATTACATAATGATAAAGAGGTCAATTCTTTAAGAAGACATAACAATCCTTAATGTGTATGCACTTAACAGAATGTCAAACTGTGTGAGGCAAAACCTGATAGAACTGTAAGGAGGAAAAGATTAACGCACTACCATTATTGGAGACTTCAACACTCTGTTATCAGAAGTGGACAAATCCAGGAGGTAGAAAATCAGTAAGGGCATAGATGAACTCAGCAACACCATCAATCAACTTGATATAATTGATATTTGCAGACTACTCCATGCAACAACAGCAGAGTACACATTTTTCTCAAGTTTACATAGAATACTCACCAAGACAGACCACATTCTGGGCCATAAAACATATCTGAACAAATTTAGAAAAATAAAAATAATACAATGTCTACTCTCAGATCACAAAGATATTAAACTAGAAATCAATTACAGAAAGATGGGACATCTCAAAATACACAGAGATTAAACAACACTCTTCTAAATAACATACAGCTCAAAGATTTCAAGAGAAATTTTAAAAGATTTTGAAATAAAAATAAAAACACAATTTATCGAAATTTGTGGGATACAGTGAAAGCAACAGAGGAAAATTTATAGAATTGAATGCATATTCTAGAAAAGAAATATATATAAAATCAGTAAGTTTTCACGTAGGAAATCAGAAGAAGTAGAGTATATTAAATCCAAAGTAAGTAAAAGAAAAGAAGTAATAAAAAATAGAGGCAAAATTGTGACATTCATTACTAAAAAATAAAATCTATTAAAAAAAGTAATGCTCATATATAATTGCTTTTTAAGGAATTTCTAAAGATATTTCTAAAGGGAAAGGCAAGATTCTCTTTGTTTGACACATATGGAGAAATTTGAAAATCTAGATTTCATTTGAAAATCAGAATTTCCATTTGAATACTAAAATTTCATGTATCAATATGTAATTTAATGTTTAAATACTAATACAGGCACTAAATAATACGTAACATCTCTTCCTAAGAAATGTAATTATTGTTTAAGTTTGGGCATGATTAATATTCAAAATTATAAATTGGTACAACTACATCTTAATATACTAGATTTCACTTAGACTGTGCTGCCCAACAAATCACTCCAATATTTACTTGCTTTAACAACCACTATTTTCTTGCTCACAGGTTTGTGAGAAAAAAATAGGGCAGGCTCATTAGGAGAGCTTTTCTTCACTCTACCCGCTGTTGGATCTTATGGCCCAATTAGAGATTGTGGGTTCAAGGCCTTATTCACATGCCTAGAGCTTTGGTGTTGGTTGAAGCTAAGATTCTTAACTTTTTTTTTCCCATGTGACCTCTCATTCACCAGGGCCTCTTCCTCTAAGAGGTTTGCCTGGACTTCTCTACATGGAAGTTAAAAGTAGCAAGTAAGCAAAACTGGAAACCACTAGCTCTCTTAATTGAAACTCACAGAGTGTTACTTTCACCAAATTTTATTTGCCAAAGCAAGTCACAAGCCCAGATCAGAAGATAGTGGAGGGGAAACAGTCCTCTTAATGGGGGAAGAGGTATGCATATACAGGGAGAGAAGGAATTGTTAACAACCATTGTGTATGATAGAGTTATTGTGCAATTGGATCTAACTTGTCTACATTGTTTAGGAATCTATAGATAGATTACACCCAGTTAAACCTGTTGCACAGTGTGGTTTGGCTTCATGACTGCTGGGGCGTAACAGACCCTCCTGGAAAACTTTGCCTAAGCTATCCTGAAACCAAGATTTCTCAGACATATCTCCATGGCTCACAACTCAGAGACAAAGTACATCTTACATGACCAGGAACTGGGGAGCTGCATCTGGAACTTTCTAGGGCACTTGATGCTTGCCTGTGTTTTCCTTTTCCTTCTTTACCATATCATTTATTTTTATTGAAGCCTTACATTTGTATACTCAGCAGAGTCTTGTGAGTACCTTCAATTATCTAACCCTGTGTAATCATTTTAGACAATCTATTACAACTCACTATAAAAAAAGAAACAATATAATCCTTTCATTTATAAAACACACACAAAAGTTAGTCCCTAGTGAACTGCTTATAATCTAACAATAAATTGTTTAAAATTTTACATTTTCTATTAGGTGGGAAGGGTCAGAAGTATCTGCTTTTTAAAAATAAATACTAATTTTACTACTATGGATCCTACAAATAATAATAATAATGGCTAATTTATTGGGTATTTACCATAAATAAATATAATTTATTTGTCACAGAATTACTATGATACAAACAATGCCATCATTATTTATAAAATTATTAGTACTATATATAAATTTTCCAAACACATCAACATTCCTCAAATACATTATACAGTCTATTTATGTTAAGTGTAGTATCTCTCCACTGTCTTTGATAGTGTTTGTATTTATCAGACCAATGAACTTTCTAAACTTTTCTTTTCCAAATCATGTAAGCATAGGATATTTCTGAAACATGCTTCCTTCTAGACAGATTGATAAGAATACTTAAATTGTTCCTTCTGAATATTCTGCATAATTAATTTTGTTTTTCCAAGATCTATTTTACCCAGAGTATCTTCTTCCAGATCTGTCATTAAGGAGCATTCATTACAGTATTAATATTAAGTTACTATCTGATTTGGAGCCCTAATTTTATGACCACAAGAAAGGGTCCATACTTCCAGAAAATTGAACTCCCTTAGTCACCATTCTTTCTTTATCCAAGGGCTCTCTTTTCTACAGTGTACTGAAACTAAAATCTTATTTTATCTATATTCATCTTAAAAGGAATATTTTTATCCCATTTCTCAACACATTTTGTATTGAATTTGTGAAAAAATTTTACTTGGGGCTGAACTTCTGTCTCCCCTTGAATTTTTAGGCACTCTGTTTTTCAGAAGAGTCCCTTTCAGTTATGAGGGTTCCTTCTGTATTCCTGGGAGACATTTGTGTATCCTAGAATTCACTGAAAAATCCCCACTCAAAAGAATATCAGTGAAAGCAGATCAGGTCATATATTGCAAACACTCCCCAGAAAATGCATAAAAATGAGTAATAAACCCACTGGCCAATAAAATAAACCCCTAAGCCAGTAAGAGGAAATAGGGTCCTTGGAGAAATAACTTGTTCTAAGACTAGGGCAAGAAATATACAAGATAAGCCTGGAGCAGCTTGTAGCACCATTAAAAAAAAGGAACACAGATAAGAGAATATCAGACACAGGAGCCAACTGAAAGTGTTCTCAATGGCCAAAACTGGAACAATTTGAGGAAAAAAATCAATTAAAAATATGAGTGAGTCTAAATTGATATAAATAATGAAAAATACATAAATTGAGGAGAAGATACAAATCTCCAATGCAAAAGAATTTCAAATAACATATATAGATACTCCACATTCAAGGAAGTTGAGCACAGCTCCCCACCTTTTAAAGGCGGGCCATGTGTAGTGACATCTTCGAAACAGTATGGTATGAAAATGGGGGAGCGAGGGATGAGTAACTTTACAGTGGGGAAACCTGGCAAACACCACCTCAGCCAGTGACAAAGCTCAACATTAAGGATAAGCATTAAGTCATGTTGATAATATGTATCCTTGATAAAATATGATAAAAATGACACTTCGTCTTTATGGTCTTGCTCCTCAAAACCCATAACCTCAAACTAAACATGAGAAAAACATCAGGCAAATCTCAGTAGAGATTTGTTTTACAAAATACCTGATCAATAACCTTAAAAACTATCAATATCATGAAAATCAAGGAAAATATGAGAAATTGTCCAGCCAAGAGGAGTCTAAAGATATAATGACTACATGTAATGCTAAATCCTGGATAAGATGATGAGACAGAAAAGAACTTGGGTGAAAACTAAAGAAATCTGAATAAACTATAGACTTTGGTATACTGTAATACATCAGTTTGTTACTTTGGTTTGTTAATTATAACAAATATACCATACTAAAGTAAGATGATAATGATAGGAAAAATTGGGTATAAGGATTATCTTCACAATTTTTCCATAAATTTAAAAATATTCTACATGTTTAAAAAAATCAAAAGCCTAGTGGAAGCAAGATGGCAGAGTAGAAGGATGCCTGTAGCTCACCCTCTCCCACAAATACACCAAAACTCACATCTACGGACCTACTCAGCCAACCAGAGCACCTGCCAAACTCCGACAGAACATCGCCCTCTTTGAAAGACAAAGACACCAAAAATCTGGTAGGAGAAAAGGAAAAAAGAAAGAAGAAAAAGCAAAACAGTGAGGGACTGACCCCGCGGGGAGGGAGCGGAAAAGGAGGACTGGCACTCATTCGCTGGGTCTCCTCTCTCCAATAGAGAGGCCAGCAGGACAGAGGGGGAGCCTCCGAGGCTCAGATCTGCCCCGAGCACCTCTTGACAGACAGAACTGAGTTAAACGGGCAAAAAGGGTCCCTGTGACACCCAGCCTGAGACGTGAGCCGGCAGCTGGGGGCCAGGACAGGACATCCAAGCCATGTGGAGGACTGGGGCGGCTGCATGGAGGCAGCCCCAGGGGACTGCAGGGTGCTGCATGCTGTGGCTAGGAGGGGATACGGAGCAGAACCACCTCGGTCCCCCATCAATTGCAAAAAAAGCAAAGCAACATGGCTGGTGTGCCCTGGGGGGAGGGGCGCCATAGCCTTTGTCTCTTCAGACCTGCACCACCATTACTGGCGCTTCTCACGAGAAGAGAGGTGGGGCGCAGCCACAGCCGCCATCTCCTCCTGTGCACAGCGCCCGGGTGGGGGCGGGGCCGAGACCAGAATCCACACCAGGGGCTCCGCAACCTCCTAGGCAGGATTGAGACTTGTTTACAGCCTGAGGCAGATAGGATCTTTCTGGCCTGGCCCCTCAGAGAACTCGAGCCTCAAAGACAAACAAGGAGCTGAGATTTGGCACGGAGCAGGGGCAGGGCTGTTCCGCAGTCTTCCCTGAGCCTGCCTTCAGAGCACCCACCCGAGGCAGAGTGGGCAGCTGCACAGAGCAGCAGAGTGACCTGTGCCGGGAGAGGGCGGTGGCCACCCAACTCCCTGGCAGGAACGCAGCACCTGACCATGGTGCTTGGAGGGGGCATGATCTGCCCACCTGCCTCCCCCGAGCACAGCATCTGACTGCGGCATCGGGAGGGGGAGCAACCCGCCCGCCCACCGGGTAAGAGCTCAGCACCTGACCCAGTGTTGGGAGGGGGCACGATCAGCTAGCTGACAGCCACTGGGAGCAGCACAGATGAGGGCGCCAACAGAGGGCCTCTGGAAACAGCAAGCTGAGTTCACAAAACAGGGTGAAGACACAAAGACCTCTCAAAAAAAATCATTAAGAGCACACCATCTCCAGGAGAACTAGATAACCGATACTCCTTAAGCCACAGTGCCAGAGAGGTATGAGCAATATGAAGAAGCAGAGGAACCACTCCCAACTAAAAGATCAAGAGAAATCCCCTGAAAGCACAATCAGAAATAGACATTGATGGCCTACTAGATCAAGATTTCAAAAAAGGAGTGATCAAACTACTGAAGGAACTAAAAGAGATAGTGTTTAGAGATATAAAATATGTCAAAAATGAAATAGAAGTTTTAAAGAAGAACCAAGTAGAATTAGTAAACTCATTTGCTGAGATGAGAGCTGACCTAAAGGCTGTACAAAGCAGGCTAGATAATGCAGAGGAACGAATAAGTGATCTAGAAGACAGGACAACAGAAAGCACTCAATCAGAACAGATGAGAGAAAAACAAATAAAAAACAATGAAAACAATATAAGGGACCTGTGGGATAATATAAAATGTGCCAACCTACACATAATAGGGGTTCCAGAAGGGGAAGAAAGAACAAAGGGGATTGAAAAGGTATTTGAAGAAATCATGACTGAAAACTTCTCAAACCTAAAAAAGGAAACAGATATCCAAGTACAGGAGGCTCAGAGGGTCCCAAACAGGAAGAACCCAAACAGACCCACACCAAGACATATCATAATCAAGATGGCCAGAGTCAAGGATAAGAAAAGGATCCTGAAGGCAGCAAGAGAAAAACAAATAGTGAGTTACAAGGGAACCCCCATAAGGCTCTCAGCTGATTTCTCTACACAAATGCTACAGGCCAGAAGGGAGTGGCAAGATATATTCAAAGTCCTGAAGGAAAAAAAGATGCAGCCTAGGATACTCTACCCAGCAAGGCTATCCTTTAGAATAGAAGGAGAGATAAAGAACTTTACAGGCAAGCAAAAACTAAAAGAGTTTAGCAACACTAAACCTATGCTAAAAGAAATATTGACAGGTCTACTCTAAATAGAAAAGAAGCAAGATGCTACAAAAATAAGAAACTCATAACTGGAAAGGTGATAACTACCATAGAATAAACACAACATTGTGAAAGAAGACATCCAAATCATTAAGAGTGGGAGAGGGAAGCAAGGAAAGCCACTGTGGGAAACAGTATGAAGATTCCTCAAAAGACTAGGAATAGACTTACCATATGACCCAGGAATCCCACTCCTGGGCATATATCCAGAAGGAACTCTACTTCAAAAAGACACCTGCACCCCAATGTTCACAGAAGCACTATTCACAATAGCCAAGACATGGAAACAGCCTAAATGTCCATCAACAGATGACTGGACAAAGAAGAAGTGGTGTATTTATACGTTGGAACACTATTCAGCCATAAAAACTGACAACATAACACCATTTGCAGCAACATGGAAGTTCCTGGAGAATGTCATTCTAAGTGAAGTAAGCCAGAAAGAGAAAGAAAAATACCATAAAAAAAAAAAAACAACCTTAAATACAAAACAGAAATAGACTCATAGACATAGAATACAAACTTGTGGTTGCCAAGGGGGCGAGGGGTGGGAAGGGACAAACTGGGATTTTAAAATGCAGAATAGATAAACAAGATTATACTGTATAGCACAGGGAAATATATACAAGATCTTGTGGTAGCTCATAGCGAAAAAAAATGTGACAATGAATATATATATGTTCATGTATAACTGAAAAATTGTGCTCTACACTAGAGTTTGACACAACATTGTAAAATGACTATTATGCAATAAAAAAATGTAAAAAAATAAAATAAAATATGTAATCTAAAAAAAAAAACAAAAGTCTAGACACTGACTGAAGTCCTTAGAACAGAGGAGAAAATCAAACTACATTCCTAAAAATAGACAAAACAAAGAATTTTTTTTAAATCATGAGATCAATCCAAATTAAGAAGATCCAAAAAATCTAATTTTCTATGTCTGTGAGTAATAGTTTGGAGACTTTCAATTGTTATAGTTCATAGCTTTGTGAACTTTGCAAGTCAAAATCCCATTTATAATAATACAGTTATAAAATGTCAGTAAATTTATAAAGAATTGTATTGTAAGCTTTATAAAACAAGGACCTACGTACCAGGATCTATGTACCAGTTTGAAGTGCATTTCACTGAACAAACTTGGAAAAATTTTGATTGTTAAAAAGAAAATTGATGGTTTGAAAAAAATAAATGGTTTGAAAACATTACATAAATAAAAATCCTCAAACCCAAAGTTATATTAACAGATAAAGACAGAGGGAAAGAAAACAAAGGCAAAATTGAAGGAAGAAAAAAAAACAAAGCAAAAGGCATTGACAACAGAGTAATTCTTATTATAATAACTATGAAGCAATAAAAGAAAAATCTGTAAACTTAAATATGGAGACAAAGAATAAAACCCATTATTTAAAAATGATTAGAATCATACGCATGTATATAAGACAAAAAAATAATAAAAAGTGTTAAAAATCAGTATCAGTTTATGGTACAACATGCAGAAAAATAAGAACACAGAAGACTTAAATGGAGAAGCAATAATTAATAAAAATGTTTTAAGCAAAAATTTTAAAATATATTTGAAATGATTGGTTAATATTCATAAAAATTAATCATGTGCTCAGTCATCAAGACAAAGATCACAAATAGAAATTCTAAAACCCCTTTCAATGATCACAGCACAATAAAATGAACAATAGAAGTATAAACAAGAAACTCACAATCATTTAAAATTTTAGAATAAGCTTTCAAATAGCAACTAAATCATGATGGAAATTTAAAAAACACATACCAGTATATTTTGAAAATAACAAGTTGTGGAAACTTACACAATAAAATTTTGCTAAAGATTTTTAAAAATATAGAAAATATTCTAGATGCAAGCTATTTTACACTTGCATTCTTACAAGTATTCAAGGAAAAGATTAATTTCTATAATAAAAAGATAGAAAGTTTCTTAAATTATCTCATGAAATCTATCTAAACCTGATGCTATGTCATGCAAAAACAGTACCAGACATCAGTATCTATCACAAATATTTACGGAAAAATCCAAATGAGAAAGTCCATGCAGCATTATATAATTTTATACACAAAATACAAAGATGATTTTATTATAAAATTAGTAGATGATATTAAAATTTAAGGCAAAAATAATAAAAATTTAAGGCAAAAATCATTCTAAATCAAAACTAAAAACCATACGATTGTTTTATTGGATGCTGAAAAGTTGTCATAAATATAACCCATAGGATTTATTTATGGTATTTTTTTTATTTTAAGCATTAAAGTATAATACTTACTCTGTTAACATGAATCTTTCTGTAATCAATAGCCAGTAACATTCTTAGTACTGATATTCATAATAAAGCCAGATGACTACAGTTAACATTAGTCTATTAATTTTGATCAATGGATTAAAGACTCCAAGTGGATATTAGAAGTATTGGAAAGATAGAAGAAAAGTTACCATTGTTTGCAGATATAATAAATTAGAAAGTAGAGTTTTTAATAGTCTAAATTTAGTATCCCCGAAATTAAATTCTCTCCTAGAACACATATCAAATAGTGTTTCTCTACCAGTCTTCCACATTTCAGGAAATGATAACCACATCCAGCCACTAGGAGAGATTTTTGATTCCTTCATTTCTCTTATCACCCTATTCAATCTATGAACAAGATTTGGCGGACCTACCTGTCACTAAGTTAGTCCATTATCTCTCACATATCTAAATGATAATATCCAAAACTGAACTATCCCACTTCTATCCTACAGTTCTTCCTTAACTTAGCAGCTCTAGTAATTTTTAAATCAATTGTAAGTCATTTTCTAACACTTTCCATTGTGTTTATAAGTACATCTAAAAATCTGAGTACATTATGTTGTCTTGCCTCATTTACCTTCAATGGGCATTCAGCCTAAAGGCAAGTATACAGTAAAGGTAAGAAATCATTCTTGCACAAACTAGTAGAAAGAGCAAAAGACATTAGTAGTAAAATCATCAGTTTCTACAATAAGCAGTTAAGAGATACACAAAACAAATGTAAAATGTGACATCAAAAATGTAATCATGAGAGGAGGAGAGTACAAATGCAGGGTACTTAAAATATATTTGAAAATAAGAGATTAGCAACTTAAAGCAATCACATATACATATACAGAGTGTTATACCAAAACCTTATGGCAACCAGAAACCAAAAATCTATAATAGACATAGACACAAAAAAGAAACAGGAATCCAGACATCACACTAAAGAGAGTCACTTAATCACAAGAGAACAAAAGAAGAAAAGGAAGAGAAAGATCAACTAAAACAAATCTAAAACAATTAACAAAATGGCAAAAAGAACATATATGTCAGTAATTACCTTAAGTGTAAATGGTTTAAATGCTTCAACCTAAAGACATAGACTGGCTGAATGGATACAAAAACAAGAGCCATATATTTGCTACAAGAGACTCACTTCAGATCTAGAGACAGACTGAAAGTGATGGGATGGAGAAATGTATTCCATGCAAATGGAAATTTTTAAAAAAAGCTGGAGTCCCATTACTTTTATCAGGCAAAACCAACTTTAAAATAAAGACTGTCACAAGAGACAAAGAAGGACACTACATAATGCTCAAGGGATCAATCCAAGAAAAATTAACAATCGTAAATATGTATGCACCCAACATAGGAGCACCTCAACATATAAGACAACTGTTAACAGATATAAAAGGAAAAATCAACATTAACACAATAATAGTGGGGAACCTTAACACCCCATTTACATCAATGGACAGATCATCCAGACAGAAAATCAATAAGAAAACATAAGCCTTAAATAACACATTAGACCAGATGGACTTAATTGATATTTACAGAGCATTCCATCCAAAAGCACCAGAATACATATTCTTCTAAAGTGCACATGGAACATTCTCCAGGGTAGATTACATGTTGGCCCACAAAGCAAGCCTCAGTAAATTTAAGAAAACTGAAATCACATCAAACATCTTTTCCAACCAAGCATTATGAGATTAGAAATCAACCACAAGATAAAAAAAAAAACTGTAAAAACCACAAACATGTGGAGGTTAAACAATATGCTACTAAACAACCAATGGATCACTGAAGAAATCAGAGGAAATCAAAAAATACTTAGAGACAAATGAAAATGTGAATATGACAATCCAAAACCTAGGGACATAGCAAAAACAGTTCTAAGAGGGAAGTTTATAGTGATACAGGCTTACCTCAGGAAACGAGAAAAATCTCAAATAAACAACTTAGCATTACACCTAAAGCAACTAGAGAAAGAAGAATAAATAAAACCTAAAAAGTTAGTAGAAGGAAAGAAATCGATTAGAAAAAGATTAGAGCAGAAATAAATGAAACAGAGACTAAAAATTAAAACAAACAAAAACACAATAGAAAGGATCAAAGAAACTAACAGCTGGATCTTTGAAAAGATAAACAAAATTGATAAACCTTTAGCCAGACTCATCAAGAAAAAAGAGAGAGGGCTCAAATTAATAAAATCATAAATGAAAAAGAAGTTATAACCGATACCACAGAAATACAAAGGACCATAAGAGGCTACTATGAGCAACTATATCTCAACAAAATGCACAACCTAGAAGAAATGGACAACTTCTTAGAAAGGTACAATCTCCAAAGACTAAATCAGGAAGAAATAGAAAATATGAACAGACCAATTACCAGCACTGAAACTGTATCAGTAATTTAAAAACTCTTAAAAAACAAAAGTCCAGGACCAGAGAGCTTCACAGGAGAATTATACCAAACATTTACAGAAGAGTTAATGCCTATTCTTTTGAAACTATTCCAAAAAGTTGCAGAGAAAGCAGTACTTCCAAGTTCATTCTATGAAGCCACCATCACCCTAATACCAAAACCAGACAAAGATATCACAAAAAAAGAAAATTACAGGCCCATATCACTTATGAACATAAATGAAAAAATCCTCAACAAAATACTAGCAAATTTACTCCAGCAATATATTAATAAGATCATACACCATGATCAAGTGTGATTTATCTCAGGGATGCAAGGATTTTTCAATGTCCGCAAATCAATCAACATGATATATCACATTAACAAATTGAAGAATAAAAAACATATGATCATCTCAATAGATCCAGAAAAAGCTTTTGATAAAGTTCAACATCCATTTACAATAAAAACTCTTCAGAAAGTGGGCATAGAGGGAACATACTTCAACATATTAAAGGCCATATATGACAAACCACAACCAACATTATTCTCAATGGTGAAAAGCTGAAAGCATTTCCTCTAAGATCAGGAACAAGACAACGGTACCACTCTCACCACTTTTATTCAATATACTTTTGGAAGTCCTAGCTACAGCAGTCAGAGAAGAAAAATAAATAAGAGGAATTCAAATTGGAAAAGAAGTAAAACTGTCACTATTTGCAAATGACATAATATTATACACAGAAAATCCTAAAGAGGTGACCAAAAATCTACTAGAGGTCACCAATGAATTCAGTAAAGTTGCAAGATACAAAATTAACATACAGAAATCAGTTGCATTGCTGTACACTAACAAAATGAAATAGAAGAAAAAGAAATTAAAGAAACAATCCCATTTACCATCACATCAAAACAAATAAAATACCTAGGAATAAAGCTATCCAAAGAGGTAAAGGACTTGTACTCTGAAAACTATGAGACACTGATGAAAGAAACTGAAGATGACATGAACAGATGGAAAGATATACCATGCTCTTGGATTGGAAGGCTCAGTATTGTTAAAATGGCCATACTACCAAAGGCAATATACAGATTCAGTGCAATCCCTATCAAATTGACAATGATATTTTTCAAAGAAATGAAACAAAATTTAAATTTGTATGGAAAGACAAAGTCCCCAAATAGCCAAAACAATCTCGAGAAAGAAGAATGGAGCTGGAGGTATCGGGCTTCCTAACTTCAGACTATACTACAAAGCTATAGTAATCAAAAAGGGTATGGTACAAGCACAAAAACAGTCACATAGATCAATGGAGCAGGATGGAAAGTCCAGAATAAACCTACACACTTATGGTGAATTAATCTACAACAAAGAAGGCAAGAATACACAATGAAGAAAATACAGTCTTTTCAATAAGTGGTGCTGAGAAAACTGGACGGCTACATGAAAAGAATGAAATTAGAACATTAACACCATATACAAAAATAAACTCAAAATGTATTATAGACCTAAATATAAGACTGGATACTGTAAAATTCCTAGAGCAAAACAAAGCAGAATACTCTTTGACATAAATTTCAGCAATATTTTTTCTGAACCAGCTCCTAGAGTAATGGAAATAAAAGCAAAAATTAAAATATGGGAGCTAATTAAACTTAAAAGCCTTTACACTGTACAGAAAACCATAAACAAAATGAAAAGAAACCTAAGTTAGTCAATTTTAAAATACTGGTATTTGCCTTCAGAAAATAATTCTTAGTAAAGTGGAAAGAAGCTTTATGATATAGTCCCTTGATGAAGATTTACTAACATAATATGTTATAATATAAACTTTTTAAATAAATATATAATAATGAGAAAAATATTTTTCATAGTCTTAAGAAAAGAAAGCTAAATTGAAAACTGTACCTGTGGTAAGGTTATAATGGTCTATTAATCCTATGCATTTGAAAATAAAAGGCAACATTAAAAATTTAATTATTTTCTGCTGGAATTTTCTGCTAGAGATGTAAACATTTTTTCAGCTTCTTATTAAACCATTAAATTTCTGTTAATTTATTATTATATCTTTAAAATTATCAATATGATGATTTTATGAATATAGCTATAATAGTACAGAAATTATTTAAGTGACTTGCTCTTAAAAAAAGAAATTTAATGAAAACATCAAAATGAACAAACCAAGTCATAAAAAAGACATATTACTCTAACCAGGAGAATTCTTTTGGACTTTTTTTTCCTCACATAAAACATAAAAATATATGTCAGATTCTGGGTAAAAAATAACTGCAAGTTTCAGAAGCACAAAGTGAAGAATCTATTTCCTTTCTCCAAGTCATACTCCAAAGAAAGGAAAAGAATGGTGAAATAGATAAATATTGATGACTGAAAAAGAATAATCTAGATTGGCATTACTCCAATATCCTGATAGAAAATAAGACTCATAAGAGATTACCGTTTTGAGTGAGGATGCACCTGAAAACACTTTTCAGGACAAATGTGTAATGTGAATCAGTTAACAAGGATTGTGTTTTCTAAGAATCATTTATAACTTGTCAAATACTCAAGCCAATGAATCAATATGTGTATAACTGAGTCAGTATGAGCAAATGACCATTACTCCTAAAAGATCATGCACATAAGTGGATGGATGAATGAAGGGAGGGGTGGAGGGATGGAGGGATCAGGATATAAATAATTGGGATAAAAAGAAAATATATTCATTGACATGGAAATGAGCAGGCATTTCTTTTAAGAGAACAATTTAAAGCAATCCTTTTAAGAACCACAAAAGTATAATCATTAAGTCACATAAAAAGCTATAAATAAATAACATGTTTTTCTTTGAGTTAAATATAGCAAGAATGAGGGTTACAGATTAGGAAATAGAAATAAAATTATGTGTTTCTTCCTTGAAAAGGAATGTGTAATATCTTTTTCTTTTAAAACACTAACATTTCTGAAAATTGAAGTGTATATAATAATGTTAATGCAATAAGAAGTCTTATAGAAATTCTATGTAGAAAATGCAATTAGAGCCAAATGGTAAAAGTGATAATAATGTGATGTTGTACTAATAAGAATACATGAAGCCAGACTTGTACACCTGACTGTAATTATATCACTGACACCTGAGAAACTGAAAGTTGATTAATGAGAAACAGATGCTAATTTTGAAGCCTGAAAATTCAAATATGTTCAATAATGTGAAGATGATATGCAAATGAAGTATAGAATGCATCATATACCAGAAATTATAAGAAAAGAAAAAACTAAGATGTTTTAAAGAACTGTGTAAAATTTAACATCGGTAGGAAAATGGATCAAAACTAACATGAATTAAAATTTAGGAGGCTTTATTTTTTAGCTATTTGAATGCTACTTAATAACAAGAATCAAAACCAACAAGTTCATAGCTACAAGAAATGCTAATGTGGTTCATTTCATTATGCCAATTTTATTAATTACATATTTGTTCAAAAAATTAATCTGAATCTTAGCCTATAAGCAGACGTTGAGATAAAACATGAAATTAACATTTTTAGAAAGTGTATATTCTGCATGTGACTGAAGTTCCAGTAAACCACATCAACATTGATAGAAAAAATGTCATACTAATGACAGCGAAAAATTCCATTTGGATTGATGAAGACGTTATAAACTCTGATTTTCTTAATTTCTTAATCACTCAATAAAGTTACTTTTTCTTAATTTCAGCAAAGTCCCTCGACTTCTTTAAGATCTTAAGGTAGATGACACTGACCTATTTTTCAACCTCAGAATAACACCCATAATTAAGATGTTACTCTGCATCACTTACATCATTACATTATGCAGATAAGCTTTCAGAATCTTAATGAGGATATTTTACTCCTTAGCACCTGCAGTACAATTTTATTCTTTGTATCAGGAATTGAAGCACCTGCAGTTCAGCAAATCAACAGTATTAGAAAGAAACAAACCATCAAAGTATGATAATCCAGAAAAATCTCTAAAACTTTGTCATTGGGGAAATTTGACTCACTAAAGATGGGAAGTGTTGTGTCATAACTAAGTCAAAGAGAAAAAATAGTATTGAAAATTTGTTCATTTCTTCCAGTGCCCTGAATGGTCAGCATCTATTAAAGAGCCAGAAAATGTCCTTCAAATAAAGGTCCCTGCTTTCCTGGAGGCAATAAAATGCATGACACACAAGGAGTGATGAATTTCTGAGGCTCCTGGAGAACATTAAGTCCTTGTAGTTTTTTCACATTTTGTCCTTTAAAACATTAGCTTTGCATTTATGTCTATTTCCTTGAGAGTTTAGTGAGGTTTTTTTAAGTGTTAATATCATAGGTATTAATACTTATTAATACTTAAGTATTTGATATAAGGCTAAAGCCATAATATATGTTTCCTTCGGAGACAATTTTAACAACAGCAAGGGAGCCTACATCTTTAAGAATCTTTAATTTCCAATGATGTTGTTAGAAAAAACACATGCTATTTATTTGCAAGAAATACTGTTCATAAGAAAATAAAAATAATTGTATCAATAAAAATAATTGCTTCATTAGTTTCATATACCTTTGCCTACAGCAGTAATATATATTAAAGATTTTCAAAACTGAATAAAAATAAAACACCAACTCAATCCATTTCTATCAAAGGCACATTCTTTCTTTCCCAGCAAAATAAAAATAATGTCATACTTACTTGAACTGAATAGCAGAAATAATTCTAAATGAACTCCCATTTTCAAACAAAACAGAGGTATTTTTAAAAATTAAATGTATCATAAAATTTAGGGTAGAAGAAAAGGGTTTTTTTTGCATTTCCAAACACTTAATGTACTAAATATAAAACTTGTAAGAATTTTTAAGTGCTTATAGAATACTGTCAGAATTATAATTGGAGGTGAGGAAACATCAAGGGCTTTTTCAGCATATCTTAAGAAAATGTAAAAATCTATTTGGTCTGGATATCAGAAGACAGCTAAGTTTAAATGTCCTTTGAAGTGATTTTCTATTTTGCCAGAAATACACACACATACAAACAGCTGAACTAAATGCAATTTAACAAGACCTTAATGGTTTTGTACTTGATCAATTCTTCTCTTGTAAATAACAAGGAAAGGTTTATTTTAAATATTTTCCAACAAAGGCAGAAACATTTACCTCTAAAGATTGGAATTGGCATTTTAAATAAATGCTAAAACAAAAATATACCTAGTGCACACCAACAGGGAGACAGTTGACAATCTCAAAACAAATATTGCACAAATCCACCAATCATACTAACATTAACTCATACAACTCAGTGTTACTTTAACTAAAAGATGCAGTTCTTCATGGTAGCTAGTGCACAATAAAACACAGAATTCCTCCAGGGATTAATAAAAATTAACTGCCTGCACATAAAGACAGGATTCTAGGAAATAAAGTCGCTGAATAGAAGGCAATGGGAAATGCCCTTTATTACGTGCAAAGAAAATAAAACACGGGAAAACAGAAAACAGCACAGACCCCTTGGGTACACATCAGCAGAACTGGAAACGGAGGAACTTGATAAGGATTGGGGATTAGGTTTACCTTTCCTAAAAAAAAATCCAACTTTTGAAAGATTCTCTAACATCTCCTTTTTCTTTTATTTTTCAGTTAATACGTACATTTTAAACAAGCGTCATTCCTAGAGCAACTTCATTCTCAAGATTAAAGCTAATGTATTGATCCTTGGACTCAGTCCTGGGCCAATTTGAATTCAAGTCTTCATTTTCAGCTGCATCATAAATGTTATTAATTGTGTTCAAGGTTTAATTCAGTACAATTGGCAAGATGACCTTAATGTTTCCCTTGGCTTGACTAAATTTTAAACAGATTTCTTCCTAACTAGAGGCTCCTGACCTTCCTTTTTGTTAACAGCATTTACTTTAGGAAAAACTTGCAATTGTAAATTTTTTCTTTGCCCCTTTGAGATGTAAATTTTTTCCCAGACTCCTGTCAGTTTTACAAACCAACAAGATCTTTCTCAAGGACCTGAGAAACATCCCTTCAAAATGTAACTATCTAATCAAATGGAAAGGAAAGCAGCAAGAAAGGGCCCCTATGACCCAGTCTCTGAGGGAAGGTAGGAGCCTAACTTTTTCAGTAAAGGTCAGTTTGCAAGCACTAGCTCACCCCAGGGCTTAAAACTCCTCGTTGGTTAAAACTCTCCTCCCTGTCATTTCCATGAAGTTGAGTTCAATCTCCCTTGCCTAGCCTTGACCGCTACCTCAATAGTCTTTTTATTTTTTTAATTTTTGTTATTGAAGTGTAGTTGATTTATAGTGTTAGTTTCAGGTGTATAGCAAAGTGATTCAGTTATACATATATAAATATATTTTATTTCAGGTTATTTTCCATTATATGTTATTACAAGAAATTGAATATAGTTACCTATGCTATAAAGTAGATCCTTGTTGTTTATCTATTTTATACATAGTAAAGTATCTGTTAATCCCCAACCCTTAATTTATCCTTCCTTGACCTTTCCCTTTTGGTAACTATGGCAAAAATCTTGAATAAATTTTTCCTTGTCTGTTTAACTCCATCTGGTGCAATTTTTCTTTGACAAAATGCAAGACTGACAAACAGATGATAAAACTACTTAGACTGAGAGTAAGTAAAAAAAGAAAAAAAATGTGCTGGTAGTTTTTCTTAATTAGAAAGAAGAGTGATTTACTCTAAAGATCAGACAACAGAATTAAAACGAGCAGTTGTTAAATGTAAAACATTGAGCTCAGCAGTGGTGTGTTATCTGTCACTATCCTTCCTTAGGGTAAGAACTAATGTCTACCATATGGCATATAGATGGTAAAAATAAATATATCTGCATTGCAGAGTGAATAAATAAAGGAATCAAAGGATCAAAATAAAGTGCCCCTCCAAAAATAATTCATATAGGCAATATTTTTCTAAGCATCTCTTTTTTCCTCTTATACTTGCTCTGCCTTTTGTCTTCTCAGTTTCCAAAACCAAACTGATTCTCTTGAACATTCTCTTAGCTTCTACAAATATTAAACAAGAGTAGATTTGAAGCCAGTAGTAATGGCAGGTTTGAAATTCAACTTATAGGGACATTCTTTTAGAAAAATTTCAAATACATGTTTTCATATAAAAATTTCCCATGTTTTAGTATGTATCCTTAAACAAGACTTATTTTTAAATGTTATTTAACTCATCAGACAATTATGAGTAGAAATATATAATAAAATAATGAGATATTCTATCCCAAAAGAACTATATTGGAAGACAAATCTGTACCTGTAAGATAAGGCACAAGAATTCAAGAAAGAACTCAAACCCAAAATATACAAACAGCTCATACACCTTAATATTAAAGAAACAAGCAACCCAATCCAAAAATGAGCAGAAGACCTAAACAAGCAATTCCCCAATGAAGACATATAAATGGTCAATAGGCACATGAAAAAATGCTCAGCATTGTTAATTGTCAGAGAAATGCAGTCAAAACTACAATGAGATATCTCCTCACACCAGCCAGAATGGCCGTCATTGAAAAGCCTCCAAATGATAGATGCTGGGAAGGGTGTGGAGAAAAGGGAACCTTCCCACACTGTTGGTAAGAGTGTAGATTGGTGCAGCCACTGTGGAGGATAGTATGGAGGTTCCTTAAAAAACTGAAAATAGACTTACCATGTGATCAAGCAATCCCACTCCTGGGCATATATCTAGAAAAAAGTAAAAATCAAAAAGACACATGCACCTCAATGTTCATAGCAGCACAATTTACGACAGCCAAGACATGGAAGCAACCCAAATGTCCATCAACAAATGACTGGATAAAGAAGATGTGGTACATATATACAATGGAATGTTACTCAGCCATAAAAAAGAATAAAATAATGCCATTTGCAGCAATATGTATGGACTTGAAGATTGTCATTCTAAGTGAAGTGGGTGGAAAGAGAAAGAAAAATGCCATATGACATCATTTATATGAGGAATCTAAAAAATAATAACAACAATAATAATGACACAAATGAACTACTTATTATTTATAACTAAGATGATTGATTTCTTGAATATGTGTAAGCACATTTGACTGTCCTTTATGATTGGGTTACAGTACTCTGTTAATTCTTATTTTGTAGTTGGCTTTATTCCTTTGATAACCATGTAAGTTTAAAAAGCTAAAGCTCTAATCTATTCTTAGAAACAATAATCAGTACATATATGTAAGCTAAAAAAAAGTACCATATACTGTATATATATATTTATATGCAATATAACATGTATGTGCAGTCAAACTGCAATAATTCTACCTAATAAAACTGAAAAAGGAAAAAAAAAGAACTCAAACATCATTTTCCTTAGAAAGGAACTGACTAACCTACATTTCTGTTTGAAATATTTTAATTTGTCTGAATTGCAGATGTGTGTTCTGAGCTAATTCACATATAATTTAACCAATAAACCAAGTCTGGACAGAATGACAAATCAGTAGAGGGATTATCTATAATTGCTTTCAAAATTTTGTAATGCCTCTGCATATTTCTCATATTAAGAATAATTTGCATTTGTTATTTAGTCAATAAAACATCAAACCTTAAATATAACTGTGAATATAAAAAAAAAAACTTTAAATTCTATGTAGTAAAAAAGCAGTGTGTATCTGAATCCCACTATCTTCTTTTCTAAAAGGGAGATTTGAAGGAGTAACACCCTGAACATCACACTTGGTACATGCATTCTACATGTTGTTTTATTTTTGCTTAGCCACCTACTACAATGTTCATAATGTTTGAACTACACATATAAGTTAAAATATATATAAATCTCGAGTCTTCAAAAAATAGCTAAACACATGCACATTCACAGATTTTGCAGATGTAAACAACTACAATACTCCACTAAAGACCCATTTAGAAAAAAACAGATTTATGTGTGTGGGTATTTTCTATACAATAACAATGCATACAAAATAAAAATATAGCTATTGAGATATCGTGGAATCCTAGATATGACTATATAATGATATTGGCAAAGTTTATATACAGTTTATGAAATAAACAAAGAAATGTTCAAAATGATAAAACATAGACAAGGATTGTGTGGTTTGAATGGTGCTTTCAGGAAACAATCTTTTGAGGAGGCTCAAGCTTGTATATAGTTTCATCAAATAAAATATTGAACTAATTAGTGCCATGAAGCTCAGGCACAGAAAAAAATGTCTGCCATCTTGCCTAGAATGCACATCTATGGAAATCAGAGACTAGTATCTCTCAACTTGATTTCCCTATTTTATTAATGTAACTCTAACTGCTTGAAAAATTATGCTTTAACCAATTTTTGTATTGCCATCACATTTTTTAAAATTTCTTCTTTCTGGTTGATTTCTATACCATATACAATAAATCAATAAGGCAGCAACAGGTAGATGAAAATATAATGGATGATAAGTTTCAGAACAAATAAAAGAAAGTAAATCTTCAGATTCAGGAAGTCCAAAGAATCTCAATTAGGATAAATAAAAATAAATATACATCTAAATATACGAGAGTGAAATAGCTTATTACCAAAAATAAAAAGAAGATCTTGAAAGTAGCCAGAGAGAAAAACAAATGATTTGCAACAATGCAACGTAAGACTAGTTTGCCAACAACAATGAAAGACAAAAGAAGGTAAAACTATATCTTGAATGTGCTGAAAAGAAGTAATTGTCCACCTAGAACATATTCTCGAGGAAATTGCCTTTCAGGAATAAGCATGACATAGACATATTTTCAGACAAAAATAAGAGAGTTACTAGCAATAAGCTCTCCACAAGCAAAATTTTAAAGGATATCCTTAAAACAGAAGGAAAATGATCAAGAGGAAAAGTCTAGAAGAAATAATAAGCAAAGAAACTGGTAAATGTATGGGCAAATTTAAGCAAATATTAAGTATATTTGATAATATCTAAATTATAGACTAGTATACACATTAGGAAGAAAGTCATTATGGTAGTATTTTTCCAAAGAGAAAGAGAACTGATTAATTTTAACAGTTAATTGAACTTTATTTTATTTTTTTAACTTTTTTTATTGAGTTATAGTCATTTTATAATGTATCAAATTCCAGTGTAGAGTACAATTTTTCAGTTATACATGAACATACATATATTCATTGTCACATTTTTTGTTTGTTTTTGCTGTGAACTTTATTAAAATTAGTATGAACATTAGAATTTCTATTTCTTAAAATATTATAAATACCTTATAAATATGGTACTTACATACTATATATATGTCCAACTAGTAGAGAAAAATATTGAAATAAGTAGACAGGAAATAACACAATTAATCCAAAAAGGCATAAATGAAGTACAAAGTAAAGTATAAAATAAAATAGGCATGAATCAAATATTCCAGTAATTAATTAAGATAAATATAAATGAGTTACATCTTCAGTAAAATACAGAATTTAAGACTGTAGTTGGTAAATCAGAGATATATTCATTATCTGATACATGCCTACAATATTAGGATACACAAAGCCTTTTTAAGATGTGGGAAAATATATACATCAAGTTGAAATTGAAAGAATGCTGGTATAATTATTTTAATATCATACCAGACTGTCTTTGCTAGAGGTAAGCCACTTCAGAAAATGGAGAATAAAATGGAACAAATAAAATAAAACCAACCTCACACCATAAAAATTCTTCATGGATTAAGGACTCATGTATAAAAACTAAATGCTTTAAACTTTTTAACCAATACAGAAATATACCTGTAAACTTTGGGGTAGAGAAAGATTTTCTACATAAAAAGTACAAAATATACAGGAAAGACATATGATGAATTTGAATATATTGAAACTATAAATTTCTGTTGAGAACATGAAAAAATAATTCACAAAATAAGAAAATATGCACAATGCATAAAACTTACAAAGGAATAAGCATCCAGAATATATATTTTTAAACTCACAAATATCTATAAGAAAGAGACTTTGAAAAATCAAAAAAGAGCAGGCAAATGAATTTAATAGGTACTTTATGAAAAAGGAAAAAAATAATGCACAGCAACCACACCAAAAGGGAGTCAAATTCAATAGAAATAAAGGGAAAGCAAAATATCTGAGATAAGATTTTCCTTCCACCAGATTAGCAAAAATTAAAGTCTCTCAATATGAAATATTTGCAAGGATGAAAAAAATCAGAATGCATTCACTGTTGATAGTGCAGAACATTGGTACAACTGTTTTGAAAAACAAGTTGATAATATTGAATAAAGGAAAAGATCCATACAACTTTTGGCCTGAAAAAAATCACTAATAGGTATATACTATGAAGATGTTTTGCTCATGTACACCAGGAGAAACGTACCTAGGTACTCATGGCTTAGTTGTTTACAAAAAGATAAATATAATAATCACCCAAATATCCATTAACTGTGGAATAGATTATACACACACACACACACACACACACACACACACACACACACACACACACACACATGCTCCAGATGTTTTGGAAAACAGGTAAAAACTAACTCTGTAACTAAGTTCATAAATATCAAATAATTCATAAGGAAGGAATGTGATTTTTCTAATCAAGAGGTTTCAGATGTTAAGTTTTACAGTGATGACTTTGACCACGTAGATGATGGTCATGAAGCTCTGTCTCCTTATCAACTATGAACATATATTAAAGAATCCATATTTATCTTAAATGAACATAGCGAAGGTTTTCTTTAATAAAATTTCTTAAGATACAATACATAGAAAAAACTTCAAAATTAGCCATTTTATATGTGTCTTTCAAGAGAGATTTTGGTATTGTAGCAACATGTAAACATTTCAGATTTATTAGGAAATATCTCACAATAGTTCACACATTTTCAGTTGTCAGTGACTATCTGCTTCCCACTTCTGCTTCCAGACTAGCTTCTTAGCTGCTAATTCATCCCCTTTGACAATAAAACTCAGATCTGTTAGGTTTATAATGCTGAAATTATCAGTTTTCCTCATCAGGTTACTATTTAATTTTACACATTCTTGTCCACAACTGTCTTCCATGCATTTGTATGGAAATATGAAAGTATAAAGAATGTACATAGTGTTAATTAATAATGTATTAATAACTCAATTAGATAAAAGCTAACATTAACTATATAATGATGCTAAACACTAATTCTGTGGTTAGTTGTATTCTTTTAAGAGAATCATGATCTGTGCCTCAAAATTAGAACTCCACCTAATTACCTCCCCCCATCAAAAAAAAAAAAAAAAAGAACTCCAGAAAGGAAGTGGCCTAATATGACATATGTTCTTAGTAAGTCTAGCCAACATGCTAACCAGGAATTAGAGAGGGACAAGAAAGACACAAAAAGAAAAAGAAAAACAAATACACAATCAAAAGTGTCTGAGTTGATGGAACTCTGAACCTTTAATGGCAGTAAGTGTGAAAACTAGAGAACCGTGTGAAGTACAAAGTAGGATTGACAAGATTTGGAAAGTGATTGTATGTCAACTATGAGAGAAGAGAAAGCTGTCAAAGACCACCAAAAGTTTTCTAACTTCAGAATCTAGGTGAAAAGAAAATCTACAATAAGCCAAAGGAAGAATATGTTTGGAGATAAGAAAAATTATGAATTTGGTTTTGCATACATTTGAAGTTAAGATGTCAAGGTATTATTCAAATCAAAATGTCTAGTATACAATTAGATATATGAAGTCAAAATGCAGTACAGAAATGATAGCTAGAGATAACAAATTTTAGTGGGTTGTGAAGCCTCAAGGTTAAATGTGCTTGTGTGAGAAAATAAACATTGATGGGGGCTAATACAAGAGTATGCCAAAGATAGAGTCATGTAAAATTGCAAAATTTTAGAGGCTGGCTGAGGAAAATAGTATATAAAAATATAGTCAGAGAAAAAAGTTATGTCTAAAGCAAAAGAGGTAAACATCAGTAGGTGTGGCAAGTGGTCGAGTTAAAAGAGGTTGACCATAAATCATTAAGCATGAAAAAACCATGATATAATGAATAGTCAGAATTCACAAGAGAAAAAAAATTATGGCAAGGTAATACAGGCAACAATGGCTTAATTAAAATCTAGATCATGGCTTGACCTTTAACAGATAGGTAGAATATAGCCAGATTTTAAAGGGGGGGGGGCCATATTTGATGAGATAAACAATACCTGACAAAGAACAGAAGTGGGTGTTGAGCATGGGTCTTGCAATACAGGGAATGTAACAGGCTTCCACTGAATGAAAGCAATAGGTAGGGATGGGCTAGATTAGAAGAAATACCATGACTGGACAGAAAGAAAATTATATTAAGTATAACAGAAAGAAGAGACGAGAATGGAGACTTTTGTGTAGGGAAGCAATGTATAAAACTGTCATCCAATCATAGATTTTGCCAGAAATAATGAATAAATCTAGCTGAATTAAAAAAGCAAACTAGGGGACTACTCTTGAAAACCAGGAATAAGTGGTAATGAATTTGACGAGGGTGATAAGAGAAGAGAGAGAGAAAAATATTTTGAGACAAAAAGTAAAAGTGTTCTTCATATCCAAAAAATTAAATGAAAGAAATGAGTAGGTCAAAGATGACTCCAAGATTTAACCCTTAAGTGACTGGGAACTTAATGGAAAGACGATATCTGATAAGAAACACTAAGTCATGTTGGGAAATATGCTTGCTTCGGTATCATTTAAATTTCACTGTGATGGAATCCATCCAGACAATATGTTCATTAGGCAACTGGTGAAGGAACTGGAACTTGGGTAAATGAACTTGAATTATGTTATTAGATATGTAAATACATGACAATTGGTGATACATTGTTATAATTTATTCATAGCCATTTGATCATTTTATATATTTCAAACATTTCAAAAATAATATCAGGTATGTACTGAACATGTGAAATACTCCAGGGAACAGTTTCATCTCTTTACATGCCATTTAATCCTTACAACAGACCCTCAATCTAGGTATTATTGCTATTAACCATATTGTAAACATGAAAACACTTAAGACACAGAGAAGTTGAGTAACTTGCCCAAGGTTACACAGCTACAGACAGTGGGATACTCTGAATCCAGAGCTGAAACTGCAGCCAACACGCAGTACTTATTGCAGGTGTGAAGGGGAAATACATTCCAAACACTCACAGAATGAGAATTAGTTGATTCTGCTGAAACTGAAAGACTAAATTACTTGTTTAAAGGTTGTCCAAAAACACTTGTAAAATAATATGTGTCAAAGAATTAGCAGATAATACTAATCATAAGACTGATTTTTTTCTTCTTCCAAAACAGGAAACACTTCAGTTACTCAAAGTGCATATTCATTAAAGGAAGCATACCTTAAGCAATATAAATATGTAAATACTATCTATGTGTATGTAGATTTAATTTTTATAAATTTTTGTAACTTCCAAAGCTTCATATGTTTTAAAAGACTAAAACAATGGTTTTAACTTTTGTACTGAGCTATATGCAGAATTTCCATTTACTGATTTGAATTAGTTTTAAAGATTTTATAGATCACCTTGAAATTTTGAATATAATAATTTTCTCTTCATAAACAATGGCTATTATGACAAGACAACACAGCTGACGATAAGGCTGCATATTAATGATAGATACTTGAAACCAGAACAATGTGTTTTCTCAAGATGAACTTTTCAACATACTCCTGTAATTCTGAAAGAACTATGGGGCATGTGTTATAATTATGTGTTATAGAAAATGAATAGAAGATGTTCTTCAGAAACAAATATAAAGCAATATTAGAACTCCCTCTTTGCTCTAATTTGCGACAACACTACCACATTTAATCCAAGATAAATTTTACTTTAAAACTTTCAGAGTCACATATAAACTAATATAAATACACAAATACATTTACACACACAATAAAATATGGCATCAATACTTTTTTTTTAACAGGTAAAGTTAAACCATCAACATTTCCTTTATTTTTTTCTACTGTGTAAACTAAAAACTCATTTCAAATATTTATATCCCATAGGCTACACATTAGCAAATTCTCAAAAGTGCAAGACAAATTGTGCTTAGTAATGAATTCCAACTAGGCAAATCATATATTTCCTAAGATATCTCCAATAAACTACAATTGAATACATAGTAAATGCACTTTAAAAATTAATTTCTTTCTTTCTTATATTAGCATGAATCTGTCCATGGGACTTAGTAAAAACTATAGATCAAAGATTGGATTCAGTTAGGAAATTAAAATGAGTTTCTGAGCACTGATAAATTTAATATTTTAGAGTACTTGGTAGAATTGGGCATGTTGCATACTGATATCACTTTATTACTTCCTAGAATTACTGTGTCCTGCTTATTCTTGAGTAGCAAAATATAGAATCTAAGAGGTTAAACACACACCTATATGAGACACTAAGCATCTTTACTGGATTTAATATTGACTAAATGCTGTTGGTCTTGCCCCCAAAACTTCTGACTATAATCTTAAATCCTATGGAAGTTTAAAAAAAAAGAAAGAAAGAAATCCACTGTTAGGCAATCAGAAATTCTTCTTACCCTGGCATCCCAGTGGAACTTCTAGATTAAAAATAATAGATTCATAAAAATTATTTCTGAAATAATTTGAGCTCATGTCAGTTTCTCTTGTCAAAGAAAAAAGTGTTTTCCTCCTTAACAGTGGTGTAGAAATGTTTAGGCCACTGTACATTTTCTTGGATTAAACAAGAGTATCACATACTGTTTAATTATTACTTTTTACCCAAAGCCTGATTGTTCAAGGTGAAAGATACTCTCACCAGGAAACGAGTCACGAACTGCAAATCTTCTTTACCCATCTCATCAAAATTGTCACTTCATCCTGTCAAGTCCACTTCCTAAGTATGAAAATCGATAAAATTTGTTTTTTCTCCTCTCCAATCTACATTCAGTCTATGTTCTATTCTCACTTTACTATATGGGTTTCTAAGAATCAGCTGATAAAGAACACCATTTTATTTGATTTTAAATAAGTGTCTCTCCAAAGCACTTTCACCCTTTCACAATGACAGTGATCTCAGCAGTCCTACCTACTTGCCAAACAATTTCTTTATTCCCTGACAGATTTCTAGAAAAAGTGGTCCATTCCTACTGTTTCTACTTCCTCAGCCTACCCTTGTTTGAACTGTTTCTAGTCCCAACTCTACCCTACTCAACTCACAAAATGCTCTGAAAAATAATCAGAGATTCTGCAAATTCTCCAAATGATGATCCACATTATTTCTTTCGTTTTCTTGTTTTATATAATGTTGGTCCTCCTAGCACCTTCACCATCCATTCTTCTTACTCAGCTTCCTCCTGTCCTCAGCAGTCTCTCCTTATCTTTCTGTTTTTCTCTATACACTTCTTTTGGTAGGTTTCTCAATCCCATGGCATCAGAAATCTACATTCTATACCTAGTGTTCAAATCTACATTTTACTTTCTTTCAGCATTCCCATCACCATTTCTAATTACTTTCTTGCTGAATATTTCTGCTTGGATACCTTACTGTCCTAGAAAACCGAGCTTATGTTTAAATATTTAAATATCATTCTGTTAATCATCCATCCTTCCTCCATTTCACCTTCCTTAACTCTCTTGCTACCTGGACCATAAAGTCAAACCTCTTTAGCCTGTCAGTTTCAAGTAGCACCCCTATCCTTATTACAAGTACTCATCTTTTCAATAGTT
Organism: Camelus bactrianus; assembly: GCF_048773025.1. Taxonomy (NCBI): domain Eukaryota; kingdom Metazoa; phylum Chordata; class Mammalia; order Artiodactyla; family Camelidae; genus Camelus; species Camelus bactrianus. The sequence continues at coordinate 35,940,755 of NC_133539.1, forward strand.
ATACTTCAGTATAACTTGGGCACTGACTGAGTGCCCCCAAGAAACCTTGCCATTTTCTTTCTCTTTTCTATGTACCATTTTAATTACTCACAATCTTTCCCAGTTCATGCTCTAAAGCCCATGTATGACTGAAACATTATGCTGTGCACCAGAAATTGACACAACATTGTAAACTGACTATACTTCAAGTTAAAAAGAGCTCATCCATTCTCAAAGAACATCTTAAATCACTAAAATGGTATCTCTATTGTTCTATCAAACTCAGTTTATTTCTTCACAATTCTTAATTACCAAATTTATATATGCTTATTTATGATTTTATATATATATAATCATATATAAACCAGAGAGACCAGTAGATTATAAGCTTCCCTTTATCACAGTATATGTCTGTTAAAATGTAAATCCCCACTGGCCTCTCACTTCCATGAATTTCTTATGATCAGAAGCATCCTAAAGTTATTCCTCCCATAAGTCACAATCCTATGTAATACCCTCCCCTTGAGTGCGAGAAAAACCAACAACTTTCTTCTAACCAATAAAATATGGCAAAAGTAATGGAACCCCTCAGGTTATGCTATATGGCAAAGACAATGAAATAGTTACTCCGTGATTATGGATAAGACTTCACTTTAGCAGACTGGAGAGAGAGACTCTCCTGATGGCCTTAAAAAGGAAGCCACCATGGTATTAAATAAAATCTGTCTTTGGGCAATATGCCAAGCAACTGTGGGGGACCTCTAGAATTTGACCTCTAGAAGCTAGATGACAGAAGTGAGAAAATGAAGACCTGAGTCTTACAACCACAGGAACCTAAATTCTACCAACTGCCATTTGATCCTGGAAGAAGACTCTGAGCTCCAGGAAATAACTCAATCTGGCTGACACCTTGAATTCAGCCTATGAAAGAAACCTTGAGCAAAGGACCTTGTTACCATGCCCAGACTTCTGACCTACAGGAACTATGAGACTATAAATATGCTTTAATCCACTAAATGTGTGGTAACTTGTTACACAGCAATAGAAAATTAATACACGCCCTGATGCTTTCTTCCTGGACTATCTTTTCCAGAATGGTTGTTCCGTAAATAGCCTTGGAATATGAAGTTCCCCATAAACTTGAGGAAAGGACTGCTTACTGACTAGTATAATAAACGTCTCCTTCCAGACCAAAAGGCAGGTGGATTTGCTTACTGCCCATAACAAATGATTTGGGGTCCCCAAACCCAGGGCTCCTAAGCTGTGATGTAAACTTATTACCTGTGCAGCATTGATCTGGGCCCCTTCATGTCACCTCCGTGGGACTTGGAGAACAAGAGAAACTGACCCCAGAGTGAAATTTCTTCTTCTTGCTGTGCCATAATTATAAAGATTTTGACCCAGACCAGGAGTCCCCTACCTATCATCCATGAAACTGTAGCAGGATGATTCATTAGTCTGCAAATAGGGTAACATCACAGAACATCCTCAGTTCTTGACAATCTTTGTCTTATTTACCCGTTTATCCCCAACATCTAACATAAGACTTAGCATAATGCTTACCATTATAGCAGGCATTCAATTGAAACATTTTAAAGTAATGAATTTACTGCTGAATCCAGATCAACTACTATAATCCAAAGGAAATTCTCCTCATGAAATATGTCTTTTACAATCTGTCTAATTAAGGTAAAATACAATTTCCTATAATTTGTTTATTAATAAATTTTAAATAAGTAAATTTTATATTTAACTTTTATTCCCTAATAAATCACATGCTTTCTAAAAAATGGATTTTTCCAGTCTATACTTCTGATAGTGTGTACAAAGAAGAGCATTTAATAAATTAAGTATCTAATAAATATATCCATCAATTTATTAAATTTGACTTTTAATGTATCACATACAATTCAAGAAGCAGTAAATTTTCCACATCATTTGCAACTGATTTGCTGACTAATCTGCCAACCTTAAAATAACGAATAAAACACAATCACTATTAGAACAGTTTTCAACCTTGTTAATATAAAGGCTTCTAGGGTTAAATATGGTGATTTCTTTAGAAATATTTGGATTATAAATATGAGTGTCTTTTACAATACTCTCACACTTACCTGTAGCATAAGGGCCCAGGGTGCTATGTTCTCAAAAAGGCTAATCTGACAATGTGATTTTGTTAGAATACATTATATAACATTATTTTTCTGCTTTTGATAGCATTTTCTATGTATTGAGTGAACATTCACATGAATTATCTCTTTCATACTCACTAGGTAGGATGGGTCATTGGTTTGAATGAAAAAACTGAAAAATACAAGTTGCCTGCATCACACACACATGCACACACATGCACCAATAAAAGACTCGTCTCTAAGGTCATAGCCCAGAGCATTTTTAAGTAAGTTGCCTCCTTTACAAGCCACAGGAAGTAGAGGAGGACTCATGGAAATCTTAACTGTGAAGAAAGAGAAATATATACCTTTGGCTCAAAATATAAAGATCTTTTTAGTTGGCCAGTTACTGTGTAAAATTAAGGATACATGTATATTGACTTATCCTGCCTGTGGGCTTACTTTGGTTTGGTATGTCCAGAAGGGACCTTCTGACTTCGGGCATTTAGCCCTAGAAGAGCAATTCAAAATCTAGTAAGTGGAATTTTCCACTTTTTCACTGGTCATTTCACATTTTTAATGTATTGAGCTGGAACAGACCTAAACAATTTTCAAGTGACAGATTATCTCCCTAGAAAATAAGAAATTTACTCCGAGGATAAGGCATGGCAACTATGAATCAACAGTAAAATCAGTCTGGTTTTTTTAATTGTTTTTCAAAACAAGTTTCAGGGCTAAAAGGTTGCTTTTCAGACTTTTTAAAAGTAACACAAGTAGAAAAAATAATTTATATTGCCAATTAGAAAAGATAATAAATATATAGCTATCTGCCCTAATTTAGCTCAACTTAAACATAATTAAAGTATGTATAGAAAGCTTATTGTAAACAATATTTTTGTCTATCTCAATATTAAGGGAAATTTGTATTTTAAAAGACTTAATCTGAAAAGTATCATATTTTGGGTTAAATTATGGACAATAAATTATTTAGTGGTCTTGGATTATGGAAGAAGTGCAAATTACTAGCAAATAAAAATATGGCAAAGGTGGAGTGATAAAGTATAAAGTATTATTGGGGTAAATGTTATTATTACAGTAATCAACTTCAAGAAAACAAAGGCCATGGTTCACTTATATTTATTTTCATTCTTAATATTTGACAGCATAATAATTTTTCTGGTTTATCTTCTTGATACAGCATGGACACCTTTCAAAGATCTATTTTGCTGTTTAATTTTTGTCTTACCATTTTAGATTTATAATAGAAAAAGAATGATTTTACACCCCTTAATGCCTTAGCACCCAAGTAAATCTTTAATAAAGGTCTACTGGACTGATCTGCATTTTTGTTACTGCAAACCTGTACATGAAAAATTAGTAAAGTGTAATATTCTGTACTGAAAAAATGCATATAGCTCAGAATTACTAGTTTGCTTTACCTTTTACACTCTCTAAAACAAATTAACCAAATATATTATTAAATGCAAACCAGTGGTTGATTAATATTCTTTTTAAAAAATTAAGCACCCACACATTCAAAGTTGGAGTAGTGTTTTTCTTCTTTTATGACCTACCAAGGATCCACAACTTTGTATTGTACTCTCCCTCTAATTAGACTTACCCACCATTGTTTAGGAAACAGGCAAAAATCTGTTTAACATTATCTTCATGCCATCATGCTTTTACATTTCATTTTTTTCCTACATAAGAGATAACAAGGAAGCTTATGTATGCGTACGTTTTCAGAAACTGTTTTAGAAATTCAGCACAATTGCTTTGCACAGAAAAGCATGTACTGAATGGTTTATTTCACTGTTGTCTGAAAACCAGTTTTACTTTTTCCCTATATAACTTATAGATCCAAAATAACTACAAAAATCTCCTTTGAAGTCGGTCAGAATTCTGAGCTGAAGTAAATTCTCCTAGGAAAAGAAACAAAAGCTCCAAGATGGTTTTTAGAATTGCTTTACTCAACTATATGTCCAGAATTCCAAATTCTATTAAACTTCTAATGATATTGTTGACACATAGACAATTTTGAAAGTTCACCGACTTACACACTTATTATACTAGCTACTCAGACCAAGCATTCATTAAAATATGTAGGGGCCCAAATCTTGAAGATTATTAATATTTTGAGTATACTTGTTCTGCCATTTACACAATAAAGCACAGTCTCTGATAATCTTTGATACATTGCCAGCTATTATGTACTCCGTAAATTACTTCAATATGTTCACTTAAGATATCCATTTAACTGGGAATGTCTTAATATAGACAATACTTGGTACTATGCAATTTGAAAATGAGCTTTTTTCTTTACTGTTTATTATGTGGGGCCATTAATTCACATTATTGGTTGTTAGAGTCATATTGGTTGACAAAATGTATATTCTCTCTTATATTTCTCTCTATTGTGAATCTTGAGCTATTATATTAAATGTCCATTTAAATGGAAGTAGTGATTGGTTCCCCATTTTATTCTGATGCCTCTTTTTTCCCACTTGGTCTTTTTATCATTTTGACCTTAGGTTAATAAATACAAGAAACAATCTAAATGGAAAGATTAATTTAATGTTCATGTTTTCCTGGTATTAGATCTTTCTGCTCTGCTGGGTAGGAAGTAAACATTAAAGGGAAATGAACACTTAAAAATACTGTTTCATCACTCTCTTTGAACCCTCAAGGTACTAAAGGTAATAAACGAAAGGGGAAAAGAGATGGAATCAAAGCGTGCAAGTGACTGTAGTATATTTGAAGTCACTTTGTTCTTTGAAGGTTCTGCTTATTATCAGAGAAAACAAATTCTCGCAAAGCATGAAAACTGAGTTTTGATATTTTGTGAATATTGTTTTAATGGGATTCTTTTAATAAAGTACCCAAGATTTTCAAACTATCAAAGCTGCTTTAAATAGCAATGGGGTTTATCCTACGGCCAACAGGTAAAAATCTATAAAGACAGGCTAAAAAAGATTAAGTGCTCTCTTGGGAAAAACATAATTAAGAAAGATTTCACTGAAATACACAGAACTGAACATGATAGAAATAATGTCAAGCAGACTATTTTCCACTTAAAGAAGATAACAAGATGAGGGTTCAGGAATGGGACTGGGGGAAAAAGGAAATTCAAGGCAGATGTCAGGAAGTACTTTTTCATGAAATAGATCACAAATACTTTGGAAAGAAGTCTAAATAGAAAAACTAAAGGCAAAGTGAAATCATTGGCTGTAGGGATTAAAGAAACTTTAATACACATTTTAAATGTAGAATATAAAACCAGAGAACACATGATTATTTTTGTAGTTTATCATGCTTATTTTTAATTTTAATTAATCAAACCCAAAATAAAGTAATGCAACTCAAACTAATTTTAAATTATGAAAAAAAAAGAAAAAGAAAAAAAGAAAAAGAAAAAGAGGATGTACTAGTTTTACTAAATAAATTATTTGATCTACTACTTGTAAATCACTTATTCAAAAATGTGACTCTGGACCTGTCATGGTCCTTTTTATTGAGTGATTATTCCAGGGGCTCTAATCAGGTGCCAATGTTCTATCTCAGAGTTTTCTTAAATATAGTCAGTCACTTTACTTAAAATCATAGACTCATACACTTTTGATAACTGCCAGTATTTTAACACTTCTTAGATTTGATGCTTTAAATTTTATAGAAATTAAAGAAATATATAAAATTGCAAACAAAGCTAGAGTCCAAAATCAGAACTTCTAAGACCTCCTTATAATTTCATGTCCTAGCAGAACTCAACCAACAGATCCAAGACTCTTCCCTTCCCTCCTCTCCCAAACTGTCTTGACCTCCTATTTTGTATATTTCTAACCCTGGACCTGGAATCAGTTATTCTTGGAAGCCACTGTTCTCTGCAGTGGGGAATAATTTTTATAGAACATAATTTGAGCTTTTCCAGCAGATAGAATTACAAACTACTTAATTTAAAAAATTATGATATCATACACACACACACACACACATACACATGCACGCACACAATGGAATATTATTCAGTTGTGGAAAAGGAAGAAAATCCTACCATTTGCAAACACATGGATGAAACTTGAGGGCATTATGCTAAGTGAAGTAAGTCAGACAGAGAAAGACACGTGATCTCATAATATCATTTCTATGTGAAATCTAAACAAAACAAAAGAACAAAAACAAAAACACCAAACTCTTAGAACAGACAACAAAGTGGTGGCTGCCAGAGGCAGGGCAGCGAGGCAGGGGTGAAATGAGTTAAGGGACTCAAAAGGTACAAACTTCCAGTATAAAATAAATAAGTCATGGTGATCTGTAAGATACAGCATGGTGACTATAGTTAATAATACTATATTGTATATTTGAAAGTTTCTAAAAGAATAGATCTTAAAAGCACTTATCACAAGAAAACAAATTTTGTAACTGTGTGGTATGGATGTTAACTAGACTTATTGTGGTGATTATTTTGCAGTATATACAAGTGTCAAATCATTATGTTGTACACCTAAAACTAATGTTATATTCAAATTGTTTATCAATATAAATAAATAAATAAATAAAATTTTTAAGGAATAAAGTGCCTGTATTGAAATAATATCACATATTTGGTGAATGTGCAATAAATATATACTAATTACATACTTAAAATTCATTCACTCAAAAAGGGTTTTACTAGCCATTAAATCCAAATGAGTATGCCAGGCTATGGGGAACAGAGAGCATTAAAATGAATAAAACTGCATTACCATCCTTAAGGATTTGACAATATAGGAAGGGAGAAAGCATAACAGTAGCTGTTCCATAGAGCAGTTAAAATAAATGCTATAAAATTCTCTTGCCCCTCCCCGAGAAGAACAAAAACAGATGAGGAAAAAGCAAACAACTTAGAAGTTTTTGTGGTGGAATTTCAGGTACTAGATAGAACAGCTTGAGAGAAGAAACATAATAAACAGTGTCCACAGGACAAAGCTAAAGGATAGGAGAGAAGCTAGAGTTGGATAATAATACTATAGGAGAGGACTGCAGGTCAAAGAGACTTACTCCAAAGCTAATGACAGTGGATGTCAGAGACTGAATGGAATAGGATGGTAGATGTCCTTGAGGAAATGCTAACTTAGAAAGTGGACTGATTGTGAACCAGTCAGTCTTTATACTCCAAATGAAATCTCAATATGTTGTTCTGGGTCTTGTTAAAATTCTAATCAAATGTGAATGTTTGTTGCTTGCTGATGAGCTAGCCTCTTTGAGAAAAAAAGTGTGTCAATAACCATGAAGGATCTGAAATTTACCCAACTTGCAAGTTAACAAGTTGGCCTGCCAGTTTCATGGATTCTGGCAGAAAACATAAGACTCCTGGGCCAGAGGCAAAAAACATTATGGTTCACAGTAATTGCAGTAGCAAGAGTCAGTATTTTCTTTAGCTGGTTCCTCATGCCCTAATTCCTGAAGGAAGATCAAGTTTTTCTTAATTAGGTGCTTGGATCCAAGATGACACCCTCCTAGGAAGATCTGGGCATTAAATCCAATTATATGTATTATGAAAAAATTTCCACAGATAATTTTGATTTACATTTTTTGCCAATATAATTTAATAAAGTGTGAATTTGAAAAAAGTTCAGTAAGCTTAAATCTCATTGGAAATACATCAATTATTGGTCAACTCTTTATTCTAAGTAAACTTTGTATGTGTCTAGCACCATGACAGAAGTAGAAGGGACAAATGAAATTTTAATGAAATCTATGTTTTCTAAAAATTTGCATTTTAACTGGAAATATAAAAACATAAATCAGAAAAAAATTAAGTACCTGTAATACAGATAAAAAGATTAAAAGTAGCTGTGTAAATAGAAACATTTCAAAATAATAGTTCTTATAACAATGTATCAGATCATGGTTTATTAGTTAAGAATTGGTTATCACATGTGCAAAAGATACTTTTCAAGATATCAACATTTTGCCATGAAACTAGAAATCAATGACAGAAAAACAAAAGAGAAAAAAAAGATTTCAACATTTATATTTGTCTATGCTACTTGTCATGAGAGGCAATATACATAGTCATTAAAAGTATGCACACTGGAGTCAGGGCTCCAGAGTTGAAATCCAGCTGTTTGTCTTAGAACAAGTTATTTTAATCTTGCTAAACCTCTAAGTTCTCATCTGTAAAATAAGCATTAATAATTGAATTGACTTCATGCATTGTGATAAAGATTAAAAATTTAATATATGTAAATTCTTATAAAAGTATCTGTGACACAGTAACTGCTATATTCTAACTTTCACCATTATTTTTAGGGACTGGATAGTTGTCCTCTATCAAGGCATATATATAACTGTTTATTTACTTGACTCTATTTCCTATAAGTTGGTAAATACCATGAGATTAGGTACCATATTGGATTTATCATATCTGCATTGTCAGATCTATTATAACCATGTTACAATTACTTATAAAAGGGTGGGCAGGAGGTAGGGGGTAAGAAAAGGAAAGAAGGAAGGAAAGCAAGCATGAAAATTAAAAAAAAAAGTGAATGAAAATCGTCACTCACATTTTATCAAGAAGACAGATACACATGCATTTAATTAAAATACAGTTGCAACATTTTGTTGAGGAGTAAGTAAGGGGCAGGAATGGAGATGTCTATCTGAAGGAGAGATCCACAGGAGTTTAGGAAGGTCATGAGTGGGAGGGTATTCTGTGCAAAGAAAATAGTATAAACATACATATGAAGATGTTAAAAAGCATAGAATCTGTAAGGAAAAATGAGTTTTCTGTGGCCTCGTTATTTCATTCACGGAGAAAATTGAACAACACAAAGCTGTAGTGGTAAATTAGTTCCAGACTTAGTAAGACTTGGTATGCCATTACATGTTTTTATATTGAATAAAATGAACTCAAGGGTTTTTTATTTCTTGTTTTTGTTTTTTGATTTTTTTTATTAATTCAGAAATGTATTTTAGATTTTAGATATTTTTACAGTTTTTTGAAGAAAAAAGATAAAAGGTTTTGCTTTGATTTTGCTAGCTTTGGGTAGTTTTGTAAGAAGACTATTTACATAAAAATAAGTATATGCAGCATGTTTTATCACTTTCCTATTGGAAATTTGAGCGGATCCTCATGCTATAAGACCTTCTGAATAATTAAGACACAGGGCTGTGATTCAGTAAATCTCGATGGTAGCCCACCCACTGGAAAGGGCCTCAGGTTTTCAACCCCTACCCACTACTGAATCCCCTCTACAACATCGCCACCAAGTGGTCACAAAGCACCTGCGGGAGGAGCTGGCTTGGGTACACCGTACAAATAAAACTACAGAGCTAAACTTTAAATATAATTAAATAGTTGTGCATTTAAGTTAAAACATGTACAATAGTGATATCTAATGCCCCCAATTCTTAAAGAAGACTCACTTCTTTTTCAAATAGAGTTTGAGGATTAGATTTGAAACAGCTGCTTTTTAACCTTGAAAGTATTCATTTTTAAATATTTCTTTCCATATAACATATATTGGACAGAAGACAAGAAAAGAAGAAGACAGGAATTAACAAGCATGAACAGAGTACAGCATAAGAAAGCATGAAAGAAGGAACAGGAGTGGACAATAAATGAAAATAGTATAGTGTGCCTCTTCTATTGGCCTTTGCATTTTATTTTTATTTAAGGGATGAGCACAACTTTATTATAAAAGATTTATTAGTGTCACAAGTAATATTAGATAAGCTAGTGTTTTTATCAACCCAAGCAATAAACACTTAGATGTTTAAAACACTTGGCAAGACATAGGCAGAATTTGAAATGAGTTGAAAGGAATAGTCACAAATAATGAGATGTGCTGTTTGTTCCTAAACAGACACAGAGTACTAGCTTCTTATGGCAACTCAATGCTCAGGAAGTAATTCTACTAAGCTGATGCTACAAATCCTTATTGGTCACATAAAGCAACTACAATAACAAAACAAAACTAAACAAAATACCAGATCCAACTCTGAATCAAAACAAAACTTTCTGCCAAGAAGACACAAAGCATGTACCTATGAGAACAGCAGGTAATAATATTCACTCCTTATCTCAATAAACACAGAATTGTTTATGGATTAAAATAGCATCCACTCTAGAGTTTGCAACTCTGAGTATCTCTTTTCTAAAATAGTTTCACTATTATAGGGGAAACCACCAAACTATAGGTATCATGGATGTGGCATCAAGGTATGTCACATCCAGACACTATTGCCAAATTTTTACTCCTTTACACACCTCAACGTTATTTTGATTCATTTATACATTTTTATATCCTGCTTTGTTCATCACACAAACATGCGTGTGCACAGGCATGAGAGCATGTAACCCCCACCTCCAAAAAAATTCAGTGTGTAGTTGAGTGACTTAGAATGAGAGAAAATAAGGAAGGGAAAATTATAAAACCAGGTCCAATAAGTCATACCAGGTAGTCCAGTGACGTTGCGAAAAGCAAGAGATGATCACTAGATGAACTTAAAAGTAAGCTCTAAAGTCTTTCTTCTCACACTCATTGGACAGTAATTAGTCATTACAAAACTGCCATTGCATTGACTGTGTCTCCACTCTCCATGGCTGCCATCCAAGTGGCATTAGAATCTTTTACTACAGTCAGTCAAAATGACTGGATGTTGCTCTTGGGTACCCCTGCTGATAAGCAAAATCAGTATAGCTTTTTTGGGTGTGGAGAGTGCCCTGAAATGATTGGCTCACTTTTCCCTTTGAAACTATAGAAAGACTATATCTCCTGTCACAGGCTTCCCTCTTAAACCTACTCTTTACGTGTCTGAAGTTAGTGGGCTCAGCATCCCACATTTTTACAACTGGGCCTGAGAGCAAGCATTCCTTTTTCCTTTGGTGGGGGGTGGGGGGTGAGACCTCTGTTTTCATATTTCAACAAGGATTCATTCCTTTAAAAGCACGTTAGTGGTGGTTTATTTTTTTTCCCCTCTTTTAGGGGAGGAAGAGGGCAGATGATAACCAAATAAAACCAAAGCCTCTATATTTTGAGAAATAAATCTCAAATCTTGCCATTTTCAACTCATTTGGTTAAATAGAAAGATATTTTAAATGTAGTCTGTGACCAAATATAACTGAAGGTGTGATAAAATTTCCTGAGAACAAAAATGTAACCTTCTCCATGTGCCTTGAGTTCAGTCCTTCCTCCAAGTATAGTCCCTACAAACACCTATTACTACTTGTCAGATAGTAAAAGCCAACATTTACAACCACACAGCACTTATGTCAGTCTCTGTTCTGGTAGTCTGAACATAATAATATAGTTACCCTTTCAAAAACCGTATGAGATATGAATTTTTCCCTTCGTGACAAATAAAGAAATTGAGGCAAAGAGCCATTAAATAACTTGCTAGAGTCACACAGCTGGTTGGTGGCAAAACCAGGATTCACATACACATGCAATCTGGTTCCCAAGCCCAAGATCTCATCTACTAGGATATTCTGCCTCTCAGAGAGGTGTGGATTTTCTATGCAGACATGTCTTCTAGTATTAGGTTTTAGTCTTGTCATCATTTATTTTGATTCCATAACCAAGTCACCATAACTGGACTTGGCTACTAATTAGATAGTCTCAGATTATTTAGGTAGACTCACAACACAATAAACCAAAATTAACCCTGGTGTTATATGTCTCTTTCAGGGAAGCCATTTTAACGTTTTGTGGCTTGGTCTCTTCATTTATAAATTTAGGATTTTCATATAATTTGCTTCCCAATCAAAAAAGGAAACTGAGCATGAAGTGATTATGTAAACCAAAAGAGTTAAATTCCCTGAAGATTAGTGTCATAAAAGTAGCACTCAAATTGGCAGGACATCTCCTTAAAGATTCTGCATTATTTTTTCTCAACGGATAAATTACATGGACTGTGGGTATAGGATCCCCTCGGATGTTTCAAAAATGTGACCATGATACTTCCACTTAGACCTACTCTATCAAAATCTCTGGAAGTTTGGAACCAGAATATGCATTTTATTAAGCTCCCATGTGATTCTTATATACTAGGATTTGATAATTATTGCTTTTGAACAAGCCTTGGTTCACCAACCTGCTGACACATTCAACTCCCCTGGGAGCTTTGAAAAAGTTAAACTGAATGAATCAGAATCTTGGGTGGGTATCGGGCCTGAGCATCTGATATTGTTAAAACTTGCCAGCTGCCTCATGCCACCCGTGCACTGAAGCCTGAGAACCACTGCTTGCCTTCAAGTTCATAGAAAACCATGGAAAGTGAAGCACACCCTTTCTGATTTCAATAATGTAGGAATGATTATTACATCACTAACCAGAAAACTGATCATCTTTTCCAGGCTATTCATTTCAATCTGTACGATTATTAATGTTGAAATGCATGTCCCTTCCTTATTTTCACAACAATAAGTGCCCTGGAAGCTACTGTATTGATTTCCTTTTCACCATTACAATGTGAGTATCCATAGCCAACTAGATCATGTAACAGTGGGCTTGATTACATGGTTTTGGGGGTTGTTACACTTGTGTTTGTGGAGATTGTTGCTCTGACAGTATATGAACACACTAGGGAATGACATGCTTTTATACACCCTAAGCTTCAAGCCCCAGTTATGCTCTTGAGATTTAAATACTATTCATGAGTGATGCTATACAGCCCGTTAAATCTCTTCACTCTTTCCATATGGAAATGCTTTGCTTAAAACTGTTCCCTAGGGACAAAGAAAAAAGAGGAAATTATTTTTAAAATATGTTGGGAGTTTTACAGGGACATGCTATATACTGTATACACAAGTGACAATTCTGAATGGACCGTGATGACCCAAGACTTTAATTTTGTGATTTAGTCTGACATTAACATCTTAATTCCCAGTTCAACAAATTCCAGTTCAACAGCATAATGAAGCTGGATGCCACACTTAATGCTGCTTTCAGAATGTACTTTGGGGGAATTGATTTAGGCCTTTTTTATCCTTGGGAAATATGACTTTATGCTCTTAGCTTTAAAAATGAAAACAATATGTAATAAAATGAACACAGAAATGCACAACAAAAATGAGTGGGGATTAAGAGCCAATTGGCTAGAGACATGTCCCTTAGTCACTCTGGTTAGCAAAATCAACAGATATTTGGAGAGAAATGTTGATGATCAATAGAGAAAATACAGCATTGCATAAAGAAATACTACTGCAATTCCAGATAGTTAGCTTAAAAGCTTCAAGAAACATGTCATACTTCAAGATAATCCAGGGGAAGAAGTTGTGTTGCCTTGCACACAACTGAGGACAAATCAAATTTTCTTAGCCAACAGAGACATTCGTGGATTTGAAAAGGCTTGCAGATGGTCTTCACAAATGATACCTTGGAGATAATGACATCAACTTTACAGGCGAGGTAAAAATCCAGTGGCTGGGATTTTGACAGCATGCGTTCCATTTAATGACAGTAAATAATAACTTCACATATTATATTGCACATTTTACATACTATCCTGTAGGAGAATCACAGTGGAGTAAACAAAGGCAAAACAGATTCATATACAGTAGGCTGTGGTATGTTTCCCAACACTTTGATGTTCCTTCTTCTCCATTTCAGTTACATCACATTGTTCCATGCCACCGGGTACCTGGTACCTGCGGTTACCTAGGACTAATACAGCAGTGATTTCTGTGATGACCAGGTATCTCATGTAACTACCTCATTCCCAACCAGCAGAACCTTTCTACAGTGACTGTATGAGACTCACAGTCCAATAGGACTACGTTTGGCACACCAAGTAGACTCAATTTGGCCACTACAGTTTAAAACTATACAACTTAAAAAGCACTGGTACATGAAGAGATAGGGAGCTTGCTCTAGAAAATAAGTCAATGTACCATTGCCTTCATCAAGAAAATCCTTCCCCAAAAATGTCAGCTGAGTCTAACAGTGTGCTTTGTAATGAAATCACTTTATATCCTGGTGCAACAACTTATCTTATTGCAGAGCAGTAGCAAATAATTCAAAAACTTAGCAGCCATCTTAGGACTAGATTTGGGTAGCACTGATTAAAATATTTATTTACAACTATAATGTCTGTTATGAGTTGAATGTCCCTACCCTAAACTCCAGAACCTGTGCATATGACCTGACTTGGAAAAATCATCTTTGCAGATGAAATTAAGTATCTCGAGATGAGCTCATGCTGGATTACCTAGGCCCTAAATTCAATGTCAAATATCCTTACAAGAGACACAAAAGGAAAGGACATAGAGAGAAACTGAAGAAGACCATGTGAAGATGGTGGGAGATATTGGAAATCGGCAGCCACAAATCAAGGAACACCTGGAGCCTCCAGAAGGTAGAAGAAGCCAGGAAGGATTCTCCCCTAGATCCCTTGGCTGGGCATGGCCTCCAGAACTGTGAGAGAAGAAATTTCTGCTGTTTTTAAGTCACCCAGTTTGTGGTGATATTTTTTACAGTAGCCCTAGGAAACTTTACAGTGATGTAGATTTTTATTGTTATGGTAACTTCTAAAAACATCATCACATACATTCTTTAGGATATATTTTGGGGAATATAACTATGTATTATATATACACATATACACATAAATACATAAAACACATATGTATAATGTATTTGTCAAAGAAAATGATTCAATAAGAAATTAAACTTTAATGGTTGCAATTCATAATTTACATAGTTCTTACAATTAGTCAAGCAAGGGACTCTCATTTAGCTCAAGTACGTGTAAGTCTGCTGAACACTAAGAATGAAATGAGCCACTTATCACAAACATCTCTACCTAAATTTTTGTTAGTGGAAGGCAACTTTTTCTTTTCTATAGAAATGTCATGCCATGAATTGTAATAATAAGAAATTGGACAAGGAATTTATGGTATGACTTCTGCACACACATATAAGTATACCTAAACATACAGAAATACAAATACACACACTGATATCACTAGGGGCAGAAGCTGAGAAGATACTAATGTGTGAGCTCATGATTTAAGTGTAAGAAATTCCCTCAGTATTCTATTTCCAAGTGCAAATTGATTTGGAAAATGACAGCAAGAATGCCCTATAATTAGCTCGACCATTTTATTTTTTGTTCTCTTCTTTCAAAAGGGAAGGAATAGTTTGAATCTCATCACAGCAAAACACAGTGTACAGGCACTGGATTTGTAACCCATCAGGAATGAAACCCTTTCAGGGATCTCTCACCCATATCACTTTTCCCTCTCTCAAAGCATTTATCCTACAGTTCACTATGTACAGTTGCACCTGCATGGTATATTCACATTCACTGCTGGAACTGCCAGCAAGTGACTTGCAGTTAACATGTTTCTGTTAAAATTAGCTAGGCTCTTTCTGTCTGTGAAACATCTGCTTTGAGTGATACTGCAGCAGCTGTGATGATCTAATAGTAAGCTAAGCACTTCAGTATTCAATTGTACAAAAGGGGCTTTGAGGAGAATGATAAATGACCTAAATTAGACGACGATTTTTAAGTACCTAATTTTAACCTTGCCTATAATGAATGCTTTTTTCTCAAGCTTCTTTGCACCTGTCGCTCTTGGAAAGCAAGTAAAACACGGCTGCTTGTTGTTTAGCTCAAGTTGCGTACTCAACAGACTGTTAAGCAACGCCTGAAATGGTGGAATGAACCCATATTGTGTCTTTTAAGTCCTTTCTCTTCATTTTTGTTTCCTCTAATTTCCTCTGGTCTTGAAAGGCAGAACGTCCTCCAGAGATGCACATTTACTGCATAAATAACACTATATAAACCTACATATCATCCTTAAGAAATTCTTTCATGTTATTAACATATTTCATTTTTAGACTCATTAGTTTTTTCCCTAAAAACTTTTCCATACAGAAAGAACAGTATTTTGATTCAATTTTATATTTACATGCCTACATTGTTAGGTAAATATGTGCACTAGATAATGTATGACTATTAAGAAAGTATATATTCATCCCTTTAAAATTATAAAGGTAATTGGGTTCCAGTTGTCAAAAGCAATCCCTTCTAGCTCACCAATTCCCGCCCTTTTTCATACACACATTGGAAACAGAATAATGAAATTATTCTTACCATCTGGAAAACAATGGAATAATAATATCCACTTTACAAAGTACTTCCAGAACAACAAAGCATTTCTTTTGTTTCTGACAATAGGATCACTGAGGTAAGCTTCCTCTGTGATAAATGATACAAGATTTAGACAGTTTAACTGCACGCAAGGGTGAAGTCAAAACTGATGCCTGGGTCTGCTTTAATTTTATTTTTATTAGTGTTATTAATACTCTTTCCACTATATAAAAATGATAAAAGAAAGGGAGTACATTAAACATAGTTTCAATCATCAGTCAAAATGTCATGCCTTCTATATGTGAAAAGGCATAAAATGCACCAATCTTTTATTATTTTCTTTATTAAATTACTTTCCTAAAATTATCAAAGTAATATTTGCACACAAGAACTGGTAAAGTAACACAGTGGTGTGTGAAGAAAGCTAATATATGCTCTCCCCAACCCTTTTCCATTTAAATCTCTGTCTCCAATAGACAACCAGTACTGCCTTTGCCCTGCTCTAAAAATGAGCAAGCGTCCATACACAAGCACAGCGTTTTATTGTTAACGTGTCTCTTTAAGAAAATGTATTAATAGTATAGACATTACTTTTCAACTGGCTTTTCTCTCTTAATAATATGCCATTGGCCTACCTCAGGTGAACAGATAAAAGAGTTTACCTAAGACATGCTCTCAATTTACTTAGCAGCTGGCATTTATTTACAGCAGCCTATGGTGAAGGAGACCCTCTGGCCTACTGGCCCCTTTGACCCCTTCCCTCTGAAGGTATTTTTTGTGCTTCATCCTGTATTATCAACCCAGGTCAAGACACCTAGAGGTCCCTGCTAATATATGCCAGGGACGGCGATTTCTACATATTCCTTTACTTGTTCTTATCTTCTTGCTTTTCATGGTTACCCATTCAAAAGCATACACTTCTGCTTTACCATCTTCTAGCACTTAGAGGACACCCTGTCTTAAAGAATGTCTCAGTCCTGGGTACATGTCTACCCACTGATGGACATTCGCATTATTTCCAGATTTTTGCAAAAATAATTACCCCAAGAAACATTAACATTACATTATAAAAAAGTATGGGTATACATACTCATTCTTTAAATTTTGTAAGACAGTTTTCCAGGAGAGGGATTGTCAAATTTATGTTGGTGTTTACAAATGTACCCTTCTGATTTAGTCCTACCTAATAAAAGTTACTGCTTTTTTGCAATTTTTGTCAGTCTTACTACAAATTTTTATCATATTTTTACTTGGTTTGTATTATTCTGACTACTATTATTTACTATTTAGATTTGCTCTTCTGTGATTTTTCTACTCATAATATTTCTCCATTTTCTTTGTTCTTGGACTTTGGTAGTTTGTTAGTTCAAAATTAAAGATACTAATCCCTTGTGCTTCAAAAATATAGCTATGTAGCTTATTTATCTGTTGACCCCATTTATCACAATTTTTTCTCTATACTTAAATAATCCTATATGTCTTTTTCTGGTGTCCAAGTTTCTGGTTGTGTTTTAAAATCTTCTCCTGCCACATTTTTAGTCTCTTACATCTACCAAAACATTTCAGTAATTTTAATGTATACGTAATTTATCATTAGATGCAATAGAATAGAGTTTGTTTTTATGTTCTCCTAGGGAGATGGTTACTTACTATACTTCATGAGTTTGCTAAGATCTGCAGTGTAGTTGTTAACAGAGTCAATCCACCAAGGGCCCTGAGTATCTTTGTGTATTCCTATCGAGTATGCCAAGAATGAAAAGCCCTCACTGCTCTGTCTCCAGACAACTTCTTGGGGTTCCTTTTACAGCAAAAACCTGGAGGGATATGGTCCTCTCTTTCTCAGAAACAAAGAACAGGTTTACTTGTCCCTCATTATTAAAGTGGTAGATTCCCCAAACAATTCTTTTGTGTTCTGTAATAGAACCCACTGCAAGGGCAGGCATGCACCCGAGCCATCTACTTCATCTGCATAAGACTTGGAAAGTGAAGGGAAACGATGCAAACATACTCATGTCATTTGATGTAACATCAAAAATGAGCCTTTTTTCTCTCATCCATGAGTCTAGTGTCTTCTGCTGGTATCCATTCAACAGTAATAGGCTAACCTAGCTTGTAACTAGAGTAAAATCCATATCCAACAGCAAAGATTTAGATAGCTGTATACACACATATACAGCCATACATATACAAACAGACAAGCTCAATGAGTATATTTAAGATCTTATCTTCTTTATTATTTCTATCACTTGAGCTAATTTTGAGAGCATATATAAAAATCTAATTTCTCTATCCAGTCATCAATTGATGAATACTTGTTTCCATGTCTTGGCTATTGTAAATAATGCTTTAATGAACATGGGGTTGGGGGAGCAGAAATCTTTTCAAGTTAATGTTATCATTTTCTCTGGATAAATACCCAAAAGTGGAAATGGTGGATCATATGGTAGTTATATTTTTAATTTTTTGAGAAGCCTCCATACAGTTTTCCATAGTAACTACACCAATTTACTTTCTCACTAATAACGCACAAGGGTTCCCTTGCCTCCACATCCTTGCCAGCACTTTTATTTCTTGTCTTTCTGATAACAGCCATTCTAACAGATGTGAGGTGATATTGAAACTGAGCAAGACTCTGTGGGTCTTTCCCAGGTACAGACACCCCTCAGGTCCCCCAACTCCTGTTTGTAGAAAAGCTTTAGCCTCCTAGTCATTTCCCAACTTCCAAAGAGCAAATTTAATCAGAGAAGTGAGAAAATGCAGAAACAAAGGGAAGAAGTCAAGCAAGACAAAATAATAATAGTTTAGCCATTAAAAAAATAATCAAAGGCCTTTAGTTCCTTCTCAAGGGTTCTACATAATATCCTGAGCCATATCCTTGAGTTGCTTTGCAGATACTAAAACCTCGACCAGGTGGAAGAAGTTAACTGCATGCTGACACCAGCACCTAGACCTCAGACTGGTTGGAACCAGACTGAAGATTGAGATTCCCAAAACATCATATTTTTCCTATTTTTCTGTATGTTTAACAAATATATGATTTTTAGTCATAAATATTACATTCTGGGTTTTTATTATTTTTTTCCATTATATAGTACCTCCTTTTAGCCTAAATAATTTTCACTTTAAATTCTATCAACTATTGATACTGCAGTACTATTTTTAGCAATCTTTTTCTTTCTGCATTTTCTGTACAGATTTCTATGTTAATGCCACAATGTTATCTTCCTATTAACTACTTATCTCTTCAACTAAGTCCAGGAAAGCAACTATTCTGTTTTTTATTTTTAATTTTTATTATTATTTTTCCTGCTGCTTTTAATTTACATCCCCTTACTTTTCTTTATTAATCTCTTCATTTATTTTCTTAGAGGATTTTAAACATACTTTGCTATATACTTTTCAGAATATTATGATAACATTTGAATTTTCTTTGGAAGAATACTCTTTCATTTATTGCCTATTTTTTATGAAATCAATATTCCTCAACCTGCTCTGACACATGAGTTTGAAAGGTTACCTCCTCTGGTACTGGGCTTTTATTTAAATGTGCCCAGGTGTACACTCATGTATGTGTTTCATTCTCTCTTTCTTTGCATCCGCTTTCCAGTTTGGTGGAAAGTTCTTCATCTGACCTTACGTGGTTCTGAGTTCAGACCCAGATTTAATATTGGTACCTTGAGGTCGTTCATCCAAGAAACAAAGCAGGTGCTCAGGAGCCACGGTGTGGCCTTGCCCCAGATCCTATTCCATGGCCATGTATCTCTCTGTTCCCTCTTGTCATTCCCAGAAGTAGGTCAACGAGAGTCCCAGCACTCAGTAATGCGTGCAGTTGATTTCAGCCTCCCAGCTTGCACAGGGAAGCTGGTTTCAGGTACTATGTCTGGTTCTGGTCTCTCATCATATTAGACGGGCTTTGTCCCTCTTGTCGCTTAGGAAGGAAATCTCGACAAGCACTGCACATTTATGCCTAGGGCCAGGCGCTTTTCAATTCCTGCCACAGGTTTTCTTCTGTTTCTTGTCCACAGAAATGCTTAGACTGTTTTAAAACATGGCTATATCTTCTTTTTAATATGAAAAAAACTGCAGTAGGAGTGAGTTTGAGAATTTCAAAGGTTACAATGTTATTTTAATGTTATTTTTAACTGGAAGTGCTTGATTAACTTCTATTCTACCTTTAGGGCATATATTTATAAATGTCCTTCCTCTATTCTTCCTCAGTTTTGAGCATGCCAAGACCCAAAAGAGATTTAAATAGCTACAAGATGTTTTGATGTTTGGTGGTTGTACTAATACTTTCATGGCTCCAAAACATGCCTTCATTCTGAGTGAAAATACATAACACACTGCACCACAAACTTCTTATTTTTTGTTTGAAAAAATTCACCTTTAAATATCACAGCCTCTAACAAAGGTGGTAAGGTTTTTTGTTTTTTAATTGAAGTATACTCCATTTACAATGTTGTGTTAGTCTCTGGTGTACAGCATGGTGATTCAGTTATACACACAAACACACACACACACACATATATATTCTTTTTCATTATAGGTTACTATAAGATACTGAATATAGTTCCATGTGCTATACAGTCGAAACTTGTTGTTTATCTATTTTATACATACCAGTTAGTATCTTCAAACCCCAGACTCCCAATTTATCCCTCCCCTGCATACCCACTTTGTAACCTTAAGTTTGCTTTCTATGTCTATGAGTCTGTTTCTGTTTTGTAAATAAATTCATTTGTGTCATTTTTTGATTCCACATGTAAGTATTTGGTACTTGTCTTTCTCTTTCTGACTTATTGCACTTAGTATGATAATCCCTAGGTCCATCCATGTTACTGTAAATGGCATTATTTCATTCTTTTTTATGGCTGGGTAATATTTATATATATGCCACATCTTAATCCAATCACCTGTTGATGGGCACTTGGGTTCCTCCACATCTTTGCTATTGTAAATAGTGCTTCTATGAACATTGGGGTGCGTGTATCTTTTTGAATTAGAGTTCCCTCTGCATATATGCCCAGGAGTAGGATTGATGGGTCACAGGGTAAGTCCATTTTTAGTTTTTTAAGGAATTCCATACTGTTTTCCATAATTGCTACACCAAATTACATTCCTACCAACAGTGTAAGAGGGTTTCCTTTTCTCCATACCATTTCCAGCATTTATCGTTTGTGGACATTTTAACAATGACCATTCTAACCATTGTGAGGTGATACGTCATTGTAGTTTTGATTTGCATTTCCTGATAATTAGTGATATCAAACATCTTATAATATGCTTATTGGCCAAAATAAGTATGTCTTCATTGGAGAAATGTCTGTTTAGGTCTTCTGCCCATTCTTCGACTGGGTTGTTTGTTCTTTTGTTATTGGGTTGTATGAACTGTTTGTACATTTTGGATATTAACCCTTTGCCAGTCACATCATTTGCAAATATTTTCTCCCATTGTGTAGGTTGTCTTTGGTAATTTAAAAATTAATTTTGAAGGATTATAGTAAATCCTCATGTGTTTTGCTTTAGAAAAAATGAACAATTAAGCAGAAATTCAAAGGTTTTTTCAGTATAGGAGAATTTGATCATTCAGATTAACACTTTTTATAAAAAAGAATAAGATTTAATCAGTGTTTAACCATCTAAATATTTAACAGAGGGTATTAATTCCTAGTATTGTAACAGAAGACATAAATCTGAGCAAGGATGTAATAATCACTTTATCTACCTTCTTTTTGCTAATCCATAGTCACTTTCTCCCTTTTGAGTTGACATAGATATATATTCTCATTAAGATATCAAAAAGAAGGGAGGGTATAGCTCAGCGGTAGAGCGCATGCTTAGCATGCACAAGGTCCTGGGTTCAATCCTCAGTACCTTCATTTAATAAACAAACAAACAAGTAAACCTAATTACCTCCTCCACTGCCCACCCTTCCCTCCACCCCAAAAGAAGATATCAAAAAAATCACAGGCTATTTTCAAAGATAATATAAACATGAATCAAAATTTCTTATCACATAGAAAGAATATTAAATATATGAGACATAAATAAAAATCATAAAATAATGTCTGATTTTCAGCTAGAAAAAATTCTGGATTTCACTGAAGAGTTCTTACTTTTTAAAAAATGTATTTTGTGAGTGATTATATGGAAGAATTTTTCAAAGAAAATGTCATATTGTACAATGAGATGATAAAATACAACAGTAATTGGTGAACATTAATTTATTAAATTACAATTTGTAGACCTTTGGAGTATGTAAGACAGACCTTGCGGGCCAGACTGCCAAGTAAAATTCTGACTCTCCTGCTTGACAGCAGTGTGACCTTGGGCAAGTTACTCCACTTTTCTCAGTTTCAGCTACCTCATGTTTAAAAACAGTGAGGAAAAAAATAACAATACTTACCTCCTAGAGCTATAGTTAGAAATAAAAGATTAAATATATTTTAAAAGCTTAGGACAATAGTTTGCCCATTGTAAAGATTACATAATCATCAATGCCTTCGTGGAAACATAAAAATTCTTAAAATTTGCAAATCAAGTTTGTTACTTGTCATATAAATTTTCTTATCAAAGACAGGGTCTTTAGTCAGTGATATCTAATTGCAATCTGAAATATCCATTTCTCACTGGTATACATATTTTGACTTCTTTCTCATTCTGTTAGAGGATGTTTGAGGCCTTTACACTTGTAAAGTGAAAAGTAGAAAATACCACCATAAATGCAATCATTTTGCCTGCTTTCTAAGGTAAAAATATATTTACTTTTATCCAAAACATAAAATAATAAAGATAATTAAGGGATTTCTATCACTTTACTGTCTAAAATGAAGTATTATTGTAAATGTTATATAAGAATGAACACACGTGATAAAAATTCTATATTATACTGATTGAGTATTCTTTATTCAGCAACTAGTCTATGCAAAATAAGAATTCCAGCTTTGTAATAATGGCCCACCTCTTTATATTACACTTATTTTTTCAAATAACCTCTATAATTTTATGACATCCTGTGAGGCAGTTTTAAACAGGAGGCCTTACAGAGTTAATTTTATGCATCAACTTGACTGGGACACTTGATGCCCAGATACCTAGTTAAACATTATTTCTGGGTATGTCTGGGAAGGTGTTCTCAGAAGAGATTTGTATTTGAATTGGTAGAATAAGTGAAGTAGGTGGCCCTCTTCAGTGTAGATGGATATCATCCAATCTGTTGAGGGCCTGAATAGAACAAAAAGGAAGAAAAAGGTGAATTCTCTCTGCCTGGCTGAGCTAGGCATCAGTCTTCTCCTGCCCTTGATGCTCCTGGTTCTTGAGCCTTCAATCTCAGACTGGAATCTATACCATTGGTTTTCTGGATTTCAGGCCTTCAAACTAGAACACAAGCTTTCCTGGGTCTCTGGCTTGCAGATGTTAAGACTGTGGGACTTCCCAGCCTCCATAATCAGTGAACCAATTCCTTAGAATAAATCTCAAAATTAAAAAAGTACTCAAGGCATAACGGAACATATCAAAACAATGCTGAAGCCAGCTTGAAGGGGCTCTCCCGGCAAGTCTGAAAAAAGTTGACTATCAAAACATATAACAAATTTATAAAACTTCATCTGTTTTACACTTAAAATGGGTAGATAAATAGACACTGACGTATTATAATTTAATGAATATAATATGATTTCATGTGTTCACACAGATAAAACAACTAGTAAATAAGAAAGAGAAGAAAGGGAGAAGACAAAGTTCACCTGTATAGTAGGATAACAAAAAACAGAATGTGGAGTTAGATAATCACAATTTGTCAACCACTCTAGCAATAATTATTTCAGAATATTCAGTAAAATCATAGTAATTTTTCCTCAAGTCAGTTTCCTAAGGCAAAAGAAAAATCAAAAACAAACAAATGGGATCTAATTAAAATTAAAAGCTTTTGCAGAGTAAAGAAAACCATTGACAAAAGGAAAAGACAACATACAGAATGGGGAAAATATTTGCAAATGAGGGATTAACATCTAAAATATACAAACAGTTCATACAAATCAACAAGAACAACAAAAATCCAATCAAAAAATGGGCAGAATATTTGAATAGACATTTTTCCAAAAAAGACATACAGATGGCTAACAGGCACATAAAAAAGATGCTCAACATAACTAATTATTAGAGAAATGCAAATCAAAACTACAATGAAGTCTTACCTTATACAAATCAGAATGGCTATTATCAAAAAGTCTATAAATAACAAATGTTGAAGAGGATGTAGAAGAAAAGGGACTCTCATACACTGCTGGTGAGAATATAAATTGGTGCAGCCACCATGGAAAACAGCATGGAAGCTCCTTTAAAAAACTAAAAAGAGAATGACCATATGATCTAGCAATCCCACTCCAGAGTATAAATCTGGAAAAAAATGAAAACACTAATTTGAAAAGATAAATAAACCTCAATGTTCATAGCAGTACTATTTACAATAGTCAAGACATGGAAGCCTATTGACAGATTAAGAAAATTGGATTAAGAAGAATATGGTGGAATATTACTCAGCCATAAAAAAGAGTGAAATAATGCCATTTGCAGCAACATGGATGGACCTAGAGAATATTATGTTTAGTGAAATAAGTCAAAGAAAGGCAAATACTATACAATATCACTTTTATGTAGAATCTAAAAAATAATACAAATAAAGATATATATAAACCAGAAACAGACTCAAAGACATAGAAAAAAGACTTGTGGTTGCCAAAGGGGAGAGGGAAGGGTGCAGGGATAAATAAGGGGTATGGGATTAACAGATACAAACTACTATATGTAAATGGATAAACAACAAAGATATACTGTATAGCACAGTGTTTTACCTATTATCTTGTAATACCAATACTGGAATATAATCTGCAAAAATACTGAATCACTATGCTGTACACCTGAAATCAACACAATATTGTAAATCCACTATACTTCAATAAAAAGATAAAATTAATAAATAAAATCAATCTTATTTATTCAATAAAATTTTTAAAAATTCAATGAAATATTTACATAATCTCAAGCTATCTACTCACAAACTATTTATTACTAATAATAAAGAAAAATAACAAATAAACAGAGTAACTCTATTCTGCAAAAAACTTAATCCTTTTTTAATCAAGTTTTACACCATTTGATAGGATGCAATGAGAACACAGCGTCAAATTCTATGCTACCTCTGCCCCAAATGGATAACCAGAAGCTACACAGTAGGAAACATCAGACAACTATAAATTGAGTAATATTTCACTAAATGACTGGCTTGCATATTCAAAAATGTCAAGGTCATGAAAGTCAAGGAAAAATGAGGAACTAGGAGACTAGAAAGACATAACAACTGTGAGCATTTCATGATCCAGTATTGATTCATAGGGCAACTGACAAAACAGGAGTGGGGCTCTCTGGGTGACTGGTATGCAGTACTCTGAGCTATACCTGTAGACATTTTGTAAATTGAAATTTTTCCAAATTATATTTTTTAAGAAATGGATGGAAAAACATAAAAATAAAGTTAGCTATGGTTGTAGGGTGGGGGGGTATGTGGAGAAACAAACAAGGGACTTAATAGGAGCTAGAATTCTCTGCATATGCTATGTATGTAGATTTCACTTGAAATCTTAAACATAAAACAAAATTACATTTTATGTTATCCATAAACATTAAAAGTAAATGAAACAAATGAACCAAACTGCATATCAAGTTAGTGGCATAATCACACAATGACTTCAAAACACAGAGATTTGACTGTGCATATACCCTAGAAAGAAAAAGAACTTCAAAAATAGTACATTCCTCTCTGTAGTTTGTTTATTATGATAATGATGTTAGTTTTGTTCTGGGCCTGGTGTGAATGTATGTATGTATGTATGTGCTGTGGAATAAATCAAATGACTCATTAAGAATAGGAGAAAAGGAGATATAAATGTAAGATGGATGAGTTTAATAACATCTCTTTAGTCCTCAATTTGAATTGGAAGTAATAGTAAGAATGCATGATATATTTTCTGTTAAAATACACATATTTTGTAGCTCAGGCTACTGAAAAGACTATCTAGATACGATTTCCCACTAACAAACACTGGCATCCTTGGGAAAGTGTGTGATACCAGATCTGAGTCAAGAAATGCCAAATGTGAGCCTACAACATATTGTCATAGTGGAAAACAAGGAAACTATCAAAACTAGATTTCAAAGCTTGACATTTTTTTCTCTTACAATTTTTTAAAAAATCATCTTTTATACAGAAAACTGGATTTTTTCAATTAATAAAATTATTTTCATAACTTTTTAGTATAAATCTAATATTTTTCTGGATTAATCTTTTTAGTATTTTTTAATTATATACTGTTCTCTCCTCTAATGTTCATATAGTTTAAAATAATTTACACAAATTTAAAAATAGACTATGTGCGTGGATGTGTACATGTGTGTATTATACAAGATGTGCCCCTGTATAGTGTTCAAAAAAAGGGATATATGTTTTTGGGAGCCCAGTTGCAAAATCTATTATGAAAAAGATCTCTCAGCCTCCGAGATCACAATGACTACAAGCAGACAGTTGCATCTTAAAAAGGCAGCGGTGAGAGAGGCCGTGTGCATATAAACAGACAAGCAGTAAGGCTTCTATGAAACCTCCTAGATGCAAAACATATATTTAGGCCTCACTAAGAATGAGAACAATTTAAAACTCTAGAGACTGCTTGTGCCAAGGAAATTTATTTTCCTCAAAACAGTAAAGCAGTATCTGAAACTACATGCAGATAATATTTGTTGCAAATGTGTCCAAACTACAATCAAATTGTATCTTTGAATAAAAACCTGCCATTTTAATCTCATACTGTGAAGCACTGATACAAACCTCAAACAATTCAGAGATGCAAATTTAAAAAATTATTTTCTTGTATGTGGCTGATTTGATCTTCTTTAAAAGTTTTTCTCATAATTTACTGAAGGAGAGGAAAAACTTTTAATCTTATGTTTTAAATTTAGCCCAGTCTTGTAACTAAAACATTTCTGATAGACACTGTTCCGTGAGCTATGGAAAATAGAAGTTCAGTTGCTCAATCTCTTACATAGGCCTCCTGGCGCCTTGCATGTCTCCCTGAAATGGGAGGTGAACATAAGCAGTAAAGGAGGTTTATTCATCCTCCCTGCAGTGGCAGAGAAGGGGGCTTCTACCTCCTGTCCCCTCCTGCTGTCCCTGGTCCACCTGAGCTGCTCCTCACGGCTGAATCTGTTCTTTGCCAATGTTCTTTGCCAATCAAAGCCAGGTGTCCTTTCTTAGAACCCAGCTGTTGCTAATGCTACAGACCTCTGGAATCTGGCAGTGACTTTCATTTGTCCCAGCTCATGAGTTTAGTTCTATGGCTGCAGGCACAGAGCCACCACACCCCCACCATCATATCCTCACTTGGAATCTTCTTAGCCAAAATGTCTACTACTTCTTGCCTGAGACCTAAGAAATGAAAGGAGCAGGGGACTGCTAAGCCTCAGGAGCTCCCTCTGCCATTAAAAATGCACTATTAAGTAAGTAATCTCACATCCCGCATTGATACAGAGATCCTGCTGTGAGATCATATCCTTTCAGTGTTCTCAAAACTGAGTTAGGCACAAGCCTCTAACTCTACCTTGGGCATCATTATCTAACAGTATTCTTCTGTCTTCGATGGGGCAAAATTGTTCTCTGGCCTTTTTCTCCCCTCTTTCTCTTTTCTCGGTCCCACAGATCAGCCTATTGCCCTTGCAACAATTATATACTTTATCAAGGACAGAGGTCTCTTTACGGCCCAGATAGATACAAAAATTGAGAGAGAAATTTCTTTAGATGATACCCTAGCTTGAAGGTCTCTTATTCAGTCTTATAATCCAAACTTGAATATGAAAATCACATTTTACTAATTATTCTTCTCTATTTATTTTACCAAGTCCTTGTTTCTGCTCTGGCAGATGAGTACCTCATGTGTACTAGGATGAAGTTTTTTATATAAGAAGGAAAAAAAGGAAAAACACAGCAAAATACAAAACTATTACTCCTTTACTTCTGTTTATTGTAACAGTCTCTTGAGCACTATTTGTTAGGTACAGCAAGGGGAGCAGTAGTTCAGTATGTCATTGTGGTAATTTGGAGTTCATTTCATTTTTTGCTATAGTGATATATGAGTAGACAATAAAAGGTTGTTGTCTGTCTCTTGTCTTTTTTATTAGCACATAGCATAACAGTCCTTTAATGGCTAAAATTCCTTTCCCATAACCAAATATCTTAAAAAATTATTCTCCTAAAATTTTATACTAAGCAAATTGAAGAGAAATAACAAAAATTGGAGAATCATGGAAATTTTAGAGCTGACAGAGACCCAAGACAAAATCAAGTTTAATCTCTTTCCCAAATACTTATTTGTTGTCATGTAAACAGCATGGAGAAAGTTCAACATTCTGGATTGTTAACCAGGATTTTTTTAAATATAAACCTAGAGAATGTTAATAAACTGAAATTTTTCAGCAAGCTATACTGAATTTGAGATTTCCTTTGATATTTTGCTATATAAATAGAATATATAATGGATTTAGTAAGATTAATTGAAGAAGGAAAGAGGAAAATTAATATTAAGTTGTAATAAAGGAATGCACTTGTGTGATTTAAGAATACCTCTGTATTTACCAATGACAGTGAAGGAAAAATTTTAGTTGTATTAGTTCAGAATCTAAACAAAATGTAATTCCATAAAATATGTAATCACTAGTAATTATGGATGAGCAAAGGACAAAATTCTGGAAACAGTTCTACTCATTGGAAAATAAAGGAGAGCTAGAATGGTTAGCAATAAAAGACAATCATGTATCATAGATTGACTATACCACATCTGCAATAAAAAAAAAACTAGTAAGTTATTTTTCATTTTCCTATAAAATGTAAAAGAAATACTATAATTGAACTCTTTACAGCCTTTGCCTAAGTCAAAATTAAAAATCACAAATACAAAAAATAATTGCTTTTGAATTTATAGGGATTTTTCAAAAGTTCTGTAATATTGCTTTCAATGGAAAATAGTTAAAGTGCATGAAAATATGCCACAATTACATCTCTAGTCATATAGCTATATGATATATTATGTACCTGAATATATTCTGAATATGGATTACATAATAACACAGAATTTGCCAATCTCATTGATTAGGTCAATAAAGCTATTTAATCAATTTGTAAATTCATAGTATTTGTCATAAATGATACTAAAGACTTGGTCTAGATCTATGCCCTCAGGGAGTTTATAAAATAGTAGCACTGCAATGTAGTAAGTGTACTGAGCAGTTAGTCATAGTAAACTAAAGTTCTACTTAAAATGTAGTCCTCAATATCTAAGTTACATTGGTAAAAAGCTAATTTAGATTAGCCCAAAAGTTGGCCAAAACCAAATTGGTGATCAAAGCATTTTTTAAAAATAAAAGCAAATATACCAAATCATCATGTTGTACACTTCAAATATATACCATTTTACTTGTCAATTATATCCCAGTAAAGCTGGGGAGAATATTCTTAAAACAAGTATTAAGGGTGCTCCTTGAAGCTCTTTAAGGTGCCATATGAACAAGCACCAGGTATGAGAAACTGTAAGGCTCTCAGGAACATGTCCCCCAAGCATTTCAACAAGATGCCATATTATATTATTTTCCTCCCTAAAGACATAAAATATTACATAAGAATATGAAAAACAGCACCTGCTTTCAGCTAGACTCCTACTTGAAATAAATCTGAATCTGACAGATGAAGACTAAGGACAAGTGTAAAGTCTCCAAGAAATATGAACCACCAGATGTGCTGTTTGCCAACCCTTCCATCCTACAAACCTGTTCTTTGACTGCTGAATTCATCATCCTGTGAAAATAATGGCTCACGAAGCCTCTTCTTGGAAATTAAAATTATGATCATACAAGTATTACTTATTCAAGCCTTCTAAATTTTGAGAAATCAATGACCATCTGACAACTATTCAAATGTAACTATGTATTATCACCATAATAGAGTTCTAGAGATGTAAGGTAAAAAAAAAAAAAAAAAAACAATTGATTTCTGCTTTTGCAGACATGATCTTGAAAAGATTTAATTCTTGAACATTCCTGTTATATAAATAGCACCAATTGGATCTTAAACTCTAAAATTGTTGTGTATTCTTAGTTTTCCATTTGCAAATCCATTTTCTGATAATCAAATTAAAAATTCTGATAGAGTAGTAATGTGGCCTGAAAGATGGTACTGTTTGCAATTTCTTAGATAAACAAATACTAAAAGGCTTGTTGATACTGATATTCAGTCTTTTATTTTTTCCTATGTGATGATTCAAATAAATGTAAAACCAAAGAAAAGTTAATATTTAAGGGCCTTTATTAAGAATATCTTAAATGGTGAGATTCTGTATTGAGTTCAGAAACACTCTAATCAATTTATATCTCTTATTCATATTGAAAATAAATTTATTCTCTAATGTTACATGATGCACTGTTGAATATGAACCTCTCTTAGAGAGAAAAAGCTACTTCCATATGCAACATACATCTGGTTAGGAAATGGAACTTTCCTATGCACATTTATCAAGACCAAGGCCTTCTATCAACTAGCTCCTGTATTTTTCCAGGCTTGTCTCTCATTACCACCCAACATGTCCATTGTCCTCTACTGACCATCCAACTGGAGGGAATGAGTGGTTACTGAATGTGACTGACTGGGCCTTGGCCTATGGCTGGTAGGCATGTTATGTTTGTGGTAATTTGCTTGCCCTCATTTACTCTTGAGAATAAATGCTCAACAATCAAATTGGCCTAAGGACATTGTGCCTATATGTTTCAGACTATGGTTTTGCCTTTCATGAAACTTGTTTAGAAATCCATTTTCCTGAAATGTTCACACCCTCCAATTTTAGTATTTTCAGCTATTGGGGCAGCATATAACACTGAGAAGTATAATTAACCCCTGCTAGATTAGTGGAGGGTAGACTACATTAGTTTAGCATCTGAAACAGGAAATAACAACTATAATACTACCAATTAAATGATTCTGCATGATTAAAATGTCACATACTATTCTAAGATCTTTAGATATATTTTGTTTTTTACAATGAATCTGTGCACTAGGTATAATTATCTCCATTTTATATAGGAGGGAACAGGCATAGCTCATTCAAAAAGTATATCAAAGAGTATCATATCCAGAAATATCCAGATACTACCTCATAACTTTATCAATGCATCTATTCAATCATTATTCACTAAATCCAAGTAATCTAATATTAATCATTTTAGCTTTATAAATTCTTTAACAAAAAATAGCCATCATTTGTTGAATGCTTAATAGTACTAAGTATACCAAAAGGCTTTATTTGTGTTGAATCCATTGCTTATAATTACAGGGCAATTAAGTATTAACAACCATATTTCATATAAGGAAAATAGGGATCTAAGAGTTTGAGACAGCCAAAGTCTCCCAGCCGGTAGAGATTCAAGCTGAATTGAACCCATATGTATTTGACTACAAAATGTGTATCCTTAGCAATACATGAAAGTGTCATACTGATATCACAATAGAAAATATTTTCTAAATGGAAGTATTCTAACCTTCAAACTAAGAAGTTTCAAAATTCCATGAAGCTGTGGGTCACTTCCTAGAAATCATCCTGATACCCAATATCATTGTCTTCAATTTAGTCCTGCATATTAAAAAATTATGTTACAAAATATGACCCAAAGTATTCAAGTGTATTATAATGCATGAAACAATTTATCCCTTTTCAGATGGTAACTCAAACAAATGTGATCCTAACTTACATATGCATTAGGAAAAAATGAGAACTTCTTTGAAATTGACTTCAGCAGTCCAAAGGCTGGCTAAAGATCCCTGGAGACAGCATTCTTTCCTTTGATGTATGAGACCATTTGAAGACCCAGGTTACAAAATAATAGCAAAGTAAAAGTCATCAAAAATTTCCTAAATTTCACAAACCACAAGGGAAATCTCAAGACAGAATGAAAAAAAATGAAAAAATAAATTTCATTTTACATCCTTTAAAAAGCAAATTGTTCTGATGTTCTTGTTGATGGTACTGTTCTGGAACTTATAAATGAATGCTAAATATTAAAATGTTGTGCAATAGTTGCCTAGACGAATGTGAAAGCAACAGAACATTTCCATTTTTCTCCCTAAAATAAAAAATTTTAAATACTTCTTAATCATATTTATCTCTATGTCTATAACTATAAAAGGTAGTAAATTAAGAAGCTAATAAAGAAACAGAAACAGTTGCTCAATTAAAAACATGTATACCCACTATACATCTTTTAGAATAACTAAAATCCAAAACACTGACAACACCAAATGCTAATGAAGATGTGGAGTAAAGGAACTTTCATTCATTGCTGGTGGGAATGCAAAATAGTACAGTCACTTTGGAAAAGTTTGACGGTTTCTTACAGAACTAAACACACTCCTAATATATAATCCAGCAATATGCCCCTTGGTATTTACCCAAATTAGTTGAAAACTCATGTCCACACACACAAAAACCTGCACAGGGATGTTTACAGTTGCTTTACTCATAATTGCCAATACTCAGAAGCAATCAAAACGTTTTTATATAAATGAATAGCTAAATAAACTCTGGTATTTCCATACAATGAGTATATTACTCAGAGCTAAAAAGAAAAGAGCTATCAAGCCATTAAAATACCTAGAAGAATCTTAAATGCTTACTATTAAGTAAAAGAAGCCAATCCTAAAGACTGTATCTTGCATGATTCCAACTATATGACATTCCAGAAAAGGCAAAACAATAGAGACAATGAAAAGATCAATAGTTGCCAGGGGTATTGAGAGTGTGTGTAGGGGAGCAGGAGCGATGAATAAGTGAAGCACAAGGGGTTTTTAGCGCAGTGAAACTGTTCTGTACAACACTATAATGGTGGATGCATCCCATCACACATTTGTCAAAACTCACAGAATGTACAATGTACAGATAGTGAACCCTAATGTAAACTAAGGACATCGGTTGCTAATAATGTGTCAATGTTGGTTCATCAGAGTGTAACAAATATGCCACTCTGGTGCAGAATGTTGAGGGTGGAGAAAGCTGTGTATGTGCCTGGGGAAGAGGTATGCGGGAACTCTCCTTACTTCCCACTCAATTTTGCTGTGAACCCAAAGCTGCTCTAAAATATAAAGTCTATTAATTTTAAAGAAAGCACTTGTACTGTATGTTATTTTATATATAAAATAAGCTGGGAGGAAAATCTCAAGAATTAACGCATATACTTTGAAGACCAAAACCTACAAATTTAGAAACTTGACTCAAAATTTAATTATCTGTAAGATTCTTTAAGTCAATTAGGAAGAAAGTATCAATTTGGGATATTTGAAAAGTCATATTTTTGAGCAGAAACTCACTAACATTTTTCAGGTGTCCCTGACTAAATAAATCCTCTCTCTGGATCAATATAGCCACACAGCCAAAGAAAGTACTCAGTTGTTCCCTCTCTTGGACTTCCTTCCAAATATTAGATGGCTACCTTGGCTGATTCTTTAGCAGAATAACTTGTAAAAGAAAAATCATATAATCTCTTGCCTTATATTATGGGTCAAACAATCCCAGTTTAAAAATATTTCAGGAACTAACAGGAAATACATATCATTTGTACAGAAAGGACACCGCTTATCAATTTATTGCCTCTCAATTTCAAATTAGCCTATTAGACAGCTCTGTGATAATGGATATGGACCCCTTAAACATTCTTCCCCTTTTACCGACTAGCACTGAAATCTGAAAAGACATTGAAAGAGGAAAAAAGTTGTTTGCCTCCTGGGTCTGGTTGTTCAGACGGCAGATCCTGCCACATGCAGGGCCGCTTTCTCTTCAGGTTCCTGCAGCTCTCAGAGCTTCTCCAGTGCCCAGGTCCTGCAGTACATGGTGACAGCAGCACTCAGCGGCCAGCAGCTGCCCCTGCATCTCTCTCATACAATACTGTAGCAGAGTCCCTGGTGAAGTGCCTCCTTGTCAGCAGATTTCCCCAGCAAACTTGAGGGCAGACTTCTAGCAAGTTCTGTCAGTTGGGTACTATGGAGACTTCTCTGCTGCTCAGTGAACCAAAGCACCACCCTCTCTAACAAGGTCTAAATCTCATCCCTGGGAGCCTCTTCCTTGGATGAAAAATCCCAGCCCTAGCGTTAGAGACTGCTTCTTATATCTGGTATTTATGTATCATTTAGAGCTCTCTTTACTTTTTATTACCCAACATCTCATTACTCCAATCCCCTGTTATTGTAAACAATTCTTTAAGCTTTCCTCTTTAAGCATTCTCTGTTCAAATTATTGTGTGGTTTGTCTCACCTGATTGGGGCCAATTTGAGAAAGCTTTAACAGCACAAGTTATACATTAATTAGTTTTCTGACCCATAGCTACCTATTCTGTAAAGCATTTAGCATTAACGTCATGTATTTTACAAATACTTAACAAGTTCCTACTATGTGACCAAAACTATTTTACATGCTAGGACTATAGCAGTAAACACACAAAACAAAAAAAATTCCAAATTAGAATAAATATGGATAAGTTATCTATGGATAAATGAATATCTATGGATAAAAATGTATGGAATGCAAAAGAATGAAGTTGGATCCTTATCTTATACTACATACAAAAATTAACTCAAAAATGGATCAAAAACAAATGAACGATCGATAAAAATATGATAGAAAACTGTGGGTATAGTAGTAGAGGAAAAAAATAAAGGATCATTTCTGAACAACTTAAGTTTGAGATCTCTTCTAAATATTCAGTTCAAAAGCATTCAGAAATGAAATAGAAGTTAGAATTAGCAGATAAGAATATTTAAAGTTATTATAACAATATTCTATATGTTCAAGAAGCTAGAAAAAAGATTGAACATGTTACTAAGACAAGAAAAATATAAAAAATGATTCAACAGAACTTCATCTTAGATGAAAATGACAATATCTGAGTCAAAAATATACCATGTGGGATTAATGGCAGATAATACATGGAAGAAAAAAGATTAGTGAACTTGAAGAAATAGCAAATAGTAACTTTACAAAATGAAGCACAGGGAGGAAAAAACTGGGAAAAAAAAGAAATACATTCAGCATCAGTGAACTCTGGAGCCACTTCAAATGGCCTAATATACATGTAATTGGAGTTTCAAGAAAAGAGAATAGGAAAACAAAAACTATTAAAGAAAAATTTCCAAATTTGATGTACAGCACAAATCAGAGTTTCAAGAAGTTCAATGAATTCAAGTATACCAAACACAAAGAAAAGTTAATCAAGGCACACCATATTCAAATTTCTTGAAACTAGTGACAAAAAACAAGATCTTAAAGCTACGAGATGAAAAAGATACATTGCATTCAGAAGAATAAAGGTAAAGATGGCAGCAGATTTCTCACCATTAAAAAGCCAAGCTTATAGTATATGTGAAGGAATGACGTATTGCTTAGACATAAACTAATAAATTAAAGATGTACACCAGAAGCCCTAAAGCAACCACTAAAATTAACACAACAAAAGGTTAACATGAATAAACCAACAGAGTAGAAAAAATGGTATTATAAAACTTATTAATTTATAGACAGGAAAACAGAAGAAGAGGAAATGAAGAACAAAGAACACATGGAACCAACAGGGCACAAATAGCAAGATGGTAGATTTAAATCTATTCATATCAATAAGGACAATAAATGAAAATAGTAACTACCTCAACTAGAGGTAGAGATTGTCAGATTGGATAAAAAAAATCAAGACTTACCTAAATTCTTCTAATAAGAAACTCACTTTAAATATAAAGATACGTATATAAATATAATGTAAGCTGATATGTGTGTGTGTGTGTGTGTGTGTGTGTGTCTATGTTAAAAATAAAAGCCATATCATGTGAACACTAATCAGAAGAAAGCTGGAGTGACTATATTAGTAACTCCAAATATTTACTCACAGCAAAGAATATCACCAAGGATAAAGAGGGTCAATTCATAATGATAAAGGGATCAGTTCATGAGGAAGATATAACAATCATAAATGTTTATGCACATAAACACAATAAAAACAAGACCATCAAAATACTGACAGAACAGCAAGGAGAAATAAACAAACATAAATAATTACAAGAAGAGATTTCAACACTTCCTCTCAGTAAGAACAATTAGAGACAGATTCCTTAAGGATACAGAGCTTTGAACAACATTATCAACCAGCTTGACCTAAGCACCATGTATAGATGACTCCATACAGTAATAGCAGAATATACATTATTTCAAGTGCACATGGGACATATACCCAAAGAGACTATATTCTGGGTCATAAAACAAGTCTCAGTAGACTTAAAAGCCTTCAATTATATAAAGTATTTTTTCATGTAAAATATTTT
This sequence comes from Camelus bactrianus, assembly GCF_048773025.1. Lineage (NCBI taxonomy): Eukaryota > Metazoa > Chordata > Mammalia > Artiodactyla > Camelidae > Camelus > Camelus bactrianus. The sequence continues at coordinate 35,977,364 of NC_133539.1, forward strand.
TATTATGGAATTAAATTAGAAATCAATAAAGGGTATCTTTCTAGAAAAGTTCCAAATATTTGAAAATTAAATAACACACTCTAAATAATCCTTGGAGTGAAAGTAACAAAAAAATTAGAATGAAATTTGAGCTGAATAAAAACAAAAACACAGTATGATAAAATGTGCCAGATACAACAGAAACAGAACTTAAAGGGAAATTTATAAACTTAAATGCCTATATTAAAAAAGAAAGGTCTCAAATCAATAGCCTCAGCTTCCACCTTAAAAATTAGAATAAAAAGAGCAAATGAAGCTGAAACTCATCTTAAAATTATAAAAAGAAGGGAAAGATATGAAAGGGGAAAGATGAAAGATTAAAGTAGAAATCAATTAAATAGAAATCAGAAGAAAAACAGACAAAAAATGAATTTATTGTTAAAAACCTTCCCTCCAAGGTATCTACAGACTCAGATGACTCCACTGAGGAATTCTACCAAACAACTACGTAATAATAGCAATTTTGTGCAAAAAACAAAAACAAATAAAAAGAAACCTTTGATCTATATATACCACACTCCATCAAATTTAACTCAAAATGATCACAGACTCACAAAGTCTAAACTACAAAATTTCTAGGAGAAAATCTATGACTTTGGGTTCAGCAAGGGTTTTTCAGATACAACACTAAAAGTGTGATTTATAAAAGAAAAAAAGTATATATCTGTGTTCACAAAAATCAAGAACTTCTGCTCTTTCAATGACACAACAAAGACAATGAAAAGATAAGCTGTAGAATAGAAGAATATATTTACTAAGCAATGTACCTGGTAAAGAACTTGTATCCAGAACATATAAAGGACTCCCAGAAATCAAAAATAAGAAAACAAACAACTCAATTTAAAAATTGACAAAATATTTGAATATACATTTCACCGAAGAAGATGTATGGATGACAAATAAGCACATAAAAATGTTTAACATCATTAATTATTAAGGAAATGTGTATTAAAGCCACTCTACACCTATTTAAAATACCTAAAATTATAAAAATTGAACAAATCAAGTCTTTAAGAGGATACGTAGCAACTGGAAATCTCAAAAACTGCTAGTGGAAATGTAAAATGGTATGACCGCTTCAGAAAACCATTCGGTGTTTTCTTAAAAAGCTAGACATGTATCAACCACATAAACTAGCCATTTCACTCATTTACCCAAGATATATAAAAACATATGTCTGTACAAAGACTTATTCAGAAATATTCACAGCAACTCTATTTGTAAAAGTTGAATTTAGAAACGACTCAAATGTTCATCACCAGGAGAATCAATAAACAAATTGTTGTATAACTAAACAGTGGAGCACTACTCAGCAATAAAAAGAAATGAAGGACTGATATACCCAACAACGTGATTAAAACAAAACATTGGAAATAGAGGGACTGATGCCAGTTCATGTAGAAACCTTCCAAGAATTTTGAATACAAAAAGAATTGGATAACGAAGAAGTTGGTGGAAAGGGAAGTGAAGATCAAGAGATTTTATGTTTTAGGGAGGGGGAGCTCCTAATGGAGGCATGACGGCATGAAGGAATCCACAGTGGAAGAAAATTTGTTGATGCTGAAGAAAAAGGGGAGAATTTCCAGGGCAAGTGAAGCAACTGGCCTTAAAAAGACCAAGGATTCATCCATTCTAAAGGGAGGTTGGACAGAGCATATGGGTACTGTTGCTCACAGACAAGCAGAAATGGTAGTAGAGATTTTGAAAGGTCTCTTCTGATTTTGAGTTTTCTCACAAATATATGAAAGATGGCCATCATCTGAGAGTGAGGAATGAGAAGAGAAAGAAGAGAGGTGTTACATTATGGAAGAAGTAGAGACAGGGAGAGAACATGGACTAGATACACTGATTGTCTGGTGGCATTAAAAGTCCACTTAAGGTTATTAATTTAAAGTGAAACAGCCACATTCTCCTACACAAGTGCTGGCACAGAGAAGAAGAGATGGATTTACTCGAAATTCTGGTCTAACCAATCGAGGAAAATGAAGTAAGACGGGGCAAAAAACTCGAAAGTGAATGCAAGGGAATGAATTTAATGACTGGCTAAAGAATGCAAGCTGGTGAAGAAAGAAATCAGGAAAAGAGAGACGTAAAACAAAGACATGATAAGATCAGGTGAAGGGGCTAAAGAATTGTATTTACCATACCAGAGGGAGTGAGAGGAAGCGACAAAAGCGGTTGTCAGAGAGATGCTTGAAATTGAGGTTTCTGATGATGTTCGAGATCTTGGTCCTGTTAAGTCTAGGGTATGATCAAGGGAGTGAAAACCTAGGTGAGATGAACAAGGAGCTCAAGGAGCTGAGAGGTCAATGTTTTGTAAGTATAAGCAATGTGGACACTGAAACCACCAAGACATGGTTTTAGAGTGACAGTAAATCAGATGCAAAAGCTTTCAGGATACAGGATGCAGTCAGAGTGGAGGTTATGACCCAGTAGTAAGCAATTACTGCAAAAATGAAGGCAATGGATACCACTATCTGGTACATAAAATTCAAAGTTAAGGGGTCTTAGAGAAAAGGGAGAGAGAATGGTCATGGGACAGCAATTCATATCAAGAAGGACACTCGCCCCACTTTCAGGCACAGTGGAATGAGAAAGGCCTATGGGGGAAGCAGTGTTCTCAAGGGACATTTATATTTCTGTTAGAGCAGGAAATAAAGGGACCATTCAGAAAAAAGTTTGAAAATTGGGGGAATTTTTTTTTAGTAATATTCTGTGTGTTCCAGAAGACTCAGTGGGAGGCTTTCAGCAGTTGGGGAGGGTTAAGAGATGAAAAGAGAATTGGAAGTATGCAGTCTTCAGTCATAGAAGACAAGGATGACCTGGGAGTCTGGGCTTCTTGTGGTCACTTGTGTGATCAGGATAGAGACATGTGGATATTATTTTTCATGGTCTCAAGACAGAGAGTGGAGACAAGGCCATGATTCTTGGAGAAAAATTTTGGATTAATGTAGACCAGGGCCCTCATCTTCCTTCTTCTAAGAGAAAGAGTAGTGACTAGGAAAGGGGCCACTGTGTTCTGCTGTTTTATTTTTAAATTGTAAGCCATGGATGTGAATGGTGGTAGACAGATGGACTCTGTTTTTCAATGCCTCTAGAAATTCATTGAAAAATCTCTGGAGTAACTGATTTGGTTCACCACACTGAAATCATAATGTTAGTCATACATGTCTCAGAGGGTGAATATAATTTAGAAAATGTTGACATGGAATTTGCATATAGACAGTATTTGGATACTAAATATATTTAATTACATTTCATGAATATATTCCCATTTCATTTTTCTTGTGGCAACATTATGATTATTCTTGTACTTATTGAGCACAAGAGTACCAGCTAGTCTCTTTTATCATTTTGCATTACTACAGATGTTAGAGAAATATATTTAAATATACTCATCCATGCATTACATAAAAGTAAAATAAAATTTTGTGATAAAATTTCCTGGCTTTATCTTGATGTAAAAGTTTCTAATGTATGACCGCTGTAAACTTTGAGAACATTGATGCCCTTATTAAATGTTAAGGTGAGTACCGGAAGAGGTTGCTGGTAATAACCTGCAAAGAAAAGAACTACATTAAACAGGAGTGCCTCATTATGGCTCTTTTTTCCTTTCATAAAACTGTACAACTAATTCATTTTCCCTTAAGTAACAGGTAAGTTATTCATGAATAGGGACTTAAAACTCACTCCAAGCTGAATATCTGGCAGGTAAATTAATAGGTAAACTATAGTTAAATCAGGGAGATGATTAGATTAGTAAAGGAGGAATCTGAGTTCCAAAAGGTGAGAAATAATATGCAAAGTATACCACCTCTTGATGTTATTAATTTTACTCCAAATCTAATGGGGGTTCATAGTCCCATTAGAGTATTTCTTGGGTCATGAAAATGTGTAGGATTTACACATTCTCAAATATTTCATTTCCAGTGTGGTATCAGGGATCAAAAGCATTACAAGTCAACCTACTGGGAGAATATTACAGAATCTTGCAAGCCTATCCCTTTGGACACACTATTCATATAGAAAAAATAGTAACCTTTCTTCTTATTTGAGAATACTATCCTTTTTCCAATGCTCTTCTGATTTCTTTTCCCACCACTTTACTTGGTCACCTTGAAATAAATCTAATAGAATGAGTTGTAATTTCTCCTGGGACAGTAAGTTTACAATATATATGTAACCATCCACAAGAAGGAATATGATGTCTGCTATTTAGCAACAAGCCAAAGATGATAATAAAATCATTAATTCTGTCAATATAAATGCTAATAGAAAAGGAAAATTGGATCCATGCCTGGTATCACATTTTCTCTGATAGGAAATTAGAGCAGAGAAATTGAATCTGACAAATCTTAACATTTATAGACCAGCATCAAAATTGTAGTCTAGAGAACACAATAAATGGCAGAATGCTTCTTAATTAAACTGTGCTTTTGTTAGGCTAAGATGAATGGCTCCTGCCTCACCAACAAAGTGATCCACAGTCTCCCAGAGGGATCCTTAAAGAATATAGTACAAAATAAAGACCATAACGTTAGGAAAAATCAAGCTGACAATCCTGCACTAATTATCTTTGGTATTACAACACTGCTAATGGAGCTGAAGTCTGAAAGAGAAAAGAGGTGAACTCATTAGCAGTGCCTTGAACTAATGTTTGGAGGGGGAGCATTAATTATCTGCTAGTTCTTACACAGCCCAACATTTCACAGCAGCATATTAAACAGGGATCTGATTTGATTTGTGAGCATTTTTTTAACCTCTTAGTACAAATGACTTCATTTGGTGGAAAACAAATTTAAATAAATTGGAAAGTATATAACTTTAAGGGAAAAGATCAGGCAACTGACGAAAGAACTATGTTTAAAATTTTTCACTTTGAGAAAGAATTTGAAAGTACATCTAAAGTCCACCTCGGAAATCTTCCTGTTAAACTTTACCTATGCAAATTTTTTAAAAGTCTATGATAGATATAAGAATGTATTTTAGCTCTTTCTGCAGTTTGATTATTTTTAGTGAAATTTAACCTTATTTTAATAACACTAATGGAAATGACTTCTGTTGCTTTATAAAAAGTGCGTGACTTACATGTTAGGAAACTAACAATGGAACAATCAGTATGACCAGGTTTTTGTCGGTTACTTTTAGTTTAGTGTAGTTTGCTTGCTTATTTGAGTGTAGGGACATAATCTAATTAATGAGGGACATAACCTTTTCTATTTTTATTTGGCAATACCTATATCAGTTCCCTCTTCCTTCACTCTGCCTCTCCTATGAAAACAGTCTATAAGAGTAAGAATTTGTGTAAATGTCAACAAGAAGCTTTATCACACTTGAATTGCCACCATTTGCAATGACTGTGTAAGACACTCTAATAATTTATTTCACAAATATTTAATATGTAGTATTTTCCTGTAAATTTTTTTCTGTAGTAATTTCTTATAGAAATATTACTCAATTTTCATTTTATTCAAACTAGTTTTAACTAAGTGATTAAACAAAGCTTGAGTTTTCCCTATCTGAAATTGCATTCCAATGCCCTTTTTTCTATGATAGTTTTATCAGAAATATTTAATTTTAAAGACCCTGATGCTATCAAGTGCCCTGTAAAGGAGAAACATGTTTGTAACCTCTATCCTAAGCATGGTATTTCTTCAATTGCTATACATTTCTTACAAAGAAAATTAACATTTTTTTAACAAATGGTATGATTCCTGCTATATGGGTATTAAAGAAAATTAGCCATGTGAGTAAAGCCTTATGTATTATGTTTTCTTAAAATTGTCATCAAATCATATTGTTTAAATTAACCCATACTCATTTCAAACATATCATTCTTCACCTAGCCATTTAATATCTAAGACAAATGCTAACATGAATCCACATCAGTAAACAAAACAAATATTATGAGTGCACAGCTTGATATAAAAGCAATGCAGCAATGTAACAGCTGTGTTTCAGAGCATTACATGTGTATGTTTATAATACATGAGTATTGAATTCTTGTGTGTGCTGTATCTATGTACATACATACACCTGAACTTAAGAATTTTATAGATGGGTAGTTATAAATTTAAGACCACAGAGAAGATTCAGTATATCTGAACTTACACAAAGTCTGAGTTAAAAGAACTGGAAAATGAAGCAAGAGAAGTTATATAACCTCTCTGTAGTTGGTTAATAAAATTCTGATAATCTTAGAATTGATGTAGGGTAAAGATCTAGGGGAATTATGACCTTGAAAGAGTGCACTGCATTATCCATCCTATTCTTATTACCCAGTAATCTCCAGGATACTACCTTGAAGTGCTCTGAGAAGGACAGCTTGTCTTTTTTGAGTTGCCTGAGAAGATGGGTCCACCTATGATGAGGAGGTTTTAGAGTTCTCAATGTTATCTTCTTTCACATTGCAAAAAGAAATATTAATTGATTAATTTAATCTGTAAATTGATTGCTTTATTATAGTTCATTTAGTAGATTCTGGTGCTTTTTAAAAAAATTCCTTAGGTGGCCTCTCATGTCCAAAAACTCAGAAGTAGAAGCTATAACCAAATACTGAGTAACATTACTAATACATATCATACACAGACACACACAAAGAGCCTTTCCTCTAGCTTCTTCCAGAAAAAAGTACACATGAGGTACCTCTGCCTTTGTCCACATCTAAGTAAATTGGTAAAAAAAAAAAAAAAGAATAAAGGGCCATAACTTCTTTTTAAAATAAAACAGAAACAAAACTTGAATTTCTAGTCTCCACACACAAAATATTTCACTAGACCAGCGTACCTAAAGGTCCACTTTTAATTATCTCATGTGCTGGAGGGGAAACATTGAAACTGTCTAAAAGGTTGCTGAATGGTTTGATGCAAAGTAACTAAAGTATTTTTAAAACATGGCATGTCTATGGAAGTCAATTCCAAAATAATTTTAAAATCTTATAACCTTTTTAAAAGCATGGCATGCCTTATGAATGCAATGAACAACCAATATGTCAACAATTAATAATATATGAAAAGGTTTATTCTTTTTTTTAATTTTTTTAAAGAATTGATGGGTATTTTATTGTGGGTCAAGAGCACCGATTCATCTTCATTTTGTTACAACTGCTTTTTTTAAATTATTGAAGTACAGGCAATTACAATGTGTCAATTTCTGGTGTACAGCATAATGTCCCAGTCATGCATACATACACATGTATTTATTTTCATATTCTTTTCCATTAGTTTTTACAAGATATTGAATATAGTTCCCTGTGCTATAGAGAAGAAATTTCTTACCCATTTTTATATAGTGGTTATCATTTGCAAATCTCAAACTCCCAAATTTATCCCTTCCCACCCCTTACCCCCACCTCCGTAACCCTAAAGTTGTTTACTATGTCTGTGAATATGTTTCTGTTATGTAAATGAGTTCATTAGTGTCCTCTTCTTTTCTTTTTTTTTAAGATTCCACATATGATATCATATGGTATTTCTCTTTCTCTTTCTCTTTCTGGCCTTCTTCACTTAGAATGACAATCTCCAGGTCCATCCATGTTGCTGCAAATTGCTTATTTATTTAATGAATAAATTAATGAATGACACAAACCTTGGAAAGCTTTGAGGAACCTAAACACAGAAAAATGTAACTGAAAGAGGTAAAGAAAACTATGGTAGACATGAAAAAATATTGTTCATTCACACACACACACAGCCAAATGGTTATGGCTTTCATTACATCAGCAAATCGCTTTAGGAGATACATAGCATAATCGCAGGAGTAAACTGCCATCATGTTCATGAGTTCTTCACACACTCAAGAGATTATAGAGACTGTGTACACAAGTGGGTAGGGATCTTGGGAGCCACCTTAGAAGTCTGTCTACCACAAATCCTCAGAAAAGGAACTTCTAAAGGATATTCTTCAAGATAGAAGGATAATAATCCCAGATAGAAGATCTGAGACATAAAAAAGAAGAGCGAGCAAAGAAAATATTAAACACATGGGTAAATCTACGCAAATATCAACTGTTGAAAAATAACAAAATACCTGATTTGTGAAATTAATGAAATAATAAAATTAAAATATTGGGTTACAAAAGTATACAAATTCAAAGGGAATGATTAATGTTGAAAAATTCTAAGATCCATGTATTGTTTAAAAGAAAAATAAAGATATTGATTAAAGACACTGTTAAATTAAATACACAGGTTAAAATTTTTAGACTAACCAATAAAGAACAGAAATAGAGTGTATACTTTCAAAACAAGAGAGGGAAGTTTAAAATGGAAAAATTACTCCACCGCACCCTAAGATGCTCCTAACCAGCCTTCTCTCCTTCACTCAGGGTCAGACTTGGATGACAGTCTGGTGGATCTCCCATCTTCTCACCACTTCTTCCAGCTTATTCCCCGTTTTCTCTCACATATAATTTCCGCATAAACTTTCTTGGAGGGGAGAATCGATATTTCCGGCTCTAAGTTCTTCGTTAGCTCTGCCACCGTCACCTCGGGTTCTGGGGCACTCGTTTGGATGGGAGGAGGAGAGGTGCTGTCCTCTTCGTCCTCCTGTTGAAGTTCAGCACAGCGAAGCAGCTCTTGGGTAGCTGGGTTCCACACGCTCACACCAGGAGGCAGCTTCATCTCTTCCAGCCGCAGCAAGGGCTTCCCCTTCACATGGAACGTGGGCTCGAGAACTCTAGGGGCAGGTTGAGGCCGCTTGTGAGGATCCTGGATCTCCTGATCCCCGAGGACCAGGCCCTGTGGGGGTATCCTGCGGCCCTCCCACAGCTCATCCAGCAGCTTGGCCTCGGCCTCCAAGCCGATGGGCCACTTGGCACTTGGCCATATTTTGGATCTGGGGCGGCGGGCCACACTGGGGGGGTTGTGGGCCACACTGGGGAGCCCCCGACCAGAGGCTGGCAGTCCGGCCGGGGCCTCCATCTTCTCGCCCCGTTGGGGCCTGCGGTAGGCTTCCGGGGGAGGTGCCGTGGAGAGTGGAACCAGAACCTCCACCTGCGGGCACACCCAGCGGCACGGCAGGCTCGCGGGGTCCAGGCGCGCCATCGCAGGCTTGCGGCCCATTCTGTGCGGCGGTGCACCGAGCGGTTCTGCGTGCCAGGACTGCTGTGGCAGGAACCCAGCAGAGGGGCTAGGCGCTACGGCGCCACGTGGGGTCCTCTGCCAGATGGGGTTCTCCCTCATCCCGGGGCATGAAGCGCATGGTCTCCCGTGCCCAGCTGATTGTATATGGAATGCACTGCGGAGGCGAGACGGGGTCTCAGTCCAGCAGGCAGGGGTCAGGGAGAGAGGAGACGGGTCTGAAGGACACGAATCCAGGCCCACTTGCCGGTCCTGGTAGACTCTGAAGACAGAATCCATGACTCGGTCCAGCCGCTCGGCCAAGATGTCGCCCACCACCTCCTCACCCTCCTCGCGAGCCTTGAGCCCCACTGCCTCCGCCTCAGTGAGCCGTGCAGGCACGATGTCCCCCTGTGGCTCTGGAACTTTGGGCGGCTGCAGCTTTTCCACCGTGGATCCAGTTCCACTGTTTCTTGCGGCCTGCCTCTCCTGCCTCGAGCCTTTGTCTGCCATCGCCACAGCAGTAGCTCGGACCCCGGAGCACAGAGCTTCCTCGTCCCTCCGCGGCCACCCGGGTCTAACGGTGCCCCGGTCTAACGGCCACCCCGTCTAACGGCCACTCCGGTCTAACAGCCGGCCTGGTCTAACAGCCGCCCCGTCTAACGGTGCCCTGGTCTAAAGGCCGCCCTGGTCTAAAGGCCGCCCCGGTCTAACGGCCGCCCCGTCTAACGGCCGCCCGGGTCTAACAGCCGCCCTGGTCTAAAGGCCGCCCCGGTCTAACGGCCGCCCCGTCTAACGGCCGCCCGGGTCTAACAGCCGCCCTGGTCTAAAGGCCGCCCCGGTCTAACGGCCGCCCCGTCTAACGGGTGCCCCGGTCTAACGGCCGCCCCGGTCTAACGGCCGCCCCGTCTAACGGGTGCCCCGGCCTAACGGCCGCCCCGTCTAACGGCCACCCTGGTCTAAAGGCCGCCCCGGTCTAACGGCCGCCCCAGCAGCTGCACCACGGGCTGCACTTCCCGGTTTATTCTTTCTTTCAGTAAATAAAATTAAATTTCCATTTAGAGCACTGCATAACCAAAAGAAAGTTTAAACAATGGTTACTTTTGGCCAAAATATAATGATTACTGAATTAAAATATAAATGGTTATCATTTGATGCTACCTAAGAAACTATGATATTTCCGAGGAAAATTTCCAGTTGAACAGGTGGTCTCTTGCTTGCCTTTGTTTGCACAAAGGAAATGCCTCATTTTTACCAGTGGAATAGAAAAATCTAAGAAAAATAAAACAGAAGCAGCAGTAGAAGGTAGAGAGAGCCTTCAGACCTCCATGAAGGCCATGTGGAAGGAGGACTGGACAGGCGGAGGAGATAATAAAGTTTCTGTTTTTGTAATGTGGCCTTGCCCCAGTTTTTGAGGTTTTGGCTAAAAGTCAGACAGTGCCCCTTCTTGAGCAGCTGATTAAGTCTGTACCACATGCTGGGCTTTCACACGCTGGACTATACACACTATGCACCTTCCCTAATAGACTCAGGGTCAGGAACTAGACAACTGAGGACAGCCCCCAGACTCCAGCATCCACAAAAATATTCAAATTAGCCACTCCACAGGGATCCTGGGACACCTAGCTAACCTCACGTTACTTCCATACGTAACCCTCCCCTTACAGCTCCAGCTGGCTGTTATCCTGTCCTTGAAGGCCAACCTCCCATGTGGCCCTGCCTGACTGTTACCTCCATATTAGAACTGTAAGTAAAAGAGAGTTCTGCCTTTGATCTATCCAAGTGTCAGTGTGTTGTGTCCCACCATCAAAAGACTCTTTAAGTCATATAAAACAAGGAATCTTAGATGTTGCCCATTAGATGGGTCCTGCCTTCTGAACCCTGCAGAAAAGAGCTTGCACCCTGATCATTGTCTTGGAGTGGCCTGGGGTAGCATGACCTTGGACAAGCAGAGGTGGATACAGGGAGATGGCAAATGGGCCTTCAGCCTCCCATGCTCCCTGCAACAAGTTCTCTTGAAGGAGATCTGAGTTACACATCTCACAAAGGTCACCCAAACCCTACCCTACGGATATAGCTTAGGCTAATCTGAGCATGAAATTCCTCTGTGACTGCTATTGGTGCAGGAGTAGACTTGTGGTTTCAACTGGCCATCAGACTGAAAGTAAAGAGTGATATTCCACGACCGTGGTGGAGTTTCTCCCTCTCCCCGTATAGCCATCAATTAAAAATTACACAAATTCCCAATTACCTCTAGCAGACCACTATCATTCATGAGCAGAACCAGCAACAGGATGAAACTCATGCTAAATGGTGGCCATCAAACTGCCACACTGGGCGCCTGGCTGTCTTTGGACTTCAAATTATGTGTAGTCAGAGTCTGGGCATCTCTTTGTTCTCGACATCAGAAAGCAGCCTACAGAATTTAATTTTTAGTGCTTTCCTTATATAAGTGTGTGTTTTCCCTTAAATAAGGTAATAGCATCTGAACATCCAAAGCAATCTATTCAGTGAAGGCTCAGCAAAACCCATTCATTACAGCATTTTTCTCTTTCAGTGAATGCACTTTAGCCAGCTCTGTTTATCCCTGCACAGATCAAGGAGCCAAACAGGAATAAAATACTTAAGGACAATGTTTACAAAGAAATCTGATCTAGCAAGCTCTTCTAATCACTCCTGCAAATATTGGCATATTTTGACATTGTAGTTTTAATAAATGCAAGACTCTGCTACAGCTGATTATCTGCTTTACATTTGAAAAGTAGATCGATCACTTGACTTGAATTAATGATGCAAGTTTCTTAATTGGACAATCAGGATCAGGAAGCTGGATATATGCTCAAGGAGAAGAGCTTCTCTTTTATTGACTTCCTCATAGGCACTAATGAAATTATCATTTAGGGTAATTTTGCTTCTTCTACTGATTGAAATATTATGATTATACAATATTGACTTTCCTAGAAAATAAAATGTAATTGGATTATTAAAACTCATTTTAATGGCTTGGGATTTGCTTGTGTAATTTATTGCAGACATTCTTGATTATTTAAGAAACTATATTTTTTTCTAATTACTGAAAATTTTATTTTCTACATAGGGTGGTCTGAACTATCTTGGTTTTACTTTTAAAGTCAAGATATTTAAACTAAGGAAGACACTGAATTTAAAGCTTTAGGACTTCTCTAAGAAGGCAATTTCCAAAATTTCCTGAAAACGGTGATTGGTTAACTCCAAGGTCTTGATGACTAAGAAAAAAGATACACTCTGAGGAAATTAGAAAACATAGTATAGAAGACAGGGGTTTCCTTAGAATTTCTACTTTGTCTTCTCCTTCTCTTTCTCTTCTTTTTCGTATTTTATAATATGTAACACTCGTAACTGCATAGATATTTTCAAATACATCCACATGTCTCATTCCATCTGCTATTCCAATTTGAAGTAGGTGTTATTTCCCAAATATTATAAACAAAAATATTGAATCTCAGGTAATTGGATATCTGCTTTCAGTCAAAGAGTTAGTTGATGTCAGAACAAGAATAAGAATCTTCAGCTCTTTTCCTCCCTAGATTGCTTCATGGTCTGATCCAAGCTCTTTTCACTGGATGACAAATTGATTAGAAAGTTATTACTGCACTGGCCTGTATATGCATAACATATGTAATATATTCATAGGATACATTTAAAATAGGTATTTTTATAACTATTCCTAGTTGTTTTTTCCCAACCCATTTAATGTATATTCATTAGCCCAGACATCTCATATCCAGCATTTTCTTTCAGATATGATTTGAAAGAAGTAGATAAAAATAAGGTTTTTACATCACTTCTTTTAGGAAGATCTACCATTATGGAGTCCTAAATGAAAAGCTTTCTCCAACAGATAAATTTCTCCACTCATTTCCTTTTTTCCCCAGTACAACCATACCTGAAATATCTGGTAGAGAAAGAAATGAGAATTTGGCATATACTCTGGTATCCCAGAGTCCAGCACATGTTTGCACAGCATAGGGCAGACAGGAAATTAGTTCAATATTTATTTTCCATGTGCTTCCTGGAAAGCTAAAGGAGCTGGGGGAATCCAGGACTTTTCTAATTGCTTTCTGTTTACTTGATCATAATTACACTTATTAAACACGGGTTCATTAAACCACAAAGACCATTTCATGGGCTTCATGACAGGGATCACTCATCCACTCACCACACTGAGTTCTCTCCAGAAGCAAATAGGAAGGTTAAAAAGGTTCCTAAAACTCAGAAGCATCAGTCTCTGAAGCCAGCTTCAGTGTCCAAAGCCTTTGTAGTCAGTTATTCCAAGTGGGATGGAAGGTTTGCCCCAAATAAAATATTAGCATAATTTAGCCCCAAATTCAGAAAGAAATTAGTCAGATTACATATTTTCTCTAGTGTCTGTCAATAAATATGTGATTTCCATGGATAACTAAGAAAAGGAACAAGATCACTCTTATTCTGTAAACTCCAAGAATTAAAGTTGCAAATGTAGACAGCATTCTTCCTCTTTAAAAATCCAAATGCTAACAGGAACAAATCATAGACTTTTGCATTCAGAAAAAATATGAACCATCTCCTGGTTCCTTCCACTTAATGCATCATCCTTATATTATCTGCATTAAAATTTTACCAGTTAACACTTCTTTAATTTCTTATGCACTTGCTTCCATAAGACTTTGGAGTATCCAGATGTTGTATGTCTAAATGGCAATGCAATGACTGCTACCTCAAATATAAAAACCACCTTCTCTACTTCATACAAAAGTCAAAGTAATCTTACTGTTGGAAAATCATGTTATAAAATGGTTTATTATATCTACTTGAATGTGTTAGAGGTCAAATGACACCTCCATTCCTTTATTTTCTTATTCAACAAATATTATTGGGAACCTCCTCTTTCAGGTATTGCTTGGTATTAATCACTGAATGAAATCAAGATCCCTCCTCCCTTCACATGATATTCATGAAGACTAGCAAGTTCATATGGGACAAATCTAATAAATTATATGCTAACAAAAAGGTGGTGTGCAGGTCATCACCTCATCTTTGCTAGAAAAGCCCCTGTGTGTAGACTTAAAGAGAACATTTTTAGGTATTGGAGAGTAGGGGTAGATAATAAGAGGTGGCATAAAGTGTCTTTCAGATGCATCAGAAGGATTGCCAAGTATGGTGCATCAAGAATTTAATGACCTGAAACTCCCCTAAATACCTAGGTTCTTTGGACAGCACTTCCTGAATAGCAGAATTATCACTTTCTATGTCATAGACTTTTTTTTTTTAATGTGTGATGACCTGACTATTTCAGCCAGTGTGAGGGCAGCTATGTGTTCAGAATTCCCCAATGTGCATATTTTTGAGAGACAGAAGGCAGACTCAAGAAATCTGCCCTCACTCATGAATGCTATATCCCTTCTTATGCTTGACAATGCCTATAGGTAGAACTAACTGAGTCTGGAAATTTCTTTTCCATCATCTTCAAACCCAGTTCCAATCTTCTTGGACTCTGTGCATAATACATAGAATTAGTCTACCCTCCATTTCTAATACTTTAAGGAAAATTCTTAGATTATTTATTCCCTTGACTAACTTTCCTATTTCTTTGCGCTGGTTTCCTTCTGTTTCTTGACCTGAGCTATCCTTTAAGTCAGTATGCTCCAAATCACTTTTCATATTATTTTTTCATATTAGAAATAATCTCTTTCTAAGCCAAGTTGTCCTCTACATCTCTTATGAGTCATGTGCTTTATTTGCTTTTCAGGCTCTTTAAAGAATTGGGTTCCATTTAATTAAAAATAAAAATTTATACAAAGAACATTCAAGTGGGATCTTATTATTTCTTGCATAATAATGAAATATTTAACATTAATGATAATTCTTGAGGTGGAATGGAGAGAGAAAGAGAGAAAATTCTACAAGTGAATGAACAAGATCATAAGAAAAACAAATGGTAAATTTAATAAAACTGGCATAAGTGACTGTTATTCCTTGTTAATGGTTCAGAAGCAAAGCCTACCAAACAGACCTCCTTCTCACGTTGTATTGTGATCTACCTTCATAGTTTTCCTGTCTTAAATGCAAAATGTATATTGGGATGATTCTTCTCTTTTCAAACTCTTAGAATAATGAATTTGTTTTGAATTTCAATTCAAAAGGAATCTTCTCTATTCCCATTGAGGCAATCTTGCTGATCAGCAGCATTTGGTGCAAATAGTAATCAAGCTTCAAAATTATGCAAAACATTCCCTGTTTCTCAAAAATTTCACTGAATTATTTAAAACTCAGTGGTGGAAATAAGCACCAGCTGTGGTGTGAAGGGGGTAGGGATTTGTAAATATGCACAAAGGACTGGAAGGATCAGTGAGTATAATTCACATAGTTGCACACCCTTCTTCTGGCTGGACTCTGGGAGGATCACGCTGAAACCTAACTGTGCAACACACATTACTTACCCAAAGAGGACTTTTTCTGTATTCAATTTAAAAAGTGTCTTGTCAGAGTATCTTACCATTTGTTTAAAACTTTCTAGCAATGTTACATAACTCTAGCTCATTCGTGTGGGCTATGTATTGACAGGATGTTAACTGCATAATGCTGAAATTTATAGCGACGGTATAACCCCAAATGGCACCAACGCAAGGATCAATGTCATCTCTTCCCAAAAGGCTTTCATGGATGACAGTACATGTTAACTTGGTCAATAAAAATAAAGTTATAATAAAGAGTAAAGAAAAAACAAAAATAAAAGATTGTGGAGCTATTCTACAACAATTACTTTCAGTTATACTGAAAACATCATAGAGATGGCAGAGACTTTGCTGTCTGGGCACACCTCTTCTATACAGCAATGTGATAAAATTCCCTAAATCAAAAGCTGTAGCTACTGCCATGTTTCTACCTTTGATTCTGTGAAAACTGCAAGATGGAAAGGAGAGGAAGAGGAATAAGAATGCACGTTGACCAGAAGAATTCCAGATACTTCACATAGATATTCCCTCCTCCAGGAGGTGGATCTTAACTCCAGCCCACCCCCACCCCAGGAGTGTGGACAGTGCTTAGTGGTTTACTAAGTGGAGAAACCTGGCAAACACCACCCTAGCCTGGTAATCAAAGTTAATATCATCAACCATAAGCCACTGTTGACATGATGTCCACTGATGTGATCTGATGAGATGATACATAAACACTATGATATTCCTCCCCCAAATCCATAATCCCAGTCTTACCATGAGGAAAATATCAGACAAACCCAAAATGAAATGCTACAAAATACCTGACCAGTGCTTCTGAAAACTGTCAAGGTCATCAAAAACAAGGAAAGACAGAAACTGTCACGGATCTGAGGAGACTAAGGAGACAAGATGACTGATTTTAATATGGTATCCTGGAAAGGATTCAAGAGTAGAAAGAGTACTAGGAAAAAAAGTGAAATCTGAACTAAGTATGAATAAATAGTCTTAATTAATTGCTTTAGTTGTTACAAATATGCTACAGGAATACAAGATGTTAAAACAGGGGAAACTAGGTGATGGGTACACAAGAATTTTCTGTAAAACGAAAACTATTCTAAAATAAAATGGTTTTTAAAAATTGGACAAAAAAAAGAGAATGCACGTTCATCTGTTTGCTACACTTATATTACTTTATTGGCTTCTGATCTGGGGAACTACCTATCAATTATGCTTTAACAGGACAATAATAGGCTAACATTGTCATTTTTCTTCCTCTCAGGTCATTTCATTCTCTCAACAAAAGTAGATACCATCTCTGTGATTCACACATTTCTCTTTAGTTAAGAGACAGGTTAAGTTTAATTCAATGTATATTTATCAAACTTTTATGATGAATGCTCGAAACTTTGAGATATTCAGAAGAAGAATAAAAATGGTCTCTATCCAAAAGGAATTTAAAATGTTATTAGGTAATCTGTGTGATTTACCAACCAAGATACCTGAAGCCGCTGACCTTTAAAGAATGCCTATATTGCTCATGAATTTCATGATAATAAACATTTTAAAAATTAAACCTCTGAGTAATATATATTAAAATGGATGTGAGGGAATATATCTTTCTTGTCAATACTTTAGGAAATTGATTCCCCTGTGAATAGGTATAAACCTATCTAAAGAGGTAATGAATCTTTTCAGAACTTGCTGTTCCCTGGAGACCATCAGGGGAAAAGTAGTCAAGGTTAGGATATTACTCAATTAATTTGAAGACAATTGTTTTTCCTGGCCTGAGTAGGACTTGCCAAAATAACTTCCTCCTTTGTGCCTTCTCTCCCTCAATGGAGGAGACAAGGAAAATGAGAAGTTGAGAGGAAGAGTAAGAAAGGAAATCATTATTGGAAAGAGAGTAGGCACCGTGGACATCTTAAATGGAAAAAAACAAAAGGGGCAAGATCTAGAAGCAAAGAGAGCTTGGGACAGATCATAAAAATTGGTAGAGATGAGCTCAGTGGTAACTTAATAACTCAATCCCAGAGACCATCAGTTAAAGAAATTTTTAGCATGCATTTTTTTCTCTCATGCAACTAAAGGAAATGGCTCTATTATATGTTGCTTTGCAGAGCATGTGTTTAGTCATATTCTGAGTAATTTTGCTTGATATAATACGGCTTTATTGAAAACACAAGCAGGAAACAAGAAGTGTTTATGTCTCAGATGAGGATTGTCATGAACGTTTTGCACAATTTCACTGAACAACATGTCTACTCTAAGAGTATGTGACATTCTAAACTGCCTGTGGGAAAGCATGAAACCAAAGAGAAATTAAAGTAATTCCTAAACTAGAGGGAAAGCCTAAGCCTTCACTCATTTTATTTTAGTACTTCGAATAAAATTACTCTCCTGTATTGACAAATACAAAATTATCTAAAACAAGAGGGATCTGAGATAGCTTTTTTTTTTTTTGCCATTATACATTTAATGTGGGTTCTTTTCAACTTTTAAAAATAAAACATACACTTACTGTGGGCAAAACTGATTTTGATAGAGTATGTTAAAATGTGCAGATTCCTTTTATATGCATAATGTGGTTTAATCATTATAGACACCTTGTAAGTTAGTATCAATGTCTTATTTTTACTGATGATAACAGAAGAGATTAAATGATTTGTCCATTTTGGTAACTAGAGACTGGCAAATTCGGGACACAATTCAGGCCTCCTGATTCTATGTTCAGTACTCCTTTTCCACCACAAATATGTACTATATTTCTCTTTTTTCCCTTCTTTTCTCCACTCCCTTTTAAGCAAGCAGTACTTCCATTGTTAACTCTGTTTTACTCCCCAATCTTTGTAGGCTTTACCGTCTTGTGCAGGGCAAGGTCACCTAAGTAGCAGATTGAAGAATCTGACCCTTGGCTAATTCAAATATAATAATAATAAAGGAAACCTACAACTCTTTCGAGTCCTTAATGCATTTTATGTTAAATATCTAAGCATGCCATAAAAAGCCAGGCATGTAGCTATCTGGTTACACAAATCACATTTTCCCTAAAAACAGGCACCAGTGGGAGAGAGAGCAAGCCTTAAATTCTAAAGGCCATCGGCTTGGTTAGAAATATCTATGCAAAACTGTAAACCCTATTTTGTTGTCTTCTTTTATTCTCCCTAAGTTCCCACTGAGTCCCTCCAGATCTTGTTTTTCTACTTTCCTTATATTTTTGATCCTTGTTTTTCCCCTATTTCGCTCTGTTTTTAACCTGTTTCTAAAACATACTGTAACTTCACATACTAACATATTCTTTATTTGTTTCCCTTTAAACTCTTTCCTCTAACTGTCGATTCAGCAAATATTTGCTAAGTAGCAGAAACTGTATCATGCACTGTGGACAAAAAAAAAAGACAAAAAAAAAAGATGATATTTCTTAAAGATTTTTCTCCCAAGGCACTTTTCTCTAATTTTAAGAGAAATACAATACAAGTTGTTATATAACCTGTTCATAAAGAATGCAAAATAAGCTTCAGAAACATAGTAAAAGTAAGAACTTGGTAAGAGGGTGGATGTAGATGGATTTTGGGGGAGTTTTAGTATTTGAATAGAACTTAAAGGTAGAATCAGAGATTACAAACATGGGCATTCCAGAGAGAGGGTGCACAGTATGTAAAGCCACAGAATATAAAATATTACATTTTTGAAGAATGGCTAGACTACAGATACTTTTTTGGAAGTGGTAGAAGATAAAGTTCAAAAGGTAGGTAAAAGCCAGAATGCAAAGAACCCTTTATGGCACATCATTTATCTATGAGTAGCAGGGACCTACTCAAAGATTTTAAAGAGAGGAATAATGTAATCAGATATATATGATTTTAAAAGGTATGTTGGTGACAGTGTAGAGGATGGATTGGAGAGGGAGAAAGATAAGAGGCAGGGGAAAAGCTCTGGGAAATAGTTACACACATCTAATTATGTCATGATGAGACTCTAACTATGGCAGAAGCTAACAGATCCAAGTGACTTAGAAAAATAAAAAGTACAGACGTGTGTGCAATATACATGAAGAACACAGAAGAGAGGTTTGCTGATTCTGGTGCTGGGGAAAGGATGGTTCAAAGGGGAAGCCACAGACTCTAGGAAATTTATAATTCAGTAGAATTATCAAAGTGAATGATTGCCACTCTGAGTGACATTACAGAGGTACAAAAGAAAATGTCATGAAGCTGTTTTGAAGTGAGAGATGTCATATGTCATCTAGAATAATGGATTGATGGAGAAGGTGAAGCTTGGAGGTGGTAAAACAACTGTGAGTCAGAAATTCTGGGTTTCTCGGGGAAAGTTCTCAACAGAGAAAGAATACAGTCTCTTGTGGAATTCTCAGACCTGTAGGGAATCTGACATCCCATCACTTTCTTAAAGGCACCCTACGGCCCCAACATATTTGAAAATGCAACAGAGCTCAGGGATACCATCAGCTAAACTCTCCTGAAGGGAGACACAAGTTCACCTTCCTTCTGAGCCACAGAACATAAAGTATTCATTTAAAACAAGACTCAATATAGAGATTAGAAAGACACTTGAGCAGATGATTTAATTCAGGACTCTTACCCCCCTACCAAAAAAAAAGTAGTCTCTTAAGGGTCACTAACAGAAAAATCTGTAAAATATCTTAAAGCATTTCAGGAGGTAGCTGCCAGGGTAGGAGCTAAAAATGAGATTGCTGGGGTAATCATGTCAAGAAGTAGGCTCCTGCAGAGAACCCACTGAGGCAAAAGCAAAACAGATGTGTTTGACAGGTTGGAAAATGGCAGCAAAAGAATGAAACATTGAATTTGTAAATTTATAAAAAATCAGCTTCCCTAAGGGTTTTTCCTCAGGGACTTCTGAGTAAAGTAAAAGAACTTGTTAGGAAGAAAAATGTCCCAGTATTTTTAAGGGCTTAGGGAAAAATAATTAAATAAATGAAATTAGTTTAAAATCATAGACTTTAGGTATCAGAAGTTTTCCTGGCATCATTTAGTCTACCACTATGGAGGACTGATATGTTAATAGGACTCATATGACCAAAGGGAAAAAAAAATCATACAGGACAGGGGAGAAAGTTGATATGTATTAAATAGCTATTATGGCCTGAATGCTTTTGTGAGATGTTTTACATATGTTTTCTCATTTAACCTTCATAGAAGTCTTATGAAATAGAAATTAATCTCCCCATTACAAAGGAAAGGTGACTGAAGCCAAGAGAGGTTAAGCAAATTTACTTATTTATATAGCTATCTTGTTCCAAAAAAGCTTTCAAGGGTACGAGAATGACTGAAGATACCTACAAGATGACAAAAATAATAATAATCATTTAAAGCAGTGAGACAAATGCTAAAAAGAAAGCAATGTAGAGCCAAGAGTACACAAAACTGCATCTCTCATTCAATCAAAAAATGGCCTAGTTGGACAAATTTCTGTGATACTTAATGATAGAGAAATGTGATACTTCTTTGTGTAGCTCTTATGCTTTCAAGAAAATTATTTCCCAAAGTTTTGGGGAGGTTTCATTAATCATAGTAATTCCTCCAATCCTTTGCTCATGAAGTTCTTGTGGGAGATCCTGGATTCAGTAGGAAAGTGAAAGAAGTACTTTAGGACTGGCTACTATTTAGCGGTGCACATGAAGCAAGCTACACTTTTAACCAATTTCAGCAAGATTCTTGATTGATTCTTTGATGGATGGGAAATTATATTTGGTTTCAGGGCAATAAAAATTCTGTTTAGAATACACAGAAATATTAAGGGGAAAAATTCTTACTGCTAATTTTAGGAGGAATTTGTGCCTGATCTGTCTATGGAGAATAAATGATGGACTATGACTTAAGGGAATATTAAATAAATTGTAAGACTGGATAGCCATATAGATATACAGATATATTGAGATATATATATACACACACATACACACATACATATATGAGAGAGAGAAACATTCTTTATTGCTTATTATCAGGAACTGTACATCAAAGTCAAGAACTCAATATATTGACTCTGGAATTATGAAAGCCTTTAGAATGACTACATGTGAAATGCTCAGTGAGAGGTGTCAGAATATAAAAGCTTACAGGAACAAAGCTGAGGACATAAATGACTTAGATAAACCTGAGGAAAAGAATTAGCAAGTGGTGGGTCTGTAATGAATGGGAGGATGTATTCCTGGCCTGCTGCCTCCACCAAGATTTAGCCAATAATTGCCTGGAAGGATTTCAAACCAAGAGTAAAATACAGAAAAAACTCTTCATTCCACCATTTACAAAGTCTAAGATATATTTAAAATTTACTAAATTTATAAAGAAACATATAATTAAATTGGAATTTAATAACAATAATAAAATCTTCAAATATTTGGAAACAAGCAACATAATCCTAAATAATCCAAGGGACAAAAAAGAAATCACAAGGGAAATTAGAAAAGATTTTGAACTGAATGATAATATAGACACAACATATCAAAAACCATGGAAGGCCACTAAAGCAGGAAAAATTATAACTTAAAATTCTATATTTGTAAGAAAACATTTAAAAATCAACTACCTAAGCTTCTACCTTAAAAGGTTAATTAAAAAAAAAAAAGAGCAAATTAAATTCAAAATGAGTAGAAGAAAGGTAATAAAACAAAGCTAATAGAGAAAAGCAAAGAAATTGAAAACAAATGAGAGAAAATCAACAAATCAAATATTGGTTCTTTGAAGATATTAACTAAATTGATAAACCTCTAGATAGATTAATCAAAAAAGAAATATAACATAAATTGTCCCTATCAAAAATAACAGAAGTGACATCATTACAAATCTTAAAGATATTAAAAGATAAGGGAATATTATGAAAATTTTTATGCTAATAATTCAACAATGTAGATGAAATGGACAAATTCCTTGAGAAAGCAACTTATCATACATAATTAAAATCTTTGTTAAAATAAACTTTTAGCACCAGATGGCTTCACTAAATGTATTCTACCAAACATTTAAGGAAGAAATAATACTAATCTTACCCCAACTACCAACATAAACTCTTTTTGAAAATCTAAGAGGTAATAATACTTCTCAACTTGTTTTATGAAGCAAAAAAAAAAAAAACCTAGCAAACATTTTTTAAAAATCAGTTAACAACAATACCAATTAGGAACATAAAGGCAAAAATCCTTAGGAAAACACCAGCAAAGCAAATCCAACAATTCATAAGAAAAACAATACTCCTAAATCAAGTAAAGTTTATCACAAGAGAGCAAAATTAATTCAATTTTAAAAATCAATCAATGAAACTGACCATGTTAAAAGCTAAAGAAAAAAATTTTTATGATAATTTTATTATTAAACACCAAGTAGAAAGAAGTAGTTTTTTAAACTGGGAAATTATGCATTGAAACGGTGTATGAGGAAGATAATCCTGTTGTAATTCAACAAGTAATTAGAGCCTAAAAAAATGATGGTAAATTATCAGAGGAGGGAGAATGGGGAAGGGGCCAGGAGAAATGTGTTTTGTGATCCAAACGGAATGTAGCAAGAAAATCTAGTAATGACAGAGATGGCAATTATTACAGTAAGTCTCAGTTGTTGTAAGGGTTCCAAGAACTTGTAAGTATGCATGATAATGGAAAGCTAAAACCTGGACTTATTTTGATAGTTCATCAAAAGAAAGATAACTTTGATATATTGTTATTTCAAAAACAAAAATGTAAAGAAGCAAACCAAAACAGAGACTTTTTTTCTTCTAATGTCCTATTTAAATCACTTAATTTAAAATAATATTAGATCTTTGTAGATGTTATCATTGAACATAAAATGAGAAAACTATTTCTCAGTATTTATCTATAATAACACATGGTATGTAGAAGATACCCAATAAATGTGTTGAATGAATGGATGAATAAGACTTATTAGAATGTTTTTGTGGTAAGCTTTATAATATAATTTCAGAACTGTGAAATATGATTAAACAAAATACATTGAACAACTCTGTATCCTTGGGAAAAGATATGTTAAAGTATACAGATGTATAAATACATATATATAAATAAATGTATATATGCTTTCTTTTCCATGCCGTATTGGCCTTGAATTTAAATGTATTTTTGTATGTACATTTCTTAGAAAATAAATGTACATTTTTATTTTTAAAATGTTTATCATGAACCTAGATGCTTATTTTTTACCATTTTAATGATTTATTACCTTTTTATGTAAAGTGCAGGAGTAATATAAACTTCCATCAGAACTTATTATACCATTTAATGTTGTAGGTCAGAAGAGAATCTCATCTCAGAAGAGATGCTCACTCCACTCCACCCTACCCTACAACACAAATACACCCACACAGTACAATGTAAGTTCTATGAAGACAGGAATTTTTCTTTTTTGATCTAGTTTCCTCCATGCCCAGAACAATTTTTGAAATACAGTGGTAAATAATAAATTTATATGACAATAAACTTGATGTATTAAAGAATAAAAAGTCAGCATATACTGTACATGTGCCATCAGAATTCCAAGCATCTGATCTTGTGTAAACTTTGTTCTCTCTTGGGAAGTCAGTGTTCTGCAGGGAGATGTAGCCTAAATGGTGAGTCAGAAATGAATTCAGAGAATCCCTAGTGGAGATTTTTATTTTAATCATTCTATTTGTTTAAAAGTTCTCAAAAAAGCAAATGGTCAAATATCACAAACGTGGGTTATTAAACAGTGGTGGAGGAAGAAGAGAAGATATTGGAAAATCAAGAAGATAAAGGTAAAAGAGAAATCTACTAGTCTCCAAGTATAATGTTATTTCAGTTTATTGCTGTATCTTTCATGTTTGGGCCTTCTGGGTTTGTTATTAAAGAGTTTCTATGGAGGAGTAGAGTCACTATTCTTTTCTGTATATATAAAAATACTATAAAATTCTATTAGGCATGTCCAGAAGAGCTTGCCAATAGATCCACTTTACCCGTGCTCTCCAACAGAAATCTTTGCAAGATGGAAATGTTCCACATTGTCCAATATGTTAGCCACTAACCACATGTGGCTGTTGAGCCTTTCAAATGTAGCTAGTATGACTAAGGAAACCAAATTCTTTATTGGACTTTAAGTAATTTAAATTTAAATAGCTACATGTGACTAAAGGTTACCAAAATGGACAGAGGAGCTTTAGATGAATAAGGCAGATCTATTTTATTTTCAACAATAGTATAATACAATATTGTCATAAGGCAGAGTCTGCAAATTTCTTCCAACCAGCATATCAATGTAAGTTTAGCCTCTGGAAATGAAATGAGTAAGACAAGAAAACAGGAATGTAGCACAAGGTGGGAACACAAAGTAAACTGACAGAGGTGGATGGTAGAGATAATGTTAGGATATGAAAGGGGAAATCACTATTTTCATAATAAAACATGCAGTGTCCACACATAATTATGTTTGTGAAATGTATCAAATGATTCTCTCACAAAAATTAAATTATGATTTTTGATCAAACTTTCATGCTAATTTTAGTAATTGCTTTACTAAAGCTTTTTAAAGATTTTATTGGAAAACTAATCGTATTTCTGGAAGTCTAACATAATCTTTTGTTTATAAATATAATTTTAAGAGTTTGATTATTAATTGATAAGTATGAATCTTTTTGTTCTTTTAGACTTCCAAAATTCAATTTTGATTGCGTTACTCTGATTTTGATGACCACATCATAAGTTCAAGGACCCTTCCTAGTTTAAAAGATAATGAAAATATTATAAAAGCTGTATCAATTATGTTTTAAATGTGAAACATGTTTTTCTATTGTGGTCTAGGTAATTGGCTTTAGATTAAGAACAAATACTTTATTTTTCATACACGTGTGTCTCCTTTTTCCCTTAATTAAAACATTTTAGCACATATTTTGGTATATTGCATAGTTGTACTATCATGTCTCCATTATTTACATGCATATCCAACATTATAAATTGCTTTTTATAGAAAATTCTATAATAGAGTATCTGGACCATACGTTAAAATATTCCATGCAAGCAAATGTATATTTACAATACATACTTACATTGAAAACCTAATGCAGTGAAGTAGATACTTAAAATCCAATTGATGAGGGGGAGGGTATAGCTCAAGTAGTAGAGCATATATATGCTTAGCATGCAGGATGTCCTAGGTTCAATCCCCAGTACCTCCACCAAAAATAAACAAACTCAATTACCACAGCCCCCCACCAAAATAAAATAATTATGTAATACTACAATAAAAAATAAGAAACTTCTTAAAAATCCAACTTGATATTCCTTATATTTACCTGCAAAGCCTTTCTTACAAGTAAAGTAGTACACAAAAATCTTTGACCTCAGTGAAGATGAAACCACCTCCACGGTGACATCGTAGGTTCCCCATTATTGGTAAATATTTTAACATTCAATTGTTGCTGTTGACAATCATTAATTTGATTGTAAATCGGATATATTTTTAAAGCATGATTTTTTTCGTATGATATGGACAGCTATAAATCAATGCCAATAAAATCTACAGAATTCATTATATTGCTAACTCAAATGGGAACAGGACTATCCCCATATAAATTCTGAAATCTTAGAATTGGGATGGAATTCATTGGAAGAAAGAATACCTGAGCATTCCTTAAAGGTATAATATATAGACTGTTCACCATTTTCATATACTGCACTTCTAACCACTTCAATCACAGGGACTTGTTTCAGGATGGGCAGGCTCAGGAGGGAATAATTCCATCCTGCCTCAATTCAACCTGTTAGTTACAACAAGAATTGTTCTTTAAGGTTGACATATTCCAGTGTTCCGCCTCCCCAAACCAGAAGGTTGTATCTAAGAAAGATATGAGTTGGGAGGAAAGAGAGATCAGGGAACCACATTTTGAAACTGCTTTTAGATCACTATCCTGGTATTTGTAAGAAGAAAATCATGTTGCTGTGGTTTCAAACAAATACATTTCAGAAGTCATCATGGGAATGCACTGTTAAACAACAGTTTTCTTTTTTTTTTTTTTTTTCTTTGCTCAGTTAATTTTTACTGTCTTCCCTGGCAGAAAAACAATATGTAACAGCTGTATGATTTATGCAATAATTGATGCAAAACTATATTGAATCCCCAGGCCATTCACCATATCTTTTGCCAATTAGTATCAGTAAAAGCAGCCTGACTTGGTTTCTCAAACATGCAAGTGATGTCACTTTCAATGCACTGCAATGCCAAGTGAAACCACAGACTGGTATTTCTGTATTCTCTGTTCAAGTCTGAAAGCATGGAAATGTTGCTTTAATCACTAGGGCAATGCAATTTTACTGATTTGTTGTCTGTGTAGAAATATCACACACTTTGTCTGACTCTTATCAGGAACTGGAAGTTCCTTTCAGGTTAGAGGACAGGTTGAAGTGTTTTGATGCTATGACACATTTAAAATGGGACGTCTTGGTAAAGGACAGGTAAACAGAGATAGTTCAGTGATGGCTCCTTGTGGCACACCACAACTTGTGGCCAATGCTTCCTTGATTCTAAACTTGCAAAATCTTCTCTTTTCCCCTTAGCATTAATTATCGGACCATTTTCACCCACAACCATAAATTCTCAAATACTCTTAAAAACCAGTTTATGCTAAATTCACTTTCCCCAATTAACAAACAAAATATCTGAAAATAAATTAAACAGCTGCCAGACTTACAGAATAATTTATCTTTTCAAAAGTCAAATGTAGAAGAATGTACTCATGTTTTATCGCTGGCTCTAAGAAGTCCTCACAGGCACAGCTCCCTATAAAAAGCAGTCACTGTCCCTGCACCCTGAATGCGAATTATGGTGAAACCCACAGTCCCCAAGGCATTCAGGGACAGTCTCACCACAGCCAGGTAAACTTTGAGGTATTTGTGAAACTAGAGGAATTGCTCTCACTACCACCATCATTGGCCACCACCAGTACCACCACTCCAGCAATTCCAGAAGTTTAGACAAATGAGGCTTCATGATTTGAGACAAGTAAAAGATACCTATTGCACGTGTACCTATTGGTGTGTTCCCTTCATTCTATTGTGGACAACTCAGTGCTGGCTGTATTTTTTTCTAGTAGAGGATGTTTTAAAAGCTTTCAAGTACAATGTTTTATAACGATCACTCTACTATTAAAAGGATTTTAATCACTCTTCCTTTAGAAGCAGTAAATACTCTAGAGTAGAGGTTAGATGGTTCTGTATCTCAAAAGTTTTAAATAAATTCCTTGGTGATATTCAGAATTGATAAATGGGAGGAGAAAAAAAGAGATAATAGATAACAAAAACTAGATGTGGGAAAAAATAGAAAGGTTTTTATCACCAATTGCTTCAGATTCCTTACTTTAAAACCTTGAGTAGTCTGCTAACTCTACAGGTATTTTGCAAGTGTCAGTGTTCAAAATAAATAAAATTTAAAACCAAATACTCCTTAAATACAAAGAGGATTACATAATTATTGCAATGCAGCAGAGAAATATATAGGTGTATAGTTTAGTCTTGAATCACAAACAACACCAGTAATTATGTATTCTGCTTTAAGGATATTCAATATACTAAACATCTGGATTCAGAAGAAAATGTCAAAGAAAATTAGAGATAAGAGGAACTTCAAAGATCACTGAATACAAGCTGCTACTTCTATGGATGAAGAAATGGAAACCAATTAAACGTGAGGACTTTTTTTCAGTACTTGCTTCAACAGAGTTGTGGAAGCTATTAGTTATCAGAAAGGAATTTAGATGAGGCATGAATCAAAGTTTACTTTTTTCAAATGGTATGTTGTTTTTCAGATATTTGGGAATTAGCCTAATTTTTTTCTGGAGGTTAAATGAGAGTCTTCATCAAATAGTGAGCAAAAAAGTTATTAATTTTCTCATTTAATTTACTAAAGGATTTATCAGAGGTTACTTTTAAATATTAGTTTGTCGAGTGAGAACATACTTAAAGTTGTAAGATTATTTGCTCTAACTTCTCAGGGATGCATCTGTAATATAAAATGGGGGATATCTCTGGAACCTCATAAATCAATGAATAACATCCTAACAACACTCTTGGTAAATACAATCAAGAACTTGGAACAATTCTTACATAATTCCAAAACCAATGCCTACTACAATCTGAATGCAGTTCAGAAACAAATATCAGGTGATGAGTTAGGAGAGCAAAATGCAAGTATGATTATTTGATATTTATTTAATTCAAAAGTAGACTGTAAGTTATCTGGAGCAGGAATTCTTAACCTATAAACCATGGGTAGGATTAACAGGAATGTGAACTGACTGTGTATGTATATTGTTATATGATTTTAGAAGGTGTCTGAGACTTGAAGAAACCTGTTCTAGAATACTGATATCCAACAGAAATATAATGTGAGCCATAAATGTGAATGACACAGGTAATTCTTAATTTTATAGGAGCTACGTTTTTAAAAGTTAGGTGAAAGTAATTTTAATATGTTTATTTAACCTAATATATCCAAAATACTATCATTTCATGTAATCAATATAAAAATTATTGATGAACTATTGTATAGTTTTTGGTTGTTACTAAGTGTTTGAAATCTGGTGTGTATGTAATATCTACAGTCCATTTCAAATTGGACTAGTCACATTTTAAGGGCTCAATAGCCACATGTGGCTAGTGGATACTGTAAAGGGCAGTGCATGTCTAGAGATAAGATGCACAAATCAGGAAACCCATCATGAATAATACTTCGTTCTGTTGATCTATTGGTAAGTATTTAGTGCCAGTGAATTTGAGGTGATCATCTTTGATAATTACTAGTATCTCTATGTTTCAGGTTAAGGATCAATAGAAAAGATTTTTGGTCAACAGATCTGAGGTACAATTTAAACCTTTTGAAAAGTGTCATCCTGAGATAGAAGGGTGTTTGAATGGACCACCCCATCTCCCACAAACACAGGAGAGGAAATGCCTAAAGGGATTATGAAAATGTGCACTGTTGAAATGGCCCTTAATTTCACAGAAAAATTGTCACATGACAAAATGGCCTAGTGGGATTGAGCATCATTTGTATATATTTAAAAGACAACATTAAAGAGCTTTTGGAATCTTAGTGATTAAATAAGAAATGCTCTTCTTTAAGATGACAGTAGATATTACAATTAAATTTTGTTTAAATGTAATTATACTGATTTATATGCAATTTACTGTGTATGTGACAAAAGCCATAAATTATCTAATGACTTTTTTCTGAAATTCTCATATTGTTATAATTAATCCTATCAAAAATTAACCTTTTTCAATACTTATTGGATCTCCTTATTTCATGGAGCTATGGTTAATGGAAGCTCCCAGAGAATTTGATGATGGTATCTTTCTTCTTTCTTTGTAGGGTTCATATAATTTAAAAGGCCACCTGATGTACATTAACTCTTCATGAGTGATAATAATTACTGGTTTTTGTACTGCCATGTTTAAAATTCAAGGATGTACTGCTGTGATAGTGTAGATAGGGTGTTTGTTTCCTTCACCTCAATTTAGAAAGAGATAAAAAGATGTATTCCTTACCTACTGAAATAGAATATCCCCTATCTTGTAAGAATTCAGCAGTAAACTGGTTTTATATCTTGAAATTTGTGACAGGAAAGTCAAATGTAGATAGAATATTGCTAGTTCAATGAATAGTGGAACATGCATATTTGGGCAAGAGGAGAGATCACTTTTTCATCTGATTCTAGTGAATTTAAAAAAATTTTAAGTTCTCATTGGTGATTGCTCATCCCCTGAACCATCTGGCAGGTAGTGCAACTTTCAAGGGTGCAGCTGAATTGGTCCAAAGAGAGCCATAAGATAGTAGATATTGCAGAAAAGCCTATGAAAGATAGGAAAGGGGGGAAAGAATAGCATTGCTTCTCCCCATCTTTCTACCTCTGTTCTACCCCCAGTATTTCCTCTTGGCCAATCCTATATGTTGATACATGTATTAATATAAACATAACAGGGGTTGAAAAGCTATTCAGGAAATTTGACCAATGCTGAAAGCCAAACTAAATAATTCAGAAACAAGAATTTTTCTTTTTTCTCTTGAGAAGGTTTTTATTCCTGAAGTATTTGGGTCATTTCCTTTATTCTCAATTTAAGATACTGACACATTTCTCAAGTTTGCCAACAGTGAGAATGAATCAGCTTTTATTACATGGATCATATTCATGAAAGGCTTTGAGATATCCTGAAGTATTAATGTCATCATGTCATCTCAATTCATCACACACTTATTTTCAATTCAAAATTTATTATTTATATTGTGATGGCTGCTTGCTATTTTCTTAAATGATCAAAATGATTATTCTATTTTTTCTCCTCATTCCAATTTACAATCTCTAGAGGAACAGAATTGTTTATTATTGCCCTTATTTTTATATTAATAGAAAATAAAATGAAGATAATTTAAACCTGATCACAGTGATTTTAGTCACTTGCTGTTGTAGGCTATACGGTATATTTTTTCCTGGTTCAGTGTGCCTTTTAAATAAGTTCTTTTTCTTACATAAATTATGTAGGAAAAGTATCATTTATGACTACTTATTAGTTTTTTATAAGTGCATAATTATATGCACTACTTGCATATTGCTCACAATTACTTACATATAGAATTTCACCCCATTAATAAAAATTTTAAGTGAATAAGGCATGAATCAGCAATGTAAGTGATTTTCTGTTTCATTATTGGCTTAATGCACAAACCTGTGACTAAAAAGGAAAATGTATTTCCCTTAGATATTATGAAATACTGCTGCTCATGAGAATTTGTCCTTCTACTATGGAGATGTTAAGCAACAAATCACAATCAAATAATACTTATTTAAACCCACCAAACTTGAAAATGCACATGTGTAGAATGATTTATTAAGCACTTTTTCTAAAAAGCAGAATGTTAGACAATATAATATTTATTTACACATTTTTTCAGTAGACATTCATTGCATGTCAGTATGTAACAGTCACTAAACTGGAAATTGTCATATAAAAAATAGATGAATAATGGTTTCTGCCTTTCTAGAGGTAAAAATCTGGTAATAAACTCTGGCCAAAATGACCCATAAAATCAACAATAAAATATACACATACACGCCCATTCACACCAAAAAAACATGATGAAAGAGAGACACTTAGATAAGAGTGTGGAGGAATTTAATTGGGAAGGATTTTATAGAAAAGAATCCACTTGAATTGAGTTTTAAAAGTTGAAAAGGTGACACCAAGAGAACATTGTAAGAAAATTACAATCCAGGCAGGAATAAAAAGACGCACAAAGCACAGAAGTAGGAAACAGAGGAAGTGCTCAGGATAGCTGAAGCATATGGAGGGGCGTGATGAATGAGGAGGTGAGAGGGGTCTCTTCGGGGGGGATCTCCTGGCAACCTCCTGAAAAGACATACTGATTATCATACTATACCTCTACATTTAGAGTAGCTCTTGTGTGCTAGCCTGGAAAAGTTGTTTACTCTCTAGGATATTGAGTTCATGTAATAAGGCCTGGGAAGAAATCTGTTCTCAGATCACAGCCTGGACCCAAAGAATTTTAATTCACATGTTTAAGGCTTAAGAAATTAGACAGTGGCTGATAGCTTTCTTCTTCAGTCCAGACCTTTCTGGACACCTACATGTTAATTTGGGTCTAGTCAGAGTACCTGCAGATATAAGTCTCTCGGATTTTAGAGATTTTTCTTAAACTTTGAATATTCCCTGAGAGCTGACACAAATCCTGACCGAATCTCACAGGCTCCTAAGTATCTCAGACTGTTCACAAAGCTGGGTAGTGTATATAAAACGGGGATGCAACTGCTAGATGCAGAAGGTACTATGTCCTCCCTTATTACAGTTAGTGGTTCAAATGAAATCGGTTTAATTTCTTGCAATTGTATTTGAGCCACTACTGTGTGTTAATGCAGTGGGCTAAGGGCTACATGGAATACAAAATTGAAAAAGACACTTTACTACCCTCAAGGCTCATGACCCCAAATCAGGCTGGATGGTATACTCCTATGCTTGACCCCCATGGCCAGTGATGTTACAGCTGCAAAGCAGTGGGACAAGGGATTCTTTTCTACTCTTTCTTTTCTCTGTTGTGTTAATGAAAATAATAATATTTATGAGGCAGTCAGAAAGAGAAAGAAAAATACCATATAATAACACTTACATGTGGAATCAAAAAAAAAAAAAAAAAAGACAGACTTACTTACAAAACAGAAACAGACTCACAGACATAGAAAACAAACTTACAGTTATCAGGGGGGAAGAGGGAGGGAAGGGATAAATTGGGAGTTGGAGATTTGCAGATACTAACTACTATATATAAAACAGACAAACAACCAGTTTATACTGTATAGCACAGGGAATCATATTCAATACTTTGTAGTAACTTATGGTTAAAAAGAATAAGAAAATGAATATATGTATGTTCCCATATGACTGAAGTATTGTGCTGTACACCAGAAATTGACACATTGTAAACTGACTATACTTCAATAAAAATATATTAAAAAATAATAATATTTATGAGGCAGAAGTTTCCCAAAGTTATAGTGAACCAGGGCAATGGCATAGAGACAAAGTCTGCCTTTAGCTGTGGTCTTTACCAATAGTAAACCTTTAGACAATCTCACAGTTTCACGGCCAAGAATGTGGACTTGTAAAAATGAGGGGAAAATGAACACCATAAATGATATAACGAGGAATACTGACTAATTATTGCTACATAATAAACCACCCAACACTTAGTGGTTTACAGCAATAACTTTTCATTTTTGGCTCACAGTTCTGTGGGTGAGGTGGCTGTTAACTAATCTCCATTTGGCTCACTTATGGTGCTACAATTAGCTGGTGGGTCAGGCACTCACCAAATTTGCATGGCCTTACTCAGATGGGTGCCGATTTTCATCTTGTTGGCCAGGGTGACAGAAATAACCTAAGGCCCAGGCTTAGAACAGGCACAATATGACTTATTTTGCATTCTATTGGCCAAAACAAGTTACATGGTCAGCTAAGATTTTCGAAGTGTAAAGTCACATTGCTAAAGTCCTGGATGCAGGAACAGGGGGAGAACTGTGGCCATTTTTGCAAGCTACCAAATCAGGATTGAGAAAATTTTTAAAATAGCACTGCAGATTTCCACTGTGTTCCATCATATATGCTTTACGGGACTGTATATTTTAATATAACAAAACCTGAAATGGCTCGCGGTGTGACAAGTTGGGGCATTGGCTACCTGAGGGTATATTAACTAAAAGCACACTTGAAATATTGTTACAGGGTGTCTGAATTAATCAAGGAAAGAAACAAAAAATACTACTTTCACAAGACAAGCCATATGATTGGAAAATTTCCACCAAAGTCTAAAAATAATAATCTAACCACTAACTATTCTTTAGATCTTACAACATCAAACATTCTATGGATGATTTATAAATGTGTAAAAAAAAAAGTTTCTCTTTCTAATGTCCTTCAGTGCAATTCCAACAATACGGTTGGTTGCTTTCTTGATAATTCATTATCATATCTTTCCTACATGTTTCTCTCCAATGGCATGGCACAGGGCATGTGGCATTAACATTACCTGTGTTATCAGAATACTGGGTTCTGCCTAAGAATAAAAGCCTGCATCCATAACCAAGTTCTTCAGCCAGTGTGTGAGACAGAACAGTCTGGTGACACTCGGGCCTTGGACCTTTGCTAAGTCACTCATGTCAAGCCTCCAGTCCTTCAGGCTGAAAGAAGTGCTGTAACTGTGCACTAAGTCTGGAAGAAGCCCCACTGGTGGCTGCAGTCCAGTTCCGAGAGTGCAAGTCGGGGAAGATGATTTTGAGCATATGCTAGAGCCAGTTGTGGCGGGGAAAAGGCAGGGCTCCTGCTGTCCCTGTTGATCCTTCTGAGGTGGAAAGAACAAGATTTATTGCAAGTTCCACAGCCTTAAAAACAGGCTAGCAAGCTCCGTATGTTCTTTTCCTGATTGAAAGCCTGGATACACATTGTGTACATAACTTGGCCAAAGTAAAATAACTCAGCTGACCCATGTTTACATTTCACTGCTGGTGTCCTAAACACAGTTGGGATGGGCCTAGTGGACAGTCTTGGCACACAGCAGAATGTTTGTGTTTTTCTTCCCTCGCTGCCCCAGACGTCAGCTTCCCTTCTGATTGGCATTAGTGTCTGCAGCTGTTCCTGCTTGTCTGCCGGTAGCGACTCCCCACCTCACGCCTCTCAGTGATGGCAGCCCTTTATCCCACGCATTCATTCATTCGCCAAACATCACTGAAAATCTATCATGTGAGGAAATTTAAAAAGAAACAATGACTTTCAAGATATGAATATTTTCTCAATTTTCTGTGACAAATAGTCATAAAAACCAAATAAATTTATTCTTCTTTCAAGGCTCACATCTTTCACTTTGAGACAGCAGAGTGCAGTGGCAGAAGTCCTCGATGAGACTGTGTGATGATTCCTGTAACCAGTGTGCTATACATGTCGACCCATGGACTGTGAACAAAATGCAACTTCAGTTCTATCTTCTTCTGGATGTAACCGTCACTATCCAGATGCAAACTCTGATAGTCACATAGCTTTGTTCCCACTGACTCCTAGACCTCACTCCTAGACGATACAATGTCTTATAATCTTTGTAAGTCAGAAACAATCTCATTTCAGAATGTAGAAAGTCCACTGCAATATTTTGATCAGTAAATCTTCTCCTCTTCTGCAACCCAGATATGCCTCAGGTTAAAAGCCTGCAGTTGTCGCTCTGCCCTCACCTTGTCCTGATCTAGATCTTCCTTCACTCACTAGCTGCAAAGAATGAAGAGATTAGATAGTTCATAGGACTACTGCAATCACAGGCTGACTGTCATCTCTGATCTTGAGGGATGATAAAAATCAACTTCTTTTCTCTTGGGCTTTGCAGAATTTCCCTCCTGAGAAGCCCTAAATCCTTTGCCAGCTGGTAGCTCAATACTGCAGTCTCAGGTCCTAGGCATTTCCACAGTGCATCTTCTTTCTCCTGCTGCTGAGGTCTTCTTGCCCCCTGGTGCAGCACTGTGCGACAGGATCCAAAAGTCTCGTGTTGGCTCTTTCACTCTAAATGGCCCATATCTGATTCACAAGAAATGGTGGCATATTCAGTGAAAACTCTGAGACTTTAAGCAAACCCAAAGCAGTGCTCTTCTTACCACCAAACGTGGTGGGGTCATATCAAATGGTTCTCTCAAAGACGACCTAAGGCTTGGGCTAAGAAATCAGCATGTCCCAAAATTTAAGTTTGGGGTCTCAGAGTAAAGCAGAAGCTCTCACAGAAATCTCCTTACCAATTATCTTTCCCTTTCCACTATCTCTGATATCTTTTCTTGTCCTTGATCTGGCAGAGGGGCGCAAGATCATAGGGGTTTTTTGTGCCATTTCCTTTAAAAATCAGTATATGGGGATGGGATGTCTGCCTACACTTTCTGCTATCTGATACTTTTCCTTATGGCACCTCAGTGGAAACCTGCGGCGGGCACAGTCCCACATTTACTTCCTATTATACTCACTATGTAACTTCGCAGCAACAATTTAATTTTCTGGATCTGTATCTCTTCCTTCATAAAATGAGAGGGTTGAAGCTCAATCTCTAGGGTCCTTTCCAGCTCTCAAATTTGGTGGTTTTGCAGTTAAGTTTCTACAGACAGTGTAACACAATGGAAAACACACTGAGATAGTTGTCAAGAAATATAATCCCAGCTGTAATCCTACTAACTAGTTGAATGACCTGCAACAACTCTCTCAATTTTTCTGGGACTCAGTTGTCTAATATGTAAAGCTGGAGTTTAGACTGGATGATTTGTAAGACTCTCTTTCAGAACTTATTTTATTTATTTATTATTTGTTGTTTCTGAAGATTTCCCTTATTACAAATTCTTATTTTGTCACACGCAAAATAAGATTTTAAACAAGAAAAATATTGCAATTAAACACAAAACTTAGTTGAGGAATTTCTTGGCCAGAAAAAGCTTAATAAAAAATGCAAGATTGAAGATCATTATTATTTTGGTGTGATAACCAGCGGGCACTTTTGGAATCTGAACTTGGTTTCTTCTTCAGCTGTATGAGCACAAACATACCACCAAATCTCTTTAAACTTCACTGATGATACTAATAATATATATTTGATGAGGCTGATTTAATGATCATATGATATAAATTTGAAAGTGATTTTTAAAGAAAAGTATGAAACAAATACTGGTTGTTATCTTTAAATACACTCAACAGTGTAGAAAGAAAATAATTATTTTTCTACATACTCAGAATGATGATGAAATAGAACTTAGTGATTATTACCTAAATCTGCAAGCCTATAATACAACTGGAAACAGAAGGGTTATGAAAACTATGGGCCAGAAAGTGAAGTAATTTGGATGTAGTGAGGGATACATTACAGAACCTTTGTGAATCTACTGTCTAGGCTCTTGATTTTCTCTCAAATCACATTTTAGTCGAGCCACGTGTTTCCTAAGAATATCCTCATGTGGGTAGTTGGAACCTTGGCTAGAACATTCCAGTCATACTTTATCATGTTTCCACAAAGATGGGGTATGCTTGTTCATGTCACTAGTCCAGGTCGTCACTAAACTAGACATTTCACTCTTTAATGTACCTAAAACTTCTTTCTCATTAAGAACGATCATTCTTTTAGACTCTTTGATATCTGCTTCACTTTCAACCTCAATGCTATGCTTTCTTTTTAGGGATAATATGAAAGGGAAAATGTCTACTTTCATTGTTAGTTTGTCTTTTTGAATCTTCTTATATGAATTTTTAGAGAAATTTATTTACCACCTAGGTGAGACACTTTCATTCTCCAGTGTGTGACTCAAATTCATGCCTCTGCAAAATGACAAAAGTCATCTAATTCATCCTAAAATCCTTGAAACCCTGACCACTGAATCCTCAGGTGCCAAAGTCTACTACCATACCAAACAGCCTCAACATTACATTTTCCTATTAATTCAATTTCCTTTTTTTTTTTTTTTGATCAGACTACTTCACACTTCTCTCTTCAAAACTCCAACACCCCTGCTTTCTTCCTTTAGCTGAAATCTCACTTTTTAATTAACTGAAAAAGTGGAAATGATAAGACAAGAACTCCTCCATGTTCCCAACACCAATTACTCACCTACCTGGTGGCGTCTGTACTGAAATCACCCCCCTGCCTACATCATCATTTCCTCTTCTCTACTGAATCATGCCCATCAGCAGACAAACAGGCTGAATTCTTTCCCACCTTAGAAATCCCTTTTTGATCACATGTTCCTCTTCCTTTACTGCCTCATTTGTCTTTTCCTCTTCTTTTCTAAACTGTTGTATTTAGAATATTTCCTCTTCTACACTGCGTTTAACCCACCCCAGACAGGCTGAAATTCCTACCATGCCAAGTATTCCATCCTGATTAACAATGACTTCCATCTTTCAAGATCAGATAAGTGCTTTTTACATTCTCACATTTCTCAAATAATTCATTCTGAGTCAAACAGTATTTTCACAGTTGATTGGTACTTGCTTCTTCAAAATGTCTTGTCTCTTAGTTTCTAGAAAACCATACTCTTCTGACTTGAGTTCTGACATACTAACTGTTCCATCTCAGTCTTGTTTATTGACTTTTTCCCCCAACCTAAATGTAAGACTGGCTAAGAGCCTGGTCTCATATTCTTTCTTTTTTCTATTTACACAGACCCCTGAGATTGTATCTTATATCCTTTCTCTTCTCTATTTACACATACTTCACCCACTATTATGGCTTTAAATAAAATGTAAATGCAGATGAATAGTAAATTTATATCTTAGGTCTCTATCTCTTCACTGAGGTCCAAACTTACAAATCTAGCTGCTACTTACTGATTATAATTAGAAATGCAAAACAGGCACCTCAAATTTCACATAGCAAAAATAAGATTTATTTTTTCAACCCCTAAGCCATTTCTTCCAAGTCTTCTCCATCCAAGTAAATGGCACCCCAACCTATGGAGTTACTCAGACCCAAATCCAAGGAGTCATCTATGACTGCTCTCTTTCCTTCACATCCCACATCCAATCCAGCTCACCAGCAAGTCAATCTAGCTTCATACTGAGAA
Organism: Camelus bactrianus; assembly: GCF_048773025.1. NCBI lineage: Eukaryota > Metazoa > Chordata > Mammalia > Artiodactyla > Camelidae > Camelus > Camelus bactrianus. Next base: position 36,016,044 of record NC_133539.1, read on the forward strand.
TATAAGTTTCTCATTTCTCTCAATCTGAACCACATCACTTTAGTCCCAGCCACTCCTTCTGTTATTTGATTTCAGCAATAGCCTCCTAGCTGGTACCCTTGCACCCGCCCTTATCCATAGTCAACTCATTCTCCATTTAGCACATGTCTGGGCATAACTCTTCTCGAGACCCTCTAATACCTTGGCAATGCTTTTAAAATAAAATCTGTGCAAATGAAACAAAACAACTTTCTCATAGGGAAAAAATGTATTTTTAGTTAAAGAACAGAGATTATAGATACATAAACTGTATGTTTATATGTATATGCATCCATATGCATACACTTAGCAAGTTACTGAAAAATTGAAATTAGTCAGCTAGTAAGAAAATTTAGTTTTTATTTCTTGTAATGAGTAGTTATCTTTAATTTAAAGCCAGCTAAGAAATACAAAAAAGAATGAAAAAGTGTCATAAAATGTTAGGATAATATGATACTTCTAAGAGATTTTGTGTTTTGAACTAATTTCTTCAGATAAAGTACCCAGATTCTTAGAAAGGGCCACCCACCCTCCATTAGTGACTTGGACAGGAAAAAATGTATGTAAATGAAAAGTAATTATCTGTACTCAATGAATTCTTTGTATCAATAATCAGTCCCTTTTTTGCTAGGCTCCAAACCAAGACCCTTCACGTTGTCCAGCAGGGGAATGGAAGTGACCCAAGGAGTGATACGCTACATTATAAAGGAAATGAAATATTCCTGTTTACTTACTTACCCTGTGCATGGCCCCTATAAACTGATATCCAATTTATCAAACTAATCAAGCCTCCAAGAAATCACAAAAAGGATGAAAATCATTAGGCACAAACAACTTGCCTTTTTCTTCACAGACATTCCTAGCTCCCGGTGACCATGAACGCTTTATAATCTTCCTGAGTCAATGAATAAATGGCACATTATTTAGGGTTTAAAAAAATCCCACCTTCCCAGGCATTCCAGTTTGAAATCACGATAGCGTTCCAGTGTTTGTTTAGTGACCATCAAATGTCCCCAGTGCTGGAAAGTATTTCTGCACTCCATCTTGTACTGGGCTTTGGGCCAAAATCCTCCTATTGTAGATGTTCCCACTGGTCTCTATAAGAGAGAAATAATTTTACCCTAAACTTTAATTAACAAGGAAATGGTGATAAAACTGCTTCGTCTTTTCCTCTTATGCTGGGTAAAGCAACCATCACATCTCTATACAGATAAAACTCTCTACCTAAAATTTTGCTATAGACTACTGAAGTAATGAGAAATATTTCCCTCCTGGCTGACTTCCCCATCTCAGATCCCTTGCCCTCATGGGGGATGGAGCTCAACCCACCACGAAGCAAATCCACTCTCCCTCTCCTGCTTCAACAATTGCTGGTACAGAGCCATGGAGGGAGTTCTGTGAGAAAGCAATCAAGACAGCAGAGTGAGTTAATTTTCTGCTGTCAGAATGAAGTTTCATAACTCACTGATGTGAGGAATTGACAAGGAAACCTATAGTCAAATCAGTTTCTACTCATCAAAGAGTCTCTTTATCCCTGGAAATGATATAAACTTCAAACCCAATCACAATCTGCTTCATTTCCTGTTGCTCAAAGAAATGTCTGTTCACAACATTTTCATTTTAATGGTTTTAACATAAACATCCTCCTCACCATCATAAATTCACCCATTCAGATTTGAAAGATACACTCCGTAACAATGTGAAGTAATTTTGAATGACATCTTTATAATATGAGGAAGCTCTGTGTGTGTGCATCATATGGGAATGTGTGTGTGTGAGAGAAAGGAGAAGGGGCAATGGAAGGGAAGTGAAACTTCCTACAAAGTGAAATTGTTTAGTAGAATAGAAAGATTTTCCAGCAATGCCAGTAAGATCAGCCATAAATAAATTTCCAATGAATACCTCAAGAGGCAACTCTGAGCCCTCCAAGGTTGATCTGTTAGCTCTATACCATCCTTCTGATACAACTCTATTACTCATATCAATAGGTGAGGTATTTAGAATAGAACGGAAGCCAATAGCCTAGCTAATAAATCCTTTCCTGGTTCAGTGCATGTACTGGCTTACATAACCCATAGCCTAGGAGAGCCATGTGTTTTGACTTGTTTCACTTGATGATCAGCTAATGACTTCATTTTACTATCTCCTCCTTGTGACTAAAAAGAAGTATTAACAAAATTAATGGCAAAATAGTTGCATAAAATATATAGCACTGAGCTGAGATAAAAATAATGTATTAAGATGCCCACAATTCTGATTACAGTACAAGAAGTCCTCATGAATGTAAGATTCAAAGCAGGGACTCTACTCCTTTAATTATACATGACAGTATAGATGGCTAACAGGGTCTGAGAACAGAGCACTGTCATTTTATATTTTCTAGGGAGCCTAGTAAATTACCCGTTAGGGATTAAATGTAAAGAGAATATAGATTGTAGCTCTTGCTTCTACATATGATGAAGTAATTATATAGTTGTAAATACATTTTAGTGCCATTTCTTTTTAGCTCAAGTACCTCCATATGCACCATGGTGTTTAAGCGATACTTTTCCTATATTTCTTCTTCTCAGATGGCCAAAATAATCTTCAGTGTACATCTATATTTGATGCTTTGCTTTCTGGACTGAAATGCAAATATAATCATTTAAAAGGCATTTTTGCAGGGATAAAGAATTGCAAGTCCTCAGTGAGCAAGTGGCAAAGAGGTATCATGCCTATTAGCACGTGTTAAGTGAATCTTCCAAACGACAGAAACAATCTGGTCAATTCACTGAGATAATCCTTGGGACCACATATGCAATTTTCAATAGTGCAGGTTTCACAGGTTTTTTAAAAATTCGCAAACATTAATGTGACAAATACAAATCATCTGTTTATTCAGAGTAATTTTCTGTAGAGTATTCAGCTACACTATAAGCCCATTCTAAACGTGATGCACCCTTCAGAATAAAATATTTTAACAAATTAAGTTTATTTGGGGTTGATTCTATCTGTCTTTTCTTTCAACAGAAATGCACTCCAGATACATATTTTACAATTTGGTTCAATCTTTGTTGGACCAGCAGTAATAAAATACAATCTGGGAAGGAAAAAAAAATCTTTTCCCATGGTCATGCTAACATTATAACAATTTTATAGAAACACAGACAGGCTGGTATGTAAGTTTCAGTTTGGCAAAATTGAGTGAACCCAAAGATGGATGAATCCTGTCCCCAGCCACACCTTAAAAGTTGTCATTAAACAAAAAACAGATGTGTTGATTTTAGCTCTATTCAAAACATTTATAAATTATAAAGTTTTGTTTTAGGACCCTAAAGAAAACAATAACGTTTTAGTTAAATCCTAGATATTTTTCTGATTTACTTAATGTTAACAAGGCCATAGATAAGAAGTACATATAAAGAAGAGAAATGTAAGTATAGATGAGAAGAGAATGTAAAAAGAAGTTACAGGACTTAGAATCAGGTCAATCTTAGCTTTTAATTTTTAAAAAAATTTCATAAAACTTTTCCAGCTCAGTGCCTTTCTCCCATCTTCTCCTCAACACTGTTAAAAAGTGTGGGAAATAGCTGGCATGTGTGTGGTTTTACAGTCAGGAGAGTTACTAGTATCTCACAAACTGTAAAGAGATGTGCAGTACTGTGTAGGTAGCATTTGGGTTGATTAAATAATCCTCCTTTGGATGAGTCAGCCTCCTTTAAAAGCAAGCTTGAAAAGAAAACTGAGGCCACATAGTAAGTTTCATCAGGCTGTTATTTACATAGTAACATATCCCACAAGCAAAGGGTGACCACTGCTTTAAGAAACACAACATTAGCTGTACCATATTTAGATGAAACACAGCCTGCCCCCTTCAAAAAAAAGTTCATGGTTACCCAAAACAATTCTATTTAAATATTAGAAACAGCATACTGAAAAGAAAAATAAAATCAAAACTTGAGGGCACTTTTAAAAAGAGTACCAGGAATCACACTACAATAGAACTCTCAAAATCAACGTATTTTAAGACATAGTGGAGTGGCATTTACATACATTCAATTTTTTATTCTGTGTGCTTGCACTTTGAGGTGTGGGAGTAGGTGGAGGGAGTGGGAAGATATACTTTATCTTGTCATCTACTTCCCCAGGGTATGAGGTTACAGAGTTAATGCAAAGAGCCTCACTCTCGTGATGGAAGGGCAGTACAGAAATTTTTCAGAATAATTTTAACCATGGGATTTTTGTCTCATGCTCTTACTTTAGAATCTAACTTTCTCTTTAGATGTGAGTCCACCTTATTATGTATGTACCTTAAAGTATTCAGATAGATTTCTTGATACTTACATTTACCATCTCAACAGACAGAAATTATTTCTGACTAATTGCCTGCTGTTAAGATTTGAAAAACAACAACTCTTTAAACAAAGTTTAAAGTTAAAGAAGCCCCTCATGGTTTAGATTTTTAACAGAATGTTTTAACTATTGTTAATTCCTTTGTCGGACTCTTGAATATCAGTGTTCCCTCTGACTTTCAGGAGTCACACTGTGATATTTAAAGAAAAATAGGCTTAGATTCCCCATTTCAAGAGATACATAGAGATTAGTTTATCACCCAGTATACAGGAAGGGTGAGCTGGGAGCAGTTCCTTGTCATCTTTAGTTTCTTCCTCTGCTGAATTCTCTTTTTGTTCCCTTGTTATGCCTCCTGTGTGTATACTTATTTGCCAACCAATGGGAAGCCAGTGAAGCATCCCATTCCCTTCATTTCCCAGTGTTTACCCAGCTGGCACTACGTGGAAAAGGATCTTCTGCAAGGCTTAGGACGAAACAGAGAAAGTCCTGTCACTAGAGAAGGACAGAAAATGCATTAAAATGTAATACTGGGCATCCTTTATTTAAACTCCCCAACTAGTCTCACCTCCAGAGAACTTTCAATAGTTATTTCTTCTACTCCATCTCTAGAGTCCCATCTTCCTTTCCCCTACTTTTCATCAGCTCCCCTAATTAAAAAAGTCTCCTGATTTCTTGTACAATTCATTTCTGCTGTCTCTGTGTATCACTTTTGGCTACCCAGCCATTTCCTGGGGCCTAGTAAGCCAAAGAAAGGAGGAGAGAGAAAACAGTGCTTCCATAACCAAAACAGTCTGTTTGAAGATGTTGGGCTAAACATAGAGAGGTCTCTTTTCCTAGGAATAATTCAAAAACCTACAGGGGCTAATCTGGAGGCAAAACAGGGACACAAATGTGTGGACTGGACTGCGGATAACAGGAGCACGGTCACCCCATCCAAAGCAGACAGCAGGGCAGCAAGTACTCAGCCTCAGCTGCCGCTGCCCTCTGTGAATCTGAATCCCCTTTGCTAGCGTGTACTATGTTTCAGGAAAGGCCAAAATTTCAGCTAATTCAGTGATATCTCCCAGTGTTTAAGTTTGGAAACTATTTTTTTTAATGTTTTAAAACACTATTCAAAGGGACAGATTGGGATTTCAAAATTTGTAGATACTGACAGGCATATGCAGAATAGATAAACAAGATTATACTGTATATAACAGAGAAATAGATACAAGATCTTGTGGGAGCTCACAGCGAAAAAAAAATGTGATAATGAATATATGTATGTTCATGTATAACTTGAAAGATTGTGCTCTGCACTGGAATTTGACACAACATCGTAAAATGACTATAATTCAATAAAAAAAGTTAAAATAAATAAAAAAGAAAAAAAGAAAACACTATTCAGAGTAAATATACCATGGTATAGGTTATATCTAGCCTGTGGGACACTGTTTCGGGGGCAAAGCTGTTCACTTTTATCATGAGCTATGTATACATGTTAGCCGAACCTTCCTAATGAGCAGAAACAATCTACTTTAATTATTACTTGAATTATATGTGACTACATAGCTAGCTAGTAAGTTTCAAAACCGCTCTCATAAATACACAGTTTTACCCTCCTAGCTATAACTATTTATAAACTTCTATTTCTAATCTTTCAGAAAAAAAAAAAAGTCATTTTAAAGTTGAATTATTTCATTTATTTGCTTTCCTCTCAATCTTCTATTCTTTGGGTACATTTTCATAAATATCTGTATTTTAAAAATCAGGTCCATGTCCCATATATTGAAAGACATTCAGAATTCCAACATGTCTCACGATTCCCCTTGGGAATCACAGTCATTCTCTCTTTTCACCTCTTACTCTGAAATACAGCTGCTGACAGTTATCCTCTTATTGGTCACCATTCTTCACATGAGGCCTTCTCCTTCATTCTCCAAAGAACCAATAATGTACTGCATGCACAGATACCTAATGCTTAAGATTAAATGAGGGAGACTCAGTATACCCAGAATAGAAAGGGGGTCTAAAAAGAATGCTGGAAAAAATAAATAAATATTTAAAAATTAAAAAAAAAATAAAAAGAACACTGGACATTAATTTTCCTAGGGTTCTTTTTGCCATGCATACCTCCTATAGCCTATTTTACATCATTTCTTCTCTTTCTCACATACTCTCTCTAAGCAGAAATGTCTACCATCTTTACTCATCCAGTTACAGGTTTTTACCCAGTTTCTCTTTCTTTTCATTTCCTTGTTTCCTTTATTTCATAGTTTGCTTGTTTTCTTATTTAAGAAAGCCAACCACTATTACTAACTAAATTACACTGTCCAAGTTACCTAACTTCGTTAGAAAAAAAATCTATTAATACAGCTATTGTTGTGAGGATTAGAAGATAAAGCATGAATGAAACAGTTCATCCATGTGTCCAACATATGGTTGGTACTCAAGGAATCTTCTCTTCCCCACTACACTACCTGCCTGCCTCTTCTCTCCAACCTTCAATTTTCGTTTCTCCTCCCTGCGTCATTCCTCAATCCAAAGTGAACCAATCTCCTCTTGGTCTCCTCACCAGTTATGTAAATTTCATTCAATTTCGTTTTTCAAACTTTAAAAAATTTTAAACAGAAAACTAAGCACACCCTTCTGATGCCAACTGACTGGCATCAGACATTTTCCTGAATATTAATCACACCTTCATAAGTAGAATCCCACAATCAACTGCATGAGTCCTCCTTTTTCTATTCCTGCTTCACCAGTTTCCCAAAGGGTTAGATCATGAAATCTTGCAAACTCTAACTAACTTGTACTTGTTCTCTAATCATCCATTTTCCCCTACATTTCATTTCCCATCTTTTCATTTCTCCAAATACTTCTTCCTTTCTTCCCATCTCAGACTCTGGCCTTTATCATGAATTGGAAGCAAATTACTTTGGCTTGTTTTCTTTCTTTCCAGTTCACCACTTTTGACATCCAAAACATTCATTTCTTCACATATGATAATCTTGCCTGTGACAAAATCCATAATGAATAGAATCCACAATAATTTAAGGAAGATGTTTTTCATGAGAATACCTTAATAATTCTGTTTCCCATGGCAAAAATTATTCCCATAAAAACTCATAGCAACACAAGGTTTTAAACAACTGGATTATTTTGGTCACAACTTGAATGAACCAGACTTTCAAAACTCAACATTGTACCTACAGATTAAATGGAAATGTTGATGTCATTGCTTATTATTTCTAAATAATTAAATAATGCTGAGGTATTGTGTTTTTTAGTAAACGTGAAACAGTTGTTCCTTTAGATGCTGTGTTTAGGAATGTTTTGTAAGCAAGAGAAATGGAAGGTTTCTTGTGTAGAAACATAGACAAGAACGATATAATTTAAATATTAAATTCTCCCAGTTGACAGATATTAATAAATTTGGCATTGAGAATCACTATGGCATCTCAGATTCATCTTAGATGTCAACAGATCATGAATACTGCATCACCAAATGACTTTCCTGGAATGTTTTCAAGATTGATCATACACATTTCTGTTCTTAGCACATCACAGATGGAAAGAATATATGGAATCCAATTCTCTTTTCCAGATTTAGGAGGCAACTAGTCCTCAAGATTTCTGAAGCTTCTTCATAGAAAAGAGACACCCTTCAACTCTTTGCTTTGGTTGCTCCAAAAGAGATCTTGGTCTGGAGCTTTATGGGGGTCAAGAGAGACCTTTGCAGAAGGATGTTCAAGAAAAAAAGAAAAAGGAAAGGAAGACAAGGAAGACAAGGAAGGAAGGAAGACAAGGAAGGAAGACAAGGAAGGAAGGAAGGAAGGAAGGAAGGAAGGAAGGAAGGAAGGAAGGAAGGAAGGAAGGAAGAAAGAAAGAAAGAAAGAAAGAAAGAAAGAAAGAAAGAAAGAAAGAAAGAAAGAAAGAAAGAAAGAAAGAAAGAAAGAAAGAAAGAAAGAAAGAAGGAAGAAAGAGGAAGGAAGGAAGGAAGAAAGAGGAAGGAAGGAAGGAAGGAAGGAAGGAAGGAAGGAAGGAAGGAAGGAAGGAAAAAAGTTGTTTTCAGCTGCTAAAATCCTACATACTTCAATATCCCAATTAAAGAACACATTGCTTTTGCAACCTGCACTTTGTAAGTGCGGGTTTACATTTGTAACGATAACCTTTCTTATCATGTGCCCCACTGAAGCTTCGTAAGTAAATACAGGGTCAGAAAAGAATGAGCTCAGTGATTTAAGATTTACCTCCCTGTACACCTCAGAAAGGCAAACTTTTTTCTCTTTTTTTGAATAATACTCTTTATTTGAGTAAAGAATTTGCCTTCCTTATGTACACTGGAATGTTAAATTCCCTATGTATTTTACAGAGTTACAAAACGTCTCTCACTTTTAAATATTACCCAAAAAGTAATTTCAGAAAAAAAAATGGAAGGAACTAAACTTGACTTTTAAAAAAATCATATAGATAAGCAACTCTCAAACAAAAATGAATTAATAAGATTTCTTGTCTACTTAACTACATGACAGATTTCTTGTCCCAGTCCCCTTCCTCAAAAACCCTTATGTGGAAACCAAGCTAGAGATAAGGATTCTTCCCTGATGCAGTTAAGGGAAAATAAAAGGCCCCAAATCTCTTTGGCAAACAATTCCATCCATGGCCATTTGTGTGTGACTACTTTGCTTCAAGTGCAGCACACTCTTTGCAGGAAAGGCCAGATGCTGTTCAGAGTGAGAGTGGTCCTCTCCAACCAGCTGAAGTCATCTGTAGTCATCTGCCTCTTCCCCCTGCCTGTGCCTGCAGCCTGGCAGCAACTCTACCAACACTGACTGCAATCTTGGGTTAAAAGCCAATGCGTGGCTGGCTGATGCAGTCCTCTCCATTGAAAAAGTAATGGATGAGATGGGGCTGAGAAACAACCACTACATGATGACACTCAACAAAAACGGCTTGGGGGATAAAAGGATTTCAGAGACAGGAACAGATAGGCTGGTGAAAAAGTGCTGGGCAGGCTAGAAGTTTAAATGGAGTATAGATCGGCAATCTCTACATAGCAATATAATCAACAGCATCTTGAAATGCTAAACCCCTGAGGCAAACTTTTATATATATAAACAACAACAACAGCTATATATATATAATGCAATCGTAACACAAAAAAAGTAGAACTGCACAGTATGACACACTATAACCCAAAACATACTCCTTTCACCTGAATTGTCACTTTCATTTGTGTGCTTCCTAAAAACTCAACCTTATCTGCATTAATAAACACATATTTCCAGTTGATGAGTCTTTAATTGTTACTGTTCAGAATATATAAGTATGCCAAGTTGGAGGCTGACTTGAGCATGCTTTCAACATTTACAATGAATAAGAATCAGTAGAAAAATAACCAGGTTTTGGTCAATCATAAGTATTACATGATTAAATTTTTGAAATGACTTAAAATAATTTAATAGTCTGTTTTAATCAAAATATCAATACCAGAAACAATTCTTTTTGTTTCCTGTTTTACCACACAGGAAAATTGGATTTAATTGTAAGAAGAGTAAACATGTCTTGAAAATCTAATGATTTTCAAAAATTATTTTCAATGTTGTGTTCACCATAAACATAAGTTTCTTGCTAAATGCATCTTTCTGTAAACCTTACCAAGTATTTTTTATTATGTATTCAGGGTGTTTCCAACCTAGGATAACCCAAAATCTAGATGTTCAGGGTATTAAGTTTCATTTACATGAAATTGCTATTTTCGTAGCTCAAAAATTATTAAACATCAGCAATTTCGTATTACTCAGCCCAGAGTAATGGATGAAAGTAGTTAATAAATGTAATAAAACAAGTAAGTTATTTTTACTTTTTTTTTTATTTTAAAGATTGACACATTATAGGCTGACAAAAATTACTGATTATCTCATGATGACCAGACACTCTAAATGTTAATTAAATATATTTTTATTTAATAAAACTGAGAAATAATTATTTAATAAATGCAATTTCATAAAACTACATAGCAGCTTTAAATTTGCCATAGGAGTAGTTCAACCAACTTAAATATTCAAAAATGAAACTATTTTCCTCTCATTACATTCAATGTAATTCTCAAATGCTCATTTCTCTCAGCAGGAGGAAATAATCTAGGTAATAAACATATTCACTTCCTGTTCACATAAAAATCTTTTTTTGGACAGCCAACCAAATTCAGAGCCCTCTCCCTCTCCACACCCCTTTTCTTGACAGCATTCTGAGCTCCAGGAGTCTTACTATTATTATGAGTTTGAAGAAGGAGTGTTCACTTCGCAGATACTTATTATAGGAGAAAAATGTTCTCCTCAACCCTCTTAGGGTCCCTGGCTGAGTGTGAAAATTCAACTGACAAAGACAGATTAGCAGAAGAAAAATCATATAAATTTTATTGAATTTTTACATGTACGTGACAGTCTCCACAAGTAAGCAAAGACCTGAGGAAATGACCAGAACAGGAAGCTGTTATACCTTTAAGACAAACAATAAATTTGTGAAGAACTGACAAGACAAAGGGGTTTGGGCTGGGGCTTGTAAGTGGCAAAGAAGTAACTAGGAAGGTAAAGGTTAGTTTAACAAGACTTGTTTGTATATTTCTTGACCCAGATTTCCCATTTCTGGTGACAAGAATGTCTTCCCTCTTACTGGTACAGCGAGGGTATCTCACAAGGGAGTTTTATAATTTGTTTCCGGGAAGAAGGATGAGGGGGTAGGAGGGTCAGAGTTACCTTCCAGCTTCTGCCAGTTTAAAAATTCCTTCAGTTTATGATATTTAAGGCCAAGATGCCACCTTTGGGGTAGTGTGTTCTGAACCCCATCTTACCCTCAGGAGTCTGTTACCGATTAACACTTCCATTCTTCTCTCAGCGGGGGAAAGGCAATATGACACGCAGAGAACTAGCAGTCTCATACTATTGGCTCATTCTCCTCAGGTCCCACGTTCTCCATTCGTAAGCCAGCGAGGCTTCTTGTCCCTTGGACTCTACTATAAAGTTCCTCATCCCTTACTATGACAATTCTTTGGCAAGCATAGCATCTTCAGCTCTTTACTGCTTTTCATCTCATACTTGATCCTACTCTGTATTTTCATATCTCTTCTATACTCAGCAGGAAAATTCAACTGTTGAGTGGGGACTTATTCTGGACCTTGTCTAGCTATGCATACACTGCTAACATTTTTTTCTCTATTGCAGTGATTCCATGCTAGCAAAGAACATTCCACAATGATGAATTCTCCTATGGTTTCATACAGGATCTGGGGTAAATATCACATCTATCCACAGATTCTTACATCTAGGAGTTTCCATCCTCTCCACTGCGTAATTGGTGGATGGTAGTGAAAAGGACTGACAAGGAAGGGAGCTCCATGCTGATGGTAAATTCTGCTTTCTTCTTTCAATCATCTCTAACCCACCCCTCCTTAGACCACAAATGGTTGTTACCCCCTTTTTATGTGTAAATAAAACTAAGCTTATGTGTATGATATGTATATTTTTCATTCATTTTTATTCATTCTTTTATGATATAAATATTTGCTCTGAGTTTTCCAAATTTTGCCCTTAGTAATCAAAACCAAATTGAGGAAATTTTAAGGATAAAAAAAGTCAATATGGAAGCCTTCTTTTCTCCAGTTTCAGGCTATTGAAATCAAAAGCCATAAAGAAGTTCAAATAACTATATTTTTAAGACAGATCCACCCTTCATTGTAATGAATACCACTGATTTAGATAATATTTGCAGAGCAGTATTATTAATAAAAAATTATCTTCATAATACTCTCATTTATACAGTTTCTTTCTTATGTTCTTAAAATAACCCTGTAAGTTATGTCAAGTAGAACTGATGTGTTGAGTAGTACTAAATACCATGATTTATTATTTATCTCATTGATTCTCACAGCAACACTTTGTGTAGAGAGAACTGCCTCATTTTACACATAAGAAAGCTGAGGTTCCACCATGACTTAAGTGGTTATTCAAATTTACCTGACATTAAAAGCTGGAGCTAAAATCTGAGTGCTCGCTTGCCTTTCCTATACATCATTCTCTTATGTGCAGTATCTGAAAGATGTATTAAATATATATATGATCATTTGAATAACTTTTTAAACTATTAGTAAAAAAACAAATAATATTATGGAATGATATAATTATACGTTTCTAAATTTCAAATCATTAGACCAACACAGCTGTATATTAAAAAGAAACGATGAAATCTCCTCTAATAATTTATCACAGGACACAATTTATGGCTTTCTGCCATTTGATAATGAAAGTTAAGTTTCTGAGCTATTTATTACTGGAATCAGGTATAATAACTCATTCTCCAAAAACCAATTTATATAGAAAACATATTCAATACAAAGATGTTTGAGTTCCTTTATTTCTCTTCTGTCATTTGGCAGCAATTTGTGTGTGACTCAAGAAAGACAGAGTAAGAATTGATGGTAGTTATTTCTGCAAGATATGTGGAAAAGACTAAGGATACTGAAAGCATGTGTCAGTTAAAATCATTCATTTTAGATTAAACTTGTGTTCTGGCAGAGGCAAAAGTACTAAAGAAGAAATCTATCTTTAAAGATTAATAGAGTTTTATCCAAGATTATTCTTGGTCAAAAAAATATTTGTTTGGGTTTTTTTTATAAGCAATTGTGGCCACAGATAGCAGTGGACATTTAAATCTGTTTTCCAAGGTGCATAAATTTTGAACTGACTTTTTCATGACTTCACAACTTATTTTGAAGGTACAATGGAATGTGTAACCACTGTTCACAAATACTCAGTAAATGTGTCAGTGATCTCTATCATTGAAAATAAAAAATTCTGACTGACAATTTCAACTTTTGAGCTTTTAGTATCTTTTGAGCTTTTAGTATTCCAACTCTGAAGTTAGGACTACAAAATCGTGTCTTTTCCCATATATTTCAAACCATTTGGAATGTTTTTCACTGCAGTAATGGACATTGAGGTTATCTCCTCAACAATCATTCCAAACATTCTCCATCATAAAGTAACTGTGTGAGTTGGATGGGATTGGGTAGACCCTGAGTATTCCACATTCACTGAGATAATCTCAAATTCCTTACTGCCTCTTTTGTCACAGCAATCCACAAAGCAAATGGTTTTGAAATCTAGGACAAATTCAGTTAATGCATAGCATTTTCCTGGCCACTGAGATAAGTTGAAGATTAGCCCAACCATCACGAAAGTTGGTATTTATGCAAAGAATTCTGGAAACAAATGTCTACCCCCTCCTAATGATATGATTTGTGGGTGTGCCATCAGGCTGCCACTCTGCGGGATATCAATCTAAAAATATAACTGAAACTAGAGTAGAACAGAGACTTGATCAAACCACAATTATACAAGTTTTTTATCTGAAACTTTTAAAATATGTGAAAAAAAAACCCTTGTAATTTGTCATTTGAGACAGATTTTATAACAAGTAAGTAGTCATAATTACATCTCCTTAAGTCATAAGGAGAGTCGTAACAAATATTTCTGTAGCTATATGTATTGTGCCTCATGATTTTTACAGTTACATTATCTTAGATTATTTGCTAAGCAATTAAAAAGGAAATATATTTTTATTAATTTGCTTAAAAGGTTAAAAAGCAAATTATACTGTATTTTTAAGTCACATACTTGGCTGATTAGCATCTTTTGTCCTCTTTCTCTGTAATCAAAGAATGTTAAGATGAGAATGGGATCACAATGATCACTTTATAACAGAATAAGAACTCTATTTTTACATCTTCCTACCTCTTATTGTCTTATATTTTACTATTATATATGCTATGAGTCCCACAATATATTGTTATTATTGCTACTTAAAGACTGAATATCTTCATTTCATTTTCAAGAATATTTTGCAAGATTTTTTTCTGAATACTAAATTCTATGTTGAAAAGTAAATTTTTTTGGTTTCCTGTTTTTCTTTTTGTTTGTTTTATCTGTTCATTCCACGGCAGTTTAATGATGATTTATAGTCTTCTAGCCACCAGTGTTTCTGGAAATGTATCAGCCATAATTTGTATATTCAGTCTCCTCTATTTAATATGTTCTCTTTCTCTAGCTGCTGGTAGATATACTCAAAAGATATTCTCTTTTTGGCCACTTAACTTTCAAGAGATTAGGTATAATTTTCTTTGCCTTATCCTGTTCAGACATTGCTAAGTTTTTTTGGTGTGTAGGTTGATATAGTTCATCAATTTTGGAGAGTTCTTGGTCTTTATCTCTTAAAATATCTCTTCTTGCCCATTCATCTCTTTCTGAGATTCCATTTATAAATAAACTGGGGACTGTTACAAATCTCTTCTGTTTCACTTTTTTCTTTTTGTCTCAGTAGGGATATATTTTATTGACCTGTCTTTAAGTCCATTTATCCTCTTCTCTGCTGTTTCTAAGCTCCAAAGTCTGTTTAGTGAATTATTCATTTCTTATCATGTTGTCATCATTCTAGTTAGTTCCATTTTTTTATACAACAGATCTCTCTTCCTCTTGCCATTACACCAGAGGTGAGAGCAACTATGTTAGTTTCCCTCCCAAAAGCAAGTGTATATTGCTTTTGGAGTTTAGTTCTTTTTGTTTCTTTGTGTACTCAGATCTCTGATGGTTTTACAGAACTAGATTCTGTAGGTTATCTGCATTGTTTTGATTGTTAGGGTAAATCTCTTGCCACTTTCTAAATCTGAACTAAAAACAAAAATGTTATGTGGTTTTGTTTAACTGAAAGATCAAAAACTTATGATACTCAATAATATGATTTTATTTTTAATTCAACCAATAATTCAATCAATAGTCCTGAAAATAGAACAATATATCAAGAATCTAGAGACCTATGCTCCGGAACTTGTATGGCCACTGATTACCTGTGGGGCTTGTGGGAATACATTTAATCTTACAGTTTCTCCATGTGTAAATATATTAAAGTGATAACCACTAGAAAGAGAAGAAAAGAATAGCATTCAAATGAGAAATATCATTTAAAGTTCAGTTTCTTTGAAAAGGACAGAAAGAAGGAATATGAAACAACTATGATATAATGTTAAAAATTATTAGCTCTGGAAAGTCAATAATACCATATTAGCATTTATAATTTTCCATGTTTTTAGTAAATTTTTCAGAACTGAGAAATATAATCATAATACTAACACATCACTCCAACCAGTGTAGCAACAAATGAAATAAAGGGAAAATGTGCTAACTGCAGATCAGCTAAAATAAGGGGAGTAATAAAGCAAAATCTACAAAACTCACCAGGAAATGTTTAATAGCCTGGTTTTCCACTTGCTGTCAGGTACTTCACTTGTCTGATATGAAAGCTGGCAGATCCAACTGCTAAATCTCTAGAGAAATTAACAAGAGAAAAAGATTTCTTTTTGAATTACTAAGGCTTTGCAGAATCCTAAGGAGCTCCTCTCCAAAAAGAGGTATGTAAATAAGTACAGTGTCTTGTGTTGATTTGTCATCTCCAAATGTACTTTAAAATACAAGAATTTCTTTAGATTCCACTAATAAGTAAATTATAAGTATTTGTATTTCTCTCTCTGTTTTATTTCACTTAGCATAATGCCCTACAGTTTAATATAGTGGCAGGATTTCCTTCCTTCTCATGGTTAAATCATAAATTATATAATATATATATATGTGTGTGTGTGTGTATATATATATATATATATATATATATATATATATATATATATAAAACATCTTTATCCATTCATCTGTTGACAGACACTTAGGTTGTTTCTACATCTTGGCTATTACAAACAATGTTTTAAGGAATATGAGGGCGCAGCTCTCTCTGAGATACTGATTTCATTTCCTTCAGATATGCACCCAAAATTAGGATTGCAGAATTATATGAAGTTCTATTTTTAATTTTTTGAGGAACCTCATACTGTTTTCCATAATGACCACACCAGCAGTGTACAAGGTTTCCCTTTGCTCCACTTGCTCACCTTGTTACTTCTTTTCTTTGTTATAAAAGCCATCCTAACAGGTGCAAGGTGACATTTCACTGTGGTTCACAGTAGAATGTGATCACCAGAACCTGAAGGGTGACGGAAGTAGAGAGATGCTGGTCAAAGGGTATATAAGCCCTCAGTTATAAGATGAACAAGTCCTGGGATCTAATGTACAATATGATGACTATACTTAATAACACCATATTGTATACTTGAAATTTGCTAGAAGAGTAGATCTTAAACATTCTTACCACAAAAAAAGCAACTATGTGAGGTAATGGATATGTTAATTAACCCAGCTGTGATCATTTCACAAAGTATATGTATATCAAATCATCGCATTGTACACTTTAAATATATAAAATTTTATTTGTCAATTATGCCTTAATAAAGGAAAAATACAAGAACTTTAAGCAATATAGCAGACACAGGGTCCAGAAAAATAGTGGACAGAGCTGTGATATTTAGCAATCACACAGAAGAACAGAATAGTAGGACTTAAAAGGTCTTAGAGAGTTCTGGCTCATCACATTCTTCTAAATGAGAAACTAAGATCCAGAAAGCTAATATACACTAGAAGTTATTAAAACAAAGAGGTATATAAATCTATTCTTTTAGACTGTTCCTCTCTGCACCATTTCACTGACTTGCAGACAATTCCTACTAGAAATTTCAAGGAGAGCTTTAACACTGCTCTCTCCCTCAGTTTTGACCTACTTCCAGTCAGCAACCAAATTTTATTAGTTCTTCATCTCAAAATTCAAGTTTTTTCAACTTCAACGCATATTTATATTTTTTAATTGTCAAAAGTATAAGTAGAGCTATCGAAAGTACAGAAACCAACCATGTGAATTGTGAAACCAAAGGCCCACTCATTTTTTTCTTGCCATAAAATCATGTTATTAACCACTATAGAAAATAAAACCCTCTATTACAACATCCAATAAATCTGGGTACATTCCCATTAAGCATTTTAGACATTTAACTTCCATGCTTCAAAATATCTGTTACTTCTGTCCATTCTTAAACAGTCCTCTTGTCACTAGTACCCAATGTTTACCCTTTATATTTCATTTTTATCTACTTGCAGTCTTATTGCCCTAAGACATAAATTAGATTTTGCTATTTCATTCTTCAAAGGTATTCATCACCTTCTAGATACACACACATGGACACACACGCTCATGCATGCACATACACACACCCTAAAATACGGCATATAAGAATTTCCATGGGATAAAACCTGGAATCAATTTCTTTGCTTCATCAGAGATGGAATGGAGACTTAAAGAGGAAAAATAAAAGATACTTAGATTAATACTAGGACTCTAATTTGGGAAGAACTTGGTTCAGGAAAAGGATATTGTGAAGGGCATTGTTTAAATTCCTGAAAGCAGTGGCTAGCATAGAGGATTAAACCTAGCACTACAGCTTACAGTCAACATTTTAAGGAAGAATGTTCCAATGTATCTAAAATCCTCACCCTACCTGTGCTTGAAAAGCACAGTCATCAATCATTCTCACTTTTATGAGTAGAATAACTTCTCTTCCTACTATTTAAGACACTGTTCACTAATCATTGTAAAAAAATACACCCTAGCAAGTCCGACCTTGCAAGAAATAGCAAGTGATCAATGCACACCTAATGAAGTAGGAGAAAAGCTCAAACTGCATGTATGTTGGAGGAAGTGGACTTTATATGCCAAATGTTGACCCTTGCCAGAGAAAACAGGATACCCTAATCGGCCACTTACCATTCCTTATTAATATACCCAATTAGGAGAGGGTAAGTGAAGGCAGTCCATCCAATTCACAGGAAATGGGTTCCCCAAAGGAAAGAAGAATTTTTGTGCCATAAAAGAAGGAAAAAGAAAAGAAATAGTTCTGGACAGTATACCAACTAGTCTCTTAAAAAGCATAAAACGAAATATAAGTGAGAATTTGGTAAGAGATCTGCATTCTCTACAAATTTGCTATTGTAATTAAATGGTTAATTTTTAAATACACAGAATTAGGTATAAGCATTTTATTAAGTGCAAATTATACAATGATCAGATTCTGTAACTTCATTTAAATATTTTTGGTTTTATATTCTTGACTACTTTTATTTTACTACTTGTAACTGACTAATATTCCCATAATAATTAGTGTTAATACTCTCCAAACTATTCTGGGTACCATATAGTGTCTCTTTACTGAGGAACCCTAAAACACACATTTGTGGGTCTCCTCCTCCCCCTACTGAAGATGGCAATGATAACATTTTTTGAATATTTACTATATTCCAGGCACTGTTTTAAGTACTGTATATGTTTTAACCATTTAGAGCACATATCCTAATTCAAAGAAGAACTTAGCAAAAGTTTAGAGTAATTATTTGGTTAACTTGGCTTTAAAATGAAAAATTGGCTCTCACATAGCAATGCTGTTTAAATTAATGTAACAGATTTTCTTCATGAGGCTTTTTTTTTTACAAACTCTCATTTGCATGTATGAAATCTTGCTGTGAGGCTGCATAAGGCAGAATTAAAAATAGATTTAGTGTGCATTATATCTCTATCACATAAGAAAGACCTAAATGAACTCCGCAGGTCTGTCACACCCTTTGGTTATTTAAAAAACAGAACTAAATTTGTGTGTTCAGCTATGATATCTGGTCAGGTCATACTACAATGTTCAAGACTAGGTCATCTAATTATTGTTCTGTGTACACAGAGCTTACCCACTCTAAAATAGTGACAAATCAAGTTAAAATCATGCAATAGAAAGGCAGAAGGCTTAATGTAGCCATTTAATATATAAATAATCTACAACTGAAACAAAGTGAAAAGACTTTTGTCACAATGACAAGCTAGAAATGCAAAATGTGAAAACAGATGGATCCAATCCATGGCTATGGAAAACACAGACACTCTTATCATTATTTTCTGTATCAACTTAATTGAGCAACCAAAGTAATTCTCAGAATTGGTTCTATTTGAACAAGGTTGTAAGTATTTCTATGTCAGAAGAACTGACGATTATATCATTACTTGAACAAGCAGGAGTTTGTGTTTTGATAAATACTTGGGGGAGATCATTAGGAGAGACCCTGTAATAAAAAGGCAGTTATCATATATAGATGCTACATTTAAATTTACAATATTCTTATCTTAAAAATGTAGAGAGAAATCAATATGAAAAACCCTATGAATAAATATGTTGATTATGTTTTCCAAACTAATAATTCAGAGATCTACAATAACAAAGGACTTTTACTTCTCATCTGTGATTATTCTAAATGGGAAGTCATGAAAGTAAAATGTATGAATTCATCTTTTCTTTTTGGAAATGTGATCATATTAAATTAAAACTAGATCATATAAACTATACCTAGAATCCATTCCATAAAGCAGTTTTAAAAAAATTATTTTTGCTATTATTGTCATTTTCTTCTATTCTTTTTTCTATCAAAGCCATTCTTAGGAGATTTCTATTCCTAGGCATCTTAGAATAACAGAGAAAGGATTCACCAAATGATGCTGGAATGATTGAATATCCAAATGCAAATGACGAACCACAAACTTTACCAGACATCATACAATATAGTAACTGAATATGAATGGATCATAAACCTAAATGAAGACCTAGAACTATAAAATTTCTGTGACCCTGCATTAGCAAAGACATATAAGATGTAGGACACAAAAAGCACTAACCATAAAATAAAATATTGATAAAATATTAAAAGTAAAGTTTTTCTTTCCCTTTCAAAGACAGTTAAGATAATGAAAAGGCAAGCCACCCACTGGGAAAAAAATATTTGCATAGCATATGCCTAAAAAGGTATTGGTATGCAGAAAATACAAAGAATCCTTAGAATAAGACAAATTACCCAATAAACCATGGATAAAATATCTGAATAGAAAATTCACAAATATGTTATATAAATAGCAAATAAGCACATGAAAAAGTCTTCAATATCATTAGTCCGTATAAAATGTGTAATAAACATCATACCAGTATACACCCACCAGAATGGTTAAAATACTTTTAAAAACTGGCAAGTGCCATGGAGAATATAGAACAACTGGAACTCATATATTGCTGGAGGAAATTCAAAACAGTATGCAACCTGAAAAACAGGGTAACACTTTCTTATCAAACTAAACCTACACTCAAGCAACTCACTAACTCCACTCTTAGACATTTACTCTAGAAAATGAGAGCTATGTCCCCACAAAGACTTGTTCCACAAGGTTTATTGGAACTTTATTTATTAAAGATAAAAATTGGAAAAAATCTAGGTGTCCATCAACCAGAGAATGAATAAATTCTGAAATAAAAAGGAAAGAACTAATGATATACACAAGAGCATGGATGAATTTTCAATCATCAAGCTAAAAGAAAGCAGCTTGACAGTAAAGACAGCAAAGACCTACACACTATATGATTCTATTTAAATGACATTCTTAAAAAGGCAAACTATAGGGAAAGAAAGAAAATGTATGCCAGAGACTGGCTGGGAACAGGGATTAACTGGAAAGGGGCACAAGAAATTTTGGGAGTGGTGAAAACGTTCTATTATCATGATTGCTCTACTGGTTCAAGCCATGTTACTTTGTACACTTAAAGTCAGTATGTTTTATGGTACATAAGTTATAACTTACAGATACAGACTGATTGTTTGTGTCCCCGCAAGTCCACAAGTTAAAGCTCTAACCAGCAGTGTGATATTACAAAGTGGAGCCTTTGGGAGGTGGTTAGGTTTAGATGAGGTCATGACAGGGGAGCCCTATGTGGGATTAGTGCCCTTCTAAGAAGAGATATCAAGATCTTTCTCTATCTGTGTCATGTGAAAATAAAGCAAGGAGGTAGCCATCTGCAAACCAGAAAGAAGCCCCTCACCAGGAACTGAACAGGCCAACACCTTGATTTTGAACTTCTCAGCCTCTAAAACTATAAGAAACAAATGTCAGTTGCTTAAGCCACCTGATGTATGTTATTTTCTTATAGCAGTCCTAGAAGACTAAGACATTCATTGAAGCTTAATTTACTAAATAAATAAACAGTTAGGTCTTGACCTAAAATTACTGAGGATATCGAACAACCTTTCCTTAATGTATACTTCAAACTAAGTATAACCAAATCTGTGGATCTCATTGTGGCCACATAGCCAGAGGGCTACTGAGTATGAAGCTTAGAACAAAAGCTACACAGAAAGCCCTGGACCATGAATTTAGGAGAATGCATTAAAGTATTAAGCCCTGGTTGGGGGTGGGGGTGGTATAGGAGAGAGAGAGCTGGCAAATGTTATATTTCTGTAGGAAATAGCAGCCAAGGCTGAGGCAAACTTCCCCGTTCGTAATTCCCTCTATGTCCATCTGCCAAGAAAAACTGAACAGCAGCAGCACCAGCTGTTCTTGTTGCTCCACAGATTGCAGGCCATGTTTCCCAAATTAACATCTCACCAATGCTTACCCACGGAGCTTACATAAGACAGGAACTCAGTCAAGATGGGATGTGGGAAGAGAGAGAAAGAAACAAGGAAGTCTGATCACAAATTAGGGAGCAGACAGCAAGGAGCTGCCTATCTGAAGGACAAGCAGCACAATCTGCTGAGAAATTAAAACAAGGTCAATTGCAGAGGCAGACAAGGAAGGGGAGCAAGTGTCTGAGAAGTGAAAGTAGGGTAGTAAGGCTGTGATTCAGTACTTTCCCTCCCTCATTTCAGAAGAGAAAGGGGGGAAAGTGAAGAGTACTATTAGTACTGTCCATATGCCAAGTAACGAACTTAATGTACTGTTTCACATTAGACAGATGCTCAAAAGTTACGGATGAAATGAATTATGTCAAGAGTATGCATTGCTTTCAATAGTAAGATGACAATTCTTCCCAACTTGCTAAGGAAAGTGCCCTGTAATCATATAATAAGAGGAGTCTCATTTATTCTGTTTTGAGAATTTTATCCCTGAGCCCATATGCCTTAGGTGCCTGGAGCAGAAATGCTTTCCTTTAGCTAGTGGCTGCTCTACCAGGGCCAGCACATTCCCAAGTCACCTGCCTAAAATGTGAAGTGAAAGCTCTTGAAGTGGAAAATTCTGTTGGGGAGATGAAAAAGGGAAGTCACCTTTTCTTCTCTTTTCTTCCTCACCTTACTCTTCCCTTCCTTTCCCCAGTTTCCTCTATCTACCATCTCCTCCTGTTAGGCTCACACTAGACAAACAGAGCGGGCTGAAATAATTCCCATGCTGTCATAGATGGCAAAACAATAAGGAAGCATCCTCTCATTTCATAAAGTGTCCATCCCAGCATCCTCTAAAGTAATCAACTCAGAACACAAAGCATGATGGAGACAAGTGTACATGATTCTATGTCATATCATTTGGTAGGGCTGGAGTAGAGGGGTTTAACCAATCTAGCAATTTTAATTGTGAATATAAAAGCTTAAAGCATTTATCAGTGCTCCCATAATATGTTTCTTGAAAGCTACAGGAAAAAAAAAAAGGTTTTCTAATTTAGCTTACTCAATTTACATCCATTATAAAAAAAATCAAAAATGTTTATGACTTTATTTTGCACAGTATGCAAAAGTGAATATTCTATTTACCTTTGTAAAGTCAAATAAAAATTAATAAAAGCCATGGAAGAATAATTAAAATGAGGGCTAAATATATTTTAAATGAGATACATATATTTTCTCTTTTCTCTGAAACATATAATTCAAATATGTTTATGCATTTCTTATTTAAAAGATAAATGAATATAAAAAAACTAACTTCAGTTTATAAGACAAAACAGATACTTCCTCAGTTATCAAACAGTATGTGTAATTATCAAGAGTTTTACTGCGAACAAGTTAACTGGGCTTGGGAGTCATGTTGGTGAGCCTTCATTTTCTTACTTGCATTCTAAAAGGATGGCATAAATAATCCTGATTTTTATGAAAAAAACCTTTAAAAGTTACTTTTTTAATAGGAAATAATAAATTTATAAAGTTCTATAATTAATGTCTAAAAATAAAATGAAGAGATATGCATAGTGTTGTGATTCAGACGTTTTTGTTTGCTATCTCGGTGAGGGCATTAAATTCATTGGTTTTATTCTGCAGTGTTTCCGAGGGTTTTGAAACATTTACGTATTCTGTTGCTGGATCAAATTGTAAATGCCACTTGCAAATATTCACATCCAGAATAAATTTTGCTTGAGACAGGATTATGGAAATCTTTTGAAAAAATAACCTTAGAAAAACAAATTTAAATCCTCTCCGCCCCTCCCCCAAAATAATCATAAAATATAGGTTTCAGGGAGGTAGAGTACTACCATGATTAACAGAGCGAAATAGTGCTAAGAGTCTGATCCATAAGATTAGGACTATCAGAGTTCAAATCCTACCCGACTGCTTTCTAGTAATATAATCTTGAAGTTATTCAAACTGCATTAGTTTTCCCTTCAGTGAAATGAAAGGAAGCAGAACCACTGCTTTTATTGTATTCCTGTGAGTAGTAAATGATGTATAAAGCAGTTAAAAGAGTAGCAGAAGCATGAATAAATGTCAGCTATTTATTTCTGAACAAATATTTGTGGAGTGACTGCTCTGGGCATTGTTCTAGTTGCCTGAGAGACAGTAATGAACACAAGACATTAAAATACTTTCCTTCATGAAGATTACATTCTAATGGGAAGATGAACAATAAACAATGTATAAAATATATATTCTTTTTATGAGAAGTATTATATAGAGGAAAGACAAGAAATCTCAGAGTGAGGGATGCAAGGGAAATATCACTGAAAATGTGGCATACGTGAGAAAGAACTTAAGGGAAATGAGAGCAAACCATAAAGTTTTCTCCAGAAGGAAAGTTTTCTAGGCAAAGGAAACTGCAAGTGTGAAGGCCTTGTGGAAAAGTGAGCTTGATCTGCAGGAGGGACAACAAAGAGATCAGAGTATCTGGAATGGAGGGAGCAAAGTGGTGAGTAATACAAGCAGTTAGACAGGTGCGGTTGGGGTGGGGAACAGTGCGTGGTATAGGAAGAAGGTCACAAAGGGCATTGAGTGATATGGGAAGCTATTGGAGGGTTTCAAGCAGAGGAGCGGCATGATCTGACTTATAGTTTACCGAGATTCCTGTAGCTAATAATAAATGAAAGTGTCCTCCAATCATCATACCCAACTGAGCTGTTTACTCTAGTTAAATAATTGCTTCTCTTAATTCTCTCCTAAAACTTTAAGGGCTAATTATAAAGAGTTCTATAGTACAGTAACCATCCACACTTTAGAAGAGAACTTCCCCAGCCATTCACACACAGCTAGAATTTTGAACCCTTAATTTCTATTTGCAATACATCTGTAACCATTTGGAAACAAAATTTACAAAATGTTGGATTATGAAAAGTGTGCATATTTTGTATTACCCAAGCTTGAGAATGTGAAAAAAAAAAACTCAGAGAAAATATTTTGCATCCTTATAGAGAACACTATAAAAAAAAGCTTCTGTGGCTTTTTTATTGGTAACATCCACAGCTCAGTGATAAGTCAATGTTCCTCTTCCTCCAGTTGACAGGCAATAAATATTCAAGAGATCAGTGAGGGCATCAGCCAGTGCAAGAAGCCTGATGGCAGTGCACAACACAGCAAGTTATACCCCTCCTGTCTCTCACACGAGCTAAATAATTGGAGAAGCAGAGAAGTCAATCTGCCAACAGTTTGTGTTGTTTTTATTACAAGCCTATGGAGCATTTAAACTTTCCAAGGAGAGAGAATTGTCTCTGGCTTCAGCTCCTACTCTCTTAAAACCAGCTGTACACCAGCCACTTCCCATGCTCCATAAGGCACCCAGCTTAGAGAATTCCACTTCCTCCCAAAGACCAGTCAGAACTGTTTGGAAAGGCAGGCACTTCAAAGTAACACAAAGATCTGGTGAATGTTCACATCACTTCAGAAAGCACTTCCCTGCTCAGAGATAAGAGGGGGAAGCTTCAATACTCTGAAAGCCTTACAGAGTCACAGCATTGCTCCCACCTGCTTTTCTGTTTTCACCCAGAAACTTAAGTCATTTGGGAGGCATGCTTCTTGCACAGTTGAGCACAAATAACAACTGGCTGGGAAAACAGGACAACAGAAACCTTTGCTGTTTTGATTTGGAGGGGCTGGAACATGCATGTGAAACAGATGTAGTACCAAAGACTGTGACTTCCAGGTCTTGAAAATCTTACAGTGCTTTTGACTGCCAGTTTTGTAATTATCTGGCAAGACTGGACTCTAAACTGTTTTAATATTAGAGGACACATTTCTCTTTCCCCTTTACCTTTTCTGTGAATGAAGAATTCCCTTTTCCACAATGAGACTACCCAAAATTGTAATTCAATCATTACAGCTACATCTGAAAATATCTCATCAATGGGGAGGAGATACACTGAACCTGGCAGAGATTCACTATGGTAAGAGACTGGCACCACAGGTATCCAGCTGCTCCCTTTTTGTTCCACAGAATAAACATAGCTTATTTAATTTAATCTCAGATCACATACCATAAGCAATTATATACATAGAGTCCCCTTCCAAAGACATTCAATAAGGAAGACATTCAGATGCTACTTGTGGGTTGTCACTTTCTTGGGGTATGCCTACACAACCAGTCCACTAAGAATACACAACCGCTTTAAAGTTAGTGGTGTGATAATTAAAGTTAAATCATCTTCATATCCCAAAATGAAGAAACAGCTTGTATTAAACTATTTCTGCTTTTATTAGTTAATGTCATAAGCAAAGCAGTCTTCCTTTTAAAAGTATCTGTTCTCTATGTTTAGAATCTTCCTGCTAAATCTTCCCACATTTATCAAGCCAAATAAATCTTACACAGCCCACATCCTCCCACATCTAAATTATTTGGGTTTTCCTGACAAGCACATGAAATGTTAATCAACTAATAAACAGTCATCCCTTTTTTCTAAATAGAGTGACACCTGGCATTTCTCTTTCCTGACCACCCCCCTAAAGACCTCTCCTTCACCAGACAATTGAATCTACCTTTTTTTAACCTTCCCATCAATGATCAATGGCTTCCATCATTTCTGATGATTTGAACTATTCAAAGTCAAAAGTATATATCATTAATATCATAATTTTAATTTATAGATAATTTCATGTGACAATATAATAAAGCACTGACATGCAGCATTAAGAACAATACGATGTAGTTTTCTAAAAACTGTATAACCAATTAATGAGCAGAGACGTGTGATGTCCCATTCTTGAGTATCACCTCACCCCTGGCTCCGTCTATATTCTCATTCTACCCCTGAAAGTCTTCTAATTACCACATCCCAAAGTTCTACTTTACCCATCCACCCATGATTCTCTCTCTCATCCTTTCCTAACTGGCCAAAAGGGCAACTTCCATTAGGCTGAATTCTCTACTTTTGTATTGAATGGTCACATCATAGGCAAAATAAACATTAATATGTCATTTTTGAATGGGGCTGCCCAGTTTCATCTTAAGATATCTTAAATTCATAATTATAGCATAAAAGAACTTTAGAACCAAAAAATTTGGCCAATCACTTAATCAAGACTACTAATTTTATTTTTATGTATTTGCTTTTTTTCTGGACATTTATGCAAGAGTTCAACTCTTCAGCTGATGACGTAGTCTACTTGTCCATGAAAGATCCCTCACATATAGAATTTTATTCTTCCCTTTATTCCTGATATCACTCTCATTTCCTTCTTTTTTCATTGACTACCCACTATACTACATGTCATTGAATATCTCTGTATGGTGAAAAAATAAAAGAATTCCATGGGATTTAAATGTACACAAAACTACAGAATTATGATACTAAAAGTTTTCTTTTATGTCTTGCTTTTCTTTTCATGCAATGCGTTGTAAAGTATATGAATGTTACTATAAATATATCTCATTCGTTGCTTCTAGCAGTGAAATAGCATTCCATGGTACATATTATATTATTTTACTTTTTATTACCCTAGTGACAGACAACTAGGCGTTCTCCACCTGTCTAGTATAATAAATGTGTATAATTATTACTCAAATAAGACAATTTTAGGGAGAATATTTACAAATGGACTATTTTTAAAAGATGTGGATTGGATTTAGGATAATCACAAGGGTTATTTCATTAGCCCAGGGTTAGAAGCTGCAGAACTCTACAACCCCTACGTTCAAAAAAGTAAGTGCAAGGAGTGGTTGCCAAGCCTGAAAAAGGGGGTTCATACTGAAGTCTACAACCAGAGAGGAGCAGTGACCTTGGGTGGAGGGACACAGCCAGCTCAAGCTGCTCTCTCAGGTCTCTGAGGCTCTCTTCAGTTTTTCTTCATTCTTTTTTCTTTCTGCTCCTTAGTCTAGATACTTTCCACTGATCTTGAGGATTGCTGATTCTTTATTCTGCCAGCTCAAATCTGCTGTTGAGCCCTCTAGTGAAAATTTCCTCTAATTTATTATAGATTTCAACTCCAGAATTTTTATTTGCTTTTTGTTTTTAGTAAGTTCTATCTCTTTATTGATATTCTGTATTTGGTGAGTCACCAATCTCATATGTTTCTTTAGTTCTTTAGAAGTGATTCCCTTTAGTTCTTTGAACATACGAAAAATAGTTGATAGCTTTGTCTAGTAATTTCAATGTCTGGACTTCCTCATGAACCCTTTTTAGTCTGCTGTCCACTTTTTCCCCCAACACATGGACCATACTGTCTTGCTTCATACAATTCTTTTTTTTAATTACATCTAGATACTTTACATCTTTTTTTAATTAAATCTAGATACTTTAAGTCATATGTCAATTCAGATCCCACCCACTCCCCAGTTTGGTGTAGTTGTTGTTCATTGTTGTTGTTGCTGCTGCTGTTTGTTTAGTGAGTTTCTTGAACTCATTTTGTAAAGTATGTACTTTTTGTCATATGCAGCCACTGAAGTCTTTGCTTGATTAGTGGTCAGCTAATGATTAAACAGAGATGCCCTGAAATGCCTTGAAGCATTTCACCAACAGACTATGTTTGTGTGTTGAGGTACACCTTCAGTGATCTCCCTGGCAGTCAAAATTCTGCTTTAGTCTTTACTTTCTGCTTGCACAGAACTTCAAGATCCATCAAAGATCAGAGACTTCTCAGGTCTTTCTTGGACATACACACAGTCTTGCACATGTGTGCAGCCTTCTAGATTCCCAAGATTATTTCAAGGCTTTCCAAAGCCTTGTCTGTCCATCTCATTACCTAACATTTCCTTTTAAGCTTTTTGGTCAGCTTCTTGTTTGATCTCAACTGTTATCACCACTTCAGGCAGCTTCAGAGTTTAAAAATGACCACTGATTGTTTTCAACAAATGTCTCAAGGAAAAAATGTTCACAATGATTACATTATGAATCAT
The DNA here is from genome assembly GCF_048773025.1 of Camelus bactrianus. NCBI lineage: Eukaryota > Metazoa > Chordata > Mammalia > Artiodactyla > Camelidae > Camelus > Camelus bactrianus. Next base: position 36,044,736 of record NC_133539.1, read on the forward strand.
GTTAAATAAATACAAGCCCTGCAAGTGGGGATTTCCAGGGAATCGTCAGACAAATCCAACAATGACAATTCTCCAGGGATGGAGGTTTTGGGGAGCCTCAGATTTCTTCTGCTCCCTTCAATGAGTTCTTGGCTACAGTAGGTTTTCATAATGACTAACAAACAGTAAAACAGTTGGTTTTCAATGCTACTGCAGAGCTGGAGAGAGAGAGATGGGACTACTGCAAGGCAAAACACCAAGCCCACTGTTCCTTTTGCAATTTAGCCTTTTTTTTTTTTTTTCAATAAATGGTCCTCAGATTGTTGGAAGCCTTTGGTTAATTTCAAAATTCTGAAAAGTTAACTTTGATCATTTTACCAGTGCTGTCATTGCATAAATGGACAAGAGGCTTTTCAGAGCTTCTTATTCTACAATCCTCACTGATGTCACTATTTGTTAATTTTTCACTTTGAAATGTATTTATTTTTTAGACTTTAATCCATCAGTTATTTTTCTAAGGCATAGTTTTTGGAAATTATATTTTTCAATAGTGCTGAATAATCTGTTTATGCCCCTGTAGATCAACTGTCAATTTTCTCCATCCTGCTTTGTGACCCAAGAAACTGACCTTAGTGAACTGCTTCAGCCAGCCTCCTTTGCCTTCTGGTTTCCAAGTATGCTCAGACAATAGGAGAAAAGTTATTCTACCGACTTCCTGCCTTCTAGACCATGATTTGGCAGTAGCTGCATTAGTCTACCACATGCCTCTACCACAGGTGCAGTTCTGATACCTTCTGATAATAATTCCTTCCTTTGGCCCCTTCAGACCTATGAATGATATAGGCTACCCACTTACATTGCACAGAACAGCCTCTCTGCCACTCCACCAACAAATTATTTGGCTCAAAATACAAATAATGCTGGGGTTGAGGAACCCTGCTCTAGTCTGTTCCAATAGTCTGTATGCTGTGCCTACCCTAGTGCCAAATTATTTTTATTACTGTTTGTATAGCATATCTTCATAACATTTAGGATGTAGGCTCCCTTTCTTTAAGAAAAAGATAGGTAGTACCATATAAACTTTATAATAAGTTGAATTTTTCAAAATAACCTGCTGGAGTTTTATTTGGGATTCATATTGATTTTTTTAATTAATATTGGAAGAATAAACATTTTTACAATGTTAATGATGAGAGGCAACTATGCATGACCCTAGAGATTCCTTCTGTGCCCTCTATCATTAGCTTATCAGAGGACTGACTCAGCCTTTAGCTGATGTCAGCATTCTTGGCATGCAAGTCTGTTCCCATGACCCCTGTATGCAGACCTTGGTCATCCATATGCAGAGTCCTCAGGGTTGGTCCCTGGCTGGAAATTCTGATACTTAATCATCTCCCTTCTCTATCATCCATTCTAGAGTCCCCTTTCTTCAGCTAATTCCTATTCTGGTAGGATAACAGTTTTGGTGGGATGACTTTCCTCCCTGAGGAGTCTGATCCCCTAGTTGCCATGCCCTTCTCAGATGATGGCTACCCTAGCAATGAGAATCTTGACACCAGTAGTATGCAGAATGTGGATAGTCCCTAACATTCTATTATAATACAATGGTTAAAGATTTCACTGGATGGCATACTGGTAGAAGGGGCCCCAATGGCTGCTACAACGTATCTACTACTAGAAAGAAACTAGGGAAGTGATCAAAATAAGGGCTGGGAATTAAGTGAAAACTCCTGACCTGTCTTGCTTCGTTGAAGAGAGATAATGACAGACTCTTAGTGATTAATCATCAATTCAAGGAAAAATGAGAAAGTACTTAAGGAAAAATGTCAGCATCGTCTCTATCCCAGCCTCATCAACTGACTCCAGGCATAGAAGCATCCTTTGACCCTCAGTCTTTTTAGAAAACATTATCCCTCTGGAACTTAGTTCCTTCAAATTTCAATGCATCCACAGCTTTCCAGTGACTTTAAAGGAAAGCATGATTTTTTAGTTTATCCAGGATTTATTTTTGTTACAGCAATTTGATAGTTTCAAAAATATGTCCAAAAATTCTTCAAAACTGTTTTCCCTTCAAGGGACAAAACTTTATTCTCAGGCACCTGAGTGTGGGCTAGATTTCAGGTCATACTGCTGATGACTAAAATATGACAAAAGTTATGGCTTGTCCCCAAAGACTCCATCTCCAGGAGGATAATCTCTCTGGCTCATTCTCTTAATCAGATCACTTGCTTTATGGGAATAGGCTTCCACCTTCTAAGAATATCCAGGCAGCCTATGGAGAGGCCCACATATAAAGAAACTGGGGAGTCCAGTCAACAGACATGTGAATGAGCCTAGTTGGAAGTGGACCTTCTACCAGTGGAACCTAAGATGACTACAGACCATAATGACAGGTTGTCTGAGTCAGAACCACTGAGCTAAACCACTCTTAGATTCCTTACCTTCACAAAGTGTATGAGATAATAAATGTTTTAAGCTGCTAAGGTTGGGAGTAATTTGGTATACAGCAAGAGATAACTAATGCAACAGGACTAAAGATCTTTCAGAGCCTTCCCATCTGGAAGCCATTCATTAGGGAATTTTACCCACTCACTTGGATGATTACCAAATTTATATCACTAGTTCAGAAATCTCCGACAAGCTTTCACATATTATATTATTTTTTCATTTGCCTCATCCACCTGCTTCATTTTCTGCCTCTCTATTTATGTTTGAGGGATAGGGTTTATATTAATGCCCTGAACTTACCTCTATCATTGAATTTAGAACTTTGTATGACAAGTTTTGGTATTTCCAACCTACTAGAGAGTGAGATGCCTGAAGGGAGAAAGAGTGTTCATCTTTGCATTCCTGTGCACCCAGCACATATGGGTCCTCAACACACAGTTGTTAATTAATTAATGAATAACTAATCAATAGTCATGATGGAGTCAGTCACAAACTAACTATCTGAGGCAACTATGAATTGCAAAATGTGGCTGAATGGCAGAGTCACCAAGCATGGAGAAATATGATAAACATTCATTGCATTTTTCATATAGACCGGTGTTGATTAAGCTTCAGTTTATTGTTCCAGAATCCTTCATCATGTGTTATGAGACATCTCCCAAAGGAAAACGGACCTTCAGAGAAATAAGTAAATCTAATATTGGCCATCTAATAAAGAGAAGATGAGAGGAGGATTAAGATCCATGTTTGAAATGCCAGATGAGTATCTGTGTCTGATTTACTGATTAACTTAGACCAGAACTAATTTTTGTCATCATGGTATTTGCTAGGAATCTAGACACATAAGGTCTGCGGATGCTGCATAACAAGTGCACTAATGCTTCTCAAGTTCATGAACCATGTCTCTTCAACCTTGATATTAGTCTGAATAGAACAAGACCACAATATATTTTTGGTTTCTAATCCCTTGTTATCAATTGTTCAAGTGCTTTGGCATTAAAAAGGAAGGAGAATGCCATTCCTTTATCCCCTGCTGGTTATACCTCTCCTAAAGTCATAATCCCTGTGACAATAAGCGATTGAAGAGGACGTTGCTTTGATGAGGCTATTTAACCTCAATCCTTTTTACATACTGTTTGTAATCTGCACAGCTATACAATTATTCAGCCTCCCTTTTTTTAGGGAATCTTTTCACACTTACATGCTCCCCGAACTTATAATCAGTTTCACTGGCATAAAGACAAAACCCTCCCAAATGTAGTTTAAAATCATGCCACTGTTGGCCTTAATCTCCTTCAAAAGCCCTAAAATATAAATTAGGCCTGTATTCATTGTATCCCAAAGAGCTTTCTTTTCTGAAACTTGCTCTCACTGCCACAGGGCCTCCCCAATAGTTCACAACAGCCATCTGGTTGGTGTGCTTTCCCAGATGGGCTCAGTCAGCACAGATTCCAGGGCTTAAGAAAAAGGAGAGGAAAGAGACATTTGGTAGCTGACTAAATTTAAAATGTACAATATTGAGACAATCTGCATTTCCTTTTCTCTCAGCTTTATCATCACCTGCAACAGTTATCTGTGCCTAATAGGAGCTGCCATCTTGGTTAACAAACTTCACAATAGTTTATGATTTCTTGATAAAAGAATACTTTGAGAGGTAAAGAGAACTGTTCCTTGGTTTTAGAGAAATCTGTTATAAAAATATACATGGATGCTTGAATTATTGTGAAACTGTAAATTAGAATGATGTTTGCCCTGCAATAGAAAAGTGGAAGACTGAGAAAGATGTGTTGTGCAGTCTTTTAAATAATAATAGAAAACACTCACATAGGGCTTAAAACATGGCAGCAAATGTCCTGAGTGATTTACATATGCAAACTCATTTAATCCTTACAATAATCATGCGGAGTATGCACTATTACATCTTTGTTTAATGATAAAAAATAATACAATAAAGAAGGTAAATAATTAATGCCCAGTAATACAGATACTGGCTGAACCAGGATTTGAACAAATGGTCTGGTTGCAAAGCCTGTGGTCCACACTTTTTTTTTCTAATGGAGGTACTGGGGATTGAACCCAGGACCTCATGCATTCTAAGCAAATGCTCTACCACTGAGCTTTACAATCCCCCTATGGTCCACTCCTGAGCGTTACAGTACTTCCTCCATCTTTTATCTTGTGCTCTTAATCAGACTCCCAGGGTTGCTCACATTCCAAGACTTGATCTCTGTAAAGTTAATTTTTCTCTAGTTAACTGTCGCCACAGCTGGCAGGCAGTCCAAGTATGTCCGATAGGCAGGCAAGGGCAAGCCTGAAGTATGGTGACGTCCACCATCTGCCATGTTAGAGGAGCCCAGAACCTTGGTTGCTAGTATTAATCTCTCTTAGGCTGAGGGAGAAAAGTAGTTAGACAGATCAGCCAACAAAGCCCTGAGGTTAAGCAAATAATTGCCGACTGCACCACAGTAACAAAAGCCAGTTTCTGCTGCATTAGGTTTCTGGCCACACCAAAAGCTTTCTCAAACTTTCAGCACTACAGACCATATAATATATCTTTATGTGTAAGAGTATGTGTGTTTTAAATCAATTCAGAGTCAATAATTTGATGTCCATACCACTTAGCACATCATTTAGAAGCTTGATAAAGTATATGAGCAATTATCTTTCCAAAAAAATTGAAAAACACAATTAAAGGACTAATATGAAATCCTCTGCCCCCATCAAGCAGGATCAGGAAAGTGTGTGCAAGGTTATTGAATCTGATGCCTTCTACACATCAAGTGATCAAGAATATAACTAAGAAGCCCTATTTTCACCTCTATATGACCTCTACATGATAAAGGTGTAGTAAAAAAGTGGCCTTTCCAAGGATGCTATAGCCCATGGGAAAAAAAGTTAAAATATGTGGCTGGACTACACTTGAAGGGGTGACCAGCAGCAGGAAGAATCATGCATCAAAAGAGGCTTGTTCATGACCATAATTACAATGATTAAACTAGAAGATGGAACTCTGCAGGGAAGTGAGGTCTGGGAAGATAGAGATGGCTTTGAGCCACTATCTAGGTAGGTGGAGTTTAAGTCTGCCTTGCCTGGGTTTCAGAGAAAAAGGGATGCCACAGGAGACAGTTGGGTAGAATGGGAAACACTTTCAGCTCTCCTTCCTCCCATGATGCTTAATCGCCCATGAAAATCACTGGCTTGTCAGCCTCCCAGAAGTTTCCATGGTTCTCTTACAAACAAACATTGTAAACAAAAGGTGAAAATTTCCACAGCACTTTGGGTTCCCTAAGCATTACAAGACAAAAATTACAAGAAATAAAATTCTAGCTCTTTTGAGGAATATCCATAAATCTTCTAATTTAAATCTATATCTGATCTCCAGCTAGAGTTAAACCACACTAATAATCTCAAAGAAATATGCATTTCAGCATTTATATTATCATTTATCCTACACATCAATATTAGTGCAGTGTTCATTTCAACTACTCAAACTACTACCTCAAGCCTTCCAAAAAGCACATGAAAAGATGCTCAACATCGCTAATCATCAAGAAAATGCAAATCAAAACCACAATGAGGTATCACCTCATACCTGTCAGAATGGCTTTATCAAAATGCACACAAATAACAAATGTTGGCCACAATGTGGAGAAAAGGGAACCCTTGTACACTGCTGGTGGGAGTGTAAAGTGGTAGAGACACTGTGGAAGACAGTGCAGAGGTTTCTCAAAAAACTAGAAACAGAACTACCGTACGACCAAGCAATTCCTGGGTACATATCAAAAAAAAAAAAAGGAAAAAAAACACTAATTCGTAAAGATACACGCACTCCAATGTTCATAGCAGCACTATTTACAATCACCAAGATATGGAAGCAACCTAAGTGAAGTGTCCATCAACAGATGAATAGAGAAAGAAGACATGGCATATATATATAATAGACTACTATTCAGCCATGAAAAAGAATGAAATTTTGCCATTTGCAGCAACATGGATGGAGCTAGAGAGTATCACAGTAAGTGAAGTAAGTCAGACAGAGAAGGAAAAACATTATATGATATCACTTTTACATGGAATTTAAAAAATATAACAAACTAATGAATGTAACAAAAAAGAAGCAAACTTACAGACATATAGAACAAACTAATAGTTACCAGTGGGGGGGCAATATAGGGGTAGAGGAGAGGGTGGCACAAACTATTGGGTATAAGATAGACTCAAGGCTATATTCCCTGTCCATAACGCAGGGAATATAGCCAATATTTTGTAATAACTGTAAATGGAAAGTAAAAATTGTATAAAAACAAAAAAATTTTAATTAATAAATGTTAAAAAACAAAACAAAAAGAAAACTACTACTAAAGCCTTAACAAGTAATAATACAATGCCTTAAATGGGAATTTGGAAATAAATTTGAACTTAACAAAAAAAAATGTTAAGGTTTGTACTGTATATGGAATAACCTTTCATGTTGGCAACATACTTCATCTACACTTAGAAACAGCCTCCTGAATGGACTCTCCCCATCTTTCTATGCATGTTAAGCCCACCAATATAAATTATGATACACAGCTGTCCCAAAGCCATCAGTAACCCCTCACTGACTAAAACATTAAATAGAAGCACAAACTTTTTACTACGCATCACAAGATAAAATAATAAAATGGTCACAACTGAAATTTTACCAAGCTGAATTTCCATACTAGTTGCTTTAATTTGCATGATAATCTTCTTTTCTCTTTTCTGTTAAACAATAAATAATAATACCTTAGCAGTGAACGGACATTAAGGATCATTCCTCCCAAAGAGAATAATCACATTGATAGTAAGAACTGAAACTCAGTCATGAAACTTGGCCAGTACTATTTCATAGAGTTTTCTTAGCAATATAAAGGGATGGCAGGTTAGACAGTAATAAGAAGAATTCTTGATTTTGAAGTATTGACTAGGTATTAATGTTACATTGTTTGCAGTGAATGCACTTAAAAGTTCTTGGAGGACACAGACATTTTACTTGTTATTGAATGGCAAAAAAATGATGTGAAAATCTACTATCTTTAAAGGAGAATATGAATAAACAGGACATATATGAAAAGAATTAACTGCCCATCTTTAAACTAATGTGAAAAGTCGTCTAGATTACTCACCTTTAGTGTCTTTGGACATCATTGCATTCAGTGATTTTACACAGGACTGAGTCCTAAGCAAAACAGGACATACGCCTTTTGGAGGAAGTTGTACTCAATTCTAAACTTAAAATACGGTTTATCAAATAACAATACTTAAAGAGTTTAACATGTTATTTTGTTTCTATAAGCTGTAGAAAATACATGTTCCACACCAATTTTTTATAAGAGGCTGTCATTTTTCTGAAGGCTCACAAATCAGCATTCCATGGTTTATACGGTCTATAGATCCAGTGAATCAGATGTGCCACCTGATATGTTTTCGAATTTCAGCTTTATTTTACATTTTAATATTTTAATTAGCAACTTTGTTTCTTTAGATAAGAAAGCTGTTATTATGTGTTTATGCTTTTTTGGTTCATTTGAAAGTAGCAAATATATCTGAGCTTTGGGAACAATGACTAAAGACAAAATTGTTTAAAAAATGCATTGGAATAGAACAGAATATATACTTTTTAAATTTTAAGTAAAATGAAAGTAAAAGAGATAAGTGGTTTTAAAATGCATCCACAAATTGTTGATACACCTCCCTTCAAGAAGTAGAGCTTAATTTCCCTCCCATTGAGTGTGGGCTGGATTTGATGACTTGATTTCATCAAATAGACCATGATAGAAATGATGGTGTGTGACTTCCAAGATTAGATAATGAAAGACTTTGCAAATTTCTCTTTACTCTCTCTTTGATTAATTGCTAGGGTGGAAGCCAGATGCCATATCCTGCATCACATATATATCATACTTGAGGACACTCAAATAACTTTATATAGCAGTCCATATGGCCAGGAACTTAGGCTTCTTGTCAAAACCATCAAGGAATAGAGGCCTTCTGCCAACAGTCATGTACCTGAGCCATGCCAGAAGTGGATCATACAGCCCCAGTCACATTTTCAAATGATAGTAGCCCCAATCAATAACTTGACTTGACTCTGACTCAGAACCATCCGGTTAAGCCGTCTTCAAATTTCTGACCCATAAAAACAATGAGTGAAAAAATGCTTGTGTTTTTCAGTCTCAAGATAATTTGTTATGCAGCAATAGATAACTATAGAAATAGTCTCCCTTACAGACCTTGACAAAGGGGTCATATCCTTCAGTGTTCAGAAGTAAAGATTGTGTGACATGTGCTAAAATATGGAAACATTCTGGGAGAAAAACATAACTCCTCTCTTTGACAAATCCAACTATCCCTACCCATTTCAGCTTACCAATATTTTACACCAACACACTTCAATCTTTGATTTCTTTTTAATTGAAATTAGCAAATTAGAATAATAGAATATGTTTTTGTTTAATAGGTCAGTCAACTTTTCATATTCCATTTTATGGTTTTCAGTGATGGGATTCTACACCAATGATGTCTGCTCCTCAGAAATCAGATAAGTAATTTTTTAATCACATATAGGTATTTTTCATTCCCATACCTCTGAATATTCTTATTCTGAACTTAACATGAAATTTATATGTACCTGTAGTCTTCTTACATAAATTATTTTAATATCTTATTTAAAATACATAGAAAATAGTCTGTATTTTAAAATTCTATGTTTGAATATATGAGCATGTTTACCTTTTAATACAAATTTTTCAGTCAAATTTAATGTGAAATTACCTGGAGCAAGCAAACTTGCTGGGTTTTCTGTTAAGTAAGAATTCTGAGGCAAATTCTTAAAGAGACAGTCTTGAGAGTGACATAATTCTGTCAATGGTCAAATTGTATTCTGAGAAATCCCACTGCCATGTCCAAGGAACTCCTAAATAGAATGCCTTAAGAGTTTCCATACTTTTTGCATCTAATCCCGCATATGTTTTTTGGGAGAGGGGGAGGGCTTACAAAGTGGCAAAATTATTGTAGTGTTTTAGGTAAATGGTTCTCCTTGAAGGAGAAATAAACTCCATGTTGTCATTCTAAACTGGATATATAGTTCTCCTACTAGTAATTTTATTGTTATTATTTGGCTTGGCCAACTACTGTGTATTTCACGATGATTTTTTTCTAAGATAAACTGTTTTAACTACAAACTTGGAGCATACCTTTCTTAAAAAAATTGAAAACTACATTTCACTGAAATGGCTGGGGAAGGATGAGTTGTTCCAAATATCCAAGTTGGTAGACTATTGGTAGACTATTTTAAAAGTTGTATATGATGGCTACGTTTAATTAGCTTTCCAAATTTTATAATATTTTAAAGTTGTGATCCAAACAAAAGAATAAAATGTATGTGCAAATCACTTTACATGTCTTCATGCATGATAAAGGAACACATAATACTACATTATGATAAGAATAAATAATTCATGCATTTCATCAAGAAAAGTTGCCTGCAAATTGATTTAAATATCATTTTGACATTAAATTGGAGTAAGGTATAACCAGAATCCCCTGTTTAAAGACAGGACGACAGTTATTAATTGCTAAAATGAAGTATTGTGGCATTTTAAAATTAAGATTAACAATTCTGCCGTCACACCAATCACTCTTGACACGTAAGGCTGAACTGCTTCCCGCATGTTACCAAATTATGACAATACCAGCTCCTGTCTTATACTGAAAGGGACATTTCAAAGGGTTGACAACTGATCCTCAGGAATCTGAAAGGAAATATCAAGTAGGTGTTACTTATCCACATGTGAGGCTTCCAGGAAGACCAGGGGAATTTGCAAGGCTCAATATTGCTGGAAATTCACTTAATGCATTCTGTCCTCTCCCCAGTGTCTACACAGGAATGATTTAGGGATACTGGCTGCCATGTCTTGATTTAGAACTAAGATCTTAATCACAATAAAACCCCTGCCTTGGCAGACCTTTCCTGTTATCTTCATGAAGACCTCAGCACTAACAGGCACTCAATTCCTCACAATTCTCACAGAACCACCTTATGGTTTTTCTGGGCAGCCATCCTCTTTTTGGAGTCTGCATTTAGACCAATTGGAGAAAAGATCGGGTGCTTTGGGGAGCAGGTGCTAAGAGACCCAACAATAAGTGGAGCTTTGAGGGTTGTAGAGCGGTGTAGGTTAAAGCCATCAATTTTACTGCAGGACACTGTTTCTCCTGCTACTAACAGCTGCTCAGAGGATAGTGGGGAAGCTACCCTGCTGAGCAGATTGGAGTCAGAGGATGGAAAATCTACCTCATTTCCAGGTTGAAGGGTCCCACATTAAAAGACCATAAAGCTAAAGTCATTTAAATAGTAGCTCCAAGGGTACATTAACTCTTTTTCTTTCACAATGTCTGTTAATACAGATATCAAAAATAAGTTCCTTGTCACTTTAACATTCAACACAACATAACAGGTTTTTAAATTTGATTTCTTGTCTCAGACATTTGTGTTTACACACACACACACAAAAGTTTGAGTAAATGAAAAAAAAAAAAAAAAAGAACAAGCCATCAGTACTTACACATGTGGAAGTCACTGTCACCAAAAAGCTAACACTGGCCATTTGAAACCTCTGCAAAGCATTTAAAGTACTGAAATAGACATTCCATCATTTATGTTGGAAAAAAATAATTTATTGCCACCCATACTGCTACAAACTTTGAGAGGCTTTGAAATTTCTGCATTGTGAATTTAGAATCTCTGTCCTTGAGGAATGCCTTAGAGGAACAAATTTGGAATACAAATTGGCCTTTGAGAAGTCCACTGAGTTAGATGGCTGGATGAATGTCACTTTGTGAATGTGCCACAGTCTTCATGGAGAGACCTGAACAGCAGGACTGCCTGTTCCTGCTGCTGTCAGCTGGGTGTTCCCTTGAGAGATGCAGCTTATGGGTGCCGTACTGTAACTGTAAACTACTTGGGAAAAGAGGAAAGACTGGGATTTAGAAATGTCTGGCAGCTCAAGGATCTGGTTTGAATGCCAAGTAGCAGCTGAGACAACTGTGTAATAGCTTTACATTCCCAAAGGAGAAGGGGTTGAAAAAGAAAAAAAGACAGCTAGGTTCTTGTCAATATTTTTGAGAGTAGATACCACCAATGCTTCTCAAAAAGATCATCATTTTCTAGTTTTAAAAATAATACGTAAGTATGGTTCACATGCAGGGCAAATGGAAAGAATGACTTTATAATCAATGTGCCTGTCTAAATGCAATTATATAAATTTGGCTATGCAATGCACAAGCTATTAATGTTACACCCTAAAGATAGCACGCTGCATAAAATATCTAGATTACTATATTCAATTATTATAATACTCTATGCAGTGTAGACACTGGTGTAGGCAAATTTTATACAGAATTTTTAAGTGTTCCCATAATATACAATACAAGCATCATTTTATTTTAAGCAATCAGTGTTTTAATTAAATTATTGGAGTCAGCAGCACTAGATATTTAAGTAGAAAACTGGAATATCAATAATGTACCTCTTCAGCTGCATTTAATATAGGATTAAATGATAATTATAAGCAATAAAACGCAATAACATAGCATTTACTGACTTACAAATTTTTTAATTAAAATTAGGATTTTTTTAAAAATCAACTACTGATAAACAGAAATGTATGTTATATATGGAATGTATGGAATTTTTCTAAACTTTTTTTTTTATTTTAAGTTGTTTTGCTGTTTTTTTGTGACGTAACGAATTTGTCTAAGCAGAATTTGAACAATTTGCCTAGGTGGCATCTTAGTAACCTCATTGTGAAGAAAATCAAGAATTTTTTTTTAATACAAACTCTACCTTCCAGCTTTAAAACTGCAATCAGAGCTTCCAGCAGATGCTCCTTCGGTTTAAGAACATAAATCATCTTTTGGCTAAAGTCAGAGCATCCTATTTAGGAAAATTCTTCTTGGAAAAAAATATCTAATGTGATATCTCATGCAAACAAGGAGTTAAAAGAACTTGCCACCGACTGAGCATGGGGGTCTGTGCCCTGAAGGGTGAGTCAGCATTCACTCTTCTATTCTGGCCATCTGCTCTTGTCCTTACTTCCTTTTATATCTGCCTGTCTCTGATTTCTATAGCTCATCAACAAGGCAGCAGCTGTTGGACTGTCTTCTTGAAGATGCTTAAGCTTCTAGCCTAAACTTCACAGAAAAGGAAATATTAATTTGTAAACATCATCACCCTTCAATCACTTTGTGACTAAATCATGAGGAAAACCCTAAGTGATTTATAAACACACCAGCATACAGAAGTGTTCCCTATTTCACACCTTTTGTTCCATCTTAAGGAAAAGCAGGGTCCAGGTGCTTATGTAATTCCCACCTTAACCCCACACATACTGAAAATTATGAAGGGCAAGGTTGGAAAGGAAAAATACTTGGGTAGGTATGATGCTTACCATATGTGCCAGATTTCAAGTATTTTTCATCAAGCATTAAAATATTCCAGAAATCTCAACATTTTTGCCTCAAAATGCCTATTTTAAACTGACTCTCATATCTGGAAAGCCATGTGTTTTCCATTCCATGTCTTCATTAGTTTGGAAAATAGAGTCCAGAGGGGCTTGGTAGAAAGCCTGTAGACATATTGCGAAAAGCTTATTCTCATCAAATTAGCACAATCATCTAGACTCACATGGTACAAGCATATTCTTTGCACACAATATGTGCTTACCAATGCTAATTTTACTTAATTTAGCTCAAAAATAAATATCATATGGATAATGATACCCAATCATTGTCATTCTATAACCCTCAAGAACATAGACTCACTGCAGCTTAAAGATTCGTGTTTTTCACAAGAAAAAAACTGCAAAACAACCAGCAAACAGCATATTTTGACCATAAAGAATGAAGATCATCTTTTAAATGATGCTATATACAATGACAAAGAAATATATAGTAGAAGACTAGCCATGCCCCATAACTTCAAGGTTTCCAAAATTCAAATAATCCCCCAAAGTATGTCTCCATCAGCTTTACCCTATGCCAGAAATAACTGTCATTATTCTTGTTTCTATTAATAAATATATGCATTTTCAGAGGGTGCTTGTATAAAGGAAATACATTATTCATAATGCATAGCAGTTTATCATTTTGGCCTTCATGATCTCACTTGGTAAAATTAGACTTCTTTTTAGCATTCCACCATAGATTAGGAATTATAACAAGATAAGTAGTTTTTAAACAGAGTGTATGCAGTTTTGGTAAAGTCTAAACACAACATAAATTCTAAAATGGCATACACAACTGGGGCGGTGGAGGGTGATCCCTTGAACAGCCAGGAGAATGAGGTCATGAGGACACTGGATTTCTATTAAAGGTTATTCAGGAAAAGGAACTACTACAAAAACAAGCTTTCCACTACATTACTGTTTGGGACTGAATTCTGTCTCCTCCAAATTTATATGTTGAAGACTTAACCCCTAGTATCTCAAAATGTGACTATTTGGAGATAGAACTTTTAAAGATGTAATTAAGATAAAATGAGATCATAGGAGTGGGCCCCAATCTAATCTGAATAAAGTCCTTATAAAAAGAAGAGGTTAAGACACACACAGAGGGAAAACCATGTGAAGACACCAGAGGAAGACAGCTATCTACAAGCCAAGGAGAGAGGTTTCACAAGAAATAACCTTGCTGTCACCTTGAGCTCAGACTCATACCCTCCAGAACTGTGAGAAAATAAATGCTGTCCATGCCACCCAGTCTTTGTTTTTGCCGACACAGCAAACTAATACCGTCATCTCCTTTTAGCATGTTGGCCAGGATGGAAAGTAATCCTCAGGCCTAATGACATGCAACATAATTAAAGATTTCAAGCATACTTTAATGAAGTTTAACAAAGTCAAAGAAGTAAAATTCAAAAAGCATCATAGACTTGAAGTAAAGGAAAGAAATAAATGGCAAAATAGGAAGAAAGACTCCAAAAGACCAAGACAGAAAAAGCTTAAAACCAGAAAAGAGACAAGGGAAAAGACATGTAAAGATCCAAATAGTATGCAGTCTACAGTGGTAATATGGAGCCAAAACTGCCAGTGGCATAAAGAACATCAAATGAAATAAGATATGATGCTCTGATATCCTGGTTAATGGATAACATGAAAAGATACCCAAATTATAGCTATGAGTATTCTATGTTACTTTTTAAAAAATCATTATAAGTTTAAAAAAAACTTTACTTGGATATTTTTTAGAAAGTCCATTTGGAATCAATGAATAAATTAAATTATAACATTATTTTAAACTGTATTCTGCACTTATCCATACAGTTCATTAAACTAGGTTGACAAAAGTGCTATGAGAAAAGAATTTAAATATAAAAGTGAGCATAGCCTGTGGCATCCTTTATTATACTGTATGCTTAATTCTGTGCTACTAAATGATTTATTGAAAATACTTTCTATTTTCTTAATTTTTCTGCTATTTACTTGCATTATTCAAGTCCATCATAACTGAAGAATGAATTGACAAGGTGTGGTATTTAAGAGTAAGTGAATATTTAATTGCTTGTTCCATAAGACATGAAAATAAGACACGAAAATGAGTATGTAAGCCATGATGAAAATAAAGAGGAGGGGGTAAATATAATATTTGGGGTTAATTTAAAATGGAACCAGATTTGTAAGATAACAAAATATGGCTAAAGTAGCTTTTCTAATAAATTCTCTTCTTAGGTATTCCTAAGCAAGAGAGACATAAAAGTACTCAGCCAATCCTGAGGGAAAAGAAATTATCTCATCTCTTTATCCCAGAGACCATTTCTCTATTATGGCAGTCACTGCCCTCTAGTATCTTTAAATGTTTATCCTACCTAATTTGACTATGATTTTGGTACTAAGATTATCTTTTTTTTCCATTTTCAACTTTTAATCTTCAACACATTCCCTTGTTGAATATTATACTAATTTAGAGAGTATATCTGGGTATTTTCTATACCACTGAGGTTGGTTAGTATGAAATGCTTCACGGAACATGTTATTTGTGAAAGTCAAGAAGCCCACTCCAATCAGAGATAATTAGAGAGAAAAACAAAAGGCAGAACTAGTGCTGAATGTTTTAAATAAACATTATTCCAGATCATCAACATGCCTTAGAAAGGAAGTGTAGTGGGGCCAAGAACTCAAACAGGAAAAATGACTGAGTATGATGCTGATGCTGCCCAGGAAAATAAAGTGGATGCTAATAATACAATTATGAATTTGAACAAACATCTTGAGATTCCTGATAATAGTCTATCTTTATTTTTAGGGTACTGTTGTTCAGAAATCTATTAAATGCCTGGCAGTATATTAGATATCTACCAAATTTGATCTTCAACCCTCAATGCAATAATACAAATATCATTATTCTCTTTGTTACTAACTGATGGTTAGTGGAAAGATTGCCAATATTGGAAACATTCTATATCTTTCCTTCTTTCTGGGAACCAACGTTGATTTCTTATCAGACCCACCTTTTAGAGTTGCCTATCCAGCTCTCTTGAAAAGTACCCCAGAGTTTTCAAGGTTGTCTCATTTTCCAAAAATAGGAAAATATAACTATATGCCCCCGTATTTTGTTTACTATGTGACTCTATAACACATAAATAAATACAGCTTGTACCTGCAAACTTAATTCAGAGCCTAACTTCTCAGTAACAATAAACACAGCTCCACAAGGACTAGCACAAAAGTCATCCTCGGTAAGTATCTGAGGGATCCACCATGGCTATACTGAAGTTTCCCTTAAAATGATGCTCTTTTCAGAAAGGATTGTGATTCTTACACTTAAACCCTTTTTAAACTAGACTTATTGAAGACATAAATGTCTTCATTTCTTAAAAAAGCATTTTACAGCTTTAAGTAGTCACCTAAACATAAATAGCACACCAGATGCCATCTTTAGAAATCTTCTTTGAACCTTTTAATAATATACTTGAAATTGCTCGTCCAACTGTTACCTTTACAGCAATATTTTTGTCAAGGGGAATTTCTTGGCTGTATCTGATTCCTTCACATTTATTTTATAACGTATTTGGATTAAGGCACTGTTAAGCACTTTATTGAAATTCCACAAAGAACTTCTCAAAGTACCTTAAAAAACTAGAGTATTAAAAAAAAACCCACTAGAGATTATAAAAACTAAAAGAATCAAGATTTAATTCATAAGGAAAAAAAACTGATATTCTCCTAAGATCATCAAATTTACCTATAGCACTCTATGATTTGCTTCTAATCTGAAGAAAGCTTTGAAGTCTCCTGCTATGAAACGCTGTCATTGTCATTTCTATTTTCACAGTCTAAATGTTTCCCTGAATCTGTATTCATGTAATCTAGAATTAATCAAATGCAGATACTAAGAATAAAGGAAATAACAGTAAGATGGCTTGATTTTATCTCCATGATTTCTGCTTACTGGGAGTGACTGAACAGAGAAATGGTGACTTCCAGTGTCAACTAGGCCACATGAAAGTGTCAAGGTAACATAATAACAAGAACTTCATTCTGTTTAAACCTGCCACAAATAAGCAGGCTGGCCAAAATGCCAAATTTTAACTACATGATAAATGTGTCTTACTTTTGGCCTAACCCTATAATGCTACTAAATATTTAAACAGAGAATAGATGTCAAATTTAGAGATGCATACCTAAAATATTTTGATTAAGTATTAAAAGATTTTCTTCTTTCAGATATAGTAATATCTTTTAGTGGAATGTTACCACATTTGATCTACTCCCTTCCTTGGAAATAACCCAAAAGAAATCCTATGAAAAATCCCTTTACAAATGATCAAATAAAAGAGAATTACTAATCTTAATAATTCTTATCCTGCTAATGTTAAAATATCATACCAAAAACACTGCAATAAGAAAAAACTTTCAATTTTTAGATTGAAAAAGAAAGACACAAGTTAAATATTTCCCTTTCGATCAAAGTGCCACAAACTTGAAAGGATCTGCAAAGTGGAAACAGGTGTAGTCAACTGTTGGAGTATTTTTTAAATTGTTTGACATGTTATACCAGTGTGATCCAAAACTGAAACCTGACGTTACTATAAGCATTGGAAGATCATAAATCACTTTAGACAGCACACTGTAGTCATAGTTTTTTCACACTGGAAGTATGTTGTAATACTTTGTATTTTCTATATCAGAAAACTTTAGTATTTTTAACATAAGAAAACTCTGTATTAACTTTGTTACTATGAGGAAACTTTAATATTTTTAATATGAGAAAATTCTGTATTATTTTGTTTCTTAATAAACAATATACAATCTTTAAATGATAAGATGGAAATTTAACTTTCTTTCCATATTTTCAATACAATATATATAATTCCATATTGCTTGCAAAGCAATTAAATATTCTTTCTGCTTTGGCATATTTTTGATATTTTATTAAAGGCCAGACATATTAGAATGATGATTTCAAGCAGACTTCACACATTCACATTTTACAGTTGATTTAGTTGGTGCATAATTAAAATTACAAAGAAATTAAAACCCTCATTAAAAAAACTGCATACTAATTTTGTTTTTATAAGAAAGGAAAGTTTCATGTAAATGCTAACAGTTTCATATTTTGCAACAGCATCTCTCCAAGGATGCCAATTTTTTTCATAGAAACAATCTTAGAACATCTTTATTTAGCCCTATACCTCATAGTGACACCAAGAGTGAAAAATAATTCAGATAAGAAAAATGGCGCATGGGATGCTGGCTCCTTCCCCTGCTCTGTGTATCTCTCTTGGAGTGACAGTCCTATTCCAACTATAACTTTGCAAAATTAACAGTTATGCTAAATACATACCCAAAATGGTGTATTTGAAAACTTCACTCTTGATATACATATTATATCCAATTCTCAAAGAAATAATACAAACAATTTTAACATTTTTAAAAATATACTTTTCTCATTGTTCACTTCTTTTTGTTTTTCCCTCCCTCTGGTGCCAAGAGATTTCTGCTGTTGTCTACTCAATTCCCTCACCTCTTGTTAATTCCTAGCTCCACTTCAGTCAAACATACTATAAGAAGAATAAAACTCAGATAGCTATTTTTAACATTAAACTATACTTTTTTAATGCTTTATGTTACTACGAATGTATGCTATGACTTGACTTTTTTTCTATTTTCTAAGGAATACTTTTCTGTTGTGAAGTTATCAAAATACATTTCATGGATTGAAGGCATCCAAACAGTCACTAGCAGAAGAATATATACCACACAATCCTTTTAAAATGCTTATAATAACAGTTGGGGTTTACAATAACAAACGAAGGGAAAGATGAAGGAAATATACAAATCATAAGCTTCAAGAAACACATAAATCTTTATGAAATTTTATCATAACTCAGACAAACGTTATCCTTTCAAAACCTGCCAGATCACGCCAGACATTATATCCAGTTTTAAAACTCAGGTGCTTTGAAGTTATCTTTGAAGTCCTCAGCTTTGGAGTGTTGGTCACTCCTCAGATCACACAATGCCTGCGCTAGTTCTATGTCATGCTATTGTTTCCCCATGTCAATCAGTGTTTCTTTCTCTCTTTAACATAAAGGCACATAGCTTTGCTATCTATAATATATAATCTGAAGATGTTAAACTTTTTTCATAAAAGGTTACATTTATAAAAGATAATGGAGTAAACTGGACTTGGTAGATTGAAAAGAGAAAAAAAAATGTTTATTTCAAACTACTGTCCTCTTCAAACTCACTGTGTCTGCTTACTTCTTCTTGCCTGCAGACGACAGTTTATCCAAAACGTACCTCTTTTCTCATATTAACTTATTCATTCATTTAAAACCTATTTCAAATGTCTACTAAATGCCAAACACTGTTCTAGGTGCTTAGAAATACCAATGACCAACATCAATGATTCCTATGGAATCTAGTTAGGGAAAGGCATCAAAAGTGAGCAAGTCTATGGAAAAAAATCAAAATAATAAAAGCATGGTAAAAGAAGCCAGAAAGTCCAGTTTGGGAGTGGGGAGCAGTAGGGAAGGTATGTGGGGGGTGTCAGTATTTAGTAATTAATTATGGTCATTAGGATAAGCCTCATTGAAATAGTGAGATCAGACCAGGGGGTGATCTTTGCCAAATTGATATCCAGTAGAAGAACACTCCAGAACAGATAGCATAAAAAGCTTAAAATAAGAACATGTCTGTGTATGACATGTGGAATCTAAAAGAATGATACAAATGAACTTATTAAGAAACAGAAATAGACTCACAGACATAGAAAACAAATTTATGGTTACCAAAGGAGAAGGAGGGGAGGGATAAACTAGGAGTTTGGAATTAACAGATACACGCTACTATATTTTATAGAAATATAGTATGTTCAGATAAACAATGAGGACCTACTGTATAGCACAGGGAACTATATTCAACATCTTGTAATAACTTACAATGGAAAAGAATGTGAAAAAGGAGATATAGAACTGAATCTGTTTGCTTTACACCTGAAAGTAATACAACATTGTAAATCAACTATATTTCAATTAAAAAAAAAGAAAATGTCTGGGATGTTTATACAACATCAAGGAAATGTGTGCATATGGTAGGAGACGTCAGAAAGGAGAGGAGGGTAGCAGAACATGAGAACCATATTGGCCATTTTCTAGGCCTTCTAATCTGAGTGAAAAGGAAATATGACATAATCTGACATATTTTAAAAGGGTAAGTAAGTATTCAGGTAAGAGATGATGGTGGTGCAGACAAAAGAGGTAACAGTGGAGGATATGTTTTGAAGATAGAGCCACCATCATTTCCCAACAGATTTGATAGAATGTGAGAGAAAGAAAGGAAATTTCCATACATTTTGGAACAACAGGAAGAGTGGAAGTGAATCAGATGTATAGGGGGGAGTGGAAAGTGACGGAGCACATTTGGGACAGAATAGTTGGAATTTCAAAAGTTTTATACATGGTGCAACTGTGATGTTTGTTGGCCAAGTAGAGATGTTGAGTAGGCAACTGAATTTGAGTCTGTAGTTATATTACAGACCAGCCCAAGACAGTTTAAAAATTGGGGAGTCATCAGCATATAGTCTTTAAATTTAGTTATGAGACTAGACGTTTAACCATGAGTTTGTACCTTAAAAAGAGAAGTCTAAAAACTAAGCTCCGGGCCATACCAATGTTAATGAGTCAGTAAAAGAGAAGAAATTGACAAAGGCAACTAAGAGTGAACAACCAGTAAGTTAGGGAGAAAGCCAATCAAGTACAGTGTCCTGGAAATAAAAATTTAAAAGATTGAAACTCTGACTCTAGTAAAGATATCATTCCATACATGTGACATATCCAAATTGGATTTCAGTAGCCAAAACTTCCATGATAGTGGTGGCTGCTGACTCTGGATCTACAATTTTAGCATCCTCCAAATGCATTTTGCTCTTGAATAGAAGGAATTTTGGAGCAAAAAAAATCTTTCCTATCATTTTTATTTTAAATATAGTCAGTTTACAGTGTGTCAATTTCTGGTGTACAGCATAATGTTTCAATCATACATATATTCATTTTCATATTTTTTCACTATAGGTTACTACAAGATATTGAATATAGTTCCCTGTGCTATACAGAAGAAACTTGTTGTTTATGTATTTTATATATAGTAGTTAGTATTTGCAAATCTCAAACTCCCAATTTATCCCTTTCCATCCCCTTTCCCCCTAGTAACCGTAAGTTTGTTTAGTATGTCTATGAGTCTGTTTCTGTTTTGTAGATAAAAAACAAAAAGAAGAAACAAATGAACTTAAGATTCCACATATGAGTGATATATGGTATTTTTTTCTTTCTCTTTCTGGCTTATTTCACTTAGAATCTACATGGATGTCTCCATAGATAGATGATCTCCAGGTCCATCCATGTTGCTGCAAGTGCCATTATTTTATTCCTTTTTATAGCTGAGTAGTATTCCGTTGTATAGCGTTGGTGGTATACTGGTGAGCATAGGTGCCTTCCATTGTATAAATATACCACAGTTATCTAGTCATCTGTCGATGGACATTTAGATTGTTTCCTTTCCTTAGCTAGTGTATGTAGAGCTGCTATAAACACTGAGGTGCATGTATCCTTTCAAATTTGAGTTCCCTCCAGATACATGCCCAGAAGTGGGATTGCTGGATCATATGGTAAGTGTATTTTCAGTCTTTTGAGGAATCTCTATACTGTTTTCCATAACAGCTGCACCAAACTACATCCCCACCAATAGTATAGGAGGTTTCCCTTTTCTCCACACCCTCTCTAGCATTTATTGTTTGTGGACTTTTGAATGATGGCCATTCTGACTGATGTGAGGTGATATCTCATTGTAGTTTTGATTTGCATTCCTCTGATAATTAGCGATATTGAGCATTTCTTCATGTACCTGCTGGCCATTTGTATGTCTTCACTGGAGAATTCTTTGTTTCTGCCCATTTTTGGATTGCACTCTTTGGTTTTTTGTTATTAAGCTGTGTGAGCTGTTTATATATTCTGGAAATTAAGCCCTTGTCAGTTGCATCATTTGCAAATATTTTCTCCTATTCCGTAGATTGTTGTTTTGTTTTGCTTATGGTTCCTTTCACTGTGCAAAAGCTTGTAAGTTTAATTAGGTCCCATTTGTTTATTTTAAGCTCATTCTTCATTCTCTGAACCTTCATAGATTGTTTCAACATACGTTCAATACCATATTTATGGCTGTGACTGACTCTAGAAAACCAATTATATTTAATCCTCTTGCTACTACCTTTGGGAATAGTACACAAGTGCACACTATGATTTTTTTTTCTATTATTGAAGCTAAAAAGGCTATAACAAAACTGTCTGCCAAATGCCAATCAATCATATTCCAAAGGGGTCTTTGGGTAGCCATAGATGAAACACTTTCTAAGTGCTTTCTAAATATTAACACCTAATTTTTTAAAGAAGATCTAAAGGCATTCTTAGATCTTTTGGAGCATGAATTCATACTTGGCATCATTCTTCACTGATTCTCTCCACTGACCCATCCTAAACTCAAGGTGCCCAAACAATATCTTGCCATATCAGGAAAGACCGTATAGCTAGATTTTACAATAGTAATTACAGATTTTTATTTTACTGTAAAAGATTTCTTAATCAAATTTAATCATTTTTAAAACTCTTAAAAAAGCATAAGGTTTTCAAACCATGACTTTCATTACAGAATCATTTTAACTTTTAGAAAAATAAAGATGATTTCTTTATAAAAGTTATGGATATAATACAAAAAAAGGACTAGTTTCATTTTAATAAGAAATAGTAGTATCAGCTGTTCAATACATGGTACAATCAGGCACTGTCCAAAAAGCCTAGAATATACATATCAATCAATTGTCAAACAATCTTTTGATTTAGATAAAATTATGCTCACTTTATACATAAGCAATAATATTACCCAAGTTAACTCTAACAGTTGTCAATGAATACTACCCCTTGGAAAGCCACTGTGATATTTGTAGCCCCAGAATATGAGCATCAATCTTTGACCTGACAGTTAAGGTTTATATCATCTTTAGAAATTCACAACCACTCAAAAGTCTTAATAGCTTCATCTGTAAAATAATAACATTTCCCATGTAAATCTTTATTTTTAAGTGCATTATAGTTGAAAAATGTAAAATGTAAAATTGTAATGCAAAAAATAAAATAAAATTCAAACACTGCTTTAAGTCTAATCTAGCAGACACTGCTAGTTATATTAGTTAGGATTCTCCAAAGAAACAGAACCAATAAGATGTACAGATAGACAGATAGAGATTTACTTTTAAGGAATTGGTTCATGTAATTGTGGGAGCTAGCAAGTCCAAAATCTACAGGACAGTTCAGCAGACTGCAGACCCAGGGAAGAGCTGATATTGCCATCTTGAGACCAAAGGCTCTCTAGGCAGAATTTCTTCAAGGGACTTCAGTCTTTCCTCTAAGACCTCAAACTAGTTGAATGAGGCCCACCCATATTATGAAAGGTAATCTTTACTCAAAGTCTACTGATTTAACTGTTAATCACATCTAAAAATTACCATCATAGCAACATCTAGAGTGGTATCTGACCAAACCACCAGGCACTATAACTTAGCCAAATTGACACATAACATTAACCATCAGAGTCCATCCTTTGTCAGTTTGGCACCATATGCATTACTTTAAATATCCTTATCCTCAAAACAAAAATAAAAACAAGGCCATACTTCCACCTAATATGCTACAGTTATCCTGTGTACATCGAAAACACACAAATGCTTCCCCCAGAAGAGTATGTAAAGTCCTTAGGTGATGATCACTCTTCTCCTCAATAGCCTGTAATTTAAATAAATGATTTAAACTTAATGAATATTATGTTATATAATAAGGGAATACGAGAAGGAAGAAAACACAGATATTGCCCCCTCCCCCCACCACACACATTTATAACAAAATAAGGAAGAAATACTTCTAACAATTACTGACCTTTACCCAGTAGAGTTACCCAAATCTTTATTCCTAAAAGGTCTGGGTTATTATTAGTCCTGCCTGAACTGAGCTGTAGTTTTCCACTGACTTTAATCAGAGGCATGGTGGTACCAAGGGATTCCCTAAGCAATTTCCTGTATTCCAGACATATTCTTCCTCATCTCCATGGTGGAATAGTAGTCTCATTCCTTCTTGATAATCAGAATCAATTATCCAGCCAGTACAGTAAATACTTCCCATGCCTGTTGATTCCAAGGCATAAGGAACCCAAAGTGGTCAGGTGGCAGTTTTAACTTCCAGTTCAATGAAAACATTTCTGTGTCTCCCAGTGGTAGCATTCCTCCCTCAAGAGCTAAGACTCTTCGAAGAGCAGAGTTTAAGATATGTGGACAAGAAGCTAAACTTTTACTATCAGACCATAAGGGGTAATGATGAGTAGTGCTATTCTAATTTTTACTCCTTAATTCCTGGATCCATAAATCCTGACTGGGAGAAACAGCACCATAGATTGAACACTGATTTAGAGTATGTACAAACTCCTAAAGAACCTTGCCACATACCTGCGAGGCACTGCCACCTAGCTAGCACTGTAACTCAATCTTCAAGAGGCCATTCCACCATTCTATCAAGCCAACAGCTTCAGCATAACACCAGTGGATTCCATGGTAAGACTAGTGAGCATGGGCCCATTAATGTGCTTCATTTGCTGTAAAATTAGTTCCTTGACCAGAATCAACACCATGTGGAATACCATGAGACTGTACAAGGCATTTGGTGAGTCCACAAATAGTAGATATGGCAGAAGCATTGCAAGCAGGGAAGGCAAATCTGTATCCAGTGTCTTTTCCAGTAAGAACAAAATTCTGACCCTTTCATGATACAAGTGGTTCTTCAATATAATCAACCCACCTCCAGATAGCTGGTTGATCACTCCAGAGAATGTCACCATATTAGAAATACAGTGTTGGTCTCTGTTGCTGACACATTGGACATTCAGCAGTGGCTATAGCCAGGTTGGCTCTGGTGAGTGGAAATCTTTGTTGCTGAGCTCAATACATATCCTCCAATTCTGCCACCACGTCCACTTTGTTCATGAGCCCATTGGGTATTGAGAAGGGTGGCTAGGGAAAGAGGCTAACTAGTATCCACAGAATGGGTCATCCTATCCATTTGATTATTAAAATTCGCCTCTGCTGAGGTTGCTCTTTGGTAAGCATTCACATAGGACACAAATATCTTCACATTTTTACCCATTCAGAGAGGCCCATCCATATACCTCTTCCCTACGTCTCCTTGTCATCGATTTTCCAACTATGCTTCCTTCCAAGTCCCTAACCATCTAGCCAAACCATTGGCCACAGGTCCTCAATTGATACACAATCGTGTATCTGACATTTTTTCTTCCAAGAAAAATGAACAACCAGATAGACTGCTTGAAGTTCTGTCCACTGGGAAGACTTCCCCTCACACTGCCCTTCAGGGATATCCCAGAAATGAGCTATAGCACTACAGCTCTTTACTTCCAGGTGATGCCTGCCTATTGTACAGAACCATTGTAAATGAGATCCAAATTTTCTCTTTCTCTATCAACTGATCATAGAGAACTCCCCATAAGGTACAGGTACAGGCTGAGAGAGTTACAGTAATTTAATAGGAGAGGGACTGTGGGGATTTGGGTCACTTCTTGATGGAATCTACTTGTGCCTTCAGAGTCTGTTCAAGCCTAATCCTATAAGCACTACTTGCATTTAATGATGAAGTATTACTGTGCACCCCAACCTTTATGGCTTGATGGGTCAGACAATATTCAGTTTATGATGGGCATCTCAGGTCACCTGGTAACTTAGTGGCCCATAGTCAGCATTCTGTTTCTAAGGCCCAATAGCAAACCAAAAGCTGTTTCTCAAAAGGAGAGTAGTTATCCACAGAACATGACAGGGTTTGCTCCAAAATCTGAAGATTCTGAACTGTTATTCATCTATAGGGACCTATGAAAGGCCCCAAACAAAATCCTTATTTGCAACTGAAGCACCACTGGATCTACTGGATCATATGGCCCAAGTGGCAGAGCAGCTAGGCATAGCAGACCCTTCTCTTGTTCTAGGCCCCAATCAAAACTAGTGGCTTTTTGGTCACTTGGTAAATAGGCTGGAGTGACACACCCAAATGAGGAATATGTTGCCTTCAAAATCCAAAGAGGATCACTACTTATTATATCTCTTTTTTGGCTACTGGAGTAGCCAGATGAAACAACTTATCCTTCACCTTAAAATGACTTGACTTGCCCCACACCACTAGATCCTTAGAAATTTCACTGATGTAGAAGACCCCTGAATTTTTGTTTGATTTATTTCTCATCCTCTAACATGCAAATGTCTTACCAACAAGTCTAGAGTAGTTGCTACTTTTTGCTCAAAATGTTCAATCAGCATAATGCCATAATGTTAACATAATGAGTTAGTGTGACATCTTGTGGAAGGGAAAAGCAATCAAGATTCCTGCAAACTAAATTATGCCACTAGGCTGAATACTTGATATATCTCTAAGATATGACAGTGAATGTGTTTTGTTGGCTTTGCCAGCTGAAAGCAAACCACTCTGGTGGTCTTTACTAACAGTAATAGAGAAAAAAAATCATTTGCCAGATCAATAACCACATACCAGGTACTAGAGGATGTGTTAATTTTTTCAAGCAATGAAATCACATCTGGTACAACAGCAGCAACTGGGGTTACCACCTGGTTATGCTTACAATAATGCACTGCCATTCTCCAACATTCATCTGCTTTATGCAGGGGCCAAATAGGCAAGCTGAACAGGGACGTGGTGGAATCACCACCCCTGCATCTTTCCAATCTTTGATGGTGGCACTAATTTCTGCAATACTTCCAGAAATGAGTAATTGATCTTGATTTACTATTTTCCTAGATGGAGGCAGTTCTAGTGGCTTCCACTTGGCCTTTCTCACCAAAATAGCCCTCATTCCACAGATCAAGGTACCACCGTGGGGATTTTCCAGTTGTTTAGTACGTCTATTCCAATTATGCATTTCAGAGCTGGAGAAATAACCAAAGTATTGGCTAAGAGACCCACTGGACCCACTATGAAATGAATCTGAGCTAAAATCTCCCCTCCATAAAC
Organism: Camelus bactrianus; assembly: GCF_048773025.1. Classification (NCBI taxonomy): domain Eukaryota; kingdom Metazoa; phylum Chordata; class Mammalia; order Artiodactyla; family Camelidae; genus Camelus; species Camelus bactrianus. The sequence continues at coordinate 36,071,806 of NC_133539.1, forward strand.
TCCTACTCTGACCGGTAGACCACAGTGGCATTTTGGATCTCCTGCAAATAGTGTCAGTTCAGAGCCACTGTCCAGTAATCCCTGAAGAGCCTAATTATTTCCCTTTCCCCAATGCACAGTCACCCGGTAAAAGGCTGTAGATCCCTTTGGGGAAGCCTGGGAGAAAGATTAACTGTATAAATTTTTGTCAGTACAGCTGAGTTTTTACTCAAGGGGATTCAGCCTCCTCTTCAGTCAAAGGGTTCTGGGTCTGTAAACCAGCTCAAGTCTGGGAATTGATTTAGGAGCCATAACTCCCCATTTTTATGATTCAAGCTAGACTTTTACTTACTTGGCCTACAACTTTTCTGCTTATATAAACTAAGTGAAAATTTAGTATACTTCCCATCTATTTCACTTCTAGGAACACTTTGATTCAACTAGCCAATGACATAAAACTGTTATCATTCAGACTAATCTGATAAGTGCTTTGACTCTGCTGTTCATTATTATAACCACACTCACCTTGATTTTGGTGATTAATTGTTGCCACTTGGCTTTTGCCACCCCAAGATCCAACAATCTTCATTGCATTTCGGTTTCCCAGTTAATTTCCCACTATAATCTCTGACCCACAGAGTTACCAGAAGCTCTTCAAAGATGCTAGATGTCACCAAGATTTATTTCTCATAGTTGTGGTGAAAGATGTGTTCTCTAGACCCTCCTAGGGTGGATGAGCAGGTCTTACATGATAAGTCCACTCTTACATTCTCATCTCTTCAGGAGACCTCAGTCTTTTATCCCAAGGTCTTTGATTGCATGAGGCCACCCACATTACGAAAGGAAATCCACCAAAGTCTACTGATGTAAATGTTAGCCACATCTAAAATATGCATTCATAGCAAAATTGAGACTTGTGTTTGACCAAACAACTAAGCACTTCAGCCTCGCCAAGTCAACACATAAAATTAACCATCATACTAACCAATGTCTATTTTTATTTTCTTTTTTTTAAATCAACAGAACCTAGATTTTGTCAAGGACAGCAATAAACAATTATGTACTTCAGCCTCTCTTCTATTTCTGACCAATGAGATTTCAGCAGAACTCTCTTAGGATGAATTCCAGGAAAACTGTAAAGTGCAAGACTAAGCTGGCACATAATTTTGTCATTTTTCCCTCACCCATCTTCATGCCAGGAATACAGAAACTACATGTAGGGGATGAGGAAGAAGGAATCATCTTTTGAAATACAAGATGACAATGTTAAGAATAAATGCCTCACAACACTCCCAAACTTATTCTATGAAGCCACCATTACCCTGATACCAAAACCAGACAAAAACACGACCAAAAAAGTAAATTATAGGCCAATATCTATGATGAATATAGATGCAAAAATTCTCAACAAAACATTAACAAACAATCCAACAACACATAAAAGAGATCGTACACCATGACCAAGTTGGATTCATCTCAATGTCACAAGGATGGTTCGACATGTGAAAATCAATCAGTGTGATATACCACATTAACAAAAGAAAGGACAGAAACTAAATGATCATATCAATAGATGCAGAAAAAGCATTTGATAAAATCAACATCAATAAAAATTCTTACCAAAGTGGGAATAGAGGCAACATATCTCAACATAATAAAAGCTATTTATGACAAACCCACCACTCAACATTGAAAAGTTGAAAGCCTTCCTGCTAAAATCTGGAATAGGACAAGGATGCCAACTTTCACCACTTCCATTCAACACTAATTGGAAGCCCTAGCCATAGCAATCAGATGAGAAAAAGAAATAAAAGGGATCCAAATTGGAAGAGGAGAGGTAAAACTATCACTATACACAGATGACTTAATACTATATTTAGAAAACCCTAAATACTCCACACAAAAACTACTACAGCTGATAAACAAATTCAGCAAGGTAGCAGGTTACAACATTAACACACAGAAATCTGTTGCATTTCTCTACACTAACAATGAAATATCAGAATAGGAAAATTAAAAAAAAATCTCTTTAAAATCACATCAAAAGTAAAATAAAATAAAATAAAATACTTAGGAATAAACTTGACCAAGGAGGTGAAAGACTTAAATGCTGAGGATTGTAAAGCATTGATAAATTAAATTAAAGGTCATTTAAAGAAATGGAAAGATATCTCATGCTCTTGGATTGGAAGAATTAATATTGTTAAAATAGCCATATTACCCAATTACAGATTTCATGTAATCCCTATTAAAATTACCCAGAACACTTTTCACAGAACTAGAACAAATAATCCTGAAATTTATATTGAATTACCAAAGACCCATACTTGCCAAAGCAGTGCTAAAGAAAAAACTAAGCTGGAGGCATAACCCTCCCAGACTTCAGACAATACTACAGAGCTACATTAATAAAAACAGTGTGGTACTGGCACAAAAGCAGACATACAGATCAATGAATCAGAACAGAGAGCCCAGAAATGAACCTACACACTTACGGTCAATTAATCTTAGACAAAGGAGGCAAGAATATACAATAGAGAAATGACAGTCTCTTCAGCAAATGGTGCTGAGAAAGCTGGACAGCTGTACATAAACCAATAAAGTTGGAATACTCCCTCACATCATACACAAAAATAAAGTTAAAGTGGCTTAAAGATTTAAATGTAAGACAAGACACTATAAGCCTTCTAGAAGAAAATATAGGTAAGACCGTCTGACATAAATCTTAGCAATGTTCATCTAGGGCATTCTACCAAGGTAATAAAAATAAAAGCAAAAACAAACAAATGGCACCTAATTAAGTGTATCTGATTTTTTCACAGCAAAGAAAACCATAAGCAAAACAAAAGGCAACCTATGGTTGGGAGAAAATATTTGCAAATGATATGACTGACAGGGCTAAATTTCTAGAATATACAAACAGTACACACAACTCAATAACAACAACAAAAAAAGCAACCTAGTCAAAAAATGGTCAGAAGACCTAAACAGATGTTTCTCCAATGAAGACATACAGATGGTCAACAGGCATGTGAAAAGATGCTCAATATTGCAATTATACAGAAATGCAAATCAAAACTTCAATGAGGTATCACCTCACACTGGTCAAAATGTCCATCATTAAAAAGTTCATAAACAGTAAATGCTGGAGAGGATGTGGAGAAAAGGGAATCCTACTATACTGTTGGTGGGAATGTAGTTTGGTGCAGTCACTATGGAAAACATTATGGAGATTCCTTGAAAAACCAAAAAACAGATGTACCATAAGATCCAGCAATCCCACTCCTGGGTATATCTCCAGAGGAAACTCTAATATGAAAAGATACATGCACCCCTATGTTCATAGCAGCACTATTTATAATAGCCAAGACATGGAAGCAACCTAAATGTTCATCAACAGATTATCGGATAAAGATGTGGGCTATAAACTGACTATACTTCAATAAAATATATATATATTAAATAAATAGATAAATAAATAAAAGATCATGTCATATGTCTGTTCTAAACCTTGTCATGATCTCTCATTTTACTCAGAGTAAAAGCAAAACTTTTATAATCCTAACAAGGCCCCAAAAGATTTACCCCCAACCTCCATTATCACACTGACATCACTTCTTGGGTCAGTTAGTTACTGCTACAAGACAAATACCTCAAAATTGTCTTAAACAACACTTTGTTAGTTCTCATGAACCTAATGGTCAGCTGTCCAGTGTTCACTGTCAGCTGGTGGGTTCCCTAGGGCGGTCTAGCCTAGGATGGCCTCAGGCCGATGCCTCAGATCTGTTCCATGTGGTCTTTCATCCTCCCTGGGATAGTGGCATGCAGTGGCAGGGTTCTAAGAGAAAGGGAAAAAGCTTTTACTAGCTCCCTGGAATCAAGTTCACTGCCATCCCATTGCAAAGCAAGTCATATGGCCAAAACCAGGGTCAGCATTGAGAAGCACTATCAAACAGTATAAGGACCAAAAGACAAATTGTGGTCATCAGTGAAATCAATCATTCACACTTTTTACAGACAAAGCCCCAACTATACTGACTTCCTTGCTGTTCTATGAACACTACAGAGCCATTCCTTCATTAGGATCTTAGCTGTTCCTTATGCTGAAACTGGTCTTTGCCAGATATTGACTTGGCTAACTCCATCACTTCTTCCAAGTTTTTGTTAAACTTCTCCCTGATGAACCCTACCTCCCACCCTAATTAATAAGGCAATCCACCACAATCCCTCTACTTGTTCTATTTTTCTTTGTCTATAACACGTATGAATTTCTAACATAATGTTATATATTTTGTTTCTTATATATTATAATTTTTGTTGTTATTATTTCTTGTCTCTCACCCTCTTCAGTAAAATATAAGATATGATCTTTGCCTAAAATAACTTGTTAAATAAACTGCATAATCAGATTTCTGCTTCTGTAACTTAAATACAAGAAATATGAATTCTGTGTACATCACAAAGTGTACAACAATCAGGAAATAAGTATGGAATACACTATAGTAAATATAAGAGTTTTCTTCAGAAACTTCAAAATCTCTTAAAACAGATAGCCTCAATATCAGAGCAAATCACAGCAGGTGCAAGCCAAGGATGTGGAAGCCAAAAAAGATCATTTCACCCAACCTTCTTATTCTACTAATGAAGATAATTAAGCCCAAGGAAGTTAAGCGTATTGAAAAATGCTGAAAAGTCAATTAAGGACAAAACCAAAATTAGAATCAAATCTTCTAATTACCAACATTACATTCTTTCTACTTTCTCAAATCAACAAAATCACTGCTCAAACAGAATTTATAACAACCGAAGTGTAAAAGAAGAAATTTCAAACATTATTGAGTATTTTAAAATGTCAGGCTTTAAAATTAAGCTTGCAGTTTCTAATTTCACCAAATTGAAATCCTATAGTCTGATATATTTGTTTCTCAAAAACAGCATAGATGACTAAGGTTTAGTGGCTCTGAATGTAAACCTCTAACGAGGTGAGAGACGCCATACTGAATCTAAATCTACAACTTTATAGAACTAAATAATTGGCCCCTGCCAGTCTATGGGAATTTCATTTCCCGAACTGAAATAAGCACGGTAAAAGCAACTACCAAGAGAGGGAAAGATTATATCAACCAATGATGTGAAGGAAGGAGAAGCTGTCTCTATAAGGGAATACTTTAGTCTACTTTGCTATTGAATAGTTTCAAAAAAAATTTTTTTCCGTTTAAACAACAGGGAATTAATTCAGTCAGGAGAAAAGCATCTATTAATTGTGGTCATGCTTTTACAGACTAAATTTTGCCAGTGGACTGTAACTCTCCCACAGAGTTTTACAGAACAAGAACCTGGGTCAGTGTTTTATATGACTGGCCTCTCCTAACAACAAAGAAATGCGATACTCCCGCCTTGCTGTAACTGAAGACAAAGAAGTTAATAATTTTGTAGCAAAGTTTATAATTTTCTTTCCCAGGCATTTTGCTCTTTTGGTCTTGTGATTCTTTCCCTACTTTAATGTTATAGCTAATTGAGATATATTTCTATCTGATGAAGGCTGAATGAATCTTCCCTAGTGAAAACTGTATACATTTATAGCTAATATGTCCATATACTTAATTCCCACTTCACTGGTAATGAATCAGTTATTAGGTTTTCTATATGAATTGGCAACAAAAAGTTCATAAAGCTAATCATTTAAATGTCAATATTTATATAGTTTTAAAAACTAGACAGTTTATTTCTCTGCTTTACATCAATTAAAGAAATATTCTTATACTCAGCAACCAATATGTCTATTCTTTAAAATAAAATTAGAATTTGAGTACCATCTGTAAATTCTCTCACAGTGAAAGTTAACTACATTAGTATTAAACTGATTTATTAAAACTTGAAATGTTATAGTAAGAAGACATGAAGAATCTTTCAAACTCGTATCAGATTGGTCTCATTTTCAAAAAAAACACTGCCCATGTATTCAATGTAATTTGGTTAACTAACTGAAATGGTAGAATTCTTTATCCTCACTATTGTATGAGCATGTTAAACTGTCTTTTCAGGAGTAAAAACAGTTTATGATAGTTATTTTCTAAATTTTAAAAACTACCAAAATTCTCTTATTTTCACAGCAGTATGCATTTTTTATTTGAAAAACTTTACTTCCATTCCAGGTATTTCAAACCTTATTTAAATGCAAATAGTATTCTGAAATATTTTTCCTTCAACATACAATTGGAGACATAAGCTGTTTAATTTTAAAAACTGATAAGCAATTTATCAGCTGGAGATTTTTGTTAAATTCATGACCTTCCTGGAACTACTTTAATTCAAATATATTTCACATAATATAAATAAAAATAATGTATTACATTGAAAGGAAGGTGATGCAATGACTCGCCAAAATGCCAAAAATCTGAACATGGTTTTATTCTCAGAATTATGGCAAGTTTCTTCTTTATGCCAGGAGCCTCAATAGATAATTGATAATATTCCAGGAAGAGAGTAGATGCAAAAATATTGCAGAAGATAGTGTGATTCCTCAAGAAAGAAAAATATCTCTAACATCTTTTAATCATGCATGAATTATGCATATAGCAACGCTAGAATTTTGCTAAACGTTTGAACATTCCCCCAGCCATATTTTCTCCTAGCGCCAGCAATGAATACATCTATGTTTAATATAAAAATCCTCCTAAATTCACAGACAGGATTTTTTTAATTATTTAACTTCTTAGTTCTTAAAAAAGGGAGAAACTCTCTTCTCTTTAACAGAGTGAATTATTCTAAAAAGTAAAAATAATAAAAAATATGACAGTATAACCAAATCAGTTTTCAGTTTTGCCTCTAAAATTTGAGAAGCTTTAGCAGCATGAGAAAATAGTGCAAGTTCTGACTATGTGTTTTCTATATCTCTCTATTTCTATAGTCTGGAACTAAAAATGCTAAGATGGCCCATTACAGACTAGAAACATAGAACAGATTTCCATTCCAAAAGGGCAGTACTGAAAGCATATCTTCAAAAAATAGAAGTCTACAAACCTGGGTCATCTGGTCAACCTTGCCCTACAGCACTTCACACAAAATGCAATTTATTCTTTAAATTGAATAACAGCCTCACAAGAGAATAACACTATAAAAATAGACAATACTGCTGCCCTGTAGGACCTCAATATTTCTTGCTGCCAAATAAGAGAAAGTACTCAAAGAGAGAAGAGAAACCCATAACTACAGTGGGAAATAATTTTTAAGTATGTATTTCTCTATAAACAAGTAGCAAGAAAAGTGAGAGAGAAAGAAAATAAACTCAACAAACTGTTTCAGTGAGGAACTATCAAATTATAGGAGAAGCAATAATCTTCAGGACAATAAGCCCACTATTTTCATAATGAAGGGAATGTGATGCTTGGCATCTTTAGGACAATAAGGAGAGGAAAAAAATATTTAAAGATTTTCATACTTTTTTATTTTAACTGTTTTAAAAAGAAAGTTTTATGTCCTACAATACAGGGAAAAGACAATCACCAAGTAACAGAGTATTTCCATTTCATTGGGCTTGATAGTACTCTCAATAATGGTAAATTCAGGAACTAACAGTTGGAATTAATGATTATAAAGTCTTATATTCTAGCATTACTGTTTGCGGATGCAGAGCAAACCACTGCCCCCAAGACTGGAGAGACAAGCAAATACAAGGAGTCACAGCTTAGTGAACCACTCAAAGCCCCCTCAGGAACCAGTGCTGGAGTAGGAAAACTTGAACCGCAACTGACAAATTGCTGGAGACTCAGTGCAAACAAGTCTGAGAGTTAAAAACTCCATGTTTTGTGAGTTTTACCTCCAGGAGCTCAACCAACTTCTCACTGTAAATATCAGGGAAAAATTCTCCCATGCTTCCACGACAAGGAAATGTTTTGAAATATACGAGAACAGTATGTTCTTAACAAAGCCTGACTTCAGGGAAAATTTTCAATCAGAACCTAATCTGACAGGGGTTTTATCGGAGCCTAACTAACCTGCAGTGAGGAAAATACCCAACTCTGGCCCACCTGAGCCATCTCGTTTCACCTAAGAGGGAAGAAAAAAGACTGAGAAACACTTGTGAATTTCACAGTCCAGCAGCACAAACAGGTTCACTAAAAGTCATGATAAATCTTTCCCTCATTCTGTGATACTTTTTTTGACATTTACAAATACAATAAATTTATTAGAAAGCTACCAAGAAAAGGAGGAAAAATCTTTGTATTTGTGTGTATGTGTATTGTGTTTATGTCTCAGGAGGTGGGGGTGAAGTGAGGAAAAGACATTAGAATAAAGCTATATAGAAGAACACATATTTAGCTAAGAAGGAAATGAAAGTGATACTAAATCTACCACTCAAGTAGATAAAGCTTCAACCATCTTCACAGGAAATAAATGAATAGTGCTAATAGCTGAATCCAATTTACAAGGCACTAAACGGATCTTATAGGAGAAAGGGAGATAATTAATCTTCAGCTAGAACAATGAAAGATCAGCTGCAGTATTATCACAGTGCCACATTCCAAGACTCTGGAGGTGCTTTGCCTTCCAATGTATTAATCAAAGACTATCCAGAATTAGGATGTTTAATTATTTGCAAGGATTCTTTGTATTTTTTAATCTCTGCTTGAAGCCACTGATTATTGTACATAAAAAGTTTTCCTTTCTTATTATCTACTGTACTGAGACTATAAGAGCAATATTAGTAGCCTCTGAGTATGGAAATGAAATATGTGATTTCAAAATTATTTAACAAAGCTATAGTTCTCATGACTATTTCATAGATTAGGTATTTGATTTCAAATTCAATACAGCTATAGGTTTTTGGTGATTCCTTGAGTATTTGGTCTATATTTTTTGGATCTTAGAATTTTAAAGAAATAGTTTTACTCCACTTTCAGTTGATTCAAACAAAAAAGCAAAAATCCAAACATCAGTTCCATTTTTTGCAGGAGATTTCAAACATGAGTAACACTGGCAATGAAGAAAGCTTTGTGCAATCTATGCCATTTAACAAATGCATCAAATGGAATGGGAAAGTGAAAGCTCTAAACATTAATACAAGTACATTCTTCACCTTGTAATACTGAACAAGTTTACTGTTATAAATGTCTACCATTATCAAAGTGGCATCATCATCAAAATGGCATCGGTTGGCCACTTTTCCAATGAACAAGTATTAACACCAGTGTCATTTTTTTCTGCTCCTCTAACATGTACACTTTGTCATCCAGTTCTAAAAGACAATGTCCAAAGTCTCTAATATCGTCCACTCCTTTCTATTGGCTTGACTATACCCCTCATATATTTCTCAAGTATGGCTACATTTGCCTTTTAACTGTCTCCTTAACTCCAATTCTTTCTCATATTTATTTTATAATAGTCAAGAGGTTCTTACCATATGTAGATTGATCATGACATACTCTTATTTATAAATCTTCAAGGTTTTCTTTTTACCCTGGAGATAAAGCACAAACTCCTTAGTATAGCAGTCACAACTGGCCATAGGTTGGCCCACCCCACTTACTTATCCAGTTGTATCTCCTAATGCCACTCTCTCATCTGTGATTTATTTCAGTCAGGTCACCAAATGTTTCTTGAAATACCCTGTAGATGTTTGAGTTTACTCACACTTCTTTCTTTGTAGAATTCCTTTCCCCTTCCTGCCTGCATTACTCTTGGAAAACTTGCACTGCACTATCAAGACCTGAATAAGGACACATGCTCTTTATCTGACTCCTACCAGCTCCCCAGAGGCAGTCCCTTATCTGAAGTGCCATCATATCAACACAGATATTGCATCAATTACTTTACAAGCCTTCTCCCTCGCTTTGGTATGCCCAAAACAAACAGCACATTGCAGGTCCTAATAAATACACGCTGCATTAATTAATGAATTCTCCCTTATTAGCCGGTCAGCATGCCCCAACCACTGGCAAGCTGAGCTACCAGTGGCCCTTCACTTTCGTACTCACATGCCCACCTCCAGCAGGCTCACTTTCTTCTTATTCTTCTCCCATGGCAGACTCTATTCTAATCCATATTTTTACTGAATGAAAGTTAACTGGAGTCCCAATTTATCCCTCCAGTTAAATAAATTGGGAATGTGGGATTGGCAGATACAAACTACTATGTATAGAATAAACAACAAGGTCCTACTGTATAGCACAGGGAACTATACTGTAGTAACCTATAATAATATATGAAAAAGAAAAAAAGTAACTGGAGTAATATTTTGGTCAGAATATAAAAGAAAAGGTCATTACTTTTAAGAAGTAGTTTTTAGAAGACAGTTGTCCAGGAACTTTTAGCATTTCTGCACAACTTGCAAACAAAGACACTTGCTGCCCTTTTGTTCCAAATAATCTTTTCAAGTATGTTTTCATAGAAAAGAGCCTTGGAAGATGGTATCTCCCTTCAAACAATGCAGGTTTATTGACTGTCCAGTATAAAAAGATAATGGCTTCCTCCAGGGAAAAGGTTGGCCAGATGTGCTTGCAGTGCACAGTAAAAGAGTCAGGTTCCCTAAGCTCAGTGTTCCTCGGATGTGGCATAAATCATCACCCTGGGACTTGGTGGGGTTGGGGGTAAGGTCCACCACTGCAAACGTGACGTTTTGTGTTCCCTGCTGTGCTGTGAGTGATAAAGTCCCTAGTTTCTGACTTGGAGTCTCCTGTCTTCCTCCAGCTTCCATAAAAGTATGCCAGGCTAACTAGTATTCCTCATCAATGCAGATGAGATTCTGACAGAGCCATGACTTTCTGGAAGAAAAAGAATAAGGCCTCATAGGCCTATTTAGTGATATGAAAAAACTCCCTGGAACGTAGAGAGCCTAGGAGTGTGGGGAGTTGAGAAGGAGGAAGTATCTCCTACTGAGCTACTTGTTAATGAATATTTAGTGATTGATGAAGGTAGGAATCAAGCTGTTCCAATAGTGATGTGACTGTTGGCCACTGTCCTCCAGGCAGGAGCAGGTAAGGATATTATCATGACAAGGGGGCAGAAAGCATCGCAACTCTGGCTGAAAGTCAATATGGTTACAGCTATGAGTCAAAGAGTCCCTCCACCTAAAATAGGACTTGCCACCTGATACAGATATTGGGCAGGTCAAAAATATTAAAGATCCTGTCAGTTAAGCCATGCACCGTTCTAGGGCCACTTGAAACCAAAAGTAAATGTGCCATGCTTACTGGCATGAAATCATTCTCTCCCTTGATGCACGCTGTCCTTCTATCCTCCCCTCCTCCCTCTACCTCAACCTTAGTTGCTCTATGGTGAAAAATGATTAGGGGTGGGTTGAGGTTTTCCCTTCTTCATCATATACCTGAAACCATATGCACCTGTACAAGTACACTGGGAAACTTCAGAGACAGGAGGGACTCAAATGTTTATGGCTGTGTTGGATATAGGCACCCAATTCACAATCCTACACAGTCCTGCAGAGCAAGAAGATAATCAAATTCAACTGTTGCTATTTGGACAGAGTTCATAGTGAGGCGGAGAAATCTGATGTGATTTTGTAGGTGGATCCTATGGGGCCAATTCCATGTACTCTGCATATTCAAATGTAGAGACATCAACATTTGACTGTACAGTAGGACTGATGTGTTGTATGTTTGTACTTCACCATCCTGGAAGTGCCACAGTGGCTTCCCTCAATCAAGGAACAGTTAAATGTAAAGAAATGTTAGTGGGACAAACTCCCAGGCAACTTCCTACCAGTGGGTGGGTCAGGAATTAGTATACACACCTCCACCCTCTAATGTCCAAAGCTTTCACTATGTTGATGATGTCCTGTTGGCTGGGAAGTCAGAAGCCCTAGTCTCTATGACCCTTAATGTAGTATTACCATACCTCTTCAGCAGGAGTGGCTCATAAATCCTGAGAAAAACATGTACCTGCATGCAAATTAGTTTCTTGGGACTATATAGGTAGATTCACAATACTCAGTGCCCTCCAAAAATCAAAGGAAAACTGTTGTCTCTTTGGAACCCCCACAACCAAAAAGGAGTCCCACACATTACTGACACTTTAGGCTCTGGGGCAGTATTATCTCATTTGGACATTCTACTTGACTCTTTGTATCAGCTACCCACAAGTCAGCATTCTGCCTTCAGTTCTGCTACCAACTGCAAAGTTAGCAGAATTCATAAGACCACCCTCACTTGACACCAGTTATAGGTTCAGTGGCCCCCAAGACCATGCTTATGTTCAATAATTCACTTGAAGGACTCACAGCACTCACTGAAAGCTATTATAATTACTGTTTATTACAGGGAAAGGATATATACTAAACTAGCTAAGGGAATAAGTGTATATGGTAGAGTCCAAGAAATTCCCAAAATATGGAGCTTCCAGTTGTCCTCTCCCCAGAGTCATGGTGTTACTTTCCCAGAATTGTCTGTGATAATAGGCATGGTGCATTATCAACCAGAGAAGCTCAACTGACCCCTGGTGTTTCAGAGTCTTTATTGGCACTTGATCACACAAACTTGGTTGTCCCCTTAGGAGACAGACTGAGATGGCAAGATCCAAAGCCTCCACCCTAAATCGCACTGTGGCTCAAAGCCCACAGGTAAACAAAGATATTTTTATCACTAAGACATTCCAAGGGCTTGGAGATTACTTCTCAGGGATGAAGGACAGATTGTACCTCTCTTTTGGATCCTCTTCAGATTTTATTGCAAAATCTATTCAACAATTGGTTGAGAGTCTAGATACTTAATGGACCTTCCACATTCCCTGACATCTCCAAGAATCTGGTGTTACTTAGTTTCAGAATTACCATTTCATAAACAACCCAAAGAATTTCCTGTCTTTAGCTTTCTGATCTTCTCCTTATCCACACACCTTGGTGAAATAGTTTGGTCACTGAATGTGACCATCTCAGAAAGGAAATAATACTCTCAGCCATTTCCTGGTTAATGATGATGACCAAACTGTTGGAGTAGTATAGAGACCTGTTTTGAAAATGTGAGATTCTATTCTGACCATTTCTGGGCATGAGGCTACTTTCTTCCTCCTAAGGGCAACCTCAGGCTGACTAGGTTGTCACACCTTCTTGGTGACTGCTAAGCCAAAATGGGGCCTAGAGATTCAAACTCAATTCAGGTTCAGCCACTTGGATCTCCTGTTGGCTTGACACAGTCTTAGATCATAAGGATACTGACCATTTGGTAGTCTACTGCTCACTGAGTCTTCCTACAGTAATCCACACAGGCCAAAATGAGGTACATAATAGCTACCTGTAACTTTTATATAAATGCCCTTGCTGCTCTTGTAACTAATCATTTTGGACAAAAAGACTGGGCATAAATAGGGGGTGACAGGTAAAAGGTGAGTTTATAGCTACTAAAATGGACACATTGATTTTGTGGAGATGAATGAAGAGCAATAATCTTAGCACCTGAGGAGGCAATACCTTGGATGCCAGGAAGAATGAGTAAGAAGGAAAATTCACAATCATTCTCTTTCAGAACATCCTATGGAATCTTCCGCGTGAAATAAAATGCCTCAGGGCAGCTCTTCAAAACTTAACATTAGTGACTTAAAGTCAACTGAATCCCAGGTCAGCCATCCATCCTCTTCCAGAGGAGTCTGACTATGATTTGACTGTCATTTCTCTTAATGTTCTCAAGATGACTATCTGAAAAAGCACTGGATGGTCCTAACTCCAAAAATACCTCTGAGGTCTTTCCCTACCCTGATTCCTGGTCATTCTGTTGGGCAGAGGAATGCCAACCAGTTGGTAGTGTGGGAAAAGCAACAGTCCCTCTAAAAATAAGGAACAGAGTCAATTATTCAAACTGAACTTAGATCCCTATAGCCTATAATCCAGCCAGGTGGCTACACTGGAAGCACTCTCAACCTGTGCCCCCTGACTAATGTAGGTTCTATTTGAGGGGCCCACTGACCATAAACAACACTTTCTTTCCAGGGACACCCTCAGGACAATATTTTTATGAGGAAGCCAGTCATAAACACAACTCCTTCCTAAAAACATGGTTGCTTGCACCTCAGTCATGGTCATAAAAGACCTTCAGTGTTGAAGGAAATACTACTTCAAGCCTGAAAGGCATCAGGTCAGCCTGAACTCACTGACCAGGGTTGATAATGTATGTGAGACGTGACCTGGATTTCTCCTTTGCAGAACAAAGTGGAGGCTGAGCAATCTCTAGTACATCTTTCTGTACCTGGCTTAATTCTGCAAGCCAAGTGGAAAAGTCAATACAGAAACTTAAGGAGAAACCATCCAGCTTTCCAAGGGATACCCTAATGGTTCTGGAGGGATGACATGGTTGAGGTAAATAATGCTTGTTAGCCCCAACCTTCTACTTAGAGTCTTGCTGGGAATAGCCTTAAATAAATGCTGTATGAGACAAACCAAATGGTTCCAGTTTCTACTGGATTAATTAGAGTGTTGTACTCGTGGAAATATCTGCCATAGCAAAGATGATGTGGAAACAAGGAATTGCAATTATCTGGAGATAATTCCCATGGATATCTCACATTTCTGCACATTCTGTGAGCAAAAACACTATCACTAACTACAATTTTTTTCTAAATTCTTTTCAAGGATATCTACACAGCAAATAGCCTTGTCAGATAAAGCCAATGTCTCCCTCCGAGACAAAGTAAACAAACCCTCAAATATAATAAAGATAATGTCCCCTTACAGGGCAAAGGTTACACAGGTCTGCTTGCAGCTTATTATAAAATATTGGGGTTCATTAAGCTTGGGGTTCCTCAGATATGATGCAAACCTACTACATACACAGCATCCCCTCAGGTCATTTTGCATCTCCCTACCATGAGACTTAGGGGAAGAGGGGACTGACACATACATGAAGCTCATGCTGCTTGCTGTGCTGGGAGTAACAAGTCCTTTGTCTCTGACACAGAAGTCTCATGTTTTCTGCCAGAATTCAGGCTAAAAACTTTACTTTCAAGTAGTGTAAAACCTCTCTCAGACCCTTTACAATTCTTGATGGTATTTTGACATTTTTAAAGCAAATTTCTGTAGATAGCATGAGAGATGGGGAGAAGTCCAAAATGAGGGGGAAAACTGCATACAATTTCCATAAGTGTTCACTGTTAATTTGATCATTTATTTTTTCCTCAGGGATAAATTTCCCCTCTCAATTAAGCAGAGACATACACAAGAACATAGTTCTATTAAGCCTCCAACTGGAAATATATATATATATATATATATATATATGTATGTATTTTCTTTATTTAATTTGCAACTTAATTTAGACAGGTAGCCCTTAGACTCATAGGTGGATTTTGAGAAATTAGTATTTTTCTATCAAAATATTAAGATATAAATAACAGAGTAGCAATTGTTTAGAAAAATACTTTTTAAAAGTCATCATTGAAATGGGTTATCATTCTTAGCCTATTACTTTGCCGGCTGAGCTGTACAAAATATGTGTCTATAATGAACCATTCGTACAATTCCAGAAATACTAGAGAAGGAAATACTATAAGCAGCATCCAGTTCCATGGCAGTTACACTGGACCTCATGAGTGCTGTAGATTTTTGCATTATGTGCAAACATGTGGTCATTTAAAATGTTCTCTCTATGTATATGCCTGCTTTGAGGGTACGAATATGCTAGTATATAATATGAGTAAATAAAAAGTTACGCTTTAAGATCATCCATGAAATTATTTATAAAGCGCTTGTAATCTGGATCTTTTCTACAATTGCTGCCAGTTGAAAATGTGCTTCATCCTTTCTGGAATGGATTGCAGGGATATACACTCTGGGACATTTGAGTATAAAGGCCCAAAGGGGACATAGGCCTTGGGAACAGCTGTTTTGGGGGCCTGACTCCTTGTAAATATTAAATCTAATTTTTCCCAATTACAGCCAGCACATATGGATGTAATACTAGTAGGGGCATCTCATTTAATAACATCAATATAGTTAATATATTTGGGTTCATTTAAAGTTTATAGTCAGAACAACATAAGCACAAGGGTTTAAACTTATCATGTCTGCTAGCTGGCAAACATCCAGGTTAGATAATTCAGTTGGTTGCTGTTTTTGTCTCAAATGAGTTTTATAATTGGTTCTTATTGTTACAGAATAGAGTCAGAAATATTCCACAAATAATGTTCAAAGAATATTTTAAAATACAGAATAAGATGTCATTATATATTCTTATGAAAATGCTTCATGTTATTTTAATTAAATTTCAACATTATAAAATTACTTAACTTCTTAAATTCTTACTAAATTTATAAATACAAAAATAGTAATGTTTAAAAATCAGAATTTTTAAGCTTAGTATTAGTTACGAAGTTTTGAAGGATCATTTTGCCATGACATTATAATTGAGAGTTCTTCTTTTTTCAGTACAATTCATGAATTTTAAAGTATGAATTATTTGTCACCAAATGTATATGTTTGCAATAGATATGTAAACTAAAACTTAAATTCATTTTATTAATGGGTATTTATTTATGAAGTCAAAAGTTAAGTGACTCCACCATTTTTAACCTGATTATAATTAGGTCTAATGAGTTGCCGAATTTCCTATAAGAAAAAAAAAAGAAAAAGTGCATAAAAGGGACTGAGGGAAGAGAGGAAGAGAAAGGGAGAGAAAATGGGAATGGAGGGAGGGAGAAACAAAGAATGGAATGGAAGGAAACAGGATGGAAGAGAGGGAAGGAAGGAAGGAAAGAGAGAAAAAGAGAAGAGAGAGATTGTTAAGTTAAAGAAGTACAAAAATGCTCATCCACCAGTTAGGGCCTAGTATTTAATATTTATCTTCCAGTTCACTAAATGATAACTAAAATCAGACTGTGAAAATAATATGCCTTCCATCAGAAAGCAATATACTTAAGCAGAAATGTTTAACTTTATTTTTAATTACCCATGTCTACATTTCTGAATGGCATGAAAATTCAGGGTGTGTGGATAATAAAGGGAAAAAGATTTCCCAAATGAGAACATACAGAGGACTTGAATATGTTCCAAGAACTATTGTCCATGGAACCTGAATGTTTGAGTCAAATTCCCTGCTAATATTAAAAAGTTATAGTTATAGTTATAGTACCTGTGATCTTGATTTTGACATTCAGACATGCAGGAAAGAAAATAATCTGCCCACTCCTTGAAAGAAAATATTTCTTCCTCTCATCTTTAATGTCAGAGGAATTCTGTACCCTTTTGTGGCTCTTATCACTTCCTGCCACCCTTATAGTCATTTTCAATGTCTCCCATCTATCTGTACCTTCCTCAAGCATCTCATTCATCTTTGTTATCACCATACTGCCTAGCATATACCTTGCACGGAAATGTTTGTGATATGAAGGAGTGGAAAAAAGAGTGACTCTTTTATACAACTGACCCTTTGTAGGTAGGGCCAGGATTGTCACCACAGGGAGCCTAGTCCAGAAATTATTTTTCCCTTAAGTCTGGGCATAATCCTGAATGTCATGATCAGTCATCACTGTTGACTAGAAGCTTCCAGATAGCAGTTAAAAGACTAAGTCCTGTAGCCAGACTTAACGGAGTCTGAAATCCGCTTTCCTTATTTTTAATCTGTGTAACTTTTTGCAAGTTACTGACGTTCTCCTTGCCTTAGTATCCTCACTATAGGATTTTTGTGAGATTTAAACAAGTTAATCCATATAAGGCACTTAGAACATTGCCTGAAACATGGAAAGCACTGACATAGGTTACCCATCATCATTATCACTGATTTATCATTTCTATACCAAGCACAAACCTATTATGTACTGAAGAGCACCCAAAGGCTTTCTCTCTATTCATAAAAGGAGATATACTTCCCCCAGAACATAGGAAAGACTCAATTTCTTTTTGTTTAATTTCAGCTTTTTTGAGGTATAACTGACAAATAAAATTGGAAGACATTTAAAGTGTATATCGTGGTGATCTGATGTTTATACATTGTGAAACGTTTCCTTCTACCTAGTTAATCAACAAATCCATCATCTCACATATTTGTGTGTGTAAAAGCACTTTAAGTTTTATTCTCAGCAAATTTCAATGATACTACACATTTTACACCAGATCCTCCAGATTCAATTTTACGTGACCTAAAGGACCCAAAAAAGGGGAGGTTTTATTTCACTTTTCTCAAGCAGATGCATTTCTTTGCCTAAACTTCCTAAAACTGACCTGTCAGATATCGGCTCCAAAATCTTCGACAGCCTTTCCGTGCACCATTTTTCTCCGGCCTAGGCCAGGAGATACTTCTTAATTAGTAACCACTATCTCTGTTTAATGAAAAAAGTAGATTTCTCACAAGTTTCTGTAACATATCTCACTCTATGAAGTTGATTAGAGCAAGTTTCAGTTCTGAAAATAGATTCAGATTCATTCATTTCCCAACAGGAATGCAAGCATATGCTTTCCTTCTTGAAGCAAGCTTGAAAAGACAGTGATTCATGACATTTGATTAATTACATCCTCTTGATAAATACATCCCTGGCAGCAGCATTATGATGGATATTTATACATGGGCATTTATCCTTAATCTTATGTTTTGACTTTTAATGGACAACCAAGAAAAAAAAACCCATTGTCTGATGGCCAAGATAGGCATATTACACATTGCAACTTGACCACATTATAATTCTTGACATGCTCTGTCAGAGAAACGAGAAAAAGTTCAATCTTGAGGAAGTGAGAGACTGATCTACGATGTACACAAGAAATAAACAGCTCTACTACAGTAACAGAATTCTAATATATCTCATCCAGGCTTACATGGAACTTGCAACGACAGTATATTTAAGAGAAATTAACTCAAGATATGTAAATTGATTGAGTGCTGAACTGTGCTGCAGTTGTTAGAACTAATTTCTTCCCTCTGAATCTTATATTGATATTTATACCATTTTAGTAAGACTCTGTAATAAATCTCATATTAGGGGGTAGGGATTCTATTAAGTGAAAGTAACCACATATTCATCCAAGCAAATGCCAAGTAGAACAAGAAACAGATTTTAAATGGAAGTTAAAACTCATATATGTAATGAGTGATAATAATTCTTTTCATTACCAAAGTCCTTTCAAACATTCTGTCTCATGGACTCTTCATAAAATCCTTTGGTAAGGAAAGATATTTATCTCAGAGTTTAGGCCTGATATCTTATGGATTTCTATTGCTGTTTGACAATGCTATCTTATGAGCTGGGAATTTTATCAAGGTAACGTTTAAGAATAAATCATTGAAATTTAATTAGTCATTTTTAACTGTTTTAGGAAAGTCAGTTGTAACTAAAGAACATTACATTTCCTCCTTTTTTATCCTTTAAAAAACGAGACTAATTTGCCTGAGAGACCAGGTGGTCAATTTGCATAGATAAGATCTAAGAAAATGTGTACCACACTCGAAGTTTAGGGAGGCAGGGAAGGGGAATGTGGGAAGAATAATGTATTTTTTAATCTTTGGTTTGCTAGCTTAGGCAAAGTCTTATTGGATCAGTGAGGACCAAAAATCTCTTTGTCTGTTTTCTAAAACCTTGGCCATTTTTCACATGAAATGTATCATATCTTTATTTTAGGAAACTTAATGAAGTAAACAGTACTAGAATAAAATAATAAAAAAATAGAAAGTTGAATGTAGAATAGTTTTAACTAATCAGAAATTTCATTTTCTTGATATAGCATATTTATTTTAGCCTTTTATTTAAAACATACTATATGTTTTAAATGTATGTTAAAATGTATCTGTTGCAGAAACAACACTGGTTACTTGCATCAAAAGTTGATAGTAATGAATATGAAAATACTCTAAGCTCCTTAAAACTAAGCTAATATACCATAAAACTGACTTTCAGAAATGGGATGTAAACTCTTTTGTCAGACCTGCTAGATTAAAGGAGAGAAAGAAGTGCTACCATTTGTAGGGTTTACTCTGGTAAGGGACAGAATAGAACTTCCACTACTACAAAGCACCTCCCTTTTCCACTTAAAATGGCAGCTGAAGGGGGTAAGGTATAACTCAAGTCATAGACTACAAGCTTAGCATGCATGAGGTCCTGGGTTTACTCTCCAGTACCTTCTCTAAAAATAAATAAACCTAATTACCTCCCCCACCCTGCCAAAATTAAAAAAAAAAATTTTTTTAATACATCCATAAAATTTTTTAAATAGGCAGCTGGTAAAAATGGGGAGCCTGACTGAAGCCTGAAGTTATTTCAGTAATTAACCTTTACATTATGAAAGAGAAAGCCCTGGTTATTCATGATAGGAATGGAGAGGAAGGCTGATCTCCCTGAATATAAAATAATTATAGAATTATTCTAAATGTAGTATAACAAGAATTTTTCATTTAACTCCCTGATAGCCCAGGAGACAAGACTCAAGAAATGGGTGCAAGTTGTCTGGAGGGAAAGAAAAAAGACCACCTCAACCCACAATGGGAGAGAGTCTCAGATGAGAAACTCCTGGAAAGAAATTCCCTGTGACAAAGCACAGGCAATGAATGGTTATTTAAGTAATGTCTGATGTTCAACTTTTAAGTTATTTCCTTTTTAGATTTGTAATTAACCCCCAGCATTCCTAACTAATTACTTAAAATTTCCTACACAGGAAAAAAAAATGTTCATTGTGCACTGAAGAATTAAGACATTCAGAAAGTGAGGAGACCACTCAACCCAATCAAGCAGAAGACCCAGAGCAAGAACACAGAGTGCAGAGAAGAAGGTCTACGTGCTCTTTCTACACTGGAAGCCCTTGGAAATTCTGCTAAATGTACTGGAATTCCCATTGTTAGATGGGAAGCTCAAGTTTTGTTTCATTTTGTTTCCAATATTGAAAACACTGTGTGTTAAAAGGGAAAGTTAGAAGGTTAGAAAATATTATGTATGCATTTTGTAATTTATATTTACAATTTATATTTGTAATTTATGCAAGGTTCATTCAAAGTGTTGTGGTATTTAACAAGCTGGTAACATAAGCTCTTTCCTATTGCTAATTTATTTCTTTGGAATCCTAGAAAGGGCAGAGGACCACTGAACTAGAAAGCGGGGACAATCTCTGGCCCATCAGTGGACAGCAATGCAGCCTGGTTACCACTTCCTGTGATGTAGTTTCCTTCATCACAGGAAGCTGGTCAGGGAGTTTTGTCATCTTTCATACTATATCCCCAGTACCTTGCAAATATTTGGTAAATGAAAATTTGTACTCTCTCTGACTCATTATTTAAAATTTTTCACATAAAAAACCCTGTGTTAGTAGTGCCTTAAAGAATGAAACTATGCATAAAGAGTGATTTGCTCAAAAATTCAAAGTTCTAAATCCTGAAAACTTATTCTAAAATG
The DNA here is from genome assembly GCF_048773025.1 of Camelus bactrianus. Classification (NCBI taxonomy): domain Eukaryota; kingdom Metazoa; phylum Chordata; class Mammalia; order Artiodactyla; family Camelidae; genus Camelus; species Camelus bactrianus. Next base: position 36,093,097 of record NC_133539.1, read on the forward strand.
GAGACTCTTTACATTAGATTTTAAGATAGTTTCAGTTCTGATAGGAAATCATTCAGAAAAGCAATTTTAACTTTTCTTTACTACTTGTATCTGAAACTAAATTTTTTCCCTATAAATCACTCTCCAGATTAATGTCATTTTGAGCATTAACTGCATCTGATGATAGTGGAATTATTGTTTGGGATTTTTAAGAATAATTTTGATGTAATGATTATTTCACTGTCAAGACAATATCATTCTATTCCCTATATACATACAAAAGTATTCTTCAAATGTCACAGATCTGAACACTTGATTGAAAAATAAAATTGCTTTTAAAATGTTAAAAATAAATTTCTTTCCTGTCTAATCAAATAAAAAATTGAAATAAAAAGTTTCAATATATACATCAACCTATATAATGATTTCTACTCACTCATGCCTACTTGCATCTCAATATTCCAAGGTAAAGTGTTTTAGGAAAGTACAGCCTTCTGCAGTAGCACAGCTCCTTGCTAATGTTACTGCTCATGCTATAATCTGAAACAAATAAAATTACAGAGTCTGTGAGTTTTAGCAGGATGATTGTCTGTTTTCCTCTATAGTCCAAATGCTTAACAAATTTTACTTTTCTTTTCACTTGATTCAATGCTTCTACTGCTAGTATTGCATTCTATTCCTTCAAAGAATGTCTCTAATGTTATGTGTGTGTGTGTGCACCCACTGTTTTTCCATTTTCTCTACTTTCACTTCTCTATCTTATGCCACTCTCTGGTAACTTTAACTGCCTAACATTGCACACTTTATTAATTGAGGTTTTATAAGTAAAATTCTACCAAGAAGAGGATCTTGGGAATGTGGTAGTGGCAGAGGTATAGTTTTTGAATCTCTCCAAATATCCTAACAAAAACAGAACAACTGTGTGAGAAGAAGCTGATGAGAACGGAATAAATATGCAGGGCAGAACCAACAGAAACAAAGAATAAGAAAGTTGAAATTAATGTTGGGGAGAGGAATAGAGCTAGGAAATCTCAGAAAGCAAGCCACCACAGTGTCAAACACTATGAAGGTATTTTTAAAGTAAAAGGCAGGAGAGGGAGTTTTGTAAAGCTAGGAAATCTATACTAAACCACATCTTTTATTTTAATGGTAAATGGTTGTTTTACTTTTATTAAAGAGACTGAAGAAAACACATCTTTATATAAGAAACTACAACATGGATGTATTGCATCATGTTTACTAATTGAATATTATAATAAAGATGGTCTTCTGCTAACATAGAGTGATATAGTATTAACAAGACCAAGCTAACATGAAGTATGATATGAATCAATGTTTATGGCAATAGTAACCTTGACTATGTCAAAACAAAAAACAAACAACAAAAAAAGCCAGAAGGATGGGATCCTGTATAAAGCAATTTGAACTGAGAATGACTGAAAAGTTTAGAAACAGTGATGATGAGTAATTTAAAAGACTTTATTCAAACCACTTAGATTTAAAACTTAAGATTAAAATTCAAGAAAATTCATTTTTAATTGCATTCAAGTAAATCAGTAAAGTAAACCTTTCTAAAAGTAAGGAAAACTAATTTTATCCAAAAAATTGAGCAACAAATAAGGTTCATAGTGAATTCTATATGAAAGTGTTTTATGGGGAAAAAAAGAGAAAAGAAACAGTAATATCCCCACAATGAACATAATGTAAGCTATAATACTAATTATAACAAATGTAAATTTTAATTCACTATTTCAAAAGTAGCTAAACAATATTAAAATCAACATTATATAAAGATAAAATAACATAAATCTGAATTAGGAAAAATAAATGAGCTAGACCTTTGGAAAGAATAAAAAATAAAACCATCATTCAGAAATGAAAGCTAAACTAAGAAGACTACAAGAGCAATGAATATAACATGTAATGCCTTATTATAAGTAGAAGATCAAAGGAAATGAAGTGATAAACAGGATTAAGAGAAAGTCATGATTATAGAAGACAGATAATATCCAACAGATAACAGGAAATCCTGAAAAAGAAAAAGCAAGGGTATAAGACAAATACTAGAAACTATATTCTAAGAAACTTTTCAGAAACTTAAATAAAATATGTTTGTAACTACATATTGAAAGAGTGCACCTCATATATGAGACTATCAAATATCAAACACCAAGATATATTCTAGTAAAATTACCAGGCTTTAAAGAAAAAGAAACATTTTCAGATATTAAGGTAAAACATATGATGCTAGCAAAGGAAAACAAATGTGAACTGAAGATTGTATATCCAGCAAAACCAACTTTCAAATATAAATTCATCTGATATCAATGTGCAAGAATTCAAGGAATAATGTTCCTTTGAGCTCTTTCTGAGGACACTACTAGAAAACAGTTTCAAACAACCAAAATGACTAGAGATACTGATATAAGGACTGATTGTGAACATTAAATATACAGTTACATGTAGAAATACGACTGACTAGTTAAAAGGCATGAAGTGCAGTATGTAATTTCTATATGCCCTGACAATGTAGATAAAGTATCACTTATAAGAAAATGGGAAAATGAGAAAAACAAACGCAAAAAATATTTTTAGTTATTTTCAGTCAGTTCACTTAGTAGTGTTGACATTAATACTGTTATTCTAAGTAAATTTTATATGTGATGTTGGGCAAAACAACTGAGTAATTCAAATTCTATCATCCTCTTTGGATGAGTTCCTTAAGATTAATGTTACTGAAAAAAAAATGAAAGAAGAAAGAAAAGAAAAAATTGTTCACCTTAGGAAGATAGGAAACAAAGAAACACATTTTTAAGATAAATTAAATTATCTTGTATCTTTTATCCAGTGTAAATTATCCTTGGCAAATTTTGGAGAAGTTTCACTTTCCTCCCTCACCCTGGGCTAACTCTATTTTCAAAAAGACTAAAATTGTGTCTTTTTTAGTAATCTTATGAAAATAATTATTATCTCCATTTTACATAGAGAAAAATGAAACTTCAAGAGGCTAAATTATTTGCACAAAATCTCACAGCTACTAAGCTGAGCTATGGTTTAAATCCAATTATTTTGAGTCAAAATCCAATGTTCATTCTATTATGACACATACTCACACAAGCACAAACAAAATACAAAAGGAAAAAGTAGACTAATTTCCCAGTTAATTCCAATAATTTCAACTGATGAGAATTTTTTTTGTTGGGGAGGAGGTAAATTGGTTGTTTATTTATTTTTTTTTTTTTTTAATGGAGATACTGGAGGTTGAACCCAGGACTTGTGCATGCTAATCATGCCTTCTGCCACTAAGCTGTATCCTCCAACCTAGAATGTTGTTTTTTTAATTTGTACTAAAATGTAGACTACATGGGGGAAAGTTCACATCTTAAATGTATAGCACAATGAATTTATGAATTTTGCATATGTATACATCCATGTAATTACTGACAGAATTTTAAACATCTTCAGCATCCTATAGCTCCCTCATAACCCCTCACAGTCACTATCCTCCCCAAAACTAACCTAACTTCTATCAAAAAAGATATGTTTTCACTATTCGTGAACTTTATAAAAATGGGATTACACAGTATGTTCTATTTTGTCTGACTCATTTGCTCCACATTGTGTCTCTGAGATTCATCCATATAGTTGCATCTGTGAAAATGTATCCATGTAGTTATTCTAGTTTGTTCTTTTCCATTGATGTATTCTACTGTATGAATATGCCTCAATGTATTTATCCATTGTCCTGTTGATAGAGTTTCTAGTTGTTTCAGTTTGAGGCCATTATGAATAAAGTTTTAATAAACATTCTTTTGGATTTAGTATGATGACCATAAGCACTTACTTTTCTTGAGGATGTTCCCATGTCACGGCACAGGGATGAGCTTAGCTGTAGGTGAGTCCAGCGTCTTTACAACCTAAATGCTTTTCTGTTCGGTCCAAATTACTATACTCTCTTAAAGGCATTTGCCTTGCTTCCCATTACAGGAAAACCTCAAGGCCAGCAGGAAAGGCCTTGCACTTTTTTGCTGACCAATTTTCTATCCTGATCTATTGCCACTACTGACATTACATCTTACTCACTAGAGACAAAAAACTGCTTGAAATCAGCCATGTTGTTACCACACTCATATCCTGGCTAACACTGAACTTTCTGCCTAGAGTTTTTTCCCCTCAGTATTCATTTTGTAACATCCTACACATCTCTGAAGATGCGTTTATGTTTCTGACTCCTCCACTAGGCTGCGAGCTCTTTCAGAACATTCTTCCATTCATCTTTATGTTCCTAACCTCCAGCATCATATCTGACCTAGTCTTAAATAAGTGAACAAATGAATGTACGGAGCATTCAGAATTTAAGAATTAGCTGCAAAGATTGCTTGCCTAAAATTACAAATTTGTTGTTCCAGCTCCCTCCCCCAGTTGTCTCTCACAGTGCAATGCATCTCTGCACTGATTCTATTGTATCTTTCTATTGAAGATACAATAGAAAATTAGAGTAGATTTAAATAACGTAAATCTCTAAGACTGTTTTATCTGGCCTGTATTTTCAAAGATTATGGTCACTAATTTTGAATACAAATGCAAAATTTCAAAAATTACTCTGTACAACTACCCGTGATCTTAATAATTTCAATATGATGTCCCAAATGGAAATTTCACAACGAAGAATATAAATATTATATTTTTTGTAATTTAAGCATTAGGATTTCTGCACATACATAAAAATTGATCTGGAACCAGACAATACATCTGGAAACATTTTGTAACCTGGATTAGAACCTCATGAGAAATCAAAATGCATTACAGATTTAATCTAAAATTTTAGCTTAATTAGACTTCTCATACCCTATAGGAAGCTATGTTTTAAGATTGGCTTGTCATCAAAGGCATATGGTTAACCAAATGTGTGAAGAAATACAAGGTTTCACAGTAAAACATTAGCAATGTATGTGCAAATGAAAGTGTTATATGTATCTACACCAAAGGAGACATATGCTTTAAATAGTTGCCACTCCTCATTGCAAAACCATTTTGGTTTTATGGAGCAGTCCAACTGTGTTTTTTAGTTTGGGAGTTCAAGAGACAAAACCCTTTAATAGCTAAAAAGAACATTTTTTGATGCATTAACTCCAGTACTTTGGATGACAATTTTCACTCTGAAGTTCCAAGAGAAAATCTTATTTCCCCTTCTGTATGTAAAATTTTTGGAAGATTTTTTTTTTATTGGTTTCCATTGTTGTTGCAAGAAAAAAAAAAAAAAAAAAGCCTGATGTATGGGCACCATACTGCACTAGCTGATTTTTAACAAACAATTCCATATGTTGGTCCCAGGGTAAAGGTGAAAACCTCTGCTATTATTAACTATGATTAAATCTTTTCCAGGAACCAGATATTATGATATTATCTGTTTTTTATCTTACATTTAATAAATATTCTGTAATATATGAAATATTAGAAAGAAATTCATATAGATTTTATAGAGAGAGTAACTTGAAAAGAAATTTTGCTTCCAGATGTCTAAATGATCAAGTCATTGAATTTGGAGAAATATAGAATGATAACAGAGTTTACTAATAGTTTCCAAAGTTTTAGGCATTTCTTAATGCTTTATTACTTTTTAATCCTTTCTCATTTTAAACACCTTTTCTTACATGTTTTATTATTAAACTAGTTCACCAGGGAAAATTTCAAAATTCAGAAAACCTAAAAGAACTGGGAAAAAGTTCATCTTTAATCCCATCCAGAGAAAACCACAGTTAACTGTCCTTTTCTAAGAAGGATGGAAGTTGTCATTAAAAATATGACAATGGCTAATCATTTCTTGAGAATTCTGGATTTTATGAAGAAAACAGACAGACAGAACTGAACTTCTCCCAAGAATATTTGAGCAATTCTTAAGTAACGCTAAGAAAAACTATACTTTAGCCAATTGCAACTGGAAACTCTAGGGGTCTGAAAACTTTGGGATCATATGAGCTATATAGAATATGGAAGTAATTAAACTCAGGAAATGGTAAAGAAAATGACAACAGAATAACCACAGACAGAAAAAGTTCACAAAGATTTTTTTAAGAAAGAACCAATGAATAAGTAAATTTCTTAAACATCGCCTATGTCAATGACAACTTGTCTCCTTGGACAAACACCTTCAGTAGAAGAAAACTGAGCAATTTCTTGGGGACATTTCAAACTTTGATCCTGGTTTCTGAACATATAAGAAAACTGTAGGTGGGCAGAAGAGAAAAGTAATAGTTTGCTGCTGCTAACTCCAGTCCTTATTTTACCTCACTTTACTGTTTCTTCTATCCAATGTTTGGGGAAGAGAAAGGAAGAAAAGGGAAAAGAAAGGAAGGGGAAGGCAAGGAAGGGAAGGGAGAGGAGAGACAGGGAGAGAGAGAATAAATGGACAGAGGACAGAGAAAGCATCAAAAAGTTTCTACTGGATTCCTCTGAAAAATTACAGAAATTACAAGAAAGAGTGCATTAGGTGAACAAACAAAAACAAGTAGCCACAACAAAACCTGCAAAAAAAAGCACGAAGGAAACTACAATTGTCCTGAGCTGGTCATTGTGGTCAGGAAAATATTTACATTTTGCCCTTTCCTTTCTTCTGTGTCAGTTTGGGAAAATCATGACTTGCCATTTGGCTATAGAAGCCATACGCTGATAACAGATTGGGCTACCACAGAAGAATCTCATGGTGCTGCAAAAGCCCTGATAGGGTGAGAAGTGGACTCAAACAGATCCAAGCTGACCTTCTGGCCTCCATCATTCATTCTTTAATGCCTTCTTATCCCCAGAACTACTGAATTACAAACTAAGGAGACTGCTTTCTCCCTTTCTTCCCAAGAGTTAAAAGTGAGTGCCTGACCACAGAAGCAGGCTGACAATAAGCAAATGTTTCTTATCATTAGTGGTCCACATCTGATGATGATAACCAAGAGTGAACAATGGCAGTTCTATAGTGTCTAAAATTCTCTACCTTGAGCCTCACCCCTTTCCATTTCCAAAAATTTATCAGGAGAGGCAGAAATTATCATTTAGCCCTCGGTGTTTTTCAATACACATTACCAGGCAGAGTAGCTGATAATCAACCTCACAGGGTAATGTGCTTAAAGACAAAACAACAGGTACAACCACCATAAAAGAAAACAATGAATTGAACATATATGAATTAAAGCTGAACAGAGGAATAAAAAATTAAAGCATAATAAATAACAAATATATGAAGAAGAGGTTAGCCTTATCAAATGGGAACAAGAACTGAAGAACTGATCACATAGGTCTAAGAACAACAATCGTTAAAAGAATTGAGAGACTGAACAAACACAATGATGGACAGAGTCTAAGAGTAAAACAACTGAGCAAGAAATCAGATTAAGGCAATCTTCCAAAAGGTAGCAAGAAAAACTAAAATAATATAAAATATAAAATAAAAATAAAGAGATACGGAAAGGTCTAGTTTCAGATGGTAGGAATCCCTGAAATAGGAGACGTAAAAAAGGAAAGAAGAAACAATGAAGATAAATTGCCCAGAATAAATGAAAAGTGAGACTTCAGATTGAAAGTTCTTGGGGCAATTTAAAAAAACAATAAGAAACTTTACTTCTCGACACATTATTGTGATATTTAAGAATACCAAAGACGTAAGAGTAGAATTCCAAAAGCTTCCCAATAGGAAAAGCAACAGATCATCTACAAAAGGATAGGAATCAGTCTACCTTGGGTTCTCTGCAGTGAAGATTCATGCCTTAATGAACTGAAGGGAAATGATTTTAATTTAAGAATTTTATCTCCAGTTATATTATCTTTTAAATATTAGGAAATGATTAAAAAGTTTCTCAGACATATAAAGTATTGAGTAATTTGCCATATTAAAGATACCTTGAAAACAATCTTGAAGAAAGTATTGAAACAAGAAGATAAAGATGGTTATAAAAATTTTATATTGAACATTATCAAATGCCTTGATAATATATGTAATCTAGAAAGCAAGAATCAAAGAAAAGAAAAAGAAGATATACATCTGTAACCAGTCAAAAATAAATACTATTAACTATCAACACTTGCAGTGGGTGATTTTCCTGCAAGGCAATCAACAAAATCAATAGACCGAACTATTAGAACTAAAAAAAGTTGACATAGATTTCCTGATATAAAATTAAATTGCAAAATTCAATAGGATCTCTTCAGATACAAACAATAACAATTAGAAACTATAGTAAGAATGAGATACTACCTAAACACTGTATATTTCTAGGACTTACTTTAAACACAAATACTCAAGACTCCAGGGGGAAATTTTCTGGCATAGATAAGCTGAATGGATGGAGAGATAGACCATGCCCTTGGGTGAGACAGCTTAAAAGTATAAAAGATGTCAGGTATCCCCTATAAATTCAGTACATTCTTAATCTAAAAGAAATTTTTGAGAAATGTGACACATTTATTCTAAAATTTATATGGAAAACAAAGGTTCACAAATAGCAAAATCTGTATTAAAAAGAAGAGAAAAAGGAAATTTGGCATATCAGGTATTAGTTCATTCCATCCGGCCTTAGTTAAACATGTGTGTGTATATATATATATCTCCACAGTGGCACAAGAACAATGATTCTATGGAAGAAGATAGCTTATACTGATCCACGACCAGAAATATATGATAAAAGTGGCAGCACAACCAATGGACAAATGGTAGATTGTTGAATAGAAGGAGTTGGGGAAAATGTCACTACATGGAGAAAAATAAAACTGAATCTCTGTCTTCATCTACCCAGGCTATTATAAAAGAACACCATAGACTGGGTGGCCTAAAACAACAGAAATTTCTCACAGTTTTTGAAGCTACAAGGTTGAAGATCATGCCACCAACAGACTCACTGTCTGGTGAAAGCCTGCTTCCTGGTAAGAGACAGCCATCGTCTTGTCATGTCCCCACGTGGGGGACGGGTAAAGGAGCTCTGTGGGGTCTTGTTCATTAATGCACTAATCTCATTCATAAGGGCTCTACTCTCATGACCTAGCCACCTCTCAAAGGTCACACCTCCTAACATTTCCACATTGGGGATGAGGATTTCAACATATGAATTTGGGAGGGACACAAACATTCAATCAATAGCAATCACCATTCACACCACATATAAATGTAGACTCCAAATATACTAAAGACTCAAATATGTAATGAAAAACTATAAAATTACTAACAGATAACATGGAAGGATAAATCGGGGACATTTGGTGGGGAATAACTTTTTAAACAAAACCTAAAACCACACACACAAAAAAGCCCACAACTTATTACAACAAACTCAAGGACTTTGCTCAAGGAATGACTTCATGAAGATCAGAGAAAATGAAGAAATGAAGATCAGAGAGAAATGGAAGACTGTAAGAAATTTTCAATGTCTAAAACTATTAAGTTTCTAATGCATAGACCATAATGAGAAAATTGAAAAGGAAAAGATATCAATTCCAATTGAAACTGAGCAAAGTATTTGTTCCAGCAATGTACAGAGGAGGTAGTCTAAAAGGCCAGCTAATATACGAGGAGATATTCAGACCCATTAGTAATCAGGAAAATGTGTGGTAGAGCAATGAGACATCAAAAACAATGAGATGTATTTTACATGCCTATATATTTTACACCTATACCAACAAAAATTAGCAAGCTAGATAATGTCAAGTGTTGGCAGATTTGTGGGAATATGAGAATCCTCAGGAACTGCAGGTAGGAACATGGATTGGTGTAGACATTCAGGAAGCAACATGTTAACACTTATTTAAATTAAACATGTATATAACCTGTAACCCAGCAACCCTGTTTGTATGTATATGTCAAAGAGCTCCTCACATATGTTCACAGGGATCTTGTAGCTTTGTACGTGGGACAGAAGGCTGCAGACATTATAGGAGACACCACTGAGGAAGGGGGTAGGTTACACCTGGTAAATGCACACTATGGTGACTATATTACACATAACCACAAAGAGAACTCTTAAAACATGTCAACGAGTGACAATGGTAATAAGAACAAGAATGAGACCTAGTCCAATACCATTTACATAAGTTAGAAATAGATGCATGTGAAACAGCAATACATATTATAAGACTGTATGAACAGAAAGATACACACTACGCTTGCCTTTTGTGGAGGAGGGGTTGAAAATGGGAATAAAAGAAATGCATCAATAAGCAAAATAGGGGAGGGACCTTGTTCAGAACAGTGTTGGGCAGGTCCCATAAACTGAGGAATATGATTAAACTTATTGTATAATTTTAAAATTAATAGGAAGAAATGAAAGTACAGGACAAAAAGAGATAAAAGAACATGAAAAGATGAGACTCAAATAAAAATAAATACAGCGTAGGGCTGGTGGTCTCTACTTTTTGTCCTCATTGAGGGTGACAGATTTCATCCATTTGCGAGAGCAAGTATAATGCCATACTTCTCTCCTGCCTCAGGACTGACAATAAGGAAATTGAAATCTGCTTCATTTGAATAAGAATATTCTATATACTTAATTTCCCAACTGGCAAGTATAAATCACAACAAACACAATGATGATAGTACTTTTTTCTTTTTTTTTTTTCCATTTTCTTCTTTTTTTTTCCTAGGGCACAAGCATCATTACATGACTATAATAATCAGAATTTTAAGGGTTCAAAAACAAGAAAATACATGTCCCTAAACGATCCAATCATTCATTCCTTGAACAAACATATTGAGGGCCTATTATGTATTTACTTTTATATAAATATGTATCTAACAGAAATATAACAAGAAAACAATATACAGCAATAAAGATGAACACTTTCATACCATAAAATATAGATCATATCATTAATAAAGCAATTTAACTTGAAATTTGAAATTATCAGTTGTAATTCATTAGGCCACGTACATGTACAGAATTTACATAGTTTGTATCATAATAAGGTCTCAATGCTAGACCAAAATTAGCCTTTACAACTTATCTTGTTGTTTCTTTCAATATACATAATGCATACCAAGAATCTACAGTAGAGAAATCCATTTGGAAAATAATCTCCTGACCATCTTTCCATGCCTGGCATACTGGTGGCCCTTAGTAATTATCTCTCATAAATCTAGTCTTTGACACCACAGACAAATACTTTAGTAGCTGTGAATCTGTTTGGCGGCCTCTGAATGGCTTTCTCAAATTGCACTGCTCTCACAGTGTGACAAGTCCTTTCATGTTGATTAAAATATTTGAAGGATACAAACAACAACAACAGAGTAACAGGAAATCCAGTCATTCCTTTCATCTTCCCAGTGGGGGCCAGTCAGTGCAATTTGACTTTCTTCAAACAAAACTCCCCTTTTTGTGGCTGAAGAAAGCCTTTGGCAAATATCCTTTGATATGATATGCACTTGACAAAAATCACAGAGCAAATCAAGCCACTGCTTTGAAGAAAATGCTTATTAGAAACCTGAAGCTCTTAAGTGTACTAGGACTTAATGCTATTGCCAGCGACACGAAGCCAAATGCTTCTGTGGCATCAATTTAAAGTCAGGTCCAAATGTATTGACTTCAAGGCTGCAGCTGCCACCTCATTCCTTAGTTTAATTCCAAGTATACCTTGAAGAATTGTTTAGTTTTCAAGTACATTCTGGAATGTCAGTTCTATATTTCATTTCAGTGAAGCATACATTTTATTATTTAGGTAGAAAAGAATGTGAGAAAACTCTTGTTCTACAGCCTTTGCTCAATCTCCCAGAGCCTCCAGTAGCATGCTAATTTCTTTTCCAAGTAGACACTCAGTTTCTGAGGTGAGAACGCTGAGGCTTCCAGGGTCAAACCAGAATTCCAAAATGAAAGCCACAGCTGGAAATCCTAATATACTTTTGGATCCCACAGAAAACAGATGGCACATTCAAATTAGGATAGTGTAAGGGGAGCTTAATAAAAAGGACTTCATAAATGTATGGGCAGGGTTGGAAAAGCCAGAAGGGATAAGGCAGTTACCCTAGCCATGTCAGGAGAAGCATTAGCAATCCTAGGTCTGCAGGGGAGTGAGTGGTGACCAAGAGGGGCTGGGTGGACAGCAGCCACCCTCAGCAACCCCACAGGAAGAGAACAAGGGGAACAGATCACCAAAGTCATCTTTCCTCCCTACTCCCTGTCTCCAACTGGTTTTCCCCACTGTCCTCACCTAACCAGTGAGGGGACAGACAGCAAGGGAGCCAGGTGACATGGTCCCTACAGTTCAGCTTCCCATGTGGCTGTGGCTCTGAATAGTATGCAGAAGACAGCTACCAATATATATCATCACCTCCACCTAAATCAACCCTGAAAGTAAACACAGGTACATTCTCTAAGTTTTGACCCCAGGTAAAAGGAAAAATTCAAAACTCTCAGATTTTCTGTGATAAAGCCTTTTCAATTTTCTAAGATAGTAACACGGAAGTCAAGTCAAATTTGTAATTAAGTTAAAAAACATACTAAATGGACTCTGTTAGTGACTTAACCCCAAATAACACAACAGTGTTTCTTAAAATACAGATAGAATACCTCACTGAAATAACTATAACCAAGGTACATGATATATGAATAAATTGTAAATATTCCCTGAAATAGCATATTTTAATAGTTTTATCAAAATGTTTTCCTTGATTTATACACAGCTGTCCAGTTTCCCCAACACCATTTGCTGAAGACTCTGTCTTTATTCCATTGCATGTTCTTGCCTCCTTTGTCAAAGATTAATTGTCTTTGATTCAAGAAGTCATCACTGAAGAGAATGTCTAAACAGAAAACATTTTCTCCAGTAGCTCAGCTCTTGCTAATCTCTAGACATTTCTGCTTTGATCTATTCCTGGCACTTCAGGCCCAGCATGTTTGGAAACGAACTTGCGAACTTGTGAACTTGCATTCCCTTCTCTCTTCCCACCCCAACACTACTTACTAATTCTTTGATGATACAGCATGTGTGTACTGGGAGGAGGGGGCAGGCATACGTACACACAGTGAGCTTTTTACTTGGTAAATATTCAATAGATATGTTTATTGATTATTGAACAATTATGCTTTTTTAATATATACTTTAAGAGAATGAAACTTTGCATGAAAAATATGAGAATCATAGCTGAGAAGGTACTAGTTCCATTGCTATCCTTAGGTGATCAAGATTTTGGAAGAAGGAACAATGATTTACAAATAAGCCCACCCTATTTAGTAAAGTAAATGGAGAATTTTATCCAAGAATCTTTATCAATTAAATTAAAATAATAGTCTGTAAAGGAAATGAATGACTGCATTAATAACCTGTCAAAACCAGTAAATCTCAGAAATGCAACCTTAAATAATTAGGAGATAGTAAAACTAGCACACCCAAAAAAAAACTTCAATTTGAAAGCATAGTAGTGGAAAGAGTAATAGCCCACAGGCAGGAGTTTCATGCCAAAGCTGGGACCAATTACCAGTATGACCATAGGCAGTTCTAAAGTGCACGGGGTATAAATTAAACAAGATGAGTCATGAGTTGATAACTGTTGAAGTGGGTAAATGGGGATTCTATGCCAGTGCTGTCCAATAAAAACATAATATTAACCATAAATGTAATTTCACATTTTCTAGTAGTCACTTTTAAAAAGTAAAAAGAAATAGGTGGAATTTGTTTTAAAATATATTTTATTTAGCTCTTTGTGTATCCTGTGCCGGAGGAGACGCACGCTGCTGACATTGTCTTCTTCAGGCCACCCTTACAGCCATCTTGGGAACTTTCTCTCCTCTGTGCTCAATGGCAACTCTTAAGGAAAAACTGATTGCACCAGTTGCAGAAGAAGAGGCAACGGTCCCCAACAATAAGAATCACTGTAGTGGGTGTTGGACAAGTTGGCATGGCATGTGCCATCAGCATTCTGGGAAAGTCTCTGGCTGACAAGCTTGCTCTTCTGGACGTTTTGGAAGATAAACTCAAAGGCAAAATGATGGATCTGCAGCATGGGAGCTTGTTTCTTCAGACACCCAAAATTGTGGCAGATAAAGATTACTCTGTAACCGCCAATTCCAAGATTGTGGTGGTGACTGCAGGAGTTCTCCAGCAAGAGGGGGAGAGTCGCCTCAATCTGGTGCAGAGGAACGTTAATGTCTTCAAGTTCATTATTCCTCAGATCATCAAGTACAGTCCTGATTGCATCATAATTGTGGTTTCTAACCCAGTGGATATCCTCACACAGGTTACCTGGAAACTAAGTGGATTACCAAGCACCGTGTGATTGGAAGTGGGTGTAATCTGGATTCTGCTAGACTCCGCTATCGAATGGCGGAAAAACTTGGCATTCATCCCAGCAGCTGCCACCGATGGATTTTGGGAGAACATGGTGACTCAAGCGTGGCTGTGTGGAGTGGGGTGAATGTGGCAGGTGTTTCTCTCCAGGAACTGAATCCAGAAATGAGAACGGACAATGACAGTGAAAATTGGAAGGAAGTGCCTAAGTTGGTGGTAGAGAGTGCCTACGAAGTCGTCAAGCTGAAGGGATACATCAACTGGGCTATTGGACTAAGTGTGGCTGATCTCATTGAATCCATGTTGAAAAATCTCTCCAGGATTCACCCAGTGTCAATGATGGTGAAGGGGATGTATGGCATTGAGAATGAGGTCTTCCTGAGCCTTCCATGTGTCCTGAATGCTCAGGGATTGACCAGTGCTATCAAACAGAAGCTGAAGGATGAGGAGATTGCCCAACTCAAGAAAAGTACAGACACCCTATGGGACATCCAGAAGGACCTAAAGGACCTGTGACTACTGGCTTCTAGTTCTAGGCTGTAGAAACTTAAAAACTACAGTGTGATTAGCCACGAGCCTTTAGTTTTCATCTATGTACATGGGGCATAGTTTGCTTTTATCTTCTTAAATCTGTGAATCTGGGTTCACAGAATCAAAGCCTGTGCTTGGTTTAATGCTTGCAATATGAGTCCTTGAACAAATAAAATTAACTATCGTACTGTGAAAAAAAATATAGATATATATATTTTATTTAATGTAATATATCCAAAACATTATCATTTCAACATGTGACACTAGCCACCTGTGAACTGCTCTCTAGCCATATTGCCAGTGATTACCACATTAGATAGCAGAGTCTTGGGTTATTCATTTTACTTTTATGCATGTTAAAATTGTTTTTATAACAAAAAGTTAAAAGAAAAAAGTCTACAAACTCTTGCTTATCTCTCTCTTTGGCTCAGTTTCCCCACCTGTGTCTTGAAGGAGATGTACTGGTTATTAGTTTCTCAAGTTCCTTTAATTCCTTAATTCTTACTTTCCCTTCCTTAAGCATTCTCTGTCTGATCTATCATTACTCTATAGGAAAATGTATCTTTAAAAAAAAATTCCTTTATGCTGCCAAAAATATTTGACCTGAAAATTACCATTTTCCATTTATCTAAGAAATATTTGGTACAAATCATCATTTATGTATAAAATAATTTTTCTTCTGCTTCATGACCAAATGGTCATATATGAGCTCACTTTACATTGACCACTGTTGTTCACTCAGTTTTTCCTTTCATATAAGATTAACCACTTGATCCTGGTGAGAAGTGGAAGAGGCAGATTAAAAACATAAATATAAATCAAAATATATGTTCAATAAGTGATTTTGAAGGAATAAAAATTAAAATATCTTAGCATTTTTCCCACTATGTTTAATTTTAATTTGACTATTCTGGTGGCCTGCAGACCCATTCTCCTCTCTCAGCTCAGTATTTAGGTCAAGCTCAACCATAAGTATGCTCCTGGTCATTTAGAAGAAATGTTATAGTTGCATTTTTATTATTCCCCAAATAGAAGGAAGTTGCACATTTGACCAATTTAAGAGATCTTGATGAATGTGAAAAATTCAGGCTTACTAAATATTGTTTATATTTTTTATATGTATATATATATAAAGATTATTTGCACTATTTAAAAAGTTAATTACCAAAAAAAATGCCTGTAATTTTTTTTAATAGGAAACTATTTTGGCACACTTGCAATCAATTTGCACACAATTATTTAGGGACATTTTCACTACAATAAATTAGTTTATATTAATCTATTTTCAAAAATAAGGAGATAGTTAAAATCTATAGAAATATGTATTCAGTTAAATGGTATATACCTGTTGAAATATTTTTCCCAATCATACAGCAAGTGTCTGGTAGGCACAGGATTAACACAGTCTCTTACCAATCTTTATAATGTGAAGTAAGATGTTTTTATACCACGTACACTATTTATCCCCTCCAGTTGTTAGTTTAAAAACTGTGGCTGATCTCCTTTTGCAGCTTTAACAACATGCTCTATATTTAAGTGAGAGTTCAGGGTACATGAGCTAATCCTATAAAGCAATACAATGCGTAGCTTGAAATCAAACAAACAAATAATTTTTTTCTAAATTCTTTCACTATTATTTCCAAAAAGAAAAATTAATATGGAGACTTTTTTTGACAAACAAAAAAAATCATCATAAATCAATTGTTTTGTTTATCGTTTTTTCATTTAATCAGCTTGTCTGGTCTTAATTATCTGTGAGGTTCCAACTATCTTATTCTACAACACTGATGAAAATAAAGGTCCATTTCCCTCAATGGGACTAAAAATCTACTGGCATTAACAGGAACAGACGTCTTTATGCAATTACGGGAATAAAGGTTGGTTCTCAATTATGGGAATATGGCTTCCTCCCCTGAATTGACAATCCTTAAATATAGCATGAAGAAGAGAAGAAAAGAGTGAACAGAATAAAAATAGAACTATATTACTAATTATACCCTAAGCACACATTTCTACTTACCTAATGACTAAAATATTTAAAGATGCAAATTCAATTTAATTAATTCAACAAGCAACTTTTCCTGCCACCAATTTATCCTCAAGGGCCTCAAAGTTTTATCACACAAGCTCAGCATCTGTGGCTCCTACTCTGGCAGAAAGTTCTTCAGGAATATATTTCTTTAAATGGAAGCCAAGGTAAAACAGAAAATCTGCAATATGACTTGAAGCTGTATGTTCTCTTTGTAAAAAATCAGATGCCCAAACACTGGTCACCTTCAGGTCTCATGTGTTCAAGCAGTTGTCATCTGCAAAGGCAAAGTTTCTTTGGAGGAAATGCCAACTTTCCTGCAAGAAAGCTGAATCCCTCTGGCAATATTTAGATTTGTATTCGTGGTAACAGTCAGTGTCAGGAAAGTATTACTGGATATGGTAACTCCAGATGTAGTACCCACAGAGAACATTCAGTTGTTCAAGCAAGAAGAGTAGAATATAAAATAAGGAGTGGCCTTTAAGATCCAATTTTAAGCATGATCTATTTAATAGAAGTTAAATGGATTTTATAAATAGAGAAAGGGAAGTGGTGAGAATTAATACAATTTTCTGTTTTGAAATTGTTCATTAGTGAAAAATATAAAACTAAAATGTGCCTTTCTCTCTTGTGAACTTAGTCTTTTCCAGAGCTGTTTTCCAACAACATATAACTTTTCATACACACTGTTCAAGACTAGTTTCCACTAACAAAAGTGAAATTGCTAATGCTGCCATTGGTAACTGCTGTCATTCATTTTTTATGTGGTATAAACAAGACCTCTAAACTGTTACAGCAAAAGGAGGATAGTGAGCAGGGAGTGATGCACTAGACGGTAGTGCCTTCAAGAAGAAATAATAGCAAAATCAAAAGAACCAGAGGAAATAACTGGCATAGCATCCAGTTACTCAACAAACACATTATAAGGATCTACTACCTGCCAGTCAATGGGATTAACACTTACAAAATAAAAATGTAGACCTCTCTTCTCAAGGGTCTCTAGTAGGAAAGACAAAATCTCATAAACAAATGTATAAAGAATAATAAATGAATGAAACATAAATCACAAGGGAGATTTAAATAGCTTTGCTTGATGGTGGAGGCAGTGGCTGGGAAACATGGCTAGCCACATTGGCAGCTTGCTCTCACTGTGTTGCCTAATTTAACACAGCACCCAGCTCTCTGTGGACACTTAATAACTACCAGTTGGCAAATGGATAAATGCCAGCAGTTAGGGAAGAGATGAGTGTGTTATCTCCCAAGAAGCCCAGCAAGCTGGTGTGGATGGGGGGAGGTGGGGATGCGCTTCTTGGCTGTGACAACTACACAGTGACTCCCAGTGGTCACAAGTTGAACCTTATCTTTGATCATAGTATAACAAATCTATATTTAGTACAGTATAATTTATATATAATATATATACACATACATATGTTATATAATTTAGTATAATAAGTAAAGCTATCACCCTTTTAACAAACTTTAGTACTCATTCTGCTTAAAAGTGAATAATACTTCTGCCAAGCACAATGACGTGAGCTAAGTGAACAATAAGTTCTTTTCCAATCCTGAAAGTTAGATTCTATAATTTCAAACTAATTTTCTAACACAGCCAGAGTGATGTTAAGTTTAAAATGAAGCAGAACAATCAGAAAAGATGTTTATTCTGAGAAATAAGCCTTGTTGTCTCCAAACTAACAAGAATGACCTCCTGGGGGAAAGACATGAGAATATTTCTCTAAGTTTTGCCTAAAAATTAGAAGCATTTTTGTTTTCTCAGAACACTCATTTGCTTGCTAGGAGTTCCAAACTGTCCCAATTACTTTAAATTATGTACATTCTCCTCCTTCTTTATAAAGAAAAAGAAGAGTGCATCATTATATTTTTGGCCATCATTCCATGGGTACTTCCACTGATGTTTAACATTTATCTACCAATAAAAATAACTATGTAGGAGGTCATTCTGGCATATTAGTATTTACTTAGAGTTCAGTTTAGTTCTGTTCAAAAAACACAATCAGTACCAACTATGTGCCAAGCACTGCGCTAAGTACTGGAAAAATAAAGATGGGGAAGATATAGCCCCTTCCTGGGAAGGACTCGTGATACAGTGAGGAAGAGAGACCTCTATCTTCCAGTAACCAGAGGAAGCACACATACACACATTGACACACACACACACACAAACACACACACACACACAAAACAGAAACCGACAGTTAGTTAAAGCATCATAGTTACAATGTCACCCTCGTATACAACTCCCACATGTCAGTCACACCCAAAATCCAGTCATTCTGTGAGCAACTGTCATTATCACTCCCAGTCATAAAGGCTTGGGGAAGACCCTGACCTGTTTCTGTTGTTGTCAGCCATTCTCTTGTTCCTGCATATTAAATTAGATAAAGGTTCTGAGTTGACATCAGAGAGGAGAGAAAAGAGACAGCTAAGGGAAAAGAAAAGTTAAGCTATATACTGAAATCCTTTGAGAAATGCCCTGTCAAGAGTATAGCTAGAAAATTCAGGATGCAAGAAGCTGGACATGTACGTATCCAAGGAGATTCTTCTAGCCCCAAATGAAAAGACACTACATGAAATCAAATGATAATACTGTCCTAAAACTGGACACCTAAGTGATATATATGGACATCTGTTCATGTAGGCTGACCCCTAGTGATATAAACTGATTGTTGCAGGGATAACAGTCTCAGAAAACTGCCTTTAAAAGAGCTAGAGAGACCAAGATTACTCTCTTCAAAATGAAGTGCTGTATAGTCTCATAAACATGTACAGTCTAAGTGAGATATGTGGGCATACTGTTCTCTCTAAAAACTAAATAAACTATCCACAAAATTTACAGTGAAGGAGCAATTTAACAGATAACAGACCTATCTGGAGTTGATGGAACTACCTCCTTTAAATGACTAAACATATGTTAACTATATGGCCTCTTCCATTGTCCCCACACCTGTGTCTCTACGAAACAATATTTTGAAAGTCTTAATAATTGGTTGCCAATGACTTATAACAAAGATTCTTCCCAATTTTCTAATTTTATTTCAGAAAATTTGGACATACCACAAAATAATCTGGACATAACCATGAAATACATTCTTTAAAAAGTAATCTGTATGTTTCTAACGAATAAAAAACTAAAACATATATTATCACTAATACATTAACTAAATAATAATCACAAATAAAATTGACAGTGTTAGTTAAAATGAAGATCAACTTGTTTCATATATGATGTGCTCCTTTTTATAATGAAACGAAAACTACATATCAAAGTCAAAAGTATGTTTAGGTTTAAAGAAAGATGAGACAAGAGTAAGTAAATGGTTTCATACATATAAAACTAAAAACGAATAGCTTCTTCTACCCCATCAATGTCAAACATGGATTGACTAAGATAATTCTTGTTATAATTACAGAGTTTGGAAACAAAAGCCACCCACAAAGTCAAGTAAGAGGTCTCATGTGTATTTTCTCTTTCTTCTATATGTTCATTCTTCCATTTTTCTATTGTAATCCCAAGAAGAAACTGCAAGACCCTCTATATATTAGACATTCTTTTCACTTCTCAGAGAAAACTTTGTTTTTTGTTTTTTGCCCACCCTTACTAAATAAGTCTACAAGTCACTTATGAGGAGGCAAGATGGGACAGTCACCCAAAGTATGAGTGCCTAAAGACATATTTTTTGTGTATCCCCACCTTCTTTTAAAAATGGTTATTGCTTATTTCATATTAGAAAAACATATTACATTACATAATACACAGGCCATTTGGAAATTGTTCCACCGTGAGTAACACATACTACAATGCACTGCAGTGCATGTAAATAGTAAAGAAACCATACCTTGCTAACTATATAAAGTGCATACCACTGAAAATGAAAATCAAAAGAAAGGAAATAAATGTAAGCAGGCCATTTCTGAAATAGTGGAGTTAACCTGAAATGATTCTGTAAATTCAGGAATTCTTGAGATCAATTTATCAAGAAACTCCTAAAGGACATGGCTTCTTCCTAAGCTATTGGTGTCCTAGCGGAGTAATATATCTTTGAATTTTTCCTCCTCCTCCACAACCAGAAACACAATAACCAAAGAAAACTAACAAACAAGCAGAAAGAGACAAAGTTTTCCTGAAAAGAAGAAGGAATTTGAAGATGTGGTACATATATACAATGGAACACTATTCAACCATAAATAAATAAATAAATAAAATAATGCCATTTGCAGCAATATGGATAGACCTGAAGATTGTCAGTCTAAGTGAAGTAGGCTGGAAAGAGAAAGAAAAATGCCATATGACTTCATTTATATGAGAAATCTAAAAAATAATAACAATAATAATGACACATGGATTAATTATTATTTTGATTTCTTGAATATATGTAAGCACACCTGACTGTCCTTTATGACTGGATTATCGCATTCTGTTGATTGTTATTTTGTAGTTGGCATTATTCCTTTGATAACTATGTAAGTTTAAAAAGCTAAAGATCTAATCTGTTCTTAGAAACAATAATTAGTACACATATGTAAACTAAAAAAATGTGCAGTATACTGTATACATGCATTTACATGCAATATAATGTGTATGGGCAGTCAAACTGTAATAATTCCACCTAATAAAACTGGAAAAGGAGACAAAAAAAAAAAAAAAAAAAAAGGAATTTGGTCAACAGTAGAAAGACCAAGCAAACAAATGCTCATTCATGACACTATATATCCCAGCATGTCACTAGAACAACTCGGAACATTTTAAAAACTCAAGCTCCAAGGTTTAGCAGTCCTAAAACTTTCACTCCATTTTAATTTTTGCATGTAATTAGAGAACCAATAGTAGTAATTCTAGGTAGGATGACTGAAGTTTGTATCAAACTGGAAGGTGGGGAATAGGTTTTAAATAAACATGTATTTCCTGAAAATAATTTATAACACTATAATTTCCAGGCCATTTGTGCAAAATTAAAGTTCACTTTAGATTTTTTTTCCTGCACATTGTGTTCCTCTTAAATAACTCTTAGCTTCAAAAGCACTTCAAAATCTATATTGCTAAAATTCCCTGCATACATTTTCTAAGTTTTCCCAAAGTACTGTCAGCAAATTCTCCCATGAGCAATAGGAGACAACATACAAGATGTGGAACTCAATAACTAGAAGCCTCTTCCTTATATTTGAAACCATTAGTGACAGTCATGTTTGTTTGCCAAATTTTTTCTCATGCTTTCTGCTCTTTACCTCTCACACCAGTATTGTGAGACTCCAGTCTAGTCCAATGGCTCTCAGCACAAACACATCTACTAATAAAGCTGTAATTCAGTTGCAGAAACTCTAAAGCTTAAGACCATCAAGCAAAGAAGAGACACACAAAAGCAACAAAAGAGGGAAGAGCTAAAAAAAAGAGGAACCCTTACTCCACATATCCTAACCCAGCTTCCACTTTCATCTTCTCTTTTTTGCTCTGTTTTTTGTTTTAAATATATTCTTCCCTTGTATTGAAGTCATGTCAGTGATCTATCACAGCAAACAGATTCAGATGGAAAACAAAATAATGTTCTCCCATTCACACTACAGAATGGACAAAAGGGCTCAGGTTTAATATCCACTACTACATAAATAAGTCTCTTAGGTACTCTTACATTTTCCAGCTTAAAAGTCTTTAATTTCAACATGTGGAAGATTTAGCCACATCGGGCTGTTATTTGTATTAGGTCTTGCCCTCCCTCTCTCCAACAATACTCCATAGAGTAATGAGCAAATATATTCCCCTTACAGTTAAAGAGTTTGGAAATTAAAACTATCTACCCAGAGGTAGATAAGTAAAATCTCACTTTATGAAAGCTTTCCAGATGTCTTTACATCCGCTTCTTTCCCTTAAGGCAAAGAAGAATCAATGTGGAAAACCCTGATATTTTAAATAATTCTCTTCCTGTCCAGCAGTTTTTTTCTGCACAAGTCAGGCTCTGTGTATGATGCTACTCATACCTCTTTTGGCAGACTGATGTTCACAGTCACATGCATACTGTAAGAACTCAAACATTTTGTTTCTTCTAAGCTCAACAGCTACCACTGGATGTAAACTTAGCTGCTTTGACTTGGGAAATCATAACAGACAGAAATTTCAATTAAACAAACTATGCTCTTTTCCAAACAGTCCCTAAGGCCAGATTCTCAGAGTCAGTCAAATATAAATTCCACTGCAATAATTCGAAATAGGTTGCTAACACATGCAAAAATCTGGAGTAGTCAACTTTTTTAAGCTGAAAGACCTACCAATAAGAATACCTCATAGTTACTTAAAACCGGTCTCCAAGGATTTCAATGTTTTATCAACGCTCTGCCACTCAAGTCATAGGTACGAAGAGTGTTAATATTCCATAATTTAGGCAAAAGCACTTTAAAATGGACTAGCAACCAAGAAGACAAGAGTGAGGCAAGAGTAAATCCAGCACCACCTAAAAGAATGAGAAAGTGAACAAGATATACTAAGCAGAGAGGAAGAGAGAACCGAGGAAGGGTTGGCACACTTGGGCAAGTGGAGAGGGCTGACCGTGGCACACCTTCTTTTCCACCGGCAAATGGGGAAGCTGGGTTGCTCAGATGATCTCCAGAGTATTTGAAGCTCTGGATTACGAAGACAAGCAATAAATGTAACTCCATCCTTTATTTCTTCTTCACTAATACTCAACATGATGACTTTTTAAAAACATAGAATA
The DNA here is from genome assembly GCF_048773025.1 of Camelus bactrianus. Classification (NCBI taxonomy): domain Eukaryota; kingdom Metazoa; phylum Chordata; class Mammalia; order Artiodactyla; family Camelidae; genus Camelus; species Camelus bactrianus. The sequence goes on from NC_133539.1 coordinate 36,116,614, forward strand.
AATCTATTTTAATTTCATGTGGAATTCACTGGTGACTCTTGGGGGCAAAAGAAATAGTTATGAACACAATTTACCCATTTTAAATCAAGAAAGGATCTTATAGCTCATTTTTCCCAATCATTTCCACTGCAGAAAGGAAACTGAGACCCGAAAGGGTAACAAGAATTGTTCCAGATTATACAACGAGTAAGCGACAGAACTGGGGCTAGAACTTCAATCTACTTACTCCTGGTGTATGGTTTTTCCACTATTCCATGTGGTGGCTCATAAACAAATCCTATTATTTTTCAGTTTATTACTTCATCCATTGTGGTATCTGCGGAAGTGCGCTCTCTCACCTCGATACACATTCTGTCTCGGTGGTCTGCCCTGCTCCTCCACGCCTGGGTTGTCAGCACCCTCCACTCCTTCCCCCTGCACAGAAGGGCTGGAGGACCAGGGCGTCCACAGCGTCTACGCACTCGGGTGCGCATGGGGACCCCCGCGGCAGGGCCGGTGCTGTGCCGCCTGGCCTTCGGGAGCGTCTGCCGTCCTTTATTCTTTCCCCCAGTCTCATCATCCTGGCCCTTCACTGGTCACTGTGTTCACAACCCCCGTGACAGGGACAGACCTAGAATGATTCCGCTCTGCTGCCCGCCGACTGCCTCGCGGAGGAACTCCAAGGGCCTGTGAGGGCCCCGGCGCCACCACCTCTCCTCCTTCCACACCAAACTCCACAGTCTCTCCATCTCCGACAGTGCAAGGGAGCTTGTGGGTGATTCTTCCCTACGGCAGTCCGCTGGTCCAATACATTTTCCCTGGGGTTCATTCCTGTAGATGAACCCACATCCGTTTCTCACAGGAAATGTCTGACTGCTCTGGAAACCTTCTTTGCCCGGCGTGGGTGGGCGGAGCTGAGGCACGGGGCGGGGGCTGCGGCGGCTCCGCCCCCGCGCTCAGCTGCAGAGCGTGGTGCCTGGGCAGCCTTCGGCAGCTGCACCCCACATGGTGTGACTGTGACTCACACCGGTGGCGGGGTCTGCTCCGCGTCTGCTGGGCTCCGCGCTCCGCTCCACCACCGCTCCCGCTCCAGACGGAACTCTGAAACAAGCTTCTTAAATGGCCATCACGTTGGAACAACGTCCTAAAAATAATGCCTTATTTCATTCTTCAGTTTTTACTAAATTGGAAGCAAACTATGACTTAGGAAAGGAATATGGGTGAATTTTAACTAATAAGGACTGTTAGCTGTGGAAGCCTATGTTGTGTTCTAAGGAAGGGCTCTTTTGTAAGTAATTTCTTTATTGGATACTAGGAAGACTTTAGCACATTAGATTTTTGTAACACAGATTGAATCTGATTTTGCTAAGACTTATACCATTTCTGTCTTCAGTATAACTTGTATTAAAAGCTTCAAGTAAAACAGAATTTCTAATTCCAACTATGAGTATTTTGCCTTAAATATATATATTGAACTTAAAAATCACATTCAATAATTGAGACTTGTAGGTACAATATGCAAAATTTATTTTGCAAGAAAACTGGGAATAGTGGGTCCAATACAAGGAAGCGAAAGTGAGTTTTTCTGGTAAGAATACATACATGAATTTTTAGAGATATGTTTTCCTGGGGCACATTTATTATGGTTTTTGAGGCCTAGAAATTTACAGTTTCTCATATTATAGGGGAAGAGGAAACATGACTAGTTTTATTTTTTACTACTGTGAAAAATAATTTATTGAGCTCTGTGTAAACACACAATTTTTCTAATGGCATATTTTGCTTTCACTGATAATGTATTTTGCAAACAAAGCCTTTAGGGATAATAGGATCTCCAGACTGAGAATGGAAAGCAAGCTTAATGTCTGACTTGAAAGTGACTGTGATAAAAGGTCAGCAGACATCATCAATATCTGATGATTTCTCATCTGTGCCTCACAAGGCAATTTCAATCCAACAAATATTTATTGAAAGCTTATGCCATGGTAAACCAAACCTTATTCTGGGTTATTGTTAGTTCCTATTCATGTATTCTAATAAACAAATTCTAAGATAGCCCAATTATACAGATGGCTGGTCTGTCTAGCAAGAAGAAACCATCCTGGTAATTTGAATGATTGTCAAAATGCAGGATTATATATTAGTTTGTAAAAGAGTAAAAGATTTTATTTCCAGTTCTCAGTTTTATATGCTCTTTTGGACATTTGGCCTGATACATGAAATATGAAATCACCCACAGTGACAGTGCCTATGAAAAAACTGAAGGTTCTCCTTTTTTCTTAAAGATTCTGCCCTATTTTATAATTTTAAAACAAAACCATGTTAAAACTAGTGCTTCCAGCAAAAATCTCATCATTTCCATTGCAAAAGCATAAGGAGCTACTGAATAGTTTCTCTTGTGTACTCAAGGATCTTTAAACAAGAATGAGTTTCACAAATAGAAAGCGATGAACAAGACAGGAACAAAAGTGAAACACAAGAAAATCGATTCATCACCCATCTTTTGTCAAGTTCTTATTAAGTGAACAGCTCATGGGAGCAAGAGCTTGATGTTGGCCAAATTCTCAGTGTATATCAGTTTTTAAGTGGATAGAACACTGGATTAGTAAAAAGCCTGCTTGCTCAGTGTAGAGACTACTTGGTCCTGAGCCTCACAGGTTTGTTTTTCTCTCCTTCTGGACTCAAAGCCTCTGTCGCAACCATGCTCTGCCATATCATTGGTCAGGCCAAGAAGCAACCTAGCTTGATTCCCCCCTTCATATTTATTGGAGCAGGAAGTACTGGAGCAGTGCTATGTATCTGGCACCTGGCACTGTCAATCCAGATGTTAGGTGGGACAGAAAGAATAACCCAGAACCCTGGAACAAACTAGATCCCAATGATCAATACAAGTTCTACTCAGTGAATGTAGATTATAGCAAACTGAAGAAAGAAGGTCCAGACTTCTAAATGAAATGTCTCACCATAAAGCTGCTTAGAATGAAGGTCTTTCAGAAACCATCCACACGCAATTTTCCACTTAACCAGGAGATATTTCCCCTCTGAATACACAAAGTCATGTTGGTGTATGGTACTGGGGTTTACACTGATAAATATGTGACACTTGGGGGGAAAAAGAACCTACCTTAGTTTGGGTATGAGCAAGTCTTTATGTTGAAATATATTGAATGACCAAACATTAACTAAGACCCTCTCTGTGTAAGCAACTCTGATAGATACTATAATTGCATATCCATTTATTAAAGAAAATGTCTTAAAAATAGGAGAACAGTTGAACACAGAGCTCAAATTACAAGTATAAATTTATCTCTAGTATAAATATAAATTTATGATTCTTACTAGGTTATCAGAAAAAGCTGCAAGAAACAAAATTAAACATCAGTTGACCTGTACATTCCAGAGATGAAGTACCTAGAATATTTTTTAGTTATATATTTATTTGAAATATTTCTATATCGTCCAGTGGTAAGTCAGTTATTTAATGCATGGTGATTTTTAAAAAATAATTGGCATTTTACATACTCTATTTTGAAGTGTTTACAATGAGAGTGACTCTTTCTCAATTATGAATTGATCCTTTGAATTACAAGCCAGAGCCTAGAAAATATGTGAATGGCTAATAAAATTCAGTGAATGATGTTCTAATTTGTCAAGTGGGTGAAAATACTCCGGGATATGGAAACTGAGAATTCTGAAAGTTACTTTAATATTAATCTAAAGCTTTTGGAAGCTCCAATATAGGGCAAATAAATGCACTGAATGTAACAAAAATATGTTTTTTTTAATTTTTTCAAGAAATTTTCTCAAATTATACTGTACTCACACTTCACTACACCACATTAGATTGGGTGGAGTTACAATACTGAAAGTAACCATGAAACCAATCAATAAACAAATCAATAAACCAGATGTGGAACCAGCCACAAATCAATAAACCAGATGTGGAACTGTCTTAGTGTGAGATGCCAGAGAAAAGTAGTTTATTACATACTCAAATTTTGGAAATATCTTTTCAGTCCCTTTCACGTGCAAGGCCTTAATGTATATTGTATAGAGTATGTTAAATCAAAGAGAAGTTTCGACCTTGAGGAGCTTACAGTTTAATGTGAGGGGTGTGCACAGTTCTTAGGAGGACCATACACTTGGTGATAGAGACGCTAAACACCAGTCCTAGAAGAGGCTGGCTATTTGTAAGGTTTGGAGATCTTGAGATGAATGTTACAGGAGTTGGGAAAAAAATCAGCTCAAATGTGGGGCAAACAGGGCAGAACCAGCATCCCCAGAATGGGCCAGCTTTCAGAGACCAGTAGTAAATACAGAGAGAACATACTGGATGGCAAGTATAGGAAATATTTAAATAAGAAGGCAGATACAATGTAGTGTTTGTTATGAGCCAGGTCATCAACAACATCTGTTGAAAGATTAGATGGAGAAAAGAAAGAGAACTCATCCAATTCCAACTGTTTCACAGAAAATAACTGCCAGAAAGAAGTAGGCAAGACGAATCTGGTCAACCAATGGTGTACATGGTCTCCCAAAGACCTAATGCCCCGAGCACAGAGGTGAGAATGGGAAAGACAGAAAGTGGGAAGGAATAAGTTCATTTGGAGCATCCGAGAGGGCTGCAAGAGAAAGGTGTTATTTTAACTGAGACTTGATTTAGAGTTTCAGACAAGTAATAATTTTGAGAAGAACATTTAAACTCCCATAAAAATCAGGTGTGTAAGAAATATATTCTCAGCACAGAGAGTCAATTGCTGCAGGCCAGTGAAGAGGTGAGGGTGCAGCACAGATTCATCAGCTGGGTAGCTGGAAGCCAAGGAAGCTTTCCGAGTTGGGGGACATGAAGAACTGGCAAGGTGCAGAGGCAGCCCCATGGTTGGGAGATTGAGCAAGTTAGTGTGTGTATGTGTGTGTGTGCGCGCATGCACGCGTGTGTAATTTCTCACCATCAGAGAAGAGATTTACAGGCATGGACAGAGAGAAGGATAGAAAGAATCTTCAGGGGAGTTTCAATAAGACATATTAGCATGAATTTTTTTTTTACAATTCTAAGATACATATAGCAATATATGGAGACATATGAATACATGTATTTGCTAGTTCTGTTTTCTGACAGATCCTTGAAGCAATGCCATCTCAAGAGCAATGAACATGTTGAACACCCAGATCGTGGTTTCTGAATACCATCCTCCATCAAAAGGAACCAGAGCCTCTTGGGAAGATGGCTGATTCCAGGGCTGGAATGAGGCAAAAACAAGATGAACCTGGGACATCTTGTTATGCCAAATAGCAAGAAAATGCAAAAAGACACAGGAGTCAGCTTGAGAAGCCAAATCTATAACAATTTGCATCAAAATAAATAATGAAAGTAATGGATTACTAACTCATTGAACAAAATACAAATTTGTAAGTCCATTTATAGCACAGAAAACTAGGAAATAATAAAATAAAGTCCATGTAATATAAACAAATAAATAATAAATAAACAAAAAGAAAAACTCTCCCTTACAGTAGAGTAACAAGTAATAAATGAAGATAGAATGATGAAAATGGAAAATCAACCATTTGACAACTGTTATAGACTTATGACTAATTCAAGAGAAAATCATCAATGGATGATGAGGCTGGTAGGAGGTTTGAAAAGCTACAGAAGAGTAGTATAATATCAGAATTTCTCCTCAGAGAAAACTTATAAATTACAAATGGGGAAATGGAGATGCCTGGTACATACCAACTTGACCAAGTCATTTCATTCTTCTTGCCTCCAGAACTGAGGAATAAATTCCTGACGTTTATAAACCACCCTGTCTATGGTACTTTGTAATAGCAACCGGAACAAAGATAAATGCCATGTTGAATAAACAAACTGAAATGTGTTTGTTTGTTTGTTTGTTTGTTTTTGTGGGGGGAGGTAATTAGGTTTATTTATTTTAATATTGGTACTGGGAATTGAACCCAGGACCTTGTGCATGCTAGGCATGCACTCTGCCACTGAGCTATATACCCTCCCCCTGAAATGTGTTTTATTTGTCATAATTTTTTCATAACAGTATAGTTTGCTTACTTCAGGGTTTTTCTAGATTAGAAAAGTAACAAATTTCTGACTGACATTATGCAGATTGAAGCCATCAGTAAAATGTTTATTGGAGAGGAAGTCCATAATTTCAGTAGACAGTGAACCGTGTGGAGCCTGGAAGGAGCAGAGTGTGGCCTGTTCAGGGACCTCAGTAGAGTGTCTGGAACAGCATCCCCCTTGTTTTCAAAAGCAGACATGTTGAAACTCAGCCTAAAATTACGTGGCCAAGCTGTGGGTGCTGGACACGTATCACAGTAGTGGGCTAGACTCCTGACAGCTTCCTGTAAAGGAATGTTTCCTCTCAAGGAAAGGTTTTTGTGAATCACAAGTCTAGGTAGGGCTTCCTTTCTGAAAAAGCAAGAGACCCGGGGAATAATCAATCCACTGAAATAAGCGGTCCTAATAAAAACTTTAGAATATAATGATGTATGCCTCGGTGCTTCAGTTAGGGTTCTCCAGAAAAACAGAACCAACTTTATATTTAAATAGATAAACAGATACAGATATAGATGACATACATATATCATATATGTGTTGTATACAGAGAAAAAGAGACAGGTGGAGAGACAGAGAAACAAAGAGAGACAAAGAGACAGAGAAAAAGAGACAGAGAGAGAGAAAGATTTACTTTAAGGAATTTACTTACGCAATTGTGGGGACTGTTAAGTCCAAAATTCGTAACAAAGGCAACTAGGCTGGAAACTCAGATAAGAGTTAAGAGCTGATGTTTTAGCCTTGAGTCTGAAATCTGTAGGGAAGGGTGGCAGGCTGGAAACTCAAGCAAAAGTTCTGTGTCCAGTTTGAGGTAGAATATATTCTTCTCCAGTAAACCTAAGTTTCTGCTCTTAAGTTCTGATTGAATGACACCCATCCAAATTACCTATGGCAATCTTCTTTCCTAAAGTCAGCTGATTATAAATGTTAATCATATCTGCAAAATACCTTCACAACAACATTTAGACTAGCATTTGACCAAACAACTATCCACCATAGTCTAGCCAAACTGACACATAAAAGTTACCATCACCCTCAGTATCTTCTGGAAAATTTTTAAATTCTCAACAAATTATTTTCAAAGAGCATATAAAAACATGAAGATGGCCATTTAGAAAATTACTGTTCAATGTCTGCACTTCAAAGAGATATAAACACACATATATACAAGACTCTAACATATACCCAAAATTATGCCCAGAAGATTATTACTTGTTGATAGAATCTATTCAAATTCAAAATATGTAATGACTGAGGTTTAACTACTCTAGTCCCTAACCAGAGCAGACTGAGAAGGAGGAAGAGATTTTAAAAAGGAAAAAAAGAAAGAAAGCAGGCAAGCTAGCCTACAAGGTGAGAAGTTTTACTGAAAAGATGGCAGGAGAGGTGAAAGAAAAAGGAAAAATAAAACAGAGGCAAACAAAGGAGAGGATTTTTACTTAAATCTGTACGAATAATGACACCAGCCAAATTTGAAAAAATGGGCCAGGATAGCATAGCTAATGAGATTTAATTTGACATATAGCATTACAGACAATTAGGGTGTATCCAGACTCACACTTTAAAAAAAAAAAAAAATACTAACCTCAAAGGCAATAATAGAAATAGACTTCCTTTTTTAAAGAAAATCACAAGGCATGGCACATTCTAAAAAATCTTGTATGTAGAAAAATAAGGGATCTATAAATCACATATAAATTCAGAGAACTTCCCAAAATGGACACAGTTAAATTCTTTTGTAGAGAGGCACCAATACAAGCCTTTTTACTTTGCAAACCTCTGTCTTCCCCGCCGTCCTTGTTCTTCCTCTAACCCTGTTTATCTCCTTTATACAAGACATTCACTTTAAAGTTAATGAGGTTGGAAAGAAATCATGAAGTGAGCATTGGAAGGGAAAAAGGCGGGAAGGTTCAGATTAATTCACCATGAAGATCAGCCACATTCTGTCCACAGCCTTATCCTCTTTCATTTTTGCATATAGTAAAACATCTTTATTATATTTTTCACAAATTAATTGGGTTGGCTTAATCTCAGTAAAGCACTTGTTTCTTTAAGTAGGTTAAAGTACTTGAAATTTTAAGCTTTTCTAAAATAATTTAAATATTTCACTTGTGGAAGTGGCTTTTCTACTGGGTTCATATGATTGCATTTTCCTAGCAAAAAATAAAAAAGTAATGTGCCTTGAGCTTACTTTTCAGAATTTCACTTTAAAAGCCCAGATCTAAAGTTCAAAACAACACATTTCTTATAAATTAGTAATTATTCAAAGAAAAGTTGCAAACAGAAGAGAAAACTAAGACATAGGGCATAAGGCGAAAATTAGCTGAAGACCTCTGTGGTTTGTTTTCCTGACGTGGTAGTTACAGGACTGAGTGCACACTTGATTCAGTCCTGCAGAGTTTAAAATGGTGCATATATAACTGCTTAATAAATGTTTTTTCTTATAACATTGGTAGATTGCAAATAATTAATACTGTCCTAGATAATAACATTGCTCAAAATATGCTCATCATCTGATATACATCATCTCACTTAATTTGTCCCTGTAAAATAGGCTGAACAGGTGGATAATGTTAATCTAATTTTATAAGCAGGAAGCCTTGACTTAGAAACCTAACAAGTATAAAGGTGAAACTAAGGCTCAGACTTCCGACTTGAGAGTTTTGCTCTTTGTAGTACTCTTGGCTTTGGTTTAGTTTATGTTGAGCTAATGTCCTTGAGAATATTATGCTAAATGGCATAAGTAAAACAGAAAAGACAAATACTGTATGATACCTCATACTGTATGGACTCTTAGAAAATCCAAATCATAAAAGCAGAGAGTAAAATGGTGGTTACCAGGAACTAGGAAGTGGGAGAAAGGGAGAGATGTTTGAGGGTAACTAGTAGATAATTATCTAAATCCTAAAGACCTAATACACAGTGCAAGGATCATAGACAACAAAACTGTATTATAAACATTAAACTTGCTAAGAGACTAGATCTTAATTGTTTCCACCACCAGAAGAAATGATAATTATGTGATGTAATAGGGGTGTTAGCTAACACTACAATGGCAATCATACTGCAATATAAATGTATCAAACCATTATGTTGTACACCTTAAATTTATACAATGTGATATGTCAAATATATCTCAGTAAAAAAATGTTAATTAAAATTAAAAAGGGCTTGCTATGTACCAGGTGCTCAAAATGTATTAATTCATGTAGTCCTCACATTTGTTCTTGAGGGACATTATATTCTACACATTGAGGCCCCACAGCCCTCCACTTGATAATGTCAGAGCTGAGCTTTGCACCCAGCAAAGTTTTGGAGTCTGTGCTTTTAACACTTCTCCCAATTTTCACCAGAAACTAATCCAAGATAATGGTTACCTAATTAGGAGTATAGGTTTATTCTTAGAAAATCCTTTCCTGGAAAAGCATGCAATCAGTGGAAATTGTAGCACAAGCAGAGAGAGATGAGAAGGGAAAGGAAGCATGTTTATCGACCACACTCTTGGGCTAGATTTGGGGCTTTACATTTATTCATCTGACTCACTCAGTCATTAGTCACTGAAAGTACTGTATTCTATTTAATCATCACAACTACTGCATAGGATAGGTACTATTCCACACGACAAATGAGAACACTGAGACCCAGAGACGTTAAGTAATTTGCCTGTCATCAGAGTCAGGATTGAAAACTAGTTATATCCAACCACAAAGTCATTATATTTTTATTTTAGTGCTTCTGCCTAATATTCCATTTAACTCAGTTGAGTAAATGTAGATCTGATAGTATCTGGCAATAAATCGTAAACAGCTCTGATCTTAGCAGCCACATTTGAGGCAGGCCTTGAGGCATTCGTAGCACTTTTGTGAACAGTCAACTTCTATTGAGAGGTTTTACTCCACTCCCAACTTCCACTCCAAACCCCTCCCCCACTTCCCCCAGCCTGGTCTACAACATTAATGCAGGTTTTCCCCCAGTGCTTCTTGTCCTTATCATTCAAAAGTTATTTCCTTTGCAATGTTATGATAGATGTCCTTGTATGTCTTACACAGATGAACTTGCACTTTCTATTTTTGCCTATGACCTCTGCTAGGGCCTAAAACTCCAGCTCTGGCAGTAAGTGGAAGCATTTTAACAAAGGAAGATGTCTGCTATCAGCTGGAATAAATAGGTCTTGCCTGAATTCTCCCAACAGCTCACTAGTCATAATCTATCTACAGGGCCTGAGGTCACTTGGTAGGAGAGATTCTAATAAAATAGCTGGTCATTTCTCACTTAGTGTCTCTCCCCTCATGGTGAGATGTCCTCATATAATAACAATATAATTATGTAGCATTCATCTTTGATGCTAGTACCTATCACTAAATAGGCATTTAATAAACATGTATTGAATGAATATAAAGTAATCCTGAAAATGTCAAACTAGTATTACAATGTTTCACCAGGCTATTGATTCTTCTTGTTAAATTAATATTGATTCTTCTTCTAAAATTTGTATTTGTCATCAAGGAATCAGGATGCATGTGAAAAGCAGGTTTTCAATTACTGCACAAAGCAATTAAACATCCAAATCTGTAATAAATCAGGCCAATGTGTGATCTTAATATGTGGAATATTAGTTTTTCTTGATTGCCAAAAGTTTAGCATCTTTTAGCATCTAGGAGTTCTCTATCTCCTTTGTTACATGCAGAATAAAATCTCTTATATCACTTCCATGTATCAACAAAGTCATTTTAGATGCAGGAACCATTAAATTTCCATGTCTTGGACCATATTCAGTTATTCATCCAAAGCTCTCAACAGAGAATTACAATGCTCATTCTCACTCAACATCTTAGTAGATCACCCTAATCACTAAATATTATATTGACAGCAAGAAGAAAAAGTAAAACCTACTGTAATAAACAAGTAGGTATGCAAAACTATTTCTTCAATGATATCTTCATGCTTTCCTTTTCTGCACCTCAACTCTATGTCTCCATCCACCATTACGAATAACACAGTAGGCAACCACAGAAAAACAAAAGCCCCTAAAAATAGTAATGTTAAATCATAACATACCTAATAACAAAAGTATTTTTCTAACTCTAATGAGTAAGTGGAGAGTTAAGGAAAATTCTCAATCTGCTAGTGATCAGGGCCTAAGGCTAGCCTAATGTAATCTAATATGCACGCTAATTTTATATGCAATATAATAACAAGCATGGTTTGCCAAAGTTTAGAGTCTTGGACTCTTAACTAAAGCAATTACTATAAGATGATTTCCAGGGGGGCGGAGGGTGGGAAGGGATAGACTGGGATTTCAAAATTGTAGAATAGGTAAACAAGATTATACTGTATAGCACAGGGAAATATACACAAAATGTTATGGTAGCTCACAGAGAAAAAATGTGACAATGAGTGTGTATATGTCCATGTATGACTGAAAAATTGTGCTGAACACTGGAATTTGATACAACATTGTAAAATGATTATAAATCAATAAAAAAAGTTTAAAAAAGATGATTTCATTTTTTAACATTAAAATTTCAAGAAACTGATCTACAGGGCGGAAAGTCAGTAGAAAGATAAATCAATATATTAAATAAAAATGTAGCTTGAATTTATAATAATTGTTTTAAAAATTCTAAGTTGGTCAAGGCTAACAATTTTGTAGCATCCAAAAAGTATAAATATACTTAAAATAACAGCAGTTCTTAAAACAAAAAAAGCAATTTGTTCATAGAGAAATTTATTTGTGTAGACTGGGAATTCTGAGCCCAAAGAGAATAAGAGAGGCTCACTGAGGCAGGGAAGGACTGCTAATTCTGGCCGCCTGTAGTTTTATTTTGTGGTTGTGTTAAAAGCAAAAGGATTAGAGTCCAAGAAACAGCAGCCATAACTAGTACAGGTGAAAATAAACACACTTAGTGGTGGTGGTAAAAGAAATAGTAAAAGAATAAATATTAAGTGAGTCTACATTATGATCTAGACCCTGTATCAGAACTCTTAAAGCCCTGCCACTTTAAGATTCAGAAGAACAGAGGTTAAATACCAGTAATCTAGTCCCATTTCTTTATTCTATAGATAAATATCCTTAACCATAATGGGAAAATAATTCTCCAAAGCAGCAAAGCATCTTACTGGCAGAGTTAGCACTAAAACTCAGGTTTCCTAGTCCCTGTTTTTGACCAAGTACACCAAAATGCTTAAAAGACTAGTTTTCTTAATGTGTTTAGACAATTCAATGAATCATTGTGAAACTAGATATTTCAACATTCTGTTGCTGAATAACTTGAAAATGCTAGTAGTTTTTTAGCCATTGTAATAAACTGTTTCAGAGCAAAAGAAACAGAAAAACACACATAATGAAAAATATTCTTAGACAATGCTCATTAACTGAAAATAGCATTCTTCACTGTATAATTGCATGTAGACTTTACAGAAGAATAAAGAATACAAGTCCATGTCCATATTTTAAAAGTTTTCTCTTTGGAGTAAAATTTTCTTGAGATCTTTTTATTATACATCATCTATCTCCAACATATCAGAGGAAGCACCTTTGCTGTTCAAATGTAGTATAACAGGGTTTCTACCAATTAGACGCATTTCAACTAGGTCTTAACAAATGAATAAGAATTTGCTGGGCAAGGAATGGCTATAGGAATAGAGATTATTTCCTGCAAGAAATGACCTGAGCAAAGTACCAAATTATGTAAGTGGTAGACTGAAGTGAGAAAGACCCATGGAAGAGTCTTTGAAGGCTCATGCAATGGTGAAAGATGATCAGTAGAGAACAGCGACAGTTTGGCAGACATTAGAGAGATTCAAGAAAATTCTGGTCAAAGCATCAGCATGACTTAGGAACAAACTCGACATGGACAGTAGGAGAAAATGGAGAGTTGTTGAGCATGACATCAAGTTTTTAGCATGGAAAGCTGGGTGGCTGGTGATGCCTTTAACCAAAATTAAAGAACACAAGAAGAGAAGCAGATTCAGCCATGTTTGGGCTATGGTTCTTGTTGGAATCCACATGTGTTTTCTTGGTTGAGCTGAAGATTTATATTCAACATGTTGATGGTGATGGTACACAGATGTCTAAGAAGACCCCCAATGATTTCTATGGGCTAGAATTCGTATCTTTATATAATTCCTTCCCCTTAAAAGTAAGTTTGCTCTAGTAATTTGTTTCTTACCCATAAGATATGACAAAAGTGATAGGATGTCACTTCCATTATTAGGTTAGAAAAACTGTGACTTCCACTTGGCTAGCAGATTCCCTTTCTTCCTGGCCTTGATGAAACAAGTTGCCATGTTGGAAAAGCTTACATGGAACAAACTGAGGCCAGCTTCCAGCCAATAGCCAGTAGGGAAGAGAGGTCTTTTGTTCAACAGCCCTGAATCCTGCCAGCAACCATTTATATGAGCTTCAAAGGAGATCCTTCCCTAGTCAAGCTTTCAGGTCAGACCCCAACCCTAGCTGACTCCTTGATTACATTCTTACAAGAAACAGAGGACCCAGCAAAGGTCTGTGCCCAGCTGTCTCACACAAACTATGACCCACACAATTATGAGATAATAAATGTGTGTTATGTTAAGCCACCACATTCTGGGGTGATTTGTTTCACAACAAATACGTAACTAATACAGTGGTAGTTAAAACCATGGGAGCAAATGAGATTTAAAATAAATAAATAAAAGTTATTCCAAGACCAATCTTTCAAGAAAATCAGGAATATTCTTGGGCTCCTATCTTCTCTTTCATTACCATTTCTGGGTTCCTAGATTCTCAGTTCTCTACCCTGTCGCCAGGTCTCCTTGTCAAAAAGGAAAAAAATCTGGCAACTTTATTCCTAGTAAAGGGTTATTTTGTCATAATGTGCTGATTTGGTGGGAGGGAATACTTTTATTTGAAGAGAGAAGATAAGGAGATATTCTCTAATGCTGACGTATCAGGCACTGATATTCACGGGTAAGAATTTTACCCTGTCCATGCAGCCCCTTATGTCACTCCACACGGACTGTTAAATGTGAACTCTTATGTCACCATAGAAATATTTAAATATACTTTAAGATTGTGGTTTAAGATTCTCAAGGATGAGCAAAGTTTCAATTCATATCAAAACAAGGCCATGAGTAAAATACTTGTGTGAATTATCTTTTACTTTCCAGAGTGACTTGGTTATTCAATTTGGACATTGCCCAAATCTTTATAGTAATATCAGGTGGCTTCTGCAGCTATTCCAAGGCACAATGACATAGATGAATCCACAGAGCAAATGATTTTCTTTCTGATAAATTTTATTTGGCTGCCTGAAGTGTTTAATTATGATTATTAGTTAAAACATCACATAGGTGTACTTTTTCATATTATACATTTGGGGAGCAGACTTTTTTTTTCTGGAGTAAATCTAAATGTATTTCAAGATTATTACTCTGTTTAGGGGAATGTAAGTTCCAGAAAAGGGCCTGAATTGAAAATGTGAATGAAACTATGGTTTCACCACTAATGCTAGCCTCTTTAACAATGACACACACCAAGAACTTATGGATGCATATGATACATATTTGATTATCTACTAAATGACTCTGTAGTAAAAGGAAAATCCAAGTTGTCTAAAAGCGTAAACCTTCATGGATTAATAATTTCTCTACCAAGATATTCTTAAGAATGTGCCACATTTTTATAAACAAAAATACAGTTTCAGGTTGCAAAGTGTTTAGAATAGTTTATAAAAGCATTATTCACAATATCCATGATATTTCCACCAAAAAAGACCCAGACACTCATGAGCATCACATCATTTATGCGTCTTTGAATATACCTATCAACGAAGCAAAAACCTAACAGCCTTCCAGGATTATCTCCTGTGCTTTAAAAAAACTGGATTCCTAGTCGCTAGACCACAGAGGTTGTGATTATAATCTGGAGAGGCATCTAGGCATATGTGCTCTAGGACCCTTTTTGTATGAGTTATACAATGCCAGGGTTGAAGCACCACAGGTTATTAGGATTTTTGAACACAATTGAGCCTAATTCTTTCCACTTCAGTCACTGAGGTGTCAGTACTGGAGAGAGCAAATACCGCCAGAGGGAGAAACACATATATGCAGATATTCAAAACAACTTCTATATGAACCGATTCCATGGCTCCTGGAAGGGGTCAGAGTGTGAAGAAAGTGTGACGATGCCATGAGGAAAATATCATTGGGGTAATTATCACTCACCCTAATGGAAGGATGTCTTTCCCCTCACCTCAAATCTTTCAAGGCAACCACTCTGAAAGCTTTGAAAAGTGTTCACTGGAGTTGAGCAACCCAGAGGATAGGTACCAAATCATGCCTGAGACAGTTAAATAGTGGCTTGAGTAGAACTCCCAGACAATATAGGGATGGAGAGAGGGTCTGATAACTACTTTCAAACAGAATCAGGAGACTTCTGCTCTGTGGCCACTGGGCTGCTCTCTCAAAGGTGGTCAAGGCAAAAGACTCAGCCTGGGGGTCACCCTGGGTACTATTCCATAAGGCCCTTCTAGGGACAAAAAGAACACAGCCAAAAAAAAACGGTTGGATGTGTGAAGCTGGATGCCCAGCACCTGAGAAAGGAGCCTGAGTCTTCATGACCTCTCAGAAGAGAGATTTGTGGTTTACCTGCTGGTGTCAGTGGAACCAAAGGAGAGCACAAGGACTCCCAGAAGCCTACAAAAGGGCACTATGAAGGACTCACCCACTGGACCCAGACAGCACAGTCAGCTAATGATGGTACAATTTCAGGTCAGATCTCTCCAAAGCCCTCACTTCACTTTTTTTTTTCCTGTTCCCTTCGAACATACAAGGTAAGAAACAGCAGCTAGCAATGGAGGGAGCTAGCAAGCGGTGAGAGCGGGGTGATGTGGTGGGTTCAGGCTTGCTGGAAGGAAAGAGAAGCCAGGCATGGCTGCTTCCCTGCTGTAGACTTCCAGACTGAGGCTCCTCAGTCTGGGGATGAAGAAAAGACTTTGGTGGTAAGTCAAGCTCACAGTCTTTTATTAATGTAGAACCAGACATCCTATTTACCAATCTGAGATATGTTTAAGACTTAAAATTAATGGAAGACCTATTACTTAAGAATTATAGAAAAATCATGGTGCCTGCATCTATTTTCGTCTCTGAAGGAATAGCCTCACTGAACACATTTTGAATGGGCAGAGGGAGACAAAAATAAAGTTGCCTCTTAATCATGTCATATGACACACTTGTTTGTTAAATTACATTTAGTAACTTAACAATGATTTGATTACAGGGGAATAAGAGGGACCATGAAATACCACTTGTGATGTAGGTAAGTATTCTGGATGATTCGTGGGGAAAAAAAACTGATGTTTGCACTTAAGATCACTTATATAGCATTTTTATTTTCTACCCATTGGAGAAAAAATGGTTATTTCACATTCAGCTTCCTAGAGACCAAAACACTCAAGAAAACCTCAAATGTGTAATGCTTCTTATCAAAAGTAAATGTCACACCATGAACCCAAAGTTTTCCTACAACCAATCTCTAAAAATAAATTCTCATTAAGTGTGGGATATACACTAAGAGATGCCAAACAGAAGCAAAATATGCCTTAAACACATAAAGATGCCTTAAAGCCCAGCTGTTTACCAAAACTCTGGCATCAAAACTTGCATTGTACATGGTCTTTGGTAATAAGAGTGAAAAAAAATACACTGGCACATGTAATTAGTTTCCTGTGGCTGCTGTAACAAATGACCACAGTCTTGGAGCTAAAAATAACAGAAATTTATTCTCTCACAAATCTGGATACCAGAAGTTCAAAACCAGTTTCACTGAGCTGAAATCAGGTGTTGTAAGGGGGTCCTGCTCCCTCCGGAAGCTCTAGAGGAGAATCCCTTCCTTGTCTCTTCCAGCTTCTGGCAGCTGCCCAAGTGCCTTGGCTTGTGGCCACATCGCTGTAGTCTCTGCTTCCACTGTCACATTGCATTACCTTCTGTCTGTGTAAAACTCCACTTCCCGCCCACTTACAAAGATACCTGTGGTTGCACTGGGACCCACGTTGATAATCTATAATAATCTCCTCAGCTCAATATCCTTCATTTAACCACATCTGCAAAGACCCTTTATTCCAAAGTGAAAATAAATAAAGGAAAACCTCATGGAAAACAGAGTCAGGAAGGCCTGAAGGGAGCGCTCTCAAGAATGCACCACTAGCTGCAGCCTCCCTGGTCAGCAGGGAGAAGGAAGACAGTTTGTGTATTTCTTCATCTAAAATTCTCTAGGTCTCAACTTCTTATCCATGACACAAGACTTACTCTTCTTCTGGTACAAGGTAGAACATTTTTCACATGGGAGTTTCATTTCCTGCTTTTAAGAAAATGAAGGAAGATCCCTCCTGCCCCAGCAACACACTAACCACTGCCTGCAACCAATGAGAAACAGCCACAAACTTGAACTCTTGTTTTCCCCAATAAACTTTTATTCAAAACAACCCTCCCCAATTTCCTCCCCAAACCTAATAAAAGCAAACCCCTCTCTTTTTGTTCTCTGGGCTTGCCTAAGATTCACCATAGCTTGCTTGTCCCAAATTGCAATTCTCAGCTATTCCCAAATAAACTCATTTTCTTGGTGAAATAACTGGCTGCTTTATTTCTGAGATTGACATCAACACATAGTAACATTCTCTAGTTTCAGTGGCTGTCTCTTAGGGGATCATTTTTCAGCCTACCACAACACATAAACAGCAATAGATATATTACATAACATGTAGAATAAGACTTTTAATCCACCAATATACTTCAGGTAATAAATTAGCACTGGAAATTCTGAAATTCAATGGGATTCAGTAACATCATCATTAATGAAATTAATTCTCCCATTTTATCTACAGATACAATTTTTACTTCTCAGCTGTAGTGACAATAGAATAGGTTTCTGGAAGCCAAGGGTATTGGTGAAATGGTCTGTGTAAATGTGGGACCAGATTATTATAAAATTCCATTACTCACAAATGCCTCTTCTAAGAGCACTACATACAGAAAGGAAATTTATTGCTCTCCCTTTTGGATAGTAAAATCTAAAATAGCTCAATATGGGACCTCAGCTTACCACAGAATTTTAATGCTGGACGGTATCTCAGCCCATCATCCTTACTTTTCAGATAAGAAAAGTGAGGCTCAGTCAAATGACTGCTCATAGGTCCCACAGCTAATACATGGCAGAATGAGATCAGAATTAATACTTCCTCACTTCTTGTTCATGCTCTTCCTTTTAAGCTATGCACTCTCTTTTTCGTTTGGTCATTTACTAAAATAAAAGCCAGTTTTAATCACTTCCTTGTTTAGATTTTTCAGCCCTTAGAATTAAAGCACAGTAATTAGTATGTACGCCTTTATTTCTGGATTTAGTAATGTAAACATTCCTACTGATCCCTTATCAACAAAAGTCTGACCTGCAAAAGAGGGAATTCAGAAGGACAGTGCTTAATACTCAACTGCTATCAGGCTAATTCAAAGGAGTTGGTTCAGTTAAGATTTAAATGTGCACAAAAGGAAACAAAACCTGCAAATGTACTTGGTACAGATCTATCTACCAGCAGCAGTGAGCAGGGCTGAATTTGTAACAGCTGGGGAGGTTCCTATCTACAAATTAAATTAAAGATGCAGAAATTT
Source organism: Camelus bactrianus (assembly GCF_048773025.1). Classification (NCBI taxonomy): domain Eukaryota; kingdom Metazoa; phylum Chordata; class Mammalia; order Artiodactyla; family Camelidae; genus Camelus; species Camelus bactrianus. The sequence continues at coordinate 36,135,308 of NC_133539.1, forward strand.
TCTCTCCCACACCAAACAAGTTGGTTTGTGGTTTTCTAAAAAATCTCACTAGCTGTATATCTTTTTTTTTTCTTACAAAGAGAGACTTGATAGAAGGGCAAAATGTCACTCTGATATCCTTTGTAAACCATCTGCTTTCAAGTTTGCCAGGCAAGCCTAGCAAGGAGACAGTTGATTACAATGTAAGCTGCCCCTGTGTCTCTAAGTGATGCCAGGACGCCATTTGAGAAATCCAACTTAAAAAAATCTGAGTAGGTGATTTTGAAATGATTTTGTTCTTGTAATTGCTCATAACATAAAATATAGGAGACGTTACAACACTGTCCAAACTTTTTCTCAGAATATTATATATCTTGTTTAGACAGTTAGAACTCCCTGCTATTATTTATTTATGCCAATATAAATTATTCTCTTCAAATGAACTCAAGTCACGTAAACTCTGGTTCCAGGAACTAGAGCACGCTTTCTTTTGGAGAGATGTGAATTTCACCTCATTCCTTGAAAATTGAAAAATCAAATAACAAACAAGCCTAGTGTTTGCAATCAATACCTAGTTCAGTAACTCCTTGAAATTGTTTACTCCAGTGTGAGTTGCAGTCTTAAAGTATTAAGGACTTGAAGTCATTTTTTTTGCTATCAACTCCAAAACCAAGATCCACTATAGTAGGGAGTTGCCTTTATTATGGGGACCTGAAGGGGTGTCTGGTTTGGGTTGTTTTTTTTTTTTTAAAGCCAAAAGCCAATTCAAGAATGATGAATGGTGTTAGTTTGACAACACCAAAGACTGAAATTCTTCATTTTTTCCAAGGTTTAGCCAGGCAATGACTGCAATTTCTTTTACAGTTTACACAGTGAAGTGCATTAATTCTTACCCGGATAAGCTGATTCTTAAAATGTGGTATCAGGATCATGATCCACTCCAACGATTCCTTTTCTCCAGTAGCCCTTGTAAATGTGAGGGTAGATGTATTGAAAGAGACTCTTTTTACTTTTTAAGATTTTTTTTTCAGTTGGAACTGAATAAAGCTTTCTGATTGAATTTATTTAGGTCAGCACACTGATTAAAGGCTAGAGCTGATCTGGACCTGACCCCAACAATGACTGTTCTATGGGCCCAATCTCAGATGGGGTTCAGATTTATTAACCTGAATCCATTGTCAGATTGGAAGAAAAATCTCAAGGAGAGTTTACACTTACACTGTCTACCTTTTGACTTTAACAAAAGCTTTACCCAGCTCTGTGGTTGGCACCAATAACAGTGGTGATAAGGAAGAATGGATATTCCTTCGTTGCTAAGGGACCGCTGTGGAATATGGAGAGAAAAAGTCATGTTCATCTAGTGATTGCCATCCAGGTAATAACAACTTCTAGTTGCTAATATACAATCCAGCTTTGAATGAGAATCATTTTTTTCTGGAGACAATTTGTTTTTCACTTATTGACTCCTGTAAGTAACTAGTTTACAGCATTTAAACAGTTTCATTGAAATAATTATAGAAACTCAATGAAAGGATGGAAGACATTACTTCATTCATTATTTCTATGCACTGTTTCCTTCAACTTTTTAAATATCATGTGTACTTTTTAAAAGAAGGTTATTAGTAGAGATGGAAGCTGAGTCTATATGAATAGTAGTTGAAAATTTGAAGAACCATTATGATAATAACACTTTGCTGAAGTTATGATGCTAATTAAATTTGTGGGGCAACTACAATGTAGCATTTGTTGCTAGAAACTTTTGGCATAATGAAAATATAACTTGTTTCAAAGTGTTATCATCACCTCAGAAAAATAATAATACACTGAAAAATGTGAAACAAAACTTCAGTGTTACCATCAAATATTGCATGTTCTTTTGATAATTAGTCTCCTTTAGAGTGAATCTTTTTTTTACATAGTTGAGTGTTAAATAATGTGGCATGGTTTCCAAATACTGATGGAATTCAAATAAAAAATAAATTTAATGAAGTATGGAATATTTGCATTGTGAACTAGGATTTAGAAAAAAGAAAAAAAATTTTTAAATAGGATTGGAGTAGGACATTGCTTATTAAAAAATACCACCAAACACGTGGTATGAGAATGAATTATATTGGAACAGAGAGGCTTTCTCATTCCTCTGGTGGATAAAACAGACTTTGCAGTGACCTTAATGAATATTGTTTTTTTCCTTTACACAAAACTTTTAAGAAGTGAAAAACTGAGTGATTGTTAGGATAATTTCAACCTATATTTTTAAAAAAAGCAATTCATAGCAAATTCAGTTTGAGAGAGAAAAAAGACAAAACACTATTCTTCTTCTTGAAGGATTAAATTTGGGGGTTAAGATTTGCTGCCCACAAGATTGACAGATTTTTTTTTTTTAAACTCTTATCTTGATTTAAAATAATGAAAGCTAAATGAGAAATTTTCTTGGATTCATTAGACTTACATGGCACTTCATAGCTTACAAGTATAATCACTTACATTACTTATTTTATCCTAGACTGGAGAAACAATAGCTGGTACAAATGTCATGACTTCCTAACTGTATGCCTTTGTTCTTTCCTTTTTCTATTTAAAGTTTAGTTTTTTTCTTCTGTTATTTGAAAATAATAATATTTATCAAACAGAGTTTTCATAAATATTTTAAACATTTAGTGCTTGGAAGAGAGTTGGCAATCAAGCACAAGGCCACTGTGTAGACTGGGCATTGCCACCATTTAAAAGATGACTTAAATCCAGGAAAAGTCAGGTATCTTGCCAAAGATTTCACACATCAAAGGGAAGACATAATAGTAGTCTTCAGAACTACTATCCTGTGATTTTTCTGCTATATTGCATATCTTCAATACAAATAATTTTACATATGATCATATTGATTGATGTGAGAGTCTCCAGGCACATTTTTATTTATATTTAACAAGGCCTATATCACTTTTATATTTTAGTGGTATGTCATCCCTGCTATGCTGCTTAAACGATGTCGTCATGGGGTATATGCTGTGTGCTATTGTTTTTCAAAATCACACATTAAACTTGGAGCACCTTAAAGATGGCAGGGAGAGGAATATTTTATATAAAAATAAGCAACCATATATAAACCATATATAATAAGGTCAACTTTCTATTTTTAAATATTAAACAAAAAATGTGCTTATAGAAGTTTGTTTTAAATCATTTTCCAATCCCTAGTTTATATGATCACATTTGCTGCTGTGCTTGATACTTTTGGAAGGAAGTATTGGAACTGAAAGAAATACCATGTTAAAAATCACAAATATCATGTTAAAGGGCATTTGTGTTCCCCAGAAATCCACATTTCATAGGCTAGAGATTGGCATGGTTTCTAATCCTCTCTTCATACTGTAATTTCTCTATATTCTTACATCTACTCTTCCCATTTCTCCTTCTCCTCCATTTTGAAGATTTTGAAGGAAGGAGTACTAAGTATAGAATGGTCAAAGTCACTCTAAGGAGGGAAACAAGCCCAATACTTTATGCTACGTATAGTATTTCTGTATTCTAAAGGGCATGAATTTACTTGAGGTAAAATTAAAAGTCTTAATTATATTAAGTGTTCTCAAATCAGTGACATGTATGCTGGGTAGTAAACTTTATATTCAAACTTCTGTACTGCTCTTTCTGATGCTGGGGATGGAAGTCTGTAAACCATATTTCTGCTTTACCCAGCTGGGTCCCTGTTGGACTGCACCAATAGGGGGCGCTAAAGGGAGCCAGGAAAGCTGAAGGAAAAGAGTTGCTGCTTCCTGTTCTTGTCCCACAGGCCCCAGCACACACATTCTCCCTAGCAGTGACACTTCTTCAGGAAGCACAGCTAATTCCAATTTGCAGTTTTTCCAACATTCCCATTGTCTTACTTTGAATCACTGATTCCGGCACTATTTCTTTTGAAATCATTTCCTAAGTGCCTTGGTTATTATCACAAATAACACTGACAGATTTTTCTTGTTTTTCTTTTCTTCTCCAACTTGATCTCTGTCAGAAATCTCAAGAGCAGTCATCCTATCTTTCATCTCTCCCCCAAGAAATCCAGATGAGTTGGGTAATCTCCTTTAGCAATTACTAAAAAGAGAATATTCAAACAATTAGAATAAAATTTGTCTCAACACTACAAACCATGAGACCATGAGATTTTATTTCAAACCCTGTTTAAATGTGTCCTTGTAAAATATTATTGAATGAAGTAATTAATTTGGACTTGCAATTTTTAAAATTCTCCTGAGAGCTTCTATGGGATTAGAAACTATTTTTTTCATTTTCCTCACAGATGCAGCATAAAATATACCAGAAAACTAAAACACTATACTCCTCACATCTGTTTTTCCTACTTTATACATCAAAGTCTTCAATTTTTTTCTTCCTTTTTTTTGGTTCTCTTTGTAATGCTGCAAAGAACCTTGTGAAACAAAATATTTTCAGTTTGCTACACTTGCATAGGAAATAAGTACTCACAAGTTAATTTTTAAAATGCTTTAAAGCTCTTATTTTGAAGATTTTTAGTCTTCCAGAAAAGTAGACAGAGTAATATAATAAATTTCCATATGCCCATTGTGATGGTTAATTTTACATGTCAACTTTGCTCAGATTGGGCCAACCTTATTCTAGACATTTCTGTGGAGGTACTTTGGGATGAGATTAACTTTTAAAATGATGGATTTTGAGTAAAGCAGATTTCCTTTTATAATGTGGATGGGATTCATCTAATTAATTGAAGGCCTAAATAGTAGAAAAGACTGGCTTCCTTCAAGTAGGAGCAAATTCTGCCCATGGACAGCATTCAGACTTCAACTGTATCATTGTCTCTTCCTTGTCTTCAGCTTGCTGACCCATCCTACAGATTTTGGATTTGCCAGCCTCCATAATTGTGTGAGCCAATTCCTTAAAATAACTACACACACACACACACACACACACACACACACACACACACACACATCCTATTGGTTCTATTTCCCTGAAGAACTCTGAATGATACACAAAAATAACACCCATCATCACCATTAACAGTTGGCAATTGCTATGTTTACTTTATCAATTTTTGTGTGTAATAATTTAGAGTAAATACAGGCATCATGACATTTTATCCCTAAATAGGTCATTACATTACTTTCTGTAATCTCTGAAAGTAATATTTTCCTGCATAAGAAAAATTATTATCACATTTAACAAACTTAATAATTCTTTATAACATTTAATACTCACTTCATCTTAAAATTTTCCCAATAGTCAAAAAAATGTCTTGTTCAAACAAGAAGCCAATTAAGAACCAAATGTTATGTTGGGGTGTGATGAGACATAACATGTTATAGATGATGCTGTGTATCTCATATTGTATAAAATAAGCACAGAATGTCTGTACTATTCGTAATGCTAATATTGAACTCCCTGTTAAGGGGATGATGGCCTGATCCCTCCTTTATGAAGTAACATCTTTTTCCCTTTGTGAGTTTCAAATAATCTTTGTGAGAATATTTTGGCATCTTATGAATACCTGCAGCACTCTTTCATATAGTGATTTCATCATCCATTAATGGTCCTTGCCTGAATCAAATATTTTATTAGAAGCTGCAAAAAGGTTAGCAGGATATCCAGTGATAATTTATTGTAGTATTACAAGAGAGCCAGTTCTATTCCCAGTCCCTTCCTAATTTGTTTAACTCTGAACATACTAGCATGGAAATTTGGGTTCTTATGGCTGCAATCAATAAAATCAAGTAAAAGAGAATTACTGTGGATGGAAAAAAGCCTACTTTAAGACCTGGTTTGTATAAGATGATAGGAGTATGAAAGAGTAGTAACAGAAATATTGATGTTCAGAAGTCCCAACCCCCGTTATCACCTTAAAAAAAACTACTTTGTATACATTACATGCAATTCTCTGATGGGATGAGGAACAGATAATAGACAAATTATGCTTAGCAGTACAAACCAAAAGAACTAATAGCTTGAATTTTTCCCCCAGCCTTAATGAGGTTTAATTGACAAATAACTGATTATTTTCATAAAGATCTAATTAAATTACATTTAGTGTATGCAACCTATTAACAACACTATTTTTACCTATTGTCATGTATTTTTGCATGGTTTGAAGAAATTTTAACCTTTTTTCTTCAATTTGTTTCTCCTATTCACTTTAAATCAAAGGTTTGAAACTCTGAGCTTCACCTCTTTGGCATTAGATCTTCACCTTTTTCCTACCACTGTGTATCTTCTGCATATATAAACTTACCTTCAACTTTATTAAGTCTGTGATGAAGGAACATCCACTGAGGATGAATGGAAAAGATATTAAACTTGAGGGATATGGGAATTCAGAACTTAACATTCTGATAAAAGCAAGAAGATTCTGAGACAATACTGGAAAATAGCCAGTTCTGTCTAAGTTTTTGGTCTGCTCTAGTAGATTGTGGAGGTTTAATTAAGATCCCAGTAGGCTTTTGAACTCAGAATACTGATTCACACTCACTGAACCCTTTGAGGTTGGCTTATTGCTAATATTTTTCCATTTTAGGGTAAGATTTCCCACTGACACTAACCAACACCACCACCTCAATGTGGGTAAGTGGAACAGGAAGTTCAAGATCATTGCACTCTTGTAAAATGACTTATTTATTGCTTTTACTTAATTCCTCACACATACTTTGTGGGCTTTCTGTTATTATTATTAGATTTTTAAGGTCTACTTTCCATGCAGTGGCCCTGATCTTCCTAGGAAAACCTTGAACAGCAGAGACAGCTGTTAAAAGAATGATCTCACTAATTAGTTTCATATTGGGAAAATAAATAGTGTAACAAGTAACTTACTTTATTGTTTATTTCTTAAGGGATAGTGTGGAAAATGTCCACTCATGACTTAACTGCAATAAAATAAACAGGATTCAATTTGTGTGCTTTGGTTGACGAATTTTCTAAGAGCAGTACTGGTCCAAATTAAAATAAGAATCTGTCTAAGTTTGGTTGTTATTTATCTGTCTATTTATTTATCTTTTTAGTCCAAGAAAAATTCAGTGTTGAATAAATTATTCTCTGAAATCCAGATGGCATGCAACAGTCTGCTCCTTAGAGCAGAGCACTCCGGCATTCAGTCTGCGTGCCATTCAATCATGGGAAGTAATATGAGAAAAAGCATCTACTGAGAAACGACAGGTTTCTGTAGATTCTATATAAGTATTTCATACACTGACAATGGAGTCTACCCATTTCAATATTTTTTTAGCTGGCACATTGCTTTCCTGAAATGTAGATCTCGTTTTTTTCATTCTATTTCCATTTTTCCTTTTCCCTTCTTCACCCAAGAACTTATTGCCGTATTATGGACTGCATGTTGCATTCTTCTAAAATTCATAATATGGAACCCTACTGGCCAAATGTGATGGTATTAGGAGGTGGGGCCTTTGGAAGGTGATTAGGATTAGATGAGGTCATAAGGGCAGACCCCTCATGAATGGGATTAGTGCTCTTACAAGAATCTCAGAGAGACTGCTTCTTTTTGCTCTCTGCCATGTGAGGACACTAGAAGATAGCCATCTACACGAGGAAGTGGGTTCTCACCAGACACTGGACTAGCAGGCGTCTTTGAGCCTGGATTTCCCAGCCTCCGGAACTGTGAAAAACAAATGTGTCTTATTTAAGCCACCTGGTCTGGGATAATTTATTCTAGCAGCTAGAACTGACTAAATTGTCTAAACTAAATAATTGCATGTCACATACAAAAATAAGAACATTTTTGAAAAATAATGCTGGTCAAGGTCAACATTGCATAAAAATACTGTATTGCACCTCATTTAACGTTATTACTTCTTACTCAAAAGATCCAGTGTTCTGCAATTCACAAATTCATCATTTTTCTGGACAAGTTTAAAATTTTATGCCCGTCAGAATTATTATGTGGTTCAACACAACTTTGCTTTTCATTTTTGCCTGGCGCCAGTCAAAGTGAAGACAAACCCACAGTCAGTTCCTGCTGGGGCACAGAATGCCAATTTGTGTTCCCCTGTGATCACCACAGGCTAACTGGTGTCTAACCTGGGACGTCCTCAAGAACACTCAGCCATTTAGAAATGCCTTTCCTATGTTATGTCACCTCAGCCAGAAGAAAAGTGAGGAAGAAAGTGAGATCAAGAGAAATAGCGAGGAAAAGGAAGTGATTGAAGAGAAAAGAAAAAAGACAATAGTTAGGAAGTATGTACAGTGGATTTCTGATTTTCTTTGCAATGTTCGCTAACAAAGTCCTGGAATAAAGGACCACTGTAACATGCTGTGGAACTAGTAAACTATGTAAAAATGGGTAGTTTTACAGAGACCACTAATTATAATAATGAATGCTCAAAACCAAATAAAATATTTTGTTGAATTTATTGTTTTATTAGGTATGTTATTAAATTTTAGCAAATATTTGAGATATTAAAATAGTTAGATACTTTTAACACACCAATGTGAAAAAAAATGTGTCACATGTTTGCCTCAATGTATGACATTTAGCTATAGAGTAATTTAGGGGCTTTAATTTGCCTTCAAAATCCTTTCCAAAGCAATTTGTTATACTTTTCTTCTTTCCTTCTGTTTCTTACATCCAGCCACTTTTCACATTAAAAATAAGTTTTTTAAAAGTTTGTGCTGAAACTCCTGCCTTTCTTTGTAAGTAGGCACATTAGATTTAATATAAATAATATCCAGTAAATCAGTAAATCACTGAGCTACATATAAGCTCCTGTTGGGTTTTGCCCTTGCCTTTTTGGTGATTCTGAAGTAAAAGAAAAGTATTTATGATTGATTACTTGCTATGATAGACTACTGTAAGAGAAGATGTGATTAGTGGTAAACCAAAGAGAAGACTCCAATTTATACCCCATCAAAGCTTGTTAACCATCTATAGTGTGGCAAAATGTATTTTCAGAAAACATCCACAGCAATATTTCTTGTTACAAAGCAGTATTTTCAGATCCCCTGAAATTCCCCCAGCAAGAAGTAGAGTCTACTTTACCTCCACTTGAAATGGAGTGGGACATCATAAATAAAATGCACCACAAGTGATGCTGTGTGACTTTGAGGCTGAGTTCTTAAAGGTGGCATGGCTTCTTCTTGGCTCTTTCTCAATCTCTTGGGACACTCACCTTGGGACCTACCCACCACATGGAACTTGTAAGTGTTCAACTGACATCCCCCACTAAAATCCTAGATGACTGCCAGCACCAGGTGCTGGACAGGTGAGTAAGTGACTCCAGTCCCCAGCCTTTTGGCTGCCCCGTTGACACTGAGTAGAGCAGAGACAAGCTGAACATGCTGCACTTTGGCCAGCTGAACGCCTGTGAGCAAAATCCACGTTGTTTTGTTTTTGAGCCACTAAGTGTTTTGGGTGTTGAGGGTTTGTTATTGTCATGGACGGAACTGTGTACGCCCAAAATCCATATGTTCAAGCTCTAACCCCTCATGTGACTACATTTGGAGGTAGGGCTTTTAAGGAGATAACTAAGGTTAAATGAGGTCATATGGGCCTTTAATCCAACAGGGCTGATGTCCTTATAAGAGGAAGAGGCACTGTAGGCTCACTCTGTCTGTCTGTCTGTCTGTCTGCCTGTCTCTCTCTCTCTCCATGCACATACAGAGGAAAGACTATGTGAAAACAGAGTGAGAAGGTGGTCTTCTGCAAGCCAGGAAAAGAGAACTCACCAGAAACCAACCTATGGGCACCTTAATCTTGGATATCTAGCCTCCAGAACTGTGAGAAAATAAACTTCTGTTGTTTTAACCGCTTAGTCTATGGTATCTTATTATGGTAACCTGAGCAGACCAGCACAGACTTTGGTATTATGAAGTGAGGTGCTACTGTAAAAAAAAAAAAAAAAAAAAATATATATATATATATATATATATGTATGTGTGTGTGTGTGTGTGTATGTATGACAGAAACACTGCCATCTGGGACTAAAGAGGACAGATAAAATGGGATGGAATGAAGGAAGGCTGTTGGACTTCAGAGATTTCAGAGGCTAGGACAAAAGAAATTCCCAACTTTGAATATGCATTATTCTTTGAGAATTTGAAAAATCACCATGAAGGCAATTCAGAGACCATCAGGAATGCCACTCCCACCAGCTTCAGGGGACAAATTGCTTCGTCAATGATTTCGGAGGGTGAGGCCACCCCCCATCAGTTTCTGCAGGCCAGGATGCTGCTGACAAGTGCTCAGGGGCAAGGCCACCACAAAGAACCACAAGGGTGAGACTGCCACCCAGAAATATGGGAGTGACACCACTACCACCCTTGGACTCAGACACAGAGCACTGAGCCAAAAAGGATTATTCTTAAGCTTTAAGATCTAATGGAATTTGACTTGATTAGTACCTGTCACCCCTTTTTTGTTTCCAATTTCTCCCTTCTGGAATGGGACTGTCTATTCTATGTATATCCTATCATTGTATTTTGGAAGCACATAACTTTTCTAATTTCAGAGGATCACAGCTAGAGAGGAATTCTGAGTCAGGAAAAATCATACCTCAAGTCTCACCTGTACCTTATTTACATGAATTTAAATGAGACTTTAGATTTGGAATTGATGCTGGAATGAGTTACTATTTGGGAGGTGGGGGTGGATCTGTTGAGATAGGGTGAATGTATGGTATATGAGAAGGACATGAATTTAAGGAGTGAGAGGGCAGAATGTTATGAATTAGGCCCTAACCCCCAGTGCGGCTGTATTTGGAAATAGGGCCTCTAAGGAGGTAATTAAGATTAAATGAGGTCTTAAAAAAGAATGAAATTTTGCCATTTGCAACATGGATGAACTTGGTAGGTATTAGATTTAATGAAATGTCGGATAGAGAATGACAAATACTCTATGATATCACTTATATGTGGAATCTAAAAAATAAAACAAATGAACGAATATAACAAAAAAATAAACAAACAGAGTTATAGGGAACAAACTAGTGGTTACCAGTGGGGAGAGGGAAGCAGGGAGGAGCAAAATATGGGTAGGGAATTAAGAAGTAGAAACTACTATGTATAAATAAACAAGCTACAATTATACAACACAGGGAATTTAGCCAATATTTTATAATAACTGCATGGAGTACAATCTTTAAACATTGTGAGTCACTATATTGTATACCTGAAGCTTATGTAAATTGTAAATCAACTATACTTCAATTCAAAAAAAGCAAAAAAAAAAAAAAAAGGATTCTATAATCTAGTGCCCTTATAAGAGGAAGAGACACCAGAAGAACGAACACACAGAGAAAGGGCTTTATGAGGACACAGCAAGAAGCTAAACATTAAAATCTTCAACTATAATTGTCGGTTTGTCTATTTACCCTTTTATTTCTGCCCATTTTGGTTTTAATAATTTGAAGCCCTGTTATTAGGAGCATACATATTCTGAATTCATATATTTTCTTCATAGAGTTACCCTTTTATCAATATGTACTATCCTTTATCCCTGTAAATAGACTTTGTTCAGAAGTTTACTTTTCCTGATATTAGTACAATCAAACCAACTTCCTTATGTTTAAAATTTACCCAGTTTCTCTATTTTCCACTATGTGGCTTTAACATAGATATGTCTTTATATCTATAGTGAGTTTCTTATAGTCAACATATAGATAGGGTTTGCTTTTTCATACTGACAACTCTACCTTTAATTAGTGTGCTTATACTATTTATATATAGTGTGGATTAAAATGAATATAACAAGTATAAAGTTAATTATAAAGTAAATTTATACAAATAAAATCTCACTTTATCTGTTGAAATTCTGAATAAGATATTTTTGAAATGATTTTGCCACCAAAATTATTTCTAAGCCACAGAAGGTCTTGTTTTGATTGATTAATACCTTTTGGTCAAGTGGGTTAGTTCTGATTGATCTGAACTGCGATGTCTTAGCAGATGCTCCAATGAACTCCTATTTCTTATTATAGAGATGGGTCACTGTTTCTCACTTATGTTAATGGTACAACAATACATTTCCAGAACTAATTCTGCCAACATCTGGTAAGTCTACCATGATCATGTGCCTTTGAGACCTTTAATTTTACTAAAGTGAAAAATGAAAGGGAAACTGGTTTCTCATAAACTTTGCTTCTCTCCAGAAGTTTGTTCTGGCTTCACCATCTTACAAATCTAAGTCTCCATTCTAATACCTAGAATATAAAATGATATCATCTTTCTCAAAAGGGTTTAAAGAGCGTGGTCACAAGAGAGCAGGTGATATTTGCCAAAGTTTCCATTAATTCTATTTCTCTGAATACAAATCTTGTCTTTATATTACCTTCCTTTTCTGAAAGTACATTCATATTATACATGAGATATTTTTTCTCTTCTCCTTCATTTGATAGATTTAACTGCAGAAAAGCAGAATGCTAATATTATTTACAGTCAAACCCAATTACCTTTAAAGGATGGCATCATTTTCTCAGCTTTAAAATAGATAAAAATACAAATAATAACAAATTGATGTAACAAACAGCATTAGGCTTAAGCATTTTTACTGTACATTTCAAGTTGGTGTTAGCTAGAAAATGACAGGTCGGGGCCAGAGGGTGTGGGAATACTGCATGGAAAATAACAAAAGTTCACTCTCTTTTAATTGAATGAATGTGACTCAATTTTTGAGCTCCTATGTTTACTCTAGAAAATTCCCTCATTTAGTTATTTGTCTGTAAAAATGGAGAAATTCAATGGAGAATTTCAATACACCAAATCTACACTTGCAGATAATTTTTTGATGGATCTGAACCTAGAGTTCTTAATTTACATAATTAATTGTGCAGTTTTTAATTCATCTAAGCTGCTACATATTTGTTTAAACTCTAATAAAACAACATTTTGAAATTTGAATAGAACTTAGAGATTATCTAGTCTTATTATATTACTTTAGAGTGATGCAGATTTAGGTTTCAAGAAAAGTTGAAACGCTTGTCAAAGACATCGCTGTTAGTTTGCCAAACTGGGATCAGAACCCACATCTAATGACTTAAAATAATGATAATAATATGTTAGAATGCAGTCATCCCCCATTATTCATGGTATTGCCTTCCATAATTTCAGTTGCCCACAGTCAATAGCAGTACAAAAATATTAAATGGACAATTCCAGAAATAAACAATTCTTAGTTTTACATTGCAAGCTGTTCTGAATAGCCTGATGAAATTTCTCACTGTATCACTCTGTCCAGCCCAGGATGTGAAACATCCCTTTGTCCAGTGTAACCTGCCCGTTATTTACTTAGTAGCCGTCTGGGTTATTAGATCAATCGTCTCGGTATCACTGTGCCTGTGTTAAAGTAAGCCTTGTTTTACTTAATATATAGCCCCAAAGTGTAAGAGTAGTGATACAGGCAATTCAGATATGCCAAAGAGAAGCCATGAAGTGCTTTATTTAAGTGAAAAGGTGAAAGTTCTTGACTGAATAAGGAAAGAGAAAAAATCATATTCTGAAGTTGCTAAAATCTATATAAGAACAAACCTACTATCCATGAAATTGAGAATCAGGTAAAAGAAATTGTGCTAGTTTTGCTGTCGCACCTCAGACTGCCAAAGTTATGGCCATAGTACGTAATAAGTGCCTAGTTAAGATGGAAAAGGTATTAAATTTGTACAATAAGATATTCCAAGAGAAAGACCACTATTGTATATCACATATTATATGTCATATATTGTTATAATTGTTCTATTTTATTATCAGTTATTGTTAATCTCTAACTGTGCCTAATTTATAAAATAAACTTTTTCATAGGTATGCATGTCTAGTAAAAAAATAGTAGATATAGGGTATGGTACATCTGTGGTTTCAGATATCCACTAGAGATCTTGAAACAGACCCCCCCATGGATTAGGAGGGACTACTGTAATAGAGTACATTACAATTAGAAAAACACTCCCAATCAAACTTTGTTTTATCTAATCCACTTTCGACCATACCAGGTTGTTTTTTCCCTCAATTTCGTTTCTCCTGTTTATTCTAAGTAATTGTATGATTATACAGAACAAACTATTTCACTTTCCTTTTACCTAGCTGCTTTTTACTTAAATGGAACAGCTCATCTTCTTAAGATGAATGCCATTCTTCCATCTTAAGCAAAGTGACTTCCTTACATGACAATCAGTAACATTCAGATTTATTGACCCTGACAAATGAGAACAGTGAATTTTTAACTTACATTTTTTAACCATTGAAATGTTTCTTGATTAGGAAATGATTTTCTACAGTCATTTGGTCTAAGCTAAAATTCAATCATTCATTTATATAAAATCCTTTATTTGTATAGTAGTTTTTTTTCCTAAAGTACTTATCAGAAGGATATGAAGTGATCTTTGAAAAGTGTTCTAACGTACTACAATGGCAGAAAATATAAGGCTAAGTCACTTTATTCTATTTCATAGTAAATTGTTCACTATTCTGCTTTTTTAAACATTTTCTTCTAAGCTTCTATTATATAAAATGTTGGTGGTTGTTATCTTGAGAGAAAAGAGATACTTGCAGAACAGAACCAAAATTATAATAAGTGTCTCTAGCGGGGATTAGAATATAAGAAAAAGAAAGGAAACATGCTCATTTGAATAACAGATGGAATTTGTTGACACTCAAACCCATCATTTTAACTTTTGGGGGGAAGTACCAAAGATAGATATGCTGAAAACAGAAAAAAAAAAGCACACTATTAAATAGCACAATATTAAATTGTTTCATACAACATTTATTTATGTCTACAAGGTGCAACAAATTATATGAGACCGTGTCCCAAAATTAGATTGATCTGCAAATAAATTTGAGTTTATACATGTAGACATAGAATGTCCCTCTACCTGATTTACATTTATGCTTGTCTGTATTTATTTACTTCCTCTCACATTAAAACTGTGATCTGTAAGATTTTGTATTTATAAGGTAAGAAGAATAATTTAATTTCATATCTCAGGTGTGATTTATTTTTCTTCCTGACTAGGGAAATGGGCTAATTCTCAGATTATCTGGCATAATATATGGTTTCATTATCTTTGTTTATTCAGATATTATTCAATTATCAATTTGATGATAACTATAAGACACAAGCTAGTAAAAAGGAGTTTTTCATTTTGATATCAAGAAGTCATTAGGATTAACAAGTTAATGTTTATCAAACTACTCTGAACACTCATGTGTATGATTCTGCATTAGTTCAAAGGATTATCTGGTAAACCAAATTAACAGAGGTGAACAGCATGGCAAAACAAGAATCATCTGCTTTAGGAATTAAGTAATTATATATAATTAATGGAAAGGAATAATAATTAGTGAATATATAATACTTACACAATAATCAGTTAACACTTAAAAAATAATTAACTTTCCTAATGACCATTTTCAACAGAATTAATGTAGTTTGCATGAGTAGCTGGTGACAACTAAAATACTAATAGCTGCTCATTACAGCATTGCCAGAGGGGGTGGAAAGAAGACAGTTGAGAGCTAAGCTTCGTATTTTTCATTAGAATACTCTTCATGGTTCTTTCGCTGAAAAATAATAATTCTCCAGAAAATTTAGCTTTGGTAGAAATTTAAGTATTAAAAAATATATACATACACTTATATGTATATGATATATATGATACAAATACATATCTGTATTTATAATTACTGTTCTTAAATGTATTAATTTCAGAGGAAGTAATTTTTAAACTATCTCAGTATCATCTTTGACACTTTCTCTTTCCTTCTCCTTATATTCAGTCAGTTACCAATTTGTATATTTTTTCCCTTCTAGACCTACTTCAGTTTTTCCAGTCCATGTTCCCTTTACTACATGATCTCCTCTAGGTGTCTTGCTTTGTTCTAAACGCCTACATTTTATTTTATACATAGTCAGCAATCTTGTTTTTCCCCTAAAACACGGTTTATAACTAGTCTTAACCAACTCAAAAAGTATCAGTGTTTCCCCATTGCTTATAAGGTAAAGCCCCAGCACTGCAGCCTGGCATTCAGTCTGATCAAAGTCCAATCCAGCTTCCTTCTCAAATCTTACTTCACTCTTCTTTCTATTCCTGCTTCTTAACTGGTTCTTGCATGAATTAGGTGGCTACCCTTCTTTTCCTAAAGTTAATAATGCAGATAGTCAGTGGTACAGTGATGATCAAAACTCAAAGTACTCTTAGTTGCCAGCTATTGTGATGATCTTGCAAACTATGCTTAGCTTTTTCATTAGGATAAGTATTCAGAAAAATAACTAGTTACTAGTTAGCACCAGAAAGAGAACTGTCTTTGTCAAGGAAACAATAAGACAAACCTTCCTGCTTCTAAGTGCTCTATAATTATTGCCAACTCTTTCTAGGCAGAGAGTATATGTTGTATGAGTTTTCTTCTTTTTCTTATCCTTGACTTTTGGACATTTGCCACTTGGGTAGACCCAGGGTTGCCCATCTTAGACTTTTACAGATTGTTCATGGCAGGGCATCTACTGAGAGTCTTTTTGGAACATGACATCTAGCTAAACTACAAGAGAGAAAAGTGTGAGAGACTAACTTAGCCCACAATATTGTCTCAAAAGCTACTGGGGCATTACTGTAGTAAGAGGAAGATTATATTAAGAGATGGGTCTCCTGAGAAGGTGAAAAAGACAAAAAGACAGGATGAATTCAACACGGTGTGGTGTTAGGTACAGGGAAACTTGAAGTTATTTAGTCCAAAAGCCTTATCTTGCAAACAAGGTCCAGAAGACGTGGAGTAACTAGTATAGTGTTCTATAGCGAGTCAATGAGTGTGATATAATTTAAAAGTGAGCCTTCTGACTGCTGGTTGGTCCACAGTTTTCCCACCAATCCACACTCTATATCAAGGGTCTCCAAAGTGGAGGGTATGCACCTCAGGATGTGAATAAACCAAGCCACTATACTAAGTATAGAAAATGTTGGCATTTCTAATTATATTTACTTTTTAAATTTAAAAGAACAAAAGAAATACAAAATTAAGCTTTACAAGATTTTAATATACAGATTGACACTAGTCACCTCAGTGGAGCAATATATATTCAGATGTTCATGTCACCTACAGTTTTCAGCTATTCTGAGAGAAAAGTGGAACATCTACAGTTAGGAGAAACGGGACAGCGTTTCCTTCACTTACGCGTTTGCTTTCATCTTATCGATGCATGAAGTAGTCTGCATTTGTGCCAGAAAGTGGATTTTTAGATTATGTTACTCAATTTTAACCAACAGGTGAACTTATAAATTGTATTATCCAGTTTCAACTAAATTAAACCTACATAAAATGGGCAAGCGGCTAGGATTACATTACTGCTAATCCAAGTATAAGAACCTCACTGGTCACATTGCAAAATAAAATCAGTTAAAGTCTAATCAGATCTGTCAAGATATCAACATAGAAATATTAAAATCATTAAGAAAACAATTAAAAATCTGAGCATATATCCACTGCCAATAACAAATAATTTCACCCTAAATGTATATTTTGCATTGAGACATTGCTTAAGGATAATGGTATTTGTAAATTATAATAGATAAATGAATAAATAGCTGGTATAATCAAAAATATTTGGAGACCACTGCTCTAGTTAAGAAGATGGGTAACAGTAGGCCAAAAACTGGAGACAATCCAAATGTCCATCAATAGAAAGGATAAGCAAACTCATATATTTACATAGTAGAATACTACTCTGCAACAAAAAGGAAGGAATTGTAGATATAATCAGCAACATTTGGAGCTAAATCTTTGAAATGTTTTGCTGATAACATGAAGCTGGAACCAAAAAAAAAAAAAATAACATACTAAGTGGTTTCATTTGTATGAAGATCAAATTAAAATTCTGTGGTGATAGAGACTAGAACAATTGCTAAGAGATGGGAAAGGAATAGAAGAGGACTTTCCAAGAAGAGGAAGGTGTCCTGTGTCTGATTTTGGGTGTTGGTTACACAGATGCATACACTTATTAAATTCTTTAAATGTCACATACGACATCTGTCCATTTGACCGTGTATAAAGTTTGCCTCAAAAAATTCTATACAACACATTTAAGTGAATAACATTAGGTGGAACTCACATTTTTATCTTTTTTTTATATGATACTACAATTTTCGTTCATATGTCTGTCTCTCCTCCTTACTGGAGGTGGATATTGTGACTTATTTATTCCTGATTTATTCTACCACACACACAAAATCCTTGGCACTGGCTCAACGCAGGTGTTTTTGAACAAATAAATAAATGAAAGAGGCACTACATTTTATTTACAAGTTGTTTATTATCCTTTTAATTAGTGAGCAGTTCCCCTACAATAACTCCATCAGGAAGCTTCTCATTGCTCCTAGAACAATAGTAAATAAATTTCTCCAAGTCCCTGAAGGCACCTTGGACTTTAAATCAGTCAGCTTTGGGCCCCAATTCCAGATGGGCTTCTGACTACCTTGGGGCCTTACGTAAATCAGTTAACCTCTCGGAGCCCATTTTCTCATTGATGTAAATGACGATAACAAGACCCAACACAAAAGACATTGAGGAACATAAATGGTATAAAAAGCACTAACACATAGTATGACACATGTAATAAACATGCCGTAAATGTTAGCATTATTCCCACATTCAATAAGCAATGTAAGTGCGTTTCTCCTGTAGTCATCAGAATACAGTCAACTGTTTCTCTCAACCTTTAAATGTGTGCAGATGGCCAGAGAGGTTCAGTAATTAACCTCTTGTTCCTGCATAATTTAGAGTTGCCAAGCTACTTCTCCCCAGCCCTCTGTTTTTAATTTGGTGTGACTGGGTAAGTGGAAGTGTTAAGCTCCACACCTTTTGTGGCCTCTGTGTCAATAACCCTCTTTTAAACCGACTAGAAACTTCCTCCAGAGCAAACTGAAAACTCCTCCAGGATGTGACAACTGAATCCAACAGCTCCTGGTAGAATTCAGTTTTATGAGGCTGCTAAATTATCTAAGGAGCTTCTCCGTTTCTACTTACTGTTTTACTGCCCATTCACCCCAAAATGTGGTGTGTCAGTTGTTTCCTGCTAACTGCCTCATAAGATATCCCGTTAAAAAAGGCAAAAACTGTTGGTAAAAAAGCTGGCAGTTTATATTTATTCTGTTCTCTATAAATATCTTATTTAAAAAAGAAGACCAGGCAGTGTTTTTATTTATAGCAATAAAACTGAACTCTAAACTTAGGAAAGTGAAGGTTTTTCTAGACTCAATATTCATGAGCTATCACTGGAAATTCATAAGTCTCTAATAAATCCTAGTTTCCAAACCACAGGCATATCACACTAAGCCTACGGATCACAGATATAATAAGCCCTGAAATTTTAACCTTTATGAAACAGTGTCTACCAACTCCTTTAGATATGAAATGCACTCAATTTTTTTTATTGAAGTCTAGTTGATTTACAATGTTGTGTTAATTTCAGATGTACAGCAAAGTGATTCATATATATCTCTTTATATATTATTATATATATATTTTATATATATATTTTTTAGATTATTTTCCACTATAGCTTATTATAAGATATTGAATATCGTTCCCTATGCTATACAGTAGGACCTTATTGTTTATCTATTTTATACATGGTAGTGTGTATATGTTAATTCCAAACTGCTAATTTATACCTCCCCTGCCTTTCCTCTTTGGTAACCAGAGTTTGTTTTCTATGTCTATGAGTCTATTTCTGGTTTATAAATAAGTTCATTTGTATCATTTTTTTAAAGATTCCACATATAAATAAATATATATTTGTCTTTCTCTGACTTACTTCACTTATATAATCTCTAGGTCCATTCACATTGCTGCAAATGGCATTATTTCATTCTTTTTTATGGCTAAGTAATATTCATATGTGTGTGTGTGTGTGTGTGTGTGTGTGTGTGTGTGTGTGTGTGTGTGTGTGTGTAAATCTTCTTTATTCACTCATCTATTGAACATTTAGGTTGCTTCCATGTCTTGGCTATTGTAAACAGTACTATTATGAACGTTGGGGTGCATGTGTCTTTTTGAATTAAAGTTCCCTCTGGATATATGCCCAGAAGTGGGATTGCTGGATCATATGGTAACTCTAGTTTTAGTTTTTTAAGGAATCTCCATACTGTTCTCCATAGTGGCTGCACCAATTGACATTCCCACCAACAGTTTGGGAGGGTTCCCTTTTCTCCACACTCTCTCCAGCACTTATTATTTACAGACTTTTTAATGATGGCCATTCTGACCACTGTGAGGTGACAACTCACCATAGTTTTGATTTGAATTTCTCTAATAATTAAAATAATTAACAAAATAACACAATTTTCATGTGACTATTGGCCATCTGTTTGTCTTCTTTGGAGAAATGTCTACTTAGGAAAAATGCCCATTTTTTGACTGGATTATTTGTTTTTGGTTTTTTTGATATTAAGCTGTATGAGCTGTTTGTATATTTTAGAAATTAATCCCTTGTCAGTCGCATCACTTGCAAATATTTTCTCCCATTTTGAAGGCTGTCTTTTTGTTTTGTTTAGGGTTTCCTTTGCTGTGCAAAAGTGTTTAAGACTAATTAGGTCCCATTTGTTTATTTTTGCTTTTATTTGCATTACTCTAGAAGACAGATCCAAAAAAATATTGCTGGGATTTATGTCAAAAAGTGTTCTACCTATGTTTTCCTCTAGGAGTTTTGAAGTATCTGGTCTTAAATTTATGTCTTTAATCCATTTTGACTTTTTTTGGTATATGGTGTTAGAAGATATTCCAATTTTATTCTTTTGCAAGTAGCTGCTTAGTCTTAGGACTGCTTTTGCTGAATCCCATAGGTTTTGAATCATGTTTTAGTTGCGATTTGCCTCTAGGTATTTTTTAATTTCTTCTTTGATTTCTTCAGTCATCCACTGGTTCTTTAGCAGCATATTGTTTAGCCTCCATGCATCTGTGGTTTTTTGTAGTTGATATCAAATCTCATAGTGCTGTGGTCAGAAAAGATGCTTGATGTGATTTCAGTTTTCTTAAATTTACCAAGGCTTGCTTTGTGGCCCAGCATGTTACCTGTCCTGGAGAATGTTCCATGTACTTGAAAAGAAGGTGTATTCTGCTGCTTTCAGATGGAATGCTCTGTAAATATCAATTAAGTCCATCTGGTCTAATGTGTCCCTTAAGGCCTGTATTTCCTTATTGATTTTCTGTCTAGGTTATCTGTCCGTTGATGTAAGTGGGGTGTTAAAGTCCCTTACTATTATTGTGTTACTGTCAATTTCTCCCTTTACATCTGTTAATATTTCCCTTATATATTGAGGTGCTCCTATGTTGGATGCATATATACCTACAGTTGTTATATCTTCTTCTTGGATTGATCCCTTGATCATTATGTAGTGTCCTTCTTTGTCTCTTGTAACAGATTTTATTTTAAAATCTATTTTGTCTCATATAAGTATTGCTACTCTGGCTTTCTTTTGATTTCTATTTGCTTAGAATACCTTTTCCCATCCCCTCACTTTCAGTCTGTATGTGTCTCTAGATCTGAAGTGAATGTCTTGTAGGCAGCAAATATACAGGCAATACACCCAAATTTATTGTGTATGATTTCAAGGAAGAAAAGCATGACATTGGAAACTACTTTCTTAAGATGAAAGTACTTAGATTTTAGTATTTTAACATGGAATATTTTTTCCTGAATCCTTCTAATTCTACCAGATTTTCTAACTAATTAAAATAAGGAAATAATTAATTTAATTAATCTAATTTAAATAGGAAAAATTCCTTACCTAACAAAGTGGTACTTTTACTGGACATGATGGAAGGAGATCCATGTAAACTCAGATGACTGCCAAGCCCACAGTATCCTCCTAAGGAAAGTGACCAGAACTGGTCCTTTCCTATATATGATGCTTTCAAATGTATATTGAGTGAAATCAACCTCAGTCCTTTGGCCACAACTGACTGCAGCAATAATCAGTGTGCTAGTCAAAGGCAACCACATTGGGGCAGGTCAAAAGTGAGGCCAACCATCTCTGAAGGGCTTTGTTCTGAAACTCTACCCAATAAACTCACCCTATATTGAAAGATGATAAGTAAGCCAAGCCAATCAAATCCTCATTTTTAGAAATATAAGTGTTAAATGAAAAGATGTCTCACATTCCTATTAGATCCTAGATAATACTGAGTTATGGTTTCAGTTCTCCAAAAGAGGTAGTACATGTCAATCTTAGAAGAACTTTCAACCCAATATTTCTATATAAACTTAATAAGTTCCCTTTGTCAAGGCAATTCCTATGTGCCTCTTTTCTGTGGTATTAAAGAATCTGAGTGATAAAACAATACCAGTACTGGGAATAATGTATTTATTTTTATGTATATAACAGAATAATAAAGTAAAATAAAGCCTTTTTATTGACATTATAGACTATTTCTTACTTGAAGCTTTTCTTACCATGGGAACATGTTTAAAAGGAATACAATTTGAAGGAACAAAAGGAATTAATTTAGCAAAGCAGTTGACTGTGAAAAATATATAACTAAGAGGAGAATACTAATTGCAAATAAATAAATGGCCTAGTTCATTGTACTAAACTCCCATTTTCCTCAGGCTGGGCCTAGGTAAAAAGCAGAGTTTTGTTTTAAAATAAAAGGTTAGCAGATACCAAGTATAAAATAAAAATCTCCCCAATTCACACCACAAACCAATTTCAATCATTACTGACTTTCCACCAACAAAAGCAGATAACCAAAAATAAGGTAAATACAAACACTACCCAGCCAAAAATAAAGAAAAACACCAAGTTGTAGCCAAACTTCTTAAATAAATAGAAAGCACTATGAACCATATTTTGGATCATATCAATATCTAAAGTGGGTAATAATTAGATACAGAGGGCTTTTTATTTTAGCATAGTTAATTGTTATTTCTTTCATAATTTTGCTTTCTCAATAATGTTAGCCCCTATGCAGTTCGTACAAATGTCTTATACTTTTCCATAATATATGTTATCCTATTTATAATGCAAATCTAATTATATTTAGTCATAAAAAGATTAATGATATTTTGCTACTTATAATTGGTTTTAGCAACAAGTCTTGTTATTACACAATCTCTGTTAAAGGCATGTGGTTCCAAATATTCCAATGAAACTAAGTATTTTCTCCGTTTTAGTCTTGTCTTTCTGATTTTGCCATAACTTAGATGTGAATGTATTTTGCTACTCCATCCATTATATTCCACTTTCTACATACCCAGCCTTGGAATGTTTTATGATCCCTCTTTCTCCCAATTTTCTTGCATGGTGACTCCAAACCAGACTCACCATCCCTGTTTTCTGTCAACTCCCCTTCTTGTTCAAACTTTAACCCAGAAATTTGTGTTTTTGTTAGTTAAGTTTTTAGCTGGAGGGATTGAAGTGGTTTTGTGGCTAGGATCTAGTCAAACAGCTAACTTAACTAATTAGTCTTAAGCTGCAGAAAGGAGCCAAATTTAGCAGAAGAGAGTTAAGTAGCAGAAGGCAAGGGTGAAAATCTTGGTTTCCAAAAAATATGTTACATTTAAATAGCTACTAGTTTTACTTGAGGTTAACAGCATTGAATTAAACTATTCAAAGGCACCAGTGTAGACTCTGGCCTACTATTAGACTGCAAATTCAAAAGCAACTTTATAGGAAAGTTAGCCCATCTTTTCTCAAAATGGCAGAACAAATGTAGCCTGGCTGATGAACATAATCATCCTTCATCTACCCACCACTTATCAGAGGGCAATTTAATTCAGTCAGACTCATCAACCATTTACTGATATTCTGTAAGTGATGGTCATCCATGATAGGTATTGTGAAAAATAGAACAATAATTTCAAAAAACATAGTATAATAAATTCAATATAAAGAATAATACAAAAGGAGACAAATAAAGGCCTGCAACTTGACCTTAGATACTAAGAATTCTAGTGACTTTGCAACTTTAAATTAAACTATCCTTTTGTGAAGGAGCAGATATTGGATTTTAAATCCAGAAAATGAAAGTTATTCTAAATATGTGTCCTGATAGCTCCCTGTACTTCTTAGCAGGGAGAGGAAGATAGAAATCGAACTTCTAAGTATTTAAAGTGCAATGGACCTATCAGCCCTTGTTCTCCACACAAATCATATAAGAAAGAGGCTACCTTTTGAAACTCTAAGGCCATGAAACAAGATAAAGCTAAACTGAAAGCTTTTGCCCCTGAAATTCAGAGTTCAAGTTGCACTGGAATTTCATTATTCTAATGCAACCTCTCAGTAACATCAGATAAGATTCTTTTTTTGGCTCAGGAGTTCAGGCTATGGTGATGGAAAATTAGAGGGTCACTCCTGGGTCTGACAACACTGGTATTTGTGATTGGATTGGTCAGTTTGTATTCATGATTTATGAAATAATCTCTAGGTCAATGTTTCTAGAATTCATAGAACCTTAGAGTGGAAAGAGACCAGAGACATCACCTGCAGAAAGATGACTTACTGACTTACTGACGGAAATGAAATTCCATGACTACTTAGGGGAAAGGGAGGACTAAAACCAGTTTTTCAGCCTTCTGGAGCAGTGCTTTACTGCATTAAAGCAAATACAGAAAAAGAAGTTTCTGTACACTTGGTAGTATCTTTTGGTTCCTAGACTCTTTTACACACTAACACTGCTTTCCATAGGTCTCTACGCTCTGCTGAGGTGTTATTTTTCAACATTTTCTGCCGTAATTGCTATTTATCTAAGCAAAAGAATAATTCTGTTTGATTCCTTTTTGGCTTGCATCTCATCAGAAAATGTGAAATTTCAGCCCTAAGCTATTCTTTCAAATAATAAATACTTCATTTTTATTTGAACCAAAATTGCATGTCTTAAGCATGTGCCAAATCATTGTTTCAAAACACTTCAGAAACTCAAAATGCTATGTGTAGCCAAAAGGAAATACTTTTCTTTTTGTTATTAGAGCCCTTATCTAAAAAGCAAAGGTTCAACTATCAATTCAACAACATTTTACAACAAATCTATTCTAAATGGTCTAAAAATACGTTCTTATAATTTTCAGTGGAATACATAACTCTTCTTAATAAATTAATTATTTATATACTGGCAAAAATCTATATACACATATATATACAGTATATGTGCGTGCGTGCATGCGTGTATATGTGTGTGTGTGTGTGTCTGTGTGTATCAGGACAATAGTTCAGTCACCAGAAATAACTCATTAAAATACAGCTGAGCGAAAAAATAGAGAGCCACATACAAGAAAAACAAAGGAAATAGAACAATGTAAAATCGAAGCTTTGTGTAAGAGTTTTCTTTCCATATAGAAAAAAAAGTGAATACAATCTTCAGGGTCCAAAAATCATAAAAAAAGTAAATTTGACTAAAGCATAAGGAAATAGATTAACAAGAAAGAAAGAAAGACACTCCAGAAAACAAAAATATTTCTGACTAAGATTCTTATTTTTGTCTGTGATACATACTCTGATTTTCTGCTATATGTTTAATTTTGTCATTTCTATGTAGGAGTAAGAAATCAAATGAAGAGGGGAAAAATGTATCAAAAAAAAACCTTCTCCTTAGCCAAATTTTAGGGAAGAAATTTCCTCCAGGATCTGGAAATTGAGGGGAGGAATGCATAAGCTGAATGGTAACAGGATTAAAAGAGGCCCAGTCAGCCTTTTTGATCATCTCCAGTAATGACTAATATCAGTCACGGCTGGACCTGCAAAGCTTCCAGCCCTGCTGGGTAACCATCTGAGTATTGAACTAAATGACCCTCCATGATTCTCAAATACTGTAGTAGATCAATTGTGTTTTAACATTTACACAGCTGGTTATTTGGTTAAATGTGGGCAATTCCCCAAGTCCTCATTTGATTTTGGAATGTATCTGTTCACTTAAAACACACTGTAATCTGCTGCCTTGGATAGTGTATTTGTACCAGGGGAATTCACTCAGCAAACCTGTGTTCCCACAAGTAAAACATCCCTCCTGGAGAGACAGTGGAAGGCATTCTGGCTTCATTGGTCACAGCTCTAAATACATGCTATCTAATAATGGATATTTTTAAACAGAGAAGCGATTAAGATTTGTAAAAGAATCAAAAGCTTAAAAAAAAGTTCAGGTGGCAAAATTAATCCCCAAATGATTTATGATCCAATATACAATTTATCAACGTTGTCTGAATTTTCCTATGTACACTTAAAAAGCAACTCCCTCAAAGAATTTCATCACAAAATACCAAAAACTTGCCCACAGATTCTAAAATAATTTAGTAGGCCAAATTATGAACATTTTTATTAATTAATGTTAATTTCTGACATTTTAGGCATATCAGAGAGCTCTTATGTCTTTTTTATTCATTTTAAAAATGTATACTCTTTATTCCTATTATGTGGGGATTTCTTTCTAGTATCCAGTGAGAAAAACAAAAGCAGTTGGTTCCTCCTTCCTCAGAAAGGGCAGAGTGAGATGACTGGGTCAGTTTAATCCCAGCAGCCCTCCATAGCTGCTCCCGACAGGAGGCTTCAGTGCTTTTCTGCTGCTGCTGTTTAACACTGAGCCTCCTGGTCCCAGCCCTGAGATTCTTCCCCTGAAAGCAGATTCTTCTTTCTCAGTTACTTTAGCTTCAGGAGAAAAATACTTGGACACTGCATTTGTTCAACTAGTTCTTAAGGAAGAATTGTCCAGATGATGTTTACATCCAACCTCTCTAAGTCTGGGTATCTCCATCTATGAATGGGAATGATTTCAAAACTTATCTCCAAAAGTTTCTTGAGAAATAAAAGAGCAATGTACGTAATGTATGTGGTACAGCATCCAACAATTAGAACGTGTATCATGGATGTTAGCTCTTATGCTCAAGTGTCCTACTAGAAGACAAAGGGGCACTCTGAAGTCTTAAAAGTCATTTGTAGATTAATATTTAAGACAGAAAGAGAGCAAAGAACAGTAAAAGAGGATATAGAATAATACCAAGGGCAAAAGACACTTTAATTCACTCTACTTCACTTTAATTCATGGAGCCACATTTGCTTTGAGGTCTAACTAGATGCTAAAAGGATGTAATTTGAGTTGCTTCTCCATTCTGTTCCTTTTTTTTTTTTCCTTTACAGAACATTTCATCTACTTCAAAAGAGCTACAGAAATATTCCATTTCTGAATATAATGGAAACCAGTTAACACTATGATATTTTTATTTGTTTATATCTTGTGCACCTAAAATAAATAGCACCTCCAAAGGAGTGGGAAGTGGTAGTCAAGAGTGGGCTTTGAGTAATGAAAAATTTCACATATCTGACAAAGCTATACCTAAAATATCTCCAAAAAAACAATCTGAAGTGGATAAAGGTATGCGCATGCATGAGTCTTCTCTACTTTTAGTTGCTTCAGAATTCATTATTTATTTTAAAAGTGAGTGAAAATGAGGATGCGTATGGTTTCATGAGTATAAAGTTAAGAAAAAATGTAAATCAAAGAACCACTTAGAATCATTCAGGTGTCAGCATTGCCATTTATGCCTTTAAGGACAGACTTAATTACTTTTGTTTTTCCAGCTGTTTCCTAGAAAGTTCTTAAAATTAAAGGTTTGCATCTTTTGCAAAGAAGTGAGAAAGGATCGGACAGTAAAGGAGCAGGAACCTACCCCAAGAGGTTAATGAGGGTGGAAGAGATGGAAGGGAGACAGGGCTAGGTAACTGGTACAGCTGGGGATCGTTAATAGCAATCAAGGGCCACTATAAACAAATCAGCAGGAAACAGAGAGGCTCTACATTTTCCTGGCCTAGTAGCAGGAACCATCTGGACAGAGGGAATTTGGCTTAAAACTCTTGTAAGGGAACTTCGCTTTTTTTTTTTTTTTAAACCACGCCAGCATAGTAGGACACTGAATAAACAAACTGAACCTGCTTATGCTATAACAGAGTAAATTACTATCACAAAATATAAAACCCACAACGGATTATGACTAACTTATAACAGCATAGGAAGAATTTTACAGCTAGGGAGAAATGAGTGTAGTTTTAAGAGTAGCCAGGGAAACTTAAAGAAAGGAGAGAAAAGAAGAAAAAAGTTATGAGTTTATAATACATAATAATATATTCTATTCTCCAGAGTTTCAAAAAGAAATCACGGATTGTTTAATAGCATTCCAGTCAGCAGAACTGATGAGCATGATCAAATCTGTTTGAAAACGTCTCGTAGATAGTCCTGGGTCAGAGGACTACTAATGGGGATAGAAGTAAGAACAATCTGGAAAAACTGAAAGGCTTTCCCTCCAACAAAGGGACTGGCTAGTCACAATAGAAAGAATGGCAACAACCAAATGGTGGCTTTTTCCAAGACTTTTCCTTCTATCTGTACATTTACAAATCTCTACCATCTCTGCCAAACTTCCAAATGTTTACTACCCCCAAACCAGACTCCAGATATTTTTTTAGTTTGGCATTTGCTTTACCGCTCAATGGCTCCCTTTGTTTCTATCTGTAAGATGCAAAATTTCACTTGTCAAGAGATCAAACAGGCTCATCACTGGGGGCAAGGGGATTCTCCATCTACGAATCAGAAAGGTTTATTAGCTCTCTCTCTCTCCTGACTTTCTCTTTTTCAGATGTCAACTGTGTAAGGCTGACCCAAATATTGAATGTAGTCAAAACTTTGACTCTGGAGCATATATTAGCTAAAGAACTGATGTAAACTCAAGTCAGTCCCTGTATTCAACATGACTTTGCATTTTTCTGTGTTTGTTACTGATGGCAATGAAAAAGTGGATGTTAAAAAGTTCTGTGAAATACACTCAATATTGCTACCAGTTGGGTAATTTAATCCTAAGAGATACCCTAAAGATGTCTGGCCCCATGGAGTTAAGCTTAAACAGTCAAAAATGGCTATCAGGCTTGCATCCAAGTTGTGGCCTCCATGTATATACAGCACTACATTGTGTAGTTAAGAGGACCACACAAGGCAGCATCTCTGACCTACCACTTAGCAGCTGTGCAGTAACAAGGCAAGGTGCATAATCCCTCTGAGATTCCATTTTCTCCTCTGCAAAATGGAGAAAATAGTACCCAGCTCTCAGTGTTGCTGGAGGACTTAGCAATTGAATGTAAGCAAAGTCCTAAGCATGGTGCCAGGCACAAAGATCAGGCTATTTTAAAATAGATCAGCTCTAATTTTTTCCAAGAACTACTTTTGAAAAAAAAAATTACTGCTTTCCTCCATTTTAGGCAGACTCATTTGACCTGTAACCAATTGTGAACTTATATTTTGCTATGAGTACTTCTACCTCTCCTTTGTCATTATTTTTTGTCAAATGCATTATATGCACACAATTCCCAGCAAATAAAGGCTGAAACAATTTCTTGGTTTTTGCTTTTCTCTCCTGGGCAGCAATTATAATTTGCTTGGAACATAGTTTATTTTAAATCATCAAATACATTTCCCTATGGTGCCATTGCATACCACCTATCTAAATATTTTTCTGCTGATTTATTTATTTATTCTTTGGAGTAAAAATAAAGACAGCCATATGACAAAAAATATAATTTACTTATGCAACGGTCTTACAAAAGGAGTGTACATCTTTAATACATTAACCCTTTACTTACAATGATTTCAAATATCATAGAGGTTTTAAACTAATTCTGTGTTTTCCAAAATCCTTAGTTTAGACTTATACATAAATGGAGAGATTTACATTAAACACAGATTACACTTAAAGAAGGATAAACTAAGTTACCTGACTAGACATGGTGAAATCATTCTTTCTTTCAATTTTTAAATTAATAAACATGTATAGAACTCTTAGCTGTGCCAACACTCTGCTAGGCACTGAGGATATGATAATGAAAGAAAAAAAGCCTCACCCTCATAGGGCTTAAATTGTGGACTCAAAGATAAGAAATAAACAAATAAATAACCTACATGATATGCCAGATTGTAATCAGTGCTAAGGAGAAAAAGGTAAAGTAGAAAGGGAGGATATGAAGTGTAGAGATGGGAGGCTGAATTTTTAAACGTTGACTAGGGTGGCTCACTGAGAAGGTAAATTTTGACGAAAAACCTGAAAGCACAAAAGAGCTAACTTGATCAATATCTGAAGGAACAGTATTTCAAGAAGAAGGAGCAGCAAGTTCTAAGTCTCTGAGTCAGTAATATGCTTGGCTGTGTGAGGAAGAGTGAGGAGGGGCAAAACTGGTATGGAGGAAATGAAAGGAAGAGAAGTAGCAGTAAATGACAGAGAAGTAGTCATTACCTTTGTCTGTTCGTTTAATCAGAAATAAACATTGCCTTGAAAATGTTTTACTATCCTATAAAATACTTACCCCAGATTAAGATTCCCCAAATAGAACATTTTAAAGAAGGAAATAGTCTTTTGGCTAGTCACACCAAAACTTTATTTGCACGTATATTACCTCTAGTGGGTCTTTTATAGACATCATCCTCGATTTCATCTAAGGCCAAAGAAATATATTGGAGAAGATATGCCCATGGAATCGTTTTTTTCTTACCTTCTAAGATAAATCACAGGGTTAATCATTTGATAATTTATCTTTAATTTAAAAATATGGTAAAGGTCAAGAGAATCCATTTTAAAAGTATGGGCCATAAAGCAATGGGTAAGAAGCTCTACCCAGTAAAAAGAACATTTAAACCCCATGGCTAAGGAGTCAAAATCTATAATGCTCAGTGAAGAAGATTCTTTCGGAAACTATTTGAATCCACCGTAGGGGAAAATCGTTAACAGCAGAGTACTGACAGGTCGATAAAATGATCTAAATGCTTTACAAATTTAAGACAAAAAAATGCTCAAACTAAGGAATGAGAACCATTAATGAAGTAAAGGCTTAAGTGCTGAACCTCTGCTAGAGAGCAGGCAACGGTTAAGAGGATCAAATTCAACTGACATCAATTAGGCAAAGTGAAGAAGAGGATGCTAGACTCCCAGAGAGGAAATGACATTACCATCTAATGGGGAAGACAGATATTCCTTTAAAAATCACACTGAAATTTAGAACCAAAATGAAACCAAAGGTTTTCAGGATCATTTTTATAACTTCAAGTATAAATTTACTGAGATAAAATAGAAATCTTCAAGTAGGGCATGTGAGACATATACAGCTTCTTGATCTATATTTACTTACTAGTAAGGAGAAAAACATGTTTTCTCCTAATTATCTTGAATTGTTTAGCCACTTCTCTATTTTGCAGCTATTATGAAGTTTACTCTTCCCATATCTGATTGTTTTGCAATAAAAAAAATATGTCTATCAGTAGAAATATATTTATTTTGATATGTGAATAATAATGCTGACCTCTGAAAAGGAAAAAAAAATACGCAGGAACAGGTTGGGAAATTTCTCTCCTTCTGTCTAGAAAGATAAACCTTTCAAAGATGAAACACAGTTTGGTTTCTATAATTCTAACCTTTCAATTTCAAGTGAAAACAGCCATTCAATATGCAGAAGATATCTTGGCACCATCACTTCTTTTTTTTTATTGAAGTATAGTGAGTTTACCATGTTGTGTCACTTTCTGGTGTACAGCATAATGTTTCAGTCATACATATACATACATATATTCTTTTTTATATTTTTTTTCATTATCTGTTTCAAGATATTGAATATAGTTCCCTATGCTATACAGTAAGACATTGTTGTTTATCTATTTTATATATAGTAGTTAGTATCTGCAAAACTCGACCCCCAGTTTATTCCTACCCAACCCCTTTCCTCCCTGGCAACCATAAGTTTGTTTTCTATGTCTGTGAATCTGTATTTCTGTTTTGTAAATAAGTTCATTTGCATCTTTTTTTAGATTCTACATATAAGCAATATCATATGGTATTTTTCTTTCTCTTTCCAGCTTACTTGACTTAGAATGATGATCTCCAGTTCCATTCATGTTGCTGCAAATGGCGTTATTTTATTCTTTTTTATGGCTGAGTAGTATTCCAGTGTGTGTGTGTGTGTGTGTGTGTGTGTGTGTGTGTGTGTGTGTGTGTGTGTGTGTGTAAACACCACAACTTCTTTATCCAGTCATCTGTTGATTTAGGTTGTTTCCATGTCTTGGATATTATAACACACCCATCACTTCTAATATTACATCCTTCTTCCTGATCAGCATCTATCAGGATTAATACTTACCTGAGCTATTCAACCCAGGTCAATTGATGGTTTAGTGTGAGCCAAGCCTAATGGGAATATATCATTTTGCTCAATGGTGAAAAACAAAATCTGGAGATAGCCTGTTCTGTTCATGCATTCCCTACCCCATGCTTGAAGATGAAAGAACCCCACTTACTACTCCCGACCATTACACAACAGCCTTCTCACCTAACTCCCAGCACTACCAACAGTGTGCTACCAATGTTTCAACTGGATCCCAAGGTCCCAGAGTTTCTTCCCAGAGTTCAAGGATGAATGGGAGGAGGAGAGGAAGATGAGTAGGAGGATGACGTCCATAATCTCCAGCCTGAGATTTCTGATTGCAGCCAATCTAATCTTCACCTGAAGGGCAAACCATCCTAAGATGCTGAATGAGACTCATCTTGAATAGTTATGCTTGTCAAAATCAGGCACAGTTTGATCTTTTTATAGTGTATCAAATTATGCCACACCCATTAGGTACTATAACTTGTTTTCAGGTAACTTCACTCACCACCGCCAACCACAAAAGTATGGATAGAGGCCATGAAAACATTTGTCTAGGCTCATCTGCATCATGAAGTATGAGTTTATGGCCATGGTCACCTCCTGCCTAAAATTAATCCATTTCAGTCTTTTCTTCTATGAAGTCTAAGAAATAAGAGTTATCAGAAAGTCATTTCCAAGTAAATTAACCTTAAAATGTGATAAATAATTGTCCTTATCTATCTATCTATACATATCTGTATGTACATACACATGGATATATATCATGATGAATTATACTATTTCTATTTTAAAGATTGTAGCATAATCTATTATAAATTCTATTATTTCTACATATATACTCTACCCCTGTAACTCCTCTATACAAAACTCGTTTTCATTATCAAAGCGACAGTTAATTGTCTCTTTTTTGCACGATGACTCATTCCATGTTCTTAAAAGGATTTCCCATAACATTCTTATTAAAATTAACACCTTTTTTTCTCATGTCTCTTTTGAATCCACACTGATCCATCTCTAGCTTTCAATGCCTAACTCTCTTTTTAACTTTCTACTCCCTAAGTTCTCCTAAGCAGCCCACAATGTCATCCTTCCCAGTGTTCCTCCTTCCTCCCTGAGGCTTTCTATAGTGAATAGAAAGAAGCTGGCACCCCTTTCCCCCCAGCTACAACATAAAATCCCCATGATTTCCTTTCTGCTTTTTTTGCAGATTATGTACTAACTCTAGTTTTTTGCACATATCAATTTAAAGTGCTTCTCTAATTTTGTTTTAAATAGAGCTAAGGCTTGCAAATTTTATGTGGGTCAACTTATTTAATCTTCACAACCATTATGTGAAGTGAGTATATTCTTAGTCCCATTTTACAGGGGGAGAAACTGAGGAACACAGAGGCGAACTGCCAGATGACACACATTAATAAGCATAACAGAGGCATTGTGTTGCTCTTAACCAATATACTAATCGACTCCTTTGTGTTCAGTATTTGTCCTTTATTTATATCTTTAAAGCCTGTGCATCTCTGTTGTTTGTTCTAGTACACTAAAGACTCTATTGTTATAAGGACAATGAAATTTAATTCAAACTACACTTGAATTTTTTTAACTTGTATTAATCTTTAGGAGCTGATGCATTCAGGGGACTGTAACTTGGACAGTACTGTACAAAAATGCTAATACATGAGGAAAACAAAGAAGAGATGAGAGAACTATGATGAAGCTGTATAAATAATATATTTGCTGAGATTTTTCTTTAGGAAATTCATGATCTCTTTTGAAAGTTGTCTACTGCCTCAAACCATTGCTGAAAGATTATATTAATATTCTAGTCCCTTCAAATGGATTACTTGCTTTGTCAGAGGGATTTGTGGGAGGCTTCTTGGGGACTGGACTAAAATATACCTCAAATGTTAAAACTGTGCTGCTGTTTATACTGTACTTTTATATACATGACTTCACTTACCTATATCAGCCATGACCTCTTTCCTTTTCCTGACATGGAGTAAGTAAAAGGGACACAAATATGAGAGTGAATTTCTCAGGAAAACCTTTATTTTTATAAAGTGGAAACTAGTTCCTCATAATATACATACATCTCCCCTTTCCTAACAATGAAATAGCTATCTTAACTAATAGGAAGGTTTAGGCTACCATTGTGGGAGCATCATTTTTTGTGTGTGTCAGTTTCTACTAAATAGTAATCAAGTCAAAGAAATGAGGAAAGTTTGAGAGCTAGTGTCCATTCCCACAAGGTGGTAAGAATGTGCAGATTTATCTAACCATGCTCTCATTTCTTATGAAAGATATGCGTGGGTGAATTACCACAAATCAAAACCTAAAACTCTCTCTCTCTCTCTCTCTCACAGACACACAAGTAAATACTTTTAAAAATCATTTTATTAATGTATTAATGTATAGTCCTTTTCTTTTATAAACTTTTAAATTAAGTAACAGCTAATAGAAAATAGTAGTTGGTCTCTTAACTGGTATTATTTATTCCTATTTCAGAAGATATGCATCAGGTTTAACAAAACAATTGTAGCTAAACTGTGAAAGTGAAGTTACTTTGTATATATTGTACCCCTTGGGTTCCTATTATTTGGGGGGAAATTTTGTACTTTTTATATTGTTTTTATATTTCATACTTTTAAAGGCACTGTTCCACGGAGTTTACAACAAAAACAATACTTAAAAGATTTTTACTGGTCAGCAAATAACAACAAATGAAGTTAAGAGCCTCATTAAGGAAAAGATCACCAGAGCTATTCTTTGTTCTGCAACCAGTAATTTTACAATTAACAGGAAATAGGCCAGTTGTTTCTCCAGTATAGACTTTTTCATAGGAATTCCTGTGATGTGATTGCCAAGAATAGACTTCTACATTTGCTTAATGGTCATTGGAGAAATGATACATTATCAAAGTAAACCAATCAATTTCTTCAGAAGCTCTCTAACTTTAACATAATAAAAACAGAACAAAACACATAATAAAAGCTTCTAGAGTGCTTAAAGAATGTTTCAAAGTGCAAGTTTCACACCCCTAACATTAATAAGCACCAAGGGCATCTCTAAACTGAGAAATAGAGTCATTATTCTCTCTGAGCTTGAGACTAAACCACTAGATAGGGTATGTACCAAGCTTCATGTCTGTGAGTTCTCCATTCACAGAAGGAAATTACTCAGCACATTTTTACCACCCAGCAACACAGACAGCCTGCAATTCTGTTTAAGACAAATCCATATTGTGGAATCAAACAATCACTGCTGTATTAAAATTCCTAAGTAACACAAAGATCGCGTTAATTCACAAAATCAATCAGATTGATGTTTGAAGTCCACAAAGAAGTCACTGTAGCTGTTCTTCAATTAGTCCTTTAATTTTTTTTTTTTTTTTTTTTTGCTTCCCTCCCAAAAATCAGACCCTGATACAGGCAAGTTGAATTAAAAACCTGTCATAGAGACATCTGTAAATGATATTGTAACCAATGGCCATGGCCAGATCCCAAATTTAATAATGTGTAAAATGATAAATAAAACAGGAAAAGTCCCAGACTCAACTAACATGGTGAACATTAACCAGATTCAATGGGTATTAAATTTAGAAAATCTCAACATTTAGCAGGCATTTAAAGCAAATGCAGTATTTTTCTTTGCATCACACACAACACTAGTCATGAATGAGAGCACGCAACAACCAATTTAAAACCCTTCTGAAACTATGGGCGTATTTTTCTCCACACAGATACATCATTGATGATACTACACGGCTCCATTAATGAAGAGGCTAGGCCAATGCCAGGCAAATAACACAAGTACAGAGGACAGTTCCATGTCATTCACTGGAACCTGCTCATTTTGTTCTTCTGGGCTTAACAGAAAAAACTTTTCATGTCATTCAGATTGTTTTTTCTAGTCTGAGATATTTTCCAGGAGTCTATTTTTGCTCCTATGCTTGAGGACTGGTGGCTTACATTCTGGCCTTTAGTTAGAAATGTCTTTTAATGCCTGCATAGATCACTGAGGCAAATGATCAAGGATGCCAAATGCCAGCAGTCCTCAAGTGGTGAGTGAGCTGCAGGAAAAACACGTATTCAGCGCCATGCACTAATATTTACAAGGTAATAATAAACAGCAAAAGCTCTGGAGCCAGAGTGTCTGAGTTCAAGTTCCTGCCCTGCAACGTTCCGTGCGTTTGGTCAAGTTACTCTACCTATCTTCACTTCAGTTGCCTCAACTGCAAAAAGAAGATAATTATAAGGTTGTTGTGAGAATTAAATGAGTTAGTATGTATATGTCAAACTTTTAAAGATATATAATAGTTATATTGTTACATCTCATAACTTACAGTGACTCAGGGGATGTTTTGATAGTATAATTATTTTCTCTATTCCCAGCCGAAAATGTAGCTTCTTTACCTATGCCACTGGTTTTTAAACTTGACAGCACGTTGAAATCACCCAGACAATGTTTAGAAATACTCATAACTGGTATAGGCTACAGACTAGGCATTAGAATTTTTAAAACTTCCTGAGCAATTCTAGTGCACAGACAAGTTTAAGAACCACTGATCTGTGCTACTTCTTACCTGGATGAGACACCTCTAAAAATAGAGTGACGTTGGAGGTAGATAATGCTAATTCCTAAATTTCCCTGTGGCCTATGGCATTTGTTCTTCATCTTTTGCATACTTAGGGATTATTGGGAGGTCTTGTTAAAATAAAGATTGCTAACCACACCACGGAGTTTCTGGATCTCTGAGGTCTGGGATGAGGTCCAAGGGTTTGCATGTCTAACAAGTTCCCACGGAGGGCTCACGTTGCTGGTCCAGTGATCAGGAGCGGCCGCAGATGAGCCGAGTAAGGACCATGCTGTTCACATCTTACATATGGTATAGTCAGAGTTCTCCAGGAAAACAAAACCAAAAAGATGTGCATGCGTGTGGAGAGAGAGGGAGAGAGAGAAAGAGAGAGACATTGATTTGAAGGAACTGGTTCACACTATTGGGGAGGCTTGGTGAGTACAAAATCTGCAGGGTAGGCCAGCAGGCAGAAGATCCAGGGAAGTGTTGCAATTTGAGTCCAGAGACAGTCTGCTGGCAGAATTCTTTCTTGCTTGGTGGAGGTCAGTCTTGTTCTATACTAGCCAACTTTCAACTTTCAACTGATTGGATGAGACCCACCCACATTATGGAGGGTAATCGGTTTACTCAACGTCCACCAACTGAAATGTTAAATTTCCCCAAAACACCTTTATAGAATGTCTGACTAAATAGCTGGACACCATGACCCAGACAAGTTGACACACAAAATTAACCAGACATGTTCTCATCAGTACACAAGTGCTGAATCCAATATGAAAAAGAAATAACTTTCTTCTCTAAGTCTCTTTATTATTGGAAATTACCTTGGAAAAAGTTGAGATTAATCAAATGGTGATAGAAACAATAAGAAAAGTTGAATGATCCAAAGTGGTTGTGTTTGGCTATAAGCAGTGACAAAGGTCTCAGAAAACTTAGTGACCCAACAGGAACAGCTTTCTAAATACACTTTTGAGAAGTTTATGAAAAATGGACACAGGATTCACTCCAGGCACAATTACAACGCTTACTCTTCTCCTTCCCAGCAACTCCTCCACCTTAGTGACAGGGCTCCAGAATGGTTACAAGCCCTCTCGGTTGTCCTATTCTCTCCATCAAAATATATTTGTCCTGTGTTCTAAAGGTTCTTAATCTCAGCTGTAACTATAATAACAAATCAAACTATAGTGTTAATATGTCATGAAGTGCAGAGATAATTTGCTGATATTGACTGATTTTTATGTGGCTTAATAAACCAAACTCCTGCCAACGTTATTTTTCCAAAGCAAAGAGACAGCAGAACTAAGCACGAGAAGAAACTTATTTTTCACTCTGGAGTCTACTGTAAGATTAGAATTAGTAGGAGAGTTTTTTCAAAACATATGATGTGTCACTATGCACACAGGATACAGTAATATGCCCAGTGATGGGACTGTTCCAGATAATTCAAATAAACCCCTGCCATCAGGGGTTCTCAATCCTAATTGTGTATTAAATCACCTGGTGAGATTTTATTATATACAGATGCCAGGGCTCCTCCCTAATCCAATTACGAAAGAACATCTATGTTGGCTGAGGAATCAGTGTGGTTTAACAGCTCCCCAGGTGATTCTAATATGCAACCAAAGTTGAGAACCACTGCCTTATATTAAGAAGAAATTGCAAACCATGAAGTCACAGAGTTTGTAAGGAAAACTACACTATTTATAATAAAATATATAAAACCTTATGGTATCAGTTTTACTATGTATAGTTACCAACTTTATATTTACAGTCAACTGAAGTTAGAAACAGCCTAGTATGGGAGAAAATTTTGGGGAAAAACAAATACAGATCTTCAGCACCTTCTAATTTATTCTCTTAGCTTTATAATTTTCATTCACTGAAAAATTCTTACTCACTGAAAAATACCACTGTGAGTACACCAGGCTCTTATTCATAACAATAATTTTTCAAATAAAATAATGATTAAAAATAGAGGGTTTTTTTCCCCCTTAGTGGGCTTTTTGTTTGCCAGTCTTGAAAGCAAACAAGTTTGAAAGTCAAATGCCCTGCAACTATTCTGAAGTGTTCCTGTAATATTTGATCAAGTAGAGGAGAGGCACTGTCCTAAGTCAAGTGAGGAATCTCCACGGTTCTAGCCCAGACAGGTCAATAAGTATTACTGATTGGCAGGTAGAGGATGAATTGTTTTAACCTGTTATTTTAATTTCCAAAGTGTTTTAAATATATACCATTTAATATCTATATTTAAATAAGATATATATTTAAATACTTTGATTTTAGAAAAGAAAAGTAAATCTTCAGAAATCTTTTATACTACAAAAGCTTTTGTCAATCTCAAAGAGGTAACTTGGGGAAAGATCAAAGAATTAATGCATACAAAGAATAAGAAATATCAGGGGACTGTTATTTCCAAAATATTTCAGATTTTAGTTTTAAGAATATTTTAGGTATCTGGGGGGAAAAACATTAAACTATTATGTATACTTATTCAAAAGAGGCAATCTATAAATAAAATAATGCAAATGTGAAATTGTGAGTGAAGTAGGCATGTATCTTCATGGTTGGATTACAAAGGTAATTGCTGTAATGCCATACTTCCCCACAAAATCCCAACGATTATGACTAAAATGACAATGTTATTAAGTATAGTTTTAAGCACTGATTACTTGCAGTAAATACTCCTGAGAAAACTGGCAATCCCAGTGAATCAAAGTCAGTTTAACAGACTATGAACTGAAAGTAGGTGGTGTGACGAGCAAGATTAGGGGCTTCCAGACAGCATCAAAGTCCACCTTTGTCTACTTTTCAGAAATTGAAATAATGAGATTAATTTACATCTTCTCAAGATCAGTCTCTTCAACTAAAGTAATACTGTAGAGCTATGGAAAGTTGGAACCACTGACAATTAGGTATATTTGAACATGATTTTTATAGCTGAGAAATTTGAAAATCTAATTTATTTTCACAAACTTTAAATGTAGAAATAGAAATAGAAAATGTTTACCAAGAGCAGTGTACTAAATAGAAGTTGAGGGAAGACACTGGGGTAGCTTGTTAACAGCAAAAAGGAAATTTTCAAAGACTTTACCAGAATGCCAGGGGCTAGTCTACAATAAATATGAGTATCAAATTTAAATTATTTCAATTACTTTACGATGATACATTTTATTAATATGAAATTCCCAAGTGGGTAACGCTGGTGATATTTTTAATGGTGCATTTTGTTGTATTCATTTTAATTTATTTAGCTTTTTAGTATTGTTTCATCTTATTTGCAATTATGCCATAACTAAAATAATTGCAACCATATTTGCAAATAAAGAAAGATGGAATGAGATTGTTAACAATATTGATATTAATAAATTTTGCATAATGTTAATAATTGTGACATTTATTTATATAATTTTATTATTATGTTAATTTAAGTATTAAAATCATTATTAATAATCATATTATGATATTAATGATACTGTGCATAATTAAAATGCAAATATTAAATATTTTAAATGCATACAATTAGGGGGCCGGGGGGTGGGAAGGGACAGACTGGGATTTCAAAATGTAGAATAGATAAACAAGATTATACTGTATAGCACAGGGAAATATATACAAGATCTATGGTAGCTCACAGAGAAAAAAATATGACAATGAATATATATATATTCATGTACAACTGAAAAATTGTGCTCTACACTGGATTTTGACACAACATTGTAAAATGATTATAACTCAATAAAAAAGTTAAAAAATAAAATAAAATAAATGCATACACTTAAAGCATTGTACCATATTATATGGATGTTATTTGTATAAGTCAGGTTTTTTTTTAATTCTTGTTTTTTATTAAAGTGTAGTCGATTTACAATGATAGTTTCAGGTGTACAGCAAAGCAATTCAGTTATATATATACATACATAATTTTTTCTTCAGATTCTTTTCTATTATAGCTCATTACAAGAACTTGAATGTATTTCCCTGTGCTATACAGGAGGTCCTTATTGTTTATCTATTTTATATACAGTAATGTGTATCTATTAATCCCAAACTCCTAATCTATCCCTTCCCTCTCTGTCCCCCATGATAACCAGTTTATTTTCTGTATCCTTGAGTCTATTTCTGGTTTGTAAATAAAATTTGTATCTTTTCTTTGTTTTTAGATTCCACATATAAGCAACATCACATGGTATTTGTCTTTGTCTGACTTACTTCACTTAATATGATAACCTCTAGATCTATCCATATTGCTGCAAATGGCATTATTTCATTATTTTTATGGTTGAGTAGTATTCCATATATATATATACATATACACATATCACATCTTCTTTATCCAGTCATCTGTCAATGGACATATAGGTTGTTTCCATGTCTTGGCTATTGTAATAGTGCTACTGTGAACATCAGGGTGCATGTGTCTTTTCAAATTATAGTTTTATCCAGATATATGCCCAGGAGCGGGATTGCTGGATCATATGGTAAGTTTATGGTAAGACACTGACCACTCTCCTCTGCTTCAAGGAGGACCTCCAAGAAAAAGTTCAACAAGTATGGCTGTAGTTCCTCCTCTTGCTCATTGAACTGTCGACTACATCTCTCAGCCACAAGCGGGAAACAGACTTTAAAAGCTACGAATCATCTTACATATCCATTGTCTCCACTTTTATAACTCTTAACACTCCCACAAGGATAGTGCAGCTCCTAAAAATCTTCCTCTCTGATACCCTCAACTCCCAACCAAGCACCCTACTCAGCTCCACCATCCTGTGAGGGTTTTTGCCTTTCCTTCCTCTCTCAGTTTCCCACTATCACTATTCTTTCTTCTCTTCTCAAAGTAAATACTCCACCCTCTCTTTTTGAGTTTTTGCTTTTTGTTCTGTTTTATTTCAGTGGCCCAAAGCAGCATCAGAGTAACAGAAGGACTGAAAGAGTTCTCCTTGGAGGTCTGGGGCAAGGAGGAAAGAAGGGACAAAAGGGGAAGGGTAAGCATTCACACATAAACATTTTTTTTGTTCCCATCACATGTGAACACTTAGTTTCCAAATAATTTACTGTTATTATCTTTTATTTTACTCTCAAACTCCAGGCTCTTCAGAAGACAGCTAGAATTCTCAGGATGTCTACAGATCATTCTCTTTTAGGACCCCCTGGGCTTTTGGAATCAGTGGGAAACCGAATAAAAATCTCCATAGTGAAATGCAACCACAGAGACCTCAAGAGTCCTCTAATCTTGGAGATGCCAAACGTCTTCAATGCTTCCCTGGCACCTGAGATGAACAGTGGGGCACACTGCAGGCCCAGGTGCTGACCGTCTGTGGCTCTGTGTTTCCACTCACCAGGAGGCAAGTGTGGGACTTCTGTCTGCCCCAAGAACTAGTGAGCTAACATTTCCACGTTGCCTCTTTTTCTCACAGACTCTGTTTTTGTCCTATTTTGCATTTAATGAGTAAGGAGAAGTCTGACTTAATGATTAATCAAATTTTATTTACTTTTTTAAGTGTTAGAGTACTACCAAGAAAGAAAAGCCCTGTAAAAATATAGAATATACTCCTTTTTTCCATAAAATGTGCAAGGAATTTTAGGTTATTGGTAGTAAACATCTAGCGAA
Source organism: Camelus bactrianus (assembly GCF_048773025.1). Lineage (NCBI taxonomy): Eukaryota > Metazoa > Chordata > Mammalia > Artiodactyla > Camelidae > Camelus > Camelus bactrianus. Next base: position 36,177,573 of record NC_133539.1, read on the forward strand.
GCAGAGATTTTTTAATATCGATATCTAGTTTCAATTACATAAAGTACAAAAATAAAAAAAATCCTTTGGCACATACTGGTACCTTGATAAATATTCATAAACTAACCGTTCTCCTTCAAGAGACTAAGTTATTGATAGTGGTTGCAGATAATAGTCTCTTTGCTAGAAAATTAAAACATTACTTTTTTCTGGAAAAACAAAAAAAATTTAAGTAGATTTGCTCTTAAGGAGTCTCATTTCAGGTAGTTTATTTGAATCGTGTTCTCTATGGTAACTGTACACATCTTAGTAGTTAGCATAAATGTATCAGGGAGCGCCACATTCTTAATTTTCATTACAGAACAAATCACAGTGTATAAGTTTGGAGGGGTTGTAACTGTGGTAGCGAATGTACTTCCTACTCAACTGGTCCAGCTCCAATTCAATTATGTGATATGTAACTACCCATTATACCTACTTAACTGTTTATTCAGCTGAGTACAGAGGCATCAACCTAAGTAGCACCAAGTGGTTTCAGATTTTACTTAAGTGCAAGATTGCTTTATAGACATTTTAGAGTTATAATTGCATAGTAGATAACAATTACATGAAATAAATGAAAATCATCCAGAATGAATGAATTCTTATTTAAAGTGTAAAATAAATGCTTTACTGGGATGAAAGAAAATCTGAGTTTTTCTTAATTTTTGATAGCTCTTCTGTGGATGCATATGTTTAATAGCATTATAAAATATCACTTCTAAGACACCATTATATTTGCAGACAGCATATTCTCAGGTCACAAAGTTATGATTCGTATATATCACGTCACTTACCATGCTGGCAAGTGTTGCCAGTCTGAAATATAAAACAGAGAGGATAATAAAACTTTAACAAGCAGCAATAAAACTAATGAAATATAATCTCAAATATATTGCTCTAATTCATCCAGAGAGGAAACACAATCACCCAATCCTGAGGATGAGGAAATGAAGCCAGCTCCATAAAAACACATATTCATCATAGTAGCATGGGTCATTTTAGAATTAGAACTAAAGAGAATTCAAGCTGGTTACAGTAGTGTAATTATCATGGCCAAATAGATGAGGATGACAGTATGAAGCAACAGTTCACAAATGCTTATTTTGGCTCCATATTTAAAGCTATGGAAATGAAAATATTGATGTTATTTTTAATAGGGATAATCTTTTATGCTGAGGACACAGAAATTTCATGATAGTTAGATTGAGCAGCATTTAATAAGTTAGTTATGACTTCCAAGATCAATATGTAAGTGGGTCATAAGTTTATTTACATATGGTTTGTGTGTGCCTATAATAACCATGCAATCTAGTTCAAAATAACTTCAGGTTGATGTTTATTACTGTGTCCCTTGAGGTTGTAATTTGACAATTGTGCGTTTCCCCCTCTTTATTTCTTGTCATTCTCAGCTGCCTTTGAGAACCTAGAATTCCAAATTTAAGAGTAAGGGAGGAGAAAGGAAGGGAGAGGTAAGAGGAAAGGTACAATTTGTTACATGAGTCCTTTCTCTGTAGCTGTGATGTTCTGCACACAAAAGTGATTTAAGTCAGACAGCTAAACAACAGACAACGGACTTACCCAAAGACAAAATAAGATAGACAAAGCTTTCTTTTTCTTTCAGTAGACAACCTCTGTGATTGTGCATATGGTATAGTTTACTCATCCAAATAAATTAGTAAAGAGAAACAGGTGGATAGTTGCTCATTCTCAGAAGTATCCACAAGACAACCAGGAGTTCTGTGCTTAGTTCCCACTGAGGAAGAGTTTGGTAAAAATTAGAGGAATTCGTATCAGTGATTGACTTCTATGATCCAAGGAGGCTAAAGAAATATATAATGTCAAGTGGGGTCAAGCAATGAATAAGACTAGATACGGGGTTCTGTTCAGGTATATTTAAGATGAGCAGAAGTAAAGAGCAAGATGGTGTACAGAGATTACATAGAAGTTTGGAACTTTTGTTAATCGAAGAGAAACGTAAAAGGACTAGCAGAAGTATTTCCCTAATAGAATGAACTCGCAAACAGATCATCTACCACAGGCTGAATTGACTGAAGCATTTTAAACAACTCAAACTAATAAGGTGCTTGAATTACAACAATGGAAAAAAATAAGGTGTCACATTAAAAAAAAATGTATGAACGTAGGAGTGAATTTTTCTAAGTCTAGGTTTTTTCAGAGTAGAAAATAAAATATAAGGTTTGACTTTAATATAAATAATCAAATTCATTGTACTTACTTTCTGTTGTCTTGTTTAATCTTTTAAAAATATACCCCTACCCACTGGTTTTATTTGTTTGGTTAATAGGAGTACTAATGTTGGCCTCAAAGTTGTCCCCTTCTAAAAGACTCTCACTGTTTCTAAACTGGCCTGAAATGTTAATATCTAGGTAATGTATTTTCCATCTTTAAAGTGATAATTATTACTTACCTCTGAGGGGTGACCCGAGAATACAAGAGAAAAAAAAAAAAAAACGCTTTATAATAATGAAATAGTGAGGTTTGCAAGAGTTCTAGATTGACAAAGGGTTAGCACCACTATTTTGGTACTCAGTATAAATGGCTGATAATTCTTTTCACTAAAAGTAGAGCCAAAACAACGTCTGTATCGCCTTCCTGCTTTCCCCGATCACTAGTAATTCTCTCAGTCTATGATGTAAGAGGGGGAAACCTCAATATAAAGAGTATATACTGATAATATCTTTAATATGAAGAATGTTCTGTGAAATAGGAGAACCAAATTAATTCATGTTAATGTTTTAATAGGAATTTGGGTTCTTAGATTATAAAGTTTGAAAGTTTGAAAATGATTTTCTTTTTTTTTGGAGCTTACTTTCGTTATAAGGCATTCATGTAGCGCCATCGTGTGGTAACCTAAGCACATATCAGTTTGTTTAAAATAGTGTGAAAAGTCCCTAAAAACAAAGGTGTTATTTGTTTTGGTTTACGCTGATAAACTTTATCTTCTCAAAAAGAGTCTAGAAAGAGTAACCTGTAATAACTTCATACCCTGGATCTAAGCCCAAGCACTTACTTACCAGCGAGCTTGGTATAGTGTGTGTTTGAAGTCAGAATGAAGAAGACATTAGCTGAGAGGATCGGAGGGAGCAAATAACATTTCCCATTGTTTAATATGTTGGGTATCATATGTTAAGGCAACAGACATGCATCTGTGAAGCTGACCAAAACTTCCTCATTAATGTTACCACATAGCTAGATTAGAGATTATCATACTAACTGAAGACAGACAGACAAAGACAAATATCATTTGATATCACTTATATGTGTAATCTAAAAAAAAAGATACAACTGAACTTATATACAAAACATAAATAGACTCAAAGACATAGAAAACAAACCTATGGTCACCAAAAGGGAAAGTGGGGAGGGATAAATAAGGATAATGGGATTAACAGATACACACCACTATATATATATTAAATAAATAAACAACAAGGATTTACTGTATAAAACAGGGAACTATATTCAATATATTGTGATAACCTATAATGGAAAAGAATCTGAAAAAGAACAGATTTATGTAAAACTAAATCACTTTGCTGTACACCTGAAACTAACACAGCATAGTAAATTAACTATACTTCCATTCTTTTTAATGGTTAAAAAAAAGACCTATCAACTATTCAAAATTGTGTTCTTATGTAATTATTTCCAAAATCACAAGTTACAATTAAAATGATCATTTATAACCATAGTGCCTTTTTATCTCACTGAAAAAGAATCTGGGGACATGAATGGACAAATTCAAGTGCACATATGGGGCAAATCAGAGCAATTTAAACTGGAAATATTAAACACACAGCATGACATTGTACTTTTCTCACTTACATCATTTGCATCTGTTTTCAAAAGTACAAAATCAAATGTTAGCTCCAACTCTCCTCTAGTTAATTTTCAATATCATCTCTAACACTGATGGATGGGTATAATTATTCCAATCATGGTCACAGTGAGGTTATTTTAATGAATTTATATTTTACAAGTTAAAATTTTTCTTGCAAGGTCAGAACATGGAACTCAAAAACACAAATTGGTAAAGGGTTGCTTCTGGATTTGAATATGAAAGGTCTTCTTATAAAGCCTTTTAAATTCTTTTCAAGAAATATACAAAAACTTAAATACAGCAAAAACCACAGAGTAATGCGATTCTCTTAGTGACTTCTCTCACTTTAGAAAGTTATTAAATGAGCTGGTAAAATTTTGGCCTGTAATTAATAGTTTAAAATGAAAGAAATGGAGTCATTTCATTTAAACTCCATTATCTTTGTTTTTTCTTTATTTTACTTTTTGTTTTAATTGATTTTTTTTGTCAGCGGGGAGGGGGTAATTAGGTTTACTTATATGTTATGGAGGTACTTGGGGTTGAACCCAGGACATTGTACATGCTAGGCATGTACTCTACCATGAGAGCTATACCTTCCCCCACTTCATTGTCTTTATATATGGTTTTAAGAAATGTCAACTACTTTCAAACATACATCAGATTATAAAATTTAAATACACCACTCAACTTTGTAGGATAAAATCCTAATTTACTTTATTCTGTTACCGTCTCTATAACACCAACCACAGCAGGTGAGGGAGATTAAGAGGGAAAAAACTTCCAGTTGCAAAATTAGTGAGTCATGAGTGTGAAATGCACAGTGTGAAAAATATAGTCAATAACTATATAATATCTCTGTGTGGTTTTGTATTTTTAAAAAGCACCAATTATTAAATTTAAAAAACATAAAAACTATCAACAGATATAAAATCGAAAAGGACATAACTATAAATCTAAATTTTTGGCCTTAAGCTGTCATTAATTGTAGAATTTCCTTCAATTTGACATAATGTCTTTCTACAACACAGTCATGAGTTTATAATAGTTCATATAAAATGTTTGTTCTGATGAAATTTAGTAGAAAAGAAGAGTATCTGCATATGAGAGAGAAGGGGGAAAAATGGCATAGTAAGTAAATGTCCTAATGAAGAAAGAAAAAAATGTATTGAGTAGAGATGGAGATTATCTAACCCAAAGATAAGATTAGCACTATTATTTTGGTTATGGGTGTCTATTATGCAAAACAAAGCAAACCCAGTAAACTGACATAATAAAACAAGTAGAAAGCCTAGAGAAATCTTGACACTCTTAAAGGACTTAATAATTAAGGAAGGTGAGACCACAATTAAGACCAGTCCACAAGTTAGTTACTTAATTGCCTGCCAATCCCACAAAAATTTTAATTCAGCCACCACAGGTTTGATACAACACGAGTGTCAGGGGCAGTTGCTGATGGTAGGGCTGCAAATCAAAAGTCTCCTGAATCTTCAGCCCTCGTGAAGGAGATGAACAGCTTCCAGTCAATATGGCTATGGGGTAACATCAAGGAAGGACCATTGTTCAGCTTTATAGATACATGCCTGTTGTCTTAAGGACAAGGAAGAATGGAGGCAATCATTAGTCAACATTCTTTTGACTGCAAGTAACTGAAACTCATTTGAGATGACTGAAGCAAAGAAGGGTATCCGTTTTATGGATGTAAGTGTATAGTGCTATTCAAAGAGTGATCCAAAGACCTAGGTGGGATTAGTTACAGAAATTGAGAGGAAGCACTTAGAAAGCTGTGCAGCATTTGATAGGAGAGTACTTTTTTGTCTACTGAGTCTTTAATAAAATCTGTATTAGTTTTTTGTGGCCACTGTAACAAATTAGCATAAACTTGGTGGCTTAAAGCAACAGAGATTTAGTCTCTCCTAGTTCTGGAGACCACTCCAGCCATCCTCTTTAAAAGGCCTTGAGCTCGTGAGGCATCTTTGCCAGCATAAGCAGAGAGCCGAAAGTGCTGGACAGTTTACAGCCACTACCGCCCCCCAGGATGGCTGCAAGCCAATGACTGATGGGTGAGCAACTTTGCCTTATGTCAGGACAAATAGTGCATTGTAACTTACATTCCAAAGTTCCCCTGCTGGATCAGGCTGTCACCACCCTTGCTTGAAATAGCACCCTTGCTGCTTACCTTCCCTCTCTTGCTTCCCTCACTCCCTTACCAGTTTATCTGGGGGCACTTCCTTAATAAATTACTTGCATATGAATCCCCTGCTTCATGTCTCCTTATAGTCAAGAAACTGACCTATCACGGGGTATTTCAGAGATAACTTATTTTATCCCCTTAGACTGGTGAACCCAACCTAAGACAAAAGCTATCTCATACAAAGGATGATACGAGCATCTTTAATGAGGACTGAAGAACCAGAACCAGATCATCCAGCTTGCTTTCTGGGCCTCTGGAGCCTCGTGAACTATTCCCTGTGCTTCTCTCTGCATGTCTACTTTATTTTTATCTCTGCACACATCCATCTCTCCTTTACTGTACATGACCATAGCTTTCCATCTAACTTTTTGCTCTCCATTTATAATTTACTTTCATGTAATAAAGTAAATTTCCACAATTTATTCATAAAGTTCCCAATATTTTATATTAAAAAGTTTATTTCAATGATCATGACACAGCTCTAAAGATTATAAAACTATAGTGTTAAGCCAGATTGGGGGGCAGGGTATAACTCAGTGGTAGAGCATTTGCTTTGCACACACGAGGTCCTGGGTTCAATCCCCAGTGCCTCCATTAAAAAACAAACAAATATATAAATAAACCTAATTACCTCTCCCCTCAAAAAAAAAAAAAAAACCAAACGAACAAAAGTCATAAGCCAGACTGATTACTTCTCAGTCCCATTCAAGTGTAGAATACAAGTGGAACTGATTAATCTAGCTTATACTGTGAGAAAGTGGTAATGATGTTGGGTAGGATCAGTAGAGTTGTATAGTATACAAATGACTGCCAAGTCCCACCCCTGTTGGAAGATTTTTCTCTCTTAAGCAAAGAGACACATGGTATGGACAGAAACCACCCACGTCCAGGCTGCAGGGTACATTGGGAGGGAAACACGAGGAGCCTCATTCTCAGAACTTGGAGAACAAACTGAGGGAAACCTTGACTAGCAGGGAAGCATATCTTGAAACAGTAATGTATTTGTCTTAGATTAAATAAATTAAATCCTAATTCAGTATAATGTGTCTGAGACATAATTAAGTTCTTGTTCATTCAACACACACACACATGTATATATGGGGTAGGGGAACATTCTTTAGGAACTGGAGATCAAAGATGAGGAAAAAAAGATATCATTTTTGCTTTAATGTTATACATTATTTAGAAGGGTAGATGGATATTAATAAACAATTAATCATTACAAATAGAGAAGGCTATGGTGCTAGAGTAGATAATAAGGGAAATTGATCTGTCACGGGACAGGAAGGGCCTCCCTGAATAAGTGATGATTAAACTGAGATGTGATGGCAGAGTCAGGGTGAGCTAAATAAACTGAAAGGAGGGGCTGGTGGAGTTCTAGGGTGAAGGAATAACATGGGCCAAAGTCCTCTGAATAGTCATTCAAGAGACCGAGTAAAGCCCTGAGTGACTTGAGAGCAAAGTGACTTGGGGGTGTGGCAAGTATGAGACCAGTCTGGTAATGTAGGCCAGACCGTGCAGAAAGTAGAATGTTAAGCTGAGAATGTTCATCTTCATCTAGGAACCTTGGAAGCCACTGAAGAGATTTCAACCAGAGAGTGGTGACTAGACCACTGAGGAGAATCGATAAAAAGCAGCAAACATGTGAATAATGAACAACTAGACAGCGAATGACTGTAGCCATAACAAGTGCAGAGTGACTGTGGCCAGAAACAGTGGTGCTGAAGATGGACAGAAATAAATACTTTTGAGAAATATTTGGGCACTAATATCAACAAAAATATACTAAAGCAGAAAAATGTTTGGTCCGAATACAGATAGAATGAATCATTCTTTCTAGAGTAAAACAGAGAGTCTTCACAGAAATAGCATTAAGTATAGACTTGAACAATGAATTAAAGTTTGACAAGGGCAAGTGAAGGTTATGCAGAGAAAACAGCATGATCAAATCAGCAGACACTTAAAATGAAGATTCTTGAGAGTAGACACTTTTTTTGATGCTTTTTTTTTTCTTTCAGTCCTCAGGAGTTATCATAATGCTTGCCCTACACTAGTTCAATAAATGAATGTGTTCATCAAAAAGTGCACAAACAATAAACGCTGAAGAGGGTGTGGAGAAAAGGGATCCCTCCTACACTGCTGAAGGGAATGTAGTTTGGTGTAGCCACTATAGAGAACAGTATGGAGATTCCTCAAAAAGCTAAAAGTAGACTTAACATATGATCCAGGAATCCCACTCCTGGACATATATCTGGAGGGGATTCAAATTTGAAAAGATACAGGTACCCCAATGTTCATAGCAGCACTATTTACAATAGCCAAAACATGGAAACAAGGTAAATGTCCATTGACAGATGACTGGATAAAGAAGCTGTGGTATATTTATACAATGGAATACTACTCAGCCATAAAAAATAATAAAATAATGCCATTTGCAGCAACATGGATGGACCTGGAGATTGTCATTCTAAGTGAAGTAAGCCAGAAAGAGAAGGAAGAATACCATAAGATACCACTCATATGTGGAATCTTAAAAAAAAATAAAAAGGACACAAATGAACTTATTTACAAAACAGAAACAGACTCACAGACATAGAAAACAAACTTATGGTTACCCAGGGGGAAAGGGTGGGGGAAGGGATAAATTGGGAGTTCGAGATTTGCAGATACTAACTACTATACATAAAATTGATAAACAAGTTTCTTCTGTGTATCGCAAGGAACCATATTCAATACCTTGTAATAACCTATAATGAAAAAGAATATGAAAATGAATATATGTATGTATATATATATATGACTGAAGTATTGTGCTGTACACCAGAAATTGACACAACATTGTAAACTGACTATACTTCAATAAAAAAAAGAACACAGTAAAATAAATGAATGTGTTCAGAAAATAAGTGCATCCAGGGTAGCTGAACTGTGGACTGCATGGAAGAAATTCAAGATAGAGAATGACCATGGAAACAAAGACAAGAAGATGAGTTTGAACCTCCTCCTCTAGGCAGTAGACACTGTTCTGAGGCACAAAAATAACTTGATGGAACTTTGTTTTCAAAATATAAATATTAACAAGAAAATAGGATGAATACAAGGCTATTAGGAAGTTGAGGCAAAAAGACATTTGAGAGGCAAGTGCATAACCCGGGTGAGACAGAATGTGAGCCTAGGGCAGGAGCACAGTGGTGGTAGATGAGAAGAGGTAACAAATCCCAAGCACATTTTAGTGATACAATTGACGAGACGTGGTAACCAAATGAATATGTGGGAGGGAAACAAGGGGAGAAAGAAGCATGAGATCACAGATGAGTGAGGTTTTTAGAGAAAGTGCCTAAGTAAATGATGATCCTTTTATTTAAGATAAAGAACACAAGAGGAACAATAGACTTGCAGGGGTTAATAAAAGTGCAGTTTGGGGCTCTATTAATTTTGCAATGCCAGGTGTGTGTTGGAGATATTCTAGAATTACAGAATGAAAGCCCAATAGAAATCAGGGCCAGAGATAAACTTTTAGAAGCCATGTTCAAAGAGTTCAAACTCTCCAAACGGAATATGCACAAAACAGCTGAACTCAGCAGTGCAGCAATTTACAAGAAGTCACAGGAATAAGGGCTGTTCTCTTGGAGCATCCATTTTACTCTATGGCAAAGAATTTCAAGCATTTGCTGTGAAAAACAATTTAACCTCACAGTAGGTAATTCTTGCTGAAAAATTCAGTTTCCAGGAAGAGGTTAAGGAAATGATTCCTAGAATACGAGAAACAAAAAATCATTAGGGAAAAAAGAATCCAAGGCAAATGGAAAAGTACCACATGGTGGGTTAACTGAGAAATTTTATGAACAGGAATGGCTAATTTCAATTTGTGGTTGCTTCTTTTATGGTACACTTAATTGACATCTGGTACATTGAAGAGGTTCAAAATGAGCCTCCCCAAAATGTGCCCCAAAACTTTTTCAAGAGGATTATTTTAAGTTAAAGGCTTTGAGATCCTCCAGATTCAACAGAAACTTCTGTCCCTTCTTTAATTACATAGGAGAATTTAAATTGGTCTTTCCCAGAATAAAAGTTATGATAAGATGTAAGTTTTATCCAGGTGACCCACATGCATGGCAGGGCAAACATCTAACTATCCCACATCTGCTCTTCTTCTTACCGTCCTGTGAATGACCCACCTGTCCTTAGAAGCCCCAGACCGCATCCAGTTTCTTAGCTCAGAACAGCATACAGACCTCATTTTCCTTTCTGTCTTTGAACCTCTCATATACATGGGGTGTCTGACCTTCCCATGTATGTGAGATTCCCATACATACAAAATTAAATTTTATGTTTTCTGTTATTACTTCTCGCATTAATTTAATTCTTAGACCAGCCAGAAGGACTTTAAAAGGGTCGAGGAAAGGCTTTTTTTCCCTCCCCCACAGTATCAAACCTTTAGTAAGTCTGTGACACATTGTACCAGCTACGTTCAGGAAAATGTGGAGAAAGGAGTTCATCTTCTATATCTGGGCTGATACTGTCCTTACAGATACCAGAATGATAGTGAAATAGTATATAAAATAAACTACACCAGAAGCAGCAGGAACTCAAAGTAAGAGGTGGCTAAGGGAAACATAAATGCCCTCCCTGCCACCCCTACACACCACATCCCAGAGAGATGGCATCAGACCCATAGTATATGGGATGAGTTTCAAGCAAAAACAATAATAATAATTCCCAAAGACAGACCACCTCATTTGACATCTTAGTTACACTTTTTATAAATTAAGCAATGGTGGGTATAATGTTGATCAGAATATAATATCTACCTGAGCTAAGAAAAAACTCAGAAATTCAAAGTGGTTTTGTGCTTAGGGTGAACAGCCTCAGGTAGTACTTCCAAACCCCTGAAAGACACAAATTCACTCTCACAGCTGCTTTTCCAGTTTGCAAAGCAACTAAAATAGAAGGCAGGAGATGCAACGAGAAATTATGAAATCAACCATGGAAGTGTATAAAGTGAATAGAAAGCCAAAGACCAGATTTGGAAAAATTCACATTTAAAGGAAGACTTTACCAGACTTGCCAAAAAAGAAAAAAAAAAATTCAGACAAGCTGGAAAAGAATCAGGAGAGAGACATGGCACCAAAGCTAAAACCTAAGAGTGTTTCAGATCAAACAGAAGCCCCTCGTCAACAGGGTCAAATTTGGACAAAACATCTTTGAGAATTCTAATGAAGACGTTCACTTTGGCAAATGGGAGATCAATGATGACTCGCACAAGAACAGTTTTAACAGAATAGCTGAGTTGGGCAGTGAGTTACCTTGTAAATAGAAGTTGTTTTTGTTTTCGTTTTCGTTTTTTTAATGAGCAAGAGAAGATGGATTACTCTCTTGAGAAGTTTAGCAGTGATGAAAGGAAGGAGAAAAACAGGTAGCAGCTGAGAGATAAGAATTGACCAAAAGCCTGTTTCAGAATGGAGAAGTCATGAATAAGCTTGTAGACCAAGGAAAATAGACAGAAGAAAATACTGATTAAGAATGCAAGGAGGCAGGGTATTTGGTGGCACAGGGTGCCCACAAAGTGGAGGGAACAGGACAGGAGTGCATTGGGCAGGATAAATCCTGGGCAGGAGAAACACTGCTTTCCCTCCGCATCGGGGAGGAAGGGAGGAAAGAGGGTGGAAAGCTAAGCAGTCTGAGAAAAGACTGTGGGGTCTCTGTCTTCTCAGGGAATTTAGACGTTAGGTAATCTGGAGAAGGCTGAAGGCACAGGGTTGAGCTCAGGCATGAAGAGATAATAAAAGTTCGTTAAATTTATGAAAAGGGGGGTAAACTGGAGAGAAGTAAAATAATTAGTACATTGTGAATGCACTAGAGGCCACTGAATGACTTTAAAATAGCTAATTATATGTTGTGTGAATTTTACTTCATTAAAAAAAAAAGTCGTGAGTGCAAGTGAGAGCCTGAAAGCAGTCAGGGTTAATATGCGACAATAGGAAGGGAGAGGGGTGGGATGCTCAGTCATGATATGTTCTGGCAAACGTGCTAAGGTTCTGTTTTGACTTACTGACCTGACACAAAATTAAGATTGAAATATGAGTTTATCTTCAAAGACAGAAACAGAGAAAAAGCAGTATCCTAGGCAAAAAATAGAAAATATTCAAAAGGAAAAAATGTAGTTGGATGTTGGGCTTTTAAGTCAGGAGGGGAACAAATAAGTCTGTTAAATGTAAATAATTGGGGGTTTTTTTCTTTGTGACTGAGTAGAATTCATTTGAGTTATTCCCAGGGATGTCAAAGCAATGATGAAAACATTCCTTTTGTAAGAGTATTTGAAAAATAATGACATGCTCAGGTTGATATAAAAGTTGAGGATTTCCTTGGAGACAGTTTTGGCAAGATTTGTGGATGTGGGCTGTTCTACAGTAATATGAGTCATGTGTTTTGCCTGAAACATAAAATTCCAAGAATGAAAAGGAAAACAAGGTGCATCTTTGCATGTCAATATCCTCCTTATATGGTAATAGCTCTTTAGAGTGTAACTCCTTTTACCCTAAATCGTCTTGTGCACTTGCGTAAGAATGGTGCTTTCTTGCTTCTTTATGGACAAAACACAAACACAGACGCCTTCAATGATTCCCTTTATCTCCTGCAAATGCTCTGCTATAAACACTCAGCTCCAAAAAACTTCATTGTAGGGTATTTTCTCTTCAAGACAAGATGATGATGAAGCATAATATAGCTCATCTCAGCATGCTAAGAAAGTGCTTACTAAAACACACAGCCCGTTCTTTGTTTACCTAATTCCTTGTTCTCCCTTTAAATCTCACCGGTGCCATGATTTTAATGAGCCTAGCTTTTTCAAGTATCCATGGGGTCACTGGTATTTTAGGAGGCACATGCTCCCTGTACATAAATGTTTGCAACCTAGCTGGAAAGGCAGTAAAGCAAGTACATATAAACAACAGAATTTCTTTATTTATTCAACAAATATGTATTGCTTATCAAATACTAGGCACTGGAGTACAGGTAATGTCCCTCCTTTCATAAAAATTATGGTATATGGAAGAACATTTTGTAAATAAACAGTATACATGAAAATGTATGCAAATATGGGTAAGTGCTACAAGGGAGAATGGATAGACTGATTTGGAAAAGTCTGAATAAAAGTGGGGAGGACTATTTTAGTGAAATGAAAAACATAAGCCAAAGCAAACCAATGAAGACAAATGGATTAAATGGCACCTGTGAGGGGCCATGGAGTAAATGACCTGATGAGGTAGAGATGATATCTGAGGCCACAGGAGGGGAAAAGATAATGAAGGACCTTGGGAAGCCTCCAGAGAACTCCAACATAAAGGCAATTGAGACAGGAAGGGGGCAGGGCACAGCCACTTAAGGATTAACACAGCAATTAACACCAGAAGAGAAAGATTCAACCCCAAAGAGGCCTTAAGGCTCAAGACAGTGGGAGATTTGACTTCCTTGAGCTTCATTATACACCCATTGTAATGTATTAACATGGTAAATAACATGCCCACAGGCACCATGGCAGTCCCAAGGCTAGCCACAAAAGGTCAAAGAGTGGGAAATGGCCAGCTTCCTGGGAATCCCAGCTCCTTCCCCACGGTAGTTAGATTGGTCCTTCCACTTATTAGCATATGAAGCCACTGAGCTCATAAAAACTGGTAACATGGCGCCTCCTGGCCACCCACTGTCCCCTCCCCACCACCCCTTCGGAGACGGCCCGCACTCTGTCTATGGAGTGTGTACCTAGTTTTACTCTAATCTTGAAGGAGGATTAATAAAATGGCCACACTTAGGCTAACAGACTGCTTATTGTTATGCTTGCCCTTAAAACGGTCAACTGACCTGACTGACCAGTTGCTACTCACAGTTTCAGGCCCACAGTTAAAACTAAAGCTATTGATCTTACTGTTTCTATTTTATTCCAGTAATTGAAAGTAATAATCAAGCTTGGTCTCTGAGTCCTTCTCCAAGGAGAAGGTCACAGGACTGTAACCTTACAAAATAGCCTGAATTACCAAGAAGACCACACCTTGAGTGCTTACGAGATAAACAGTTCTAACTGTTAGCCTCTATAGAACTGGTAGCCTGGAGGCATCATGACGCCATTCTGTCTTCTGATGAGAAAATGATTCTGTTGATTGTTATCAATGCTTTATTGTTTGAGCAATGGCTATATAATCACCCCACCCTATCCCCAAGGTGGGTTCACAGTTTTGAAGGCACCGCAGCCTGCTGTGAGTCCCCTTTGCCCGGCAAAGCAATAAAATTGCCTCTTTTCTTCTAAGCTCCAAGACCTAGTCTCTAGGTTATTTGGCTCATCAGGGACAGGGGCCGATCTTTCGGCAACAATCTGAGCACCCAACTCCCACACCTCGTGGCCTTTCTCTTGCCTCTGAATGTATCTCTAGATAAATCTACCTTTACTCAACTATGGCTTGCTCTTTAATTCTTTCCTGTGCAAAGCCAAGGACCCACACTTGGCAGGGCATGTCCCAGGCACTCAGCCAAGGCCTGGGACACGCCCTCCTCACACCCCACATCTTTTTCCTGCATCACTATGAGGGAAAGATTTTGCAAGTGAAGAAGGTAGGAGTCAGGGAAAGGAACTGAGGACGTGTAGCAATTTGTCCCTCATTACGATGGGTTTTACTTGTGTACTAAACTGAAAGCATGAGATGAGAAAAAGTGGTTGCAAAGTGCTACTTTAAAGTCTGAGTTATCAAGAACAAAAGTGAAAAGCGTCTAATCATATTATTAAATTTGGACAATTCATAATAAGTATTTCGTGCTTCTCTTCTTAGCCCTAAGATACACTTTATATGTGGTACATTTTATCATGCGATTAATAGAGCTAAATATTTCTTAAATTTGAACTATTACTGAATGGTCCCATGAACGAAGAGTAACAGAAAATCACTAGAATAATTTAGAAATATACATTCTTTTCCTGACTTAATCTCAACCTGGTCATGAGACCACTTCTCTAAGTCTAATAGCCTGATGTCTTCCAGTTTCTAGTCAGGCATGAAGGTAATAATAAAGTAGATAAAAAATTGCTTTCAGAAAGACAGCTTTATTAATTATATAGATATTTTCCTTATTTGAGTTATTTAGCATCTCCCATTCTACCACCCAAAGAGGTCTTATATTTATTTTTAATAAAAGGGATTTTAAAAATTAAAAAAACAGAAGAACAAAGCATTGAATAATAACTGCCTATATAATTGACTAGATCATGGAAAAGAATTTTGTTTGAATAAATTTATGGTCTACAAATGAGGGCCAACTTGGAAATGAAATTCTAGAGTCTTTTCACTTTCTAAACCACACAATCAGCTATCTGAAAATTACATAGGAGAACTACAATATATCAGTGCTTTAAAGTAATTCCTGCAGGAAGCAACAAAGACATTTTAATGCTTTCAGAGGAAACGCATCAAAATGAATTATTCTAGTTAATTATTTCATAGGTTCCTTACCTTTCCCCTCACTTAATTTATAAGACAATCAAAATCTACTTCTTTTGTTAAATGAACGTTAAAATGAGTGCTTAGTGGGTTAGCATTTCTGGTTTTGCACCGTAATGAATCTGAATGTATGTTCTAGTGGTACTGGTGAAAATTGTTATGGTGTAAATATATAGCATAGAAATATCTTCCAAGGTTTTCAAATTTTACCTTTTTTCTAAATCTGGCACTGTCAAGGGAACAGATTTGAGCCACTTTTGATCAGGTGGAAATTATAGTTCCAATTCTTCAGCACAAAAATGGAACCAGACAAAATAAAGCAGACTGTTACCATTTTTAAGACAGGCCTGGAATGTAACAATGAATAAAGTTGGATCTGTAGGAATCAGTCCTTTCAAACCTAGTTTTTGGACTTCCAGATGGCGAGTTTCTGATCCTACAAATTTGAAGACTTTCAACCATTGTAATGTCACTACTTTAATGAAACCTATAAATATAGCCAAGCTTCCTCTAATAAATAACAATGATAAAAATAACAATAATAACAAACACTTATATATCCCTTACTATGGGCAACTTAGTTTTCACACCAACCCAATAAGCAAGGCACTATTATCATCCCATTGTATGGTGAGGAAACAGAGAGAGAGAGAGAAAGTAACTCGCCCAAGTTCACACAGCTAGTGAGTGATAGAACTGGCATTTAAACCAAATAGCGAACTCCAGAATTCATGCTCATAATAATAACATGATATTCCTCTCAATCTCCTTACTCTCTCAAATTTTAACACCAATTAATATAAATTTCAGACATACAGTAAATGTAATGGGATGAATGGTGCCCCCCGCAAAAAAGGTATGGCCACATCTTAATCCCCCAAACCTATGGATGTTACTTTGCTTGGGAAAAAAGTTCTCTGCAGACGTAATTAGATTAAATTAAAGATCTTGAGATGAGGAGATTATCCTGGTTTACCCTGATGGGCCCTAAATCCAAAGGCAAGCATCCTTGAAAGAGACAGATGAACAGGAGAGAAGACACACACAAAGGAAAAAGCAATGTAAAGATGGAGACAAGTTGGGGTGATCTGGTCACAAGCCAAGAAAGCCAAGGAATTCTAAGAGCCACCAGAAGTTGGAAAAGGTAAGGAATGGAATCTCTGCTAGAGCCCCCAGAAGAAGCGCAGCTCTGCCAGATTCGGAACTTCTGGACTACAGAACTGAGAGAACAAATTTCCGTTGTTTCCAGTCACCAAGTTTGTGGTAACTGGTTACAGCAGCCTCCAGAAATGAATATGATAAATAACAAATTGGTTTTGGAAGACTACAATTGGAAACATATTTTGAGAAACTGTTAAGGGTGATGTGCTGGAGCCAGCTCAGACAGGCTGGCAAGAATCGATTTTTGAATACTGAAGCATATTGCAAACTGGTTGTTGAACTGCCACCAATCAGGGGTCCCCTCAGCCCCCAAGTCACTTTGCCATTTCACTGCCACCTCTACTTTAAGCAGTCATGGGGGCTAAGGTGGTTCCCTCCCAGACGGGGTCTCCAGTCTGTTCACAGTTTCCACTCACTGGGCTAGTAGCCCTCTAGACTCTAACACTAGGAAATGTCTTCCTTTTCTTGGAAAAGGTGTCTTATGTCCTGTAGCTAGTTTTAATTATTATGGATAGTATGTATAGGATAGGAAGGGGTGTGGATAAAGCAAGACAGGAATACAAAGAGTTGCTAAACATAGGAAAAGGATTTTTATAATAATGGACCTAACATGAAAGCTAGTTAAGCAGGGCATATTCAAACCCCACCCCACTTATCTCCACCCATCTCATACACATATTTCTACACTAACATTAGTTTTATTTATTTGTCTAGATTATTGAGATCAGATATTCTTAAGCCAAAAGACATTTTATGTCAAATCCTGGGGAATAGTGACTACATAAAACCTATGAACATGCCTCTACAGCCTGAGTGTCTGTTGATTTACAGTATACTTTTTCTTTCCAAATCAAAACTTTTACCTAAGGCTCAGCCACAGAAAACCTTCTGTTATGAATTGAATTGTGCTCTCCCAAAATGTTGAAGTCCTAATCCCTATTATCTCAGTATGTGACCTTATTTGAAGATAGGGTCTTTACAGAAGTAATCAAATTATAATGAGGTCATTAGAGTGGGGCCTAATTCAGAATCAGTGAGGAAATGGAGACAGAGAATATTCATATAAATTTGAGGGAATATAAGTTGGTGTAGAAATTTAGAAAAATTTGCAATATCTATCAAATTTTTAAATTAACTTTTATTTTCACCTGTAATTTCAACTTTTAAAAACTACCACTTAAAAATACTTATTTATAAATTTGTGCATTTTAAATTCTTTTAAAAAAGCATGTATAATATTTGCAATTTTAAACAAACAAATAAAATTAAGTATTATCTGCAATGATAGGTTTCTAGCCCAACAGAACTGGTGAGTTCTGAGGCATTATGGTGTCCACTATATGTCATTGAGCCAAGGCTCATCAATCTATCAGTCTGAAATTACAAAAACTGTAAGATAAACAAAAATTAAAGACTATTAGAATGGAATTCTACTTCTATAAAGTTCATATATGTTAGTTCATGACCTCCTAGGGAGCTGCCCAGCTGTAATCTGAAACCAACCCCATCTGCGAAGGACAAGGTGAGAACAAAGAAAGAGGCAGAACACTTCAGATCGGTAGGTGAAAGGCTTAATAAGAGAGGGAACTTACATAGGAGGCTTGTCTTGGGCAGCTGCAACACGAGTGGATCTCTGCACCCACCTGCCAAATCTTAAAAGTTGATGTATGACCCAGTAATCCCACTCCTGGGCATATATCCAGAAGGAACCCTACTTCAAAAAGGCATGTACACCCCAGTGTTCATAGCAGCACTATTTACAATAGCTAAGACATGGAAACAGCCTAAATGTCCATCAACAGATGACTGGATAAAGAAGATGTGGTATATTTATACAATGGAATACTATTCAGCCATAAAAACCGACAACATAATGCCATTTGCAGCAACATGAATGTCCCTGGAGAATGTCATTCTAAGTGAAATAAGCCAGAAAGAGAAAGAAAAATACCATATGAGATCACTCATATGTGGAATCTTAAAAAAAAAAAAAAAAAAAAAAAAAGAACATAAACACAAAGCAGAAACAGACTCATAGACATAGAATACAAACTTGTGGTTGTCGGAGGGAGGCGGGTGGGAAGGGACAGACCGGGAGTTCGAAATTTGTAGATACCGACAGGTATATATAGAATAGATAAACAAGATTATACTGTATAGCACAGGGGAATATATACAATATCTTGCAGTAGCTCATGGTGAAATAGAATGCGACAATGAGTATATGCATGTTCATGTGTAATTGAAAAATTGTGCTCTACGCTGGAAATTGACTCAACATTGTAAACTGACTATAACTCAATTAAAAAAAAGTTGATGTAGAGGCCTTAACTGTGTTCAGTTACGGATACCATCCAGATAGTCTCAAAAACACGTTCTCTCAAGGCTATGTCCTTGAAAATAACTCCTCCTTTGGGAATGGTGAGAAGAGCATACATTCCAAGCACAGGGGAAAAGGTGAGGAACCTCCACTTGCCTAGGTCCAGTTCTCAGGTCAACTGGTGCTCACTTCCTCTTGATGACCTCCTCCAATACTATGCCCTTCCTGACCAGCTCTTACAATCTCACACACCCTCTGCTCCCTCAATGTGCCCTGATGGGAGTCAGCAAGGGATTTCACTAGCTTGGAGGTGACTCATTTGGTGGCTATCTGGCTGCACTGCAGGCAGATACAACAGCAGCAATACAAGCACATGCCAGAGAAAATGCAGGCTAAGACAATAATTCCCAACATTGGTAATAACTTTGTCCACCAAGAGTTCTGTGACCTAAACCAGTTACTGTCCTCTAGGCTGGGGGTGGGAATCACTCATGGTGTTCAGTTGTGCCCTCATGTGATTAACAAACATGACACATTAGCAGACTCATCAGGTATGAACACATAACATTCTGTTTGGATGATGGCACAGATGTCTCCTTGCGAGGCAGCAAAAATGCCCAAGGCCATTCTATTTTAGAAGGCAGCTTTTGTCATTAGAGACACTTCAGTGTTCAGTAAAGACAGACTTTATTGGCTATCATTTAAGGCTTGCTATGTGGATTTAGTAAGAGGTTCCAAGTGTGCTATAATGTCATCCAGGCCAATGGAGGGAACAAATACATCAGCCAAATGACGGTCCTGTTGGGAAACAGAATTTGTCCACCTGACCTGGAGGAGGAGGTCCATAGCTTTAGGAATCTGACCTGGTTGTGCATACCATATATGTTGGCAGGGAGAGGTAGCACCGTTGGGCATGAGGAGGTGGACTGGGGGTAGGATATGCCAGACAAGAACTCCCACCTTCTCCCCTCTTTCCTTGGTGACTATTCAGTTCCAAGAACAGTGCATTTCAACAGGTCCAGCCTGGCAGCAGGACAATGGGCTCCCAGTAGAGACTGAGTAGTTCCCCCTCACCTGGGGGTGGGAAGTAACTCAGCCAATCCCAGTGGGATGTCCCATTGCAAATTCCAGTAAATAACCTTTCCCAGGCATGATGGGGCTTGGTGTTTTCAATATCACAGCATGTTGATCCGTGGTGAGAGTTGGGGCAGTAGCTGTTTTTTGAGACTTTCACCCCGTTACAGTCCTGGGTACCTGGGCAGGGTGCTCCAATCTGGCATAGGGGATAACAGGCCCTACTGGTTGATCATTCAAATGCATCAAAGCCGGGGACAGTACATTAGTCCACCGCCCAAGATGGTTTTACCTGTAATTTAATCTACTGCTGTAATATTCCATTTTTCCTTTCTACTACCCCTGTTGCTCGTGGGTTACAAGGGAGGTGAAACTTCCATCAATATTATGTTCTTTTGTCAGTCTTGCACATTATGACCTTTTAACTGTAACCCTCAATCACGATCTATTTGATGAGAGTGTCTGTACACAGTAGTCAGCTTCTCTAATCCCCTAATAGTAGCAACATGGTTTGCATGGCAACAGGATAAATGTTGAGTTAAACCAAACATGGTGTCCACAGAAACCAAGGCACACTTAGAACCTTCACTCACAGGAAGGGTGCCAGTATAATTAATTTGCCAATCCTCCACTGGTTGGGAACACTGGTGAATGACCCTAGACTCCTTTGTCTGTTGCCTTGGACATTGTTTAGATCACACCGGACTTATCACATTAACCAAGACACTATATTTTAAGGGCAACCCACATCCTTGACAATGTGCCATCCCACCTGAGCACTGAAGTGGCCAGTCTTTCTTTGCATTCAATCAGCTGTAGCTACTGAAGAGTCAATTGCTAGGACTGGTATCCAAGCTAGGGCATCAGCTTGCTGATTGCCAGGGGTTGTCAGTGCCTTTGACCTAGTTGTGCATACCATGGACAGGACATGGAAAACAGTGAGGACTGCCTCAGGCTCTTGTAAGTGAATCCAAACATCCCTCTACACATCCTGACTTCACAAGGTCTCACTCATGGATAATCTACCTCTTGGCTTTCCATTATCCGAACCATAGGGTTAATCTCTTTAGAACATCCCAAATGTCAGTCTAAGGGGTTAATGGCCAGGGTTCATGAGTGATCATCAACCAAACCACTCTAAGTTCAGCCTTTCCCAAGAGGCTTCACCTGGAGGAGGGCTGTGTATAGTGCTAGGAATTGTTGCTCTATGGGGACACATCAGGTTTCTGTCCCCTTCCAGAGCTGGGACCAAAGTCCTAGGAGCACTCTCCTCTTCTGTTGTCTCTGCCACAGTGTCTCACCCATACCTTCTGGAGTTACAGATATATCTAATTCAAATGATTGCCCTGTTTGGGAGATGCCCAGAGAGTTCATCTGCTTTACTAATATTATTGTCTTCTCCAAGGCAGCTTGTTGCTCTGATCCCCAGTCCAACATGTGCCCTTTCTTTACCAGTGGTATAAAGGATGGAGGCACTGTGCCAGGTGGAGAATAAAAGTCCTCCCAAACCCCCAAATCCCTACAAAAGTTTGCACTTCTTTCATGTTCTTAGGGGTTGGACAGGCTTGAGACTTGTCCCAACTCCTGAGAATTTGTCGGACTACCTCTCTAGACTTCCAAAGCCCTTCATGCCCAGGGGTTAGCCCTCACTGGGCCAAGCCCCCCTGCAGGACAGAATACTCCAATCTATAAGGGAGTGATTCCCTTGAATGCCCTCTCCCCAACATCATGCAGGTGCTGCCTGCCAAAGGGCGGGGAGTGTGGAGTGGTGTTGCTCATTTTCTCTGTCTTCTGCCAGGGCAGAGAAATGCCAACACCCCCTGTATCCCAAAGCTGCACTAACCATGCCTAAGTACGTTCCTTGTCCGTCTACTGGAACTTGGCAGCTATATCAATAAGCTCAGAGGGAAGACATTTTCTCATTATGACTGCTTCCTAAATTGGGGACTGCCCCACTGGCTGCGGTCATCGATGCTGAAATTTTGCTTTCCTTTGTGTTAGGGGTCAGACGGACACGGGATATTTCTTCCATTTCACTATCAATCAAGACAACATTCTCCTCTTCACTCTCATTTTCCCAGGAAAGTCCTAATCTTAAAGTCTTAATCAGGCTTTGGCACAAGGTCTGTGACCTGAATCCATGGCAGTTTGCACCCTCCTAGCTTTGCAAAATGCACGTCAAATTCTCCAACTTCTTATCCTGCTCTCCCAGCTTGTCTGCCAGCTCCAGGGGAGCAGGACAGTGGACACTCGCCTGTCCTTCTCTAACCTCAGCTCTTCTTCCAACTTTCTAACTCAAGTTTCATCCTCTAGATGGGCAACTGCATCCAGCGACTTGCCCATAGTGTGGGCCAGCCCACTGGCAGCCATACATTTCTCTTCTTTGCTGCAGTTCACTCTGTGCAGTTCCTCAAACATGCACATTAAATTCTTGTATTCATGCATCAGTCAGCAAGCATTTAACATATAGGCCACCCCTCCCCACATGTAGGTCAATGCCAACCTGAGATTTCCCCCAACAATATCTCTTTCCCAATGCCCATTGCTTGGGTCTCCTGGCGAGCTTGCCACTTGTGTTAGAAATCTCCCCAGAAGGGAGATGCCCAGGAGAAATCTGAAACTGGACCCCCATACAGGGAAGGAAGACAGGCCACTCCTGTTTGGTAGGTGGCAGGTTTCATAAGCAAGGTAACTTACTTACAAGGCTTGTCTTGGGCAGCCAGAAGATGAATAGATCTGTGTACTTTGCCCACCAGAATTTTAAAGTTTATGTAGAAAACTCACCTGGGTTCAGTCACATATACCAATCCAGATAGTCTTAAGAAAACACTGGTCTCTCAAGGCTGCATCCTTGAAAATGGCTTCCACTGTGGGAACAGTGGAGAGTGTATGTTCTAAGCACAGGGGTGGGGGTGAGGAGCCTCTGATTTCCCAGGTCCAGCTCTTGGATCAAATGGGGGTCATGTTCTCTTGATTATCTCTTTCAACAATATGTCACCACCACATATTTTGTTTACAATAAAAACATTTGTAGAAGGTAGATTTTTTATTTTTCCCCAATTTCAGAGAATTTGTGTATAGTAGAGATAATATAAGGTAATTTCCTAAATGCAGCTTTGTCAATGGCAGATTTGATATATTTGTTCATATCTACATACCAAAATCTTCACAATCTGATTGTTGAGTTCCCAATAAGTTTTTAAAAAGTCAACTTTGACAGCAACGTAGTCCATTTCATCTAGAAATCCATGTAGATATGTCTGTGTAGTATTACAGAGAGCACTTGTTTATATTACAAACTTCAGATATGAACAAATAAAACAAAATCAAAAAGTGTGATAACTTGCAAAAGAACCACTTAAGTTTTACTAAGACTTTCTAACCCATATAAAGGTAAATTCAAGAGAAAATTTGATATTTCAATCCAGCAAGTGTTGTTTTTAGAACATTTTTAAGAGCCATAATAGACACAGCATGAATCATGTAGAAGAGACATGACACCGGGTGTGCCTCCACCCCCAGGCAAGAGATAGTTACTCCCAGGCCTTGTGATTGATTGGCTGGTTAGTTGGTTGGTTGATTGTTTGACAACTCAGTTTCCCTGCGCTCTGGCTGATTGGGAGCTCAGGTTTCTTGTGTTCTGGATTTTTCCTTTCCCTTTCCTCTCCCTTGGCCCAATCCTCATTTCTTTCTAAGCTATCTAAGATTCCCCCTTCTAGTCATAAGACCCCAAATCTTGGGGACGTAGAGAGCGAGGACCACTCTAGCTACTTCCTGCTGATCTGGGGCAATGAGGGAGCTCACTGGGGTCCCAAACTAGCTGGCTGTCCTTGGGCCTGATGTGAGTAAAGGGTCAGTGTTCATCAAGGGGCTTGTATAGAAGTGGTCTTGGCTGATTGGTTGATTATCTTGTTATATAATCATCTGAAATTTATCTCTAGTCGAGAAGAAACACTTTTCATAAGAAGGTTGAAAAGACAGAGGTCAAATATACAGAGCTAATCCTAGCCAAAGGATGAAAGGGGCAAACAAGGATCTCAAACAACATTGATTTCCATGCTTTCTGTTGGTTTAGGTTTTAGAAAGCAGATGTTGGAGTTTTAGTCCAGTGAACTAAAGGAGGAGTCAAAAGAGGGACCCTAATGTCAGAGACTTTTTAAATTAGTATTAAAACAGTTTGCTGGGGGCCCTAAAAGAGAAAAGATTTGAACCAGGGGACATTTAAGAAAGAGGTTTATCTAACAGGGATCCATAGTCCCCTAGGGCGATGGAAGAGTCTCACCAGAGTGTTGCTTGGAAAGCAGTCGCAGATAGCTAAGAGGGTCACAAGAATATGTGGCTCCCATCAGTGAACCAGATCTCATCAAGGTTTTCCAGGGGTTGTTTGGTGAGTTCTGTTCTAGCTCCTAGAATGGATAGGGTCTCATGACATAGGTGAAAGGGAAGAGACTCGTCTGGTGATGGTAACAGTGTAGCAGGATTGAGTGCCCCACAAACGGAGACAGTGACATCTGGGTTTTCCAGTAAGAATGCCTGCTATTTAAGAAGCCGAGCATCTCACATGACTTAACAAGAAAGAAACAAACAACCCCATCCAAAAATGGGCAAAAGACCTAAACAAGCAATTCTCCAAGGAAGACATACAAATGATCAATAGGCACATGAAAAAATTTTCAATATCACTAATTATAAGAGAAATGCAAATAAAAACTACAAGGAGGTATCACCTCACACCAGTCAGAATGGCCATCATTCACAAGTCCACAAATGACAAATGCTGGAGAGGCTGTAGAGAAAAGGGAACCCTCCTACACTGCTGGTGGGAATGTAGTTTGGGGCAGCCACTGTGGAAAACAGTATGGAGATTCCTCAAAAGACTAGGAATAGACTTACCATACGACCCAGGAATCCCACTCCTGGGCATATATCCAGAAGGAACTCTACTTCAAGAAGACACCTGCACCCCAATGTTCATAGCAGCACTATTTACAATAGCCAAGACATGGAAACAGCATAAATGTCCATCAACAGATGACTGGATAAAGAAGCTATGGTATATTTATATGATGGAATACTATTCAGCCATAAAAACCAACAACATAACGCCATTTGCAGCAACATGGATGTTCCTGGAGAATGTCATTCTAAGTGAAGTAAGCCAGAAAGAGAAAGAAAAATACCATATGAAATCGCTCATATGCGGAATCTAAAAAAACAGAACATAAATACAAAATAGAAACAGACTTCTAGACATAGAATACAAACTTGTGGTTGCCAAGGGAGTAGGGGGTGGGAAGGGACAGACTGGGATTTCAAAATGTAGAATAGATAAACAGGATTATACTGTATAGCACAGGGAAATATATTCAAGATCTTATGGTAACTCACAGCAAAAAAAAATGTGACAATGAATATATGTATGTTCATATGTAACCGAAAAATTGTGCTCTACTCTGGAATTTGACACAACATTGTAAAATGACTATAACTCAATAAAAAAAGTTTTTAAAAAGTTATATTAAATCCTATTATATTAGTTTCTAATAATAATAAACCATTAATTAAAAAAAAAAAAAAGCCGAGCATCTGAGAGCCAGAAATGTCCCTTGCCTTTTAAAAGGTCAGAAATTTGATGGTTGGCGTATGCTTGTATAGGGGCCCCCAAAGTTAGCTTAAAAGCTTCCTCCAGGAGAGTGGAGAGGGCTCCCTACACTCTTAGGCAGGAAGGCCAGCCTCAAGCAATGGGATCTAACCATGTGGAGAGGTATCCCATAGGCTGTTGGGTAGGATTCACCTGTTGGGTGAAGATCCCCCAAGGCTATCCCTCCTCTCTCATGAACATAGAACTGGAAGGGCCTTGTGGGATCTGGAAAGGCCAGGGATCTTACTAGCAGATCCATTGCCAAAGCAGTATTTTCTTAACAATGGAAGATGATTTAGAAAAAGACTTACCTACCAGAGTATGTTTTATGCCAAAAATTTGGTTTGTTTTAGAAGCACACACATTTTCACCCTTTTATTTTCTATATGAAAAGTATACTTAAAGTGAGTTTTTTTCATACAACCATGATTTTTCACATAGTGTAAAAGGTATATTGTATACTAGAGTAAGTTATTTTCTTATGGTAGAAGAGGGAATTTTTTGGTATTTGTTTTTAATAAAGTCTTTTTACCAGAAAACATGGCAAAATAAAGATATACTTCAAAAATGTTTTGTAGAAATATAGCTTTTTTGGATGCCTTAAATAAGAAGGCTTCTGAAAAACAGCAGGAAGTTTTATTTCATAGTGGGCATCTGCAAGAGGTTGCCAGGACCTCTTCTTTGGGGCTGCCTGCACTCTCATCCCCATCCCATCCACCTTGCTTCAGGAGGGAATCTTATTTCTGTGATGCTCCTTAGAATCACCTTCAGGGTTTTTAAAGTCTCTATTGCCCAGTCTATACACCAAACCAGCTAAATGAGGATCTTGAGCTGGAGGCTAGGGGCTGGGGGCATGGGAGTGGAAGAGGAGGTGAATCGGCAGTGCTTTTAAAGGTCCACAGGTGATTTCACTATGCAGTCAAGTTTGAGAACCACTGGTTTAATATGCCTTCACATCACCGTTGATTGACTTGGTATTGAACACTTAACCCAGGCTAAGCCAATCAGATCTTTCCCATGGAATTCTGAAACTGGGACTGAAAGATAACAATGATTATTACTGTGCCATGTCAGAGCTGTATGTGACATGAAAATGTCAATTCAGAGCAGTTGTCAGCCATGTTCCATAATGTAACTGAAGAGTTGAAGACACCAGTATGTATTACTAGAGCAAAATAGAGAGAAATAGCAATGAGAAACAATATTGAGGAAACTTCCTTAGTTCACTGCAGCAACCCAAGCTCTATGACTTTCAACCCTTGAATTCCATAAGTTAACCAAATACCTTTCCAAAAATTCTCTTTTTGCTTAAGCTAGTTCCAACTGAGTCTTCTATTGCCAACCAGTGGTGTCCTAATTCTTCTATGTCAGTAACAGAGGAGCATTTAGTGTTAAGTATTGAGAGTCTGATTTTTGTTTAATATAAAGAAGAGCTTTCTAACAGTCAGAGGTGACCATGGCAGACATGGAAGTGTACTGCTTAGACCATCTTCAATAGAACCTGCTAGAGGAACAGAGTTCACTGACAGCCCCATTCCTGGCAAAATGTTAGAAGAGCATGATCCCTATCTACTCCTACAGCAGATTCCTTGATGACAGATTTCCGGTACTTGGGGGTATACACTCTCTAGTAGCTACTTGGCCAAGAGTTCCACCTCCAGGGACATCATCTCCACACCAAGTCATGGTTGCCATCCTCACCTTGGATAATCTACTTTAGCACCCTCTTCTTCTTCCTGCCTCTCTCTATGTTTTTCTATCTCTTTTTCTCTCTGACTTCATCTCTATCACTCTCTTTCCATGTCATTTCTTTCACTTTTTTCCTTTTTAATTTTTATTATTCTATTTTCCTGCTTTGTTTTTTCAGACATAGTCACGTTTTTATTGATTTCTATGTCTGCCTCTCTTTCTTGTTGTTTCTCCTGGCATTCTTTCCCTTTTTGTTTCCATTTATATTTGTTCTTTCTTTCCATCTCTCCTTTCTCTATGCCTGGCTCACCTTCCTTTGTTCTACCCAATTCTTTTCTCTCTTTTTATGTTCACCTGGTCTTATCTTCTCTTTCTCTCTCCCTTTGTTCTTTCCTAAACTTTTCTTCTTTCAACTTATTTTTTTAAATTTCTACTTCATTATCTCTGTCTCTCTTTAATCTCTCTGTAGATCTCCATTTGTCACTATCTACTTTTATTTGTCTACAGTAGATATTTTATTTCTTTTTAAATTTTTTCTCTATGTCTGCTTTATCCTCTTCACTCAGTATCTTTTGGTAGTCTTTCCTTCCTCTCCTTTATTCTTCATTTTGTATCTTGCCGAATATTTCACTGAATCTGTTTTCATATCCTTCATATCTTCTCCCATTTTCTCTTTTCTTCATTGTCTTATTCTCTCCTGCTGGCTTTGTTCTCACATACACACACACACACACACACCCTGTTCCTCTCTATTCTTTTCTCCTGTCCCTATTTTTCACCCTATTTTTTTTCTTTATGTCTGTCCTTCTGTGTGCACATGCTTGCATATATGTGCACATGTGTATGTGCATATGTCTGTGTGTACACATTCACATGCACATGGGAGACAAAAGGATGAGGGGGATGCATGAGGTTAGAGAGGTACACAGAGCCTGGATCTGTGGCTTGTTACTCTGGCTACCCACGAGAATGTTCTGATTTAGTTGTCTGGGATAGAGCCAATGAATCTAAGAAGCATTTGAGTTGAGATCCCCTGGTTTAATGATGAAAGCCCTTGAAAGTCAGGAGTGAACATATGTACAATGCATATTACTTCATTCAATAATTGGTAGAGAAACAAAGGAAGTTTTGAAGATTATAGTGAAATAAGATCTCTCTGTGAGAGATCATCTGAAAACATTGTGGTAAACAGGGCTTGGAAGCAGAGAAACTAATAGAAATTCCTATCTATCTTACTGAGCCTGATGCAAATAGCACTTTTCTAAGTTTCCATTTAAATCCATTTCTTTCCTCCCATAATCCCCTGTAAATGTTTATTTCTCTGTTGCATCTCTTATGAAACTTGGGTTCATATTTGAATTACTTCTCCATATGTCTGCTATCCCCTAGACTGTGAATACATTGATGGCAGGGGTAGGGCATTTTCTCCATTGTTTTCCTAGGATAGTATCTAATCCAGGGTTATAATTACAGTAGTTCCTTGGTATCCAAAGAGGATTGGTTCCAAGAGCCTCTCCCATAGATTCCAAAATCTGAGGATGCTCAAGTCCCATATATAAAAGAATGGCACAGTATTTGCATATAACATATGCACATACTCCCATAGACTTAAAATCACCTCTAGACTACTTGTAATACCTAATACAATGTAAATACCATATAAATAGTTGCCAATGTGTGGCAAATTTTGAAGTTTTGCTTTTTGGAGCTTTCTGGAATTATTTTTTTCTGAATATGTTTGTTCCATGGTTTGTTGCATCTACAGATACAAAACTTGCAGATACAGAGGGCCCACTGCATGTAAGTTTTCAGAGTCATTATCAGAATTTGCCTAATTGAATTAAATAATATGAATTTGTCTTCAAAACCATTAAGTTGATAACACTGTTGATATCATAAGTTGATCAACTAAGACTCAGTGTCACAGCAGGTTATACATAGAGCTGCAGAGAGAATTTGTTCACTCCAACAATATAACATTTACTAAATGATGTGATAACTAGTAAGATTGTAGGGGCAGTAAAGACTTTTAAACTTGGCCATGGACTCTTGAGCCAGGTATCCTGGGTTTGAATCTCAGCTTGGCAAGTTGCTACATGGACAAAGAAAGCTAAGACTGTGCCTACTTTCCAGAACAGCCAGCTCCTAGCTTCTGTGGCTACCTTGTACCTGCCAGGTTGGCTCATGAAAATACTCTATCTCTGAAGGCTCCAGCTTCAGCCTCAGTGTTCAATATGGCTTTGTTTAATTAAATTTTTATATGTATTATTTATATTTATATAAAATAATTTACTGTTTTTTATATTTATTTATTATTTGGGAACTCCAGATAATGTTAGACCCTTCCTATGTCAGTTAGATATTGGCCCAATCTCTCTTCTCCTCAAATAAGATCAGAGTCAAACAAGTGGTTTTTCTACCTGAAGACTAGTTATAGAAGAGATTTCAGATTCCACCATTTGAAACTAGCATGGAAGAGGATTTTGCACTAGTAAAATACAAGTTTTATTATATTATTTCTTTCATAGAATTAGGGTTATTTATGGAGAGGGCTTCTTGTGAGAAGTAGGTGAGCAAAAAATGAGTTTATAAGTTCACTGGATTCTATTCTGATCCACAAAGTTATTGCTATAACATGGCAGGTCCAAAGCATTAAAGAAGCAGTTGACTGTGGCTCAGGAAATTCCTACCAGCCTCAAGGCTCTGCTACTTGTTCCAAACCTCCCAACACTTGATCTCCATCTATTTCTGACGCTCTTAGCTTCACATATCGTTTCAGTCCGATTTGGTAATCTGGCTTTGCACTGTTTATATTAATGTGCACCAGAAAGCCTCATAGGATGCCGACCCAGGTAACTGCCCCTCACTTTCACACTCGGTAAACATGAACACAAGACAGCCGTGGACTGGGTCTGGACCTAAGCACATCACTGGGTGAACCTCTGACCAATGCCTCTTCTGCAGGAGAAAATCCAATTTTCAAATGTAAGTTCTCTGTGAAAGCTTGAAGCCTGGTATAACAAGTAATGCACGTTCAAGATCACAGTCAAACCAGTCTCATTTGTAAGAAACAAACTACTCCTATATAGAAGCAATGATTAAGTTTTATTGCTTCAATTTCTTAGGACAGCCTAAAAGGACCAACTTTGAAACTCTAAAGAACAGGAGGAGTCTGGAGTCTACCATGGGCCTAACTGAGTACTGTCACTTCCTATTCAGTTGAACTTAGGTCTTCAGACTTACTACCTTTGACTCCACATGCACAGAGTAGGTGCTCAATGAATATTTGTTGCTGAATGAGTTAGAAATTTATCACACTTGTTCCAAGAGGTTCTAGAGAACCTGTCTTCTTTCTTCTTCTTCTAATAATAAACTTATATTATTAATAGCAATATCTGGAAATCTGAAGTGAAATTATTTCAAACATCCCAGTCTTTCTCTGTATTGACCATATAGATTAAAGGCCTAAGGGATTTCCAAAAGAAATAAGGCAATTATTAAACAAACATAGAAGAAAGGTCCTCTCTTCACCAATAGTATCAGTTCCAGAATGAAAAGAAAATTGGAAATACTTCATAAGCCTCACATAAGGGGACTGAGACTTGAATTATAATTTCCAACAGGAAAATGAAGTAAATAACTCTGTTCTCACAAATTAACCATGCTTTTCACTAATCTGTAATCCATCTCTGCAAGTGGGAGTGTCTAGAGGAATCTGTAACAAACTTGTCACTTAGATTTTTCTTTCATGACACAAAGCTCAAATAACTCCAAATACCCTACTTGGTCTTCATGAAACCATTGTTCCCTATCACACTTTAAAAGTAGGAATCTGTATTTCTTGGCCAAGTTCAAAATCAAAGAGCAAGTAAAAGACTCCTAGCCACAGATCTAGACCCTCTCCTTTTAAGCCATACTGAAGTGCATCTCAAAAGACAGATGAAATTCATAAATAAGCCTCTTGGAGCCCCTATAAAGATCACCGCATGTTGAAAGGTTTCTGTTTTTGATGGGAAATGTGAAGTTGATTCCTATAACTGTCCTTGTATTTGGACGCAATTAAATGAAAATCAGAGAACTTCTCCCTAAAGAAAATTTCTTTTTCCCTTTCTTCTTTTTTTCTTTTCATATACTTTCAGTTTTACTACTCCCTTGCTTTTTTTACAGCAATGTAATTATCAGTAGTTCCTTGTTGTAATTTGTCACCCACACAGTACATGCTGATAACCAGGAGAGAAGTTACATTCAGTAAGTTGATTTAACACAATTTCTGGGATGTGTCAACACTCAATACATGTTACTTTTGCTTTTCTTTACTTTCTGAGCTTCAGGCTACAACTCAACCGTAACTACTGATCAAATATTTCCGTTATCTGTCTTTTCTAAAGAACTACTGCGCAGCATATAGAGTTGCATGTATGTTAGTTATATAATTTTATGTTCTGTTCAAAGACTTGATAGAATACAGATATTATTCATATAAGTTGTCAAAATATCATCAATTAATTACGTCTCACATGATGTAAAATATCTATAGTGGAAAAAGTTTATTTTCCAAAGCTGTCAGTGAAGCATCTGATACATTCCTAATGTGCATAGTAGGCTTAAGAGGGAGAAAACTGCCACTTGAAATGCATTACCAGCAAGTACAAAGCAATCTTACCTCCTTACTTCAAAGACACAGCATTACAAAAGCACAACATTAACTATGTCCCTCTGTGGTTATCCTTTTATTAAAATCTATTCTAGTTTTCACAGTTCCTTCTGTCCTTCAGCAGTAACATTCTGGCAACTTACTCTGGTAATTAAAGTTGGATTCAAGAAAAATTATGAGCTTCCACATTATTTATCCTCTCATTCATTCTTTCCATCATTAGGTTTTGCTTTTTCTAAATGGTCACTTGTGTGACCCACACAGCCAAATTTACGGAATGTACCCATCCCAGGTTTCTATACCCTTTCTAACACAATCCAGTCTCCCAACCTCATAGAATCCAATTACTAACCAGCAAGATACATGTGCTGCTCTCATGAAAATCTGTCCCACTTCAGTAAAGCTACTGGTTCAAATGCTAAACCAGGTGAAAAAAAGATAGTCAAAGCTGGTCGCCCTGAAGGATTGTTCTGGAATAAAGCTTTAAAGCCTTCCACTCGATTCATGCTTAATAGGCCACTGTCTCTTCTGCCATCATGAGAAAAAAATGAAAACCAACAGCATCTGCTGTGATCAACAGTGTCACCGGCAAAGCCCAATAGCAATTCCCAGGAAATAAAAACAGAATCTGAGTAATAAAATAAAGTCTAACCTTTTTTTTCCTTTGTGCTTAGTCTAGTTTCACTTGCTCACAGGGCGCTGCATGCAGAGGTCTTGAACCTGGCCCTTCAGACCAGAGTTCCTCGTGTGAAACGGCAGCGCCCAACACCTCAGCTCAGCGGGCTGTGCAGAACCTGCTGGTCAGGACCCTGCCATTCAAGATGGCCGCGACGGGCCTGAGCCGCTGCGCTGCAGTCCGGGGCATGAGCAGCATGGCTGTGCCCATCCCGCGAGAACTCCGGCCCTGTCCCGCGAGAACTCTGGCCCTGCCCTGCTGAGGAGACCCGCCCACAGCCTGTCATGGGGTGGCGGCGGGGAGCGGGAGAGCGTGTGCTCACACCGCTCCATTCTCTGATCTAAGAATAAAGATTTCCTTTGCTTCTGAACCGAAATGATGTCATTCTACTGGCATGGACGACACCAGGAAAAAGGACTCTTGTTGGGGGCTGACCTGAGAGGGCTAGTAACAACATTATTTAGTCAAATGCACTTTTGTTTGGGTTCCAACAAGGCTTTAACTTCCCTGCCTTACCAGAAAAATAAATATTTAAACACTAGTTCATGATGATCAAATTAAATCTTACTTTAACAAACATAAAAATGAAATCTCATTTGTAACAAAAAATTCAAATTAAAATTTTTGTTTCATTATTTAATTTCTAGACAGCAACAGAGGTAAAAAAAACTTTAATGTGATTTACACCACAAGAGAATCTTGTTTTCTTGAAAAAGGATCTTTTTAAAATTCCAGGGAGGTTAAAGTACCACAAAATTATCCACGTCTGCACATTGCAGGTAAAACCCTTCATCTATTATTGAAACACAAGCATAATTACACACAGGAAAAAGATAGTATCAGCAGAAAAAAGATGCCTTAAGTATTTTTTGTGTTTTTCCAAACTGATGGACATGAGTGAGCTCTAATATCATTATGTTTAGAAATGGCTTCATCCAGATCCAACTGCACACCATTAATGTTCACTTCCATGCAGCCATTATAAAAGGCATTCACTGGTGTGGCACTGAATGGGACATCTGTAAAAACAAAATATTAAAATATTAGCCCAAGACTTTTAGTATCTTATTTGCTTACAGTTAGAGGAATTATTCAGACTTCTCATTTCCAACCAAATTCTAATTTTAAAGGAAAAGTTAACAATGCAATTCCATTCAATAAATTCATATTAAGTGACTCCTGTATATGTAAGGTATTGTGCTCAGCACTGAATTCACCATATCATGAGCTCCTCTGATTTCATAAACAGTTCCACCCAAACCTCAGATAAATAAACATACTTTAAAAGGAGTAGAAAATAGCATATTCTTACTAGTAATGTTCTACTTTATTATTTTCTCTTTAAATCTGACCAACAGTTTAAGCATTATTAAGTCATTGTTTTCAACTCAAAATTATAGCTACTTGGAAATCTTTAAATGCCACGATAAATATATCTCTTTTGTTATTGCTAGAACAAAAGCAGATTTCTATGTTTTCCAAAAAAATAGCGTCTTGCTGAGCACACAATGGCAGGTCATGATAGGGAATTCACTTTTATGTAATGTTTGGTGTTCTAAAAAACAACAATTTTAATAATGCTTCAATGAATAGTTTAGTGCCTTTGGGCCTTTCTACACTTTCACTCTCCTTATCAAACATAATACTTAGGCAACACCTCTATGGTTCATTTTCAAAACATCCATCTCTCTACTTGTGTCCTCTTTTTTTGGCATCTCATCTCCATGAATCTGAATTCCCAATGGATATTCTTGAGTCCTTATTCTTCCTCCTTATTACCTTATGCAAAAAATGTATACTTCAAATTTTCTACTTCTAACTTGCCAACACACTGAATAAAGTCCATACATTTCTATGGGCTCATAGCATTTTTAAGAAACCCTTTCAAGTCTAGCTGAGTATCATAGAATATTATAAATATCTGCTATTATAAATATCCTCAGAATCATCAATTTTCCCAGATTTTTAATTCATAACATACAATTTAACATACCTATTTTGCATATAAATTAATGTTACTCATCCCATTGTTCACTCTCTCAATGCCTCCATTTTCAGTTATCCTCAAGTTTCCCTCACTCTTTTTTCTAAATACACCTTGCCTGAAGTCAGTCTTCAGTGCTATTGCCAAATTCCTGGAACCACTGAACTTTTGATACTTTTACTTCTTTTGAACTCCTTCATTACTTGTTTCATTTTCTAAAACTGCATTCAACTAATGTGTGAATCAGGTAGTAAGGGAATTTTAATGTAGAATTCATTCATTTGAACCATAATTATACTTCCTCGAAATTAACCACATTAACGTAACTATATCTATCTATGATCTATTTATAACTTTTATAGCCAATTTAATTCTATTCCCCCAAAACCCAGATGAAATTTCCATATAGAGGAAATGAATACACTGAGTAGTTAAAGTAATTTAATGAAAGTTACCAGAAGTCTAGACATCAAATTCAGAATTCTCCCCATGAGAATGACATGTAAATGGTATTTGAAAATACTTCTGAAGAACTTTCTGCCTCCACTTTTTTGCCATGTAAAGTACAATGCTGATGCCCATTTCATATTTTCCAATATTAAGTTAAAGATAACCTATTTTTCCTTCGATTTTCCCATCCTGGTAAATGGAATCTTCACCCATGCAACTGCTCATGCCAAATACTCAAGAGATTCTTTGTTTCTCACATGTATCTCCAGCCTATTCATTGTATACTATCTCCACTGCCAGCCTTAGTCCAGCAGCAACCTCAGCTTCCTCACCTGTAAAATGGAGATAACAACAGTACCTACCTCACAGGACTGTTTTAAATGAGTTGATACATTTGGCGCACTCTGAACCATGCCCAGACTGTGTATCATGCACTAACTGATGGCAGTATAGTTTTCACTACTGTTATCATTACTGCTTGCTCATCTGAACTACTTCAGTAGCCCCCAGCTCAGCCCATTCACTTGTTCTTCCCACCTGGCCATCTATGTCCATCATGCAGGGGGATTTTTTAACTGCATTATTGATATATCAGTTCCTTGTCTAAAACTTTTTAATGATTCTCATGACTCTTATAAGACGCAGGACCCTGAACCAGGTCAACAAACCTGCCACCCATTCACCAACTTCCCAGCCTCCTTTTGCACTACCATCCCTCTTGCTCAATACGCTCTCACCATACCACACTGATCTATATATTCCTCAAGCATGTCAACTCCCTTTCACTTGGCACACACATGGACAATTTTACTTACATACATGCTCCAATCCCCACCCTCATCGCCTGGTTAAATTCATTTAATCTTTCAAAGATCAGATTTGTATCTTAGCCTCTCTTCAGAGAGTTTGTTCCTGGCTCCCACAACCAGACCAAGTTTCCAATTTCAGGATCTAAAAGCAACCCTCACTTTTCCTTCATGGAAATTATGACAATTTTAATTTTTTGGATATTTTCCTAATCACTTGTTTAATATTTGCCCCTGCCACTGGATTGTAAAAGCCTAAACAGCAGACATCATATCATTTGTTTATTACTATGTCCCTGCTGCCTGGGACACAGGTTCTTAATAAATATTGACTGAGTAATGGTTGGATTGAAGAATAAATATTAAACTCACAAGATAATTGTGAGGATAAAATGATATAATAAATCCTTTCTGTATAGGATCATCAAATGCTGCAAAATTTGGTTAGTTACAGTTCACTATTAAAAAATAAATAAATAAAAATGCACCAATAAAATGTCCACGCAAGCCCTCAGAAAAAGAATAATGGATGTTGGGATTCTGACTTCCTTCTGATGCCCGTTTACTACAATTTATATGCTATGCATATATATATATATATATATATATAGACATACAGCTGTGGTTTTACCACAATTACATATTTAAAATACTATCAATTTCATTAAAAACACACTTTTTAAAACTGAAGAAAAAGTAAGCAGATACCTGGAAGCCCACCCAAGTAAGTGGCCAATGTTCCTTGCATTGCTTTGTCCAAGATGGCAAATTGTCCTTGAAAATCTTCAGAGTAGATGCTACTTTTTTTAAGTTCAGTCAACATCTCCAAGTTGTTTCTATTGACTCTGATTTCCAGATAGAATTGTTGACTGGAACACAGACTTAAGGCCTCTAGCCGAGCTATTACCGTATTTTCAACAGATACCAGGATATCCTGAAGAACAGAGCAAAGACTCAATATTAGTGAGTACTAATGGTAATGCCACTCAACAGTGCCTTTTTAGTTTCCAAAATTCAAAAACTGAATTTCAATTAGGGGGGAAAAAGTACAATAGAGCCTTCAAGTTTAATGAAAAAACTACTTGTTATTATAATAATCATAATTTTAGAATATATATTAGTTTTACAAACTCCAAGTTTAGCTGAGATACAAATGTATAGCAGGTTTTGAAAATTCAGTACATCGAGTTGTCTCACCAACAATGGGAACCTTACATAGTGTCTTAAGCAATATATTTCTGCTTATGAGCCTTCCTAATTTCAATATTTACATATGAAAAAGTAAGGAGTTGAATCACTCTTTGTTGGAGAAAAGACTTGGAAAATTTCAAGTGCTTTAGTAAGCACATGCCAGCAAGACTGAAAGGTTTATTTGTGCCACACAAGCAATCCTGTAGACTTGGAACAAACTGAGTGAAGTCTCTGAGAAAGAAAAACTAGGATCGCCAGCAGTAAGCTACAGAGTTATTTACCAGAAGATTCTCAAAAAAGAAAATATATTTTCTGAACTTTTAAACTGCTGATACACTACACAACTCAAATTGCTGAAAGTGACCTACGCATATAGCTTACATGTGTGTAGAGGAAAAGTAAAAAGACAGAGAAAATAAAACCAAACCCAGGGAGACGAGTGTTATGACCAGATAGTAGAAAAATAGTCTGAAATGTTTACTTAGGAATCCAAGACACCCACGTTAAATGAAGTCCATACTTTCCAACTACAGGTTATTTGAGGAAATCTGTTACTGTGTTACACATATCCATATTCTAAACTTATTAAAAGTCTTAAAGATGGGCAGCTGAGAAAATGTTCTAGAATGATCAATAGCATGAAGAGTAATGTTATGAAATGTTTTACATAGGCCTTGAGATGGCAACTTGATATGCAAAAAAAAAAAAAAAAAGCCATGAAGACAAACACAGAAAAGATAAAATAAACTTCAAAGATATGGCAGGCGTTAACCTCCTCTACTGCATGAATGTAGTGTTGAAGGTAGGATTTCCATTTTGTTTAAAAAAGAAAAAGAAAAAAAGAAGCAAACAAAAAGCTGAAATCCAAACATAGTAATGTCCTGTGGTCAACCGGAGATAAAAACTCAGCAGAATCTTTTTAGGTTGCTTACAGTTAACCACCAGAAACTGCCCCCATCCATCCTTTAAGCTGCAATCAGCACTCCTTTTTATTACTACAGGCATCAGTCAGTTATACGTGTCTTTCTAAAAGCTACAGAGAGCATCTGAGCCACCCTTGGCACAAACGCAAGCTTCTTGCTGTAACTTGTTGGAACCCACTGTGGATGACACATGGACAGAATTATTAGCCTCTAATAGAAGGTTGAATAATACAGATCTTCCAATAAATCTCATGTTTCCTTTTATTGAAGAGTTTTTCCTGTTCTTCTTCCTAATTTCAAAAAAGAGTTTCCAGAAAGAAACCAAGTGGATTGGTTTTAGGTTTCTCTAGTCTTTCTTAATTTACTTAGGGGAGAAATGATTAAGAGTACCAGAAAACACAAAATATTATAATTAGGAACTGAATATTTCAGAGTGGACTGCAGTCTGACTCACTTCTATTTTGTTAGTACAAACTCCCATGACACTTCAAAGACTTGGAGTAAGGGTGGGTCTCTGTGCACTGAGAGAAGGCTCCAAGCAGGCCATGTGTGAAGCTGCCTAATCTTAGCTGTAGAAGCAAGAGACTTTCCCATATTCCCCCCTTACTTCTTGGTTCAAATCTTGGAAATAAGGCAGCAAAAAAGTAATAATAATGAACATTTTTTGAGTCTTTAATGATGTGCTAGAGATTGTGCCATATATTTTATATAAGTTATTTCATTTAATCTTCAAAAGAGCATGGATAAATACCACCATTCTATCCATTTTACAGATAAAAGCAAAGAAAAAAATTAAAAATAAGGATCATATCATATCAGATAAGATCAGATCATACCATATTTAAAGGTGTAGAGTAAAGTTACCTGAAAATTTTCAGAGGTGGAGTCCACCAAGGACAAGGCAAAGGGCACTGTGTTATCAGAAACCAAGGCCAACATAACACCAGTGCCCGCTGATGGGCGAATATTCAAGGACACATTCATTTGCCAAGCCTCACCATTGGATACAGTCTCTGTTTAAACAAGAAAATAGAAGCAGGATCAAAGGACTCCTTAGATGCATCAGAAGGAATTATTACAATCTTACTAATATCTCAAAGCCATCTCTGTGTGATACTAAAGATTTTAGTTCTCTTTCTCAATGATCTGTATAACCTAGGCAGAACAAAACAAAAGAAAAATATTTTTTTAATGCAGGCAAGAAACACACAAATGGAGCCTCAGTCTTTTGTCCTTCTTCCTAGAAGAGAATTCTGGATTGTGGTGTTTAGGATTATTGTGAATTTTCCGTTTGCTCTTTGAACAGCTTTTCTTTCTGTCTTATATATTCTCCTATGCTCAAATCTCAGAGCAGTCATACTTTAAAGTACTCACCAGAAGGAAATTCAACAAATCTAGGGGCGAGGGTATAGCTCAGTGGTAGAGCACATGTTTAGCATGCATGAGGTCCTGGGTTCAATCCTCTGTATCTCCATTAAGATAAATAAATAAACTTAATTACCTTCCCACACCAAAAAATGTTTTAAGTAGGGGAGAGTATAGCTCAGTAGTGGAGCATGTGTTTACCAGACACAAGATCCTGGGTTCAATTCCCAGCACCTCCATTATAAATAAATAAATAAACAAACAAACAAACAAACAAACAAACAAACAAATCTAATTACCTCTCCCCCTCCCAAAACAAACAAACAAAAAAGCAAATCTATTGCAAACCTTCTGAGGAAAAATGTGGGTATAGCTGCCACTCCCACCCCACCAATCCTCTTTCATATAGAGGTCAGGTTACAAAGTGGGCAAGAAAAATATGATCTCTACACATAGAGGAGTTGGATAGTTTGATAGCAGAGAAATACTCTGAAGTCAACAGTCAGCTCTAAAATTCTAATAGGAACTTTCCGTGATTCTCTCGTCATAATACTTAAAATTCTTCTGAATCACTAGGTTAATTGTCTACCCCACTAGACTTCAATCTCTACAGACCTCTACTATCACTGTTTTCCACAGGAGTCACTTCTCTACAGACCTCTACTATCACTGTTTTCCACAGGAGTCACCAAATATTTGTTGAATTAATATGATTTCAAAATAGTTTGATTCCTGAAAATATTAGTTCACAATCTGAATGAAGTCTTCCTCATCTAATATAAAGTAATATGTAACTATAGCCCTAATAGCACTTTGAGGCTTTGAAAGCATGAATGTGAATGGAGAGAATACTTTTCTTTTGACAAGATGTTCTTCCATTTAGTCACATCTAATACTATTACATTTTTCACTATAATCCTTTAATTCCCACCCAAAAGAAAAAAAATATACATATAACCATCTTAAAGTAAGTTAATTTACTACAAGATATTAACAAACTCAAACTAAAATGAGCATGCAAATGTACAGAAATTATAATGCAGCATTAAGTAT
Organism: Camelus bactrianus; assembly: GCF_048773025.1. Taxonomy (NCBI): domain Eukaryota; kingdom Metazoa; phylum Chordata; class Mammalia; order Artiodactyla; family Camelidae; genus Camelus; species Camelus bactrianus. The sequence continues at coordinate 36,218,095 of NC_133539.1, forward strand.
TAATTATAAAGTAGGTCACTTTCATGCTATCCATTAAATAACTAATTACTTATGAAAGTAATTTTTTACAGGTATAATATAACTCTTATTTTCATTTTCTCTTCAGAGACTTTTTTTCCTTTGAACAAATTATTGTGGGCCTAGTTTTCTCCTATATTCAGTCATCAACCCAATTAAAACTTTTTTTAAAAACCTTCATATACAGAACAGAGCTAAAGTTAAAGACATTGTATTGATTTATGTTAAGAAATAGTGTTAAGCACTAGTGTTAAGATTCTTTCTTAAAACTGCAGTAATACTCTTTAAGGCTGCAAATAAACACATTTAAAATACCATTTTTCCTTAAAGCAAAGATATCAAATTAGTGCTAAATTTATAATGCAAAGAGTTAATATTAATAGCTCAAATAATGAACTCCTAAAACAGAAAAAGACAAAGAACCCAACAAAATAATTAAGATACACAAATACTTAATAAACATATGGTGAGATATTCAACTTCAGTAGAAACTGGGATAATAATTAAAACTAAAAGATTTACTCTATTTACTATATTCAACATCTTGTAGTAACCTATAATGAAAAACAACTTGAAAACAAATATATGTATGTGTATGTATGACTGAACTATTATGCTGTACACCAGAAATTGATATATTATAAACTGACTATATTTCAATAAAAAATAAAATAAATGATCAGATTGAAATATGACACAGATGTTGGAACTATCAGACAAGGAATTTAAAATAATTATGATTAATAAGTTGAAGACTTAGGTGGAAAGGATGGACAACATGTATGAAGAGAGGAAATTTCAATGGAGAGGTGGGCACTTTAAGAAAGGATCAAATGGAAATGCTGGAAATAAAGAGGAATCCTTTTGATGCATTAATCAGTAGACTCAATACAATTGAGAAATTGGTGAACCTTATAATGTCAATTAAATTTATCCAAAATTAATCAGGTTATGTGCCAATAACCATTAAATAATAACATTGGCATATTCAACTATCTTTCTTCTCCCAATATACTGGGAAATTTTCATAAAATATACATAACAGTATGAATAAGCCTAACACTATGTCTGGGACACAGTAAGCACTCAATGACATTTACTGAAGGAGTCACTGCTGTGTATCAATGAATAAATTTAGACATAAATGAGAAAAGAGATAAAATGGAAAATCACTTACTATAATCTATGCTAAATTGAGCAACTCCAGAACCAGGATAGTAGGAACCCTTCTCCACAGTGACAAGACAATGCTTATTTTGTTTTTCTTGAATAATTTCCTTTACTCCTGAAGCTCCTTGATTCATCAAATTCCAGCCTCGAATACATCCATCTAGACGAGGGTTAATCTAACAAATTAAAATATAGATCAATGAATGCATTTTAAACTTAAAAAATACAGACTCATAAGTGGCTTACCTTGATTATAAAGGTTTTCATTTAAAGGGAAAATCTTTTCTCTGATGACACTTAAAAATGTTTAAAATATTTTGATTTTTATCTTAAATTTTTTTCAAGGTGTCCTTCAGATGGGCGGTCTTTTTCAGTAAAAGTGCCATCACAAACCTCCTCTCGGAACCTGATGATTTTTAATACCTCAAGCCTTACCTACCTCTCCCGTATCAGCCAGTTATTAACTTTTCTGCTCTCAAGTAACATATATGCCTCTAGCTGTGGCCCTGGGTTCTAAGCTGCTTTCTGTTTTTCTTTAATTGCATTTACAATTTAGGTTTGTCTTGCCATCAGAAACTAAGCCTCTTCAGGAACAAAAGTGTATGCATTCTTTAGTCTCACAGAGCACCCAGCAAGACTCAAGACATGTAGCCATTTCATAAATAGTTGATCCTTTTTGAATAATTTATTTTACTTTTAAAATGTCTTGATTTATCAATTTCAAAGGACAGGTATATTCACTCTGACATGAGTTAACTAATTCAGGTTTTATATCATATCACAGAAATCCTTTAAAAGTTAAGGTAACTTAAAGATGGATATAAAATGGTAAATATTTAAGTTAAATCAGCAAGCATAAAACTGGCAGACCCATGACTTCAAATGAAAATTAAAACTCTTCAAGGTCAGTGATTGGTCTCCTTCAAGAAAATTTTTCCACAGAAGTTAGACAAACACCATGTACAGAAAAATCATCTACCATATCTAACTTCAATTTATGACAGGCTACAGTCATATTCCCACCAGAGATTTTTCTTCTTAAAAAGTTCCACCCTATGTGCTCTTCTTATCTCCCCAATTTTAGTCCTAAAATAGACCTAGGAAAGCTCTTTGATTGGATTCTACAAAATAATGTATTTTTGGACTCAAATATATGTATTTATTTGTTTAATGGCTAAGTATGGACTCTTTTACAATGTTAACATTGAAGTGAAGCCTGGAGAATCTTTAAAAATCTACTTCTCCATGAGTAATGCTGGGAATTTAAATGGACTCAAAAACACTACATTCATTTTATTACTTCCTTAACATAATTTCAAGGGTCGATAATGTTCATTTTACACGTTCAGTTCAAGTTGTCACAGTTGGTATGTTCAACAAAATAACTTCTTTTGACTCTCAGAAAAACACATTTTCAAATCTATTACAGACAAAAGGAATTCATCCATGATGAGTGATATAAGCTTGTATCATTACCGGTCTAATAAGTGCATTCTCCACTTTCCGAGGCAGTCCTGCAAAGTATACTTTGGTTTCTAGAAACCCATTTGTAGGCTTAAAAAGGCTTCCAGGTTTATTTATATTCATTACAGCTTCTTTAGCTATTTTTACACTAATACTATGCTCTAATTCTTCCACAGAGACCTACAATTGAAAAGACAAAAATTATCAAGTAATTAAACATTACTGCACTTCATTTGCAACACTAAGATTGAAAAATCCTGTTATTATTCCAGTACATAATTTTCCAAAGTTATCATTTTAATGTAGTTATCAATTTTCTTGACTACATTTGAAATGTCAAATTAGTATAGAGGTGATAAAAATGTGTTTTAACGTGATAATACTTGATCAACATTAAATCAACACCATATTTTCAAAGTTATTTTTAAAGTTTAAAGTTAAAATAAATATTTTTCTGTTAAACACCCACTTATAATATATATATCTTTCAACCCCAGTCAGCCATAAAATTAACAGTTTTAAAAAGAAAGTGAATCACTCTACAAAATCTTGGAAAGCTTTTAAGTGCTCTTATTCTGCAATTGTCCGATAGTACAAATAAGAAATCACTAATGTAAATAAATTTTCCATATATATTAAGAAAAGTTTGTACATTCAGCATTTTGTTTATTACAGACAAATTATTTTTATTTCAAAATTCAAAAGTAGTTGAGGTCTTTAGGAAGCACAATACATTAAATTAAATTGGGTTGTTCCAATTTTGAAAGTAGTTTGGGTTTTTTAAAAAGGTTGGAAGTAAGTAATGGCAAACAAACAAACAAAAATCCTGCCATAAAGGCAATTTGCAGAGCCACTGCTGTAACCTCATGTAAAACTGTAGCACTCAAAATGCAAATTCTTCATTTACTACATTTACTACTCAATAAGGAAAGACAAACGACAGGCATATTAAAGCACTATTACAGGAAGGTAAAAACTATGCTCTAAAGGAGGATAAAAGGTAACATTTTAGGTTTAAAGGTGGTCAAGGGTCTGTCCTTAATATAACCAATCAGTATCATCTTATTCTAATGATTATTCCTCCTTGAAAGAGGTTCTTAGCCTCCCGTACCTCCTCCCCCTGGCTTGCTTCTCCTCCACACTCTTACCATGCCTTCTCATCTCTTTGCTGGATCCTTCTCTTCTTCTCAATCTTTATAATGAGCTCCAGAGCTCAGGCCCCAGGCCTTTTCCCTCTAGTCATGCAAATACTTCAAAATAGGGCTTTGCTGCCCTACTCTGGGGCAAATTTGGGAGTGGTGAGCACTTACAGTTGGCACAGTGAGTAGGAGGTATGGTGACATTGCAAGAGGCTAGACACCCTGCAATATGCATGATAGTCATGCCAAATAAATAATAAAATGTCCACTATCCTGCAAACCTTCTGAACACCCCTACTAGATATTCATGTAGGGTATACTCATGTATACAATTAACTGTGTTTGTGTATATATACATACAAAATTTTTGCTGCCCCGTTTTAGCATTCACTGAATTTTTCTAGAATGTAATAGTCTTGTAAACCAAGAATGGATTGATGTTTGTTTCATTTGGATCTTTACTAAGATTTTCTCACCATTTTGGAAAATTACTATTACTGATGGCAACACCATTTATGCACTTATGGTATTTGAGTTGCCAATACAGTGCCCCAGCATAAGTCTTCATCTGTAGTTTTCATGTTATTCTACGTATAGGAGCAAGTACTATACTTGAACAAGTACTATACTTGAACGTGAGCATTTACATATTGGAATATATGTTATTTATATAACTTACCTTCTTGTTTCTATAATAATTAGAGCATTATGCTGGATGTGGTTTAAAACCACAGATCGACAATACTAACTTCATGGCCTTTAAAGCCCTCTTTACACTGAACATCCAAAAGTTTTTATCTACCTTAAATTGAAGGCTGAACCTTAAAAACATCCAGAATCAGACCACTTCTCACCACTCCCACTGCCAACAATCCAGTCAAAGCTGCCATCTTCTCTCCATGTGTTATTACAATAGTGTCCTAATCCCATATGCTCTTGTATCCTTACTCTCTCTTGTCTAGTTTCCACAAAAGCCATTAGGTCCTGACCAGGATTATCTTTTAACATGCAAATTAGATCCTGTCACTTCTTGAAATCATCTAAGGTCTTTCTACTTGGCATAAAATCCAAGTCCTCACTACCGTTCTCACACCCCTACATGATCTTATTCAAGACCATATTTCTGACCTCATTCTCTGCTATTGTCTCCCACTCTTACTCCATTGCATCTACCCTGACCTTGTGTTCTTCCTCAAATATAACAAACACACCTTCTAGCCCAAGACTCTACTTGCTGTTCACCTGGCACAGAATTATTTTCCTCCTCCCCTCCCTCAAATTTCTCGTGGCTGAGCCCTCCAGTCTCTGGTCAGATGTGATCTCATCAGAGATGGCTCTTCTGATGCACACACACCATCATCATTCTCTATTGCCCTGCCTTGCTTTTCTTTTTTCCTCAGAGCATCAATTACTACCTGACATATCTATTTGTTGATGCATGTGTGGTCTTCATCTCACCACCAGTAAACAGGCTCCATAGGAGCAGTGATTTGTTTTATTCACTGTTGCATCCCTACCACGTAGAATAAGGAATAGCACATAAATATGTGCTCAATAGATATTTTGTTGAATGAATGAAATTATGATACAAATTACATATTTCCAACCAGTATTAGGATTATACCCAACTGTGAAATATAATAATCACTTACAAAGTGGCAATACTTATTTCTATGGGTTATAGCCATTGTAATGACTTAATTGTGCATTCTGTCTTATTTATCTGAATTACAAAACAATTCTAAGTTATACATTTCAATTTTAATTTCTCATTTCTTAAGTATTTTATTTGAAATTAAAAAAAAACTAAAATTAGTGAAACAACTGCTACAAGTGAATAGTCCAGTTTATAGATTAATTTAACAACTTCATTATTAATTAAAATTAAAATGCTTACTTAAAATGTTTATTTATTTGAAATAATTTCTGTGCCACAAAAATTTGTTTGAAACAAATTTTACATTAATAAACCATCAAGATTATAAGCTAGTAAAAAATCATGCAGTAATATTTAAAAAATAAAATATGTGGAGAAAAGAAACCCCACGTACAGGGAGGGGTGTTAAAATGCATAAATTGTTAAAATATGGAATTACAATTTAAAGAAGAACAACTAGCACCAAGTTTATTACCAGATTAACGTTTTTCTCTGATTTCTTAGTCCTTAAATTTTATTTTTCACATATTGCATTCAGTTTACAGGGGGAGATTTTCATTTAAATGTTTTAATTAAAGCATGGGCATATCATTAAATGATAGTTTCTTTTTAACAAGAATCATAAACATCAGAGATGAATGGAAATGAACACCTGCCTTCCGTCTAGCCTGCATCCTACCTTTAACAATACCATTCATGAACAATTCTTTAGTAAACACTACCTACAACTCATGATGTTAACTTCACAGGTAAGCATTTACCTTCTTCTTTATACCTAGAAATTTATCTAAATTCACCTTCAAACAGCTGATATTTTCAATCTGTATAAACTCATTGGAAAAAAATTCTATCTTTGCTTTCTTTTGCTGAAAAGTGATTACAGTGATTTTAGATAGGTGATTCAGGAACTGTGGGCATTAAAGTGTACTCTTCAGCACACTGGAGGAATAGCTGTATGCACCAAATATTCTAGATACAGATGCAGTAGGAAAGATCTATTAACAAAGCTACACTAACAAGCATCAGAAGTCAGAACTTTAGTGACTTCTCTAACAATTGCATATGATCCAGTGAAGACACTATTCTTTTAGGGTTAGAAGCCCAAAAATCCATGGCTGCGAAAAGGCAGATAGCCCCCTTTTTGGTGAACCACAGCTGTACCCAATTGTTCTTTATTAACACCTCAACTGTAACACATTTCACATTACATTGTATCAGTTCATAAAGCAGCATCAGCTACTAAACTGTGAGGACCTGAGCTCAAGAGCAAGGACAATCTCTTGCTACAGTTCTAGTGCCTTGAACCCAGGAACTTAGCACTTTAAACATGCTCACTAAAAGCTTATTGAATATATGATTGCAAGAGTGGCCAAATACAAGAATGAAACAATTTAGTGATGACTTTATATGATTGCTCAACCGAGATCTCTCCTCAGCTCCCATAGGCTTAGGAAGTATCTCCTTTGGGCCCAACATTCTAAGGTGAAGCTGACCTTCTCCCAGCTGTTCTCTGCTGAAAGTAGCAGTGACTTAACTGCAGAGAAGAATTCTCCCCACTGTAGACTAATAGTATCCCTTCTCCAAATAATCCTTTCTCCAAAAACAGGTCCATTTTAATACAGTAGATTAAACTGCTGCTTTGATTATTAAAATAAAGGGTCATTATGTAAAAATGCTAGTTTCTAAGCACTATGATTAGTACCAGCTAGTGCATCCTGTTTGTATAAATTGATTACATTTATTTGCTAACATTTAAAATTAAATTAACCCTTTTGATTTTGTTACTGTGTGTATTTCTCTTTCATGTTAAAGATATTGATGGCTATCCAGTGTAGATGTCTTTGATCAGTGCTGTCTTTGCATAACCTCTGATCTGTCAGGGCAATATCACTGTTCATCCAATGATAGCCACTAAAAAAGGTAAAAAGTTGAAGACAAAGTAGTTCAAGCAAATAGTTGAAAACAACTTCATTTATGTGAAATCTGAAATATTTTAATAGAGGTGACCATTTCTCAGGCTGTTTCAGGGATTTACAGTGTGTAGGATATACTTCACACATCAGATAAACCCAAATCCATTTTGGTTTGGTATCACTATTTTAAAAAATTATTAATGATTTTATACAAACTGCATCAAAGTGGAAAGAATCTCTATGAATTCTGCAAAACATACCATATTCCATAGACCATTATTAATAATTTTGCCTCCAGTTGTTATTTTGGTTGTATATTCATTCTTAAACTGAATTTCAATCTTTCCATCACGAAGTGCAATCAGGAACCAAGCTGAGTGATCAGAAGATTCTGCATACAGGATAACACCTTCTGAATCATATGTCCGGAAATCAAACTCAGCTGAAAATCTAAGCAATGGACAAAGAGAGAGCCTCAGTAATGAGAAATATGGAAAACTATCTTATTCTTTTTCTCTCGTACTGGCAAACAACAGTATGTTGAAATAGTCAACTATTCTTTCCCTGGAATTAACAAAACAGTAGGGCAGAATTAGGCTGTTCGTGTATTATCTCTGGCTACATGTATGTTTAAAATCAAGTTGTATTTTCTTGCTTATTCTTGGAGAATTTTTTTCCCAATGAACAGATGCTTTGATAATTTTCTATCTTTTGGCATTTGTTTTGAAGGCATTCTTTAAAATACTGGAATTAACAGACACATACAAATAAATATTAGGCATATTGTCTCTCTCCTGGAGCCTTTTACAAACTATGACATTAAGATTCTTTTTTTTTTTGCTGTATCCATACATGATTAGTAAAAGATGTTACAATTTTGTGACTGGTTTATCCATCAAAAAGCATATTTTCCCTATGATTTCACATATGTCAGGAAGGAACCACTCACAGAGACATACAAGATAGCATCTGGATGATTGCAAACATAATTAAGCCTTTTTGCATGGTAAGGAAGTCGAAAACTTTTAAATATTAGCTTAATTTCAAAAACCTTCCAAAACACTAACTGCATAAATCACTACACTAGAGTATACAGAAGGAGAGCTTAAAAGATAAAATCATGTGTTTGGGGCTATCTGAGCTCTGCCAATGCCTGTTGCTATTAAGACTGCACATATATGTAGCTACTACGGGGGAAGAAAAAACTCAAGGATGCTGGACTGAAAAATAACAATTTTTAGATACTTTAATGAGATTAAAGGCTTTTAGGATTCTTTAATGAGAATCAGCATTAAAGTTTCCAAGGGACCAGCAAAGCAAAATGATTGAAAAAAGACACAGGGAATAGGAAAAATAATTGCATAACTATGAGTCATCTGAGTTAAGTTAAAATAAAGGTAATTTAAGTTAAAAAGTCAAGACTTCAGATAATTACTAAATAAGGCAAGAAAGAATCCTATACGCTTTCTTATTCCATATACAGTGGTCATAGTAACAGAGGTGCCTTTTGCAATAGGGCACAAATCTACCTCAAGTGGGACAAAGAAAAAGTGATAGAATAAACTTTTAAGTCTGCAGAATTCCAAGAAAATATTATAAAGAGATAAAGTGCAGTAAACTATGTTGGACAGATAACAATGTAGTAGGAATTTACTGAACTCAGATTATATTAAAAAGAACCATTTTGCTTGGAATAGGGACTTCTCTTTCATAATCATCACATTTTGCTGTGGTGAAGAATGTATTATCTTGCTAAAATCCAAATCTGTGTATGCTCTGGATCTTCCAGAAGTTGATCCTATTATGGAGATAATTTCCTTCTTTTTGTAAACTCATGCTAAACCAGTAATTCAAAGAGTTGTGTTCTGCATACTTCCTGCCTGGAATACATCAGCATATTGATTCATTACATTGGGGAACAATTCATTCTTTTTCAGAAGTATTGTAGAGTGAAATAAAGTGAATTTGTTATCTTTGGGGTAGGGTAAGTATTTGATCATGGGAAATAGAGCTGACAGAATTTGCAAAAAAAGAAAAAAAAAAACAAGCTTCAGCTGTTTTTTGTGTTGGTTACACAGGTAGCAGCTTATAAAAATTCATCAAGCTGTACATGTAAGATACATGTACATTTCTGTGTATATATGATACTTCAATAACAAGTTTAAACTAAATAAATAATAGGCAAATAAATAAACACCAAAAAAAAAAATTTGGCTAATTTGACCCAATAAGAGTCCAGGGTTTTGTGAAATGTCAGTGAGAACTGAATACCCTGAAAAGTGCCTGAAGTTATGCAGTAATTAATTCTTCTCTCTCGTTCTCATTATTCTCATAGCAAGGAAAGGCTATCTCCAATCTATATCACTAGAAGATATTATTTGCTTTGAGATATTAAAGGGGAAAACCAGGGTTTGGAGGAAATGGAAGTAATGAAAGAGAACGATTATAACAGTGAATAAATTTCAGTGTTCCTTAAAGATAAGATTTCTATGAATTGAGTTGAATTATTTAATGAATAATCACTCATATATCTAATGAATTACATTCTAAATATGTGTGCTTATCTAATTAAAATATTTTAAAATTTGGACTCTATAATCAGTATCAAATATGTTTCCTTTCCATTATTCCAACAAAATTCCAATCTCTTTTTTCTATTTCTACCAATGTATGGCTCTAAGAAATTTTGATAATTAAAGTCACAGCTCAAAAACAGAAGCACCTACTCCCTTCCTAAAGCCAATCTAACTACAGGAATGGCAGATAAAGTATTCAGATAGTCAACTAAAATCATGTGATGCATTTCTTTAAAATACCACTTAAGCAGTCTTACATAGTTTCTTAATAATTATGAATGTAGCTATATTCTAAAAGCAATATTTTTAGCACTTCTCATTGCTTAGTTTTTATATGTATAAAGAAAACTGAAATTTTCACAAATATATTAAATCTACTTTCCAGCTTCTTAGTAAATGTATATTCACTAGAAAAGGAATAATTATGGATTAAGGTAAAATGATCCTTGGAGAAGATCAGCCTAGAATGACCCAAAATGATGCAAGCATGAAAATCACATGTGTGAAGGAAAAAAAATGAACTTCAGGATATCTCAAATCATTTGATTGACAATATACCTAAATTATCTGATAATAAAATTTCACACATTTCAAACCTTTTCAGTCACTTTTCTTCTGACCTGCTTACCTCTAGAAATTATCATTGACATTGGTACCTCACCTGGTGATATCCGGCAAACGAAATTTTAAATACAAAACAACCCCTACAAACTGCTCTGCCAAGTAGAGCAATTCATAATTTTTGTCAAGGTTCAAAGGAAGGCACACTGGAACAGCCTGGCAAAAAGGAAACAAAACAAACCAAAAGCATAGGTTACTGCTTGATGTTTGTGTCAGGCTGTCATCCTTTCTCTGGTTCCTAGTGTTCTAGTCAAATGTATCCTCTGTGATGTACTAAAATGAATTAAGAACACCCTTGGTAATAATACAGCAATGTCCAACTTCCGTGTATAGTCCATCAGTTTAACATCCAAGAATATGTATGTTTTAAAGTCTTATTAAGCCAATTTTTTTTTTCTGAGCAAACATGTGCTATCTAGATAGCAAAGGAAATGGTGGAAAATCTAAACGGGATAAATGCAAATTAAGATATCATCTTAATCTCTAAGAAATTCACACACAAAAAAGTGATTTAGAGTCATTAAACCTATCAAACATCTTTTTTCCTAAGAGTGAAAACAAACATTAAAATGAAAAGCTTTTTAAGGGATAAGTTCTTAATCATACATATGGAGATATCCTGGGGGGAACTGTGTAAACAGCAGTCTATTAAATCTAGGTCCAGAAATAACATCTCATTTCCTCTTAGAACTTCAATTAATCTATTCCAAGGTAGCTTGTGATGTGTAACTGCAACAATTACTGAAATAATAGGAAACTAAATTACAAAATAGACACAGTACATTTCAATGACATACACCGAAGTTACTAGTATGTCAGCTAGCTTACTTTATCTTCCTTTACCAAGCAGGTGGCATAATATGAAATGTTACTTTTTTTTGGACATAAGCAGCTTTCTCTTGTATATATATATACATACACACACACACACACACATATATATAAACCCACGATTAAATCATTATTTAGTTTATGGGTATTTTTACTATCTGCCTCATAATCATATAAAATTTCACCTTCACTTTTAAAATTTATAAGAGATTCAAGAATTGGACTAGTGATCACTACATGTAATCCTTTTTTAGAGGAAAAAAAAAAAAACTTCAGTGTTGACCTATTTATTTCAATAGAAGAAAAACTAATAGAGCCTACCCTCAAGGTTCAATTGCTGGCTCAATTATGAATTAAATCTGAGTAACTAAAAGCAAGTTTGAGAGACATATATTAACAAAATTGACCTCTCTGAATTTTGATATACTTGAACTCCACTAAGTCCTACTCTGACAAAGTCGTTTCCACCTGAGATTTTACGAGCACTCTTATAAGTACTAACACACCCAAGGCGTGATCAAACTTGTCAGTGGGATAAAGAAAAGTAGATGCTGGCAAATGTTTTCACTAAAGTTTCTGTGAAAGATTGTTTTCTCACAAAGAAGAGTATAAACCTCAGCTTTTCTCAGTTTCTTAAATAAACATACACTTTGCCTTTTGTAAATGTCCAGGCTATCTATACAAATGAGCAGTCTCTGAACTGTGGCTCTGCAGCATTTTTTTTTTTTAATTCAGTCACCAATTACCCACAATATTTACCACTTACTGACCAAAATTAGTAAACAGATTGTGACTCATAACCTGCTTAGAATGACAGCAATTATAATAGAACATCTGTATTTTCCTGATTTGTCTCATTGCTCATATTTAAAATGAGACAGGAAGGTTAGCATTGCAAAACATTACCTCACAACTCTTCTGATCTTGGGCAAGTTTGAATCCTTTCTTCCCATCACAATAACAAGAGTAACCTCCAGGGTAATTGACACAAAGTTGAGTACACATGTTCTCAGAGCATTCATCCACATCTTGGGTAAAAGAGAACATAAATTTCAATATCTCCTTAATGTTCAAGCCAATAGAAGGAGGAGTATTCTGATTTTAGTATGAGATAATCAACAATAAATCCTCAACAAAAGAAATTTCTTTGACATCAAATAACATTTATACACTTGCCAAGGAAATTTAAATAAGTTACAAGTGTAATTTCTATTTATTTATACACCTGAACCAACAAACTTGATGGATAACTTTCAGTAATTAATAATTAACAAAAATATAACAATTATACTAACTTTCTGATTTTGAAGGAAAAAAGACTAAGAGTCTCAAGGTAACTGTCACTTCTGATAAATGCCACTGACACTACTTCTTAATTCTTTGCTTTGAAGAAAAGAAAAGGAAAGGAAGGGAAAGGTGGGAGGAAAGGAGGAGAAGGCAGGGAGTGGAGAATAGGAAGACAGCAAAGGAATCAGAAAAGATCTCTTTTAACTGAAGGTTAATGTAACTAAGAATTAAATGACCATATCAAGAACATTTCACTCTCCATAATGCAATGATTAATGCTGGAAATAAATCTAAGGACATATTTTTGTTTCTTAACTGATTAAAAAAAAATCACCTCACTGTGCTATTACTTATTGTGAAATCTTCCATATGGTCTCTATCCACACTCCATATTTTAAGAATATCATTCTTGAAAAGTTTAGCTTCAGCTAAAGTATACTTCAGAGCTACATAAGATCCTTGACCTTTTCAGTGAACACACCCTGTGATCTCTGAAAATTTATACTCATTAGTACATTAAAGCATAAGTTTCCCCATAAAATGGCTTAGAATAGAACCCCAAAATTAGTGAGCCCTCAATACCATTAAAATTGAGTAGTATAATTAAAGTAATAAAATATTATATATATATGTTATGTTCAAATCTTTTTTAAAATGTCTGTCATCCATTGAATACAACTACAATACTGATGACGAAGCCGGTTAATAATAAATCTGCAAGTGCTTAGGGCTTCTACACCTACTTCCATCTGGAACGGTGACAGAGCAGAAAGGGTGTGAGGGTGGGGGATATTTTTCAGTGAGGGCATGAGGTTGTAAGACACCAAAATCTCAAAAGGAGTATAAATAGTTGAAAAAACCTATTCTAAGATTATTATTGACTTAGGCCAATTCCTAGAGACAGAAGGAGGTTATCAGGGGTTGGGAAACAGAGGAAGGGGAATTTATTGCTTAATGGTTACAGAGTTTTGTTTGGAAAAATTTTGGAACAGATAGTGGTAACAGCTTGCATAACTGTGTGAATGTAATTAATGCCACTGAATTGTACTCTTAAAAGTGGCTAAAGGACACATATCTTATATATATTTTGCCACAACAGAAAAATTACTAGTGATTTGATTAGTTTTAGTCATGGTATTAAGTTCATTTTGAAATTTTTAAAAATTTAAAGGAGAACGTGAGAAAATTTGTATATATGTCCATGATAAAAAAAAAAATTCCTTGAACACGTCCCAGCTACCTGAGGCACACACATGAAGTAATTATAAGCTCCAAGGGGCTCTCCCAAGTCCGCAGGCACTAACAGTACTAATCAGCATTTCTCAAGGTTTTAGAGCTTGGTTATCATTTGGTTACGATGAGATTTTACTTTACATGCATTTAATTATAACAGAAATAGGTCATGTCCTGTTTTACAATAAATGACACACTGGTATATGTACAGAAAACCATTGAAAAGCTTGGTGTAAAACCAAAGGTTTCTAACCACACTTGTAATGACCACATGATTTTTAAACTTGTCTTTTGTTTGTGTGCGTGTGTGTGTGTTTCCTTCCAGCTTGAAGTCCTTCTTATCTTTGACTATTACTTAAATGATGTGAAAATGTGTTTAAATTGCTTTCATCATACATGGGAGGTCTCCAATTCATACACAGCTTAGAGGGCCAATCGAATCACACAACTCTAAACCTAAAGACCACAATATACTTTTCTGGAAGGAAGCCAATCATTACCCAACTGATCAAATTATATCGTGGGTTTTACCACCTTAGAAGACCTGACTATTGATGTCAAACAGAACCGATGCTTCTAAAATCAAGTCAGGGTGCAAACCCACCCTCTCTCTCCACCACCAATGATACCACCAGAACTCTACCTTGACACGACTTTGATGTGGGATCGTATCTGTAGCCTTCAGGACATTCACATTCAAAGCCTCCTGGGATGTTCTTGCACACAGCGGTGCCACAAATGCCTGGCTTCACAGAGCATTCATCTATATCTGTAAATGAAACCAATATATTACAAGACATTTTTCCCATAGCAGAAGATGCTAGCAAAGAGCCCTTAATTTGTATTTCCTGGATCTAGTTTAATGTAGTTAATGAGACAACAGAGTGGCGTGGGTATTAGAAAATATTAAATCCATCATCATATTTTAGTTCACTAAATATGGCTTCTTTATACAAATGCATAGGGAATTCGACTGGTGTTTGCCATTTCCTTTAATAGTCTTGTAAAAGAAAAAGAGGGCTTTAGTTATTTTCTTATCTACCAGGTTACAGTATGAAAATAAAGGGAAGAAGAAACTCACCATAGTCTTAATATGCATTCCTAAATAGATGTTTCTGAAATATGGTCTTAAAAGCATGTTTACTCAGTTATTATCACAAATATAAAAAATAAAAAGGAGATGGCTCATCAGTCTTACATTTTTCCTTTGGAAATAAGCAATAGTTAAATCTGCATACTATTAGTGTTGCTTAAAGCATTCAAAAGTGATTTGAATTTAAAATGGGATTGAGTAAAGTCTTAAAGTATTTATAAAGCTGCTGTTAATCCAGAATAACTTTAGTGCTAAAGTAATACTCCAGAAATTTCAGATGTCTTTACTATATTATATTTGTAGAGTAGGAGACAAAGTATTGATTGCAGCTAGTTACTGAATAAGTACCTGTGAGAAAAACAAAATATATGACACAGAGTAGTCACAACAATTCAACAGAGATGTAATTATTAGTGAATTTTTCTCATCTGTACTCTGTGAAGAAAGACAAGCTCAGAATGAAAAAAAAAACCCTCTACTTTAAAAAGTTGATAGTTTAATTTTTCCATAGACTAAGCCAAATTTTCAGATATTTCTCTATTTACAATAACATGCCTCCCCCCTCAGAAAAGAATCAATCCCTTACAGTAAGAGAATTTCTCTGTATCTTGACTGTATCAGTGTCAATATGCTGGATGTTAGAATGTACTACAGTTTCATGAGGATGTTACTGTTGGGGGAATTGGGTAAATAGTACATGGAATCTCTTTTTATTATTTTTTACAACTGCATGTAAATCTGCAATTACTTCAAATTAAAACACTTAATTTTTTAAAAGAGCTATAAAATTCACGTTTTTAACAGAAAGTAAAAACATATGACTAAACTTACTTGCTTTGAGGCATATCATGAGGAATTATTTAAATCATATGAGTTTAGGTTATAGCACATGAATTTTATGACTCTACTGACATCTAATGTCTGATGAGAAGCTGCATTCTCGCATTTTTAGACATTTGCTAGCAACTTAATCCCAAGTATATCCATATCCTAGGAAAGGCCCTATTGTAACATTTGTATCCATATTCTTCTGATAGTTCTGCACTTAGGTATTCTAGTTTATCCAGGATATGTATGTAAACGAAGCACACAAGAACATAAGTTCTGATCATCGGGGACACTCTTATCGAAAAGAGAACTTTTTATTAATGTGTATTATGTCAGTGGATAAGGATTAAATATCTTTCAATTAAAAATATAAGTCACAAATTCTTTAGAAGTACAGACTAATTAAGTATTTAAATGTAGAAGTATGAATGGGTACTATTTGCTAATGGAAAGCATATGGTATCCTGCGTGATGATGGTTTTCTATGATACTCTAACGATACTGATATTCTAAACACCTAACCTCAAACAGCCCTTCAAATAGGCAGGCAAGAAAGATACATAATCACAAATTGGATAATTGTTTAGAAGAAATTGTTAGTTAATGCAGTCCACTTTAGAGTCATTTAATTGCACTTTAAATAATATTATAGTAAACTATGCTTAACACTGCAGTGCAGTGGGGCACAAACCATTCCTTGAATCTGAATTCAATTTAAGGATTTACCAAAGAAGATACAAACAGAGATGAACAAGAAAACTTTACATTCTAACTTACTAAATTTTTCTACCTCTTTGCAAGAAGAGGAGGAATAGGGAGGAGGGGAAGAAAGAAAGAAACAGAAGAGGGGAAGGGAGAGAGAGAAGGAGGGAGGAAGGAAGGAAAGAAAGGGGGAAAGGAAGTAAGAAGGAAAGAAAAGAAGAAAAACTTGCTCCTAATTTGTAAAGGCAAAATTTAACTCCAGGCTGGAAAATTTCATTTTTAGTCACTCACACGCCTAGCACTTATATTTGAAGATTTAGTAATTCTTTAGAAGTTAAAATGGGGGTGGGGGAGTAGAGAAGTATTAAAAAAAAAAAAAAAAGGAAATATGCTAGTAAAATGACTTGTTAAAAAGCTAAACTGACAGGAATTATTTAAATCTGAAATTAAAAAAAAAAGTTATGACCAGTGATATGATCTAAAATGCATAAAGAGAAAGAAAACCAGGTCTTCATCTTTTATAAAACCACAACAGGAAATGAGCTGCAAGATGAAGGGTTGATATTGGAAATGAGAAAGGTATTTCTGACAAGGAAATATAAAATGTAACAGAAGAAGTTAAGGACTGTGATGGATTTCTTTATAAGCTATTTATCTTATTGGAATAAAAGAAATAAGGTTATAGTGTCTGAAAGAAGGATAAACAATGACTTTGCAAAGACTGTAGTATGCAAGGACTTGCACTGAAACTTCACTTTATCACCATATAATGAAATTATTCATTAAAATGCATGCATGTGCATGTACACACATACACACACAATAAGAAAACAACAAAATACTCTATAAATAGTAATTATATAATAGGAAAACAATAAAATACTCTATAAAGACCCTATAAACAATAAACAAAAAAGCAGTCTCTTAGTATCACAAGGCTTCAAGGTGAATAATAATGTGTTATTTATTATAAGCGCTTATAATCCAAGAGTTTTCCAAGAATTTCCTGGGGAAATTTCTCTAACTGAATTTTGCTCTCACCCAGTAAATACCATTGTATTCTACCTTCTTACTCTTACCTTTGCAGTCCTTTTTATTTGAAAGCATAACAAAACCACTTTTGCAGGAACAGTAGTAACTTCCAAGTGTATTATCACAAATCTGGCTGCAACCTCCATTTACGTTTGAAGGATCTTTGCATTCATTTATATCTAAAAAGGGGGAAATAAATTATCTTTAAAGTAATAAAGCTTCCAGAGAACTTTTCAGGAGGCCAGTCCAGATGAGCCTGGGTGTATCATACGTACCAAATTCACACTTCTCTCCTTGCCAACCTGATTTACAAATGCAAGTGAATGCAGCTTGGCCATCTTTGCAGATCAAATATCCATCTTCATTGCATGGCAGAGGATTACACTGATCTGGAATGGCTGAAGGAAATACACATCTATTTAATTTTTACCACACGCCATGGTGAACAGAATTATATGCCCAGGGGGAGCGGGGTGAGAAGGGAAAAACTGGGAGTTTTGAGATTTGCAGATACTAACTGGTATATATAAAATAGATACACAAGTTTATACTGTATAGCACAGGGAAATATATTCAATATCTTGTAGTACCTTACATTGAAAAGAATATGAAAATGAATACACGTATATTCACGTATGACTGAAGAATTGTGCTATACTCCAGAATTTGACACAACATTGTAAACTGACTATACCTCAATAAAAAAAATTTTTAATCTTAAAAATTAAAAAAAAAAAAGAATTATATGCCCTTAATTGAAATCCTGCACACAAAGCTCACAATCAATGGGGGAAAAAAATTAAACTCCTTCCTTCAAATAATACCTTTTCTTTAAAAAAAAAAAAAAGTGAATCCATCAGACAAGTCTTTATAATTATTTTCCAGAAGGGAACTACTTTTATATTTGCAAATACATAGCATTTTTTAACTGCAATTTGACATTCATATATACTACTTTGATCATTAAAACAATTCCATGAGTTAAGCAGAAAAAATAAAACTACTCAGTGTTAATAGAAAAATTTGAGACTTCCAATTTGGGCTAACATAGAATAACAGGGACCGGATTTATTCTCCTGCCTCAAATAAATAGAGCTCTGCTCATATGGTTTTCAGACATTGGGCAACAGATAGCAGGATACTGTGATTCCTGGGGGAAGGACATTTTCTTCAAAAAATGTCACATTGCTTTATCACTGTCTTAAATGATACGCCCATTTGTTTCTTGACTTATTTGTGGTCTCTCTCCCCTCACTAGACACTGCACTGGTCCCTGGTTCCTGCGCATTTTCACACCTGTCTAACCTGCCTGGTCAACTCTACAAGTTCTTTCCATCCTCCCAATACATTCTTCTTTGCGTAAGTAAGCCAGAGGAAGTTTCTATTACTTGCAAAAAGAATTTTTTTAAAACCTAGCTGAAGCCTAATTACTGAATTTTTCAAAAAATGTCCTCACAAAATTAAGTTTTTTGAAAAGTAGTAATACACTCAGTATTAGTTGAAATGACAGAAAACAGGCCAATCAGGAAAATATCAAACTATTTTTCTGGCCTTAGGGAAATTAAAAAAATTAAGTATGGATTAAATACACACATTCAGGCAAACTTTCACCTGTGTAGTTACACTCAACTTTAAATTATAGAAAATGCAGATAAATGAATTATGCCAATGCTGCATGTAAAATACTCACTGGACAAACATCTCAGTTTACAACTTGCAATTTCACTTTTTTTTCTCTGATTCTCAGTCGGGAAATTGATAAACTAGAGACAAACAACCTACCAGAATTAGCACTAGCCCTTATGTGAACTTCAGAGGGAAAAGGCTAATTTGACATCACAGTGTTTTCCACATTTATATCATTGATGCCAAAAGTCAGAATAAATGTGGCTCCACTTTCACCTGTTCGTCAACTGGAACATTTGGCCATAACTACATGATCAAGCGACAACAGCCAAAATAAAGCTGTTGGGAATAAAATTCTGAAGCCAGTGACCTAAAAGTTCAGCAAACAAGGAACACTGTTCAACTTAAATGTTAGGTGGCAGATTCATCTAAAAAAAAAAAAAAAGCACCTCCTTGAGGGGCCTGTAGCCCTTCAAGGGCTCATTCCTTGATTTTTAAACATTAGTTTTATCTACATGGGTGTACTTTACTTGCAGATTTTTGTTTTGTTTTGTTGTTTAAGTTGATGGTAGAGGTGTTTACCATTGACACAGCTCCTTAGGTCAGGGTAGGCATTAGTTGAGAGAGGTACAGCGGTGAATAATCCAGCACGAAAAGAGCCAAGGCAACCTGTAAATACAAACAAATATAGTCTTCTTAGAGTAGACGTACTTATTGATCTGAAATCATGGCACAAATTATCCAAAGAGGCAGCCATTTTTGGAAAATGCAGTTTATCACAGATGGGTTCAAAGGCTCCTTTGAAGTTAGTGTGGTCATTAGTTTCCTATTGCTGCTGCGACAAATTGCCCCAATCTTAGTGGTTTAAAACAACGTAGATTTATTCTCTTACAGGTATAGGGATCAAAAGTCTAAAATTAAGGTGCTGGCAGGACTGCATTCCTTCTAGAGACTTCATGGGAGAATTATTTCCTTGACTTTTTCGGCTGCTTGAGGCCAGCTACTGCATTCCTTGGCTCAGGGCCCTATCCTCGCATCACTCCCAACTCTTGCTTCATTGTCATTTAAACTACTACGGACTCTGATCTCCTGCCTCTCTTTTATAAGGGCATTTAAGGATCTGATGGGCCCACCCAGATAATCTAAGATAGTGTTCTCATCTCAAAACCCTTAAATTAATCTTCAAAAATAACATGCAAGTTAACATGCAGAGGTTCTGAAGATTAGAGCATGATCTTTGGGGAAGGTTATTTAGTCTAACATGGTGAGTTAGAATAATTTCCCATAGAAACAATACTTTCTATCACGGCAGTCTTTCTGGAGGCCCAGAGAAACCTAAGCAGCCTTAGGTCTTGAGTATTCTTTCCCTGAATTCTTTTGTCCCTCTTCCTGAATCACCCACTCCCAGAATTAGCTTACTCTAGTGTGAACATTTCATTAGAATCCTCATTTGTAAGAAAACCTCACTTTGTACCTCTGGACAAATCTGACGGCCAAATTTTAAAAGCCCTTAAGCTGGAGATCCAGGTGAAATGCTCCCTGTGGTAATTAGAACCCCAGGCCAGACTACAAAGTAGGTTCAACCTTTAAAGCACAGTATGGCCTGGTCTATACTAATATATGTGATAATGTTTTTTTGGAAACCTGCATTTAGCATTACAGTGTGGAGAGCCAGCAGCATGGCCTTCCCACTTCTCTTTCTTGATGCACATCAGGAATGGATGAAGCTGGAGAGAATAAGCAGGAAGGGGAGAGCTGGAGAGAGACTGTTCCCGTTGTGGCCTGAAGCAGAAGCTCTCCTAAGAAATGGAATTAGAAATAGAAATTGGGGCCATCAGGGAGGAAAGCCAAGGAAAAGGCACTTTCAGGAGAGGATCCACTGGGCCAGGCAGAACATCCTAGAAAGAAATCTTGATTCTAGACTATGACTGTTCCTATACACACCCTTTATTTACTATTTTTCCCATTAGCCATATTAATGACCCGACTATCTGATTTATCACATGCTGTAGGGACCACTGTCCTATCTGCCTCGATTCGTCAACTCTAAAAAATAGTTCAAAAATAGTGCCACATAAACAACAAAGGTTGCATTGGGATTACAGTGGGGTCAGTTGAGTGAATTTTCCTTTCCTTCAAGAAACCATTTTAGATCCTCTCTGTCTATAAGTCACAAAAGAGCCATCACATAAAAGTCTGAAAGTTTGCTTGTTCTGACCTCTTGAATGGAAGGCTGAGTTAGTCATACTCCTCCTTTGGTGGTACATTATTATTATTGGTCTTTGAAAAGTCCATCACCTGCTGCTCTTAAAAATATATATTACTTTTAATCTCCATTTCCATTCCCATTCACCCCTTAGGCAACCATTCTAACTGGTTAAGATTTTTTTTTCCACTTGTATGTTCTCATAAAATACATATTTATAATTTTGTGTCCATGAATTTTCGTTTCTGTAAACAGCTTCGTATTATGTCACACTCTCTAATGTTTCTTTACTCAGCACTTTTTATGATTGTATTTATAATTCATCCATTCTGCTCACATAATTTATTGTTTCTAAGTGTTAAACACTACTCATGGCATGCAACCACTGGTTTTATAATCCTCCCTACTCATGATAGACACTCATATTGCCTCTAACTTCCGACCTCTGCAAGTGGGGCTGCAAAAAATATCTTCTTGCATGTCTTGTTAGGACATGCATAAGAATTTCTTTGGAAACCCAGTGGTTTCCAGAATTGTGGCATCATTAGAAAGGCATGAACTTACCAGCTCTCCAGAGGCACATTCCCACCAGCAGAGCATAAGAATGTCTATATCTTGACTTCTTAACTGTTGCCATAATTGGCAATAAAGTAATATATTGTTTTTTGATTTCTAGTGAGATGGAGCATATCTTCATGTCATTTAAAAAACTAGGGGGTTTCTTCCTCTGAAAATTTTATTATTTTTTAACCATTTTTCTATTGGCACTTATTTATTGTTCATGTGGATTTACACACGTGTAAACCTTACAAATATCATCTCTCGTTCTTTTACTTGTTTCTTAAACGTATCTTTTATGTCTGTCTTTTAAAGGAAATTCTTAATTTTGCTGTAGTTAAATTTACCAATAATTTTACCTTATGGCTTGTTGCATTTGAAGTTTTTTCCCATGCCACTGATCACAAAGATATTCTCCCATGTTTTTTCCTTTAATTTCATAGTTTTACTTTAACATTTTTGTCTTTATTCCACCTAGAATTCACTTTATATTTGGTGGTAGTTAGAAGCCCAGATTTATTTTTCTGATTACAGTTGGCCAGTCTTCCCGACACCATCTTCTAAACAATTCACAGTGATTTGTGGTGTCATCTTTATCAAATATTAGGTTGCCATATATACATGGGTCTGTTTCTGAACCCCATTAAATTTATTAGTCTACATATTTTTCTGACAGTATTACATGGTTTTCTTTCTATGGTTTTGTATAATTCATATTTTATGAGGTGTTTCCTCCTTTTGCTTTTTTAAGGTTTATTTAGGCATTTGTGGACTTTTATAACCTGATTTAAATATAAACTTGAACTTACTGAATTCCTAAAAAAAAAAATCAGTTAGAATTTTTAATGGCATTGCTCTGAATATATAGATTAATTTGAGGAGAAATGATCTTCTTTCGTATTCAATTCAGTTCAATTCAAGGCCATGAAATGTCTGTCTATGATTCAGTTCATTTTTTATATCCTTAATTTGAGTTTTCAAGTTTTCTCTATAGAGGTATTATGCATTCTTGAGATATTTCCAGATATTTTATGGGACTTGCTACCATTGTGAATAGTATCATCTTTTCATTCCCTACTGAAACTTGTTTATGTAAAGATCCACTACCAATTTATATAGGGTAGTCTTAGAATTATCTAAAATCTCTTATGTGTTCTAATATTTTGTCTATGGATTCTATTTTTTCTAGGTATATCGTCATTTTAATTACAAATAATGATGGTCATATATTTTGTCCCATGATCTATACAAATCTTACTTATTTTTCTTTCCCCATTGCATTGGCTGTAACCTCTAGTGTGCCTTTTCTTGTTCTCAATCATAAAGAGACTATAAAGTTTATCCATGAAGTATAATGTTTACTGTAGGTTTTCTTCTTTTTTTCTTCCTTTCTTTTTTCTTCTTCCTTCCTTCCTTCCTCCTTCTCTCTCTCTCTTTCTTTTGTGTGTATATTGTTAGAGTGACCATACATGTCTATTTGCCCAGAAAAGTTTTATTTTATTCTGTTTCACTTGTCAATTATCTAGTGGAGTACTGGTCATAGACAAAGTATCAAAATTTAGAAGAAAAATTGTATGGTTATTCTATACATACTTTACCATGTTCAGAATGTCCTCTTAAAGTTTGCCAAAAGTTTTTATCATAACTGAGTGTTGAATTTTATCAACTGCTTTTTCTGTATGAATAGTAATAATATACTATTTATCTGGAGAATTACATTAATATATTTTCTGATGTTAAATAATCTTTGAATATCTGGAATAAGTCCTACTTTATCATGATATATTATTTTTAATATTCTTAGATTAGATTGAATATAATTTTACTTAGAATTAATATATGTAATTTTTTTTTCTCATGTTGTCCTTCTCTGGTTTTGGAATTAAGATTATATCAGCCTTAAAATAAGCTCACATTATATAATCTCTTTCTACTTTCTGTGGTAATTTTATAAGAGAATTTAACAGCTTCTTTAAATTTGGAAGAACTCATTTGCAAAATATTTGGGTCTGAAATTGAGGGGAGATATGGAGATGTTTTAGTTTATTTAGTACTTATTTGTATAACTAAGTTCTCTATTTCTACCTGTGAAATTATAGATGTTTTATATTTTTCTAGGAATGTATCCATTTTAACAAGCTTCCAAATATATTTTGGTGTAGATTTTTGTAATATTCTATGACTATCTTTTGTAATACTTTATGATTATATTTTATTCTATAATCTGTATGATTATAAATCCAATCCATGTTGAGGTTATCGTATTTCCTTCTTTTATTCTACACTTTGTGTTTTGGCATTCCTCTTTCCCTTTTTTCCTTTTCCTTGATTATTCTTGCCAGAAGTCAGTCTAACTTACTATTTCAAAGAGTGAGATTTTCTTTTGTTAACTCTCTATTTTCCATTTATTTCTATCCCTATTTTTGTTATTTCCTTATTTTTGTTACTCAGGGTTTGCTCTGTTGTACTTTTAAAAATCTGCTTGATGAATGCTCAGGTCATTTTTTAAATACTCCAATCTGTCCTCTTACAGCTGCCTCAGCAGTCAGCGCCCCAGATCCCTACACACACACACACACACACACACACACACACTACGTCAAGCCAGCCATCAGTCTCACATGGATTTCTCGCATTTCTTGATGTTTTCATTTTACTTTGTTATTACTAGTGCCTGGAATGCTATTGTTTCTCTTGAGATGATTTTAAAAGAAGTCAGCAATCTGGGCTAACCCACCAATTTGGCAAGAACTAGAAACTAAAAACTATTTCTGATGTTTACTTTTTGGCTCAGAATTTATCATTCTTCTCAAATTCTTTTTCCCCCATTAATTTAATCATCTGTTCTACTGGGTGATATTTTAAAGGCCTAGATAGATGGTGGAGTTATTTATTCTATTTTCTAAGGAAAAGAACACAACTTAAAAACTTATCTTTATATTATGAAACCCAAAGTATTTCTGTCCAAATTCCATGGGTGCAGTACATGAAATACATGGATAGACTACAGTGCTTTCTGAAAGCCCTTACAACTCTAAATCTAAATGCTGTCTAAAAAGTATGAGTTAGTGTTAGTGGTCTAATTTTTTGGGTGACCTTATCTCACTGCAGGGAGCTCCCAGCATGACCTGTGGTAATTAGTAAAATTACTGTTAGGCTTTCCAAAGACAGGATTATAAACCGGTCTTTGTTTTTTTTCCCCCCCAATTAGGGTGATTGGTCTACAGAATACACACATCAAATGACAAAAACGTTTAACTTCACTGGAGCATTTCTTTTCTGTTTTCATCATTGGAATTCATCACATATGCTTATAACTAAATAAAGACCAAACTATAACATGTGAATCACAAAATAAATTGTAATAAAACTGTATTTTTGTTTCACTATATACATTGATCAAATAATAATACTTTATATTTGAAGAAAGTTCTACATAGTGAAAAAAAAATCTATCCACATACATGTACTTATTTGGTATTACCAACAGCTCTGCAGTTAGAAAATACAGTTATAGCATAACTTAAATACAGAACCTGAGAAGTTAAATAAGTTGTTTAACCTGATGCAGTAGAAATTTTTAGGTTTGAAACTAGAGCCCACATCCTACTACCTTTTTTTTAGGACTTGACTTTTCTATCATGCTACCAAATAAGATAGACAAAGAAAAGAGAAAGTTGAGTAGAGACAGAGAGAAAGTTGATAAGAATAGAAAGAGAAAAAGAAAAATAGTTTATCTACCTTCTCCAAAACACATAATGTATTAAAAGGTTATTTATCTTTATCCAAAGGTACTCTGTGATCAAAGGTACGTTATCTTCCAGAGTGTTAATGCCTGCAAAAACACACCCACATTACATGGACCTAAGAAACAAGGATTAATACTACATTTTTAATGTAAGCTGTAATTTTTAACAGGAAAATATTGTCTATTTTAATTATAAAATATTAGAATTCTTACCTAAAGTGGAGAGACTGAAATAGTATTGATATTTTATCTTTTCTTCATTTTAATAGTATAAACTCTTATTTCTGCTTTGGAAAGTGAAGAGTCAAAGTACACCTTTACAAAAGAAGAAATGTTTTTTATGGATGTATACCTATATTCCAATGCCCTCTTAAGATATGGCAGCTATAAGTTTTAGAAAAACTTGTTGAATTTTCTATCTAGACATATAAATAATAACACTACACAGTTTTTATGGTGTCCTCTTTGCAAACGTAAATGAAACTGCTTAAGTCTGTTATTAGCAGCTAGAAAAGGGAAGGGAAGGAAAGAAAAGAAAATGGGATTAGAGCAGAAATCATGGGAAAAATTAAGAGATTAGCATGACATATTTTACTAAATGCTTTGAAAGCATTACCTCATTTTATTTCTTGGTAGAAAATTATTAGGTAAATTGTTACTATCCATTTGACAAATGGGAAAACTATAGCTCTTAAACGTTAAATAATTTTAAGATCTTGCAGGGGATAGAGGATCGATTGGAATTAATAAAAAGAATTGTAATAAGTCAACTGTAAAACACCCAGCAGCCCAAGAACAGAAATAGGTCATGCTATGGAATTCTAAAGAGAGATACTACAGAAACAATGTCTTGCAGTTGATGAAAGTGTGAAGTGAGAGGCAGTGTATTGTAGCTGGGTCTCCTTGGCTCAGGAAGTGACAGCCAAGATTCACACCACCACGGACACTCAAAATACAGAAAAGCAACCACTTTAGGAACTATGAAAAAGAGAACCTGGTTCTGAGAGGGTCTTCTACCCAATGATGTTGCGTTCTTATCTTGTTAACTGTCCTGAAGGGTAAATATATGCACATACCATCAATTCAGTGCAAGGCTCCCTAGGAAAATGGGAAAGGTATAAATATTCCTCTATCTAATAATGGTCTCTGGAATTTCTGCATGGGTATTCAGGAACAAAACAAAAATAAACAAAATGTAACACCCTAAACTATAATAAAGCCCTCAGCTTCCTCATATTTCAAGACAAATGAGGGTTTAATGGAAACAGTTATTTGCTAAATTATATTAACAATGTTAAGCTGCATACTTATTAATATGAATCAGATTACACTTCTATTTTTTTTTCAAGGAAGATTTACTTTTCACTTCTGCAGGCCTTGGAGTCTCATGTTGGCTGGCTTGTGAGTGGGGTAGGAAGATAGATGCACAGATAGGGAAAATTCTGAGCTAAAGGAGGAGGAAGACTTCACCTCTTTGGGCTGGACCTAAGAGAATCTTATCAAATTAAATTCCACTTTCATTTTTTGGAAATGCTGACAAGTCTCCCCTCAAAAATATTAATAAAATGTTTTTTCTATTTGCTTAAACCAAACTGAAGACTTTTATCTTTAACTGACATTTAGTTGAAATCATCTAATCTCTCTGGGTATGGAAATACTACCTCATTCCTTGAGCGTCCAGAACTGTATCCAAAACCAAAACATGGGTGGAGTATTGCAGGAAATGATACAATGATGTTGCAAAGTGGGAAGTTGTTAATGATTTCCATCAATATTTAAATAATTATTTATGTCATAAGCTCTGAAGAGTATAGAGATCTTTCCTTTCATTGAAAGATAACCCTTGAAAACTCAAGTGCTTACAGACAACGTTCTGGTACCTAAATATAACATTGCATCAGCTCAGTGACTTTTTATGAGAAAGACAAGAGAATGAAAATGACTAAAATTCAAAATGTTATACAGCAATTAAAAGGACCATTCCAAATTTGTCTATATATCTTTAAATTAAAGGATAGAAAACGCATATAGAATGAGATCTTATTCCCAAGGCTAATGAAATTGTACTGGATGGAATACATATGGGTGGAGGGTTGGACTCGATCATAGTTAAGTTTTCTTCCATTTCTAAGATTACAGAATTGAGATTCTTTGAACTTACCTAAATATTTTGGATAAAAATATTCCTAGAAAGAAAGAAAAAAAAATCTTAGCAAACCTAAATTTCACTATAGAGTTAAAAGTTAATTTAAAAATGTTTTTGCATTAAAGATGCAAACAAATTACACATAACAGTCTTTTTCACATTACAATAGAGCATTTTTCTCTAGTAAAATATTTATCTGGAGTAGACAGCTAATAACATTAAGCCAGTAAGATGCTTAGACTTAAAGCAATATTGATCAATTAAATCACATTTCAAAAGCTTCTAATCTGAAAACAGGTTCCTTTGAAGATGTTGAATGTGATCATAAATGCCCCCGTTTTGTAAATCCTTTCATTTTTTCCATGATTACTAGATGCCTATTTGGTACATTTCACATCATGCTGATTACACATATCAGATTCAATGTTGAATAACAGTAATACAATTTGAGTTTAAGTGGACATTTATCTTTCAGCATCTTGTGTACATGTAATCCCTTACTTATAAATTGGTTATGTATCAAGAATTTGTCTGTGAATCAGTAATTCGGACTATGGCATGCACTTTACCAAAAGGAGAAAAATGTTAAAAATGATTTCTGATGGTAAGGGCCCCAGGCTGGTTCACAAAAGCCTTCTCAAGCCATAATTGATCCAATGTGCAGCATTAATAACACAAGAATTTCTCATGAGAAAACAGTGTTTCTCCCCCAAACAGCCTCAAGTACAGAACATACCTCCATCCAGGACAGAGTTAAAGCCCTCACTCCTTCCTCCTCTCACATATAAACCTACACAACACTTTTCTACTAGTTTATAAGGATATGCTCTCCCTCTAAGCAACTGAGACAGCAGTGTTGTCATCTGCAGAACAAAGGCCATGAGGATAAGCAATGATGAATGGGTTCAAAGGAGATAATGTAATAGGGAAAGGAATATATCAGGGACAACGTGGGGAGAAGCAATAGGGTGGTGATGGGGAATGTGTACCAGGGTATGAGGGATGTGGACAGGGAGTGTTTGGGGAAGATAGAAAGTGAGAAGCAATAACAAATGTCTTTTTCTTTCCTTTCATTTCTCCCACTTCTTCCTTACTCTCTCTGTCTCCTCTTTCTTGTCTGTCAATAACACCATTGCCAGAAGAGTGGAGGGGAGGAAACATGTAAACGAGTTTCTTTCTCCATTCTTTTCCCTCTCTCCACGTGTCTTCTGCCTCACTCCCCATTTGCTGTTCAGAGGCTAAGCTATGAGAACATATCTATAGGGTCAGAAACACATGCCAAATATTTATGAGTGATACATTAATATGAAATCTTGGGCATTCAGGCTTGCCTTGACATATTCCAGCAAAACAAAACAAAAGTTAGAGTGCGTGGGATAGAGAATGGGCAGAAGAATGGCAGACTGTTACTACTCATTGAAAGGGGAAGCAGATATATTGAGGTTTATTATATAGTTCTCTCTACTTAGGGATATGTTTTCAATTTCTGTAATAAAAAGAACTGTGTGTGTATATATATGTGTGTGTATCTGTTTCCTACACAATAAGAGTACATTGTTATATTGTGTGGAATAAAATATTTTTGTCTTGTCAATTGCTTATCCACAGAAAGCAACAAAACTAAGAGGAGCATTTTGATTTAATCCTGGAGCCTATTAAAAATGAATCTTTGGGTACCTTGGGAAAAATTCCCTTTGAACCTATTACAGTAGGTGGAGGTAAGAGGACTAAAGGGCAGTCCCAGAGAATGCAAGTTAGTACTGTCTTGGACACATTCTCTAACTAGAAACAAGTGGCTCCGACTTGTTTCTCATCTAGTCTCAGGGTCTCAGGAGCCGTGGCAGAGATAAAGGGGGTACTTTGTATACATTTTCTCCCTCATTTCCTTTTAGTTCTATAGTTTATCTCTGGAAAAAGCATCTGCAGTAATCCTGAAAGTTATCAAACTTGAATTCTCAAGGCACCCTCACCCTAATTCTTAGAGGCACTATTGATATTCCTGCTACATGCAGGACATGTTAGAGAACATCCTTCTTTAGGAAAATTAGGGGACTAAAGATCAGATCTAGGGCTCCCATATTTCTGTATGATATTTAGGGGTCTTTAGGATTATATTTTTCTAGGCTAACTTGGAAAAATGTATACACTGAAAATATAAATTCTAACCCCAGGGATTATTGATGAAGTTAAGGTGGGCTCAGAAAACTTTCCAAGGGTTTATGGAATAAAGTAAAAATATCCTCAGGGAACACTGTGCTGTAATGAATTCTTCAGTAAGCATTCACTGAGTAGCTGTTATGTACCAAGCTCTGGGTTAGAGACCCTGTTTTCTAAAGCTTGGATGAAAACGCCAATGGAGAGATTTAATGAAGTCTAGTGGTAACAATGCAGTCTCACACACACACATTCAAGATGCCTTGCCTTCACCCAATACTACAAAATTCTGGTTGGGAGAAAGTAGTTACAAACTATGAGGTTCCTACTATTTGCGATAAGTAGACATAACTGAATTATAGTTTGGTCAGAGCACACTGCTTTTGGCAAATAGTGTCTCTCTAACAAGCCAACTTTCCTTTGAAGGTACTTCCCCCTGAAAAGCTTCAGTGGTTACGTGCAGAAGGTGACATACACAATCATTAACTTTAAAAAGGAACACAAGGGAAAACAGATTCAAGTCGAAACGTCCCATCTATAGTTGTATGTTGAGGTAAGCTAACTTACCAGTTTTCATGAATTCTTACCGTTTCAGGGTCATTTTCAAAGACCTCCCTGGCTTCTTCTTTGTTGCACAGCTCTTCAATGCATTCTCTTTCAAGATTACCCTTTTTCGTTTCTTCAAGCATAGAATTTGCACGGCGTTTCCTAACCAGGACTTGCGAAGCATGTTGCTTTGACAAAACTGAAAAAAAAAAAAGAAAAAAAAACTTTACATGGACAAATCTTTCATTTCTCCACCTAAAATATTTTATTAAACAATGAGAATTTAAACCATGTTCTGCCATAAATTGCATGACACTTAAAGTCAGTAGGGTTGAATTGAGGGAAAAATGCAGATTCACAGCACTTTGGTTAACAACTCAAAGAGCATTTGGTATGCAGCTCCAGCACTGTCTAACGATCTACATAAATTATTCAAATGTATGCTTGAAGTCAAACATACCAGATGATAATTTAATGTTTACCTCATTATAACTACATTGGAAAAAACAGCGTGCTGAAATGACTGTCAAAAGTCATGGCTACATCATCTTTAAAGCTAGGGTAACAAACTTTCTCAGTTTAAACGGAAAACTTGTGTAATCTCTGCGGAGACAGAGAAATGTAGGAATACAGTCCTATCAGCTATTTGAAAGACACTCAGCCTAAAACATTTGGTTATCTACACAAAAGGAAATAAAAATCCATGGCAATCAGAAGACCTTATGCAAAGCATAAGATACAGAAAGCAAAGAGAAAAAAATTGGTAACTTGGACTACATAAAAAATTTTAAGCTGTTGACCAAAATTAACAGAACAAAGTTCAACATCAAGCAACAGAGTGGAGGAAAATATTTGCTTCATATAGAATAGAAAAAATTACATCCAGAATTTATATAAGCAACTTTTGCAAATTAAAGAAAAAATAATATAATAATAAGCCAATTGATATAGGAAGGTGTGCATGGTTAAACACAAAATAATTTAAATAATAAAAATAAAATATAAACAAAATCATGTAAACATCACTATAGAAAAAAATTAAAATAGCCAAGAAACACATGAAAAGACCTTCAATACAAATTTTTTTAAATGATTGGATTTTTGCCTATTAGATTTGCAAAAATTTAAAAGGCTAAACATATTAAGTATTGGTAAGTACAAGGGGAAACAAGTATTCTTGTACAATGGTGGTGGGAATATACTGATGGGTTTACATCTAAAGGTAATTTGGTAGTATCTGAAAATTAAATGTACATATACTCTTCAACAATTCTACTTCTATGTATGTCCTACAGATATTCATGTGTCCCAGAAAGTTATGTATAGAATGTTTGCTGAAAGATTGTTTATATTATCAAAAAATTAGAGATGACCTAAATAACTATCAAGGGAATGAAAAAATTATATAATACAACTGTACTGTGGAATAATATGCAGCTATTAAAAAGGAGAAAGATACCCTTACACTGAAGATCTCCAAGGTATATTATTAAATTAAAATTGCAAATTGTAGATGTCATACCTATAGCATAATTCTGTACATATCAGCCACACCTGTAGATATGTAAAAATCATGTGGATAAATTCATAGAAGAGAGCTTGGAAAGATATCCAAGCTACTACCTGCAATTATATTTGAAGAAAATCATGAAGAGTATGAAGTTTGGGCTTTATTATTTTAGTATGTGAGTAGAACATTGCTTTTTAATGAAAAATGTTTATATCACAAATAAAATCTACAAATACATTTTTTAATCCTTATTTTAACCACAAATGGTTTTTTCACTAAGAAAATAAGCAAGCAATATAAACAGCTACATTTATTTTTCTCTTACTTCTCTTATAACCCAGTAAATAATAAGAAATAGATAAATAAAAGTTGAAAATAGAATGAAGAAAAAGAAAAGCAAAAGGACTAATTAATCAGTACTCACTATAATTATTAGTTGAATAATTGAACATCTTTAAAGGGTGAATGAGGTAATGTTACTTTATTTTTCTTACTTGCCAAAACAGGAGTTTAAATGTGATGATTAACTAACTAAAGTGTTTGAGTTACATTTTTAAACCTGTTTCTCACCATCTTTATCACTTCCCAAGATCAAGATTAAATCAAGGCTGTATATGTCTAAAGGATGCTATTCTATAAGCATGCTACCTGCCAAGTGTATTGCTGACTGATAAATGGCAGGGCAATCAACAAGAGTCTGACATCACCAATTATCTCATTAACTTGAAGTAGTTTTAAGCACGCTACCTGATAATAAATATGAAAAAGAAATTACGTGGTTGTGTAGTGGACAAGTTTGGTATCTTACTGTCCTTTATAAAATAAACCCATCCGTCTAACAGAGTGTGCTTTACAAAGTGTCCACTATTCCTTGTCAAAAAGATATAAACATGACATCACAGATCCAAACTAAGAACTACAGAACTGTAGGGTAAGACAAACAAATGGTTAGAAGTGTTTTTATCAGCTGGCTCAAAGTCTTTCTGCCCAAAAATATCTACCCTGCTGGCATACAGGAATGTTTAAAAAGTTCCATTAATTATCATAATAATAATCATGGCACATAAGCATGTAAATGCTGTTTTTTCATTATCTCCTATTAATCCTACTCACAACTGGTTCTAAGTAGACAGTAATTTTTCCATTCTATACATGGACAAACTAAAACTCAGAGAAGTTGAGTTTAATTTCACCAATTCACACAACTGACAAGAGTCAATCAAGACTGCCCCCAAAATTGTTTCTCTTTTTGCATTACCACATTGTTTCTAACCATTTGTTTCACTTCTTTAGATTAAAAAGTTTTTCAAGAAAGTCCTTGCTAAAACCCAACTATGTTGCTTGAAAAGTGTTACATCCAGATTCAAAATTTTAGGTTATAATGTTATAATGTTTAGTTATGAGCCTTTCAAGATTAGAAATATGACTGAATCTGCTTGATTTTTTTAAACTTATCTGAGTCATTCCTTCTTCAAAATAGTGACTATAGAAATTGAACAATTAGGTCAATAACAACCATTGTGCAGACATTAATTATAATTCTTTTTTGAAATTATCTTCACAGCCTTCATATATTCCCTTTAATATTTTCTGTGGGAGGAAACCTCTTTTTTAGCATTAATTTTTAGCATTAACTTGATTGTAAAGTAAATTACTGTTGTTGGTGCTTCATTTAAGTGCCTGTAATAAGGATAGTGGGGACATCATCAACTCCACTTAAAGGAAAATTCCCCCACCGTTCAATTGAGTTAGACCTTGGTTAACGGTTAATAAAAAATTTTAAAAGCCCCTTTCCCACTTAGTTGTCCAAGCTTGCTACCCTCCATTCAGGAAGTTCAGGACCACAGATCTGCAGGTTGTCCAAAACGGATCAGTCTGATGGAGGAGGTCCAATCTTTATGACAGTTCATTCTCTGAACCTCTTCCGTTCTACTCTTTTGTCCTTTGCAAAGATGGTTCTCACATTTTTCCTTCCAAAAGCTCACAGCTTATCTCTTTTTTAATTCTCCTTTGGCCTTATTTGGCATCCCAAGAATGAAAAACTGTCCCTAAAAAAACATATTTGAAAAGAGAATCTTGGGCTAGCATTTGTTTTGGCAGAGTGCTTGAATCTTTGTTTCTTCCTCAGTGTGGGACGAGGTCAGGGAAAATAGCATTCAATATACAAACAGAACAGTTAGATAACACATTATGATATAATTGTGACTCTTATGTCCCAACGGTTAAAATGGCATATTCTGCCTAATCAAAGACTGATAAAAATAGAATTGCATGTAATATTGAAAAACTTTTAGTTAATAATGATGAGAAAACATATGGCCAGATATTAAAAATTTTATTTTAAATAATTTCCTATTAACTAAGTGTAAAACCTTTCATTTTTTACCATAAATATTTCTACCACAGATGATTTACAGTTGAGAAGAGGTATTAAAAATGGGAAGATTGCAAGGACTAAGATAAACCCAAAGACAGATTTTTAATTAGGCATTCATCAGCCTACACAGTTACTACCAACATAAAAACTTATGTTAGCCTTCAGAAATAAATGCTATATCTGTATGTATGTTATACTTCAATTTTAAAAAAGTTTATTTTTTTTAAAAGAGAGCTAATATACTTGGTTTTCTCTAAATTTCAAATTTTGTTTTATATTGAGGACTACATTGTTGACCAACTGATTCTTCTCATATTATTATATTAAGACTTAGAAACATGTTTTAAAAAAGTATTCTGTAAAGGTGAACTATGCCCCTGTCTTAATAGGCTGATGAGAATAATAATAATAATAAATAGGCTGATGAGAAATAATTTAAGAGAATCAAAGATCATAAGAGGTAGGTCTCGATTGTGTTTAAATCTGGGAAAGAAAAAGAGGGAATAATCTGCGAATTACATATTGCACATATAAAGGTGAGTTCTAAAACTTTTGATTAGAAGGGGCGAGGGAAGGGTTGGCATTTATTTAGAAGTAGGAAAGCCACTAGTGGCATTAAAAAATGTGACCATTGACCCCCATTCTGGAACAAATCAATGAATGAGTAGGGAAACAATGTCTGAACTGTTTAGCCACAACAGAAATGAAATGGACTTCTCCTAACTTGAAGATTTAATTGTAACTAATTTACAGCCCCTAGTCTAGGGGGAAAAAAAAAAAAGAGTAAATCACTGCCAATCCTCCCCAACATTAAACCTTTGCTTTAGCCATAGACAGAGAAAGCAGCACATTTTAGCTATTCCTTCCAAAATAACAAATACTTCTATCCGAAAGAAAGAACAAGCAGCTTATTACTCAGAAACAAAAACAAAAACAAAAAGCAAAACACTAAAAACTACTTCTGTTATTTCATTTGCTTGCTTTTGGTAAAGTGATAAATCAAGGTACCCCATTTGAAGGAACTCAGGGTTCAGATTTTGTCAAGGTATGAAGATGAATTTTCTATAGCCCTCTCTTTTCTTCTCTAGACCACTACACTGCTATACTTTCTGAGGCTACAGTGGGAGGTCTCTTTTTAGAATGTGCAGCGGGATCATCACATAATCAGTTTGCTTTGTTTTTTAATCTCCTACACTTTAGGACACCAAAACACCATCTGATTTGATGTCACATACGAAGAGGTTACAGCACAGTATATGTTTTGTTTTTGTTCTATTTGACCTATTTTGTTAGGGTGGCATCAATTAATATTATTAGTTCACTGGCCTGTGTCTGTATTTATGTTTGGAAAAGCAAAAGGCAATAATGAGAGAGCTGGCCTAATTCTGCAATTCCCCACTTCCTGCAACATCTTCCAGATCTCCCCAATAAGCAAGTCTGAAGTGTGCTTAGAGGCTTAGAAAGACTAGCTCTCAATGGCTTGCTTCCTTTTTGATTCTTATGATTCTTATGATTCTTATTCTTATTATTATCATCATCATCATCATCATCATTATTATTATTTTACTGAAGTATAGCCAACTACTATGTGTCAATTTCTAGTGTACAGCATAATGTCCCAGTCATGTATATATATATATATAAATATATTCATTTTCATATTCTTTTTCATTAAAGGTTGTTATAAGGTATTGAATATAGTCTTCTGTGCTACACAGAAGAAATCTGTTTTTTATCTATCTTTATATATAGTGGTTAACATTTGCAAATCTTGTGTTGATTTTTAAATTTTTTCCTTAACAGAGGTACTGGGGATTAAACCCAAGACCTCATGCACACCAAGCACGTGCTCCTCCACTGAGCTCTATCTCCTACCCCCAACATTTGCAAATCTTAAAACTCTCAAATTTATCCCTTCTTACCCCCTTCCCCCCAGGTAACCATAAGATTGTTTATTATGACTGCAATTCTGTTTCTGTTTTGTAGATGAGTTCATTAGTGTCCTTTTTTCTTTTTTCCCCCAAATTCCACATATGAGTGATATCATATGGTATTTTCCTTTCTCTTCCTGGCTTACTTCACTTAGAATGATCATCCCCAGGTCCATAGGATATTATTATTTTTAAGTGCTAAGGTGGAAATGAGATTATTTGAAATATTGGTAAAGCATCAAGTAGGTATTTATAGTTCAATACAATTCCTACCAGCTTTTCAGAACTCCCTGTTGACTTTCTGAAAGGATATAAGACACAGTCTAAATAACAAAGGAGTAAAATACTAACTTATTAAGAAAAGGAGGGAAAATAATTGAGATAAGGAGTCAAGGAAAAGAAGGAAAATAAAACAGGTAATAAGGAAAGGTGCATTTAGTACACAGAAACTCAGGCCAACTTAAAAAAAAAGGTAAAAACAAAGTAAACAAACAAACAAACAAAAAAACATAACTCTCCCCAAAGGAAACCCTTTTACACTGTTGGTGGGAATGTAAATTGTTTCTACCACTATGGAAAACAGTATGGAGGTTCATTAAAAAAAAAAAAAAAAAAAAAAAAAACCTGAAAATAGAGCTACCATATGATCCAGCAATTCTATTCCTGAGTGTATATCAAGAAAAAAAATGAAAACTCTAATTCAAAAAGATACATTCACCCCAATGTTCATAGCAGCACTATTTACAATAGCCATAACATGGAAGCAGCCCAAGTGCCCATTAATAGGTGATTGGATTAAGAAGATGTGGTATATATCCACAATGGAATATTATGCAGCCACAAAAAGAATGAAATATTGCAATCGGCAGCAACATGGATGAACCTAGAGAATGTCAGACAGAGAAAGACAAATACTATATGATATCACTTACAAGTGGAATCTAAAAAAGGATACAAATGAATCTATGTACAAGACAGAAACAGATTTACAGACATAGAAAACAAACTTATGGTTACCAAAGTGGGTGGGAGGACAAATTAGGAGTATGGAATTAACAGATACAAACTAGTATACATAAAATAGATAAGCAACTGAATAGCACAAGGAATTATACCCAATATCTTATAATAACCCATAATGGAATATAATCTGCAAAAAAACCAAATCATTATGCTGTACACCTGAAACTAACACAATATTGTAAATCAACTGTATTTCAATTTAAAAAAAGAATCGGGGGGGAAAAAAACTACCTCTCCCCTTCCATCATAGCAGAAAAAAATTAAACATTTATATTCTATTTGATGAGGAATTACGGACTGAATGTTTGTTCTGCACCCTCCCCCGCTCCCAGCAAATTCATATGCTGAAGCAGTAATCCACAGTGGGGCTGTTTTTGGAGATGGGGCCTCTAAGAAAATAACTAAGGTTGAATGAGGTCATAAGGGTGGGACCCTGATCCCATAGGATTAGTGTCCTTATAAGAAGAGATACTAGAGAGGTTATTCTCTTTCTCTCCCTGCACGTACATATGAACCAAGGGAAGGTCAGGTGAAGACACAGCAAGAAAGCAAGATCTGCCAGCCAGGAGGGGAGCCGTGACTAGAACCTGAATTGGCCAGAATCTTGATCTTGGACACTCCAGCCGCCGGAACCGTGAAAAAAACAAATTTTTCTGGTTTAAGCCATGTAGTCTGTGGCGTTTTGTTAGAGCAGGGCAAACAGACTAATACATAAGGCAAGGAAGCTAGTGACTGTTTCTAGTTGCTCTTTAAAGACATGGAAAGTGGCATTTATGCTGATGCTGTCAGATAGCATTTATCTAATCTCTCTCCAAGATGGTATAAAAGTGATGAGAAGAAAAAAAATTTTTTTAAAAAGGATAACAACAGTTGAGAGAATGGAAAAGGTCATTGTTAAGAGAAGTGATTTTAACAAATTCTCCAGGCTGGAAAAGTGATGAAAACCTGTTGATGAATAAAACAAAGGCAAGAAAGCCTTGATCCAAAATGCATACACAGAAGTACAAGGCAAATAAGGACCTTTTTGCTGTTTGGAAATAAGAGGTCTCAGAAAGACTGCAATACAGCATTAGCAGGAGAGTGGGAGAAAGGCAACTAGGACCAGGCGGATTAATTTGAAAGTCCAGCGATGATGCACAATACTGGTTTTCCAGGTCCCTGGTTTCCCAGTACATCCCAAAGTACATGAAGCAGAACACTCATAGTGGGCCCAACAAACATATTATATAAATGAATCAACTAATGAGTGTACATGGAGCTACCTGCTTACTCTTCCATTTAGAAGAAAGACTAGCAGGAAACCAGATCGATACCTATAACAGCACAAGAAACCCACACAAATCTACTAAAACCAACCTGATATTGTTGCTTAAATATGAAGAGGCAACCAAGAATCATGAGAAATATGGAGGAAAAAATTAACAGCTACCAGCAGCATGAAAAAGAAAACTGACAAAGGGGGAAAAAAAAGTAATTCAGAGAAGATAACTTTAAGAAACGTTTTATAGTCCAATGAGTATCTTC
Source organism: Camelus bactrianus (assembly GCF_048773025.1). NCBI lineage: Eukaryota > Metazoa > Chordata > Mammalia > Artiodactyla > Camelidae > Camelus > Camelus bactrianus. Next base: position 36,257,008 of record NC_133539.1, read on the forward strand.
ATAGTGCCTTAAGATAATACATCCATGAAAGAAGGGGATGAAAGTTAAATCAAAGAAAAAAAAATACTTCAAGAAATTTACAATATGATTTTCAATAATAAAAGGTTGAAAGAAAAAGTTAAAGAAATCTCCTGGAATACACAGCAAAATTCAGAAACAAGTCAAAGTCATAAAGGATCATTTCTGGAGGAGTTCTAGAAAGAAAACAAGATGTGGAGGAAAGAAATTATCATAAAAGTAGAAAAATTTTCAGAGCTGATGAGAAAGACTAGTCTTCATGTAAACAGAGTCTACTGAGTGCCAAATAAAATGAGTGAATAAAAAAGCAAATTTAGACATAGCATGACACAAGTTTAAAACATCTAGCAGCAGAGAAGCTCTAGAATCAATTGATAGTAAGAATGGCCATCAGATTAATGGTACAACTCCATTAGAATCACAAAGCAATTGGAGTCTCTCTCTCCTTCCACTTACAGAAGAGGCAATGATTTTAGTCTTTAAAATAAAACCTGAAAACTAGGGAGATACTGCTTGGGACGGATCCATGTGTGTCATTAAGATGACAAAGAGCAGAAATTCCAGTCACTCCAACCTTGTCCCAGTTACAATTTAGGAGAAAGTGGGTAAAGCAACTAGAAAGACTTATTTTCTAAAAGTAATGCCCTTACCTTGACAATCTGCCCTCCCCCAGTTCCCACACAGGCTCCTAAAGAGAAGCCTGGCTATTGACACAACTGCCTACTTACTTACATGGAATTAATGAGTTTCCCCAAAGGACCATACTATTAGAAAAGCAGACCTAAACAACCACAGAGGAATCCTATGCCATACACCTAGCCTATCTAATCAACTTGGAGCTGTCTTCAAAAAATATGAAACAACAGCCAAAGATCACCAGATATTCGTATAAAATTAATAGCATGAAAGAGGAACATACAGATCCCAAACAAAATAGTGGTAATTGAAGATACAGAAGATAACTTTAAAAAATTTGTAACTAATATCCTAAATAAATTGAGAAGATCAGGCATCCATAAAACAAAAGTAGGCTGCTATGAAAAAGGAGAAGTAGAGAACTAAAATATGATTTTAAAGGAAAAAAATTAATGTATTAACTGAAAAATAGAATGGACTACTCCCCCCCATGCCAAAATTGTCAGCTCTTTTTTATCCCTATTGCATTGACAAAGATTTAAAAAGAAGTTAGTAGCCAATGCTGGCAAAGATGAAAGCAATTAGGCACTCTTAAAATATCTACTTTTATAAGCAGATTTCCAGGGACAAATCTCACAATGTGTCTTTAAAATCTCCATAAGAGGCACACTCTTTGGATATTCAGCTAACAATTCTATTTCTAGGAAATTAACCTGAGGAAATGAACATGGACATATGTAAAGAAGTATATATGAATATATTCATCACAGTATTATGGATATAGGCAAGATATTGGAAAAAATGTAAGTGTCAAAAATATGGTTTTGGTTAAATATTATGACTACATGATGGAAAATTATGAATCTATTTTAAAGTATGACATATATTTTAATTTATTGATATGAAAAAATCATCATATTTAGGTGAAATATCAAGTCATAAATAATATGTAGAGCACAGCTCCATTCTGTATTTATATATTTTAATTTCCAAGAATGTATGGATACAGACAAAGGAGCTTAGAAGAATATAAAGCAAAATGTTACACTGGTTTCTGGCTAGTAAAACTATGAATGCATTTTTTTTTTAGCACATATCTGTTTTCAAAAATTAGATTATATCAAGCATGGATTATTTGAATGGTTTAACAATGTTAGTGAGACAGTAGGATACAGCTAGTAGTTTAAACTGGAGAATGATGTCCAATGAGGCGAGAAGGTCAAAATGGAACCCTGGGACTCTCTAACATTTAAGGACAATCAGAGATCATCAAAACAGTAAAAGCAGAATTAGTAATACGTATGTAGAGAAAGAAAATTTGAAGAAATGCTTATAGACATGAAAGGAGGTCAATTTCAAAAGGTTAAGTTTCCATCACACCAGTCAGAATGACCATCATCAAAAAGTCTACAAATAATAAATGCTAAAGAAGTTGTGAAGGGAACCCTTCCTTACTGTTAGTGGGAATGCAAATTGGTGCAGCTACTATGGTGAAAAGTATAGAGGGTCCTTAACAAACTAAAAACAGAGTTACCACATGATCCAGCAATCCCACTCCTGGGCACATCCAGAAAAGATGAAAACTCTGATTTGAAAAGATACATGCATACCAATTTTCACAGCAGAACTATTTACAATAGCTAAGACACTGAAGCAATGTAGTGTCCATCAACAGAGGAATAGATAAAGAAGATGGTCATATGTGCACGCGTGCGCGCGCGCACACACACACACACACACAGGAATATTACTCTGCCATGAAAAAATGAAATAATGCCATTTGCAGCAACATAGATTGACCTAGAGATTATCATATTAAATGAAGTAAGTCAGACAGAGAAAGACAAATACCATATATCACTTATATGTGGAATCTAAAAGAATGATACAAACGAATTTATTTACAATACAGAAAGAGACTCACAGGCATAGAAAACAAACTTATGGTTACCAAAGGGGAAAGGTGGGGGAGGGATAAATTAGTAGTTTGGGATTAACAGATACCCAAGGTCCTATTGTATAGTGCAGGAAACTATATTCAATATCTTGTAATAACCTATCATGGAAAAGAATCTGAAAACGAACATATACGTATATACATGTAACTGAGTCACTATATTATACACCAGAAACTAACACAACATTGTAAATCAACTATATTCACTTAAAAAAAAAAAAGATGCTTCAACAGTATCAAATGTTGCAGAGAAGTTATTATAATAATTACTATTATTTAGGATGAGAGTTAAAATGTATCCAGTCAGTTTAATAATAGGATCACCATTAAAATTCTCAGACACTAATACCAGTGGGAGAGTGAAAAGAGAGGAAATAGAGACCCCTAGAATAAACTATTTCTTCAAGAAGATCAAATGAGAATGGGGGGAGGGTAACAGCTCAGTGGTAGAGTTGGTTCAATCCCCAGTACTCCACTAGAAAAAAAAAAATCAAATGATAATAGAAAGAGAAAGAGAGTGGGTAATAACTTTACATAGAAGCAGAGCAAAGCTAACATTTCCCTAAAGTCAGGAAGGTGCATCACAGAATAGCTGTGAGATTCAAGGACAAAATGCCAAATATGCTATTTTGAAAGATACAAAAGTAACATATAATTGCAGGAAGTTAAAATTTTACTATTTTATGAATATTTTAAAGCCAGTGTTCTTGAATATGTCCTTTTAAAGTCCATTCCAAAAAATGGATATGAAGGCTAATAAGGATCATGTTAATGATGGTAACGTCCCAGATCCAGTGAAAGCTGGTTCCTATAACCTCACTCAGAATCTACCTAGATGAATTATCCTTATTTCACTTCCTCTCAAGCCTCAAGAATTCAATTTCTGTATTTAGAACAATGTAATATAAATAAACCTCTTAAATAAAAGGGTTATTCCCCATGCTAGAGCTAGTAACAGTTAATTTATTATTGTATCATTAAAAAAAAAACTGCAACTTTAAAAAATTAAAGCAACTTTTGCAGTTTAAAGTTGAGTTTTAGAAACACCAGTTCCTAAGGTCCTCTGTCCACCTCACATAATTTCTTACCAGAGACCTTCCCCACAGCTGCGTTCTCGTGCTGTGGGTCTCAGCCTCTTTGCTCCCTTCTCTGACATCCTCTCCCCTTCTCTCTCCCTGGCTGCCATCCACTGCCACCCCACCCACTTTCTGTTCACTTCTTACAGAATCATTTCTCTATCTTCTGCGCTGTGGCCTGATAGACCAGAATGACTCGGGCTTTAACTGTGTGTAGAAGTTACCTGAGGGTCTTGTTAAAATACAAATTCTGGATCAGTAGGTCTGGGGTGGGGTCAAAGATATTTCATTTCTAATAAACTCCCGGGCAATGCTGCGGCTGGTCCATGGACTACACTTGATTAGCAGAACTACAGACCACGTTCTCAGGACTTGACTTTCTAAATCTAAAGCCATTTTTCAAGGCAATTTCTAAAATAATAACAGTTCTCACCACAGGAATAATTTCAAGATCCAATGTTATCATACTTTTTTTTCACCCTACCACATTAATAGCCAACTCAATGTCATTATCCTAAGTCCGCAGCGGGTCTACTAGCAGGCATAGTTAATTATGCCCACTCTCTAAATTTTATTCAGAGTTAAAAGAACCTCACGCTCCGTAAAATATATTACCAAAGGTTAAATAGGTAATAGGTATTTGCACCTCTCTCAAAGGAATAAATAGTAATCTTAACCTTAGACAAAAAAATCTGTAACAGGAACAATGCTGACCAAATATTCCATGTGCTTCCTTGGGCTGGGGCTATTTAAGTTAAAAGCAAGTGTGAGTTTTGTCACTTCCATGCTAAGACAGTTAATAAGAAGTACGCCTCCGTTCTTGCGGGGAACATTGGAAGCCATGTGTTCCAGATGGCATAACTAAAGATGTAAGAGATTTACACAAACCACATTGGGCTTTACATGATTAAAAAATAAACTCTTATTTTGCTAAGCCACTAAGATTTGGTGATCTGGGAATTAAATTGAAGATTTGTGGATTAAAGTGTCATCACTCCATAGCGTATCTTACCCTAACTAGCATAAAATTATGAAAATTTAAACTAATGCCTGTAACAGGATATTCAATAATGTGCTAATTTGCTTCTTCATTAATTCTAAAAATTAAGAGGGTTCTAATGAAAGTAAAAAACACATAGATAAGATAGATAAACTTCAGTTTATTCCTTAAGAAAAACAACCAATAAAGCAAAAGAATTTTTTAAAAAAGAAGCCCCAAGTATATTTCAAATTTAAGAGAATAGCAATCAAGGAAGTAACAAACTTCTAAATTATCTTTTAATATAAATGGGGATATAAAGATCCCAAAAGCATTATCACACACCGATCCATGATACAAAAAAAAAAAAAAAAAGACAGAGAGAGGAACAGAATCTTATAAAATACCATAAAGTCTGAGAAGAATTTGTACAGATCATCTGGCATGGTGATGGGAGGACTGACATGTGAAAAGATCACAGAGGAAAGAGGACACAGAATGACCCTTTTTGAGAAGAAGGGCAGGGAAAGGTTATTTGGAGGAAAAGATCTGGAAACCTCCAGATCATGAGCCTTGCACACCACCAGGCTCAGACTTCAGAACCAGAAGTAAGAGATTAGAAGCAGCAGCAGATGCCTCCTCCTATCTTTTAGATACAAACTGCCATGCTGTAGAGAGGGTCACCAGGTGGGAATGGTGGGTGCCCTCAGGAGCTAATAGCCTGAGCTCTACAGCTGCCAGAAATTGAATTCTGCCAACATTTGGTGAGTTTGGAAGAGGATTCCTAGCTTCATTTGAGATCTTGGCTCTGATTGACCCCTTGATTTTAGCCTTGTGAGAACCCTGAGCAGCTCCTTGAACTTGGACCTGGACTTCTGACCTATGAAACTATGAGATAATAGGTTATATTGTTGTAAGATACTAAGTTTGTGGTAATTTGTTACACAACAATTAGGATACTGATACAAAAAGGCATCTATAATTTTGAATCAGGCTGAATGTATTAATATTGCTAATTTCATTCCATGTGTTAGCTAGGGCCACCAGCTTCAGTTCTAACAGTTTGCTAGGTTGCCTAATGCCATCCCAGATAAACCCCTGGCACATACCGAACAACACTGCAAAGCTAGACATTCCTTGGCATAATATAAAAGAAAAAATACACAAAGACTGGAAGACAGACATTCTGGCTTGAATCATTCATGTGGTTCCTACCTATTCACCTCCTCACTTATCCATCCTACCCACTGATATAGAAGACATATATACATGTATATATATATTTTTTTTTCATGATTATTTTAGCAGTAGACAGTTGAGGAAATCATTGGAATTTTAAAAAGCATTGTAAAATCAGAAACCCTGCTGGGAGGGCCTGCAATGGAAGTGGGCTCTCAGATGTCAGGTAGAATGGGGGTAATCTGAGGCACTGAGCTTAGGTAGCAGCCCAGACTGACCTGAATCAAAGTCAGAGAGAGCACAGTGATCAAATCTTGGAGAAAGGGTTAACACGCAAAGATCTTCCAAGAATGAGAAAGAAAGACAACCCACAAAATTCTTCACTGAGGTTTTCACCCCCAAACTCTATGGGTTAGCAAATCGAGGTTGCAGAGTCTCAATGTAAAGAAATCACCATCTCTTCCTAAAGGCCAATCTTGAGTCAGTGGATGGATCCAGGACCTCGTGAATGAAGGAGAGGGGGGATGCCCTTGAAGAAGCATCCGTAAACTTTTCTCCTAGTTTTCTTCTTCAAAGCAAAATAAATGCAACGGGTAACTGCACTAAAGAAAATGATTCCCAAAACTGGAGTCATTATTAGATACTGGCATTGAGGAGGCAAAACACCTAAGAGTAAGGTATGCAGTTTAGAACTGAGGTTTATGAGGCTCAGTTGATAAACGGAATTCTGTCCTGAAAGTACCTAACTATAGGCCCAATCAGACTCAGTCTTCAAACCGATTCCTTTCCCAGGCCTGAGAGCACTGAGCTATTTTCAGCAACAATTTGGTCACATTGGAATATTCCTGCCCAAGTGAGAGATGTTGCTATCAAACCTGGGTGTCTGTCACTAAGATGGAAGGACAGATTTTGATGCACCTTGCATTCTGGGGGTATATTTCATCTTTAGATGTTCTGCTCTGATCTTTTTACAGTATGAGTCCAAAAGCTGCCAAATGTAGGTGGGAACCAAAATAAGAGAATGCCCTCTGGTTAGTTCAAAATTCACAAGCAGTCTGTTATGCAGCCTAACCAATGACCCATCAGATCCAGTTGGGTTCCAGTGGTCTACAGATGGCAGGGTACTCTTGAGAGACTGTAGCAAGTCCCAAAAGAAGGATTTTAGTAGAGATCCCTATGAGTTGGGAGGAGTTCACATTTCCTTCAGCAATTATTTTCCCTTTGAGAGACTGTTCCTGATATCCTTCAGGCTTTCATGGGGCCTGAAGATCTAACTGCAGGACACTTCATGATTTGAACAGCTCATCATGAGCTAGATGCTGTGTTTTCCTTCTAGCCATAAATTTAGTTGTGACAGCAGTTCAGTGGTGAAATGTTCGAATGGTATGAATGGAATGAGCCCCAAGCACCACTGAGTGGCCTGTGCGGGCTGCTCGCTCTCCTGACTTCTTTCTCTCCTTCAGGTTCCTTTTATGGACTCACGCGGAAAGGCCTGTGACCCCAAAGATGAAAATGAAAAGATGCTCCAGTGTGATGTGCCAGCATGAACCAGAGGTAGGCCTGCTATGAAACTGCAGCCAGAAATGAAGAAATTAACAAACTCCAGCCTCTCTCAAGGGTGATCCTGAAAAGCACTGGAGAAGCAAAACCTTCTCAACAAGCAGAGAGATAAGCGGTATTTCTCACTGTCCACTTTGCTTAGAATGAGAAATTATCTGAGATCAGGGTCTATGCTACTTTCTCAATGGTTACAAATGGTCTGTCCGGTTGTTCAGAGACCTGTGAAGAGTTAGATCTTAGGCCTAAAAACACGGATGTTTGAGCAAGAAATGCCCAGAGCTGAGAATACTTCTGTTCCAAGTAAATGTTCACAGATAGCCCCATACCAGAGAGGTTCTTAAACGTAAGTGGGGACAGAATGGTCCACTTAAGGACTGTCAGCTGTGTTTCTTCTCAAGGTAATCTAGTGCAAGGCTCATGAACTCAAAAATCTTCAAGCGCTAGATAGGTGCCATAAACAAGGGAAGAGGCTTGGTGACACAATGATGGATGCTCAGAATTATGGTAAACTGAAGAGGGGACAGTCTATCTAAAGAAGGTAGCTCTGGGGGGAGGGGGGTGGAAAGGGATAGACTGGGAGTTTGAAATTTGTGATACTGACAGGCATATGTAGAATAGATAAACAAGATTATACTGTATAGCACAGGGAAATATAGACAAGATCTTGTGGTAGCTCACAGTGAAAAAGAATGTGGAAATGAATATATGTATGCTCATGTATAACTGAAAAACTGTGCTCTACACTGGAAATTGACACAACATTGTAAACTGACTATAACTTAATAAATAAAAATGTTAAAAAAAAAAAAAAGAAGGTAGCTCGGAATCAGCTCTAGCTAAACTGCGCTATGTTGAAATGTGCACCCAGTGTTGCCAGATCTTCCTTTGTTTTCCAAGAGAAGTCATGAAACCAAATTTTTAGATGAAATTTTCTGATTTTTAAGTTGCCATGAGGGTGAACACACAAGTCTGTCGGCACATATGGCCCTCAGGCTGCCGCTCTGCGTCACCCGGTCTAATATCTGTTCAATAGTCATTAAAAATTAGCTATGGTCGCAGGGATAGAGGCTACATGTAGATTCACCCTCACAGATTTTCCCTCACAAATGTCCCCCTACTAAGAAAAACACCAAATCTGTTAGCAGAATTGCTGCTTATTTAGCTGTTGGAAACTGGGCAGATTACTAAATCCAATCAGCTACCTGGTGAATGGCTGATAAGTTAGGGAACTTTTTTCACAGAAAAAAAAGCAGCAATTTGTACTCAGAGGTAGAGACATTTATTCTTTATTTGGATTTAGCTTTTCCATCAGCACCACTACTGACAGACTCATTCAGTGCTTCATGCTAAGCAATACAGCTTTACCTCTAAATAAGAAATTAACTCCACAATTAAGGAAATAAGTCAATGGGATGATTCTTACGGTTTTCACTGGTTTTATTGTGTACTCTAATACCTGGAAAGAGCTAGCCTTATGGAATTATGAACTGACCAACTATTGAAGGCTCAGTTACTGCCTTTTGGCACACAATTCTATCTTCCAAAATATGGCTAAAAAAAAGAGGTACATTTTCTGAATAAGCAATCATTAATATACAGTGCTTTTTTCTCCTAGAGCCAAAATCCACAGGTCAGGAATGAAAGTAGAAAGGGAAGAAGTACTTGTCATGATTTGATGGTTAGTGACCAAGTGGAATTGTGTCTGCTATAAAAATGGTGCAGTCCTAATCCCCCAGACCCTGTGACCATGACTTTTTTTGGAAATAGGGGCTTTGCAGATGGTCAGATTAAGAGTGAGCCCTACTCCAATATGACTGGTATCCTTATGAAAAGGAAAAATTTGGAACAGAGATAAACATATATAGAGGAAAGATAATGTGAAGACATAGGGAGAATGCCATCTAGAAGCCAAAGAATGTTTGAGGCTACCAGAAGCTAAGAGGGAGGCATGGAACAGTCCTCAGAAGGAATCAGCTCTGCTGACACCTTGATCTCAGATCTCTGGTCTCCAGAACTGTGGGACAATGAGTTCAGCTATTTAAGCCGCTCCATTTGTGGTACTTTGTTATGGCAGCCCTGAGAAACGAATTCAACGATCTATTCTCAATTTTTTTGCTTTCTTTCTTTACAACTAGGTTCTGCTCATCCAGAAACTGGGACCCCAGGAAGAAATGCATTCACTGTGAAACCTAACATACTTCCCACTTAATCTGAAGCTGAGACTGCTATATGGCCACTTCAAGTTCTTTATTCTTGTAGGAAAAAAAGGAAAGAGTTATGCTAGAATGACAATAATTTACACAAAATAGTGCTGCTGCCACATACACATCAGGGTCAGAAGAAGTGCTGCTTCTCCAGGATGACTACTATACACAGTAGAAATTGTAAAGGAAGAGAGATGGATGCAACTATCCACAGGCAGGGCTCAGATTCTTCCTGAATAAGGATATGGTTCATCTCATTGAGCAGACAAAAAATCAAACATGAGTTAGACACTGACAGGCATATGTAGAATAGATAAACAAGATTATACTGTATAGCACAGGGAAATATATACAAGATCTTGTGGTAGCTCACAGCGAAAAATAATGTGACAATGAATATAGGTATGTTCATATATGACTGAAAAATTGTGCTCTACACTGGAATTTGACACAAGATTGTAAAATGACTGTAACTCAATAAAAAAATGTCAAAAAAAATCAAACATGAGGAACTGCCTAAAAGCAAGAGGCATATGAACTGAGTAGTGAAGGAGGAAGTCATAAATACCAGCTCTGGCTTCAAACCAAGAGAGACAGGCAAGCTCTAACGCCAGTAACTGTATTCCTTTGCTTGTCTTTTTAAAATTATTTTTGACATACAGGATGTTTTGGGTTACTACGACGTATCATTTCATCCATAAAACATAGCACATTGACATAGGATTGTGACAGAATTAGAGGAGGCACGGACATCACCCGATGGTACCACCCTAGGAAACAGTAGCCTTGAGCCTTCCTCTCCCAGTGTGTTGAGTGGAATTTATTGAGGAGGACGTCCTTTCTACTGAACATTAGTTATTTGCATTATATTAGAAGTCTCTGCATTATATTTGAAATATTTTCAAATGGTGTTTATGTAAAGCAGGGCATGTGTGTATGTTGTACAGCCAATAATTAGAATGTGTAGATTCCTCTTTTTTCTGAGACAGGAGGGAAGGGGGCAGGGCATAGTCATTAAAAGGATGACACAGCAATTGAGGATAGGATATATCTACTATTTAGAACCAACTAGGCCCAACTTGGCTCAAGATGGCAGAAGATTTAACTTCCAGTAGAACTTGAGCCTTATTATAGGTTCACTGTAATACATTAGTATGCGAAATGACAAACCTACCAGCACCATGACAGTTCCCAGGTTGACCATACAAGCCAAAAAGTGGATGGGGGCCCAATTCCTGGAAATTCTTACCCCTTTCCCAAAATAGTGGGGAAAATCCTCCCACTTGTTAGCATATGAAATTACCCAAACCATAAAAACTAACAACCCTGGGGCCGCCTCTCTTGCCCTCTGAGATAGCTCACACTCTGTGGATGGAGTGTATATCTCCCTGAATAAATCTACTCTCACTTTACTATGACTTGCTCTTGAATTCTTTCCTGTGCGAGACAAGAACCTATTCTCCATCAACATCTTTGCTTCCTTCCCAGCATCCATTACTTTGTGTCCTTCTGGCACTCTATCTGATTCTAGTGAGCTGTCAATCACAGGACTCCACAAACAAGCTAAGCCAAAATAATCAGGTTCTCTTTTCTAAGAAATTCAATCATGAGCAGGGATATACAAGACCAGAAGACAGAACTGAGTCATCTGATGGCAGCTCCTAATATAGTGAGCACATGAGCTCGCACTACATAGATCACCTAAAACACCCAAGTCCTTGGCTTCCCTAGGCCTGGTTATTCAACATGCCATTAAGTAGTCTTCCAAGAAATCCACTCAGCGTTTTTTTTTTTTTTCCCTTCCTTTCTTTCTTTGTTTTTCTTTCTTTTGTTCCTTTATTTTATCCTATTTTTTAATTTTTATTTTTTTAATTGTCTGTCTTCCTTCTTTTCTTTCTTTCTTTCCTCTCTCTCCCTCTCTTTCTTTCTGCCCCTTCCTTCCTTTCTTTCTTCTTTAGTTAGCAAGAGTCATTACTGTTGCTTAAGCTAAAGAATATTAATTAATAAATGAATTATCAGGCTTCTCACATTTTTTTCTCATAGTATTTTGAAAGCTTAAATGTGCATACAGATCATTTAGCTATTAGAGAAGATATTGAACTTGGTGGTTAGAAAAGGTCTGAAATGAAAAGCACGACTGTAGATCCTAGATAGAATTAATGGCAAGAGAATATGGCATAGGGTGGTGGTGTTGCATACCAGATATTGCCTCTAACTCTTCCAGCACCAACCTCAACTCTAATCTAAGCTTGATAAAATCTCTCCATCAGTGCAACATTTTGGACTCTGAAATGAAGTGAATTTAAGAAAAGACAAAGGCAGATAAACAGTGAAAAGAATAGTTAGAGAAGGAAAGAAGAAAGTAAAAAAGAGAAGGAAAATATGAGTCAGTAATGTCAAGGGTAGTCTGCTCCTAAGCAGAAGTGGAAGTCTGCAAAGGGCCAAATTAGCACAGCCAAAGGAGACATCTTTCTTCTATTTTTCTTCATCACAGCCTTTAGTGGGAAGTGACACAAAATATATAGACAGTATTATTTTAAATCTCTCTCTCTAGATAGATATAGATACAGATACTGATATATAAAAACATGTCTGGAAAATCAGGTAGCATTTCTGAACAATTTCTTCATTGCTAAAAAAGTTAAACTCGATGATTTCTAATAACTCTCTCAAAACTAAAATTGATCTGTAAACTTTTCTTTAAATAGAACTGTATTTCTATGGACTAAGCAGTTGTATTTCTACAGACTAAACAATTAATTATAAACAGAATATTTATAGTTCTAATTTGATCTCAAATTTAAAATCTTAGGGAGTAAAAATATTCCATCTGTATCTCAGTTTTCTCATTAGTAAACCAGAAATTATTTTTAATCCAATTAAACTACCATACTTTTAAAAATAAAGGCATTATGGGGACAACTATTCTTTACGTGATGTAGCTGTAGAATTAATTTATCTACTCTATCAGTGTCTATATATAACAAGTGTATTTCCCCATGTATATGTTTTGATTATGTATAATACACACAGACACACACACACATCATTTTTAACTCTACCAAGATTCAATGAAAATGTAACAATTTCTACAAAAAGAAAGAATTAGCAAATTCCTGTGGTGACAAGCAGTTAAGTGGCAAGCCACTTTTGCCTTTTTCTCTTCTCCAAAACACTGATTATCGGACAAATACTTGATTGTCCTAATGAACTATATAGATAATGAGTTAGTGTTATGTGGTCCACATATAAGCTTAATGATAGGAGTTTGAATGTTGACATTCTGCTATTGTAGGTCTTTAATGTAAGATTAACAAGTGTTGTTTTAGCTTTAAAATTAGAATTCTTCAATATCACACTCATCCTGATCTATAACCAATAAAATTTAGTGGGATGTTAGTAAATTCCTATTTAACTCTCCTGAAATTCTCATCTTTGAAAAACTTACACTGGAGCTTTAAGCAACCTAAAAGTTATGGTGTAATTCAGAATTTATCTCTCCCATGCCATTTCCTGAGAATAAAACATAACACAAGTAAGCATTTTTGACCAGTGAACATGCTTAAACTTTAAAGAACCAACGAATTAAGTGACCACTAAAATGTACTAAATGCCCTGACATCCCTACATATTTTTTAGAGAAAACTCAGTATTTTGCCTTGAATCAAGGAAATACAAAGATAAAGTACAAAGAATTCATGTGGCACTCAGTGTCAAAAATCCTCAGTACAAGACGATCTGAGAACTACAATATTTAACAGTCCTTTTGATTTCAAGGTTAAAAAATGACATCTCCCTACTGCTATGCAAACCCGCAGTCATCCCAAAACAATTCGTTTGTCAATGTTGAGATAAGCAAACCAAGCTCAAAGTCCAGAAATTGCAGACGGGTGGTAGGCTGCAGCAGGGGGTGCTGGTTCTGGCTGGAGACAGGCACTTGTATGAAGGGAAGACAGGGTGGGTTGCTTTTTCCTTCCTAGTTTTACACTGGAACGTGTTCATCCTTGTCCTCTGACTGGGAACTTCAGCTGTTGAGGGCAAATAGGTAGATTTTCTAATTCCTCTATTGACATTTAGTGTCACTGGGGCTCCTGAACCTGTCCTGTCCCGTAGGCAACACTTGATTCCCAGAGTAGGGCAAATACTGACCCTGCCCCACCATTACACTGCCCGCTAAATCCACGGCTGCTTCCTTCAGCCCGGCGATTGTCAGACTCACTGGAAACTTTGTAGGAGCCCTAGGAAAGAAAATCCTACCACCCGCGCTCGCAGTTCAGTTGGCACTGCTGAGGGAAGAAGACAGCACGCTTTTGATTACTCACAGTTAGCCTCCAAGACGGGAAGCAGTAGGGCGAGGCACGCCAGCAGCGCCCCGCAGCGCCCACCTGGGACCCTCATGGCGCAGCGGGCGGAGTTGCGGGCGGGGACGGTGGCGCTTCCCGGCGAGGACCCTTGCGCTCCGCGCGCCGCGGAGCTACGACCCGGGCGCCGCTCTCTGAGGACTGCGGCGCGGCGGCGCTGCGAGCGAGCGCGCCCGCGAGGCGGCCGAGCCGGGGGCGGGGGGACCGCCCGCTCCCAGCCCCCAGCCCGACGCGGGAAGCGATAACAAGGACATTTCCAGGAAGCTTTTCTTTTCGGAGTTGGGGGCAGGGCTGGGGAAGAGTGCTGGAGGCCTAGTAAACACTGTCCAGACATCCTTCCTCGCCCTTTTCCAGCGGTCTCTGGATTGTGAAGTTTGCCACGGAGAAAGGGAAGCAAATGGAGTAAAAAAAAAAAAAAAAAAAAAAAATCCTCTAGCGACCTGGGGTGGAAGGCTGAGTGGCCAAGAGAACTTTGAGAACCCAGAGAGAGGACGCGGTGTCCAGGTTTAGAGGGAAAAACTGTGAGGGACTAACGCTGGGGATGAGGATGTTAATCAACACCCTTAGAAGCGAATGAGACCTCTGGGAAGGCTACAGAGAGCAGAGATAATGGAAGCAAATGGGATAGTTTTGATCTACATTTTTGTTTTGTTCTTACAATTATAGTGCAAAAAACTATAGCAAAAAAAGATGTTTGGGGGAAAAAAAGAATGTCTCAAATTCCCTCGCCTTCAAACAGCTCGTTTTGGTTTTTGCATGTTACCCCTGCTTTTGTGCTTAGACGTACACATTTGAAATACGTTACTAGATGTTTAGGGCTGCCTCTGGAGCTAAACTGCCTGGATTCAAATGGCAGTGCTGCCACTTAATAGTTGTACTATTTGTAAATGGAGATAATAGTAGGTTTTCACAGTGTTAATGTAAGAACTTAAAGAGATGACACATGTGAGGCCATCAGTGTGTTAAATAGTAGTACATACTTAAGGCATTCTTTCTATTATCACTTCTAGTATTTCTGCCCAAACGAATGTATCGGTTGATTTCCTGTGTGTGTGAATAAAAGTCAATAGGCTGATGATCTCTCAAGGGTCTCTTCCAGCTCGTCTGTGGTTCTGTGATCCAGCTGCATGGACATCGATACTGGCGTCACTTTTTCTGATAAGAACATTTGACATGAAATTGTTGAATATATCCACCCATATTCTTCCCTCTTTTAAATTCTCTTGCTTCTTGCTGTGTCTGACTCTACCATATCAATCTATTCACCACTTTATTCCCAGCCCCAAGTGAGTTAGTTATAAATATAGTTCTAGTCTCTGTATAATTGTTCGGTGTGTTAGCAATCAATCATAAAACAAAATGACCTTTAAGTACTATATTTAATTATTGAATATTTATATATATTTAGGCTATGAGTCTTTCCTCATCTTGTGAGGAGGAACTGAGTAGAATATCAATTTTGAGATCTCAAAATTTCACAAGGAGGGAAAACCTCCAAAATCATGAATCTACAACATTCATTTATTATTTTTGTTTTTAATTGCTTTTTTTAAGTTGCTATTCTTTTTCTTAATGGTTTTTTATTGCGGGGGCGGGGATTAGGTTTACTTATTTTTTTAACGGTGGTACTGGGGATTGAACCCAGGATTTCGTGTATGCTAAGCACGCACTCTGTCACTGAGCTATACCCTCCCTCCCAACAACAATCATAACAAATCATCTCGATACAGACATTAAAAAAATATAAGGAATATGAAGGCAGAAATGTTAGAGAAATGTGAGGTACCTAAAAGAAAAATCTTGCTCTTTCAAAGCCTTCAACTGAAAGTGAGTATCATTTTAATACTACAAATATACGTCACAGTATCAGCAACAGTTGTCAGTGCTAAAAAATTATGTGTCCTACCAATACAGTGTAACGTCAGACTTCGAAAAATCATACACTTGAATGTTTTAATACAAAATTTAGTAATTCATCTTTGGATAAAATTTTCAGGTTTTTAATTTATTTCACAAGTTCACTCTATGATGTGCAATTAAACTTTATCCAAAATTTAGCTGCTAATCTAATCCCCTCTCCCAGTCCTAATTCTAATCCTTTCCCCTCATTCAGTTTTATGTTTCTCCGTATAATCTACTAATATGTTGTCTCATTTAATTATTATGTTTTTTATCTGCATCCTCATCCTTCTCCTCCATTAGAGTGTAAAATCCATGAGGGCAGGAATTTTTTTGTTTTGTTCACAGCTATATTCCTAGTGCCTAGAACAGTGATGGGTACATAAATATTCAATTAAATTCAATTTAACAATACAAGCCTACGAATATTTATGCCCAAATATCAGCGATGATTATTTCCAGGGGTAGGGTTATGGATCATTTTCCTTTTGCTGATCTGTATATTTTATTTTTCCACAATAGTCTTTTAATGTTTGCTTTGTAAAAACTAACAAATACTAAAGTATTTAAATCCCAGGCTTTGAGGACTAGTCTTATTTTATTTGTTTGTTTATTTTAGATAGAGTGATTTTTATGGCTGTACTTTAAGAGTGTTGCCTTGTTAAATGTTTACAAAATGGATCAGAGCTGGGAATGATTAGAAACCAAGTAACATTTATACAAGAGATAAGTGTTGGTGAGGATGTTGAGAAAAGGGAACCCTTGTTCACTGTTGGTGGGAATGTACATCAATACCACCATTATAGAAAACAGTACAGAAGTTTCTCAAGAAATTAAAAATAGAAATACTATATGATCTGTAAACAAAGAATGTCCCCCACCACTCCAGTTCTGCAAGGTTCAAGTCATTAATCACTGCAGTCACAGACTTACAAGTACTTGCTGAGAGAAACCCAGGGTGAGATGTCCTGTGTTTTGGATATATGGGCCCCTAGATAGCTAAAATTCATATCTAAGGAAGAATTTCAATAACCCCAGACTCTTGCATCCTCCTTTACAAAGCACTAAAATCCTTAACTGGTGATACCTGTTTTCTGTGTGGTTATCTTTTACCAAGATGTATGCTTGACTGCATGTATTTCCCAGCCAAAATATTGAGATATATATGTGCGCGTACACACACACACACACACACACACACTGGCTCCTACCTCTTCAGAGAAGTTCCTTAGAGCTATCTGAGAGGCTGTCTCCTGAGCTGCAGCCCTCAGTAACACACTGAATAAAACTCAACTCACAGCTCTTACATTGCGAGTTTACTTTTCCAGTCAACAGATCCAACAATCCCACTTCTGGTTATATATCCAAAAATAAATGGAATAGCTATCTTGAAGAGACATCTGTACTCTCAAGTTTATTACAGCATTATTCACAATAGTCAACATATGGAAACAACCAGCTAAGTGTCCATCAACAGATGAATGGATAAAGAAAATGTGAAATCAATCTATCTATCTATCTATCTATCTATCTATCTATCTATCTATCTATATTTCACATTTATACACGGCATTGGGGTATTATACTAAGTGAAATAAACCAGACAAAGACAAATTCTACATGTTATCACTTACATGTAGAATCTAAAAAAAGGCAAATTCATAGAAATAGAGAGTAGGATGGTGGATGAGGGGTGGAAGAGTGGGGAAATGGGGAGAGACTGATAAAAGGTACAAAACTTTCACTTATAAGATGAATAAGTTCTGAGGATCTAATGTATAGCTTGGTGACTATAATTAATTATACTGTTTTGTATACTTGAAATTTGCTAAGAGAGTAGATCTTAAGTGTTCTCAGAAAAAAAAAAAAAAGAAAAAGAAAGGTAACTATGTGAGGTAACAGATGTGTCAGTTAACCTGACTGTGGGAATCATTTCACAAGGTATACATCTATCAAATCATCAGATTGGACACTTCAAATACATTACAATTTTATTTGTCAATTTTACCTCAGTAAAACTGGAAGGGAAAAGGAAGAAACCAGGTAACATTTAGGATGCAAATTCAACCATTCCTGGGAGATGAAACAAGAGTCTTAATTAGAATGACATCAAGATTGTTTTCTTCATTTAGAATAAACTAGATTGTACCGTGGTAAAACAGCCACAAAATTACAGTGGCTTAAAATAAGTGTTTATTTCTTGCTCATGGGAAGTCACCTACAGGACTTTCCAGGCAGCTGTCTCCCATGTGTTGGCTCAGCATTACATGCTGTTTTGATATCATAAGTACTTCAAAGGTAAAGTAGGCTTCCACAGTTACTATTGCAAGGGAAGAAAGATAGAACATGGAGATTGTGGACTAGCTCTTAGATCCTTCCACAAAGAAGTGATACAGTCACTACACTCACATTTCAATGGACAAAGCAGTTCCCATGACTTCAAGAGGGTAGAAATAACTCTCTCATGTGCTTATAAAAGAAAAAGACAACTGGAAGTAGTGAGCAGCATATATGTCTACCAGACCACTTAATATATTGAAAAACTAACAATCATCCAGTTAACTAACTGACCAACTGTATGTTGGCACCAGAAATGTTTGGTAATGTATCACTATTAGAATTAGGGAAGAGAAGAAGTAGAGCTGAGGTTGCGTATAGTTTGGGGAAAAAGGTGGGGTTGAGTATTGAGTTTCAGAAATGCTTGAGGATAGTAAGTAAAGAAAGGCCCTTCAGGCACAGAAGTAGTCATTGGCTTCTTGAAGAGAACATGTTTTTTAAAAAGGAAAGCAGAGGGATAGGGTCAGATCTTAGAGAATATATATAGGAAGTTGAAAAAGGGTAACCAATGAGATTGGAAGAGAACAAGAATAGTACATAATTGTGAAAAGCCAAGGGAGGAAAGAATTTTAGAAGAGTTACCTGTATTAAATTTAGTAATAGAGGTATTATAGTGTCTGGACAGGGTAGTCTGGGCAGAGGCAGCCCAGCACTGATGACGAAGGACAGGTTCAGTTAGGAAAACCAGTAGAGGCCTCGAGCAACTGGAAAGAAATGTTAAGTTATCAAGGCAGGACAATGAGAATAGTGAACAAGATCCCTAGCAGTTTGGAGGCAGAGGTAGGGGGATACGTACCATTAAATGTTTTTAGGACAGATGACACCAACTTCAAAATCTGCTATTACTTGCTAGAAATTGCACTTGAGCTTTAGTTCTCTCATTTCATCATCTTAGCAGCCCTGCAAAGTAGGTATTTTCATTTCCATTTTACTTATAGGGTACTTGAGTTCAAAGCCAATAAGCTGTAAGAGATGTATACGAGTTTGAACTAGGGTTACATGAGTGAGTAAAAGAGAATAATTTTAAAACTAGATCTACCTTAGTCCCAAACTATTATTTTGTCTTGGATACACTGGGCTTCCCAGGGTCCTCTTCTCCTTTTACCAAGGTTTGAATATATATATTTAAGTAGAGGCTGAATGGACACACAGCTCCCTACATATAATACATTCATTTTTTTCTATAGGAGTGTGCTTGTCACTTCTTTATTTCCAAAGAATATAAAGGAAATGTAGATATTATGTATTTCTTTTCATAAAATAAAACGTTACAAAACAGCCAATAGATCATGATCTCCATCTTGCAGAAACCAAATAGCTAGCAATCTATGTATCTAAAAATCCTGGAAAAAATATACATCAAAGTGTTAACACTATCTTTGGGTGGTGAGTGTGAGATTGTATTTTCTTCAGCTTGTTCTTTTTTCAGTGTTTTTCCCATTTTCTACAATGACTATGTTATTTTTTTGGGTAATCATAACCCCTCACACAGTATCATACAATTCCATCTCACATTTTATGTAACGAACAGCAATAAACGTTATACAGATTAAAATGTCACTCTCATCTGAACTATTGGATAGTTAGCAAATGAGTTTTTCCCTCCTTTTTTCTGTTTGCTTTTGTTGTTGTTTTTTGGTGGGGGGAGGTAATTAGGTTTATTTATTTATTCTTAGAGGAGGTACTGGAGATTGAACTCAGGACCTCATGCATGCTAAGCACACGCTCTACCACTTGAACTATACCCTCCCTCCTTTTCCCTTCTTAATTGTTTCTGTAGTTGCGTAGCCTGAGTCGGCCGGAATCCCGTAGGATCCCCACCTTTGTTTCATAAAACAAAACAAAACACCGCAAGACCTGAGATGTCTGAATCTCAGTTGTAGTTGGAGACAGACGAGGAGCAGCGCCCTTGGTTGGCAACACAGTTTGGATAGGTATACAGATAGATCTTGCCTGAGATCTGTCCGAGGTCCCTCAGCTCATCTCAGGACGCTTCCGTTGCCTAGCTACGAGAACCACCTTCCCTGCCATTGCCACCTCCTTCTAGACCACGCCCCTTTCTCCCTCCCTCCTCTCTGGCCGGGGCGGGGAGCCGGGCCACTTCAGCCACTCAGAGCCCCCCACCGCGGGTCGTCGAACGGTGATTGGAGCAGTGCATGGGCGGTGTTTGGGGCGGGCCTTCCGCGCCTGGGAGAACGTCAGTACGTCGACGCGGGGGTTTTCTCTCGCCGGCTCGACTATCCTTCTCCGGTCGGTGTAACTGCGCTTTTGGCCCGGCTGTGCCCGGGCGAGGAGCGCGGTCGTTGTCCGCTCGCTGGCTGGCGCGGTTATTGGGCTTGTTGCTTGAACTGACCGCCCTCACCTCCCTCCCGTCGTCTCCTCCGGCCCTACGCCTTAAGGGTGCCTCGGAGCGGTAGCGGCGGCCCCCGGGACTCGGCCTGGGACTGCTAAGGGCCCATCCCCGCTCCGGGCTCGGATGGGAGGCGGCGGGAGGAGCGGCCTGGGATGTTCAGTCTGATGGCCAATTGCTGCAGCTGGTTCAAGCGGTGGCGGGAGCCCGTCAGGTAGGCTGGAGCCGTTAGGCCCGGTGCTGTCCTAGGGGAAGGGGACCGCTGCGCCCCGAGGGCCGGGCAGGGCGCCGCCTCTTCTCTGCTTGAAGTGTCTCTCCCAGGCCGCAGGGGATGCTTTCCCTCCCAGTTTGATTTATCCCCGGAGGGAGGGATAGGAGGACGTCGCCTTTTTGTTTAGTTGGAGTTAAATTCTCATACATAATGCCGATTGTTATCATTTAAATGGGTCCTAATTTCTTAAAAAAGTTGTGGATTTCATGTGTATGTGGAATTGGGAACTATCCGTTGTGTAGTCTTCCCCTGAAACTTTTGTAATGGGATTTTTTTTTTTTTTAATTGGGAAACATGGGATATTGTTTTCTTAACATACACACACCCCCTTCCCAACACACACACACTGGGGACTTGGGCTTGAAATCTGGCTCCACTGCTTAATAATTATATGACTTAATCTCTTTGGCCCCACCTTCCTCACATTAAATGACGGTGGTGATATCTATACCATGTTGTGTTAAATGAAAATAACTGATGGAAAGTTTTCTTAACTGTAGTGTAGCTTCAATTTCAAAATGGGATCTAGTTAAGCACTTTAATTGAAAGAGTCCATTTTTTTAACGTTTCATTTTGAAATGCTTAATGTATTAATACTTAGCACCTGCTGCTTGATATTCATTCATTTGTTGAGGAAATACTGTGTGCCAGGCACTCTGCTAGGAAGTAGTCAGTGAAAACGATGCTTTTAAAATTGAGCGGCCCAACTTATGAAGAAACGTTGTTTGTTAGTCTTTATAAATAATGACAATTTTTTATAGTTCTACTTTAGAATCAGGCCAAGGGTCAATTATTGCAAAAGCTTTTTTTTTTTAAGATCATTAACATTTCAAAGAAGTGTTTGCCATAAAGATGAACTATCCTTTATAGAATGAGTCTGAAAGCTACACTTTTAAAGAAGAATATATGTGTACATTTGGAAATTTACTTTAAATGAAACTTTTAAATTCTTCTCCATTAAGTCTTAAATGAATGTAAATCTTTTAATTATAAGTGATATGATCAACTCTTTAGAGTCGAGATGTGTTTGGGTGTGTAGACTCATTTAATCTGTTTTAATCATGTTCTGATGTGATTGTAGAGTCGGCTAAGGCTGGACAGCCATTCATAATAGTTGGCCCCTTATGTTTTTCTCTATGTCTCTCTCTCTTTTTTTTAAACATTTCTTTTTTGGGGGCAGTGTGGGTAATTAGGTTTATTCATTTATTTATTTTTGCTGCACATACAGAGGATTGAACCCAGGACCTCATGCCTTCTAGCCATGCACTCTACCACTGAGCTATACCCTCCCCCTTCAATGTCTGGTTTTTTTAAAAATACATTTTATTTTTGTGAGAGTAGCATGTGTTCTTTTAACTAAAACACTCAAAAAGCTTGCACTCTGAAGGAGTTTTCAACTTAATTCATCATTCTTTGTGCTTGCTTCTCTCAGAAGATATAGTATAATAATCTCTGGGATGATTAAAATAAAAACAAAATTCAGAGAACAGAGAATGTATTGATTTCCAAGTAGAACAGATAGTTGGATTTGATTAATAAAGCAGAATTGAAATTTAACACTATAACTCAGAGTTTATTTTATTCTTTAATAAGTAGTAGCATCAAGATCTGTGCTGTCCAATAGGGTAGTGACTAGCTGCGTGTGGCTAGTTGGGTTTGTGTGCTGTAAGTGTATAATACAAAGTGGATTTTGAAGATTTATTATGCAGAAAGGAAAAAGGTAAATATCAGTCTTTTTTCAGTTTGATTACATGTTGAAATGATAACTTCTGCATATATTGGATTAAATAAAATACAATGCTTAGCTTATTTTCACCTTTTGTTTTCATTTTTTAGAATGCAGTTACTAGAAAATTTAAACTAGAAAACAAACTTATATATGTAGCTTGTAGTATATTTTTATTGGACCTCACTGATACAGATCATGGCCAAATATATAGGAAATGGGTAAAATCTCTCACTGTTGGATAGAGTTAACTGTCAAAGAACTTAAATAGGATTGCACTTATCTTTTAAGTACCCTTATTCAATACCTGGTTCATAATAGTGGCTGAATAAATATTTGCAAAGTACTGTATGTAGTTTGATTACTTCTTAGCAATAATCATCCTAAAGTAAATAACATTAGCAAGTAGTCCATTTACTGGAATAAATGAGAAGAGAGTAAGCTGATTTGAGAAATATATTAAATTTTGTGCATTTATGATGTATTCTGTATTTTTTAAGTCTTAGATGAGATCGGTTGTGTTCAGGGTATGGCCATAGACAGTATTTTTTAAGTCTTAGACTATGCAACCCTTATTAAGAGTCCTCTTCATGTTTACATTTTATGAAGATGTGTTTGCACATGTGAGGACTGTGTGTAAGAGAGATGATCATTATTATACGCTATGTTCTGAGGTTACTTTGCTGACTTTGCTGTTATATGGCAGCCTTTGGATTTACCCACCTGTCCTCACTTAGATGCTCTCCCAATGAACATATTATTCTAGAGACTGGGGTCAGGGTTTGGATGACAGTATTCAAAATGTGTGATGTACAGGAGCCAGAGGTCAAGTGTTAAAGCACCAGTCTAGGTCAGGAGTCAGACCAGGATGCCAGGCAATTCAGGAACGCTGTGTGTGCTATTGTTAGCCACCAGGCAGAACCTAAACATAGGCTAATTCAAATTAACCTTGAAAAGACTAAAAGCTAGACCCACAGGTAAATAAGTGGCTTGCTCCTGTGGAAGCAAGCAGTGCAGTATAGTGGGGTTTTTTAAACTTTTATTTTGAGATTATGATACAATGATCAAAGCTGAGATTAACTTTGGTATAATACTATTAACTAAATTATGGATTTTATTTTGAGTTCACTAGTTTAACACCTAATGCTTTCCTTATTTTTTTTTTCCTGTCCAGGATCTAGTCAAGGATTCCACATTGCTTTGTTTTGTCTTTGTTCTCCCTCAGTCTGTAATAGTTCCTCAGTCTTCCCTTGTCTTTCATAATCTTGAGACTTTGAAGAGTACTTATCAGTTGTTTTGTACAATACCTCTCACACTGTTTGATGTTTTCTTGTGATTTGATAAAGGTGTTACTACAGAATTGGGTAAAGGAATACCACAGAGGTGATCTGTCCTTGGTACATCCTATCAAAGGGTGCATAATTCTGATGTCTTATTACTGATGCTGTTACCTTGATCACTTGGTTATAGTGCGTCTGCCAGATTTCTCAATATTTTAGTGTTTTTGAGTCAAACAGATTTGCGTCTGAATCCTAGGAGTTTTGGCACTTTTCCCGCAGTCAGTTGTGGATAATTTCTGTCTTGCAACATTTTGAGAAAGAAAATTTATGCAAGTACCTCATACTTTGCACATAGTAGTTACTCAGTAAATAATACCTCTGATCTTAGGAGGTAAGTGCTGATTAGTAGATTACCCTCCTCAATTCATTTTGTATTTATCAGTATAGATACCCTTCCCTTCCTCCCTTTCTGTTAATGGAAGAAGAGTTCCTTTTCCTTTCCAAGGCTAATTCTTAACGCCTGTGCTCTTTATTGCATTTCTTCCCATTGCCTAGTGAACTTCAGTCATTCAGCATTCAGCCAGAGATCACAGAGAGAACTTCTGGGATACAAGAATAAACCTCAGCTTTTATCCCAAAATTTACTGTTCAGTTTTATCATCAACAATACAAACTCCCTTTCTTTTTTGTCTTCAGAGCTTCACTTCTGTTCTTTCTTTAGTAAGTAAACATGCTCAAGCCTCTCTTACTAAAAAATAAACCGAATGAAATGTTTCCTATTTCTACTGTAATAAGTTGCTATTAACTTAGTGACTTAAATTTATTTCCCACAGTTCTGAGATGAGAAGTCTAAAATGGGTCAGCAGGGTTACTTGCATACCTTCTGGAGGCTTTACGGGAGAATCTGTTTTTCTTTGCCTTTTCCAGCAAAGAAAGAGGCTGCCTGCATTCCTTCACTTGTGACCCCCTTCTTCCATCTTCAAAGTCTAGAGTATGGTATCTTCTCTCTTCTCTGATCTACTTCCCTCTCATAAGAAAGGACTTTTGTGATTACATCTAGTCTACCTGGATACTCCAAGCTAAGATCCCCATCCAGAATCCTTAGCTTAATCACACCTACAAAGTTCCTTTTGCCATGTAAGCTAATGTATTCACAGGTTCCGGGAATTAGGATGTGGACATCTTTGGGAGGTTGTTTTTCTCTGTCTGCCATCCTAAACAACCCTCTGTCCCTGCAGCCACTACCCTTCCTCCTTCCCTTTACCCCGGACTTAACAACCCACAGTGTATGACTGGTATTTTCTCAACTTCCTCCCCTCTAGTGCATTCCTTAACTTCTTGCTTTTGAAGTCTTCCACTAGACCCTTCAGTTCTTGCTACACCAGGTGCTGCCTGGTTCTTAAATCTAGTGGATTCTTTTCAATCTGTTGGCATCATTCGACACTTAAAATCACTCTCTTCTTGGAATTCTCTGATTTCTTTTCCCTGAATTAAAATTTTGTTTTTATGTTTCTGCCTATTTCCTTTTCTGTTTTTGCCAGTTAGCCTTTCTTCCTCTGACTCTCAGATCTGCCCAGCTCCTGTCTTCAACTCTCTTCTTCCACATACTCTCCCTTTGTGGTCAGTCTCACCATATAGAGGACTTCAGCTCCCACCTCAACATTGACTCTCAAGTCTCTGTTTCCAGCACAGAGACTTCATCCACCACTAGAAGACTTACGTATCTAATTACCACAGGATCCTCAATCCCAACACATCCAAAACTGAACTTACATCTTCTCTCATTTCTCTGCCGAATTGCTTCTCCCTTCCTATTACCGATCAGAAGCCTAGAGTAATCCTGGACACCTCTTTGTGCCTTGTTCTCAAATCAAGTCCTTTGCTTTCGTGTCTTGCACTCTTTCAGGCTTTCCATACCCACTGCTCTGTTTAGATAAGGTTTCTTTTATTTCTCCCCCAGATGTCTTTGACAGACTTTTCACTATCCTTTCTGATTAATTCTCTACACTGTCAGTGGTCTTTTTAATATGCAACTGATTTTAAACCTTGAGTCTTTCTTAATTGCTTCAGGATAACATCCAAGCTTCTTACTTACTGGATTCTTGGATTTGACCTGAGCGTGGCTATAGGTCTCATCATAAGCCATTCTTTCTCTTCCTGTCATTCCATATTTGGGGTACTTAAGTTCTCTAGTCCCTCTATTCCTCCCTGAATGCCCTTCTCTTTTCTGACTGTTCTTAATCATGTTTAAATCTCAGTTGGGAGATTCTCTCCATTGGGAAACTTTCTTTAAATTCCAGCTAGATTCTTTACCTTGCCTTGTGTTTGTTTATTAGCACCCTGTATTAGTCTCTACTTACCCATTAGTTACAATGAAATGTTTATTCAATTTCCCTAGTCTTCCAGGATGTCTTGTGGACAGGAGCTGCTGTTATTTTAAAACATTTAAAAGTAATGTATATTTATTGTTATTTAAAGGTAATGCATATTTATTGTAGAACATTGAAGGCAAAGTTAAGTACAAAGGGGCAAATTTAAATTAAGCTTTTATTTTTTTTTTACTTTAATGCATAATTAACATCTTTTTGCATCACTACGTATTTTTGTTGAACATCTTTTTAATAGCAGCAGAGTATTTTGTTATACAGATTCACCAAAGTGTGTTCAATCATTTCTGTTATTAAATATTTAGAATATTTAAAATTTTTCACTACTATCAACAGTGCTTTGGTGAGCATCCTGATTTGAATGTCTTTGGAAATGGAATTCTAGATCGAATGACATAGAAAAGTTTAAGGTATATGATATATATTGTCAAATTGCTCTGCAGAAAGGCTTCTTGTTTTTTTTTTCAACCAATTTCTACTCCTGCCAGCAGAGTATGAGAGTGGTTTTTTCCTCAAAAATATGAGTCATCATTTTTTCATTTTTTTCCAGGTTATAGTAGGAAATACTATCTGCTTTTAGTTTCTATTTTCTTGATTACTGGTAAGATTAAAAGTTTTTTTCTTGGACATTTGTATTCTTTTCAGAATTTCCTGTGAGTCCCTTTGCTGTTTTTCTATGAAACAGGTCCATTTACTTACTTATTTTTCTAGAAGAGGTTTTAAGTTTTTGTACTAGTAACCCTTTCTGTGTAGTATATGTTGCAGATATTTTTCTTTCATTTGTTATATTTTTAATTTTTTGGTGGTTTTTTAAGCATGCATATTAAAATTTTTTTATTCAAATGTATCACTTTCAGTATAATAGTTAGGAGATTCATCACCACTCCAAGAATATATTCACTTATACTTTTTTTTTTCCCATTGTTTTGTTTTATTTTGGTGGTGGGTAATTAGGTTTATTTACTTACTTTTTTTAGTGGAGATACTGGGGATTGAACCCAGGACCTCATACATGCTAGGCATGCACTGTACCTCTGAGCTATACCCTCCCCCCTTACCTATACTTTTTTCGTAGTACTTTTATGTTTTAATTTTTAACATTTGAATCTCTATTGGAATTTATTTTGTGTATAGGGAGCAGCCTTCATCCTGGACAAAGAACACAAAGTCTATCAAGTGTGATTCTCAGTAAATATCTGGACCCTGTCAGCAGGTCCTCACCCTTACGTGTATTATCATCTATTTACTCTGAACTCAGGTTATTTATACCAGATAGCACCTAGGTGGTAAAATAGTGCACATAAAACATGATAGCGTATGCAAGAGTTTAGAGATGATTTCCAAGATTTCTAGCAAGAATTGGAAGCGGGATTTTGATAATTTTATCTGAGTCTTGAAGAAATTTGTGCTTCCTGTGCTTACAATGAGCATGATTTTAGGAATGAGCCACCTAGAGAGGCAGAAAATTAACATCAATTTAAAGGAAGGAGTTCTGGCAGCAAGAATGACATAATTTAAAATAATAAAAAATGTTTTTACTATTATTTAAACAAAAAGAAAAATATAATAAGTACTCATGTGTCCACTACCCAGGCTTTACAAATATTAACCTTTGGTCATCACATTTCAGCTTTTTTCAGAAGAAATAGATAAATCTGTGAAACTCCTTGCATCCTATTCATCTCCTACCATCCCTGCCCTAAGGTAACCACTAGCTAGAACTAGTTCCTTGCCCATGTGAGTTTTTCCTTGTCGCAATTCAGCCTATCAGAAAGTTTTACTTCAAATTTGTTTGTAAATTGTTATTCACTGTGGCCAAGTTTGAAAGAAGAGACACAGATGTCACAGTAAGCAGTGTGGATTATGTATCAGTGTGGTGTCTGGTAAAACATACTGTGATATTATGAGATGTCATCTCTGCTAGGAATTTTTTCAGTGGGGAAACAGCACCCTAGTCACCATCTTTCGTAGTCTAAGTAAATATAACTGTAAATCCTAGACTATTTATAGAAATTGCTGGTTCTTAATTTCTTAATTAAGCTGTACATACAGATTAGCAAGGATTATCTGATGTGCCATGTGCAGATCTGGGCTATATTAACATTTCTTTTTGTCTCTTGCCAGCTTCTCGTTTATTCCTAGTAAGGATTTCCAAATTTTAGGATAGAAAGGGATCTAGAGACATTCTTATTCTACTCCTTTGTATTTTAGAAATGAACAGACTGACACTAAGAATTTCACTTGATCAAGACTTCAAAGCTAACATATGATCCTAAATTTGGTCCTCTTACTGGTGCTTCACAAATGTAGATAGTGATTTTGATGTAATATTGTCCCAGACTCTGCAATCTTTATTAAAATGTCAGCAAGTAGTGCATTTGTACAATAAAATCACACCATAAATGTTTTTGGTAAATTTTTATTGTATCAATTTTTTTTTGTGATAGGTTTTTTTTTCTTTCACACATATATCATAAAGC
The DNA here is from genome assembly GCF_048773025.1 of Camelus bactrianus. Taxonomy (NCBI): domain Eukaryota; kingdom Metazoa; phylum Chordata; class Mammalia; order Artiodactyla; family Camelidae; genus Camelus; species Camelus bactrianus. The sequence continues at coordinate 36,285,708 of NC_133539.1, forward strand.
AGTGTTTCCAAGTCCCTTTTAATATGATTTGTTACTTTTTTAGATTGTGCCATATAGTTTTAAATATTTTAGGCAATAAATATCAACTTTGTTGTATTAAATTGTGCTTTATAGGTTTTTTAGTGAAGTATTTTAACATGCATAATATTTTTGAAGTTAGCTTTTATGTAATTATGTCATCTGAAGTATTGTCTTCCTTAGTTGACAGATGAAGTTTAGAGTTGTAGATATTCAAAAGATTGTGATGTCATTCAGAAAAGTTTCAGAATTCAAATGTTTTCTAAGTTCAAAACTCCAATATTATGTTTGCTTATATTTATGATGTGTTATTTTTGTATATGCGTTATAGAAAAAGGGTCCCTGAGATAAAATACATGAAACAGGCCTTTGGCTCTCTTAATCCCTACTTTTTTTTTTTTTTTTTTTTTTGTAACTCAGAACTCTTTTAGTTTTAAAATCTTTCTCACTGCTAATCATTACCTTGAATCATAAGCATGTAAATTTTCTCAGAAGACTTTAGCCAATTTGATGTAAGGAAATAGTTAATTTTAATTACATTCTTTAATATTGAACTGCTACTTTGCTGTGAAGATTTATATAAATTATATCCATTATAGTACTTTCTGAACGTAAAGTTACGTGTTTTAATTTTACTTAATATTTACTTAGTAAATGGAGGATCAAAAATACATATATTTATGTTGTTTTCATTTAGTAAAGATGCCTGCTGTATGCTCAGCACATTTGATCCTAAGGCTGTAGAGTTGATTAAGACACGTGCTAGTAGAGCAGACTGTATGAAAAGTTGCACGAGAAAGTTAAGGTTCACTTGCTGAGGTAACAAGCTTGTCAGGAAGGACTGGGGGGCTGTAGGAGAGGAATCTCCAACCTTGTAAGCCTGCTGGGGTGTGGCAGAAGAGGAGGCTGCAGAATTTGGACTTGATTCTGTTTAAGGATTTTAAGCAGAAAAATGCCATTATTAGATTTTCATTAACATCATGGTTAGGTTTTATTAACAGCATCAATTCATGACCTTAGTTAATCTACCTGTTACTAGGTAATCTACCTTCTCTTAGCTCCAGGAATTAGGTTATGATCATGATAGACCTGGGGGGGAAAAATGATTTATTTTGGTGAAAATGAGCCAGACTATCTGGCTGTCTGGGGTGTGTCTCTCTGTGTGTATATATATAAATGTGAGTAAGTTTTAGGATAAATAAGATGGTTCAAGTTGCCCTTTAAATTAATAATTATTATTTTTACAAACCATTGTATTTAAACTTCCTATGGAAACTGCTGTTGACTAACTTCTTATTGGCACTGTGACTTTGGGCAGCTTGTACCTGCTCTTCCTGCAGGGTCAGCATGAAGACATTGGTAGGGTAAAGTAGCTTTGAACTATCAGGACATGCTGTATAAACTCAAAGCATTGGTATTGCAGAGTTTGGGAAAAGCTGAGAGCATTTGTCTCTGAGATAATTTGTGGCAATTACTGAAAAGGTCCTTTTATTTTACAAAACTTGTAACATTTGATATTCATCTCTTAACCCTTCTGGAAACTGTTCCTATCACTGCCATTTCTTTGGTCTCATTTCTTTCTGGCTACAATTTTAAGGGTTTCATCAAAGGTTCTTGGAGTTCCATGTCCCCTGTTCCCCAGCTCTTCTCTTTCCTGTGCTCTCCCTGGGCTCTTTCTCCTATTCTTAGTTTTAACTACCATGTATGTGTCTCATAAACCCAGTCCAGAGCTCTCCTCCAGCTTCAGACTTCAATGTGAGACAAGCATTACTGTCAATATGTGCAAAGCTGAACAGATTAATCCTCCTCCATAATCTGGTCCCTGCCCTACTCTCTGGTCTCATCTTGTAGACTCCCTACTTTGAATTTTATGCAGTAATAAGAATAGCTATAGTTGAGCACTTACTGTGTGCTATAGGCATTGTGCCCCTTACCTGCATGTCTTACTTAATTTTACCACATCCCTGTGGATGGTTATTTTTATTATCCCATTTCACTGATGAAATTCTGAGAAAAAATAGTATGTCCCAGGTCATATATTTTGGAAATGGCGGTTCTGACACTTGAACACAGGTGGCTCTAACACCAGGTTTGTGGCTATATATCAGAGTACCCATGATCCCTGTTATGTTACTTATTGCTAGTATGGGCATACTGTACATTTTACAGTCCTTTCCGTATCAGCCTTTCTAATTTAGCATATAATTTAAGACTCAGGGATAACTGTAATAAGAGTGAAGTGATCACTTTCAGCTTAACTATTTATTAACTGTTTGATGAAGTTGTTCCTTAAGGAGTATGTATTCCTTCTGTGTTCCTTTAGCATCTTGTGTACATGGGTGAGCATTTTAAACTGTCATAGTGTGACAGTGTACTCACATTTGTTTACGTTTTAGTCACTCTCATTAGAGGATGAGCATTCTGGGATGGAAACTATGTCTCAGGCATTTTTGTGTCCATAGTACTTAAAAAAGCCTAACGTATTTTTATCACATTATTGTCTGAACAAATGACTGATTCTTTTTATTGCTAGTGTCAATTGTCTAGACACTATAAACCTAAGAACACTGTATATTATTTTTTTCAATTCAAGGGCTAATGTATTTGATCAATACTCATGAGTAAAAGACATAGACAATCTTTTGTTTCTTTGTTGTTATATAGCATCACAACCAAACTGTTCCCAATCGGTGATGATTTACTGTATTTTAAGCTGTAATGACATGTACATTTTATCATGTGTTAGATTGAACATCTTCATTGTTTAAAGAGAGTTGCATAGAATTTTGAGTGTTAGGTGAATGTTAGCCTTTGAAACCTTTCTATTCTGGAAGTATACATTTAATGCTTTCTTACCAGGTATTGCAGTAATTTATGCTGTAACTTTCATTTGTACTGCTAAAGTTGTGGGGGGTTTTTTGTTGTTGTTAAGGCTTTAATTACCTCAAATTTTTAATTAAAGCCATGTTTTCAAGTGTGTGGCATAATGATCTTAAAAATTAGCTATGTACTTGCAAGGTAGTCAAAATAAAAATAGAAACCCATAGAGACTGATTTTGGGCCAGTCTCAGCATAATTATATTTTCCAAAGTGATTTTCATGTTCGAAGAACTTTTTTTGTTCGAACCTAAAAGGAAAATTTTAAAGGTAAAATCTAGTATCTTTCCTCGGTAGCTAGCTTTAAGAGCAATGTTTCAAAATACGTAATAGTAATTATTTGGAAGGTTTTTTTTTTTTTTTAAACTGAAATCTTGTCAAGAATAGGGGAGAGCATAAGATGCTACCTGTATAATACAGAATGAAGGGCCATTTTCCTTAAAAAGATATATTTGATAGTTCTTACTCCGACTCATAAGGAATCAGAAAAGTTTCCATGATGTTCCGAGGAGCTGCTGACCCAGTCGATGTGTATTTGTAGAATGGTCTTCTGTGACTTCTCACCTAGGCGTGGGTGGCTTCTCTCTCTCCTGTGGCTGCTTGTGCTTTCCCTTCACAGTGGTCATCACACATACTTACATTTCTAATGCTTCTTTTCCTGCTGGGCTCTAAGGTTATGAGGGCTATGGATTGTGGATGTTTGTTTGTTACTGTGTAATACATGCTTAATCAATATTTATAGAATAAATGATACAAACAAGCAGAAAATGGGAATTTATTCCCAAAAAGTAATTGTTTTGGTCATGGCAATGTTTGAAGCACTGTAGATCTTGAAATAAATTATTACTATTATTTTTTTAACTTGGTTTGTTTATTTATTTATTTATTTATTTATTTATTTATTTTAACTTTTTTTGTGGATTTATAATCATCTTACTATGTTATGTCAAATTCCAGTGTACAGCACAATTTTTCAATTATACATGAACATATATATATATTCATTGTCACATTCCTTTCTCTGTGAGCTACCGTAAGATCTTGTATATATTTCCCTGTGCTATACAGTATAATCTTGTTTATCTATTCTACAATTTTGAAATCCCAGTCTATCTCTTCCCACCCCCACCCCCTTGGCAACCACAAGTCTGTATTCTATGTCTATGAGTCTATTTCTGTTCTGTATTTATGCTTTGTTTGTTTGTTTTTGTTTTTGTTTTTTTTTTAGATTCCACATATGAGCGATCTTATATGGTATTTTTCTTTCTCTTTCTGGCTTACTTCACTTAGAATGACATTCTCCAGGAGCATCCGTGTTGCTGCAAATGGCGTCGGTTTTTATGGCTGAGTAGTATTCCATTGTATAAATATACCACATCTCTATCCAGTCATCTGTTGATGGACATTTAGGCTGTTTCCATGTCTTGGCTATTGTAAATAGTGCTGCTATGAACATTGGGGTGCAGGTGTCATCCTGAAGTAGGGTTCCTTCTGTATATAAGCCCAGGAGCGGGATTCCAGGGTCATATGGTAAGTCTATTCCTAGTCTTTTGAGGAATCTCCATACCGTTTTCCCCAGTGGCTGCACCAAACTGCATTCCCACCAGCAGTGTAGGAGGGTTCCCTTTTCTCCACAGCCTCTCCAGCATTTGTCATTTGTGGACTTTTGAATGATGGTCATTCTGACTGGTGTGAGGTGATACCTCATTGTAGTTTTTATTTGCATTTCTCTGATAATTAGTGATATGGAGCATTTTTTCATGTGCCTATTGATCATTTGTATGTCTTCCTTGGAGAATTGCTTGTGTAGGTCTTCTGCCCATTTTGGGATTGGGTTTATTTTCTTAATCTTATTGAGTCATATGAGCTGCTTATATATTCTGGAGATCAAGCCTTTGTCGGTTTCATTTGCAAAAATTTTTTCCCATTCTGTAGGTTGTCTTTTTGTTTTATTTATGGTTTCCTTTGCTGTGCAGAAGCTTGTAAGTTTCATTAGGTCCCATTTGTTTATTCTTGCTTTTATTTCTTCTAGGAGAAAACTTTGAGATGTATGTCAGATAATGTTTTGCCTATATTTTCCTCTAGGAGGTTTATTTGATCCATTTTGAGTTGATTTTTGTGTATGGTGTAAGGGAGTGTTCTAGCTTCTTTGTTTTACATGCTGCTGTCCAGTTTTCCCAGCACCATTTGCTGAAGAGACTGTCTTTATTCCAATGTATATTATTGCCTCTTTTGTCGAAGATTAGTTGATCAGAAGTTTGTGGGTTCATTTCTGGGCTCTCTATTCTGTTCCATTGGTCTATATGTCTGTTTTTGTACCAATACCATGCTGTCTTGATGACTGTAGCTCTATAGTATTGCCTGAAGTCTGGGACAGTTATTCCTCCAGCCTCTTTCTTTCTCTTCAGTAATGCTTTGGCAATTCTAGGTCTTTGATGGTTCCATATAAATTTTATTATGATTTGTTCTAGTTCTGTGAAATATGTCCTGGGTAATTTGATAGGGATTGCATGAAATCTGTAGATTGCCTTGGGCAGTGTGACCATTTTAACAATATTGATTCTTCCAATCCAAGAGCATGGGATATCTTTCCATTTTTTAAATTCTTCTTTAATTTCCTTCATCAGTGATTTATAGTTTTCTGTGTATAATTCTTTCACCTCCTTGGTTAGATTTATTCCCAGATATTTTATTACTTTGGGTGCTATTTTAAAGGGGATTGTTTCTTTACTTTCTTTTTCTGTTGATTCATCGTTAGTGTAAAGAAATGCAACTGATTTTTGAACGTTGAAATAAATTATTAAAGAGCAATTGTTATTGTCTAATTTATTATATATCTAGTAACTTGAATTATCCAAAATATTGTTTCAGTGCTATATTATCCATCTTCATTTCATAGTCATTTATTATATTTAGTTTAGGAAATTATTTTGTACTTGAATCTTGTTCTTTGATATTTGGTAGTTATGAATTCTTCAAATAAAATAATAAAGTTATACTCTACATATCTCGTGGCTTCTTTAAGAAGTAAGCTCATATTTTTCAAAGTTGATAATGCAGGTAAAATTTTCAGATGGATAGAGATACCTAGACCTCACATACTACCTCAGCTCTGTAAATTAATCGTCTGCTGTGTGTCTCTTTGGCATTTCTCTGGACCCCACCAGTGGCTGACTGGGAATGGGTGTGGGGATGCTGCTAATCGTGACTTACCACTGACTCAAGGGTAGACATACTTCCATTTATTCTTCATGGTGGATTGGGATGGTTGAAACATTTAGAAAAGGCCAAGACTCCTAGATAACCAAGGTAATTAACATGAAGAGTAAATTAACTTCACTCACTAAGTCAAGGTCCTTACCGTGACCTACAAGGCCCTATGTGATCTGGCCTCTGATGTGTTTCTGACCTTCCATCCTTCCCTGCCCTTTCTCATTGGGTCTTGCCGCACCAGCTTCCTTGCTGATACTGGAACATCCCTGCATGCCCCCATCTTAGTGCCTTTGTTCCAGCTGTACTCTTTTGCCCCAGATATTTGCATGACTGACTCCCTCCTGCAAGGCCTTGCTCAGACTTTACCTCCTCAGTGAGGCCTGTCCTGATCACCCTATGTAAAACTGCAATCCACCTCCCATCCCCGCTCTTGCTCTGCCTTACCCTGCTCTGCTGTTTTTCTGTAATATTTAATCACCTTCTCACATTCGATATAACCTATAATTTGCTGATTTCTTATATTTATTATTATTGTTCATCTCCTGCCACTAAGCTGTAAATATAATAAGGAAAGAGTTTCTTTATTAGTTTTTGTTTTTCATTGTTGTGGTTCTTTTAATAAACAGGTATATCTCAAGTACCCTAGAACCCTGGTATAGGTGTAGAGAAGGTGGTCATAAACTATTTGTTTAATAAACAAGTCCAGATCCAAGAGAGCCAGGCTTAGACAGATGAAAGAACACCCTTTCTTGCCATCTAAGTTCTGTTTTTTACCTCTTCTTGGGTTGATTGTCAGTGAAGAATGACTACTTGGTGGAAACCCTGACTCTACCTTGTACAAATGTGGCCCTGTTATGCTGTGGCTTTCCCTCTGTATTCCCAGATCCATGGTGTTAATGGATGGTTTCACCACTTATGTTGTGCAGTAGTTCAGCCTGGAACAGAAATGAGCTTTAGTGGTAAACTGAATCGCCAAGATAATAGGACCGGTGTAGTAGATTTGTACCTTTATAACCTGTCCCGGGTTTGAGAAATCCCTACGAGTTAGATGAATTAAGTTCTGGTTCTGACTGTAACCAACTCATTGTCTTATATTGTAGGGCTCTGGGCTTATATTTCTTCAGTTATAAAATTGAACTAGACTGTATTTTTTTTCTTACTGTGAAGTTTAGCTATATCATCAGAAACATTTTAAGCTTTATAATTTAGGAACCCTCTTTCAAAATATGTTAGCATTTAGGTTAATAATCATGTTACTGTACTATACATAAGATTTATACTTGGTAAGATGCTGCATATCTAAAAACAGTTGAGTATACTAGTAGTGTCTAGAACCTAACAATCATTCTTTTCTTATGTAATTTCACAAGAAAAAGCAAATTTGTGATAATCCGTAGAATTTAATCAACTAAAAAATTAATTGAGTCTTTTTTGTTGTTGGTTTTTTGGGGGGAGGGAGGTAATTAGGTTTATTTATTTATTTGTTTACTTTTTATTTTTTTTAATGGAGGTCCTGGGGATTAAACCCAGGACCTCCTGCATGCTAGACACACACTCTGCCACTGAGCTATACCCCCTGCCCCCCACCCAGGTTGTGTCTTTAGACTTGATAAATAACTCATGTGCTAGAATCGTGTCCCTCTCTTTCTCTCTTCCTTCTCTCCATTATTTCTTCTCTATCCTTTGGGTTATCTATCCTTTTGATTATCTATTGTAGATCTATTGTATCTAAAAAAAAGTTTCCCTTTTTTTGCTTAGAGAACAAAAGGATGACACTTTACAGGTATTTTTTATAAATTCTGCTTTTTGAATATATATTTTATTCATCATTATACCCCCTAGAATCCAGCATATTGTTTAATATGTAGTAGATTCTCCTTAAGTGTTGCTTGGATGAATTAATTTGCTTTTATTTTTCCCCCAATATTTAATTGACTCAGAAAGTGATTTTTAAATTTTTATTATTTTAAGAAAGGTGACTCTTGTGATGGTGGGACTTGATAATGCTGGTAAAACGGCAACAGCAAAGGGAATCCAAGGAGGTAAGCTGAAAAAATTTATTATTAAATTATTCCTATTTATTTATTTATATTGCTTTATTATGTCTTCATTGGCTACAGAGAGTGTGCACTCTGTTACTTTATAGTCTTAGTATAGTTATGGGTAATGTGGTGAATAAACTCTGGCTTAAGAGTACCAGCCTGTTTTGTTTCAGATTTGAATGAATGCAGAGATGCAGAGGCTCCTTGAGGTGTTTGATTAGCTAAGAGGGATCACATCTGTCTTCTAACCAACAGGAAGGAAAAGTGAAAAAAAAGGACATGTACCTGCCTTTAAAGATTTACCTTTTACTTATGTTCTCTTGGCCAGAATTTAGTCACAAGGCTACACCTAAATGAAAGGGAGGTAGGACAGTAGTTAGCCAGCACAGCTCTCTTTGCATCTCTTGAATTTTTTTTCAACATGATACGTAATTTTTACAGTTATGTTAAAGATACATTAAAGGGTTTTATGTTATTTATATTACATCTCTTTGGATGTATTTATTTAGTCTTAAATCTTATTAGTGTTTTAAAAAATATTTAATTCCTTTTATTTAAAGTTCCATCAGTCTGTGTGTACTGTTTAATGCTTTGTAATTTCAATATAGAAGTTACTATGGTAGTGAATTTGTTGTGTACCCAGAAGACGTAGCATGAGCCAGACATCTGAAGGGTATGAATTGGAGGAAAACCTAACATTTATTTGTTCCTGAAAATGGATGTTGCAACAAGATAACATGCATACCAAATAGTCAGGAAGTATTTATTTATGAAAGTATTTATTTATGAAAGAAAATTAACACCTTGTAAAACTTGGCTGTTGGAGTAAAATGTTTTGTCATTCCAAATTCTGCTATGTAAGATCAGACACAAACTATATATTACTATCTGTGGATTCTTCTAAAGCCTTTTTGGTACCCCTAATGCTGTCACTTAGCTTATATGCTCATAGAACACTCACTGTCACCATCTAAATCTGGGGTTTGCAAACTTCTTCTGTAAATAGCCAGATAGTCAATATTTTAGACTTTGAGGGACATATGGTCGGTCTCCTTTCCAGCTGCACAACTCTGACATAGTGCTGTGAAAGCAGCCATAGACAATATGTAAACAAATGAGCATGGCCATGTTCCAGTGAAACTCTATTTATAGATACTAAAATTTGATGTGTTATGAACTATTATTATTTTGATTTTTTCCAGTAATTATTTTAAAACGTAAAACACCTTCTTAGTTTGAGGGCTGTGTAAAAAACAGGTGGCTTGCCAGTTGGCCTGCAGGCCTTGATCCCTCATCTAAGTGGTCTTCTCTTTCATTCCTTCAGGGTCTCATGTTCAAGGGAGCAGGATCTAGGAATCTGCTAATCAGATCATCTACTTATTTGCATGTACTTAGAACATCAGGCTTTTCTCTTCCGAATTCCATCTCCATATATCCATCAGTTTTCTTTTTCCAAGTCTAGAAAATGTTCAAGGTATCACGTCATGAACAAAAGTCAAAGCTGCCTTCAACTCTGAACTCCCCTCTGGTTCTGTTTTTGTTCTTCATTTAGTATTTACTCTTCAGCCTATTCCAGTGACTGATTTCTTACCTTTTTTTCTTTTTTAAAAATTCTAGTTATATAAAACTACGTGACGTTTTCCAAACTGAACGTTTTGATATCTTTGTATTTTTTTTGTGCTGTTCCCACTTGTCTCATTAGAAAGAATGTCAATTTATCCTTAAAGACAGAATATATACTTGTCTCTAAAGACATTTTGGTCATACAGTCTCCTTTATGACGTCTCTTCTGGTCTCCTGCTGCCTCACCCCTTGCCACCACCATCAGTACAATTGACTATGTCTTCTGTTTTGGTCTACTCTTATCTATATCTACTTATATCTTAATTGTCCTTCTGTTTTTGTATCTCTCTACCTTTCTAGACTGTAAATTCCCCAAGGGCAGTTTTGCTCATTTTGGTGTCCCAGTTCAGGCCATGCCTTAGGTGTTGTAGGCAGTCTTCTTCAAACGTTTCTCCCATGTCTTCTATTCTTTAGCTTATTTCTGATTCTTCCCTGTTTTTTTTTTTAATTAAAAAAAATATTGTATATGTGCTCCTTTCTTTTGATATAATCTTCCTCTGTAACTGTATTGCCATCCTCTAAATCGAACCCTGGATTTAGTGTTTCATCCCTAATGTTATTATAGTTTCCTAATCTAAGAGTACTTTCCCTGTCTAGAGCCTCACTTCCTTTAGTCAACTTCTCTTCTTCATGGCTGTCAGAGTGATTGCATTAGTTGGATATAGGTTCAGTTGTACTAATAGATACCTAAAATAACAGTAGCTTAATAAAGGAGAAGTTTATTTCTCTCTCATATATCAGTACAGGTAAAAGTATTATAGGGCTGATGTAGCAGCTCCATGATCAGGGACTCAAGTTCCTTTTCCTATTTGCTTTGCTATTCCTAGTGTTCTCCCTTGCCTACCTGGTCCAAGGTGGCTCACTACTACAAGTGCATTTCAGCTGGAAGGAAGAAGTAAAGGACAAAGCGAGGCTGTCCTTTTTTTAGAGTGGGTGAACCAGAAGCTACCACATCTCTTCAGTTCACATGCCATTGGCTAGAACCAATGGTTTTCCAGACCTGGCTCCTCCTTGCTCTTATCAGCTTATATCAGTTAGTGAGAGTCAGTTAGGCCCCTCTCCTCCCAACTCTGTGCCTCACATTGGTAGTTTGAAATTGGCCATAGTGGGAGTATTTATACCATCAAAATTGGCGGACATTACATATCAGAGTTCCACAGCTCCCAAAGCCAGTTAAACACTTGGCAGTGTACCACTAGCACACTACCTAGAATCTGCTCTCATGGTCACCTTTAGCTGCCTTTGAGACTCGGAATTGCAGTCTTTATCCTGAACGGCCATGTGCTCAGCTAAAAAATCCAGGATTCTCTGACTATCCAATGTTATTTTCTGATAGTTCTAAGAAACTGTTATTATGGGTGGGAAAATTCTCTGTGTAAATTGGTCCCTAGGATTGTTGATATTAACACATTTTTATTATATTGTAGTTATTTGTTTATGTACATATTTCCCCTTTTCCCCTCTATGTAAGAGCTCTATAAGACTAGAAAGTAGATCTTATTAATCTTCGTATATCTAGAACTTGCATAGTACTTAGCATATAACGTATACTCAATAAATAATTATTGATTATGTATTTTCACTTTACCTTGGATTTTCTAGGGATTGTCTTAACACATGCTTTACTGAAATCCTCTTACGTCTTTGTACTGGCTCTGGTATGATGCCTAATTTATAATATGTGCTCGATAAATGGTGACATGCATGGGATGCATAGATAGCTATTAGGAAGATATATGCTACTGTGAAGACCAGCAAGCAGATAGAATATTATGATAGAGGGTGTAGGTGATACTGAAAGGAAGGAATCATTAGAGAAGGATTTATAGAAAAGGTTGTAACCTGAACATTTAGTCTTGGGTTTTGAAACAAAGAATCATGAGTAGGAACCAGAGGAAAGAACAGAGAATTTGGGGAAGGTATTCCATATATCAGAAGAAACAGGTTTTTAAAGTCATTAATACCTGTTTTTGAGTCCTGGCTCCATCTACCATGTAACCTTGAAAAAATTACTTAATCTGAATTGATTTCCAGGGAATATTGCCACCATTTTATCTGTGCTTACATTGCTTCCCTGCCTGGAATGTTCTCCCTTCTTGGTTATAATTTTTTCTCTTTTAAAATTTAAAATCTCGCTTCCTCTCTGAATCGTTTCTAGGACCGCAACTCAATCCTCCCTCCTCTTTACTCTTTTTCTCCTGAATGCCCTACATTTGGGCTGCTGTAACAAAATACTGTAGACTTGGTGGCTTACACAACAGTAGTTTCTCATAGTTCTGGAGGGTGGAAGTCTGAGATCAGGGTGCCAGTACGGTCTGGTGCTTAGTGAGGGTTCTCTTCCTGGTTTACAGACAGCCCTCTTTCTCACTTGTGTCCTCAGGCGGGGGAAAGAGAGTGGGAACAAGCTCTCTGGTGTCCCTTCTTATAAGAGCACTGATTACATTATGGGGGCTCCACCCATGCGACCTCACCTAAACCTAATAACCTCAAGGTCCCACCTTCAAATACCATCACACTAGGGATTAGGGTTTTAACATAAGAGTTTTGGTGGGGACATAACCTGCAGTCCGTAACACCTTCACACTGTCCTCTCCAGACTTGTTCATAGAACATACAGGTTCTTGTGCCATGCCCATTAGTATTCTGTTTCTCTGTATTGCACTGTATTTCACTTGAGGTCAGCAACCCTATTTTATTCATCTTTACATTCTAATGCGTAAGAAATGCCTGGTTCTGAGTAGGTGTTCTGTATGTGTTAGTTCTTTTGTTCCTACCTCATGATAATTGATTTATTTTTGCTGATAATTTCCCAGGGGTATCTCTCAACTCATACTCAAAAATAGCTGCCTGTTTTAAAGGTGGAAACCAGTTCTCGCCTGGATCCACATTTTTAAATATCTAGTATATTTCTGTTTTTGAAATATATGGCTGCTTATATTGCTTCTAAACTTGCCTTTTTGTCTTTCTAGGTAAGGAAGGCATAAAACAAATGTGACTTGTGTGTACCTCTGTTAACTTTTTAGGGAGCTATGTAAATTGCCCTAAGGTGCTTGCTGAAAGGGAGTGGTGCATTGCAAATCTGTTTCTCATTGTACCTAAGCCTAGCAGCAAATGCCTTTCATATTTATCTATGTAATAGCAAATGTTTTGCTGAATGTGGAAATAAGACCCTCTAAACTAGTGTCATTCAATAAAGCTATTTGCAGTGATGGACATGTTCTGTATTGGCTCTGTCCAGTAGGGTGGGCCACTTGCCACATGTGGCTTTTCTGTACTTGAAATGCAGCTAGTACAGCTGAGGAACTGAATTTTTTATTTTAAGTTTAATTGATAAAAAATTTAAAAGCCTCATGTAGTCACTGTATTGACCATGCAGCTGTAAACAAAATTCAATACAATGATATTGTGGATGCCAGCGATGAAGAGAGAATGGAAGAGGCAGACATGAAGTTTGAACTCTTCTCTGTAACCATTAGGTCACCAGGTTCTATTAATATTTCATGAGTTCTCTCTTGCCACTCTTCTATTCTGTTTTCATTCTTCTCCAAAAAGTAGCTGTCACTCTCTCATTTTCAGTCCATTCTAGAGACTTTTGCAATGAACCTTAATAAAGAACTACTTTAGTCACCTTGATTATATTATTGATCTGCCGAAATTCCTTCTGTAGCTCCCAATTGTCTATCTTCAGAACCTTCTTAGGTCTGCATTCAGTCTTAAGGGCTTGCTCCAAGTAAAGTACAGTGTTCAGTTTGTTTGTACTTCTTGCCTTTGCCATTTGTGTTACTTAGATCACTCTTCTGGCTGTCTAAATCCTACCTCACTTTAAGGCCCAGGGCCCAGCCCCTGGTTCAAGTCTTGAACGTGATCTTTTTAATCTCTAATGGTCATCACCACCCTTTGGCAGTTACAGTCGTATACATCCTGTACTTTCTTCTTTGTGCTGTCGTATGCAGAAGTCCAAGAATATTTAACTATAAATTTATGAGATTATCCAAAACATGTTCCTGTAGAAAAATAATAATTTTTCTCTTATTTAATTAACTAATAATTTTTCTATTCAATATAATGATATAATAATAATAATTATACAATCTACTCTTTATATTTGTAAGCTGTCCTCAGAAGTCTTTTTATTCCAATTATAACTCCACGGTGGTTGTAATGGTCCCTGGGAATGGCTGTGGTGTAAGGGTTGAAATTTTTGTAGTTCGTAACTTGGAGAGTCAGTAGCCTTAAAGGCAAGAGTTCATTTGTTTATTCATTCTACAGATAATTATTAAGTAGCTGTTATATGATAGGCATTATTCTAGGAGCTGGGATTATAGCAATAAAAACAAACAAGAAAAAGAAAAAAACAGACAAATTCCTATCTGAGAGGAGTATAAATTCTAGTTGAATATTTTTATTTTATAGTATCTGCTCTTCCCCCAAACCAATGTGCTTAGATGTAATGCTTATTGTATAAGCAAATAATAAACACTTTATTTAGTACTAAAGTATGATAAATAACACTTATGTCATTTAAGCTCTGAAGTTAAATTATCAATTTAATATCTAAAGATTTTTTCTTTTCTACCATTTGAAACAGAGTATCCTGAAGATGTAGCTCCTACTGTTGGATTTTCCAAAATTGATCTTAGACAAGGAAAGTTTGAAGTCACCATCTTTGACCTGGGAGGTGGAAAAAGAATTCGGGGAATCTGGAAGAATTACTATGCCGAGTCCTATGGGGTAATATTTGTTGTGGATTCCAGTGATGAAGAGAGAATGGAAGAGACAAAAGAGACAATGTCAGAAGTGCTAAGACATCCTAGGATATCGGGAAAGCCTATATTGGTGTAAGTAATGTTGGTTGTCATTGTAAACATAAAGGCAGCAGCATTAGTCAATAAAGAAATTTACTTAAGTTGCAAAATACTGAATAAGCTAAAAGTGTCATGCCCTAGTTTAATAAATGTATGTAATTAACTGGGAGTTGTTAATATACCAAGACCTTATTATGATGCTATCCATAGGGATTAAGGGTGAGGCTTTATTATGAAGAAGCCTTATAATTAGATCTTCTGGGTTTTCAAATATAAATTCGTTGTTTTATTTGATAATTTACTTTTTATCAAATTTTGCATTTTTGAAATGGTCTATTAACAAGGTTCTACAAGGTTTTTCAATTTATTTTCCTCTTTTAATAACTTACTTGTTACATCTTTGTTCTTTTTTTCTTGTAGAGTATTCTTGTTTGAAAGTTATTCAGATGGTTTATTCTTCTAATGCCACATTGATTTCCCAGTTTTTACTTATGTATTTCCAATCTGAAGATGTGATCCATGTCGTTGTCAGCTTATTCATATGCTTAGCATCATTTTGTCTAGCCACCTAAACATTTTTAAAAAAAGCTAAGTGATAAAGGACTTTTGCACTACCTGCTTGCATAGCATTTCTGCATAGTAAACAGCAGATGGTGCTATAACTTTGAGACGTAGTAAAGTGAAATAGTTAAAATTACTCTTAAAATTGGAGTAAGTGGAATGAGTGCTCTTGCCTTCTTGTCCCTTTTCCCTCATTCTTGTGATTCATTACTAATGATTTAAAAAAAACCCCAAACCGTCACGTGGTTACATGAAAACTTGTAAGCAGAATTTCTCAGTGGTCCTCAGTAATAAATGAACATTTAAAAATGAAGCAGTTTGGAAGCACTGATTACAAAAAGTAAAACTTTATTGCATCATTTATTGTTAAGCTTATACTGTTTCATTTTTATACATTTAATCAGGGAAGTTATATATATATAACATATATACATATAATATATATATATAAATAAAACTAACTTTCACCTTAAAGAATCTGAAAGAAACTTTAAGAGACATGTACACAAAGAGTAAACTTTGTTGAATCCCATAGGCTAAATTAGTCTCTACAAATATTTAAGCAGAGAACCAGTGACTTCTAAAGTAAAAGGTATTAATGACTGATGTTCATTTGTAAAATAACTGTGCTTTTTTTTTAACCCAGTAGTCATTTATTTAATTTATTCTTTATTCATGCATGCATGTATTCATTCACACATGTGCTAATTCAGGAAATATTTATTGAGCGTCCACTCTGAGCCAGGCATTGTTCTGCTGATAGGGATCCATTCAAGAACATAAACAATAAAACTTCATGTATGACCTCAGGAGCTCTAGGGAGTGAGACACACAATAAATGTAATAAATAAATTATGTTGTACCTTAGGTGATAATAAGTACATTGAAAACAAAGCAGTTAAAAGAAGATCAGGAATCCCATGGTAGTGATGGCAACAGGGGCATGTTACTCTTAGAATTAGGCTAATCACTGTAGGTCTTATTGAGAAGATGATGCTGGAGGTGAGAGTCAGTCGTGTAGATTATGTGGAAAAGCCCCGAGGCAGAGGCATACAATTCATAAGTGTCTACAGTGTTTACTGAATAATTAAGTAACTGTCAGCAAGATACCTGCTTTCAGTTCTGTCACCTCTTTGTTTACTGAACTTCCAGAATAGAGAAAAAAAAGCTCACAATTAGGGTGATTGCTCACCATTATAATTTCATAGTCAGTGAGATCTCACAAAGACATGAGAATTAATTATGGATCATATAATGTTTATGAAATATAGAATGGTGTGTCATTTGACCAGTTTTTCTCAAGGGAGTTTTATAACTGTAGAATTTTTATCAATAAAGGTAAACTCCTTTTTAAGATGAATGTGCTTCAAAAATATATAAAATTTACCAAAAAGTCCATATTCTTAGTAATTTAGAAGACATAGGAAAGAGAGGTTAAAAATGATTGACTTATCTTGCAGAGCCAACTACTGGTGACATTTTGATGAATTTTCTGTGCTTATTTTTATAAAACATGTAACGTATGCAGTGTTCATATAATATATAAAATTTTATATCCCACCCCTTTTTCTGCTTATAACTCCCTCTTAAATATCTGCTCAAGCCCCATATTTGGAAGTTCTCCTGTTTACCTTTTTCTCTGTGACCTACAGTTAGTCTTATTGATGTTACTGTCTCAATATCATTTGAGTCCCTTTACTCCTGTTCTCCCTGTGATGTTACCTCCTTTTGTCCTTCCTTCACTTCTCCCCTAACCAGCCTCCCTGCTGTTAGCTAGCAGTCTTGCCTATTCTTTAAGTTCTCTTCTGCATTGCTAACGAGAGCCCTTTTCTTTACTTGATATTTTTCAAATTATAAAATTGGTACATGCTTTAACAAGTGAACAATGCGGGAGTATATAAAGAATATGAGAGCTCTTTTTAAAATACAAATTTGATCATTTTACTTTTCCTCTGCTCAGAGTCTTTCAGGTTGCCTTCATAGCTCCACAAAGATAGGAAATGGTGGTTTAATGGATATAACCCTAGCACAGAATAGGTATAACACTGAAAAGTCCATTGGATAGTAAGTGGGAAGGGCCTCCCTCCAGTAGAACCTGACCAAGCTCCGTGCTAGGGCTGGTGGATGTGGAGAAGTAGGGGGTGGGCACCTGAAGTAGGGGGCAGGCTGCAGTGCTCCCTGCTGCACAGAGCTGCTTCCTTCCTGCCCACGGATATCTGGACTGCTCGTCTGCAAAATTCAATTATAGTATCTAATTTCTTCTGCTCACCCCTTGCCTGAGCCTAAGCTAGTTGATTTAGGACCACAAAGCCTCAAAGAACTCTCTTCAACACCTAATTTTCTCTTCCCACCCTCTAATAATGAGCAAACAGAAGAGCAGACCTCTGAGAAGATTCAGTCATTCAATAGAAGGAGATAAACCTGAAGAAATTACTATCTTGTCTTTGGAAGAGCAGGATCCATTCATGCTATGGGAAGCAAGTAGAGAACCACAGTAGCAGGTCCTGAACACTATCTAGCTCTGCCTGACTTGATTCTGCACACCAGTCTGACAGCATGTGTCATTGCAGATGAAGCTTCAGCCAAATTTCACTTTATGTCACAGCTCTGAAGATTCTCTTGAAAGGTCAGAATCATAGAACATCACTAGGCTTCTCTGTTTTGTTAGCTTGGAAGTTCTGTTTTTCAATTCTGTAGTATTTACTACCTAATCAACACGATATTTTTACTATGAATCTTTCTATGCTTGTCTTGCTTTGAAAGCAGTATGTTCAAATATAAATGCTACTAGAAAATTACTGCCTTACAAATCCATCTGGATATAATTATGCTAATGAATATTAAATAGAACTTAATATTCTCAGTTTTCAAGATAAATAATTTAAGAGCAATTATAAACAAGTATCATCAAGGCACTACATAAAAGAATATAGCACAGCTTTAGAAGGGACGGAAGAAGTATGTCTGTCATCACCTGATTATTATAATGGTTTAAAATTCATCTTTTTTAATAATGTTCCTTAAACATTTAAGGCTGACATATGGGAAACATCTTTTTCCACATTAATGTGTGATAATTGACACAGTAGAAAACTCTCCAATGTCTTTATATTTTATAAATTAAAAATTACTTTATAGTGTTAGGAGATGTATATATATGTATATGTGTATTTCTTTCAAAATTACAAATTCACTTACCTTTAATGCAGCAAATCCAGCAGTGTGCTTTCACACATTCAAAGTGACACATGTACATGGTTAGTCATCATAGTACCGTCTATAAAAACAAAAGACTAGAGAAAATTTAAGTGTAAAACAAAAAGGACCAGTTAAATAAACTAGGGTACATGTACACCATAGAATATACCACATAGTGGTAAAGAACTAAGTCAAAAAATTACATATATATACATATACACACACATATATATACACACATGTTTTCATATTCCTGTTTTTCCTTAATCCCACTGTGCTTTCAGTAAATAGTTTTGCCTCATAGTTCTCTAAGGAAATAAAAACTGTCACATAAGAATTCTCTCTCGTTTTCCCACCACCAAATTTGTTCAGTTGTCTGCTTTTATTCCTAACCTTGCCTTCCCTCCTCTACTATGGGAGAAGTGTTTCTGCTTCTATCCAAGGTCAGCTTCTCCATTTTCAGTCCAGTCCTACCCCTTTCTACTATTGTATATTGTCCCTTCCCCTTCTTACATGAAGAGTTTTCCTGGACCATTCTTGTCATCAGAACGTGCCCTTGTATTTCTCTAAGTATTGTGGAATCCTACATCCTTCTCCACCTGTTGACTCGTTTTTACAGTATTCTGTTCAAAATTCTGGACAGCACTGTCTGTAGCAGACGCTGTGCTTACTTATGTCACAGTCTTTCCTCAGCATACGCTATTTGTGCTTTCGTCCCTACAATTCCTAGACACTGCTCTTGCTGGAGTCAATAACGTATCTCCATGTTGCCAAATCATTGTCACTGCTGTTCTTATTTTACCTAAACTTGGCTATTTCCTCCACTTTATTTTCCTTTAAGCACTCTTACATATGCATCACATGCATTACGGTGTACTTTCTTGGTTTTCCTCCTACTTCATTGATGGTTCCTTCTCAGTCTCCTTTATTAACTCCTCTTCTGCTTTAAGCCTCAATTTTTAAATACCCTAGGCTGTTTTTTGGTCTTCCAGTTTTTTACATCTCTATACTTTTCAGGTTATCTTCATCCTAAAGTCACATGACCTTAAATACTGTTTATTTACTCAGATGACCCGAATCTGCACTTCTAGCTTTGACATTTCCCAGGAGTTCCTACTGATATAGATAATATCTTGAAATCCTCCACTTGGACATTTTATAGTCATCTCAGATTCTCTTGACCAAAATAGAATTTCTTGATTTCCTTCTTACCCCCAATTTTGAAACCTTCATCTCTGTCTTTTCCCAACTCTGTGAATAGTATCATAATCCAGTCAATGTCCTATAGTTTCTACCTCTAAAATCTTTCACATTTTAGTCTAATTTTTTTTCTATAGTCACTACATGGTGTATAGTAGTTTAGTTATAGGATCAGATTGCCTAGGTTCACATCCCAGTTCTCTGTATAGTTTCTGTGGCCTGAGTCAGTTACTTAACCTTGCTGTACTTCAGTGTTCTTGTTGGTAAAATTGTGAAATTATTAGAACAATGCTGGGACATAGCAAGTATGTATTTTATTAGTCTTGAGTATTAATACTGCTGCTACCACCATCACCATCTCCACTCCCATCCTAGCCCACGCCTCCATCATCTCTTACTGGGGCCATTGCATTAGTCTTCTAATTGTTTTTCTATACCTATATGCTTGTCCTCTACTCACCTGCCCCAAATCCATTCTAACCCATTTTCCATACAGTAGACAGGATGGTTTTTCTCAAGTATAAATTACATAATATTATTCCTAGGTCAAAAATAGTCTGAGGGCTTTGCAATGGTTATACTTGCTGTTAACTTCAGACTTACAAAGCCTTAAATCTAGCGCCTGCTGGCCTTTCTTAATCTCACCTCTTCCCACTGTGATACAGCTGTGCTGCTCATTCTTCCTTGAACGGAGTCAGTTATACCCTCCTCAGGGTCTTTTGTACTGTTTGTTTCATATGCCTGGAATGTGCGTCCTCATCATTCAGGTCTTCACTTAATACTAGCTTTCAAAGAGACCTAGAAGCCACTCAGACAATCTGTCTTACCACCCTTATTTTAAATCTCTGTCAAGAACTTAACATTGTCTAATACTGCTATTTGTTGTTACTTGTTTTCTCCACTAGAGTGTTAGTTCCAAAACTCTCTCCCCATGTAAGTTCAAGTGGTATCCCTAGCCCACAGTATAGTGCCTGGCTTCACAATAAAGTGGTGGAGAAACTTTTGAGAATACAGTTGCCTTTATTTTTTACTTTATTTGCCAACCTTCTTGATCTGTAGTACAGTGTGCTTATATGGACCCAAGTTCAGGAAAACAGTGCGTTCACTTAGCTTTTCAGGTCTTAAACTAGATTCAGCTCCCCATTACCAACTAGCCTCTTCTTTAAGTACATAGTTGCGTTTTCCCAGGGTTTGCTTTACCTATCTGAACATAAAAGATTTGATATAGCTTCTAGTTTGATTTTGCTTTAATATAGCACCCTTTGATGCCTTGTTTTATACAATTCTTAACTACCAAAATACTCTTAAGTGAGCCAAAAGGATGGTTTAAGTAGTTGTCATTTAGTGACATTCATCTTGTTAATGCTTTGGAAGTTACAAAAATATGTAATAGAGCTTGATACCTGTCTAGAAACTAAAGATCATTCATCTCATTTTCAATAGTTAACCCATGAATTTAAGCTAATACAGTATTTTTAGTGTAATCAATGAAGACTTGTTTTATGTTACTAGCTTAGAAGTTTCTGTAATTAGAGTGGGAAAGGGCAAAAGGGAAAATTATAATTGACAGTGATGAAAGTATGTGAATGGCTCTATGAAATGAAGAAAAACGATACAAGACACTAAAATATGGCACATCTTTTACTCTAAAATTGGAAAAATTTCTAAATAGCTTCTTTATTTTAAGCCACAGCATGGACAACACCAACAACACAATACCCTGCAAGGATTTCTTTTTTTGTATTTTACAGCTAGTCCAAATTTTTCTTTGGTAGTATTAACATATTCTTTCGTGCCGTTCACTATCATTTCAATATTGTTGATGCTTTCTCCCTGTTCCTCTACTAGAAGAGATATCTGAATGAAAAGGTCTCTTAAATCCTTTATTTGGTTCTCCAAATTAACAAGTTCTTTGTGTCTCTGTTCTATTTCTGAGAGTTGTGCTTTAGTGATACTGATTTCTGTAAGTAAACTTTCATTAAAAACTTCCCATTTTCCTTGATGGAGCATATCATTTACTTCTCCTTCAGGCACTTCTTTCCCAGCAACTTCCAGCTGACGGAAAATAAATGTCCTGCACTTCTCTTGCTTTGCTGCTATTGTGTCGTTGTATATGAACATGATTTGCTGAAAATGGCGGAACATTGCAGCATGCTGAGATTTAAGTATCCTTGTGACCACTGAGGATGGACCATTTTCATCCTCTGACTTTTTAACTTCTTTTACTAAATTATCCAAACCTCTATTAATGTGTTCTGCTTGGATTTTTATCTCTTTTGTAATGCTAGACTCTCTCTTAAGTAGACTAAACCTTCTCATTGAAGCCAACAGACTTTTCTGTTGCTGCCCAAAGTTTTGAATATCATTTGTCAAATTGTTAATACTCTCCTGTAGTTTTTGGATCTCATGTAGGTGTCTCTCAGTTACAGGCTCTCTTTCATAAATAACAGCTTGCTGCAGAAACATCCCCTGTTCCTCTGCTTCTGTAGTTGACACATCCTTGTCTCTAGAGAGCTCAATTTCCTTTGTTCGTTGCTTTAGTTCTTGAAGTCGGTCTTTCATCTTTTCTTTCCTCCTAAGAAGCAAAAATGATTTTGTTGAACAAAGAAAAGTTTGGTATTTTCCCCTAGTAACAATTGGCTTCACATGGCTATGTCTATGTCTCAGAAAAAAATCCTCCTAGTTTTCTGAAAAGGTGTTAAAAAATTAGAAAAATTAATAAGAATTTCCTCATAACGATCACTGAAATGGGAAAAGTAATGTAAAATATTTTGTAATTTACTTTGCATAATATGGGGCTTCTGTGAGTCCCATTCAGGTGAGTAAAGTAGCTGAGTAAGCAGTGACAGAGGTGTAATTGCCCCAAAATAAGTTCTTCAGTGTCATAATACTGCTACATAATAGATTTTTCTTGATATAGGAATATATATCTTAAAGTAGAAGATTTCATCATATCTTTTTAGGATTAAAAGGCCAGTCCAAATGTGTCCCAGTTAATTTGGTCTATATAATGTTAAAAACATACTCATTTTGCTAAATATGCGTAATTCAGTATAGTAACGGGGAGGATTCCATATGAGAGCTTTAAGCAATATAGATAAGGTCGAATTTATCTTAAAATTTCTCAGGCTTCCAAATTAATTACACATTATTTGACATAGCTTTTGTTGTCTTACCCATTGCATACATGTAGAAACATATTCTTGGTTTGATTATGCTGATTTCTCAATCTTAACATTCCTTTGCAAAGCTATCCAGACTGCCTTAGAGAAAAATTTGTATCAATTCATAGTAAGTGATACTTTTACAAACAAGAGAATGTATTTATATAAAATCTTATTTTGGGGTCACTGATAATATTGACACTTATATCCTATGTTGGTAGTTATTCATGGATTCAAACTGATGTGCATAATTTGTACATAGTGATATACATATACATATATAATGATATGCATATATATATAATATATATATATATATAAAATGAAGTGAACAAAAAAACCAAAAAGCAACCCTTGTTAATAAAATACTTTACCTTCACAGCTCATCTTGACTTTAGAAAAAGGCATTTATAATGCCTTTCATGATATTTTTGTGGATAAGAAGAAGCTGTTAGGGAGTTACAAGTAACTCACTGAATCACATGTAATCTCAGTATCAACTAGAGAATAGAGTCTCTAACGTTAGGCTGTTATGCTGTGGGACTCGCTGTTGATGTGTTTATGCAAATATTTTTATCAGTGATTTGGATGTCATAGAAGGCATACTTATCAGACATGTTGATGGCACGGAATTTGGGTAGATCTTTAGTATGTTGAAGTACAGAGTTGGGATTCAGAGATTAAAATAGCATAGACCACTATGAAATAACATGAAATAAACATATGTTTAACTACATAGATGTGAAATATTGCACCTAGTTGTTTAGAAAACACCTTTACATCTATAAAATGGAAGGCCTTTGAGTTCATAGCAGTGCTTATGAAAACCACTGGAGCTTTTAGTTAGTTTTGAGTTTTCTATCAGAACTATCAGAATAGTTATTATACTTTCATACTTATTATGCTTTCATGAATAATAGTGTGTTGTCTAGATTGACTAAGAAAGATATTTGTTCCACTAACTCTATGCTAGTTAAAGCAAATGGGAGAGGGTCTTTGTTAAGTTCTGAGTATATTTTGAGATGAAAATTCATAAATTGGAAATTTCCAAACTGTTATGGAAAGGATAAGACTGGAAGACCATAATGTATGGAGAATTGTCAAAAGAAATGGAAGTATTTGTTCTGGAAAAAGAAGTTGTAGGGAATATCTAAAACTGTTTTCTAAAATGTGTAGTTCTGTGTACATAAGAAGAATTAGACTTACCATGGCGTAACTCCAAAGGGCAGTGGGTGGAAATTATGTGGAGAGAGGTTTGTTTTAGTATAAAGAAGACTTCTCACACAAGGAGAGCTGTCTGAAGATGGAATGAACTGCTTTATGAGATAAAAACCTTGCCATCACCAGAGATGTTCAAGATTTTCTTGAATGTGACCAAGTCAGAGATGTTGTAGAAATGATGCCTGCATTACATAAAAAGTTAAACCAATGTCCTGATAATATTCCTTTTGTTTTAAATAACTAGCATTTTGTCAGATAAGTTTTAAAGCTGACTATATGCAAAGTTTCAAATGCTGTAGTATATATTCAATAAAAGCTGTCCTTGAGTAATTACTATCTGAGAGGAGATGGACAATATACAATTAAACAGATAAATGAGGTAATTTTAGATCTTGATAGATCAATTAGGCAAGGCCTCTCTAAGGAGCTGTTTGAGCTCTAAGACCTAATTGTTGGGAAAGTAAAGAATGTGTCCAGAGTATTGGAGATTGGGTGCCAGGGCAGTAATTGGGACCGATATGTTTTAAGAGCAAAACAAATACCTGTGTAGATAGAAATGAATATAAACAGTAACATTGGAGGAATGAAGTCAGGATGGTAGGCAGGAGTCAGATCACAAAGGGCTTTGTGGGTCAAAGTAAGGAATTTAGATTTTATTCTAGATAGTGGATGACAAAGAATAAATAGGATGTTGACATAAGATTTACATTTTTAAAAGATCACTGTACGGTGAATGGTTTTCTGATGACATCCAGGAGAAACTTGGATGATGAAATTAGATGGAATAAATGGGAAACACTGGGGATGTATTTTGGAGGTAGAAGCAATAGGACTGGTGATTTTAACCCATCAGCAGCACTTAACCACCATTACTTCTTGAGAGGCTTTCAAGTGTTTCTCCTGGCTTTCCTGTTGCCTCTTTGGCTCTTCCTTCATCATTTTCTCTGCCCTGGTTTCTTCTCATCTTTCCTGCCTCTGAATACGGGAATGCTTCCACACACGGTCCTCTTTCTATCCACCGTTATTTTCTAGTCTCACGGCATTAAGATACAAAGTTGTATCTCAAGTCTAGACTGCTCTCATAACCCCTACCTACTCAACAGCTCCATTTGAATGTCTGTGTCTGAAATAAGCTCCTGATCTTCCAACTCCCAAACTGCTGCTCCATCTCAGTAAACTGCACCTCTTCCAATCTCTTCTAGTCTTCTTCCAAGTCACCAGACCAAAAACTTTGGAGTCATTCTTGACTATTCTGTTTTGCTTCCCCACCCCACTTCCACTTTATATTCAAACTAATAGCAAATCTTGTCAATCCCCTTTTCAGGGTACATCAGGAACCACCTTCCTGGGTCAAGTCACCATCATTTCTCACCTGCATTATGGCAGTAGTCTGCTACATGGTCTCCTTATTTCTTCTATTAGATCCCCTTCTCCTTTGCTGTTTTTGGTTTGTTTGTTTGTTTGTTTGTTTTTTGGTCTTGTCTTAACACAGAAACCAGAGTTAGAATGTAAGTCAGATCATGTCATTCCTGTGCCTAAAGCCCTCCTTTAGCGTGATCTCTCAGAGGACAAGCCAGAGCCTGCAAGGTCCTACGTGACTTCTCTACTCCTCCTTTTGCTTCTCTGACAGCACCTCCTACAACTCCTCACTCTTCCTCTGCTTCAGCCACACTGTGCTCCTTGCTGTTCTCACACAAACCAGGCAGAATTCTGCCTCAGGACATTGGTACTTGCTGTTTCCTCTGGAATGCTCTTCCCCATGTAGTGCTGTTTTATTCCACCAACTCCTTTACATTTTACTAAATGGCACTCTCAGTAACCACCCTTTCCAGCCTTTTTTTCCTAGCACTTTTCACTGTATTTTACTTATTTATCTTCCTTTATTGTCTGCTATCTCCCCCAAATATAAGCTCCATGAAGGCAAGGATCTTTATTCATGCTGGTATTCCCAGCACCTTGACAAGTCTCATATTTATTCAAGTTCTGATATTGAGCTCTTCGTACCTTATGTTTTCTTAAGTTCTTAATATGTACCAGGCACTGTTCTAGGTGTGTTTTATATTCTTTTAAGAACTCTGAATTAGTATTACCATGGTCTCTGTTTTACAGATAATGACATTAAGACCTGAGCTTAAGTAACTTAAACCAAGATGTCAGCTGGTGGTAGAGTTAGGATTCAAATTCAGGCAGTCTGGTTTGAAGGACTCACTCTGCTATGCTATAAAGCCTTTTTCAATGGCGTCAGATGCTCTATAAAGATCACCTCGGATAAGTTCTGAGAAGTGGCAGTTAGGTAAGTGGAGTGTTTGGGAAAGAAGCCAGGGGATAAGACCTTGAAATCTGTTTTTGATGAAAAAAGGCTTTAATTGCTATTAACAGTTTATTCAGAAACAT
Organism: Camelus bactrianus; assembly: GCF_048773025.1. Lineage (NCBI taxonomy): Eukaryota > Metazoa > Chordata > Mammalia > Artiodactyla > Camelidae > Camelus > Camelus bactrianus. The sequence continues at coordinate 36,312,024 of NC_133539.1, forward strand.
TTGCTGTGTACCTGTTTTGCTGAGCATTTTAAGTCCTGATTGGAAACATTTAAGAGCAAGTTTTTGTCGTCTGTAATGGTCTTAATTTTCTGCTGTTTATTTTAGATTATTTAAATATTTAATTCAAATAACTCACAGTTCTTTATTTTACCACTAATTTGCTCTATTAAAAGTAAAAAAAAAAGTTTCAGTCTGTACAATTTATGCAAATAAAATATTCCTAAGAAGGGATTTCATTCCCTCTGTCTCCCCACCTTTCCGTTGTCTGAATTCTACCTTACTTGCAAGGAATAAATTTTTCTACCGTGGGAATAAAACTGACCAAATATAGTGTTATACTGGGATCTGTGGGAAAAAATAATAAGTTATAATATTAAACCTGGAAAATTTGTGAAAGGAAGATGTGTCAAGGAAGAATTTAAGAAGGCAACAATATAGATAGGACTGTAGAATTTGGGTGTTAGGAAAAGATCAATATAAAACACTTAGTTATTATTGACCTATATGTTAGGCATATCTTCTAGGAATCTAATTTTTGGCCTTTGCCCTTACAAGTAGTAATTAAGCAAAATAGAGAAAGTAAATATAATAGTATGTGAGCATATTATTTTTTAAGTCTTTTGTTAAAATGAAGGCAAAGTGATTTTAACTGAGAAAGATTTCAGTACTAGAGCAACCAATTAAATGTGCAGAAAGTTTGATATTCTCACTTTTTATATTTTTCCCACCTTTTAAACTATAGTAAACAAATTAATTTGTAAGTATATATACTTTCATCTATTATTTATAATTAATTACAGTAAATTGTAATTAACCTAATATCATTAATATAAAAATTCCAATTTTAAGTGATAAATTGTAAAGACTTTTAGCTTTATAAACTAACTTAGGTTGGAATTTTTTCTGAGTTTCAGATATTCAGTTTATGAGAAGTTCTGCCTGGTCCCATTTTACCAGTCAAGATACACTTGATTATCCCACAGTAATACCTAGTCACCAAATCTTGGTGGATTACAACCACAAAGATATATTTCTCACTCAAATTTCGTGTCCATGTTGGATTAGAAGAGGCTTTGGTTCCCAATCTTGGTCACTAAGGCCCTAAGATCCACCTTTCTGAATGTGTAGGTTGTAGGGCAGTTGGAAGCACCATCTCCTAGACATTGAAATGCGCTAGCCCTGAAAAGATGCGTGTTGCTTTGTTCTGCAACTCCTCTACCAGCTGAGGGAAGGTGACCATGATGTGCTGTCCTCACCTGTTCTCCAAAGGAGAGGTGAACCTGGTTTCATCCACATCCATTGAATATTGTAATTTTATTCTGAAAAGAATCCTTTGAAGTTAATTAATCAATTTCTCATTTTTCTTATGAGGAAATTGAAAATCGGAGAAATTAAATGTTTTACCTAGATCTTGTTAGTGGTAGTACTGGTATAACAATGCAAGGTTCCCAGCTGCTAGACCAGTGCTTTTTTCATTGTAAGATGTATAGTGTAAATTTCTTAGAATGTGTATGTTATGTAAAGCTGGGAGCATCTATGTGCCCTTATATTCAGTATTTTATAAATATTTGATGATTATGCTGGTGCAGATTTTTAAGGACACCTAAAAACATTGGGAAGTGATTGTAGAAGCTTTCTCATGTGACAACTTTGAGAAAGCAGAATTACCACCCATGATTTATTATCTGCCTCTAATAACTAAGACTAATCTTTCCACTGTAGAGGGAGGTAATTACTAAAGTCAGTTAGCTTAGTGATTTATCTTGAATAATTCCATACTGTTCTTTGTTTGATTTAGTGTTTATCACTTTCTTATCTATATGCTCTCTTTGGTATTACCATATTGATGCTGAAAATAAATTCCTCCACAAAGTGTTTAAAATGTCATGTTGCTTTTGATATAGCCGTAGCTTTTTCTTTTTCTTTTCTTGTTTTTCTTTTCTTTTTTCTTTTCTGTCTCTCTTTCTTTCTTATAAAAAGTATCAGGAATCAGATGGCAGATTTCTCAAGGAGAACAGAGGAAGTTAGAAGAAAACAAAGTAAAATTTTCAAAATTCTAAGGGAATACAATTTTACACAACTAAAAAGTGGCAGAGCCTACATTCAGATGTAAGTCTACTTGATTGCAGGTCTGTGGCTTTTCACTATGAAGATCACTTTCAACAAATGAAGTTGATCTGTTATCAATTATTGTATTATATTGTTAATATACTGTGTTTAAAAGAAAAAAGTTTTTGCGGGAGGTAATATACACAACATATCAGATCTAAAATAACTATAGTAGCAGTTGTATTAGGATCTTTAATCAGGCCTAATTAAGCACTTTACAGTTTAGAAGAAGAAAAAGAATTAGTTCTGATCTCATATACCTGTATCACAGAAAATCTCTAAGAAATTTTGAATCCTATCCTTGGCATCATTGAGATTCTTGTATTTTCTTCTGCTGTACCTTATAGTCATAGGCTGAGATAAGACAGATAGGAAGCAAGGTATATTGCATTCCTATTTATGTACGTAGATTTCTATTTCCTGTTCTTGTACTAACCTGTTACTATGAATTCTTACAACTACAACGTGTATAGCAAATGTGATGTTTGTTGCAGTAATTTTTTTTTAAGCTGACTTTTGTTTCTCATATGGAGAAAAGAAAAGTGTAACAGTACTGGAGGCTCAGATGAGAAATGGGGGGGTATCAAAACAAAACAAATTTTGATTTTTTTATTCATGAGAATTAAGTCTTATCTAATGCTAACAATTTTAAAATTTCACAGTTTTCAAGAACTCAGTTGCTCTAACTTTGTCTTTGGTTGCATGGCTTGAAACAAATCCTATAACAACCGCCTCTAAAATTTTTATGGCTAGGTAGATCTTTCTCTTTTTCATTTTAATTAGAAATAAATGATCAGTGCCATCAAAAGCCTTTTTCTGAAGCATCATAGTATAAATTTTTTTTTAAGAAACAGAATATTTCAAATTTATATTGTAGCACAGTATACTTCTGCGAGTGCTTTTGAGAAGGTAACTTACTGTCAGTGATTTTGGAAATGAAGATGTTTAACTCTGATCCTTATAAAGGTGGTCCTATCCTGGGTTTCTGTGTTCTTGGAAGAACAGTTTCCTGAAGGAGTACCACACTTTCACATTTGAATAAAAGGTACTTTAAGGAACACTTCAAAATATATTGATATGTACTTTATATTTATTAATCTTAATAATTTACTAGCAAAAAAATAAATAAATATTCTGAATCTTTTTTTTCCCCCTACAGATCTCTATATGTTAGTGATAGTAAAGGAAAACCAGTCAGATTTCCTTACAGTGCTATATATATCATGGCATGCATATTATAGTAAATGATGTTTATATAAAATGAACTGTAAGTGGGGAGGGTATTGCTCAGTGGTAGAATGTGTGCTTAGCATGCATGAGGTCCTGGTTCATCCCAGTACCTCCATTAAATAAATAAATGAATGAATGCATGCCTAGTTACCTCCCACCAAAAAATAAAAAAAAATTTTTTTTTAACTTTAAAATACTAAGATCGACTGTAAAGTTTATACTGTGTTCATCTTGGTGTATGGATTCTTTGTCTTCATTTATTTCTTTTGAACATTTAAAATATATTTATGTTCAAGATCCTTTTACATTATTAGGTAATTTCTGATTTCTTAGAAATAAATTCCTTTGTTTATTGTAGCTACCAGTTGTTTTCCTTGGTGGTGGGCAAGTGTGTTTAGTGAACTCTTCAGTTTGTCTTCAGTGAGTGTCCTGGTTACGGATAAGTTCTTAACCCTGTTTTTGCGGTTGTCACTACTAGGGCCCCATGGAGCTTGCCCATCACAGCTCAGGTAGTATAAATACAGTTGTCCCTCCATGTCTGTGAGGAATCGGTTCCGCCCCCCCCCCCCCCGATATCAAAATCTACAGATGCTTAGGTCCCTTATATAAAATGGTGCAATATTTGCATGTAACTTATATACATCCTCCTGTATACTTTTACTTTAAAAGTGTACTTTAAATCATCTCTAGATTACTTACAATACCTAATACAGTGCTATATGAATGGCTGTAAATAAAATGTGAATGATATGTAAATAGCTGCTGATGCGTGACAATTTCAAGTTTGCATTTTGCAACTTCCTGGATTTTTTCCTGAATATTTTTCTTCTAAGTGTGGTTGAATCCATGGATATGGAACCGTCAGATACAGATACTCTATGGGCCTAATCGTTCTCTAGTGATTTCTGTAGCCCAAGTAGTATATGTACATATGGGCCTGATTTTTCTGTAGTGATTTTGTAGCCTGAGGAAATAGCCTCACTTCTTGCTGTACTCCTGGACAAGTTAGCAGAGATTTTCCTGTTTCTGTATACAGGTAGTGCTTTGTATTTCTGGTTCACTACTTCATTTAGGAAACCCAATTTTAGTTCCTGATTATAAACAAACTCTAAACTCCAGCCTCTAAGACAGAGTATTTGCTTCTAGCAGCCCATAGAGTTAACTGTAATTCCTACTCTCCATTTTGGCTATGAGTGCGTTCCCTCTTCATTTCTGGCACCTGAAAATTTTTCTTATTTCAAGTGTAATGATACAGTTTTAAAATTTATCTTTTTTTTTCCCTTAAGATTATATCAAACACTTCTATATTTATAGCGAGAGGGAGAAATTTCTGTATTTTTGTATCTTCACTGAAAGTCATAGGTGATTATCTTTACAGAGTTAACATAATTCAGAATGTTCCCCAAGTCCTTAAACTCATATGTGCAGAAGTTGACTTAATGTAGGTATTCAGGTACACTTACATGCTATACATAAATTACATTTTCCAGTAGTTACATACCCATAACTACATGTATAAATATTTTCAATTTAGTTGTTTAATCTTGTATCTTCATAAATTATAATACTACGTAAAGTGAGATATGTTAGCATATTAGAATTTAAAAGTTGGAAGGGACACAGTTCATAAAGGCATAGAGTATTAAGCTCATAGTTGTGAAATCATTTAATTGCTTAAGCTAAGTGAAATTGATGAAACTATTGTTTTATGCAATCTTTTCTGTATCTTAAATTTATTTTCTTATTATCAGAAAGGTTCTATCTAAATATGAGTCATCTTTCAGCATGTTTAACTTACTGCTTTGATATACAGTTTTGAATTCTACTGTCAATAACTGACTATATCTTTGAGCTTAAATGTGATATTTGCAAAAAGAAAGTTAGAACACTAATTTTTAAATATGGTAATCAAGTTTGACAGTTTGTTCTGGGAAATACAAAAGTAAACTTTTATGATTCAAATAAAAGGTTCTTCACTCTATGACAGACAGGGAACATTTCCAGAGACAGAAATACGAATAAAAATTATCTAGTACTTTAAGACATATGCCCTGGGATAGATACTTCATAGATTTATAGATTTTTTTTGAAGTAAGAAAATTCTTTTTATAGTTACCGTATTGCTTAAATATTTCAAAAAACGTAACCAGTTTTTATTTAACATAAAATGGAATATTCTTTGGCTTTTGTGTATGAAGGCAGCTTGCAACATGTCTCTAGCTCAAGGTAAAAGCACCTGTTATTGGAATATTTACCTTTGGCTACTTAAAAGAAAAAAAAAACTAAAAAAATTATTGCAAATTGTTTAATTTCTTTTGAAGTTTAAATTATCTGACTTTTTTCTGTAATTGAGCCTTTCTGTGCTTTTTAAATTCTACTTTTTATTTAGTGTAAATAAGTTAATTGTTAACTTGTTTAATGTTAACAGTAGGACTGTTTTTGTTTAAATATTAAGACTCATGTAATTTTGAACTCTCACTTACCTGATTAAAGTAAGCTATATACACATTAAATGATTTTTATATTAAACTTCAAACTGCGTATCCACAAAAATAATGTGTTCTAGGTATTACATAGCCAACTTTCAAGTCCACCCTTAAAACATTTATTAATAGTAATTATTATTTTGATTTGAAATGGGTTATGTATTAAAATCTAACCAAACAGTTATAAAATGACTTTGAAGAAATATAAAAAATAAAACATGTTTTGGTTAAGCCTCTATGTACTGCTTAGTTTTGAAAGTATCAGACCTATATATATGTTGCATTTAAATGATGCTGACTTAAATTTTTTAAATTATCAAATCGAATATATTTATATTCGATTTGATAATTTAAGTACTTTCAGCACACTAGCTGAAACATTTAAAAATTTGAGTACTTTGATATTTTACAGTAGTCCTTTTACAATAAGATTATTTTTTAACTTCCTTCCATTTTAAAGATTCTGGGGAACAGCAATGAAGAAATTAATCAAAGGCTTCTAGAAAATTATCTTAAATTTTGAAAGGTTATATATATATATGTGTCAAATTGAGCATAAATTTCTTTTCAGAATTAAATGTTAAAGTGTTCTCTAAAGCAAGCACAGTATGACCAGTTTATATAATCTGTTTATAAAAGAAAGAATTTAAAGTTAGTTTTTATAGGATCTGACTTTCTAGCGTTTCCAAAATGAGAAGTTATTTTTTTAAGGAACTTAAAAGAAAAAGTTGATTTTTATTTTAGTGGTCTATCTCTAGGAACTCTAAAGCCAAGTCTCATTAAGCACGTCTGTAATAGTATATATATGAGCAGTTCAGCTGCTTGTAGCCTGATCCAAATCTGAGCAAAACAAGTAACTTTAATTATCTGTTGAGCTCTTTTTAAATGTCACAGATTTCAGTCTCTGCATGGCTTATATTGAAAAGGACAAAAAAGACTGGTTTTACCTTTGTCTTGTTCCTTTTGTTTCTTTTCCACCTGCGCAGTTGGAGTCCTGAGTATCATCCGTAATGTTTTATTCAAATTATTTAAGTCTCTGTCTTTTAGTTCACAGACTAATTTCTGTATGGTTTTCATTTAGTTAATTTAATTGAAAGCCACATAATGAAGTCAAGTAAGTTAGAGATAAAGTTGTCTTTTTGCTGTTAATATCAAATGAGAAGAACAAATTGCTTACCTCACACCTGGAGAATCCGGTTCTGCCTGTTAGCAGCCTATTCTTTAGATAAAAGGAAGGTTGTTTTCTTTGGAGCTAGTTGGTAACAGGAAGTCTTTGTTTAACTGCCTACAATGGAATACTTGGGACAGGCTCTGTAATCCCAATCCTATATTATATATAAAATACATTACTCACAAAAGGGAGGTTTGTAATTAAACAAAGCTTACTTTGTATTCTTTAGGTATGAAAACTTGCTAAATGTATGGAATTTGGAATAAAAAGGAATGGAAAGAACCTTGGGTAAAGGTTTTTCATTCAATTTACTTTAAAATGATTGAATTCTGCCCTATTTTAGGGAATCCTCAGGGCTTAACTCATAAAATTACCGAATTGTAGAACTGCAACAGCCAGAAAAGAGCTCATGTCTTTAAACCTTCCACATTACCTTTATTTTTACTCTGCCTGCTAATTTTTATTTTAGAATAAGTTTCCTTCATAGTTTTCAAAATAAAAAAAACCAAAATTTTGCAGTACTACATGTTACACTGTTATATCAATACAAACAATTCAAAGTTAATTTTTACCAGAGTGAAATATTTGTAGTAAAAATCAGGAGTGAAATTCTCTCACATTATTAAGTTTTCTTACCATCCCTTTTTCTCTGGCTGAGTTCTTATGATTTGAGGGTGAGAGGAGGGACATTGCTATAATATCTATGAAAATAACATTTATAGTTATTCTTTAGTTCAGCAGTCCCACCACCTGGAGTCTGTTCCCAGGATAAGAACACCTTCACACACTTATTCCTCACAGCACTCTTAGTAGAAGCAAAACATTGGAAACAACCCAGAAGTACTCCAGTGTAGTCCTTCAGTGGCTGAATAAATGATGAAACATCCATATAATGAGCATTTTGCTCTTTAATAAAGAATACAGTAGTAAAGAAGATTTCTTTATACATCTTCAGAGTAATTTTAGGATTTACTGTTAAAAAGCATGGCGATGCACAAGAGGGTGTATAGTGTGCTAGCTTTTGAGGAAGAAAGGGAGGGTAGAGATATACACACACAAACACCCCCAACCAGTCAATAGCAGTGAATGTCCGTGGTGCCCAAGTTGTGGCCTTTAAAATATCATTTCTCCCATATACATGTTTATATCATTAAAAAAAAAAAAAGAAAATACTGAGAGGATGAGTTAAAAACTAATGAAAATAGTTACCTATAGGAGAATAGAAAAAATAGAGGGAAAGAGAGATGGAAAATAGTTCTTTTTTTAATTTCATTTTGTTTTTATAGTTTGAATTTAGAACCATACAAGTGTTTAAAAATTAAATCTTAAAATATAAAATAAAACTAACTTTAAAAAACAAAAGCAGCTTGAAACAAATAAACCTAGCTATATATCTAGATGGTGTCATAACGACAGAGAAAAGAATTATTTCAGGTAATTTTAAGCCAGTATTTTGACCACATTCTCTTGTGGGATATAACTTTTAGACAAGAATAACCACAAAAAAGATCTTACTGTGCATTTAGTATTATTATTTTTAACAATAATGTTGGTTTTGTTATGTCGAAGCTCATATGTTGTGGGATGAGCAAATAGTTAATGTCAATGTCATTAGGAACTATAGTTTTCAGCATAAGGAAAAAAGATAAAAATTAGGGAGCTAAGTGAAGACTTGGTAATATTTGATTGAAAATGGAAAAATCAATGTAAGCTTATGATTTAATTTTTTCTTTCTTAAAAACTATATTTTTCAGCTTTGTCCACTGAAAGGGTTTAGAAGCAATGGCAAGTCAATAGCAGTAAATGTCCCCAGAGTGCGGTCTTTAAAATACCAGTTCCTACTGAAAGGAACCAGGGCTCCTTGGGGAAACAGGTGATTCCAGGTCTGAGCCATTGTTTCTTTCAAAAGAACAAAGAAGCTGTCAAAGACTATTGTACCAAAAGAACACAGGCATCAACACAAAAGAGACTCCCACTGACCAAAAATGCATAACTTTGAGCCTCAAAAAAACAGTAACTACAATAAATTGAAACACATCAAAGATATTTTAAAAATCCATAAGTTCATAATGATGTCTTCCACAAACCAAAGAAAGCAACTTGATTCCCTTTGGAGGTTGATAGGACACCAGTTCATTATTATGAAGATTAGGAAATGAAGGCAAAGGACCAAATAATTATCTTGACTTTTCTCTGAGTTATATTTAAATGAGTCACCATGTAATTGATAAAAGCTTTTTAGCAAAAATCCAGCTAGTAAATGCAGAAGGAATAAACAACTAGATGAGTCATGGTCTTACAATCTCTCACATAAAAATGCAGTTAAACAGAGGTCATCAATTGTTGCTAAAACCATTAGGTGAAAGGTTAATGGGGAACTTTATTTTGGACAAATCAGGCTGATTCCAGCCTGAATTCACTGATCCATTTAACCATCTCTGAAAGTGGTACAACCAGATGTTGTATTGCCTCCGAAGCACTAGTACCATCTATGAAATACACTTGCCGAGAGATTTCTGCTTGAAAGTCATCCAGCCTGTATGTTTAACCACTAGATGTAGGAAATACAGAGCATGTAATGTTAAATGACCTCATAAGGAAGATATCGGCCAAATCCTAAACTCGGGAAATTCTATAGAAAAATGACTTGCTTTGTTTTACAAATAGATGCCATGGGAGAAAAAGAAGTGGTGGCAGTGCTGCATGAGTTGGGGGGAGGGTGTTGGCCTTGAGGGTGATACTGATTCAAAAACACTTGAAAGAATAAATTGTAATATGTGTCTGGTTTGGATTTGAATTTGGACATAATACTTGTAAAAAGATGTTGAGAAGGATGAATTTTTTTTTCAGAACTTAGGTGTGATAGTAGCATTGTGATTTTTTTAAAATTTTGGGGTGAAGTGATATAACTGAGAGGGGAAGTGGAAGATATACAGATAATCAAGAATGGTATAATATTGAGGGAGAGAGATAAATTAGGACTTTGGGGTTAATAGATGCACTATATATAAAATATATAAACAGTAAGAACCTACTGTATAGCACAGGGAACATATTCAGTATCTTGTAATATATAATGGCAAAGGATCTGAAAAAAGGATAGATATATATGTATAACTAAATCACTTGACTGTATACCTGAAACATTGTAAGTCAACTGTATTTCAATTTTAAAAAAGTTTACACAAAATCAAACCAAAAAGAATGGTATAATATTGATAATTTTTAAAGATAAGTGATAAGAGTTCATTAGGTTTATTATTCTGTGTATGTATTAAATAATTTATATTTGTTTGAAATATCTATCAAACCTTGACCAAGACAGTGTTTTACTCAACTTTTTGACCTCTGCCCTCTGATAGGCAAATAGTGGTATTTTGTGGTAATTCTTTTTTTTTTTTTTAGAATTTGTTTTGTTTTTTGTTGTTCCCCAGTTTGTTCCTAGTTGAGTATAATGTTTTCTGTGCCCAGTGCCATGCCAAGTAAATTAGATAGAAGTAGCCTCACCTCTCCAGTAAGTTGAACATTTATGTGGACACATTCACACAGTGGAAATGCAGATGAGCTCAAATAATACAAGCTCAGGATAAATATTTGGGTATTTAAAACATGATAGTTTGTATTTTAAGAAGGAAAGGACATGAGATAACGGTCTTTACATCATGATGTTGTGTGTTTTAAGAAGATAAGGGAGCTCAGTGGAAGATTGCATGTTTAGGATGCACAAGGTCCTGGGTTCAATCCCCAGTACCTCTGTTTAAAAAAAGAAGAAGATAAGGATATAATTACTGGGAAAGTTGGAATTGATGGCTGAGTGCTGTGGAAACTAATCCACTTACTTTTCTATTTGTATCTTTTTGTTGGACTATTGATCTAGTGTTTATTTTCTTGACATGATTTCCCTTTTACAGGCCAATTCTTACGAACTTATTTTAGCAGTAATAAAGGAAAAATGATGAAATAGAGAGTACAGTACTCTCTAAAACCAGTGTGTTCTGTAATCATAGAGTTAGAACTTTGGAACAAGAAGAACCTGGTCAAAATATTTAAGTGGCTGTCTGATTATATATTTGCTATAAAACTACTTCACTTATGTCTGTCTAGGTTGGCAAATAAACAAGATAAGGAAGGGGCTTTAGGAGAAGCTGATGTGATTGAATGTCTATCTCTGGAAAAACTGGTCAATGAGCACAAGTGCCTATGTCAAATAGTAAGTTTTTGGTCTTTTGCCCTATGAATGATGTTAATTAATTATTAATGAGTTTTGAAAAATCATGTCAGGAGAGTTATTGTGCAATCTTAAGAAAGATGGACAGATTTAATCATTTATTCTGGTTTCAGAAACTGATCATTAGGCTGTAAATCCTAAAAGATGCTTACTGCCATGAATTCCCTCATGTGAGGAGTTAAAACATTCTGCTATTTTTAATAAGGAGGAGTATTTTTCTTCTGTAAGTTCAATTTTAATCTGTCAGTGAGTTTGTTTAAAATTTAACTGGCATCCTCAGCTTCTTGTGTCTTAATAGCTCTCATAGTTTATAGATATAATTCATAAAATATTTCAACTCCTATATGTACACTAATGTAGTGATCATTGCAAAGGTGTGTTTTGTAAGTTAAAGAAGCAGGTGCTTCATATCATTAATTTAATGGCTTAATTTTGATTTGCTAGTAATTATACTTAATGGTTTATGAATAAGTTTTTGTAGAGAACTTTTTGTTTTAATCCTTAAGTCAAATAAATTGCTATTTTTCAGGAACCTTGTTCAGCAGTCTTGGGATATGGAAAGAAAATTGACAAGTCCATTAAAAAGGGCCTTTATTGGCTGCTGCATATCATTGCAAGAGACTTTGATGCCTTAACTGAACGCATCCAAAGAGACACAACAGAACAACGAGCTCTTGAGGAACAAGAGAAACGAGAAAGGGCTGAACGGGTACGAAAATTACGGGAAGAAAGGTAAGTAGATTAATTTTGTAGCAGTGTGTATGAAAAGTAAAAAACACCACACTTTTATAAACAATTTCTTAGTTTTGCCTATTCAGGTTTGCCTCTTTTTGTATGAAGGAAGACACTGGGTGAATTTTTTGTTTCTGTAGACCTACACAAGTTTGGGTGATAGGGTTCTGATTTTCCTGGTGGTGTTGTAGTAGTTAAATTTATTCCTTAGATATTTATATTTCCCACAGTTTTAAGATTTTTCTCTTTTCTTATACATACCTTCAGTACAGTGGTTCTCAACCCACGGGATGATTTTGCTTCTCAGAGGACATTTGGCAATGTCTAGGAACGTTTTTGCTTGTCACGGCTGTGGAGAGGTGGAGTGCAGTTGGCATCTAGCGGGTAGAGGCCAGGGATGATGCTGAACATCCTGTGACACACAGGACAGTCTCCCACAGCCAGGAATATGTCAGCAGGCTGAGAAACCCTTCATTAGTCTCAGCAAGAATACAAGGGAAGCTGTGAGTGGATCAACCAGATGAACCAAATCTGATCTTCAACACTAGTTTTGTCTGAAAGTAGACTAAGTTGCACTATCTCGGGTTATTAAAACACATTAAAAAAATTTTTTTAAACTATGTTGCCTGAAAGGAATTTTTAAAATATGTTTAGCAAACTCTAAGTTCAAAAATAAATTTACATAAATTCTACCACAGAATCATTTACAATAATCAATGCTGCAAGAAACTACTCAGATTTGATTAGAAGTTGAATTTAACACTTAATACCAAGATTTCTCTTCCACTGGATTGTTACATGGCAAAGGAGGAGAGAAGAAACATTTCTAAGTGAGCTCGTAGAAGATCCAAAGTTGTCTTCCATCCACCTAAGTGACGTTGGCCTTCCATGTGCTTCCGTAGTTACAGCCTGGGAGGCAAGAAACCACTTGGTACCCTGGTGATGCCGTTGTGAGGTGCTCCTTTACCCTGTCAAGGAAATCCTCTGGATTACTGATATCTTTCATTTAATTCAGAGATAGGACTTAAAGGAAATAAGTATTTGGAGAAAACTCTTCTGTCCTCAAGTGCTCAGTATCATGAGCAGGTCAGTCATCTAGGTCACTCTTGATACCAATATGAGGTTCTATTCCTGTGAGAATCTTTGGTTTTCTATTCTAGAGTGTATATTTTCATGATATAAAGCTCAGTACACCCAATCATTCATGTAAGTATACCTTTTATGTATTTATAAAAATAAAATATATGGCCGTACTTTTCTGAAGACTCCTTTGCTTTTCCTCCACTTAACAAAACAAACAAAAAGATCAAAAAAATTAAGTTGGATAAAAGAAATCTAATTAGTCATTTTTTTCCCGGTTTTTACTTTTTCCATAAAGATATTCCAGATCATGTTACCGGCACGCTTTTCTGATACCTGTTCCCCTTTCCTCCTTTCTCCTAGGCATGCCACTTGTGGTCTGATATTCCTTTCCTTTTGAACAGAGACTCCATAATTAGAAGGAAATTGGCATTTAGACAGGTGTAATTAAAAAAAAAAACAAAACCTCTACATTGTTAAGTCCAATCCAATAGGTTCAGATATTTTTGAAAAAACAGTAAAACAAGCTGCTATTGGTTTCTGAAAATAGTATATCAGTATCAAATACCTGAAATTGGTTACTAATAAATGAATAACACTAATAACAATGACTGTCCTATGTGTATGTTTATTTACAGAATGCTTTCACATATACTTTATCTGAAATAACCCTATGAAGTAGGTATTTTTATCCTCATTTATGGGAAAGCTGAGGTTTGAGGATCCAGATACATGTCCAAGGTCACAGGGGCAGTAAATTGCAGGTCTCTTAATCTTGGCTTCCTAGGTATAGAATGAAAGGATGTATCTTTCCATTGTAGAACTTAATTAATAAATGCCATAGTAATGAACATTGACATTGCTATACTACACTTACAGTCTAGTTGCAAATCTACAATAGTCATGTTTCTGTCTTCAGCTGCTTCTTTTAGTAACTTATTACCTTCATCTGTCAGGCAACATTAACTATAAATCACAGAGATGATAAAAAATATAGAAGTACTTATTTAATCTGATTGATAAAGGGGAACTTATTTTTATAGCCTTTTCTACTTTTGCAAAGAAGAGTTGTTGTCTAGTTCATATATGATATATATAACTTGACACAGCCCTTAAGAAGAGGATTTATTTATCTGGTTAACATCAGTGAAGAGGGCAACCAGCATTGGTTTGAGAGGGTAACTAATAAATTGATAAATATAAGCCCTTGTCACAAAGAAAAATAGTAATATGCACTGTTGACATTAAGAAATCAGTCATAACAAAAGTCATTTTTGTTAGCATTTCTTTTAAAGTTCAAATGATTAATCTTTACATGGAGATAGAAGCCTTTTACCTGAATAAGGATTTCTGAAAATCTCTCAGTAATTCAAAGCCATGTGTAGATGTTTAAATCACTGAATTTAATGGCCTTAAACCTATTGCAAAACTTGTTTAACATGGTTCATCATTTTCTCATAAGGAATTCCACTTTTTTTTTCCTCAAAAAAATAGAGAGCAAAGAGAGCGAGAGCAGGCCGAACTCGATGGCACCAGTGGTCTGGCTGAGTTGGACCCAGAACCGGTTACTGTTAATCCTTTCCAGCCAATAGCATCTGTAATCATTGAGGTACGGATGGTGGCAGATGTGATGTTTATATCTTAAATCTTATATCAAGTTGGAATTTGAGAAAGGAGGCAGGGAAATAGAAATATTTTCTAAAAGAAATTAAATGGGAGAGATGGGCTGAAGGTTTGCTGCTTTTTCTTCCTCTTCATATTTACCTTCTGATCTAGTATAAAAAGGGAAGATGATTTCAGAATTAACTGAGAATGAAAATGAGGATTGAATGTAGCAACTGTCATAGTTACTGTTCTATAAATCTTTTCTTGTCATTTATTTCATATGATAGTAATATGTTTACTCTTACTTACTTTGTCTTTTCCCTTTATTGCTGTTATTACCCCTTTACAGTAATATTTAGATGATTATGATGAATTAGAGTACATAAATGATTTTCTAATTATTTTTCCAGGATACTTAATGTTTGAAACTATAATAAATTCTTTTATATCTGAATATCATTTATTTTCATTTTAAATATCAGAATAAATAGTTTACCAAAATTAATTTGTAGATTTTAATCATGAAGAAGTTAAGGGGTTGTGTGTGCATGTGTGTGTGTGTGTGTCTGTTTGTCTGTCTGTCTGTGTATCTGTGTCTTTGTTTTCATTTTCTCCTGGTGTCCGGAGTTTGCACTGGTCCTGCCTTCCTCGCCCTCAGCAGCCATGCCTCCTCAGCAGCAGAGCTTCCTAAACCTCCTCTCCATTCTCTCAGAGCTTAATGTGGCAGCTGGCTTGCTGGACCCACCTCTGTGTTTTCTATTCCTCTTCCCCTGTCACTGCCTCCTTCCACACAGGTATTCATCTGGAAAGATGGATGATTATTTCTTCCTTGGGGCTGCTGCTGAGGAGGGAGGCAGCTCCAAAGGTAAGAAGATGATTGGATAGTTTTTGATATTGCTTTATTTTGCAGAATACTTGGAAATATGAGATATTTGGTGTTAAGTTGCTTAGATAGCAGAAGGCTAATTGTATTTAATCTTTTTATTAACTCCATTGCATTTTCCTTAAGTATGTACTTTTCTAAGTAAAGTAGTCTTAATAGCTTGAGCTATTGTTTTGTCTTCATCCTATTAAATATTATGTTTGTCAAGTTTGTCTTATGTTCTTTGAAAAATACTGGTAGAGAAAAGAGAAATCAGGTTTGATTTTTCACTTTGCGACATTAATTTACTCTATGTGTGTGATAAAGCTTTCCTTGTAAATAATGACCAATTATTTTATAGTACCTTAGCTATAATTTCGTAGAAGGCCTTAGCACTTCTACCAACATTGTTATTTTTCACATTATAAAGATAAGAACAATACTGACATACAACATAGAATATCTCATATTGAAGTCCCTGAGTTAATTGGTGGCATAGGGAAAGGGCAATTATTATACTTTTAAACTATAGTAATTTTAAGAAGGCCATCAGTAAAGAAATGAAACAAATGAAAATAAATTATCCGTAGTCTCCATTTTACCAGGCAAGTTTTCTTTTTTTCCATAAAACTTCTCCTTTGAAATGTTTGCATTTTAGAGAAGCACCTCATTCCTTTGATTTTACCACAGATAATAAAAATGATGAAGTATTGGTTCCAGAATAGACAGATCAATGAAACAAATAGTAACTAAATTAATACAAACACTTAGTGTAAGATAAAGGTGGCATTTTAAATCTGAGAGAAAAGAATCTTGGAACAGCTGAACAATCAAAAAGTAAAATTATTGAACACTGTTTACCAAATTAAATTTCAGAATACTTAAATGTATTAAAAAAAGAAGCCTTAAAAATACTAGCACATAGTATAGTTAAACATTTGTACATCCTTGGAGGAGGAGAAACTTTCAAAATTGGACAATCAAGCCACAAGTCATAAAGTAAAAAACAGGAAGATCTTACATTTAGTTTTTAAAGAGCTGTTCTACAGAGTTAAAGACAAGAAAATCCAAACAAATCCTAATGAAAAATATTTGAGACGCATGCAACAACAACAACAAAAAAGAACCTGTAAAAATATTACTGTGTAAATAATGAGAATCTAATAGAAAAATGAGTATTGGGTTATCATGGATAGTTCCTTAAAGAAAAAATAAGAATGGCAATAAGGGTATTTAATAGCTTATCTTCAGTAGTGATATCAAGAATAAATCAAATTCAATCAGCATTAGGTAATAAATATTTATTAGTTTGGTGGTGATATGAAAGACTGGTAGTGATATATAACATTTTAAAAGTTATAGGGAGGGAGGAAGGTATAGCTTAGTGCTACAGTGTCTACCTTGCATGCATGAGATTCTGGGTCCAATCCCTAGTACCTCCATTAAAGAAAAAAAAAACCTAATTACCCCCTCCCCCATGCAACAAAAGTGAAAAAAAAAAACCCTGAATAAATTCTTTAAAAAAAAGTTGTGGAGAAATGTCACTCTCTTAATCCTTTGCCTGTGGTGTAATTTGACCTTAGTTTTTCTGAAGAAAAGTTTGTGGTATGTCATATTTTAAAATGTGCTTACCCATTGATCCAAAAGCTCAACTGTTAGGAATTTATTTCTAAAGATCTAATTCAATAATTATAATTCTTACAGTAGTGAAAAACTGACAATCATGTTTTTGTTCATTGATTGGGGATTCGTAAAATAAGTTATGATAGAGCTATTCAAAATGATAATGTAATTGATGAAAGTAATAATAGCTAACACATATAGCATTATATAATACTTTCCTACCTAACGGTTTGCTATGTGTGTGTCAGCACTATTCTAAGTACTTCATATATTCATTGACAAAGAAAGAAATGTATATTCTTAGTTCTTTTTTGTTTAAAAAATACACGAATATATAGAGAGAGACAATCGATCACATTTATGTGTGTCTGTGGGGGTGTCTGTATGTGTGCTGGGTAGGCAAAGAAGAGCACCTCTTAGTAACTACACACACCAGATAGCGGTTATCTCTAGATTGGGGAATTACTGGTAATACTTATTTTCTTCCTCTGTACTATCTTTGTTTACTGAATGTTTGGTAAATAGAGTGTTTTAATGATACATTCAACAAATAATTTTTTGTTTTTGTTTTCCTTTTTCAGTTTTATTAGGTAGAATTATTACACTTTGCACATATACATTATATTGCATGTAAATACATATATACAATATACTGCATTTTTTTCTTTACATATATGTGCTGATCATTGTTTCTAAGAACAGATTAGAGCTTAAGCTTTTTAAACTTACATGCTTATCAAAGTAATAAAGCCAACCACAAAATAAGAATCAACAGAATGTGGTAATCCAATCATAAAGGACAGTCAAATATGCTTACACATATTCAAGAAATCAGTCATCTTAGTTATAAACAATAAATAGTTCATGTCATCATCATCATCATCATCATCATCATTATTATTATTTTTAGATTCCACACATAAGTGTTTTCATATGGTATTTTTCTTTCTCTTTCCAGCCCACTTCACTTAGAATGACAATCTTTAGGTCCATCTGTGTTGCTGCAAATAACAAATAATTTTTTCATAGAAATATTACAATGCCCTGAAGTTACAGAGTGCTCTTGGATTATTTGATTTATCCCTTAAAACTGTCTTACATACAACTGTTATATTAAAAATGATTTATTTCATTTTTGTTAGAATGAAAAAAAACTTGAAAGAGAGAAAAAGAGGCAAAATATGGAGAAAGACAGTGATGGCTGTGCTCTGAAACACAAAATGGAGCATGAGCAAGAAGAGACACAGAGCCAGATCAGTGACAGTAGCCAAAAAAACAATGAGTTTGGAATAGTAGAAAATTATAAGGAGACATTAACACAGCAGTTGGAGAATGAAGATGAGACAGATCAGCGATCATCAGAATCAGGTGATAAATCTAGTTGTTAAAAAATATGTATATGTAATCATTTGTTTATTTATTTTAAAGTTTTATATGTTAATATATAACATGTAAATAACAAATGAACTATATATATAAAACTTAAAAAATACTTCTTTCATTTGTCATGATTATTTTCATAAAAAATGCATTTTATCTCCAAATGTGATATGTATCATAGTTTTCTTATGAATTTTAATTAATTATTAGTCAATTTGCTAACTTACATTTTTATTCATAGTCATTTGTAAGAAAAGAATTTCAAATTTCAACAGAAAATTCCGTTTTTAATTGTACTTTTTAAAATTTGGAATATTGCATAGCCCCAGGAATCCTTGGAATGTATTTAAAACCTTTAAGGCTTTTGGAAGGTTTGTTTTGTTTTGTTTTGTTTTTCTTAATTCTCATAATGTAACAATCATCATTTCCTTTATTTACTTGTTATTTCTGTTGGATGCAGACATAATTAGCTGAATATTTTAAAAGCTTTATCAAATAGTCATTTTCCTCTTAATATTACATAGAATCTTCAATTCATAATTGCTTTTCTTTTTCTAAGTGGTTATGTGATTTAACAGGAAGTTCAGGTCTTTTGGTGTCATAAAGAGATAACCTTCGTTTGGACTCAGACAATCTGGGATAGCAACCTGACTTTTTCATCTACTGGATAAATGTTTTTATATAGCATTCTTCAGTTCTAGTGTCCTCATCTCTAAAATGGCATTGTGCCATCTTTTTTTAGCCGGCTTGTAGGTTTACTTATAATAAAAATAACCCTACAGTGTTCCTAGCACAGGGCCTAACACGTGGGAGATACTCAGTAATCATTCCTACATTAGCAGTATGGTTCCATGCTATATAAGAATTTTTGTACAGTATCAAAGAGTTATTGAAAATAAGATCTCAGTCCCTGAGGTGCAGATTAGCTAACGTGGATATTTTGCAGTATAAAAATAATCAGATTTGAAAGTTATGTGTTTTATAATTTGGGGAGTTAGGGTAGCCACATTTGTACCCATATAGCTCTAACAGAGTAAAACAAAAAGTAGACTTAAAGTGGCCTTGCAATATATTGGAAGAATTCTTTCTAACGCTAATGTGTTGGTAAAGAGCAAAATGACTTGATAGATGATGTGAACATATAGCATAGGAAGATCTAAGTCAGTTGTATAACTGTAATAGTAATAATTATAATGTATTTTATACTTTGAAGCATAGTTTCAAAAGCTTTATATTATTTAACACAGCATTATGTTATTCAGCATAGCAATCCTAGGATATATTATTCTCATTATATAGAATAGGAAACCAGGGACTTGGAGAGGTTGAGTAATTTAAGATCATATGTCTCATCTGTGGCTGTGCTGAGACACGCTCCCTTCAACTTTAGATCAGCTTCTCCATATCCTGTGCTCTCCCATGACCCTGTGCTACTGCCCATCCTCAAGTCCATGTGGTTCTGGAATCTCTCTTTCCTTTCTCCCAGCTGTAAAGCCTACAGCTTTAATTGTAAAAACATGTCTCTGTTTCTATCTGGAGTGAAGTGTCTCAAATGACACTAATGTATTTAGAAAAATAGTGTGTTTCTAAATATGTTTGTATTTCTCATTGCTTTGTAGGCTTCATAGATTTGACTGTTCCTTACGTTTCCCAGATAATTCCCATTTTAGAAAATGTATTACATATGTATACAAATTTAGCAGTTTGGGATTTTCAACTAAAATATTTCAGTGACTTTGATGTTTGGTTATTTAACTACTATGCCATCCTGGTTTACACTGTTAATGTTCATACGTTAACGATATAGATGCACTTAAAATTTTCTTATGTGCTTAAATGAGAATCTGTAGATAGTTATTTTTAGAAAAAAATACAAATTCAGTTCTTAAGGTCTAATAATGTGAGTTTGGTTAAAATATTTATATTGAGCATATCTTGTTTGGCGGTTATTTTAATGAATAATGTATTTAAATTTGATTGGGGTCTTTTTTCACATTTCAAAGGATTATTTTTGGACTTAATACCTAGAATCATTCTATATATCCTACTGAGACAAATCAACACTTCTTTATCCCCAGGCCATTCTTAGTTTCATGGAAATCCCTGCAATTAGATAGTTCCATTTACTTAATATGACATTTGGGGGAAAATGTTACTTTTGGAAATATGAACCTTTTTTTATTCTGAATCATCTCTCATAGAATCTGCCATTTGTATCATATTTATTAATCATTCATTCAATAAGCAATCACTTAAAAATCATTCTAAGTAAAAGCAAGTTCACATTTCATTATTGGTAACAATTTTTAACTTGAAGATATAGTCCTATGGTAATAATAATAGCAATAGCCTAATAATTCTATTCTTTATTTTTTGTTATAGAAGCTTACTTTTTCCCAAAGGCATAAAGTTCCTTGTTCATATTCTTACAGATAACAGTAGAAAGAAAACTAAGAAACTAAGAATGAAGAGGAGCCACCGTGTAGAACCTGTTAAAACAGATGACTCTGCTCCTAAGAGCCCAACACCACCCCCACCTCCTCCTCCTGGTGAGTAAATTGATATTGATACTAAATTTAGAAATAGTGCTTTAAACAATATTAGAAGAAAAAGAAAGAAATTTTGTAGCTTTTATTCAGTATATGCATTATCTTACAAATTTGTGAAAAGGGTAGAATTCTTTGCTCCAACTACTTTGTTCAGAATTTATCAACTTAATTATTGACTGCTTTTTTTAGTAAGAAAATAATGTTTTATGAAGGTATAAAAACAAGTAAAAATTTTAAAAATTAGTAAAAATTAATAATAAACCTTTACGTGAGGAATTCCTGTAATGGATTCAAGTCCTATTTGAAATATCAGTACCCAGCTTGCTAAAAGGAATTTGTTTAATGAATGGATGGCTAATAAGAGTTTTAAAAAAAATGAATCTTTCATCCTGAAAGTTGATATTTGAAACCAAGATGTGTGATATTTCCAGTATATTTCCATTGTACATACTGACCTTCTTAGCTATTCATGAGGATTAAATGGGATATTGCATATAAAGACATACTAACTGTACAATAATTGTAATTTTTAGCACTAGGCATAGTAACTCACATACTAACTGCACAATAATTTTGAGTAATTTTTTAGCATTAGGCATAGTAGCTCACATACTCAAATATCTAAACGTATATGTTTATAGTGTCTTTTTAGCCCTGCCAGAAGGCTTTAGATGGTAACATAATCCTCTGAGAATTATTTTAAGACTCATTGCTAGTATTACATTTAATAAGCATACATTTATTTTAACCTCTGCTAGGGGTTAGAATAGGAGCCTAAGGTTATTTATGGTGGTGATGCAGATGCTTATATTTTTAACTAAAGGTAAATAAAAACTTAAAACAGATATTACCAACCTACAATTACATTTTTAAACAGAAGCCATTTCAGACAGGTGTATGGTTACTCAGTACCATATTATTCAGTAATATGTGAACTGACATAGAAGTTATATACATTCCTGTGAGAGAGGGATCCTCTCAGCAGACCTAAAGAGACATTGTTTAACAATGTTTTTAAATGTTTTTCTTTTCCTTTAGTTGGCTGGGGAACCCCCAAAGTCACTAGACTTCCAAAACTTGAGCCTCTTGGTGAAACACGTCATAATGGTAATGCAAAGGATCAGTTTTCAAGTATCTATACTATCACAGTCCCTTTCTTTACCTCATTACTTCAACAAGCTTTTACTTTTGGAAGCCTTTCAATTCCACAGCCTTTTTCACTATACTTCACTTTTTTTCATTTATTTAATTTTTTTTATTTTTAAGTGCCCTTTGCCTCGATATAATTTGATTTGATGTTTACCTTAGAATACAGAAGTAGATAATCGTAGCTTGTGTTTATCCATTAGATGTTAATGTAAATAGTTATGAAAAGGGAAAGATTTTAAAGCAACTTAAATTAGATATGAGGCATTACAATTGTACGTAATAGTTTTAAAAAGAAACTTCATTGTCCTATATGTGTCTAATATCCTCAATGATAATCTCACATAATTGTTTTTTCTCTGCTTCTAATGACACAGCTGCTGAATATTAAAATGAAGCAAAGAGTATCACAGTTTGTAAAATCAGAGACCAAATCAGTAAACCAAATAAAGTTCAGCTAACTGGAAAGGGTTCATTGACTCAAGGAAACAGTCTTTTTGGATGAAATTAACATAAGATTTAGTACAGCCAGTATAGGGCATAAGAACTCCAACTGGAAAACTAGAGAAAAGACAGTTGGGAGTAGAGAACTGCCTAATACAACAGGTACAAGTTCTGATTTCAGACAATCAGCCCAGATTCTTTCAATAAAATATTTTTAGAATGCAAAAGGATAAATAAATAAATAAAATATATAATAACTTAATAAACTTTTTCATCAAGAATATCCAGTTTCCTTTTTGATAGCTCTGTTTACCTAATCTAGACCTCAGTTTTCTAAGAAGACTCATTTACTAGGAAAAAAAATTCAGAAGTTTAATCTTTAGAAAAGCGTTACCAAACAATCTGAAATTATATTAAACTGTATAAAATATTTTTATTCAAAAAGTATATAAATATAAATGTGCTGTTTGCTTTCTGTTTTCTGAATACTATGTTAATAATGAAATATTTCTTCTTAATCATTACTGAAAATCGTTTTTTATTACATTATCAGTTTAAATATTTACTGTTTTAGAAACAATTACATTATATATGTGTATATGTAAGCATACATGTATATAAAGATATTAATTTCATATATAACAGATATTATTTTTTCTCTTACTGAATTACACATCCAACAAACAATTATTTTGTATTTGATACCACCCAAAACATTTGTGATGCCAAGATGAATGAAACGTAAATTCTGCATTTCCAGGGATCTTAGTCTGATAGAAAAGATAATACTTCAGCTTTCTGTAGTATATATGACAATTTACACTATGGAGGAATAGGTTCTATGGTGTAAAATTGGAGTACTGTGCATAGACTGCCTAGGTAGTGGAAGTGGTATTAGACCTATATCTTTGAAGAATACAGAAAGTCAGGAAGCAGAAGTAACAGACTGTTCAAAGGTAGAGAGTTGGGAAAGAATATTGCTTATTTGAAAAACAGAAGTCACTTGTGACTAGAGCTTAGGTTCATGTGGGTAGAGTGGGTAAAAAAGAGGAAATTTAAAGTTACTGGAAGTGTTGAAACTGAAATTATGACTTATAGCCAGATTGTTTAGGGCCTCACATATATGTTGAGATGTCTGGACTTGCTATAATTTTACGTGAGACACTACACGTTTTTAGCAGGGAAATAGTATTACTAGATTTATTGTTTAGGAAAATAATTTTTGTCACAATGTAAAGTACAGACTAGATTGTGGCCACACCCTGAAGTAAGCATCCCATTTGGAAGCTGTTGGAGTAGTCAGGGTGAGAAGTGAGAAATAGGAATTGGAATCGAAAATAAAAATGTATACAAGAAATACTTTCATATAACCAACTCGACAGGTAGTGTGAGTGCCTGTAATAGCCAAATAATCCTAATTCATTCCTCCTATCCCTTGTTTTATTGCTATCATCCATTTTATTTATATGTAGGCATACATAATCAAATACATTGTTGCTATTAGTATTTTGAACAGATTGTTATCTGTTAGATCAATTAAGAATAAGAAAAATAAGTTTTCATTTTATCTTTACGTGTTTCTTTGATCCTTTTTCCTTCTTTATGTAGATCTGAGTTTCTGATGTATGTTATTTTCCTTCTCTCTGAAAAACTAACATTTCTTGCCAGGCAAATCTACTAGCAACAAATTCCTTCAATTTTTGCTTGTCTGAGAAATTTTTTATTTTTCCTTTACTTTCGACAGGTGATTTCATTTTTGAGGGTATAGAATTCTAGGTTGGTGGGGTTTTTTTCCCTAAACACTTTAAATATTTCCACTCTAGTTTCTTCTTGCTTGCATGGTTTCTGGGGAGAAGTTGGATGCAATTCTTACTCTTGTCCTTTTACTGGAAAAGTGTTTTTTCCCTCTGGCTTCTTTCAGGATTTTTTTCTTTTTCCTGTAATTTGAAAATGATATATTATACCTAGATGTAGTTTTGGGGTCATTAATCCTGCACAGTGTTCTCAGAGTTTCTTGGACCTGTGGTTTGATGTTTGACATTAATTTGGGGAAATTTTGAGTGATTATTACTTCAGATATTGCTTCTGTTCCTTTCTCTCTTCTCCTTCTGTTACTCCCATTACACGTGAATTACACCTTTTGTGGTTGCACAGTTCTTAGATGTTCTCTCTCTTTTTTTTTTTCAGTTTTATGTTTTTAGTTTTCAAGGATTCTATTGATATATCCTCTTATCTTAGAGGTTCTTTTCTCAGCCATGTGCAGTCTACTAATAAACCCATCAAATGCATTCTTTATTTCTGTTACAGTGTTTGTTTGTTTCTCTAGCATTTCTTTTTTGTTCTTTCTTAGGATTTCCGTATCTCTGCTTACATTGCCCATCTGTTTTTGCATGCAGTCTACTTTAACCATTAAAGCCCTTAGCTTATTACTCATAGTTGTTTAAAATTCCTGGCCTGATGATTCCAATATCCCTGCCAAGTCTTGTTCTGATGCTTGCTCTGTCTCTTCAAACTGTGGTTTTTGTCTTTTGGAATTTTTTCTTGATAGTCCAGCATGATGTACTAGGTAAAAGGAACTGCTGTAAATAGGCCTTTAGTAATAATACCGTGGTGATGTGGGGTGGCGGAGAAGTGTTCTATATTCCTGTGATTAGGTCTCAAGTCTTTCAGTGAGCCTGTGCTTCTGGAATTTAACTTCATGAGAGTTTCTCAGGTTTTTTTTCCCCCTCGTTAGGTAGGACAGAATCCCTCGAGCCAAGTGGAATTGGTCATTTCCCTTCTTGGGTCAGTTAGGTTCTGATAACACCCCAGCAGGTTAGGTTCTGATTAACTAGTTTTCTCTGAGCGCAGGCCTTGTTGAGAAGAACAAAGTAGCTGCTGGTAGCGTCAGTTTGCAATGTTCTGCTTTAGGTATGTGTCATATGGGAGCCTGGAAACTGCAATAAACATGATTATATTAATATCTTATAATAGTTTATTTTATATATATATAAAAATAAAAAGATGAGCAAAGTACTTTGCAGTATTCATAACGGGAGCTTTTCCCCTGCTCTGCCAGAAGCAGGAGGGAGTTTTTCTCCAGTATTTACTGTGGGAATTTGTTCAGGCTTCTGGAGGTGACTCACAATATTATGGTGGGGGGGTCATAAGACTGAAGTTCCTGGAGTCGTTAACTCTTGGATTTATCCACACTAAGTGTCCAGCAGTTCATCACTCACCGTTCTGGTTTTCTTACCTGGCCACCTGTTCCTTCAGCAATTTCCATTCATGAATGTCTGGTCTGCTAAACTGACTTCCTATATTTGCCTGTCTGTCTCTCCAATATCCAGGTCAATGGTTTGTTTTGTGACCTCCCCTCTCTTACAGATTTCAGAAAAATTGGTGATTTTTCAGTATATTCAGCTGTTTACTTCTTGTTAGTATGGAGTGACTTACAAGCTCCTTAAATGCTGTTATGACTTTGCTAAATTAACGTTTATTACCATCCAGCATCCAGCTACATGCTGGATGGTAAGCCTTGGTTTAAAAAGACTACAAGAGAGATCAAAATAGTGAAATTACTCACAGTTCGTGGAGGAAGTACATGGCATGCTTCAAGGGTTCCAGAGTGGGAGCTGGGAGATCAAGGCAAGGTGCAGGGAGAGAGAGAGCTGCAGGACCTGGGCCACATGCCTTTATTAGGGTCTGTGGGTGGAGTGCTTTGGGATTCCCAGGCTAGGGCCAGATTGGTCAGTTCAAACCCCAAACAGCAGAGTTTTGGTAAGCTCTTCTGGGGTCTTTTCTAAGGGAAGGCGAGGGAGACAGTTGATCTGGAGGGCCACCAGGAAGTTATATCAGGGACTAAACATTTACTTGTGATTCTGCAGGCTGTTTTCTAGGGCATGTTTTTGCATGAGGTGCTGGTATCTATTTAAAGCCTCCACTGGCCTGGTGGCCAGATGAAATAGATGCTGAGGCAACTACACCATGCAGTAGTTTAGCTGAACTCTGGCACATGCAGAACTGGAAATAGGCCCCTAAATACATTTTTAATATATTTATTTCAGTGATCCTGTACCTGTGCTTCTAGAATAATTTTAAGGTAGTAGGTCAGAAAATAATTACTTATTGAAAGTTTCCATATGCTATTAAATTTGATAATTAAGGGATACGAACTTATTATGAAGTACAAATTAAGACTTTTTTGGTATCAAATATGTCCTAAATCACTGAGCTATATTGAAGCATCATTGTAAAAGATTCCTACTTACCAGAATACTAACATAATTAATTTTTCTCCCCACATTCCTAGAAGTAATAGCCTTTGGATAAGAATGCAGGTTGTACAAATACTGATTTTTATCAGGGCTTTGGCAACAGGTTCCATAAATTTTGAGTGTTTGTTTTATTCTAATATGAACATGTAATTGGAAACAGTAACAATAATATATACATTAGATACAGCTTTTATTAAATCTAGTGGAGATTAATTTATAACCTAGAGTTAGGAATTTGCCCTACTGATTGTGTTTTGAATTTATTCAAGTTTTCTTTGATTCTGACTTTTTCCCCCTTATTCTCTCCGCTCATTGCTTCACCTGTAAAATCGAAGTGTTTTACTCATTAAATGTGTTGGCTGGAAATTAATGAATTGTGTCAAAAATCTTGATTTAATGTAACAGTTTTGCATTTTTGGTCTCCCTTCTTTACATAGATTTCTATGGGAAGCCACTGCCTCCCCTGGTTGTGCGACAGAGACCTAACAGTGATGCTCACGACATCATCTCGTAACCAGGTCATACGGTCGCACTCTCTTAATGTTGGCCGCCTGAACTGGAGGACCTTCTTTCTCCAAGGAGAAAAACCCTGAACATTGATGACTGGGGCAGGACACCCTTAGCAGTTTCAGTGAGCCAAAGACCTGACTGATCTGATAATTACTTTTCCATGTTCTTCATACTTTTGTTTGTTTGTTTTGTTTTGTTTTGTTTTGTTTTTTAAAGGGGAAGCAAAATGAGCAGCAAATGGGGCGAGCAAGAGTTGGTAATGACTCTGGTTTATACATCCCACTCATGGGCATATTCCTGAAGGGAAACCTCTTCAGAAAAAGAGCCAGTGGGCTCTATACCCTTTCTTTACTCTTTATTTAATTGTCTTTATTTCTCCATCTTTAACATTTGTAAGACATGTACATGGAAAGGGAACTCTTGGGAATTTATAAGCTAAATTTTTAACTTTTTATATTTTTCTAAAACTTTTAAGGATTTTAATTACTATGACATTGTGCACTTTTCTATAGATGCTATGTTTAAATTGTGTTTGGAAAATGGAGTTGATTTACTTGACAAACACGAAACTATACAAACAGGATATATTTATATGGTTTGAGGTATGTTTTTGAAGTATACATCTTAATTTGACCTAATTTTAAAATATCTTTTAAAAATATTCTCATATTTTTATTCTATCAAATTGTTATTTGACAGCACTAATTAATTAGTTTAATTTTTGCTGTTATTTGTTTTCTTTGGTAATGCTCCCAATAAATGAAAGAGACTTGCAAAATACCTTTTGACTTAAATGCTTTTTAAGTTAATAAAAATGTTTTATGAAATATCATTAAAAGCCCCAATAAAACACCTCTTTCAAAGGTTAGACCTTTTCAGAGATCAAGGTGCTACTTGTCACTCCCTTGTTCTGTCAGAAGCTGCAGTGACTCTTTTAGGTTATTCTAATTCTTTTGTGCCTTGAAATTCAAGGCAAAAAGACCAGAAAAGCTACTGTAGCCCAGAAATTTGTATTTTTTAACTGGGAAATGCTTAGATATTAAAGAAATAACAATAAAAATGTTGGTTTAAATTACATCAATAAAGAAATAATTTCAAAATAATTTCTCAATTTAAAGTAATAGTACTTCTGTTGCACTGAAGAATGGCATCTGTAGTATTCTGTCTTCTGGCATTTAGACAAGCTTTTAGATACATATTTTGAGTAACAGATTCATAATGGTCCATTTAATTAGAAGCAAACCTTTACTCAAGGTGAAAATAACATAAACAGTATGAATTCTAATTACCCTGTTAAAATTAGTCAGTTTGGCATCTTGTACTGACAACAGACATATACTGGTATCTGAAAATAACATGATTAAGTATGCTTAAGGCAGTTTAATATGATTATTTACTTATAAAGTTTTTTTTTTAGAATATTGCATTTTATTCACATTTTCTAACTCATTGAACTTTCATTAATCAGATTATTTATTACTCTAAGTCAGCATCATATGCAATTTTTGGAATTTTGTACATGAGACTTACCTTCCACACTGGATAAAAGCATTCTATTTCAGATACAGAATTCCGAACAACCTGAATTTGTAAGGAAAAGCAACCCAAGAAGACAGTATGTAAATTCTGAGGTGGATTTTAGAGAACAAACCTGTATATCTTCTTGGTTCCTTTTTTGTAAAATTTATATTTATTCATTTTTTAAAAACTAAACTCATGCTTTTGCCATTTTTTAATATTCATCTAGTATGAGATAAGTATGTTTTAAGTTTTTGTTTCCTACCAGTGATTACTATAATGTATAATAATGTACTGAGTCCATTTAACAAAAATAAATAAAAATCATTTTGAAGATCTTGAATTTAAATATATGATAAAATGGAATAAATGTTTTATATATCTCTCAAAACATAATTTGTATTCTTAAAGCATTCTAAAAATATTTTTAAAGTTTTGTAAATCCAGGTGGCTTTTAACAAGTATAAATGCCTATTTTGTTATATGCTGCATTTTTATTCTTAATTATTATGAATTATGACAGTTTCACACAATAAAAATAATTTATATCAGTATGCTGTTTTGCTTTTCATTTGATAAACTTAAATGGTTTCTTTTTGGTAATAAGTGCCAAGTGAAGGAGCAGAATTCATCTAATTTGTGAATTTACCTGTGAATAGCCCAGAGACATTCAACTATGGAATATGCCATTGTATTTGCAGCTGATCTGTTAACCACATGTCCTTTTACTGACAATATTTTATTTCATTTGATACTTGGTTCTGTATGCTATGCTATTCACATTACTCATTTTCTTCCATTCCACACTAAAGAAATACTGTATGCTTCCAGATGGCAAAAGCTTATCAAAGCTTAGGGGCAGGGCATGTTTAGTGGTAGAGTGCATGCTTAGCAAGCACAAGATCCTGGGTTCAATTCCCAGTACTGCCATTTAAATAAATAAATAAAACCTAATCTCCACCTCACCCAAAAGTGAAACTGCTTATACAAATAAAGCTGGAGCTTATAAATTTTGTTATCCTTGCCTTTGCTACCTAAGTTTTTCGCTAACTGGAATACACTTTGCAGTTGAGATTCTGCTAATACTAACCTTCTAATTTATCAAGAAATACATTCCAGCTGATAATAAATTCATATACTTCAAAACTTACATTTAAGTATGGTAAAAACTATCAAAACAGCAATAATCCATTGTCTTTGTGGAGGCATAATAAGAGAAGTCTGGTTTTTTGAGAAAAGAGTTATCAGATATGAATTTTCTTTAATGAAAGTGATCAGCTAAATTAAAGGGAAAATATGAAGAAAATAATTTGCTAATTTTGAGCATGAGTTGTAAGTTCCTTTTTTGTGCTGATGAGGAAACAGTATGACCTAGGTAAATGAATCAGTGGTCTCCAAATTTGATACATCCTTTTCAGTACATATTTTTAGTATACATTAAATATAAAGTTACTGTATTAGTTTGCTAGTGCTGCTGTAACGAAGTACCACAAACTGGGTGGTTTAAACAACAGAAATTTATTTTCTCAGTTCTGAAGCCTGAAAGTCCAAGATCAAGGTGTTGGCAGGCCTTGTGGGAAACCTCTCTCCTTGGCTTACAAGTGGCCTCCTTCTCCCTGTGTGCTCACATGGTCTTTGCTCTGTGTGCATTTGTTGCTAGCTAATGTCTCAGGGTATCCAAATTTCCTTTTAATAAAGACACCAGTTAGATTGGATTAGGACCACCCTAAACGACTCCTTTTAATCACCTCTGGAAAGGCCCTGTTTCCAAATACAGCCAAGCTCTGAGGTATGGGGGAGGGAGGTGGTGGTGGCGGAGGGGTGGGGAGGGTGGGAGGGTGGAGTTAGGTCAACATAGGAATTTTGAAGGGAAAGGGAGAAGTTTCACTTTTGTTTGTTTGTTTTGGGTTTTTTTGGTTTGTTTTGGGGGGGAGGTAATTAGGTTTATTTAATTTTTTAAGAGGACTTTTTTGAACCCCAGATCTCCTGCATGCTGAGCATGTGCTCTAGCACTTGAGCTATATTCTACCCTCTCAGCTCTTAGCAGTTATATACATATTCTATCATACTTTGTACATATACCTCCCTAAATTTTTTCAAAGATTAGAAAAAATAAAATAAAAATACAAGTTGTTATATTTACTTCTGAGTCCCAGTCTGCCAGAGTTTGTACATACCACTTTGAAGGCCTATAATTTAAAAAATGAGAGCCTCAGCTAACTATCTACTCACCTAAAGCCTATAACTACGCTTTGTTCTCTTGCTTTGATGATAAGTTTCTCTGTTGTGTTTTTCTGCCATCCAGTTTAAGGAGCTAACACTCTTGATGTCAGATTATTTTACTACAAACCCTGTCTTTATCTTTTGACACATATATCTCTATATGAACATGAAGGGCTTTGAGAGCTGTTTTATATAATTATGAAAATTCACTAAAAAGTTTGTTCTGTAACACTTCTTGTATCAAATGATTTCACAATAAAATTGAGCATGTAAAAATTAATTTCCAGCTTAGCAGTAAGTCCTTATTAAGCTGCCTCATTCTTTAACACTATAATGATAACAATAATAATAACAATCTTAAAACCATAGTACAATTTCTGGTATTTTGTGTCAGCTTAATTTCTTATGTCTACAGTGGGTTTAAAACAAGTTGGCCTCTAACAGTTTCTACTCGTAAAAGCTCAATGTGAAAAGAAACTTTGTTTATTCTTCGGTAGCAATTTGGTGTCAGGGAGTGGAAATCCATTAACATTCTCATGATATACTAATATTGATTCTAGATGGGTTAATGGGTTAAATGTGAAAGGTCAACCTGTAAAGAAAAAAGAAAGGAACAGAAGTAACTCCCTTCTGTGGGAAGAAATTTGCAAGCAATGAAGTAAATTACAAATTCAAACAGTTGACTGCATAAAAATTCACATTTTTTCCACATTCAGAATCTAATGGTGATAAGAAAAATTGACAAAGTACTTGAAAATGTGATATGGTAACATCTGTAATATAAATTAAAATAGCACTAAGATAGCTATAGATAAGTGAGTATGAGCAAGTAATTTACAAAAGAAATATGATACTAGTAAGATTTGAAAACTTACCCAGAATAAGGACATAATTAAAAAATTGTATTATCAGACTTACAAAGATTTATGAGCAAAAATGTTTATCAAATAATAATAATATAGCTAGTATAATCTCCATACCTTCAAATACTATGCAACTTGTAGAAATTATGTACTGTAGGAAGAATTTTTAATATAAGAAAATGCCTATAAAAGCAGAAGAGCATACATTATACATAGTTTGATCAACCTTGAAAATGCATAGAGAAATATACCAAAATATTAATAGTGATTATCTCTAGCTGTGTTATACATGATTTTCATTCTTATAGGCTTTAAATTTTGGTTTCTTCAATGAGCATTAGTTTATTTAAAAACCAGAAAATAGAAATATGCTAAAGAAATTACAAAAGAATAAAATAGAACTAATATGACCTCTTTCCAAGCATAACATATCCTCTTTCCCTAATAGAAAAATAGTACATACGATTTCTACTACCACCTTAAAAGTTTTTTATATGTCTACACTGAAAATAGATTACTCTTTTAATTCATTAAATGAAACAATTTGTAATGAGTACAGAAAAAATAAATTATGAAATTTCTTACAGGCTGAAATGTAAACTAACGACTTTTCCTTAAACACACAACGAACTAATGCATTTAATCATCTCACATCTTAATAATATATTTTCTTTTGCACAAAATTTAAATTCATTTAAAAATTATTGGGCAACTTGTTTAAATAAATAAAATATATTAGGCTTCAAATCACATTAGGAGTAATGAAGTTTATCTTTTTACATGATCCTAAGATTTGCACCTATGATATACACTTATACTGATATTTTAAGCATCAAGGGTGTCAAAATGATGATGTTCATTAAATATTGGGAACTACGTTAAGCACTGACTTTCTGATAAATTGCTGATTGATGTTAACAAGGTAGCAAATAAAAAATACCACTAAAAAAGCAAATAAATTGCTATTCCTATCAGAATGGGTGTTAACACTCAACTCTCCTGAGAACTAGTAACCCTTCCGTTAGTAAATGTGGGTGAGGAGGGTCAGGTCATTTTGGTCGTCAGGCATTTGGTATCAAAACTTGATAATCACGAAGATCAAGATAATAAAGTAGCTAACATTTGGGCATTTACTGTTTCCTAGTCTGTGCAAAGCGCTCTACCTGTGTACTTCAGTCAGTTGAACCCTCCTCCTTAAAGAGAGAGATTGTTCCAATTGGCCATCTCTAGGCAATGCTTGAATATTTTTCGTCATATCCATTATTTTATCTTGAGTTCTGAATATTTGGGCTAATGGGGGTCTTCGGATTTGGTAGATTAGCTCCGTAACTAGCTTCACCTCTGAGAACATCTTAAAACGACGATCGTACTACAAGCCTAATAGGGACAAACATCCCCAGTCGTTCTGAGCCCCAAGGACACAGCAGAAAAGATTGTGAAAGGCGTGTCTATCTAAGCACCGGCCGCCCAAAGTTCCGCCTACAGGTCTCGACCACGCCCCCGGGAGTAGGTGGTCACCGCCTTTTTCAGCCACCCGCCAGAGTAACCTTGCGCTTGACTCTCGAGAGACCTAGGTCTTTTGGCGAGATTTCGATAAGTCCCGCAAATCAGTATCTCGCGAGATGTTGAGTCGGAAACGTGAGGGATAGGAGAGAAGTCCGGCGAAATTCGTAAGGCGGGCTGTTGTGTTTGTTCCCTGCAGGCTTTAGATGCCCAGCGGTATTGGTTTCTTGTTTGACCTCTCCTGACTGGAAGATGTTGACCCGGGTGAGGGTTGGGACCCAGCCGGGTGCCTCTGACTGAACTGCACACTTCTTTACTGACCGGCATGGCGGGGGAGAGGGCTGGGACGGGGGCACTTCTTGATCTCTGGGTTTCTCTAGCTTCAGTCCAGAGCTCTGGAATAATGCTGTTTTTTTGACGCTTGCTAGTTGCATACTCTGTCCGTTTCTCCCGAGACTCACCTTCTCCTCAGATAACCTGTCTGCAGTCCAGGCTGCGGGCTTTAATATATCCATTACTTTCAGCTTTGAGCAGAATGCAAGCTCCTGCAGGACTGTCACTGCCCTATCCTGGAAACTTAGAACGATTTCTGTTACATAGAAGGCCCTCGATAAACTTTTCCGGGATTAGTACATGAGATAGAATTGTAAGGAAGTTTCCGCAGGAGACCAGAGTGACTTTTTCTAAATAAACTTTATTTTGGAATAATTTTATATTTACAAAAAAGTTGCAAAGATAATGCAGTTATCATATGCTTTTCACCCACTTCTCCCTGATGTTAACATCCAGAGTGGCTTATTTAAATTTTGTTCCTTTGACGTATAGTCCTCTGTTAACACCAGGATTCTGCTTCAACCTTTGCTTTACATTTGAGCAATAGTCATTTGGAGAAACCTTTTTTCATAAGTAGATAAGAGTATTGTAATACAGTTTTGTTATGTGTGAGGTACAGCTCCTGTGTCAAGAACTAGTAATTATCCAAAAAAAAAAGTGTTTTTATCTTAAGAAAAGAAGACTTTGCTAATGTTGAAGTTCAATAAATTTATAAATCAGTGTGTCAGCAACTTTTTCTTATCATCATAGCTGAAAGCAAAATCAGAGAGGAAGCTTGCAAAACAGATTTGCAAAGTTGTATTGGATCATTTTGAAAATCAGTATTCCAAAGAACTTGGAGATGCCTGGAATACAGTAAGGTTAGTATAATTCATCTCGATGCTTTATGATAGAACAAGAAATAAACCCTTCTTGAGGAGGGGTGCTGTGAAGATAAAAAATAAAGGACTCTAAACCTGGCTGCCATTTCCTGCTGAGGCTTCAGAAGGGGTGAATGAGGAGGAAATAGACTGAATCATAGGGAGATGAAAGAGGAGAAAGAAAACTTTGTAGTGATAGCACAAATTGTTCTGCCCTTGCCTTGTGCAATTGCTTTGATCTTTGAAATAGGAATGCCCACCACTTTGACAAAATTAATTCTACTGTAACAGAAAAATTTTAAAGGAAACTTTTGAGGATATTTGACTAGTTTCTGAAATTCAGAAGACAATGCAACAAGTCTTTAAAGCCAACACTGCTTTATCTTAGCTAATGTCATTTTATTTGGTAATCATGTTTCTTCCCTATGTATATAGCTGGCTATGTCTTGAACACACGTGTTAACACACACACGTTATTTAAATGTATTATAGAAAACAAATAAATATTTAATGCATGGATGTGAGAGAAGTTTAATTTGTATGTTTAGTGAGTTTTGCCTCTGGTATGTTACTCTGTTCTTTACACTGAGTGCTTGATACATTATACCCTGTGACATACAAAGAGCAAGACGGTCCCCATGTCCAGTTTGCTGACAGTCTGGTGTTCATGGGGGAGGAGGAGCATGATTAAAACTATATAAGCTGCTAATTCCATGAGTATCCTAATAGAAATAGTCAGGAGTACCTAGTTTTACCTGAGGGAAGCCAGGTTTCTTGGTGACTTAATAAAGTATAAGGTGGTTCTGAGATAATTTTAAACAAATGAAGCTGTTTTAGAAACGTAAATACTGTAATGTGAAAATGTAGCTTGAAGTTTTATCTCAAGACTAAATCTTTAAATGTGTGTCTTCTATCACAGAGAAGAAAAAGGAATAAATAGTGGAGTGTGTAATTAATTCGTGAGGTTTTCAGTATGCAAAGGTACTCAAATAGAATAGCACAATAACAAAACACTTACTGTGTGCTTATTACGTGCCAGGCAATACTGACTTCATTTGATCCTCAGAAAAACCTATGAGATTTGTTTCCCATTTTTCACTGAAGAAACTGCGCAGAGTTTTAAGTAACTTGCCCAAGTTCACTCAGCTAGTTAAGTGGGAGAGCTGGGATTTGTGCCCAGACTCTCTGGTTCATAAACTCCCACTGCTAACCCGTATTCTATATGCCTCTCATATCTGGAATGTAATTAGGCATAAATGGATGATTTTTAAAAAAACAGATTTCAAGAGGTATATTGTCTTCAGATTTTATAGTAATCTGGCTATTCATACCCTAATGTAATGAGTTACTTTTCTATTTAATGTGCTCAGACAGTTATAAATTATCATTTGACCCTAACCAAAATGAGCAGTGAACCTCAAATCCATTTGATTAGCTGTGCCTTCTGCTTCATCTGCCTTTTTGTTGGGTTTTCATGGTAGTTTAAGTTTTGCATAAACATGTGCTAAATTTGCCATAGGCAAAATAAAGGCTTTCTCAGCTTAGAAAGTACTCTGTGCATGCAGGAAGGCATGGGGAAATGAAAACAAATATTTTTGGCTTTTAATCATTTATTTGAAAGACATAGTACTGTGTTTGCAGAGCTATGTACTTCCAGAGAAAGGAGAGTGCATTACTTAGAAAGTAATTTACTCAATAGTCCTGTAATAGTAGGGACAATTTAGTATTTATTTTAATTTTATTTTGTAAAAACCCTCCTCGCCATTGCCCTCTGAGCAGCCCTTTGGAGTTGGGGTTTACCTTGGTTCCGTTTTTGCCCTACTTGTCCTCATGTTCTCTTTCAGGTGAGCCCATTCTTGGCATGGCTGTAAACTTCCCTCAGTATGCTGTTGTCTCAGGTGGTGGGGTCCTTCCCAAACTTCAGCCCCACGCTTCTAAGTGTTTCACTTCACTTAGTTCCACAGCAGGAAAACTCAAAAGCATATTCTGATTTTTCCTTTCCAAGCTTATGTTGCCATTTGCTACTTGCGTATTCTATCTCAGTGGAAGGTATCATTATCAGTCTCATTTCCTCTTTCCTCCTCCACACTTCACTACCTTTGTCATAAAGAATGAACCTTATTCAAAAACAGGTCTGACATTTGCCCTCAGCTCCTTGGAGGTGATCTGTAAGCCCTTGGAGTGTCCTGCTCAAGAGTGTCTTTGTTTACCTGGGGGCTTGGGCAACATGAGAAAGTCTAGCAATGTGATTTATGGTGGAGGTTCTGGGCCACTGTGTTAGCTAGGCCTCCCACCTCCTACCTCCCGAGGGACTCTAGCCTAAAAAGATCAGTGAGTGGGCAGTCACTCATGCTTGTGTGACTGAGCCCAGTGAAATCTAGACACCAGGACTCCCTGGTTGGCAGTGCTCCTATGCGTATTGTCACACATTGCAGGGAAAAGTTACCCTTGTCCATGATTCCACCGGAGGACAAGTGGAAGCTTTATGCTTTGAACGCTTGTGCCTCTGCGTCACACATCTCTTACCTTGACAGATTTTAACCTGTATCTTTTCTCCATAATAAACTTCAACCATAAGCATGGGTCTAACGGTGAGTTCTGTGTGTCCTTCTATTTAATAATCAAGCCCAAGAGTGGTCTTGGGGACCTCGAACTGTGTGCTGCCACCACACACCACTGCCCTGCCCCCATCAAAATCTAAATGCCCGCCAAATGCTTTTGCTTTTATATGAAAAGTTTCTTACTTTGGATCTCCTGCTTATCCTCACTGTTCCTGTTTAGCTGGGCCTTCGTCATTTCTTACCTGGCATATTGCAGCAGCACTTTTCATAGTCGCCCACCTTTAGTGTTTACTTATTTGAGCAACCACTTTTTTGGCACAATATGGCAGGCAATGTTCTTATCACTTTACAAATAATGACATAATCTTCTGTATAACCCTTGAAGATGGCTGTTATTATCTTCATTTTACAGGTAGGAAAGCTGAGGCATATAGAGGTTAAGTAATTTGCCCAGTGATACACAGCGCACATTTGGAAAAGCCCTGGGAATTTGTCTTACCCACTTTTGTTGTGCTGCTTCTCAGTGCTGCCGTATTCCATTGTGTCCCTCCTGGAGTACGAGCCTCCTTTGTTCCCCCACTGTCTGCAGTGTTACATTTGGACTAAACATCTTATCGTGACTAGACAGACTTTTGGGACTTAATATGTTGCTCCCTCTGCCAGGAATGACCATCTCCTTTCTTTCTGTACAGTGGTTAAAGTGTAGGTTCAAATCCCACCCTTGCATCTTGTAACGTGACTCAGGAAAGTTATTTTAACATCTCTGTGTCTCCTACCCTTGTGTATAAAAAGGGAAAAATTCTGTGTTTCATATAATTATTTGGAAAGATAAAATAAATTTACATATATACAAAGTATTTAGAATATTGACATATAGTAAGCCCTTGATACATGTTAGAATTATTTTTATTACTATTACTATTACTAACTAATTCTTCATCAATCTGCCCCATATACACTTGGCAAAATTAGTTCTGCCCTTTGTGTTTCCATTGAATTTTGTTGATACAGCTGTTGTAATTCTTTCAAGACTGTTATTGTCATAATTTAATAACTTGCTTGTCTCTTTGGCAAAGGAGGGTCAGGAAGAACCAATTCCTAAGACTCATGTGCAAGCCATCTACTTAATCACAATTTAGGCCTTATTTATATGCCAGACGTTGTGCTGAGCACAATGGATTATATATATTCTGCCTTCAAATATATATGAGGGGAAGATTAATTGGAAATGTTTACAAACTTTGGAAATTTTGTGTGCACTTTGTGGAAAGCAAGGAAAAAAAAAAAAAGGGTTGGGGGAAACATGGTTAATTCTGGCCTGTCTGTAAATTTTTTTTTTTACCTTCTCCTTATTAATCCAGAGTTCACATAGTTCACATATAGAGGAAGACATAAATAACCAGATTGCATTACCAGAATCTGTGAAGAGGGGTGTAGTGGGCTGGTTGGGGAAAACAAATGAACTAGTACCTCAATTTCTATTTTGTCCCTTATGTTGACTTTGCACACATGTTCAATCTTAATTTGTGAAACTACCCTGTGAGTAGTAACTTTTAGACCCCTTTAAAGTGAGAGGTTAGAAAAATTGCCAGGTGTCTCAGTTTATGGCCAGTCCAAGCTTGTGACTTGAAAGCCTGTGCCTTTTCCTCTACCAAGCATGCTTCTGTGAAGGGTTTGGAGTCCCAGCCTTGTGTATGCACACATCTCCTGATGTAAGGGACATAAGGACTTCTTGTGTGCAGTATTTTCAGCCTTTTTTTGTCTCCACCAGAAACACAAACCTTCCCTCAACGCTTCCTGAGATACTGTGGCTAGAAATAGGGACATAGATTGTCCTTCTATGAGAGACAAGGAGGAAACAACACCAAGAAAGAATAGGAGGCAATCAATTCATCATTAGAATCTCTGAATAATAAAAATAAAATAATTGGAAAACATAATTTTGATATACTTCCATGAATTGGTTTATTCTGATTTCTAAACCAGGCTTAAAATGATTGAATGAGTGCCCTCTAGTGGATAATGATAGTAATAAAACAAAAGGGATTTCTATTTTTTAAACACGAACATTTAGTTGATTTTGTAATCTGCAGTTATACCAATTGTGCTTAACATTGTCTAGACAAAATGATTCTTTATCCTCATCATTACATAGGAAGGTAGAGAATAGAATAGTAAGGTAAAGTAATAAAAATCACAGAAAAGTTGAAAATCATTTTATCATATATCAGACATTGTCCAAATAATATATTATGCAATTTTCAAGGGATATGTGAGCACAGGCAAGTTAGAGCCATCGACTTCCAGATTCTCAGCTTTCACATGTGCTCTTCCAGATGACTCTGCTTCTCTGTTGCCTGAGGGGGACTTACTCTCCTTTCCCAACCTGCCCGTCTGCGGTTGTCTTTGTCCCACTTTACAGAAGGGGGTGCACTTTCATCATCCTGTCTCTTCCTCACTGCATTCCTCTGGGCTGTCAGGAACTCCCCCTGCCAGAGACTATTGGACTATCACTGTAAGGGTTTAGAAAGTAAATGACTAACGACTAGCAAACTCTTTCCTGACACGTCAGACAGTTTCCAAGTTTTGCTTTCAACAAAAATAAAGGACTTCCAATTGAGTTGTCAGCTAATAGATCATTTAAAATATTTTTGAAGATATGTCATTTAGTGATTTGAGATTATAGCTCAAAAAGAAGTTTAACAAAAAGGAGACATTGCTTTAACAAAATGTATTTAATTCTTACCTACTTATTTAAGTGAAGGTTTCTCTCAGCCCTTCTACAAATACAAAATAGGAATAAAATTGATGTTGAACCCTGATCATTAGAGCACTGACAATATTCATTCTTGGATATATGAGGGGGGGGAAGCTCATTTCATTAAGAGATACATTGCTTATGAATTTTTCCTTTTTATGTTTAAATAATTATCAAATCTGTAAGTTATTTTGATCAATTGTGTACAAACAATTTTATTGATAACTGAATCCAGAAGTTACTATTTTAACACTTAGACCTTTAAGGCTACAGTGAAAACAAATTTAGTATATACATGTGTGTATGTGTGTGGGAGAGAAAAAGAGAAATATAATAGGGTAATAAGGATGAAAAGCACAAAAATATATTAGGATAAAGTTATATGAGGAAATATAATGTAAATAAAAGGAAAAGGAACAGAGTAAAATTTCCACCTGTTCAAGAAGACTCAGTCCATGAATTTTTAAATGGACAGTGATGGGTTTCAGAATTAGTCTGGTATTTAGGTTCCACTGGATACATTTTAAAAAGCAGTGTAATTTATATCTTAAAATGTCAATCTTTACAGTATGCTGGAAATTACATCCTTAAACATATGAGGAAGATTTTGATTTCAGCTTAAAATGTTCCAGAGGGTATATAGTTTTTTCGAAATGGTATCAGTGGATATACTAGCAAAACCTTTGCAGGTCACTGACCTTGGAGGTCCCAGTTCTGCTGTCTGCTGGTGTACTTGAACTTCTGGCCTTGGAGTCCAGTAAGGGGAGCATTTCAGGCTCCTCCTCGTGAATCTTGGGAGGAGATACGGAATGTGGTGCCTGGCCAGTGTCTCCCTGAGCCTTTTCATGTGTACTCCCTCCACTGTCTGCTGGGCTACTGGCCCATCCGTCAGAGCTTTTGAAGTGAGTAGCCACTAGACCACCAGCACCAGGACATCATCCTACCAGTGTAATCACTGGGGGGTCTGTGTGTGTGTGTGTGTGTGTGTGTGTGTGTGTGTGTGTGTGTGTGTGTGTGTGTTTGGGGGGAGAGGAGGCTGCTGGCAGGTGGATGCAGGGGGAGCTGAGATCCACATTAATACACAGCTTTGCTTTCTCAGGGCTGGGAAGCACCAACCTGGGCAGCCTTAGCAGTCACTTCTTTGAGTTGGTCCTGCTGCAGCTGGTCCTCAAGGGCTGAGTTTGTCAAGCTGTTCCCACTGTTAGAGGCAATAGACCACTTCAGGGAGACTGGGGCCACTGGCAGTAGGTGAGGGTCAGAGTAGAAATTCTCTTCCCCTTCCTGTTGTATACTACTTGTGCTACTGTACCAGGGCCTCACGCTCCTTTTAGGCTCTAAAGCCAGCGGATTTTGAATCAGGGACTTCTGCTTAAGCAGTAAGTTGCCAAGTCTGAAAGCTTCAGTTAACCTGACCTCTAAAATGGACATAATAGCCACCCCTCATGGTTGTTGTGATGGTAAAATGAGGCAAGCATGCAAAAAGCATATTGTAAGCTTCTGATCAGTAATTTTTGTTAATATTATCAGGGTGAGGTGGGGTGGGGAGAGTGGGTGGTAGATAGAAAGGCTTTCCTGGGGGGATAAAGCCTAAACTGCCCCCTGAGCAGCAAGTAGGAGAGCTAGCCAGGCTGCAAGAGGGTGAGAGAGGAAAGGTCATTCTAGGCAGAAAGAGCAATTGATGCTGAGGCTGTTAAAGGCTAAAGAAAACTTGTTTCAGGAAATTTAGGTGGTTCAGTAGTCAGTTATGGGGGATCAGAAAATGTATTTGTTCTGAGCAAGGCCTTCTTTTATCTAGTTGTTAAAAAATGAGCTAGAATAATTCCTGAAGACTCCTGCCTTACTGTGCCATTGGTACATGTTTTTAAATCTCATGAGGCTCTTCCCGTTAGAATCTTTCCATGACTTCTTATTAATAAGAATTTACAATTTATAAGATAAAATTTTGAAACTTTATCCTATGCTGAACCCATATCATCTTCTGTCACACTAGACTACTTTTAGTTCTGCAAGTGCACTG
The DNA here is from genome assembly GCF_048773025.1 of Camelus bactrianus. NCBI lineage: Eukaryota > Metazoa > Chordata > Mammalia > Artiodactyla > Camelidae > Camelus > Camelus bactrianus. The sequence continues at coordinate 36,354,071 of NC_133539.1, forward strand.
TCCATCATACCTCTGGGCCTGCACAAGTGCTGTAGCCTTGACCCTGGAACTTCCCTTCTCATTTCGTCATATGGCTAATTTCTCCTCATCCTTCAAGATTTAATATTAGATAATGTATAAGACTCAGTAGTGTTCCTAAACTAACTGTCCTTTTATACAGTAAGGCTAAATGAAATATGCAAGATTAATAACCTTTCACTAAGGGACCTGAAAGAAAATGTGAATAAAGGGAGAAACATATTGTGAAGGTTGGAAAGAGTAAATACAATAAAGATGTTAATTCTCCCCAAATTTAGTGCATTTACTTTAACCCTAGTCAAATTTATAATCTGTCTATATAAATATTTTATGAAATATTTAACTGACCAGCTGTTTCTCATGTTCATCTGAAAGAATAAACATTCTAAAATAGCTTTGGAAATTCTGTAGGAAAAAAAAAATGGAGATTTGCCTTGTCAGATATTAACCAATTGAAAGTATCCAAAGTGTGTTGAAAGTGTTCAACCCTTTGTTAGCTGAGGGATGGACACACGATGTAAGCCAAGCCACTTCAGTCTGTATTAATTAAATTATGTTTTCTGAACATTATTTCCCTGTTGCTACATGACTCAAAATTCTGGACAGATTTTCATCCAGTTTGGAGGGTAAGATTGGGATGGACTGATGTCAGATTCACAACAGTGGCATTCATAGATTTCCCTTTTGGGTCCATTTTAGTGCAGTGGTTCCCAAAGTGTGGTCCTGGGGCTCAGCAGCATCAATATCACCTCAGAGAACTTGCTAGAAATGCAGATTCTCAGGCTCCGCCCCAGACCTCCTGAAGCCCCCAGGTCGGGCCCAGCAGTCTTACAGATACTTGATGCATGTTAAAATTTTTGAAGCACATTCTTAAAAAGATTGCCATCTTCCAGTATAGCTGAAACACAAGGCTCCTATGATGCACCACCACGGTGAGAGGCAGCGAAAGGAGAAAGCAATTTCATGTATTAGCCTCAATTGAAATTCACACGGCACACTTTGAGTCACAGGTGTTACATTTCAATCCAGCCATTCCTCACACAGGCAACACCAGAGTGAGTAGCAGCTGGAATTTATTTAATTGACCATGGTTAATGAGGCTCCCAAATAACTCAGCTAGAAAGGTCAGCTGGTAAATAAATTATTTCCTGATGTATCATTTGTCAATTGATGTGATATTGTGATCATCAAAAGATCTAACTGTTGGACCGAATAAAAAGTTAGGAAGTTAGATCTGCTGGGGGATGGGGCGTGGAGAGCCTGCACCATCCATCCATAAGTGATTTTTAAACCATCCTTGGTTTCGTATCATCTGAGCCACTGATTGCCTCATTAACTCTGTTACTGTAGGGTTCAGTGTAGTTAGCTTTCCATACTTTTATCTTCGTCAGAAGAAAAATTTAACCCTTACTCCTTTAAACACCATTTAATGATGGTACTTTTCCCTTCAATATTAATAGATTCAAGTTTCAAATTTTGTCTCTAAGAAACTCTTTCTTGTGCAAAAAGTGGTAGACTAAGATCAATTTTGATGGATTTAGAAGTATGCAAAGACAGGCCATGTTTTTTTGGCAAGATAATCTGCAGGGAGGGACTAGACTGGGGCAAGTGAGGCATTCCTATCTGGTGCAGAATTTAAGGTGCTCCTAAAACTCGATTACCAAGATAAATACTATTTTAGTGACCAAAATTGATACAAAAGAGAAAACACACAATGGACACAATATCAATGTTTTAAATATAGACAGAACCATAACAGTGTTGGGTTGAGCCATATGGGAGCCTGAGGCAAAAGGAAAAGTCAGTAATACTGATATGGCTCTCAAAATCCCAGGTAAGGAAGGTATAAAACTGGGACCACATTCCCTCGCTTAGTAATGTAAAGTATTGCTTTGTACAATATTAATATCCCTTTGTTTTTCTTTTTCTCTCTAGGGGTGTACTAACATCTCCATCATGCTGGCAATATGCTGTCCTTCTTAACCGATTCAGTTTTCCTTTTGAACTAGAGAAGGATTTACATCTGAAGGGCTATCATTCACTCTTTCCAGAGTCTTTACCCTACTATCCTAAATCAGTGAAGTGTTACCTTAGCAGAACTCCTCACAGGATGCCTTCGGAAAGACACCAGCTTGGAAACCTTAAAAAATACTACCTCCTCAATGCCGCCTCTCTCCTCCCAGTACTGGCTCTGGACCTGAGGGACGGGGAGAAGGTTCTGGATCTGTGTGCCGCCCCTGGAGGCAAATCTGTGGCTCTAATGCAGTGTGCTTATCCAGGTAATGTGCTCTTCTTTCCATAATCGACAGCTTTTGTTACAACTATATGTTACAAAATACTTTTAAAGTGTTCAGAGAGAAGTGTAAAATTGACTTTGCAAACTTTAAAAGCCTGAAAACTAGGCCAGTGTGGAATGAAAATTTTAGCTAAGGAAATAGTGTAAAAAACTTTTTTTTTTCCCCAGCTACTTAATCCTAGCAGGAAATTTGTAACAAAAATACGTTTTGTGACCACAGATCTATCAAGATAATGTGAATCCTGATAAGCCAATGACAAAGATTTTTTTTTTATTTTGTTACTTTTACACTTGAGAGTCTTGTATTGATATCTTTGTCATACTTCTATGCAACAAAAACATAAACATTTAAAATCATTTTTTGTATCATTGGACCATTAAGTTCTAAGGCAGTTCTGTCCAACAGAAATGTAACATGAAGTACATATGAAATTTAAAATTTTTGTGCAGTCTCAGTAGCAATAGGAAGAAACAGGTGAAATTAATTTTAATTATACATGTAACCCAATAATCCAAAGTATTATTTCAACATGTAATCAAAAGAAAAATTATTAATGAGATATTCTTCATTCTCATTTTCTTACAAAATCTTTGAAATTGGTGTGCATTCTGTACTTATAGCACATTTCAATTTGGACTAGCCATGTTTCAGGTGCTCATAGCCTCATGTGGCAAGTGGATATAGTACTGGACAGTGCAATTCTTAACATTTTAAAAGTTCTTTTGAAATGACTTATCATTACTATTAGTAGTAGTATAAAAATGATGAAATATATATAATATACATTTTTATAAATACTTGTTAAAAGTAATGCATTCATTGTAAATTATTTTCTTTAATGAGACAATGGGACTTTTAAAACATCATTTCTGGTTTCCCTGGATGAAAATTACTCATGGCTAGATGAGACAGGGTTCAGCGTCAATTCCGTCCGGTTGGTGTTTGATGGTTTTGTTTTTGTAAGTGCAAATGCTGTTCACCTAGATAAAAAGATGGAAATGGTGGGGCTTGTATTAGTCTCACTAGTTCTTTAAACTCCTCAGTTATAACCCTGAATCATGTAGATCTCTTTCACTGAGGGGTATTTTAATCATCTACTAGGTGAGCACTCTTTAGGTCTGGTTTTGATTTTGATAAAGGCGAAGGATTGGAAACCATCTCAGTTACAAAAGGCTGTGTCATCTAGTTAGGAGACTCATGCACTTTCTCAGCCCAGGCACCACTGTGTTGTATGCCTCTGTTTGGGCTTTGGAGGTTTCTGTGCCCTGGCACAACTTGTTGTAATAAGATTCCAGATGGTGGAAAGCTTGCTCCTCATTTGTAAAGTTGATGAAGGGCCAGCCACTGTGGAAGGAGAAGCCCTGACCGAGATGTTCTCCTCCTTGAGGAAGTCAGTGATCTGAAAATTCTTTTACAGTTATCCAAGTCATCCCTTAGGAAGTTGTTATGTATCCCCAGGGCATGCATGTTCCAGTTTGAAGACTGCTAATTTATATCTTCCTTTGAGAGCATTCCTGTTGAAATAGATTACAAAATTTTTTATGAGAACTGTGAATCCAGTGTACTAGGCATTGGCACACACATATCAGTTAACTGTATATTTAGGTGAAAACATACTGTGCATTTTCAAATTGCAGTTTAAATTCTGTTACTGAATCTTGCTATACTTTTTATGTGAAAAATCAGAACAAAAGAAATTATTTTGTAACATTTTACTGTTTTTATAATTGGAGCTGAAAATGAAATTTTATGGACTCGGGTTATAGGGAATATTTGCTTTTACCTTCACTCTGTGTTTATTGACAGTACTCTTATTTTGTTTGTTACATCAATTTTGAATGTAAAATTTTTAGTATTGTGAAAGGTGGAAGAGAAATGCCAAATTTGGATACCATTTTGAGGAGAGGGCATTTTAATCCTAGATTATCCTCATTAGTAGGCTATGAATATTTTACGTGCTTATGGTAAGGAAATTCCAGATTAGGAATCCAGAGGCAAATGGGATATATTCTAGGAGTCTGAAGTGGAAAAGAATCTTTCTGTTCTTACATCAAGGGCAATGAACCACAGGCAGTGTTCCAAGTAAAGCAGCCTTTCATCTAAGGAGGGCTAATGATAATGGCTTACTAAGAAGTACAGATGTCTTCATGCTGATGCTCAGAGCCCAAATTAGGTTAGCTACAGTGCTTGAATTTGGAATGCAGAAGCCATGCAAAAAAAAAAAAAAAAAAAAAAAAAAGCTTTTATAAGCAAAACTTAAAATGATGGCTCCACTAAACATGCATTTATCCACCAAATTTCTTTAGATCAGTATTGGCCTTTATTCTGGGCCAAGAGGCTCACAGCTTTGAATGATTGAAAAGCTTATATTTTCAGATGATTAAAATTAGTCTACTTCTCTTCTGGTCCAGCTGCTCCCACCTGTTGGCACAGTGAGGGATTGTCCATTTGTTGTTGTTATCCTTGTTCTGTTTTTGTCAGCATAGCATTTGTAATGTCTTGGTGTTGATAGAAAAAGATCAAACAATTCTGATTCTAAATAGAAAAGCATTAACTTTCATATAAATAAATTAATTTATTAAGAATGACCCAACTTAATGGAGTGGCTTGATCAACTTTCTTGCTGAGGGCTACATCTATCCAGGCATGAAATTCTCTTTGCTGTCATTGATACCCTTTTCACATCTCCTTAGCCTTTGGTGGTGGAAGATTAGAAGGACTCCTTTCTTTACTGACTTGATTTTGCCCTCCTGCCTGCTCCCTCAAATCTCAAGTTTTTTGCACACCCTACGGGTACCACTTTCGTCTTCCACTTCCTCTGCTAATTCCTTTCTGTTCTTCAGATTTTCACTCAGAAATCAGCTTTCACCAAAAGCCTTCCTAGAACTCCCTGCATTAGGTGCACCTTCTTTTTGGTAATAATAAAAGCCATGACCATTTTGGAACAGGTAGTAAAAAAGTAAAACATAAAGCTGAGACTCCAAAATACTATTCCTGAAAAGCCGCAGTGACTTTTTCAGGAATTTGTTAAATTCACCCCCTTTCCTACTTAGATTAAAAAAAAAATTGATTTATTTTGGACAATTTAAGCATAAAATTAATTCTGCCTCAATGTAGTAAGTCTTAGTATATGTATGAAACTTGGATTGTGATGCCTTATATTGCACATTTTTAAAAGTTTAACCAATCTAAGACTTTTTCAAATAAAATCTACATCTAGACCAAACAACAGTATAGCATAAAGCTGTATTTCAACTGAGAGTTATTTTAAAATGCTGAATTGAGAATCTTGACTAAAGCTACAATTTAATGAAAAGCTGTCCTGATTTTCAGTTTTAGCAATTTAAATATTCTTTATTATAATGCCGTGTTTCCTGTCAGGTCAGCCACATTTAGTGAGTGCATATTCTGTGCAAGGCATTGGATGGCGAGTCTAGAGCTGTGAAGGATGTAGAAATAACTAAGACTTCTGTTTCCTGTGCTGTGACAAAGTAGGTATTTTAACCAGCCATCCTGCTGAAATTAACAAAAAAAAGTAGGATATAATATTAAAGGAAAACAAAATCTTTTTAAATGCATCAATGATCTCCAAATACTCAGTGGCCAAAATCTAAGAGTTTGGTAACCTTGAATGTAGATTGAGCACTGAAGCAGGCTTTTCACTTGAGACCATCCACTTCACCTGAAAAATTTGCACGTTGATTTTCATAGCTTCTTGAAAATGTGGGAATAAAAGGCGAAGCCAGAGCCTGCCCTAGTAAAGTATCCGCTAGGAGACTAAGTTACGTAAAGCTGAGACTCCAGAATTCTATTTTTACCATGTTAGGCAAACTAGGAAGAAATTGTCCTCTCTGAGGGACTGAAAGGAATACTGTCTGTCCTCAACTTTGGTGGTGGGGGAGGAGTGGATGTACCCTCTGAAATTTTGTAATCACAAATACACCAACATAGACCATTGTAGTGAAGTTTGCTGAACACTGAATTTAAAGAAACCATCTAGTTGCTGTCAGAGAGGACTAAGAGACTGAGGACTGACCTTTGAGAGTAACAGTGGGAACTAGCATTTAGAGGAATGATGTTTTCCTTGTGCTAAGAAAAGATGACTATCATCCAGAAATATATTCACCAAAATACCCCTGAGCAGTGAAAGTGAAAGGGGCATTTTTTTAGACAAAGAGAGAGCAAGAGCATAAATTTGTCACCAACAATTTTAAAGGAGAAAGGAGAGCCATCCTAGATGGAAAATAGAAGCTACAAAAAGAAATGAAGAGCAAAGAAGGTGGAACTATATGGGGGAAAATCTAACAGTTATTGACTACAGAAGACAAAGATAATATTTTATGCAGTTAAAAAATGTAAGCCCCTATAAATCCTAAATACCATCTAATTTGGGAGGGAGTGTTATAAAAGTCTTACATCTTTTAGGAAAAATGGTGAAGATTGACTTAATTTAGATTTTTCTTTTACATATGCATGTTAAAATCTCTAGGGTTACCACCAAAAGAAACAGAATGTAAAATATTTAAACCAGAAAAAGAGAGAAGTGGAATATAAGATAATTAAGACACAGTTCTTTCCTTTGAGGCTCTTAGTGTCTGTTAGGTAAGGTGGTAACAAGGTGTGCCTTCGGAGGCTGCCTTGCCCCTGGTGTACACACCTCACAGATGTGTTTGACTTAACTTTTCTTACCACCTTTCACCTTAACGCTTGAGCCACTTGAGTTATTAACAGGCTGGGGAAACCCTAGCAAAGGCTCATGCCACCCTGCCGTCGTCTGCTGCTAATGCTGCTGTTGCCACAGACTGAGGAGCCTCCGGATGGGTGCCAGCAGGGAGGCAGAGGTCCCACACCTGCGTGTTTGCTGCATCAGGGCTAGGGACTCTGGCTTCCTTACTGCTTGCCCAGAGGGGCCAGATAACACAAACCAGGGAGTCATCAACTCTTGGAATGGACTCTAACCACTGAGAGATGGGAGACAGGAAGAAGCTAGTAGATTGCTCTTCCTCCCTATTCCACGAAACCCCAGTTTCTTCCAAGGCTCAGTAATGTCAGACTTTGGGCATATCCTGAGAGACTGAGCAAAGCTGTAGCCAGCTTGATTATGAACCTTCTTATGTCTGTGCTCCCTCCTTGCATGATTTACTTCCTTTTTCTCTCACTCTTGCTTTCCTGGGATTTTACCACTTCCATGATGTAAGCTTTTGTTTTAGACTGTTTTCTAGTGATTTTAGGCTAAGACAAGTGCTTTCAGACACCTACGCATAAGCTGAATTAGTGACTTCTCCAAAAACCACCTGAAATAAACATGTAAATGAAATCAAAAAGAATGTACTACCTGTGCAAATGCAGCTTTAAGGTGATTTTCTACTCTTACCCCCTAACAAAACTGATGCCATCTCCTGAGCTCCTTCCATACGGAAATCTGGAGCCCTGGTAGTAGCAAAGGTAAGCAGTGCACATGGACAGCCTCTGATGACATGAAATATGGTCAGTGCTACAGGAGGGGTACAAATTATGTTTGAGAGATGGTCTAGTCAGTCAGGTTTGGTGGGGCACAGAGTATTGTGGTGAAATAGTTGGGAGAGGGTGGCTAAAATTGAAAGATTCTCTTGAGGTCTCGCCATTACAGACCTTGAATTAAATAAAGCTAGATGTTTGAACTTTATTTAATGGGTGATGGGAAGTCGTTGAAAGTTTTTAACAGTAGAGTGACAATGAGAAAAAGCAATATATGTATAGATATATAGATGTGTGCATGTATACACACACATTTCTGAGCAAAGAGTTTACAAAAATTTTTCCCACTCTGCGTTAGAATTTCACCTTCAGTTAGTTCCCTAGCTTTGTTTCCCTGGTAACCTGACAGAAATTGCCACTTTGTTTCTAGGGAACATTGCTTGTGATAAAAATGACCCTGATTGGTAAAATGTATGTGCACCGGGGAAAAGAATAAATAAACTCTAGAGAGCTGATGGGGATGCCATGCTTTGGGCCTGAGTGCAGTGACTCTTGTAATTGGGCATGTCCCCCGTGGGGACCCTGCCAGCTGTGCCTGTGGAGTTGTTAAAAGAAGTATTGGCTCCTGTGGGGCATGAGGGTTTTATACCAGGACAACTCCTGCACCTGCCTGATGTGAGTCTCTTCTCGCACCTGAATTACCACCTGTGGGGACCACAGCAAAGATTTCCATTAAAGCCTTCTTGGCAAGATGTGATTTCTGTCCTCTGTCAGATGATGCCAGATATGGCCTGTGTGAATGTTTAGTTGAATTAGACCTGTAAATCTAATGGTTGAAAATACGACCTTAAATAAGACCAAAAAAACGTAGAAATTATGAAAGTGATATGATTGAATGCAAAAAAATTGTAGGGGGAGGGTATAGCTCAAGTGATGGAGTGCATGCCTAGCATCCATGAGGTCCTGGGTTCAATCCCTAGTACCTCCATGAAAAAAATAAATAAGTAAACCTAATTACTGCCCCCTGCAAAAAAAAAAAAAAAAATCATGAAACTTATGTATTTAAAAAAATACTACAAATAAATTCAGAAGGCAATTTAGGAAACATATTTGCAAATCAGATCGCAGATAAAGAGTTAATATTAAAAATATGAAAATACGTCTTACCTGTTAATAAAAAAAATATGAATAGTGCAATTGGGGAAAAAAAGGTCAAAGAAGAATAGGCAGTTGACAGAAAAGCAAAACCAATAATGACTAGACGAAAACCAGCTCAATTGTGTTAGAGAGCAAGGATTATATTATAGCATAACAAACCATGTCAGACTAATAGTAACACTGACTTCTTGTGGGAGTTTGGTGGAGGGACAGGGAAATGTTTACTAAAACTAAAAATTCCCCTACCCCAAAGTCTCTTTTCCTCTGGTACCATCCGTAATAATAAAACCACATTACGGAAGGACCCCTTTATGAAAATGCTTATTGACTATTATCCTTACTGACAACAAGAATGAATGCCCAACAATTGGTGATGGTTGAGTAAAGGAGGACATTTATCCTATGTACTATTTAGCAGCCTTTAAAAATATCTCTACCAATTAACTTGGTGCTCTTGCCTTTGAAGTATTAGCATATGTGAAGAGTAAGGGACAGAAAAGTGTGTAAATATAATCTTGGGTATGTGGATAATTATATAGCATATGTTTATCAGGTTGATAGTATAGGTTCCTTTTGATGGTGTATTTGGGGAGTTGGGAAGGGGGTAGATGAAGAAAAAGTGGAAAAAATGACACTACAAAAACATATAACTCCATTTATATGCATTTTATATGCAGGTATAGGCATACGGAGATAGGGTATTTTTATTTATTTAAATGTTAAATTGTGCTTATCTGAAGGCAGTGTGTTTTAGGTAATTTTTGATGTTCTTTGTTTATACTTTTAGGCATTTTAAATATGCTTGTATTTAAATATGTATTATATGAAATTTATGTTATTATGTGATAAATATATTAAAATATTTATAAATAAATATTTAAGTAAAGAAAGGCAAAACAACTGTTTTATTAGGGAGAGAACCACTTGCTAAATGCCTGCTATACTGAGAAACAGCATAGATGGTGCTTAGAAGTAGTTAGGGCTCTTGAACTAAGGCACCTGGGTTTCTTGTTCTGTGAACCTGGGCAAGTTTCTTAACCTGTCTTGGCTTCAGTTTCCTGATCAGTAAAATAGAATAATATTAAAATTATCTACCTCACAGATTTGTGAAGGTTAAATGTGTTACTATGTGTAAAGTCTTAGAACAATGCCTAGCCTTCAGTAGGGACTCAAGAATTGTTAGTAATTATTATTAACATTTGTTACTACTTTTACAGTATTATGCTGCATATGTTACTAAAGTGTCACAGTTAATCATTTTTTTCTTCCAGTTTCATTGAGATATAATTGACATACAGTACTATATAAGTTTAAGGTGTAACAGTTTGTAACAGTTAATCTTAACAACTACTTTGTAAGGTACTAGCATAGGGGAAGTAAAATTTCTCCTCTGTCCTGTCCTCTTAGGGCTTCTGGCTGTGACTGACATAAGACAGGGTAACAGGAATAAAGCATACAAATGTTATTCTTTAAAATTTTATGTGTTCATGGGAGTTGCCACAGGAAAATGAAGACCCGAAGAAGTGGCTAGGCCTAAGTGCTTACATACAAGGTTGAATAAATAGTGCCCGTTGTGGACAAGTAACTGAAATATGTGGGGAGAAGAAAGGAAGAGTTATTTTGAACAAAGTCTGTACGCATTTCTCTTGGTCTTGATTCCCTGTCTCTGGTGATAAGGATATTTCTTACCTCCTGGTACAGGGAGGGTATCTTTCACATGGGAGTTCATCTCCTGCTTTCAAGAAGTAAAAAAGGTCAAATGCCATTCCAGTATCTGCTGTTATTCAGACATCTTTCACTCAAAATAATCAATATGCCAAAGCAGCATTTTTGGAGTGATATGCCCCTCACTAGGTACAGTCCTTATTTTACAGGTGAGGAAACTAAGACTCTGAAGAGAGCTAGGTGCCTTCCTCAAAGTCTCACAGCTCATAATCTGAGCCCAGATCTTTCTCGTCATAAAGTCAACAGCACTTTACATGCTTTTTCCCCACATGCCATGCACCTTCCTTTATTTAGAATGAAAGTGTTCTGTTCTGGAAGGAACTTATGTATCATTTACTCTTAAGAGTTTATGATTTACTCTTTACGAACTTCAAGAGAGAACTCTGGGGTATTGGTTGTATAGCACATCTTTAGGAATCCATATTTCTCTGAAGGTTTTCACCGTGAAAATTAAATTTGAATGAGTGAATGGTGAGAGCTTAGGAGAGGCTATGCAGGCATGACTATCTTAAATGTTTTATGAAGTGTGTGTGTGTGCGTGTGCGTGCGTGTGTGTTTTTAAACATATGGGAGTCATAATGTTTACGTCTGAGCCCTATTTCTGTGTAATTACGATGAACCAATTTCTTGCTGAAATGTATTTGATCAAAACTGGAAGTTTAACAGTTCCATTATATTCATTTCAAAACTTTTTAATCCTTTATATTTAGGTTATCTTCACTGTAACGAATACGATACTCTGAGATTGAGGTGGCTGAGGGAGACGTTAGAATCCTTCATCCCACAGCCGTTGGTAAATGTAATTAAAGTGTCTGAATTGGATGGCAGAGAAATGGGAGATGCCTGGCCTGAAACGTTTGACAAGGTACTTTTATTACATTGTGACAGACTGATGGACTCCCAGTGATACCACTGTTCTGTTGCTTTGTTGCTGTTGTTTTCCGTATGCTTCCAGACACAGCCTGATACAGTTTCTCAGTGCCCTGGGAAATGTTGATAAAGTGAGCATGGAAGCGGTTTTCTTTTGATGGTCAGCATTTCAAAGGAAGCAGTGATGCTGGGACTGGGGATTATGGAATGTTTTTATTTCCAGGTGCCTCAGAGATACTCAGGGAAAGATCAGATATTGTTTGGGTCAGTACACAAACACGTGCACTGTATTGCTTTAATTCAGTAACGTTTCATATCTGGGTATGACAGTTGAAGAAAAAGAGCATTTCAGTAAACTGAAATTGAATTATTAGTTCTTAAAAATAAATGCTGAGAATTCAGAAATACAGTAACGTCTGTTTAAAATGAGTAACTATTGTAAAAGTTCTTGCTGTAGTCATCAAAAATATGACATATTAGTGGACATTAGTAGACTTTTACTCCTCTCAAATCCCCTCCTCACTTAAAAAAAAAAAACTCAAACATTGAAAGTGCACAGGAAATTTTTCTATAAAGTATTAAGAAATGTCATAAAGAACGTGGCATTCTGTATTTTCAGTTTTAAAATAACCATATTTATTTATTTGCTATTTTTTGTCACAATTTGCATATCTTCCCTATATACTTTGTGTCTGAGGATATATTTTCAGTGTATAGTTATATTATATGTCCTTTTTCTCTCTAGGTGTTAGTTGATGCTCCATGTTCAAATGATCGAAGTTGGTTGTTCTCTTCTGATCCTCAGAAGGCAGCCTGTAGGATAAACCAAAGGAGGAATTTGCCTGTTCTACAGATAGAACTCTTAAGGTGAGGGCTATTAATACAAATGTTTATTTTGGTTTCTAGTGTAATTTAAGTAGACATGACAAAACATGACACAGAGAAGCCCCTGAATGGAGAGTTTCCTGTGTAGGTGTCAATAATTAATCCTCCAAAGTCTGCGCCCAGACAATTCTCCACCTTTTTCCTTTTAGCTCTCATGTTGTAATGTCACCTCTGCCCCCAGCCTTGCCCGCTGGATGAAATCTCGTGTTGCTGTGCATTGTCATTTAAAGGACACAGTGATTTTACTGTGGTTTAAAGTCGTTTGCTTCTCAGGACCATCCCAAGCTTAGGGTTCATCACCCTCTTCTTTCACCAGAATATGAGCAGCCCCCCTGTAAGAGTAACTTCGGACCAGGGTGCATTTTTTTTTTAACGATGGACACATTGTTCTGGAATGAGGAAGATGCTGTAGTTCCTTGTTAGCATGTATCTCCCCTCTAAGAAATCTCTAGAAGGACATGACCACCAAGAAGTAGTTGGTTTCTTCAGAACAGAGCCATTTGGGACATCCTGTCCTGGTTTCAGAAGAGATCCCTTAATCCCTGCCTATTTAATGCTGAACAAAAATTCTTCGGACAATTTAAAATATAGTTAAATGATGCCTGATCACTCATAACTTCGTCCATGTGGAATGAGGTTGAGTGACAGTTTTGATGCACTGATGACAATGTGCTTTACTTCCAACTTCTGACTGATGCACAACAATGAACACATGCCATTGCCCACACACTACAACCAATACTACTACGTAGGCTTTTTCTTGTACCAGATCAGTAACCAGCACACACTGCTGATTCCAGGTAGCACCGCCTGGAATGCTCTCAAACACGAGACGTCGCATAGCTCCAACTCTAGGTGTTTTTTCTCACCTGAACTTTCTTGATCTGGCTGTTCAGTTAATCGTTCCTGCTCCCCTGGGCCTTGCTGTTGTTATACCTCACACCTTATAACAGACACTGAATCTTGTGATGGCTTATTAGCATTGTGATCTCTGGTTTTTTTTTTTTTTTTTTTTAAGCTGTAAGCAACCAGGCTTCCTGAGAATATAATTTTTCTTCTATTCCATGAAAATCCTTCCTTCACTTCTTTCTGTTCTATGCCAAGCTTTCTATTTTATATTCTGTCTACTGCTTTTCCTCCCATTTTGTCTCTATTCATTGTAATCTATCTCCTGTTCCCTTTATTCTTCCAAACATAAACTTATTAAAGTTACTAAAAACCCATTAAATCAACTAATGGTTATTTTTCAATTTTAATTTTGCTTGATCTCTCAATAGCATTTTTTAAATGTGCTTTATTATACAACTATTAAATGGCAACATTTTTCATTGTAAAAAGTTCAGAAGCTACAAATGAAGCAGAAGGTCCCCATGACCACAGACCCAGCTAAATATCAACTTTCTTCGCAGCATTAACTGTTGGTCTTAAGTCTGTGGTATATTCTTCCAGACTCTTTCTATGGCTTTTATTACAATTATATATCCATAGGGAAATACATTAAAAAAAATAGCTGCTGTCATTGTATATACATTGTTCTAAAACTGGCTCCTTTTTGTGCTTAATATTTTTTAAAGCCTTTTTCTGGTAAACCTACTTTGTTCTCTTCAATTTCCATGAAATATTCAATAGAATTAGTCTTAATATCCTATTTAGCCCTCTATTTTTGGATTTTTACATTCTTTTTTACTTTTACAAACTGGTCTTTAATTTGTCTCATTGCACACACATGCTCACATTTTTTTTTTGATTAAATATCAAAAGTGGAATTAAGGATCAAACATTTTAGTAGATATAGTTTATTGAATTGTACTCTAAAATGACCAGTCTACATTTTCTGTTGCACTTGACTTTGTTGATAGCTTGTTCCTTAAAATAGTCCCTTCCCTGATTTTTGTCATCATATGCTTTCCTGGTTTTCTTCCTACTTATTTTCTTAATTTGCTCTTAATCAGGTCATCCCATAAATTTTGGGTTTCCTTAGGCTGCTGATGTTGGCCCTCTTCTCTGTCTGATGGTTTCAAATGATAGATGATGCTGTTTCCCAATTATGTGTCTAGGCTCAGCTCTTTCTTCTTAGCCTCAGACCTGTATATCCAATGCTCTATCAGAGATCTCCACTTAGAAGCTCCTCAGATATATAAGACAGAATTTGTTGAGAGGGAAACGTGTAATTTCTAATGCTCTCCTGTCCCTGACCCCTGCCAAAATCAACAACAAAAAATCAGATAGAAACCCCATCAACCTGCGTCTTTTCCTCTCTTCTCCATCTCAGCAACTGCCATGGCATCATGCACTTGCCTATGTCAGAAATCCACCTCCGAATCCTTTTACATCCAGTCAATCACTAAGATGTTTCAATTACACCTGTTACATATTTCTCAAGTCCATTCAATTCTCTCATCCTTAATAACGTAACCTAAGCCACCAGTATCTGTCACCTAAAGCACTGCAGCTGGCTTCTGACTGCCCTGCTTGTCTTCAAGTGTGAGCTCTGTACTTCAGTCTCCACAGTAAAGCCAGTCTGACCTGAAATGTAAATCCGATCATGTTATTCTCCTTTTTGAAATCTGCAGTGTTCCCCATTACCATTAAGACTTAAAATTCCTTAGTATGATATTCAAGTCCCCTTTGAATGTGGTTCCTTCTTACTTCACTAGCTTCACTGTCTCAGGACTCTTGCCCTGTGTTCCAACTGAGCAGTTTCTCAGACTCGCCTTATGTTTCTGAGGCCCGTGCATTTCCTGTTCCTTTTGCTTGAGTTCTTCATCTAACTCATTCTCCCCTTCCTCTTGGCTAACTCTACTGGTTCTTCAAGAATCAGCTCTGAGATCTCCTTGGTAAAGCCTTACCTGACTCACTAGGACTGGGATTGATATTCCCCTCATTCCCCACCCTCATTTACAGACACATTGATTGTCAGTTCCTCTACTTGATATTTGCCTAGTACTTGTCTCTTCAAGACTGTAAGCCCCATGACAGCAGGGATTGTCTTATTGTTTTTATTTCCAGTATGAAGTTTGGTGTCTGGCATGTAAAAGGGGGTCAGTAAATAAATGTTCAAAAACACTAAATTACAGGGGATGAGTATTTAGAATTTATATTAAATTTATAGTAAAGTTAATCAGACAAAAATAATGACATAATCATTATTGAGCTGCATGGTAATTAGGCATAAATGTAAAGCAATTCACACAGTTTATTTTGATTAGTATTGCTTTTACATAACCAAAGCATGGTTTTAGTTTTTGTTTATTTTTTCCCCACTTAATACATTTCCCTTAACATCCAGTGTTTCAGTCATCATCGTGAAGATCATACATCTATGTAAACCTCCCATCTGTACCGTCTTGTGCCCCAACAACTGAGGCTCTTCTAAAGTGTCCACCTCTCTCTCTCATCATCTTTCTCCCCAAAGAAATGGCTTTAGCACCACATCACTTTAGTAGCATATTAACAGGGTGCAAAATAGACATCTCAGTCATGAGTATAGGCTTTCATGTGATTACATGTGACTGGGAAAGACCATCACATCAGCCCCCTCTCAGTCTTTTCCTTGAGCAGCTGCTCTGCATTCTCTGCCTCTGATGCCTGGTCTGTATGAGAGGTTTTGGAGCCACTTGAAGCAGCTGAAACTCTGAGCCCCTTGGCTGTGTGATTATGATGATAAAGGGGAAAGAGCCTGATACACAAGCTATAGTCACAGAAAATGGTTCCAATTCCCTGACATCTACAAATCTGGGGGTTAAGAAGATAAAGGAAAAAATGATAATGCCAGCCACAGTCTCTCTTTTATCTCCTGCCCCTGACTCCAAAAAAATAAGAAAAAAAGACTATAGTAATTTTCTCATCAGGAATGTCTCTTTTACTATATCACATGCAAAGAAATTTCTCTTACTTTCTTCCAAATCTTCCTCATCTAGTTATTGCCTTACCATCCTTTAACAAAAGACAGTCCTTTTATTCCACAGTAAGGAATAAAAGATTTTAAACGCAAATACATGCAGGAGAATAAATGGATTGACGTGTATGAGTTTGAGTCAGAGGTGTAAAGTATTGATAGCGGAACCTTATTTGCATTTGCAAAGACAAATTAGAAAGCAAACAAGCAAATATTGCCTAAGCTGAGCTTGTGGATAGAAGATGGAACTCAGAAGGGAGAAAAGAAGTAGGAAGGACAGCTGAGAGGCAAATAAGGAAAGCTTTTTGATTGTGCTATTTTGTCGAAGACTGGATTTGTACGTTTCTGCATTTGTCTGCTGACAGATACGGTGTTCAAAGGTATTTTATGCCTTCAGTGGGTTATTACTCATTCACCTTACCAGAAATCATTCATATTTACATTAAATAGGCAGCCTGCATAGTGTTCATAATCTTACCTTTTAAAAACTCAATATTCTCTTACTAAATATGCTCCCACCAAACATTAATCTTGCACGTTTTCTTGATTGTGATACTTCAATGAAATCAATGCTTTATTTAATAGAAGTTTCTTGATGTTAAGTTTTTTAAAAGGAGTAATATCAGCAGATATGTAATAGTTTTTAAAAAATTCTTTAAAAAATGAATGCATGTATATAATTATATATTACTGTATATAATCGTAAAAACAGTAATCTGATTTTTTTAGCATGAAAAGCATATTGGAAGGCACAGTGAAGACAGAGATCCCATATAATTTTATTGTACACTTATTGAGGACTCTTTAGTTTATTCATGTGGAAGTGGAAAAAGTAGAATCTTCTATTAAATACAATATGATGTATAAGTTATATACAACTCTCTCACACATCTGTCTCCAAACCCATTTTCAGAAGATGAGAATGTGGGACAAGGATGTGAAGAATAATTGAGTATAAACCAGTTCTATTAATGAAATGTCATTTGAAAGTATACCTTTGTTATAAGTTCTCAAAATAATTTCTGAGACCATTCATTTCTGTCACGTACTATGTATGTGCACACTATGTAATCAGATTCTCTTGCTTGCCTCATTTTTATTTCAATATATCAGGAAAAATAGAGTGGAAACATATGCTAAAAATAATATACACATAGTCTTTTTAGAAAGTGGCTATGATGTTTGTGCAAGAGAAGTTTACATGATTTTTAGGTGGGGAAGTACCTGAACTGAAGAGTATGATTTATAACAAAAATATAGGTATCTTATTGCAGTAATGTATCATGTCACCCATTTCCTCAGAGGAAATCAATCACGTTTAAAATACTGACCCCTTCTGGTTTTCTTTTTTCATTACTTGATAGGTGAAATCCAATTTGTGAACTCATTGAAAAAAGCAGCTTAGATTATTTGATAATGTTTTGAAATTTTGTATAAATCATCCAGGTAACAGTCCTTAAAGAGTGTTACTCTTACAGAAAGAGTAGTGTTTTTAAAAAAGCATTTAAAAAAACCCTG
Organism: Camelus bactrianus; assembly: GCF_048773025.1. NCBI lineage: Eukaryota > Metazoa > Chordata > Mammalia > Artiodactyla > Camelidae > Camelus > Camelus bactrianus. Next base: position 36,371,897 of record NC_133539.1, read on the forward strand.
CAACATCTCTTCCATCATGCTGTTGAGCTGAGGAATACTTAGTGACTGTGGAGCATGGGTCTTCATCATTCATCAATGTAGTGACCAAAAAGGTGATATGCTCATACTGGAAAAATAATATTTGGACATATAGTTCTATCAGAATGGAAGAATTTCAGCACTGTTTCAGCTATGTGCATATTTTCTTTTTAAAGTTTAACTAATTCACTTAACTTTGCATCATATGCTGAGTCATATGTTTGGAATCCAGAAAACAGAAGCCAGCCACTATGAATACTTCGACTGTCGCTGCTACTACTGATTTTCTTTCTCATTCTTCTCTTCCTCCTCCTCTTTCTTCTTTTTTCTTTAAGTTAGGTGGCAGGAGTCAGAGGTTCTGAGAGGAAAAATCTGTAATTTGGGCAAAGTACATGTTTCTTTTCAGTAAGAGTTTATAGATTAAAATATTCCACATTAAATGAAATTGTAAAATGTTGAGGAGTCATCCATAGCTAGAGTTTGTAGCTATTGTACTTTCAACCATAAAAATGTTTCAAGGGTAGATTGACAGTGTAAAATACAGTCTTGAAATAAGAGTTTATCAGCATTTAATAATTTATCCAACATTTATTAAATACCTACTTTGTGTCAGGAACTTTGGTAGGCACTAAAGATACTAAAACATATATGAAATGACTCTTGTTCTCGAGGTCCTCAGGGCAGTTATCATAAACTATGGTAAGAATGTGGTAATAGAGAGAATAGTTAGGGTGCAGAGTGTGCAAAAAGGGGGACACCTAACTTTGCTTGGGTTAAAGATGGGGTGCGGGCTTAAGAAGACATATTTTTCAAAATAAGCGACAGATAAATATTTAAAGTGAAGGTCTTTTGCTAATAATTTGTCCTAATCATGAAAGTAATATATAAAAGCATTATATATAAGCATATATATATGTATACATATAAAAGCATTTGGAATATACAGAGAAATAAAAAGAAGAAAATAAGCAATCCATTGAAAGAAACTTATTATTTGGACTTATTCCCTTTGACTGTGTATAGTATTTATAATGATGGAAATCATAGGAATATGTAATTTGGTATCTTTTTCACTGAATTTATTATGAACATTTTAATTATTAAATAGTTTTTGAAAACATACTTTTAAAATGGCTACATCATATTAAATCACTTGTTCATTCATTCATTCATTCATTCATTCATTTATTCAGGTAGTTGAGTATCAAAGACTGCTCTTTTTAATGACAGAATATTGTTATTGCAAGAAATAGTTACAAAAACATGTCATACTGAAAATTAAAACACAAGGTTTTTTGATGATCCAGGCAAGAGCTTGATAACTCTTTGGGGAAGAAGCTGGCAGCTGGCCTGTGAGCCATTCCTCTTTTGATTTCCAAGGAGACACTCCCACAGAAAGAAAAAAGGCAGGTGACCCAGTTAAACATGTTGATAACTGACCTCCTTGGTAAATAGATTAATGAATTTTGCTAAGAGGAGAGCTCTTACTTATGGCATACTTTGAGCAGAATGTCCCTGGTTTAGGATTTCCTGTGGTAAACACAACCTGAAATCTATAGATTTATGAGGCATGGCTTCCTGAAGAATGTATGTAAGCTGTTCAGCTCCATAAGGTGTAATGGAGATGTGACAGAACCTAAATGCTCCCCATTGTGTGAGGTGACCTATCAACTTGCTTACAGAAATCATCTACTATTCTGGGCTAGAAAACATTCTGAGCTAGAAGCAAGACTTAGGAAGCCACATGGATATCCCTGCTTCTTTTGTGCCACTCGGTTGCTTATATACTTGAAATTATTTTGCTAAACTTGATACTAGGTAAGATCTCTGGTTTATGAGAATCTGATTTGACACTACTGTCAGTTGTGTAGGCTCATCCGTAAACACCAGCCAGCCACCTCTGATGAAGCTAAGTTGAGGAACATGATTTGGACCTTAGTCCAAAGTGCAAGGCTCTTATTCCAATCCCACATCTAAATCTTGGGAATCAGTCAGCTCATCCAGCCAGCTGTTAGAAAGTAAGAGCCTTCCCCCTTATATCTTCTGCTTGGAAACATAATTAAGAGGATAAACTGTTAGGACCCAAAGCGCCAGAGCTCAGGCAGGTACAAGAGAACAAAAGAGGCAGTGATATTCAGGTATAGTGACTTTTTCCATTTTGGCTCCATACACTGTAACTACAATAGCTAGCACTCATTGACTACATTAGCTACTTTTCTCCTTGTTTGAAGGCTCAAGTAAATAGGTAGAGAGAGTCTTGAGTTGTCCACTCCAGCAAAATGCTTACCTCTACCTTGTGGGGAGGGCAGGACCAGGAGGAATCTTCTCCTGCACAGAAACATGAGGCAAGCACGGTGATGGTTGTCCCCGAACTGTTTGTTCTTTCTGTAAGTATTTTTTGAGTACCACCAGGCACTAGTGGTAAACAGGGCAGATTTAAACCTTGTTTGACTTGGCTACAGTTATTTTTGCGAGTAATTAACTGTCCATCATTTCTGAATCGGGAGTCTCGTGTCTTCTACCAACATCCGTGAAACTGATGGGCTAACTTTTGAGCCTACAGGCGGGGTGAAATACCAGCTCCTTCAGTTTTCTTCCTTGTAGTACAAATATCTTCTCCCAAATCGTGGCTTGCCTTTTTACTCTCTTTGGTGTGTTTGTTTGTTTTTTACAAAGAGAGGTTATTACTTTTCATACCTATATTTTTCTTTATGATTAATGCTTTCTTTTTGTCCTGTTTAAGAAGTCTGTACTTTTTCTAGTACTCTGTAGTGTTACTTCTGTCATAAAGCAAATGTCCACATTAACATGGGTCTGATTTTATTCCATTTAATTGCTTTGTCCTTGAGCTAGTACTACATTAACGTAATTACCGTAGAAATAGTATCATAATATATAGGTAAAAATCTTCCCTTGTTTTTTGGTTTCATTTTATTTTGTTTGTTTTGTTAAGAGCATCTTGGCTATTTTTGACACCTTTGCATTTCTATATATATTTTAGAATCAGCTTGTCAAGTTTCATGAAAAACTTGTTGAAAGTTTGATTAGAATTCTATTGTCTGTTTAGAGAGTTTAGACATTTTCCCATTATTTCACAATATTGGTAAATTTATTAACTCTAAAAATTTGTCTATAGTTTTTTTGGATTTTCAACAAAAGCTTTCATAATTCTGTAATATATGGAAATATATATATGTAAATTTTTCTGGACTCTGGTAATATTTTGCTTAGGATTTTTCCATTTATGTTCATAAGTAAGACTGGCTTATAATTTTTTGTTCTTAAAATATTCTTATTAGAGTTCAGAATCAAGGTTATTGTAGCCTCATAAAATGAATTGAAGCTCTCATTTATATACTCCAGGATAGTTTATGTAACATAGCAGTTACTATTTTTTTCCTTGGATATTTGATAGAACCTGCAATTGAAGCCATGTGGGCCTGGAGTTTTCTTTGTGGGACGAATTTTGACCATTGGTATAGTTTCTTTAATGGTTACAAGATACTTAAAAGTTTTCTCTTTTTTTTTTTTTTTTAACTTTTAACATAATTTTTATCTTTAGAAGTTAAGGAACTTTATGAATATAATCAATATAAAACATGTAAAATACTATAAAATAATAATGACATTTTAAATACATATTCATATGCACAAAGAGGCAAAATTATTTATTTTTAAATTTCCAAATATAATCTATTAGCATTCTCATCTGGAGAAGACTCCATTTTATGGAATATTGTTGATGACAGAACACAAATATACTACTTCATTTTAAAAGTTTTCTCTTTCTTCTTGAATAAGTTCCATGAGTTTTTGAGTTTCTGTTTGTTTGTGTTTTTAGTAATTTTTCCATTTCATCCAAGTCTACAAACTTGTTGACACAGAGTTGTGCACAATATCTCATCATTAATCTTTTTAATACCTGCAGGATTTATAATGATGTCTTTTATATTTGTTAATCAAATTTTTATCAAGATTTAGCATTTGAAACTTTGTTCATTTTTTTTTTACTGTAAATTTGTTTTCTTTTTCCAAACAATGGGGTTTTCTGGTTTTCTTTCTTATTATTTTCTTATTTTTATTATGATCAGTGAACATATGCTGTATTATGTCTGCCCTCTGAAATTTATTTTGACTTGCTTTATAGCCCTATATTAGGTTAGTTTTTGTAAATATTTTATGTTACTTTGAGAAGAATATGAATTTTACGTTTGTTTGTTAGTACAATGTTCTATATATGTCCATTTGATGAAGTTTGTTAATTTTGTTATTCAAATCCTCTATGATATTACTTTAAAAAATGATTCTTCAGTCAATTATTGAATGAGATGTATATGATTTGGATTGGTACATTTCTCCTTGCAGTTCTGTCATGTTTCACTTTATATATTTGAAGGCCATGTTATTAGTAGCATACAAATTTCATTTTGTTAATGGTTTTTGTACTAACTTCAGAAAGTTTAGGGGCCACCCTTTTTGGCTATTAAAAAGTATGGCTCTACTTAATCTTGAGCTCGACAGCACTGTTTCTATTTGTTTTAATTGTCTGTGCTTTTGAATAATATTTAATTTGAATAGCTTATTCTATAATCTAACACAACTATTAATGTATACAGTGGGGAGCTGCTGAAGTATTTTTAATAATGGAATGACATGATTACATTTATATTACAAAGATTTATAGATTCTATATGAAGGATGGATAGAAGGGAGCAAACAGAGAAAGGAAAGCTAATAAGGAAGTTATTGAAAGTTTCAAAGTGATGATTATCAGTGGGTTAATGTTAGAACACAAAGGCATTCAAAAGATGATACTTAAGCATTTTATTAACTCATCATAGTTGAGTCAGTTTGTAAAATACCACTGTTGTTAGCAAGAATTTAAATTATTTTTTCTTAATAAATTGAAAAGCCTCTAATGGATAGCAAACATAATGAAACTGAGCAAATAATTTTAATAGTAAGTATATAATAAGTATTTGAAAAATGGGAGCACATACATTTTTCTATTTTAAAAATATTGAATTTTTTTTTTTTTAATTTCTAAATAGTGACAGAAGAGTATAGCAGAGGATGATGTGGCTATTTTTGACTTGGGAGGAAGTGCTTCTTTGTCATTTGAGTATTCCTGATTGTCACTTGTTGATCTATGTTATTTTCACCTCTCTTAAATCTTCTGAATCTTCTTTCTGCTGGGAACAATGACTTTTACAATCCAAAAGATTTGACCTGAGGCTGCGAAGGCGAGATTAGACCAGCCTGTCCATCAGGAGCCTCTGTGACTCTTTTTACTTCCATCAGATTGATTTTCCTGGCAGTTGGCCTCATTCTGACAGTCGCTACAGGTATCTGAACTTGCCATGCTACTGACCTAAATGGAGTCACTAAAATGCCTTTAGTAAACTTTATGGGCTTTTAATTCTTTTATAACCTGGCCACTACAGGAGTCAAATGATTTCATTCTTTAGTAGGAGATAGCTGTTGTCTTTCTCCAAAGAGTTATTTACAGGACAGTTGTTTTCAGACTCTACTCTGTAAATATATAGGGTTCCTGTAGCATTGTTTTAGGAGCATTATTTTAGGTCTTGAGGGATAATCCGGAGAGCCTCTTAGTTCACCACAGCAAATCCAAGTAGAGCCATAGTCTTTCCATCCGGTTAAACCTGTAGGATTTTATTTGAAGGAAGTTTCTGGTTCCAGAAAAAAAAAAAGTCTGAAAAACTGCTTTTAATCAGTGATAAACGATCTGTTCATTTTGCCATGGGCCAAAATCAAGTCAATTCTGGTGGTTTTCTTGAAAGCTTTTTAGTTCTTTTCCCTTGTATGAGTGAAGGGACTAGATCAAAGACCCTATCGTAAAGTTAGGCAGGCCTAATGTGGTCTGTCATCACTCTTCTCTATTTTAAGCAACACAGAACTGGTTTCCTTATGTTCAGTCTCAGCAGAGAGCTTTTAATTCCTAACCCACCCCCCATACCCATCCTAATGAAGTAATTAACTGTTGAGAAGATGTACTAAACTTGTACATCTTATCTTGTACAAGTAGAAATCGATAACAAATTTGTTAAAACTTGTCATTTGTAATCTATTTCATGGGTGTTTAGTGTCATTGCTCTACTGGTACTATGTAAAAAATAATCTCTTCTTCAAGGTAAAAACTTACTGCCGGTAGACAGAAGATATTATCAGCATAGTTTTGTTTCTTAGGCTGACAAAGGAATAGCTGCTGGATATGGTGTCTCTGAAAGTAGCAATCTCAGTCATGTTTCTTTATCTTGAATTTACAGAACTTTTTTGATAATAAACAGTTTGATATCTAGAAATTTGATTACTTACTGTGAGCACAGTGAAGATTACCCTCAAGGCTTGTAAAATAATACTTTTAAAACTGATGATAGCACTGGGTAGCTATCAACCTAGAAATATCTGTGTTTTAGATGCTTATAGTACCTGAAACTTAATTTTGCATCTGCGTTTATTTGATAGATTGTACATGGACTTCAACTTTTCACCTTAATGTTTTCTTTGATTGTAGTACATAATAGTGGTAGGGTTTTTTTATTTGCTTTCTTGCCCAGACTGCTGCTTGCCAGCAGAAGTAGTAAACTGATACAGAGTGATATGTTGAGAAATAAGCAGTGGGAAAATGAAAGAAATGGGAATTGCTGAAAAGGTACAAAAAACGAAAAATTGGAAAGGAATACTAGAAGCCAACAGTGTAACATGGAAAAAAAAAAAAGAAATGGTAAGAAAAAGTAAATGAAACAGAACTCCCTGAAATGCTTAAAGGAAGAAAAGATATGAAATACAGTGGAATTAAACATTTAGGGTTGAGGGCAGACAAAAAAGGGAACAATTTAGACATAAAAATTTTGCAGAACTCGTAACAGTTGGTTAAAAGTATGTTTTTGGGTTTTTTTTTTTTACCATTTTTAAAATTATCTTGTAGTAATTAAATGTTTCTATTTGTATAGCAAATTAGGCTAATATATTTTTTTAAAGAGTAGATTTATTTTCTTCCTTTTAAATCAGTCTTCCTGCTCCCCTCCCCCTGGCCCCAACTTCCTTTGTTAGATTTCCCTTATGGTACTAGAAAAGCAGTGTCAGGGATTACATTCGTTTTTTAAATATGTCTTAACAGCATTTTTGGTACCACATATTTCAACTTTAAAATAGTGATCATGGTTTTCTTTAGAGTCACATTCACTTACTAGAAGTTACCAAACTGTTGCACTCAATGAGAAATGACAGCACAATTGTTAAGCAGTAACATTCATTAACAGATTATTTTTACTTTCTATAGGAGTTATCTGTTGATGGCAAGAGGAAAAATATTTTTTTCTCATTTTTATAAATTACTTGTTGGCAAAAGCTTTATTTTTTCTAAATAAGGCTTCTGGCCTCTATCATTTCCATCTGTTCTATAACGTGAGAGTTGTAGGTTGCTTGAGCTGTTCCCTACTCAGACTTTTTGAGCATTAGTTGCAATTCAGTATATTTCTTTGTTTTTCACTGGAAAGTTCTCTGATTGACCCACCTCTTGATTAAGGTGACATTCATTCACTTATTTAATAAGCAATTTTTGAGAGTATACTTTCTAGTTATGTAATATATAAAAAATACAAAACGAATATAGCATAAACCCTGTTTTCAAGGAGCTGAAAATTTCTTGCTTGGGAAAAACAGAAGAGGGAGGAATTCCATAAGGAATCAGTGAAGGTTTCAGAGACTATGAGCTTTGAGGTGTGTCTGGAAAGATGAATACAAGTTCATCTGCTCAAAAGGAAACTGAAAACTAGTATATGTAAGCATTAAAACCTAGTAAACATCTAGAAAAATGGGACAAAGAATCATCATGGATCTTCATGATTATCAGAGATCCAGGTCCTGTCTGTCTTTTAACTCATGATCCAGAGTGACAATTCCAACTCTTACTGCTTAATCTGCATTGCAGCTGGTAGGAAGGAGCACACCTCACATTACTTCCACGCACATCTTACGGGTCAGACTCAGTCATCTTTAGTGAAAGCCAGTTTAGGAAATTAGTCTTAGCTAATGTCCAACTAAAAATTCCATTACTACAGAAGTGAGAGCAGATATTGAAGAACACTTAGCAGTGTCTGTCACAAGCTAGAAACTCCTTGATCAAATAACAAAGTATGCAAAGAAAATTAACAAGAAAATCCTTCAGTGAGAAAGCCAATATGAAAGATTTTACAGTAATCAAGAAATAGATGACAAAAGCCTTAACCAAGTGAATGGGAAGGGAATAGAGATGTGTGATCAGATTTGCAAGATATTTTCAATAGAGAATTAATAGAATTTGGTAGTTGATTGGCTCTGGGATGGGAAGAAAAGGAAAGTGCCGAGGACAGCTGGTTAAGAGTATGAGCTGTTTAGAGTTTTATTGCAAAGATTTGAATCCTTGTTTGGACCCTTACTGAGTGGCCTTGTACAAGTTGCTTAATCCTCTTGCCTTAGTTGCCTTATCTGCATAGTGAGAATTATAATAATTCGTGTCCCAGAACTTAATTGAAAGATTGAGTGAGATAACATGTGTAAAACATCTAACTTTAGGGAAAAAGATAAACCACAGATAAAGTTATAGGGAAGACTGATATTTAAGGGGTAGGAAGAAGAAGAAACGTAGTTAAGGAGGCTAGAAGGGAACTTCAGAGAAGTAGGAGATGACCAAAAAAAGAGTAGTGCCCAGGAAGACAAAGTGGGAGAAAGTTTCTTAAAGTTGAGGATGAATGACAGAATCAAATAGTGTGATGAGGTGAAGGCTGAAAATAAACCTCCTAACTTAGGCTAGCTTTGGACTCATTTTATCAGCAAGCTTCTGAGGAAAACAGATATTTTAATCTACCATTTGGGGTTGTGGAAACAAAATTTAGTTAAAGGAATTACCAGATTATTTGGAATTTGGAATGACTACCAGATTACTCCAAATTATTTGGAATTTTAATGAAGGAGTAAAGTACCTGTGAGTTTCTAACCATTGAGTGTAATTTGTTAAAATTCTTTAAAACTGTGATCTCGATGTCAATCTGAAATGAAGGGGTTCAAATTATGTTTCAGCATGAGGTATTTGCTTTCATTTACCTCATCATAAATTCAGTGCAGTAGCGCTTTGATCAGTGAAGGTTATAGTCTCTATAAAGGAGCAGGTAGCCAAGATTCTCAGGTCATAGCTTCAGACCTACTAATTCTTAGTTCCTTTGTATTAGAAGTGCCTAAAAGTCCATACTTACTCTTTATCTTCAATGAGTATTTGGGACAATTGGGATAGTAAAATGTATACATGTGGCATCCTCTGTCTTATTGCCCCAGATTCTGTACTTATTTTAGCAGTTACAATATTTGCTTCAGGGTATACAGCAGTGGTAAAGCTTGCAGTCCTTTTCCTGGTGTTAGATTAGGGTGGCCGTCTTTGTGCTGCATTAATTACCTGTGTAACTTCAGGCAGGTGACTGAGTCTTTGTGACCCTCCATTTGATAAATTGGGTCAGACTATTTACCCTGTACACCTCATAAGGTTTTATTAAGACGTCCTGTGTGAAGTGCTCTTTAAATTAAGCACCAAATAAACATAAGGTAATGTTATTAATTAGGCTGATCACTTGTCCTTCACTTGGTTAACATAGGAATCAGCATCTCATTTGAGTCTTGGACCAGATCCACATTCCTGTTAATTCAGGAATATTCTATCCTAAAGGAAGAGTTAGAATTTCCTCAAGGGTATGTGTGCAGTGGCCTCTAGAAACATTTCACCTTTTCAGTTTTGGATTCAGTTTTTGTCAGTAAACTTGAGCAGTAAGATACAAGGATTGCCAGTAGTTTCCATACATTTTTCACATTGTTAAGTACACAACTGTTTTTCTTTTTTACATAAGTTGCACATAACCTTATAAAGTAGCCTTATATAGAACTTCTGAAGTGTTTCTTGAATATTATATGGTTACAAGGGACCAACTGCAAGATTGATGCTCCTACGCTCATTTTAATTTTTTTTTAAGTTACTACATTCTTACTTGGCTTAAAAAATATTTAATGCTAGAGTTTCTAAGATGAGTGGAATAAGCCTGCTAATATTGTGGCAATAAAGGAATTTTAAAGTCTATTTCACTTGATTACTTCCTCATATTTATATCTGAAAGAATGGTAGATGTTGCCTTGATGCTTTAGCGGTGATAGAAGGGACATGAAGAAAATGAGGAATAAATATATTAATCACAGTAGTGTTTAGCTGTAATCTTAATTATTCAAGAATACAGACATCTATGGTTGTTTTACCTCTGCACCAGAAGTTGTTACAGGAGAGACAGTGCCTGTACCTTCAAACATGTTACAGGAAGATATAAAAAGAAAATGCTTATCCCTTGATGGTAAGTCATGAAGAGTTAAAATAAGTTAAAATAAAAGAAACTTTTTCTGCTTTGGTCAAAAGATGGCACTATTGCTGTGCTGATTGTTTTCTCCTGCAGTTTGGGCTGAGTATTTTTAAATGCGGAGAACAGTTAAAATTAGTGATCTCATTAACACTGACCCTTCCAACGGAATGCCAAATTTCTAACTAAGGGCCAGAGGAGTAGACCAGAAAAACGGAATTTATATTTTTAAAATGTGGCAGGTTGTTTTAATAGTAATTTGTAAAAATAACATTCTCTGAGACTCAGATTTGCCAGAGGAACAATAGATCACCCTGCATCATGTTTTCAATTTTGGTTAAGTTGGAAATGCCCTCCCTTTGGACCTTTGATAACTGTCAGGGTTCAAAGACATTTTGGGGTTTTGTTTTGTTTTGTTTTTAGTTTTTAAAGGTCATTGAACTTATTCTTTCATTAAGGCAATACTTTTTTTTTTCTTCAAGGTGTTAAAATCAGGTCATCATTTTTCTTTTATTTTCCTCGGTCATTATATTTTACTAGTTAGTAGTTGTAAGACTTAGTGAACTAGTCTGGAAAAGTAAAGGTAGACTCTTTTTTTGCTGGGAAAGCAGCATGATTTCATTTTATTTCTAAGCCAGTATTATATAAATGGCTCTTGGGGCTTGATTCTCTGTCTTTCCTCTAAGCAGATCTTTCAAGGATAGAGAAATTCAGTGAAAAGCACTGAACAGAATGATAAAATGAGCTCTTGAAAAAAATGGCTTTATTATTGATTGTACAAAGTGTTCTCTAAAAGATACAGACAAATCAAAACACTTTTGGGAGGGGGCAGTGGGGAAGAACCCTTGCTGTATTGAGAGAACACAAAAGTCCAGTTTTTTTTTCTTACTTTATATTAGAATAAGGAAATACTGATGGACTCCTGCATATAGATGGCAGATTTGCCTGTCTGCTGCTTTTTAAAGTTAACGTGTAAATGATTTCCTTTAAAACTATTTAAATTTCATCAAATAACTGTGGCTAGTTTATCATGTAGATACAGTACAGAAGATACTTTATATAATTTTGCATTATAACTCATTTGAATCTAAAATACAAGTCCAAAATCTTATTCAAAATCTTCGAGGCCAGATGTGTTTGAGAATTCTGATTTTGTTTTTAAGGTGATAGAGTACGTATTTGGTATATCACCTCAACCACTTCCCTCAGTAGGGTCTAGGACAGCACCCTATAATCAAACATTAATACGTATTCAGCAAAACATTTGACTAGTTATACCACATGGGCTCATTCTTGACCGTAAATGGCCTCACATCAATTTTGAGGCCAAATGAATCTGCCACAAACTTCAGAAAAAAGCTGTAGTCTGCAGAGTTTTTTGGATTTCACAGTGGAGTGTAAGAGGTAGAGACCTGAAGTACCATTCAGGTGTTCTCTGTGAACTGCCAAAAATCAGTTAAGGTTTTCTGTTTGTAAATGGGGAAAATTTCTTACAACCAAATTAGGAAGGACAGTCTCTCTCTTCTCTTTCTCCTTCCCACCCCTTTCCTTCCTCACCTTCCTCCTTCTCACTCAGCCTGACCCCACCACCCCAGTTTCATGTACCGAAGCTTCCAAGTTTTCTCAGTTTTCAGTCATTTAATTTCTTCTGTCCCTTCTTACTTCTCTCTGGAGTCTCCTCTCCTAATCTGGAGTAGTTAACCCCTAAGGGCTCCCATGCATTTATCATTCTGGGGCTTCACCCCCTCTCTGTTCTCCTGTGTTGCATTCACTGTTTTCTGTGACACATTTCTCCTCTTTCTTGATTTACCTCCTTGTTTTGCTAGAGGTAAGATTTCTGAGTCATCAGATATCTGAAAGCTTCTGTCTCCCTCCTATGTATTTATCTGACCGTGTGGCAGTAAATAGCATACACTTTAAATGGCTTTTTCCCCAGGATTTGTAGCGCACTACTCCCCTGATGCCGGTCTGATTCCTGGACCCTTATAGGGATCAGTTTTCTCTCTGGAGGCATTTACCATTCTCTCTTTGTTCTTGAAGTCTCAAATTTAACAATAATGCATCTAGGTGTGGATGTTTTCCATTCATTACGAGGTTAAAGTTTTTACTGTGTTACATAAGACCCTCTCCTCTTAGCTCTCTGAACTCATCTCATGCTGCCACCACCTTCCTTCCTGTGCCGCAGCCACACTGGCTTCCGCGTTCCTCAGACATGGCCAGGGGTCTCGGCACTGGCTATTCCTTTTGTATGGGATGCCCTTCCCCTTAGATATCTATATGGTCCACTCCCGTACCTCCTCGGGTCTTTGTTCAGTTGTCACTTCCTGAAGTGTCATTCTATTCTAATTATCCTACTTAAAATTGCAATCCCCCTCACCATCTGAGCACTCCTAATCCTCTTACCTTGATTTAATTTTCTTCATAGCACCTATCGCTAAATAAAAAATATATGCAAACTGTGATATTGTGAATATATATTTGATCTTTGCTTCTGGCTCCAGACCAGAGCTCATAAAACCCTTGTAATTTCCTAAATGATAAGAATGTAAGAGTGATAGGAATGTCTTTTTTTTTTTTTTTTTTAATACCTGGTTTTGGTAAGGGTGAAAGGAGCCACTTTTGTTATTCATAGTAAGCTCTTTTCAACTATACCTGAGTTTATGTTAATGAGTTGACTTTTGAACAGTCCCTAAGGATGGGGGACTAATTGCCAAGTTGCCAGGGGAGCCAACTGTGTAATTAGAGGGTTGGAACTTTCAGTGCCACCCTCTCCCCACTTTAGGGAGGAGGAGAGGGGCTGGAGATTGAGCTCAATCACCAGTGGCCAGTGATTTAATCAATTATGCCTGCTTAATGAAACCTCTATAAAAAACCACCACTAAAGAGATTTGGCGGGTTTGCAGGATGGAGAGAAGGTACTGGGAGGGTGGTGTGTCTGGAGAGGGCACAGGAGCTCTGCACCCTTCTCCCAGATTTTGCCCTGTGTATTTCTTCCATCTGGTTGTTCTGAACTGTGTCTTTAAATAATAAATCAGTAGTGTAGTAAGTAACTGTTTTTCCTGAGTTCTGAGAGCCAATCTAGCAAATTATTTAACCCAAAGAGGGCGTTTGGGGAACTCCCAGTTTATGCTGGTGAGTCAGAAATACCAGAGACTTGGACTTGCAGTTGGCATTTGAAGGGCAATCTTGTGGGATCTGATGCTAACGCCAGGTGTATAGTGTCAGAATTGAATTAAATTGTAGTACCTGCAGTCATCGTTTTCAGAGAATTGGAGGTTTGCTAGGTGAGGGAAAAACATACATGCAAACACACACCCATATATACATATATATGTGTATATGTAATTACATGTGTATATGTGTGTGTTTATATGCATATGTGTGTGCATATATGTGTAAGTTCTTCGTATTAGTTTGCTAGGACTACTATACACAGTTCTACAGATTGAATAGCTTAAACAACAGAAATTTACTTTCTCACAGTTCTAAAGCTGGCAGTCTGAGATCAAGGTGTCCACAGCGTTAGTTTCTTCTGAGGCCTCTATGCTTGGATATCTCTTTTCTCCCTGGGTCTTCACTGGGTCTTCCCTCTTTAATTCTGTGTTCATATTGCCTCTTCTTATAAGGACACCAGACATATTGGATTAGGGCCCATCCTAATGATCTTGTTTTAAACTCAGTTACCTCTTTAAAGATATTATCTCCAAATACAGTCACATTCTGCGGTACTGGACATTAGGACTTCAACACATGAATTTTGAAGGGTACAATTCAGCCGATGACAGACTTACTTATTTTTTATAGTCTATCTTCTCCGGCTAGAATGTAAGCCTCATGAAGGTGGAGTTTTTTGTTGTTATTTCTCTATTTCAGTATATACCCAACATCTAGAACAATGCCCAGCAACATAATAGATGCTGAATGAATAATAATGAATGTCGTGGCCTTTTGATGAGTTATTTTAATCTGAACACGTCTATTCTTTTCATCTCTGAAAAGTTCTCTTCTTATTATTTCACTAATTCAAGTCCTCCTCCCCCCAGTTCTCTGTAATATTTTCCCTATACTCCTATCAGTTGAACTTTGGACCTACTTGATTGATCTTCCCTGTCTCATTTTCAATATGTTATTCTGCTTTTTTTTTGGAAGATTTTTCAACCTTAACTTCCAAACACTTCTACAAAACATTCTTTATTGTGGTAAACATATATTTCATTCCTAAGAGCCCTCTTCTTGGTCCTGTTTGATGGCATTCTGTTATTGTTTCATGGGTGCTGTATTTTTGCTGATCTTTCTGCATTTACTAGGTCTTGTTATGTCTCTCTTGTTCCCTGAATTTTCTGTTCCTTTGTAGGACATTTTTTGTTTGTTTCTTTTCTTATCTCACATATTACTTAAGCATTTCTTATTCTTAATTATCCTTCATTGCCCATTTTTATTTAATAATGGGACAATACTAGGAGGTTTACGTTAGGGATGAGACTTTTTTGCCTGGTGATGTCACTTTATGATTTGCTGAATACGCAGATCTTTGTTTTGGGGTAGTGAACACTCACAGCGGCTGCCTTAATTAGGTCTCCCTAAACAGTTTATTCAACTTCCTTAGATAAAAACCTTCCAACTTTTTACGTGGCTGCCCAGCTTGCCATCTGTGGGAGTCTGGAATCCATGATTTCATATATTCTTCAAATTAATATTTTGTTTTGTTTTGTTTTGTGTTTTGTTTTTTGGGCGTGAGGTAATTAGGTTTATTTATTTATTATTTTATTTCTTTTTTTAATGGAGGTACTCGGGGTTGAACCCAGGATCTCATGCATGCTAATAAGCATGCAGTCTACCACTGAGCTATACCCTCCTCTCCAAATTAATATCTTTGTTTTTACTTTTTACTCCCATCACATTTCATCTGGCTTTTCCAAGTTCCAAACCCCTCTGTAGTTTGGGAGGTCAAATTCATGCCCTCTGTGACTGTAGTCCTCTTCATTTGCTACTATTTCTCTGTCTGCATATCATCTTTCAAAAATGTATTGAAATTCACTGTTAATAATTCTCTCTATCCTTTTTACTTCATTGTTTTGAGTTAGTATTTTTTTCACATTATATTTAAGTGTGTCTAAAGAAGGAGAGAAAAACCTTGTTATAAGTTTGATTGCCTTGAGTTAGAATTCTTCGATCCTTTAATAATTGAACATTGAAAGCAGAATTTGAACTTACTCTGATGTTGTGGATCTTTATTATAAACCTCAGTTATTGGTATGTGCTCTTGTTTCTTAAATATAAGTATGAGACAGGGCTGAGTGCATGCTTAAATCCAGTAGAGGTCTGGAACATGATTTCTTAAAAAAAAAAAGGAGGAGGAGGAGGAGGAGGAAGAGGAGAAGAAGTTGTTCTTGATTAGTAATTGCTCTGGGGTTATCACCACAGCAGCAGGACTAAAACTTTTCTAGTTTTCTCTCTCAGTCGATGACCTTGCTTCCCACTCCAGTCTTATTATCAAGGCTATGTATCATGAACTTTTGTTTACCTTAAAACATCATAGTTCCCTGTTCATGCTCCCATCTTGTTTTAGATGAGGAGCTGGAATCCCATCTTTTCTGAAGCTAACTCCTCCATTTGCAGTCTGAAGCCCTGGGACTGTTCTTCTTCTGGATCTGCATTTACAAATATGCTCAAGTCTTCCCCTTGAGGGTGAAAAAAACCCTTCCTTCCCATCCTTTCCCTGAAGCCACACTTTCATCTGGAGAAGGCTTCTTAATTTTCTTTCTAGGTTCTGCCTCTCTTTACATATAGCCATTCTCTGAGTATCTGTCTTCAGTCTGCTTTTTTTTGTTTGTTTTTTCTTGCTCTATTCCTGGGAAATCCTATTTATTCCCATGACTTCAGCTATAACTGAGCCCTAACCCCTTTCCTGAAGTTCAAGTGCTCCTTCCCACCTACCCATTAGTACCTACACTCATTATATTCAAAGGCAAACCCAGTACTCCATGCTCTGCCTCCATCCTCCTATGTGTAAGAAAACAAAACAAAGAATCAGGTAAACATATTCTGTTTTTCCCATGTTGACTGGTCTGATTATCATTTCCCCAGTCATCCAGGGGTCCATTAGAAGTAATTGCAAGACTAGGAAACATCCGAAGTTATTACAGTCTGAGTTAGAGAAAGGTTAATTTCAAGTATGTAAGCTTTCTTGCCCTCAGTCCCCACAGTTCCTTTTTAATGTACTAACCAGTCCTCTGCATTTTCTTGATTACATGCAGGTCTGCAATTAAGGCCTTACGTCCTGGAGGGCTTCTTGTGTACTCCACGTGCACACTTTCCAAGGCAGAGAATCAAGATGTGATCAGTGAAATTTTAAACTCCTACAGTAACATCATGCCTGTGGACATTAAGGAAATGGCAAGGACTTGCTCCCAAGACTTCACATTTGCTCCTACAGGCCAGGAATGTGGGCTCTTGGTGATTCCAGATAAAGGTAAAGCCTGGGGCCCAATGTATGTAGCCAAATTGAAAAAATCATGGACTACTTGAAACTGGTGATGTACATTTGGTAAGCCTTTCCATCGGTTATACATCAATGTTTTATTATATTTATTTTTCTAGGCTTTCTACATGTTAACGTTTAAATAATAATGGAGTCACTTTCCTTGGGTCTATTTGGAATCCTATTTAGTTAATACTTCAGCATCTCAGGATCTGTGGTTGAGAATTTTTCAAGTGTATTTTTTTCCTAGAAATATATCTATAGTAATGATTTAAGGTGGTGCAGATGGTGTTTGTTCTGTATAATAAACCTACTGTCTTTTACTTGGCATTTTGTAGTTAAATTAATCAAAGTACATGGTTTTATGCATAAAATGTTTAGAAATGCATTCTATCCAAAATGTTGGTGCATTGAACCTTTAAAACTGCATATTTGCTGGCCCCCTTATCATTTTCTCCTGATCAAATACACAGATTCTTCCAGAGATTTCCCCCACCTTCTCTGTAAGAACTGATTGATATTCTGAGACTAACTTCTTAAACAGCACTATTTCTAGTTCTAACAAAATAAGTTTCTTATTTGCCAAGTTGTTTTTTGTTAAGAACTATCTTCTGTTTACTGCAAAGGTCAGTGACTCCATTGACATCAGCTTTATTTCTCCACTTTTTTTTGTATTCACAAATACAAATTGAAAGGGTAAATTATGTTGAAAGGCCGCTAGAACAGCAGATTCACATGCGCATGTTTGACTTTCGACATTCAGCTTGTAGAATAATGGAGTCTATCCAGCAGGCTATAAAGCAAGTACTTGAAACAAAACCAGAATGATTAATAACCGCAATAACTGAACTATATTTGGAGAGTTTGCTACATAATTGCAGTCATAATGAGCACTACAGAATCTGATTATCTTACAGTTGCAATCTGGAGGGGCTTTTTATTTCACTCCGTTATGAAATGTTATCCGAGAGTGTGATGTCACATATTAATGCACAAGAGGGAGATGCCTAATGAGAGTGGATTATACTATTACCAAAACCCAGTACTGTTTACTAAGTGGCTCTCCTTATTTACACATATCCTGGGAATATTGTATATATTTCTTTGTGTGTACTTAGGGTTTTAGCCTCAGGTTAGGATCATGTGTTTTCTCTAGAAATTGCTTCACTCAAATTCCAAACATATTTTTCCACCTATTAAGAAAAAATATGCAGCATATTTCAAAAGATTCTATCTGTTTAGAAATTACTTTTAAAAATAATGAACTCTGAATATGGAAATATAAAATTCTGCTGAAGCTGAATCCTTTTGTTTATTACATTCTATGTATTCAAACTAGAGACTATTTGCTCGCTTACTGTTTTTGTTTTGCAAGCATGTGTAACTGGAAAGACAGAGGAATAATGTTTTTTCTGTACTTTTATTCCATTAGCCATTTTGTTTCCTTTGTATCTAACCAATGTATTTAAAGAAAAGCTGGATCTCTCAAACTCAATCAGCTATACCGGGCTAATACAGAAGATTAATAATAATGGAAAAATTTGTGTGTGTGTGTATGTTTTTAGTTTGTGCTTATTGGTTTGTTTTCTCAATTTGAAATCCTGCTTTCAGATACTATAGGTTTAAAAACACATTTATTCTCTAGATTAATCAGAAAGTAAATGTTCACAGTGCACTTTGTTGAATGTCATTATTTTCCCAACATAATGCCTTGAAGCCTAATCTGAATACTCCATGTGCCATTGTATTAGACCTTTCTATAATTACTGAAAAAGGCATATATAGTTTACATGTAGCTTGCTTTATTATTAATAATAATTATAATGAAACAGCTAACATTCATTGAGCATTAAATGTTTGATTAAGTGCTTTATATTTATGTTATCTTTTTTGAACTTTAAAACAATTCCCGGAGTGAGTATTGTAACTACCTTTTGTGAATGAGAAAACCCAAGTTTAGCACTGTTCCTAGCTTGCCAAGGCTACACTGGTAAGTAAAGTGTGAAACAGAGATTAAAACTAGCTTCAAAGGCCCGACCCTTCTCCCTCCTCCATGCTGTCTCACAGGATATAGGTTATAGGAACACTCAACTGACTTTATCAACTGACTTTACCCTTATTCTCCATTGCTCAGCTTTCCCTTTGTATGCAGTTTCCTATTTTCAGTCATCAAAGGGTTAATTACTATTTGGGGGAAAAATTCTTAGGAATAGTTCAGGCTGTGTTCTATAGAAGTACTTCTTGTGATTGCAATACTTAGAAATCTCCCTTAGAGTTTTCTGTGCCTCCCTTTTCTTTGCAGATGCTGAAGAATAGAAATTTGGAGCAGCCTTGCAATGTCAATTGAAAAGCAGGGAGTAATTGATATTACTCTCTGTGGCATCAAGTCACTTTCAAAATAGCTTTATAAAAATTTAGGTTGCTTACCAACACATTAACTGCTGCCATCAGCACGCTGAACAGCCACTAGTTTCAGAAACAGACTATGAATAAATGTAATGCATTTAGATGGTTTGTACTGAATTTTTAAAGCATCAGATATTATCTATGGCTTGGAATCAGGGCTGCCTGCAGTTCTTCATCCTATTACATATATCTATATAGCCTTATACTGAAGATTGCATGTTACCTCCTTAACAGTATTATAAAAAATACCCTTTTGTACAATGTGAGTAGACATAAAATAACAGATACTGGGACATTTGCTACATGACTAAATAAAGTGATTGCAAATCTAACAGGCCCTTATCCAAGAAGACTTTATATCTGGAGATAAGTGTCAGATGATCTGCATAGGCTAATGCAACTCATCTGGAATACAAAGAGAAAATTGGAACCAATAGCAACAATTTTATTAGATGCCAAGAAGTCCTTTGATGCAATTGAATAGGACTACTTGTATTATATGTTAGGTAAATTTGGCATTGGGGACAAATATAATGGCACATTTTATTTTCAGCCCATTTATATGGTTCA
The DNA here is from genome assembly GCF_048773025.1 of Camelus bactrianus. NCBI lineage: Eukaryota > Metazoa > Chordata > Mammalia > Artiodactyla > Camelidae > Camelus > Camelus bactrianus. The sequence continues at coordinate 36,391,763 of NC_133539.1, forward strand.
AATCAATGGTTTACAATCTTCTTTTCCTTGCCTTATTGCTGCACTGGGGAGGGGAGTAAGGATGATACCCATTACTGATGTTACTCTTTGGGCTAACGTTGGAGCTATAATATCACCCAGATCCCATGGGTATCTGAAGGATATTCAGATGAAGGTTCACAAATTAACTAATGTCTGCTGGTAATCTACTTCTTGTGCTGAAAGCCCTAACAGCATCTGTCCTGAAAACATTAAAAGTAATGTCAGAATTTGGAATGGCTTCAGGCTGCAAAGTCAATGGGAGAGAATCAGAAATACTATCTTGACAGAGCTGTTTCTATTAATATTACTTATCATATGACATTTAAAATAAAATGAAAATTTAAAAGAATTGATTTGGGGTTCTCATTAGGGAATGATTAAACTATAGAGTGAAAAACAAACTTAAAAAATTGACCTGTTAATTCAATGCTTAAGATATCTAAAAAATAGTTTTCACTAAACCCAAGGAGGAGAAAAGCCTTGTAGAGCATATGCTTCTTTAAAATTTAATTAGCTCAATCAAATATTAACTCCATACCTTTCGGTAACTTTTCACAAATGAAAAAAGTAATTTCCTTAGTCATGTGAGACTATATAGTCATGTTGAAACTGGGTGAAACCATATGCTACCTTAGAAAAAGGACCGTTTGCCTCATTGGAAGCTATCTGATATATGTCATGACTCAATTAAGCTTGCTATGGCTTGTCAAAAGGAATTTTCTGCTGCGTATTGTTATGGAAGAGCCCATCACACACAAATAACTATACAGCCTAGCAGAATCAACAAACGAAAAATGTGTATAGCCTATTGAAAAAGGAGAAACAGGACTATTCTTCCTAGTTCTTAAAAACAAGTGGAAGTAAATTGTAGATATTAACAAGAATGGGCAGAGTTAAAAGGGATTAGCATTGGCAATAGGAGAAAAGAGGAACTGGGCTTATTTTAGTTTATCATTATTAAGTAAGAAAGATTGTTCACATACTCTTCAAAACAAGGTGTTAACAACCTTTGCAAAGTAGTAAGCCATTCCCCTATTCTGGCATTACCGTCATCTCTGGGGTAAGAGACAGAGAAATGAGAGGACTAAAGAACTTGTGCTGACTTGTGAATTGATGTTAGAACAGGTTTACTGTGGGCTTGTAGCTCATAGCTGTCAACTATTAAGAAAAGGGAAGGGTGATAGCATCTAACTCTGATGCCACTGGAAATTTTTCTGTGTGATTTTTAGCCATGAAAAGTCAATATAACTAGCTACATAGATAGCCATTCCTTGACTTGATCATAAAAAAACTAAGGTATAAGTCCTAGATTATAACAAATATGTTAAGTGAACACAGCAGACATATGCAAACTATTTATGTTCTGCATAATGGTTGCTTTTGTCATATATCCTTGTACAGATTATCTTCTTTAAATCTTGTGTATGAAATGATAGCTATTCCCATACATGCGTTTTTTTCAGCTACATAGTTAACTTGACCATATAGAGTTAACAGGTTCCTTTTCCACCCCACAGGACTCAACTGGCTGAAGCAACCTGATACAGTTTCAACAGAGGTGATTTTTGAACCAGGAGAATGGTTTAGGAGAAGTTTAAAGTGGGATCTGGAACATCACTCTGGAGTTGGGTGTAGATTGAGTCAGTCAAGCATATTTCAGAAGCAAAGGATGCTACGATGGGCCTGAAGAGTTTAGGATACACTCCTAGGAAGCAGATTACAACTCCCAACAAAGTTTACGCTTTCATCTATCTGGTCACACCCCCTACCTTCAATGAGGACTTTAGTACCTAGCTCATATCCTCTCTATTGGAATACCTACCACAGGCTGAATTCAACACCTCTATGAGAAACCCATCCAATATCCCACCTTTGTGGTTCCTTTACTGCTTCTTCCCCAGTGGCTTTTGTCTCTATTTGTCTTTAGCAAATCACTCTCCAGGAAATTCCCTAGAATTTGGCATTCTCTAGAGCCATACTCTCCAGTGGACCTTTCTACATAATAGAAATGTTTTATTTGCCCTGTCCAACATGGACAATATGGTAGCCATGCATGGTTATTGAGCACTTGAAATGTGGCTACTGTGATTGAGGAACATAACCTTTAGTTTTAATGACTTTAATAGTAAATAGCCACCTGTGGTTAGTGGCTACCATATTGGACAATATGGATCTAGAATTTCTTCACCTAGGATAATGTAATCTCAGTATCTCCTACTCTTCCAGCTTTCTTACTCTCTCATTTTCATTAAAACTGCAATCCAATTTCCTTGACACCATAGTTTTTATTTTAAATTTTTTAAATTGAAGTATAGTCAGTTTACAATATTGTGTCAATTTCTGGTGTACAGCATAATGTTTCAGTCATACATATATATACATATATTCATTTTTATATTCTTTTTCATTATAGATTACTACAAGATATTGAATATAGTTCCCTGTGCCATGCATTAGAAACTTCTTTATCTATTTTATATATAATAGTTAGTATCTGCAAATCTCAAACTCCCAATTTATCCCTTCCCACCCCATTTCACCCCCAGTAACCATAAGTTTATTTTCTATGTCTGTGACGTTGTAGCTTTTAAACCTTCATCCTCTTACTGTCCTTTCTCTTCTGGTATCCTTTCCTTACCTATCTTGGATCCTATGGTGGATAACTTGACACTTTTTCTCACAGTGCCCTCATCTCCTTCATGCTTTTGCATTCCAGTACATCTGATATTTAAACCTGCAACTCTTGATAAGTCCAGTAGTCCATGCTTCTACTAATATATACAGTGATGGCTGAGCATTGTTTGGAAAAAAAATCATATATTAGTGCAGACTGATGTTATTACAAATTTGTGCACCTGTGCAGATTGATTTCACTACAAATTCATGCTCACTTGCTTCTCCTAAGACTTATGTTGCTTAGCAATTTTGGCTGTTCTTTGACCAGCTTCCTTTTCCATTCTCATTAGTGACTTTTCCAAACTTCAGCTATTCTCTACAACTCTTTTGTATAAACACTCTGCTCCTGTCTCTCAGAAGATGATCCTGCCTCTTAGTTCCTTGAGAAAATTGTGGTCATCAGAGTGAGTATTCTTTTTTTATTTTTTAATTTTTTTTAAACTTTTTTTATTGAGTTATAATCATTTTACAATATTGTGTCAAATTCCAGTGTAGAGCACAATTTTTCAGTTACACGTGAACATATATATATTCATTGTCACATTTTTTTCTCTGTGAGCTACCATAAGATCTTGTATGTATTTCCCTGTGCTATGCAGTATAATCCTGTTTGTCTATTCTACATTTTGAAATCCCAGAGAGTGAGTATTCTTACTCTTTCCTAATAGATACTCCTCCTTTTATTTAGAAGCGCCATGTTCATCTGGCCTCACAAATTAGAAACGTGGGAGTCACGTTCAGTTTTTCTCTTTCCTTTTCTTCATTCTCACCTCTAGATAATAGCCAAGTCTCACTTTTTTTTTTCTTCCTGTTCTCTCTTAGTATCATTGGCATTGCCTTAGTTAAGATCACCTGGGCTATTGAATTTTCTTCCCAGTCATCTTCCTACCTGCTGCCTCACACTTCACAATCCACGCTGTCTATTGCTGCTCTAGTGCTCTCCATATAATAAAACCCCATTATGTCATTACCCTGCTTAAAAGTTTTCAATGGCTCCCCATTGCCTGTAGGATGAAATCCACGCTCTTTTAGCATGTCATTACTAGGTCCTCTTGCTTTGAGATCTGTATCTCTCTCTCACACACACAGATACACACACACAATTACATCCTCTTTAACTTCATAAAAATTTGAACAATCCTACTGAAGAAACCTACTATCACAGTGTATAAAGTGTCCCAGCGAATTGGTTGGGATACCCTTTAGGTAACTTGCCACATTTCCCACTCTACAATTAGCTAGAGTTCTACTAGATGACCTGATTTTTTTTCCAGTGATCTAGATATTTAAAAAGATAGTCTTTTTGTTCTTATACTCCTATCTGAAAACTATATATTTGGGCTGCAGTATTTAGGCTGTTTTTTTGTTTTGTTTTGTTTTTGCAGTGAATGGAAAGAATAGGCAAACCATTTTCAAAAGCTTGTGCATTAGGCTGAAAGATGTAAATTAAATAACGAATCCACCATATTATGAGCATGCTTAGGCATGCATACATTGTGGGAAAATTTCAAAATGAAATAGGCTCAATAATAAGATTGGAATGCCGATGGATAAATCCATAATTGTCTTCTGGAGGATACTTCAAACCTACAAGGAATATCCAAGGGCAGAACAGCAGATGAGAATGTCTTAAAATAGAAAAAGAAATTGTACTTCAGCACATCAAGGACAGTCAAAAAATAGATTATTAAAGTAGCACTTGCAGAAACCATAGAAAAATCGTATTCTCTATAAATTTATCAGTTACTCCAGAGGGTTTTTGTGTGTGTGTGAAATTTGAAAATTAATGTGATTTGGAACTACTACTGCCTCTGTGATAGTAAATAGGTCTCAAACTTTCTAAACCTTGGTTGCCTAATTTTTAAAGTAAAATAGATTATCTCTAAGAAAGTGAATATGTTTTAAGCCATTACTATATCACAGACATTGTTCTAATATTTATATACTTGTTCTTTTATTTAACCCATTCTCTTCTTTTTAAAAAAATTTCTCTGACTTATAACTGAGTTTGAAGTAAAGGGCTAATTCAAGGGAGTCAAGGGAGAAAATAGAAAGACAGTGGTGGAGAATCAAAATAAGTCAAAAAGGAGTTGGTAAATAGAAAAGTAAGCTCTGAGTAGGCAGTGGAACTGGCCGGGGGGGAGCAGGCAGTAGAGTCCAGCTGAAAAGTACAACCGCCCATGTTGGTTCTTTGAAATTAGGTTCTTGTTGCTGACGTGTCTGTTAAGGCAGCATGCCAGAAAGCCTGGTTATTTCTGTTGCTTTTTTGTAGCAAACCAGTCTTATTTCCAAGCATATTTTTCACTCTTATGTATCTCAAACTTTGGTAATACAAGTACTCCTTTTAAAGAGCAAAAACAATATTTCTTTTCAGACCAGGGACATTTTTTTCTTTGCTTATGGAAAGAGTGGTCATGTAATTCATCATCCAACCAGGACATTTTTGAGAGTGGAAGGGCAAGCAATTAATAATTACACCAGGGCAACTGATGTAACTAGGACTATCATGGATACACTGGTCACATGGTCACCTAACTGCATGGGGCAGGGTGAGGGTGCGCACTCATGCATTTAAATAGATCACATAGGTCTCATGCTTCATTAGAAATACTTTTGTCCCTTCTGTACACTTTCCTGCAGTCCCCAGTCTCTGAGGAAATGAGATGCTCCTCCATCCGAGCACAAATAACAACCTCTTTAATTGCAAAAAGTGACTTCCTGTCCACTTTTTTTGCCTGAAATCTACAGCATGAGGGTTTCCTTTCAATCAACAATGCAAGCTACACTCCAAACACTCTCCAGTGACTTCAATCTGATATTATATTTTATGGAGCTTTGACAGGATCCTGGCCGAGATAACTGATAGTCAAGATGAAGAGTCTAAGCTAAGGCAATGGCTTTCAAATTTTTGTAAAAAATGTAAATCACATTTATAAGATGACATGCACATATAAACCCATAGACATACAAAAAAATTTATTACACAATATTTATCTTTAAACTTGAGATATACCACATGTACACATACATATAAGCATACACATACACATGTATATGTATGATTTTTTAAAAACCAGTTGTGATTTACTCAAATGATTTCATGATGCACTAAGGGTTTGTGATCTACTGTTTGAAAACAATGCTAACCAGCCATTCCCTTCTGTGTCAAGTAAAAGGATACATAACTGTACCATGTTAATTCATTCCCACATGCCTTCACAGAACTTCAGTTGACTCTTTTGTTCTTGGTTTAAGTAAAAGTCAATTTCAGAACATTTAAGTGAGTCTTATACAAAACATTGTGTATTTGTTGTTCAAAGTCCTCCCCATGTAGGGACACTGATTATGAATTTCTCTTAGATTTTAGTGAATGTTTTCAGATTAGGAAGCCTATGTAAATCGAGTTATTTTCCATTTTGCCTTGAGTTCTGAGAAACATATTTAAATTCTATGATCAGTTGCAGCAGATATCTCTGTTTATCTCCTTTCACCTTCCCCATTCTTCACATGGCTTTTATTCTCACTTCATCCTCCTTTTTTATTAAAATGATCGTGTTGTAGAAGATGTACTGGTTAAAAGTGTATGTACCAGAGTCAAACTGCAGATTTTGTGATGTTAGGCAAATTACTTAACCTCTTTGTATCTTAGTTTCCTCATCAGTAAAATAATAATAATGGTTACAGATTTTTGTGAGAGCTAAATAGAATAATTTTAAATACAAGAACAATGCTTAGCCTATATTAAGATGACAGTACATGAAGTTTTAGAAGCAAATATACAATTCGTTAAGGATTCCTTTATTTCTCAATCTTCAGGAACCAGGAAAGTCCCATAAATATAGTCTCATCTGAAGTGAGTATGTAAATGTGTGTCTGCATCTTATTCCATAAGCGTCCCTTTGCTAGATCAATTAACAGATGAATGCTTTCTTTTGGAATTTTGGGGCTGGATAGTTCCACCTTACCTCTTCATTTACTCCTTTGTGATATTTGTGTATGAGTTTGTTTTCCCACTAGTATGCAAGAAACTTGAGGGTCAGGGGCTGTCTTATCAATCTTTGAATTCCCCTAGCACTTCATTCAAGTTCTTTCCTACAGTAGGTGTTTCATAAATGTTTAATGAAATAAATTAAACAGGTTCTTTTCAATGTCAATAAAGTAAGGAAGTTGTCAGTAGAAAGGACTAAAAATTCAGAGTTTGACAGAAGCACAGAGAGAGTTTGATATTCAGAACATTAAACAAGGCTAAAGTAGAATGCCCAACATTCCTGTCAGCGGTGGTTAAGAACATGCGCTTTGTTAGTAAATCTGGATGTAACATCCTGTTTCAGTCACTTCCTACATAACTTGGCAAGTTATGTAACCTCTTTAAACTTCAGATGCCTCAACTCTACAATAAGGATAATTAAAAGATTGTGAATTTAAAGTGCTTAGCACAGTGTCTGATATAGAAAGCAGTTGGGTTTTTTTTTCCTGTATCACAAATTACCATAAATTTAACAGCTTAAAAGAGAACAAATTTATTATCTCATAGTTTTCATGGGTCAACAGTCCAGCACATTTTAATTGGGCCCTCTGATTATGGTTTCAAAAGGCTAAAATCAAGGTGTAAGCCAGGTATGCCCTCATCTAGAGATCTGACTGGGGAGAGATGTGTTTCCCAGCTCCCTCAGGTTGTTGGTTTAATTTGACTGGAACCACTCTCAGCAGCCAGGGGGCACTGGCAGGCTCATCACAGGACCCCCTCCATAGGTCCTCTCACTCTATGAATCTCTTAATCTCTTCCTTCTGGAAAGGCTCCAATCCCTTTAAGTGCTCACCTTCTCAGGCCAGGCCCCCCTAGGGCAATCTCCCTTATGATGAACTCAAAGTGAACTGATCGATAATCCAGTCTTGGGGGAGGTATTCCATCATATTCACAGGTCTGGCTTACACTCAGGGGTAGGGGATCATACCAGGGTTTGGGTGGGATTCTTAGGGGCCGTCTTAGAATTCTGCCTATCACAAGAGGTAATTTCAGATCCTCTCTGAACAGGCATTTACGTTTCAGGAAACAAGTGACTAAAGAGAGAGAAATGCATTTCATTCCACCATTCCTCATCCAGGGAGTGTGTACATGGTAGTGAGTATAAGATGAGAGACTTGTGGCTGATTTTCCCTCTCTGTACGTACCTTTGTTAATGTGAGCATCTTCCTGTCCTGAGTATGATTCTACTACTTACATACACATATTAAATATATAACATAACCCTTAACGATTTTAGTGTTAAATTAAAGAAACAGTACTTTTTCCTGAGATTAAACACTGGCTGTGTTAGATTTATTGACAGTGGGCTGATCTCCAGTACAGTCAGTCCTCCATATCTGTGGGTTCGTTCCACATCTGCAGATTGAACCAACCACGGATAGAAAATATTTGGGAAAAAATTCCCAAAAAAGCAAAATTTGAATTTGCCACCATGGCAACTATTTCTGTAGCATTTACATTGTATTTGCAACTATTTACATTGTATTTGCAACTATTTACATTGTATTAGGTACTAGAAGTAATCTAGAGATGATTTAAAGTATATAGGAGCATGTGTTTAGGTTATATTCAAATACTACACCGTTTTTTTTATAAGGGACCTAAGCATCCACGGATTTTAATATTCACTGTGGGGGTGGGGGTGGGGTCCTGGAACCAATCTGCCACAGATATTGAGGGACAACCGTATAGCAGCATTTTCCTAAGAAATTTTCTAAGATAATTTTGATTACACGCTATACTGTTCTTATTGTTTTTATTACCACCTAGGACACTTTGAGATAATCAGTGAGAGAAAAATGATTAAAAGTGTTAGGAAGTTAGGAAGATACTGGTTCGCTTTCTTATCCCTCCTGTACCAAATGATTCAAACAGAAAATGTGTTATAATTTTTATTTGTGTGAGTTACATTCAACATTGGAGTACAAAGAAATATGAAATTATATTTATCGTCAATAAATACAATCTAGTTGCAAAGATAGGACACAGATATGAAGAGTTAAGTCACAGTAGAAGGCAGTTTAAAATTATAAACAAAATAGTGAAATGTTAAATGGTGGAGTCATTATAAGCTGGAGATGTCAGGATGGCTAAGGGAAGTAGGGACCACGACTAAACCTACAGAGATGGAGAGAATGGAAGAGGGCACCTAGGATGGCAGAGCAGCATGAATAGAAGTGCCGATGCACACACAATGAAGCCTATTCATGGAATGGCAGTCTGGCTGAATTCCTGTGTACAACAAAGTGTGTAGGAAGAGATAAAGTTGAAAATGTATATATTATTTGAGACCTCAAGTAGGAATCCAAGGAGTTTGGACTTAATAGGCAATGGCAATCCATTGAACTTTTTTCAGAAGAGGAATGCTGCACAGATTAAGTATTGAATAAGCATTTGTTAAAAGAATGAATGAATATGTAATAAATATTTTAAGAAGAGTGATAGTTGGGAGAAGGTTAAATTGGAGGAAATAATATTGGTCTGGTCTGCACAATACTAAGGATCTGACACATGGCCTATATAGTCATAGGATCTGAGATAGGTCGCATCGTGAGGGTGGGACTTCAGAGGGAGGGATAAGTGGAAAGGAAGAATTAATAGCATTTGAAAACTAGATATGGTGGTGGGAGAGGGAGGAAGAAGAGGGGAAATTTAAAATGACTCTGGATTTCCAGTCTGGATATTCTTTTAAATGATTATAGCACTGTACAGTTTTTCTATATGTAAAATGAGGCAAATAAGGGTGTTTACCTCAAATACTCTATAATTTCTATTATTATTGTTAGATACATAAATGTTTAACACAGTGCTTGAGTGAATGTTGGTTTTCAATAAATAGTTGGTATTTAAATATTTTTTTGTCATCATTAATATTCTTTAATCACAATCCCCAAGTTCAAAAAGTTCTGAAAATATGTATTTTTTCATAACATGTTCAGTAACCTGACCTGAAGTCTTTTGTTAGCAAAAAACTTTACCTGAATTGACTGAGAAGTTATTTGTATCTTTATTTACTGTGTAAATAGTCATATATTTTGCTCCATAAATATTCATATATTTACAGTGAGAAGAGATACTTGGTTCAGCCTTATAACCTAGCTTTGCCTGTTTCCTTGACTCAACTCCTCAGCATATTTGTGAATGTGACAGTAGCCTTTATATCATTTTCTAGTTCAAAGGAACAAATGTGGATACTGACTGAGATATTCCTGGGACTGTTAAAAAATATAGATTGGAGATACCTGACTGGCATTTCAGGCAATGAGTGAGAGCCATAGATAAGTGAAATTTTAAGCCATGAGAAGGATGGGACCTCCCAGAAAGACTTCAGGGAGGAAGGAAAAGGCAGTGAGGTGATGATTGACTCTTGGGATGAGCACACAATGCACAGAATGAGAAGCCCTGCTTGGGTATCACAATGCAGATGCTCAGGGTCGAAGCTGAGTCCGTTGGAATAGTTTGAGATGGGAGAGAGGCAGGGTTGTGCCAGAGTTGCCAAGGAAAGAATGAATTTTCAGGAGGAGCAGTTGATCACCAGTCACGGGCCACAGAGAGGTCAGAGGAAGGGAGAACAGTAACCACAGACTAGATTTGGTAACATGGTGGGTTCAAAGATGGTGACTGTGTAAACTGAGCTGCTTGCAGAGAGGTGAGAACAGAATCCTCGAGGATACAAGGTGGGAATGTCAGTGGCCTATCCAGGTTTTATTCTTGATTATATGCACTACTGGTTGATCTAGGAACATAAGATTCATAAAATGATAGAACTTCATAGTTAAACCTGGTCATATATTCTATCCCTCTTGCTTTGCAGTTAAGGATACTGATACCCTTAGACTGGTGAAGATTCTGATAATGGTGAGTTAGCATCAGAGTTAAGACTAGAACATAGGTACTGAGACTCCCAATTTAGTGCTGTTTCTGCTATGCTTTAGGCATCCAAGCAGGAGGTTCACCTAAGGGTGCTGTCTGAACAACACCTTTAGATATTCCTGCAGCCCCCTTAGTACAGAGCAAGATACTCCACCAACCTGCTCAAGTATAAATTTTTATAAAAAAGCAATATGTATTAAATACAAATATCCCCTATATGTATGTTGCCTATATATGTTTATATATATATATATATGTGTTGGTTTTTATTAAAAAGCACTTTTCTTCAAACTAATTTTCCACTCATACCACTGGTATTTTATGGGAAATTGAAAATCTTATGCATTCATATAACTTTCAGTGAACTCAATGAATTTTTCCTTTGTATAACAATATCTATCATAAAGATCAGTCACTCTATCCGTAAACTTTCAGTAGTTTCATTTTTCTTAGGTTTAATCTCTGTAACTTGAAGAATCTCAACAGTTTAAGAGGAGCACCACAGGATTGTAAGCTCCTTAAAGGCAGGGACTTTCCTTTGTTTTTAATAGGCTAGAACAACGTCTGGAACATAATATTATTACCGGCCCTCCAGAGTCAGTCCCCAGCAAGGGTCCTTCTGCCCGCTGTCCTTCCAGCTAATAGAACAAGACCAAAATCAGTTCAGAAGAAAAAGAAAGCTTTATTCTTGGGTCAGAGAATGTAGAGGTGTGAGCCAGAGCGCTAAGGCACACCGCTCCCTAACAGGCTGTGGGCGGGGCTGCTTTGTAAGGTCTGGACAGCCCCCTCCCCACTCCCCCTCCCCCCCCCCCGCCTCCCCCATACCGCGGCCGCCCCCCCGCCACCGTGGGCGGAGTTCTCGCGGGACAGGCGCAGCTGCACTGCGCACGCGCCAGGTCGCGGTGAGGACGCAGCGTCTCCACACCGGCTGCTGCCGCCATCTTGGGGTGCCCTGCTGTGCACGCAGTCCCCCAGCTGGAGTGTGACGCCACCGTTTCTCACAAGCCTCTGGGGTCTGAAGGACCAGGCGCACAGCCTCTTCACATGGTACCCTGTGAGCAACTGAAACTAGAGGAAGCACAAAGGGAAAAAAAGAGGTTAGACTTTATCACTCAATCTATTTTTATTCCGCGGGAATTGTCAGTGGGCTTTGCCTGTGACAGCATGTGTTCCATAAATGCTTGTTGAATGAACAGATGAATAGGTGAACACACGAGAAAAGGAATAAATGAACGAAGTGGTCAGTAAGTCTCCTCCAGGAACAGTGGTGAGAAAAAATGTTTAGGTCAGCCTCCTGACCAGGCTTGTGCTCGGTTTTCTGACTCAACTCCAGTAGACAAAGCCCTCGGCATATTTGTAAACCCAGTGGTAGCCCTCAGTCAAAGGAATATATTTGAATTCTCCCTCAGAATTTTCCTTCGCAGACTTTACTTCTTGGGTGCCAGTAACCCTGAATAAAGATTCGAGACAGGGAGGAGGTCTTGAGGGTGGGTGGTGGAATGTGCTGGTCCTGGCCTCTAATACTCTGTTATAAATTTCTTTGCTACTGTTACATATTTCTTTGTTTCCTTTGGGGCTTTTTGTTTCTTCTGAAATGCATCCTAAAGGGCAAAAGAGATACGGGAAAGCCCGGCCTTACTTGGAAAGTCTGTTGAAAATGGCCCACCAATACGTACTGCTTTTCCAAATTTAGTGCACAGATATGCCTTATTTCAAGAAAGGTGCAAAGTACTAATCATATATTTCACTCTGTACTGTAAGAATTTCTTTTTTCTTTCCCGAGTGTGATGTGCTCTCAACTCATAGCATCTAGTGTCAAATATTTCTAGCAGTGCAAGATTAAAATACCTCAAAGGCCTAATGCCTCCCAAGTGTCTTACTGAAAGCCCAGTATTGCTAAGCAAAGGCCCTTGCTTTGCTCAGGGAGCCATGCATTATGCTGGCAGGTTGCCTCATTGGTGAATTACCTTGGAAAAAAAGCCTTGGCAACATTGGAACACTCTTTTTCTCCTTAAAATGCCCACCCCACCTCCTGGCTTAGTAAACCTGTGTTTCTAAAACAGCTATCACAAAGTACCTAGCTATTTTGTCAGGATTGCTAGATAAATTAGCTTAAACAGCTACCTTGGTGGAAATATATCTCCCTGGCTTCTCTGCCAGCTTATACTGAGAACATTCTGGCTTAATTCCTGTCTTTAACAAGACCGAGAACACAGTCTTTTGCATCTCCATGCGAAAAGTATTTACATATTCAGAAATCAGCCTGGCAAACCAGAGCTAAGAGTATGGGGAATAAACAGTGTCTCCCTTCATTTCCCCCCTTTCAAAGTTGAGAATTTAATTCTTGAATATGATAAGAGCTAAAAACTGGCAAAGGGGAGATGACGACAGGGATGCGACATCTGTCAAAAGCCTGTGTTGATCAGTGCGGCCTCTCAGCTCCCCACACGCCCTCAGGCTCTCGTGGGCTTGACGGGTCTTCCATTCCTTCCCCTGTCCAACCCCTGGACTGGCTTCCTTGGGCCTGACAGGGGCAGAGGCAAGCATTCCTCAGCTCTCATAGCCTGATTTAAAATGTACGGTGGGTAGAAATTAAAATTAAAATGAGTTCTTTTTTTAAAGCAAAAATGTCACCATTCTCTTTCAAAGATGAGAACCTGAGTAATGACTCTCAGGAGGAAAGATTGGTGTCAAATCATGAGGCTGTGCTTAGTGGGCTTATGATGTATATGTTGGAATCTCATTTTTTTGACAAAAAGTAAGATGAGGTTGAAATTGTATTTATTTGGCAAACTAATGTTGGCTTCTTTTACCTTTATACCATTGGCATACATTTTGTGTGCCATGTACCCTTACATACTACCTTGCAGCAAGGACATGGGTGTTCATGTTCAAGACTAGAGCAGGTGCTCATCCACTGGGCCATTGCAGGAAGCCTCCAAAGAGTTCCATGGGATGAGAGCTGTCCCTCTGTAGTGTTATGGATATTCTAGGCTGTTCATCTTGTTCATAGGAGCGTGATTCCTTGTCTATTAATGCTATGAAGACTGGTCTTTACCTCTGACAAGTGGAGAAATGGATATAAGGAACACTAGGTTTTAGAAATTCCTTGGAAATGTATATTCAGGTTTTTCCTATCTTTTTCCCCAGTATCCCATGCTATTTTAGCAGTCAAACTATTTGTCTATCAAAAGTAAGAATTATAAATCACCTAATCTGTCTTTATTAAATAATAATCATGAGTATCATGGCATATGAAATTTTCCAATGTGAGTATTAAGGATTAGTTTTATTCTGCTTACTTGTCAACAGAGCTAAGTGAGAACCACCTGATTCAGATTCATAGAGGTGCAGTTCAGAACATGATACCCCAAAATATGGTAGCTTGGCATATTGAATATTTTAAGCTGAAGGAATCTGACAGACAGCGGGTGCAGGAAGGACTCTCTGACCTTCCTCTTCTCCCCCAAACCCTCACGTGAGAGGTGCCCTCCTTTTACCCCAAGGGAAGGATTCTTATCTTCCAAGGGACTTGAAGGAGAATCTGAATGAATGGGTTGCTGTTTCCCCCAGTTTACTACTCTTAGCTCCTGCCCTTTTGTCCTAGCACATTTTCCCACGATTTCCTGCTCTTCATCAAACCTAGCTTAAAAATGTACAAAGTTAATCATTTCTCTTGGTCTTCATTTTCTTATGAAGGCACCTGTGTCATGCAAAACTTACATGAAATAAATTTGTATGTTTTTCTGCTGTTAGTCTGTCTTTGTTGCTTTAATTTTCAGACCCAGCTAGGGACCCTAAGGGGGTCGAGGAAAATTTTTCCTCCCTTATGCTGGCTCCTGCTGCCATATTGAGTTCAGGTTGTTCTGAGGGAAGTCTTGAAGTTCCATGTGCTGCGCAGAACAATCTCTGTGTTCTGTTGCTTGTCATTTCTATTATATTTACAGACCCTTCAGGAGAAAATAACAGTTTTAAGTCATGTTTAGCACTATGCTTCATAAGGCTTAAGAAATCTCATTTGAGATGTTAAGGGGAGATCAGCACAGATATATGCCATATTTTACTCATAAGTTTTGAGTTAGTGGGCCCTTCTTGAGTCCCACATTTAGAATCACAAATGATGTGTTTGTACATTCAGGTCCTTTACAAATGCTGTTACTCTCCTATCACATGTCCAAGAAGATCTTGGAGAAGAGACATGCCTTATGGGAAGAACACTGTCTTTGAAATGAATCAGATGCTTAGTAAAGCCATTTGGCTTCTGAATACTGGTTTCATCTTCTGTGAAATGGAGATGGTAATGCTGTCTTAAAGAGTTACCACATAGTCTAGAAGTTGAAGACCTTGAAGTAGGTAGACTCTTCCCAGTCCATCACCCTCTCTCTTTGCTGGACATCATTCTCAGTGTTCTGGCTGCCCTGGGTAATTTCTAATGGCCACACACACACACACAGTGTCCAGCACCTTGGCCTTTTTGTGCTGTTCCCAGTGTGTCCAATCTAACAGCCACTCTTATTTGCATTCTGAGGCCCAGCATCTCATAGGGTATATATATTCCAGGTCCTGTAAACTACTGTTTTCAATTAGTGTTTTAAGTTATTTTTCCTCAGTATATGTAACTTGAAGTTCTCTCTACCAGAGGCGTCAGAGGTGGGCCTTTGACTCATTCATTTATTCATTCATTCAATAAATATTTAGCCTTGCAGCCAGCCCCCTACTCCACACCAGCATTACAAATCCCCTCTTACTGTGCACCTTTTCTTTTTGTCACTTATCATTAGCATGCCACATAATGTACTACTTTTTGTTGCCTCTATCTTGATTATAACAGAAGCTCCACCAGAGCAGGGATCTTTGTCTGTTTGGTTCACTGATGTATCTCAAGCAAATAGAACAGTTCTTAGCACTTAGTACATATGTGTTGAAAGAGTTTAGAATATACTCTATTTTAGGAACATGGAAACTGGTAAGTTACATAGCTCTTCCAGAGAAAAGTTCACTCAGGAACTTTCTTGGGTCTTCTTCTTATCAGAGTTTCACATTGAGTATCCAACTTCCTTCTTCTTTTTTGAGGGGAGGGATATAATTAGGTTATTTATGTATTTTTTTTTAAATGGAGGTACTGGTGTATTGAACACAGGAACTTGTGCATGCTAAGCATGTGCTCTACCAGTGAGCTATACCCCCTCCCCCTCATCCAGCTTCCTTCTTCTGTGCTCTGAGGCAAAGGGAGTGTTGGTCACTTCCTCTGGGTTTTCTGTGAGCTCTTGATCTCCTGGGATCTGCACCATCTCCATCATCATCATCACTGTTATCATCATCATCATGGTAGCTAGTCTCCAAGATGGCTCTGACTGATCCTTGCCTCCTAGGATTCAGTCTTTTGTAGTCCTCTTTTGTGTTGAATAGGGATGACATGTGCAACCCGTGGGATATCATGGAAATAACTTCTGAGCTTAGGTCATAAACAACACTGCAGCTTCAATCTTTCTTTCGTGGATCTTTTGCTTTGGGGAAGGCCAAGTATCATATGAGAACAATAAAGCAATTCTCTGGGGAAGCCCACATGGCAAGGAGGTGAGGCCTTCTGCCAACAGCCCTGTTAATAAACCATCATGGAAGTGCATGCTCCAGCCCTAGTCAAGCCTTTGATGACTGCAGCCCTGGTAAACATTTTGTCTTATACTTTCATGTGCCACCCTGGGCCAAAACCACCTAGTTAAGCTGCTCCCAAGCTCCTGACCCATAGGAACTGTGAGATAAGGAAGATTTTTGTTGTTTTAAGCTTTTTGAAGTAATTCATTACACAGCAGTAGATGGCTAATATAATCATTATTGAACTTCTTAAATGCCTCCAATGTACAAGCAAGCATATGATTTCATTCTTGTCTTAACTCTCTGAGTTGGTAGCCATATCCTCATTATACAGGAGGGAAAAAGGGGGTCCAAGGAGGTTACTTTATACATCTAGTGAGTGAAATAGCTAGAATTTTTATTTTTAACCACGATGCTGTTTTGAGTCGAACAGTCTTTAGGGTATAAAGCTTGCTGGCAGTGTCTGAATGTGGAACCTGAAAAACTTGGCAACCACAGACTACTTTCAGTAATGTTCCTTTTAAGGCACAAGGGGAAAGCACCCTAGGTACTTTGAGTTTCAGGAACTATCCAGAGTTTCCCGGAGTCCCCTAAGGTAATTGCATGGATCCTCTATAGTAACAGTCCTTATCTCATGCTAAGTTTTTAATTTACTAGCTACTCAGCTAGCTGGCTCCCAGTGGAATGGAGCACAAAGGAAAGTTTGGATGGTAGAAGTAGATCAGGGATAATAACATGAAGAGAAGAGAGAGATACACTGAAATCACGATTTTAAAATGGGATAAATATTCTGTCATTTCACAAATTCCCCACAAGTCTAGCCTTCAAAGAAAGGAACACTGCTTCAGAAGTAAGTGAAAACAGATTTTCCCTGTTTTCCTGGGTTCACTACTCTTGTATTTCATCTTTTAAAAATGATTATATTCAGTAGTGGAGGGAAGAACATAAGAAATACATAAAAACATAAGAAATCCATGACCTGAATTTTATCCTTATCCAGTCTCCTATTATATTACAATGCCTCTTTTTCAGTCCAAAATAGGATTAAATATAATTAAAGTAATTCTCTCAATGGTTCCTCACCAAAGTAACCTAGATACGTATTCTGATTGTTTAAAATGTTTACATGAGATTTAGGCACAAAACTTTCATCTGTGGAACAGGTGCAAGCTTAACATCTAGCTGATGAGGGCTTAAAGATGACAGTGTAATTTCCCCAAATATATGAGCCACCTCATACTGCCATTTTTGTGCTCAGTACTCCCATTGTCCTTTGTGTTTCAAGTTCTTTTGCTGACTTGTTTCCTCTGTCAGTTTTCCGCAGTCAGCATCCTTTAAAATTGGCTTAGAATTTTGCTACAGAAAATGCTGAAAAAATCCCTTGCTGATTGTGTATGGCATGTACTCCACATAAAATATACCCTATCTCATTTTCTTTCTGAACAATGCTTCTTATAAACATTAAATTACAGCAGAGTTGGGAAAACTATCTAGAAATAAACAAATGGTTGTAATGGGGAGTGTGATAGACTCTTTTCTATGGAAAATAACACTATATAAAACCTTGAACCTAACTCCAAAAATACAAGAACATACATATAGAGAGGAGGAGGTTGGGTGTCAGAACAAATACCCAAATGGGTGAGAGAAGTATTCAGGGTGTTGCGGCAGCTCATAAAGCTAGTGGGCATTAACAGAAGAATTCTATCTAGAGTGAGGGAGGTGATAGGCGTGCTCTGCCCAGACAGTTGGTAGGATACTGCATTACATTTTGAATAGAAAATTGTTAAAGGAATAGACACAAGTGAAGCTAATATTCCGGATAAGAAAATTCAAGATGTTGTAGTATTTCAAACCTATGTCACGTGAGAAGCATATCCAAATATTTAATGGGCTCTGTGGATTCAAGGTTTCTATTTTCAGTTAAGTTTTCAAAATATGGTTGTAGAACCTACGAATAGGAAAAAAAAAAAAAAGGTCTGAATCAGAAGAACCGAGAAGGTAATTAGCTGCTGCAGGAGGTGTGCAATTTCGATCACTGAAGGTGCTCATGGAAAACTGTTTGAGAGAGAATGTGCACAGATGCATCACCTTTTAATCCATGGTCACCTCATTCTCTATGATGTTTTGCCCATTTTTGTCCAGGACTTGGATCAATCAGATTAGCAAATCTTCAGTGCTTGTGGAGGGGGTTGGCTCAGTGGTGGGCGGAGCAGCAGAATCATGGAGGAGGGCTGGCTCCTATTATTCTATACCCCCCGACCTCCCCCACCATTATATAATTGGAAAATTTATCTTCCCTAGAAGAGAGCTGGATAACTATTTGGCAATAAATATAGTAGGAACTTTAAAGATGCTCACATCATTTGATCTAATAATGTCAACAACTTCACTTCTAGAATATGAAAGCTATAAAGAGATGTTGTAAGAAAACTTTACATACAGAAATGCTCATCACAACATTATTGGTAATAGTTAAAAAAAGGAGCTAGGGAGCGCAAGGAACCCTTACAATTTAGCAAATATTTACTGAACACCTGCTCTGTAACAGATATTCTTCTAAGTGCTAGGGCTATATCCCAAGTGAGCAAAATAATTTCCCTGCTCTCAGGGAGTTTATGGTCTAGCAGGGAAGACAAAAGTAAATATAGGCATCATAAATAAACATTTAAATGATACAATACGGTGGAAAGGAACAGGTGTTGTGGGGGAGCACAAAGCAGAGCCAAGCAGTGAGTGTTGGGATTGGTGGCTGCAGAGTGGCAGGGTAGGTCTCACTGAGAAGGCAGTACGACGAAAGACTTGGAGGTGATGGTGTGAGCCATGCAGGTATCTGGAGGGAAATAGTATGTTAACCGAGAGGAATGATTCAGTAGAAAGTAAAAAATTGATGAAATAGGATTTCTTTTGCTAACATAGGAAACACTAACAATGTAATATTCAATGAAACAAGCAGGGTATACACTATATTCAGCATTACAGTTTTAAATTATGTACTCAAGTTTATATATTCATTTATACCATGAATATTTATTGAGCACTTACTTTATAAACATTTATATAGCACTTATTATATTCCAGGCACTATTCTAAGCATTTCCAAATAGTAATGTCATTGAATCTCTACAACTTTGTAGTGAAGTAGAAGCTGTTTTGACCTTACGACTGGGAAAGATGCTATTTAATTACCTAAGGCCACTGGTCAGTGTGAGCAGGGCATGGTTTTGCTCTGAGTGTGTGTTCTTTATTGCGTGGGTTCTGCCTTTTCTTTGCTTGGTCCTGTTTGGGCACTGGGGAGGGAGTAAGAACACAAATGGATGCCTAGAAAAAAGTCCTGGAAAGACATATGCCAGATGTTAAAATTGACTTTTCCGTGTGGGTAGACATAGGTAATATTATTTTGCATACATTTGTGCATTTTCCAAATTTTTCTATAATAAAGACATTTAAAATTATAACTTTAACATTATATATTTGTAAATAGTACAGGGTCTTTTATGGTACTTATGGTAATAAAATCATAAACAGTTAAAGCTTGAAGGAAGAGCCAGAACAAGACCTTGGTCTCCCTTATTTTAGGCCAGTTTTTTTTTTTTCCTTAGCTGTATTTCTGGTACACAGTCTATTCAGCATGATATGATAGAAAGACAGCTCTGCTGGAAGCCAGGCTTGGGTCTGACTTCTGCCACTGACAGGCTCTGCAACTTCAAACACGTCCCTTAGCCAGCTTGGGTTTTGGTTTTCTTTTCTGTAAAATTAAAGAATTGGATTAGTTGATATCTGGTCCCTTCCGTTTCTGATTTTTCATGATTCTATGGCATTTTTACTGTCTTACAGTAAATTATTTTGAAATTATTTTGCTCACTGATACATCCCAAGCCCTTGGAAGAATATCCATTACAGAACAGGTGTTCAGTAAATATTTGCTAAATTGTAAGAGTTCCTTGCACTTCCCCCCTCTTTTAAACTATTATCAATAATGTTGTGATGAGCATTTCTGTATGTAAAGTTTTCTCACAACATCTCTTTATAGCTTTCATATTCTAGAAGTGAAATTGTTGACATTGATTCTGAGGTAGACATTTGAATACCAGTTTATCAGCTTGCAAAATAATTAAGTGACATGTGGACCAAAACCCTTAAAGTCTGTGTTACTAAATCATTTTCATAATATATCCAAGCTATGGAAGTATTGTTTTGTAGATCAAAAAAATTTAAATATTACCACATTCATAATGTTTAACTTAATACATGGAAAGACAACAATAATCAATAACCATTTTATTGATTAATTTTGAGCTTACTCTCACACGGATAGAAATACTTGAGGTTCAGATAATTAGAAAATTCTGCAATATAGCCTGACCAGCTTTAGAGTCAGAAATTTACTTGTTGAGGAAGGAATCAGAATAAGAGGGCTTAGAAGAATCAGGCTAATGACATCAGAATAAGATAGACTGAAATATCTGTGTACCTACCTGGAGATTCAAAATCTGTTGCTTATAATCTCCATGTGCCCCCTCCGCCCAACCTTACCAGTAGAACTAGGGCTCCCTGAAATCTGTTGAAGTGCTGAAGCCTCCCTTTTATTGCATATTGCCCGTGTTAGGTTCTGCCAAGATTGAGAGTCCTGTGCCTTTCCTTTATCCTTATTTCCCATCTGCACCCAAATTCCTTTCTCTAGAGCATTGGCTCATTTGAGTGACTTTGCATATTTGTATCCTTATCCAGGTTATAGTTAACCCTCTAAAGCCTTTTCATTTTGCTGATTTCCTGGTTTTTGAAAGGGGGGAACAATTAACAATAACCCCAAAGGATTAATGACACACTTTGCCCCTTTAGTGTACCATAAGGTCCTGTTAGGCTAGAAGAAGCTGCTTTTTCTCAAAATCCCGGACTGAGAATAAACTGAAGTTACCTGCGAAGCCACCAGAATACCCAGGCACCTCTACAAAGTTGTTACTAGCAACTTTGCTGTCCAAGAAAAGAAGCACCAAATACACACGCAAATCAGCTTTGTAATTCACAGATGGGCGTTATTAACAATGTGCACCATCTGGCAGCTTCCTTTTTTTGACTAATTTGTCTTGCTAACTAGGCTCAGTTATGGTTTATGCGGCTGAGGAAGTGCATGTGCTGTCAACATGTATATATAACAAATTTTAAGATTGCACAACCTTAAAAATCATTATTTTAAAAGTTTTCTAAGTTTTGACTATTCGGCCCTACATGTTGCTTTGCTTTTATGTATATATATCCTCAGTTTTTACATATCCTATATTGACAGGAAACTTCTAAGAGATTTTCCCTTTGATTAGTATGGAGAAATATCTACTGGGCACTGAAATGGTAAGCACTGGAAAGTTACAAGAGCCTCAAATTCTGAAAATCCAGCAAAATTATTATACCAGTTATTGCCTGTTTTAAAGTTTCAAACGCCTCATCTAATATGAATTCTGTAGACTCTTAAAGTGGTCTGTATATCTAACATTATTCTATGGTGCTTCTATTCTGAAGATAGCTGTCATTAATCATCCCTTTCTTCCTGCTCAATATCCTCTTTATTTTAACTAGGAAAGAGCAAATTATATCATTCCCTGGTATACAGTCGTTATGGAATTGATTAAATGCCGTTTCAGTAACTTTCTCATTATAGCTAGACCTTGCACTCTTCATGAGAGAATATCTTGCCTATTAGTAGATAGTCAGATCTTTTTAAATTATAAGGGACTGAAACCCAACTCAAACCAGCCCAAGCAAATCAATGGATATTATTGATTCACCCCCTGGTAGAGAAATGAAAAGGAAATAGTAGAAGGTATGACCAGATCTAGGATACAAATGATACCTTCAGATTTTTTTCTCTCTACTGCTCAGCTCTTCCTCTTTTTGTATGCTAGCCTAAATCTCTCTTACTGCTTTCCAGGTTTCTTCTGCTGGCACCCTGAGTCCTGTAGGATACCAGCCTATCATCTTCAAAGAAAAGAGAGCTAACTCTTTTCTCCCATTGTCCATATTGCAATCCCAGGAAGGGGCTCTGTTGGGTCTTGCTTAGTCACTTACCCGCCAGGGAACGAATCATCTGGAGGCCAAATGGTATGGTGTGCTCCCGTGACCTATCCTAGGCATACTTTTGGTTAAGGGATGGAGAGTTAGGCAGTATTTGTCAACAGAAAAGGAGGAAGGGATGCTTGCATACTAACAAACACAGTAACTACCATGGTTTACTACACTAAGAATAAAGGCACTTACAGTATTACATTTAATTTTTCCTTATGGAAGCCAAACATCCTGGATTTTCTGGAACAATACTGATTTCAAATATCCTATTTCACTAAGTAACCCTGTGTTCAAAGATCTGGATTAGAAAATTACCTGATTCTACTCTAGGGCATACATACGGTGATTTGGCTCTCACAAAAGAACATTTTGACAGTCTAGGTATTTTTTTAAGGCTTTAATTAAAATGTGCTAGTGTATAAATTCAAGGGGGACATGATCAATAATAGGTGGTAAAGGATATAGCAAAATGCTTTCATAAAAGAAAAGACAGTTTGAGCTTTTGGGTAAGGCTCCAGACCTTGCCAGCAAATATCTCTTGCCACATGTAAACTTGTATAACTCTCAACATTGACATTTAAGCTCCTGTTTTCCTGGCAGTTTTCACAAGCTCATTAATTATGCTTTGAAATTTTACTTTACAAACTATTCCTTTTTAATGAGAGAGCTCATTATTTTTCATTGGAAGTACTTCACATTTGTAGGAGGTAGGCAGACTTTAAGTGGCAGCACAAGGCTCCATCATGCTTTTCTGTTCCTATTGGCCCCACTCCGCTGTCCTTCCCCTTCTCTGCCAAAATAAACACTTTGCCCCACTAGGCATACATTTTCAACCCTTGGAACTTGAAGTAGCCATCAGGAGTCTACAAATTAATCTGTTCTGCCTTTGCTAACAGATGCTACACTGGCGCTGGGCACATAGGCTGAACTCAGGGGATTTGCAACATTAAGAGTAAGTGCGAAAACTATAAGCATTCAAAAGGCACTCATTTTATTTAATTCATCAGACCATGGCATTTTGTTAAAAAATGGAAGCACAAACCCCTTCCTCATTACCTCTCTCAAGTAATTTATCCTTTATTGAAATACAGTGCTCTTTTTAATAAGCCCCTAAATGAGCACAACAACCAGATGTGACCAGAAAAATTTCAAGAGGCCATAAAAACTAATTGTCATAAAATGCCACCCAGAGCTTCTGGACCCAAGAGACTTTTGTTAAGGTCACTGCCCACCGTATTGCTACAATGTGTGCATCGTGTGACGAGTGGGAGAACCAGCAGTGGGATGAGAGTAAGATGCGGAGGATTGTGTGCCTTTCAGTCCAAGTTACTCAAGAGGCATAGCTGTTTAAAACTGACAACGTGTTTTGGAAAGTGAATTTAAAGCACGAGAATACTTTTGCCATCTTAATGCCATAAAAGGGGAAAGTACACCACAGGCTTTTAGAAGTCATGAGAGAGTTGGGGCATGCAGTGCTCTGATTTAAAATCCTTTTAAAGACTGCCCATTTTTTCTTACTCTTTTTCATTTCCTGACGATAGAACAGAAAGCACTCCATGGTATGCAAGTGACACATCATTTTATGCATCCAAGTGCTTTATTCGCTTAACCATTTTTTCCAGCAATTTAAATAAATCACAGAGATGGAATTAGATTTTCCTGAAGAGCTAGAGAAAGGCAGTGAGAGGCTGAGTCACAGTTAATTTCTACTGAGCTGATAGGAATTTTACTCCCTCCATTTAGGTGATACTCATGTAGTTTGGAGAGTAATGTCTGGCATCTTATCAGCCTACTATAAAGGCTGCTTAAGCTCCTGACTAATGAGTCTCCGAAATGTTTTTAATGAATGATAGGGGGAGGAGTATGAAATGCCCTCATGTTTATTCATTTCCTCGTTGTAATACTGGCAGATAGACGGGCTAAAAGATTGAGCACTTAAATAATTAACTCATTTAAAATATGAATTATAGGCATGATTTGCCTGACATGCTACTTGTGAAGTGGAACATACACTAAAACCTCTCCACACAGCAGCAGAGGTAGGGAGCAGAGCAAGTTACTTTAGGTCTGGTTAATCTGGGAAGGGACATTTAGAAAAAGGATGGGACATTAATGGGAAAGGAGAAGCAGAAGATCAGACACTCAATTTCCTTCCTCCAGAACAGAGACTGGCAATATTTTTCGGTAAAGGGCCAAGTAGTAAATATCTTAGGCTATGCGAGCCATATGGTCTCATCTCCTCAACTTTGCTGGTGTGGCACCAAAAGCAGCCATAGACGTTAAGTAAATGAATGGACGTGGTTGTGCTACACTGAAGCTTAATTTATTGGTATTAAAATTTGAATTTCATGTAATTCTGAAGTGCAATAAGATATTATCCTTCTTTTGATTTTTGCAACCACTAAAAATGTAGAGAACATTCTTAGCTCACAAGCAGGACAAAAACAGTCAGTGAACCCATGGATGGTAGTCTGTGATCCCACTCTAGACAGCTGAATATAAGTTTTTCCATTTAATTATGGAATGACTGTGTTCAGGGCTTGAGGTAGGAGAGAAAGTTATAAAATTGTGGAATGTTAGACTGAAATGGCCTTTAGAGACTGTCCAGTCCAGCTCTCTCATTTTAACAATCATCCCTAGCATCTCTAGTTTACTACCAAGTGTGGTAGGACATGTACGTAATAGTACAGTACAAAGAGTGACATATCCTTGATAATTTCACTTGGTTTAGGATCTGCTTCTTGGCTTTGCAAGTCTAATAACACTTACCAGTGCTTTAGATTTTATTAGACTAGATGAGACCAGCTCATGGTAACTCAGGATGTTAACCTTTTTAAAGCCCTTTTTACCTCTGCAATCTTATGAAGTTCAAGGATCTCTTTTCAGAATAATTTTTTAAAAGCATAAAATAAAATATACTTGCCAGTGATTGTCTATAATGAAAAATACATTAAAATATCATAATAAAATTATAACTAATTTGTGCTATGGTTATATATGCTTTTGTTAACTCAATAAATAAGATCTAGTGAAGTAGTGATAAACATAAATTATATTTTATAAATAATACTTCATGTCACAATTTGATATGAAAAGGTGATTTGTTTTGGAAATAAAGCCTTAGGTACTGTTAAAGCCTCATATAATACTGAGGTATATAAGCCAGAATACAAATGTAGTAATATTCAAAGAAGAATATAAATATTAAGTAGACCCAAGTCTTCAAGTTTTTTTGTTGTTCTTTCTATGGGCCAAATACATACAAAATTAAAGCACAGGGAGTCTGCTTTATGAGCAGCTAACTAGAGCAAAGATGGCTGTGATTAAAATAACCTGCTACCTCCATCTCCAGAAGTGGAGATATGTAGAGACAAGAAGGTCTTTTTGGGTTTTCTGGGTGTCCCTTCACCTGGGCAATACTTAGATGGATGCTGCCAGCATTCACCATGATGGCAGCTTTCTGTTTCCTTTTAAAGCAACTACTCTGAATAACACACTCTTTATGTAATGGGGTTTCCTCTGATTCATCTACATCTACACCAACCCTCCCAACAATTTCTGGAATCCTGCAGTAGATTTCTTACAGATGTTTCCAAATAAGTACCCTCCTGTGTTATATTGCAAAAATGGCCATAAGTATCCACACACACCTTCCTTTCTATACCCTATTAGTGCCTGCCTGTTTCCACCCTTCACTCCAGTTCTCAGCTTGACAGTGTGATTTGCTTTGACGAATGGGGCACAAGCAAAATGATACAAGCAGGACCTTGAAAAGCACTCGCACTTGGGAGTTTGCTACCATGTTCTTTTTGAAAGCTGGAAAACCCCACATTAGAAAGTCTGGGCTTGCCTGCTGGGTAATGAAAGACACGTGGCCCATGACAGTGAGACCACCATGCACCTCCTGTCCAAACCACACATGAGTGAGCCAAAGGGATATGAGTTGAGTCTGTCCCAAATTAGCATAACCTCCCCTGCTGACACAGAGATTCCAGAGTAATCATATATGTTTATTGTTTTAAGCCTCTATTTTGTATGATGGTTTGTTCTGCAGCAAAAGCTAACCACTTAACAATACTGTTCCCTTTACCCTCCTACTTCATCCCTTTCTAGTGATATTGTCCTCAAAGTTTGTGGAATATACAGGAAGGAAGCCTCTGTTCTTTGCTAAACATGGTCTTGTTGATCAGTGATGCCCAGCCCTGCTGTGAGGTGAAGGTATTCTGCTGGAGTACATTTCTTCCTAACCTTTGCCAAGTGTCTCTCAGTGTTACATTCTCTCATTGAGATCCTAGAGAAGTTGTTTCAATCATCCCAAGTCTAACACAAATATTGATTGCAAATAACCTACTGGTTTGATTCCAAACCATTTATCTTCTGTTATGAGGAAAGAATGGCACAGTATAATAATCTCCCTCTTTAGAGGCATTTTAGTGTAGAAAAGTGTATCACAGAGAGAAGGCAAAGCTTTACACAAAGGAATAAACTGCTCGTGATAGAACTTGAGAAGTCAGTTGAGATATTTGTGGGCCAAGTGGGTTTCCTAATATACCTTAAAATTAAATAAATGTACTTGTTGATCTTACATCATAGGACAGCCAGTGCCAGGATAGGGTGAAGCCAGCAAAATACCTAGGACACAAAATTTAAGAAAGCGTCTACTCTCAAGACTGTGCCAGTGTGGACAGTGAATGCCTTATTAAATTTTGTGCTCCAGACACCTTGATCTCTGTAGCATTATGCAGGCCATAGTACTTACTGATATTTTCTGTGACTGGGGAAGGACACTGATGGCTGCAACTTCAACAGCCATTTCTCTCCTTTTGGTCGTGCTGATACATACCAAGTTTTGTTCTGGTGCCTCCACAGAGCTCTGTGTTCACAAATGGGTCCCTGCCCTGCCCTAGGGGCTGAGTCATGTTTCTGAGGCAGGATAAGTCTAGGACAAGCGTGGTGCCCACACCTCTTGCTGATGATTGGTTCCCATGAGCATGTGATCCAATCCTGGTGAGTGGGACCTGGAGGAACTCTGCTGGGGCGCTCCTGGAAAGATCTTCTCCCTCATCAAAAGGAATACACAGGAAGTAAGCCTCTGTTCTTTACTAAACATAATCTTGCTGGTAAATGATGCCCAGCCCTACAACCATGAGGGGTGGATTGTGGACATGCTAGAGACGGAGTTAGACCAATGTCAAATGCCTGGGTCTTTAATGACAAGGCTGACCCACTGAATTGACTGCAAATGAAGTCTACCTCTGGACTTTGAAAATAAGAGATAAAATTTTCAGCCACTTTTGGTCAAGTTTCTGTTAATTGAAGCAGAAAGTGTATTTGATGCAACCAAAAACTCTGAATTTGCAGGGAGAGTTTTACCTGTGGGGGAGACTGCTGCTTCCTTAATTCTTTAATTAAATAGCATACGAAATATCTCTTTCATTTCAAGCATGGTTAAAGAAACAACAAACAACTTATGAGACTTGAGATCTTATGAATCTACGTAATTTAATTTGTGGAGTGAACTGCATAACCACAGGCTTGATATTAATGCAGAAAGGAACCTGCAACCTTTTGTTATAGAGACAGTATCAGGACACCGGGACAAGAAACACAGGTGCTAATAAGCAGAGTACTTCTGTGTGGAAACAAGAGGAGCAACATAGAGAATTGGTGGAGAAAAAGGAGCCTCACTTATATTTAATCTACTGAGCTACACATCAGCAATGATTTAGAAAAGCTTACTAAGTACCGATTTGATGGCCACTTAGCTATAGAAATAAGTCAAGAATAGACAAGTTCTGCTCATGGAGATTTTATTTTAGAAAGAAATCAGAGATAGAGAAGAAAACAGTGATACCGTTTTACCATCTGGGTTTCTCTTGATGTCTCTACCAGATCTCTCCACTAGGGGTATGAAATCAGAGAGGAGGTACTAAGGGGACAGAAGGGAAGCTAGAGAACTCAATGAGGGGAATAAAATTCTAGAAAATGCAAAAGCAGAAGAACAAAAATGAAATGCACTATGAAGAAGAGATGAGAGAGAATTAAAAAGATGGGGCAGGAAGGGAAAGAATGTCTATTGTCTGCCTACCACATGCCAGACCCTTTAACATGTTCCTCATTGAACTTTTACAACAATCTTGAAAAGAAAGTATTTTAACCTCCATTTTACAGATAAGGAAACTAAGGTTCAATAATGATTGAGTTGGTAGTCAAATCCAGGTCCACTGTATTACATTGCCACACATAAAAAGCCTTTGAGTTTACAAAGTGGGCTGCAAAGTCTGTAAGATGGGAGGAGAAAAATAAAATCTGTTATGAAATAAAACCTATTATCTAGGCTCCTTCATGTGAGTGAAATGCAAAACCAAATGAGCTGACTGGTCTGGGGTAGTGAAACAGGCAGAGGTGGGAGGAGGAAAGGTGGGTTTCTGGGAGATGCAAATTAGACATGAATGTCATCTTGAGTAGTTCAGTTCCATTGGGAGGGATTCTGCTATGCGACAGCGAGATGGTAAAATAGGAGACACTCCAAGATGTGCTGAGATTAAGGGCATGGTAGGCCACCCCATTGACTCACCACCTGAAGATGTCCCACATGGTCAGTGGAAACACAGAGACAGAAGTAATTGTCTGGATGTGGGAGTGGGCCTGTGAGGCACTACAGTTTTATCTGAAACCCAATTCTGTTGTCTTCTCTTGGTCCCTGTCGGAGAGTCCAGCTTTCTATCTAAGGTGGCAGAGGCTTCTTAGGAGGGAACACATCAGGTGCAAAGGGGATATGCTTCTGCTTGGACTCTTGAGGTTAACTCTTCAAAGGGCAGGTAACCAGGAAGAGTTGCCACAAGCTACCAGAACAGGAGGAAGATGGCCATTAAAAAAAACCCCCAGAACATCATTCTCATATAATCTCCATCTGCCAAGCCATTCATCTTGAAGTTTCACAGGCACCTTACTTTCCACAAGTTCCCAATTGATTTCATTTTCTTTCCTCTTACCCTGCTTTTTCTTGTCTTCATAATCATAGGTAATCGCATCAAGGCATGCATGCCAAAAACCATGACACCATCCTGGACTCTTCCTTCTCCTCAGACACATCACAGGTCCCTCCAGGCTCATCTCTTCAGTCATTCGTTCATCTGTTAACTCCTTTTACGCACACTGCCATTGTCCTGCATCAGATCCTCACCATATTTCATCTGGATGCTTCTAGTTGGTTCTATCCTTCTCATTCAGTCCCTTTTAAGTTCTTCCCCCCACACTGCCCAGAGTGAACTTTCTACTACACATTCTTGCTGTGATTAGCTCCTTGTGACCTACAGAATCAAGCGCAGGCTCTTCAGCTACTCAGCATAGTACGTGAATCCAATATCTGGCCATACTTACTTGTTAATCCTTATCTTTTCCTATGCTCCGCTTTGAACTTTATTGTTTTAATAATACCTAGTAGCTTGTGGTTCTCAGAACACACCATACTGGCTAATGCTTAAGATCTTTGTTTGTACCTGGATGTCTTTCTCATCATTTAGCACCTTGCTAATTTAGTCATCCTCTCTGGTACATTAGTCATCTTCTTCAGGAATCCTGAACCAAAGATGAAGCTAAGTTCTGCCCACTCCTCCTTCACATCTGTGCTCCAAAGACAGCCCTCATTACACCTCTAATTTAACTTACTGGAATGATCTGTTTATATGTTTGCTTTCCTCGGAAGATTATGGAATTCTAGATGCTAGGGCTTGGGACTAGCTTAGTTTTGTATCCTCAGGTGCCTAAAATAACTGGCACACAGTAGGCAGATAGTGTTTATTAAACTAAATGAAAATTCTCTTACGCTGACCAAAATTCACTCTTTGCTTTCACCATACACACAATACACACATGTGCACACACTCCATAAACATACTTTGAACAAGAAGGATACTCCTAGTGGCCTGGGTAGTGGCCTGGGTAGTATTTGTCCAGTTAATAATCCTAGACTTCTTACTGTTTTAAAAAGAGCAGACAGAAGTATTCTTTTTTTTTTTTTTTTATAAATACCTGTCTTAAATTATGCACACAAGATTTTGGGGACTAATATCTAAATCATTACAAGAGCGTATGCTGTAGTTATATCTTTGCTAAATTATCATCTGCAAATTGAACTCAATCATGAACCTCTAGGGAACATCATTTTGATGTCACTCTATCTCCTTGTTTTTTTGTTTTTGTTTTTGTTTTTTTCACTTGTTCACCACAAAAAGCTAGTTTGAGCCTTACCACACTGCAGGCTAAGTATTAAGTCTGTGGGCTAGGCTGAAGGTCCATAACAATCGGGGAAAATATTTTTTTAAACTTTCAGTGGGCTAATTTGCATCACTTAGGCCTGTTGATAAGGAACAAGAGCCCTTGGGACTGAGCTGTAAGAGCTTACAAAGTGGATGACTTACAGCCATCATGCTTTCTTTGATATCAAGGATAGTTGAAAAATTGATGTTTTTCTCTTGCGAAAATAGACTTTTTGCAAACTATGTTACTGGAGGAAATGAATTTTGTACAGTTTATGCGGCAGGCATAGATATAAGGTGTTTTTTCCATTTTATTTAGAAAGATTGTCTTTTTTGCTGATCTACATGCACACTTTTGATTGGTTTCTTAATAGGTGTGAAATTATAACAAATAATGATTATGCACCCAGAGTAGTGAGTGCCCTGAGAATATGTGGACCCAACAAATGTTCGTTGTTGACAGTGCAATATTTTTATCTCTCTCATTACAGTGAGTGGAAAGGCAATGGAGATGGAAGACCTCATTTCTAGCCCTGACTCTGTAGCTAAGAAACTTTGTACTCTTAGAAAAGCCAGCTGTATTCTCTGGGCCTCAATTTTCTCATCTGTAAAATGCAAGGATTGAACTTTATGGCCTCAAAACTCTCTCTCTATTTATAAAATTTTATACTTGGTACTAAAATATTAAAAGCTTTAATGCTTGGATAATGGATTTTTGATCACTTTACCTCTTTCTTTTCTACTTTTCTGTCTTTTCTAAATTTTCTCAGTATTTTTTATTGGCTTGTTCTAGAAATAAAATAATATATGGAATTGCTTTGCTTCTATGAAAAAATTTAAATAACATTATTTAGAAATCCATTATACATGCCATGGTAGCAATAAGTGAATTATCTCACTTGATTATCACATCTACTTTAGAGTTAGAGATTATTATCCCCACTTACGAGGATAAGGAATTTAAGGCACAGAGATGAAATAGCTTTCTCTGTGCAACTAGTTAAATTACAGAGTCAGGATACTAAGCTCTACATAAAAATTCCTAGTAGACCCCACTGCTTCGTTTAAAACATTTTAAGGAGATGACAATTCCTTATGCATATTTTAAAATAAAATACACAAGGAACTGGGGAATAAAAAGGGCTGGTCTAAGGAAGTCAGCTTGGCTATTAAGGAGAAGGCAAAAATGGCTTTGATTAAAACAGTTCAGGGTATTTTCTGCTTTCCAGTGGTTGAATTTTTAAAAATTACCAATGTCATAGCTGGCTGAAAGCACATTCGCCACCTGTTGTTAAAGTCTCCATCTTCTGGCTGTCCTTTTTGAGTCGAGTAGTGTATGCAGGTCTCATCCTTGGTGACGTATGCTGTGCTTTCTATGAGCCACTGATCTGCCATCAATCCCGCTTCTCTACTAGCTGTTACTCAGCATCAGTGACAGATTTCAAGCACAACTCTACAGACTTGGCCTACTACCAATTCACGCTGTCTGACTTTAATTGCTTCTTAATCCTTTCATTAATCTCTTGTTGATCCTCTAACACAGTCTGTACAAGAGCTATTCCAAGCCTTCACTTCTCTTCCAATTCAGGGTCCAGTCCTTCCCTCTCGTTTTGAAGTGGACAACTTCCCTTCTTTACCAAGAATTTAAGAGACAGTTTTGTGTGAGCTTTTTAAAATCTCCTTTCCCTTTTACATGTTCTTTATCACTCTCTCTCTTTTTAAGAGTCTGAGAGTAAAAAGTGCCTTTCTTTAGGACCAGCGCTTCCACTTGAGCCCCGCTATCGTGCCCTAATAACCTCTCCCTCAAGCATCGTTAGTGTTTTGCTCTCATCCTTACTTTACCATGTTGAAATATACATTCCTTAACCCTGCATTCTGCATCACCCAGTTTGTTAGACATCTCTTCTGTCTTTAACTTCTAAAAGTGCTCTATTTAGCTATATTCATTATGTCCAGATTTGCACTATTCATCCCCATACCAGTTCCTTACAGTACTGGTTTTGAAGTTCCATAGTCTAGTGTAGCAACTCTCTCAAAAGTCCCCAGTGACCATTTTCCATTTTCTTATGAAATATAATGACCTTTCATACTTCCTCTTCTTGACATCTCTTAAGCATTTGACTTGGTTTTCAATTCTCTTTTTTATGAGTTTTTCCCTCATTTCTGAAACTTTTTCATTCCATCGAAAAATAATTTTTATTCCTCCTCAGTGTTTTAATTTTTCTCATGTCTTGAGTGATAGAAATACATCACCAGTGCCCGATTTTCTCAAGTTTCTCTTTACTTGAATCCAAGAAGCTATCCCAGTTGTACTTTCTGCTATGCTGCAGACCAAATTACCACAAATTTAGCAGCTTAAAACAAAATACATTTGTTATTTTACATTTTCTCTTGGTTAGGATTTCAGGTCTAGCTTAACTGGATCCTCTCCTTGGGGGTCTCATAAGGCTACGGTAAAGCTGCTGACTGAAAGTGAGGTCATATCTGAAGACTCAACAGGGAAATGATCCACTTCTAAGCTCTCACAGGTTGTTGTTACCATTCTTTTTTTTTTTTTTTTTTTTTGATAGTTTTAGAATTTATGGTGCCGGTGTCAAAGTGAATTTGCTGGAAGATCTATCATCTATCTATCGTTCTTAATCAAGAAAGTGACATTCAATCACTCTTACCATATTCTTTTGGCTAGAGTGTAAGTTATAGGTCCTGCACATTCAAAGTATAGGGATTATACAGGGCATGATGCCAGGGGGTTATTTTTTTCACGTTGTTTTTCCTACAGGACTCAGGCAAGGGAAAGAAATGCCTTTTATCCATGCTGTAAGAACAATTTTGAAGCCAAATTGGATAAACACACAAAATGCACTAAAGAAGCTTAGTTTATTTAGCTTACTGAGATCTTAGGGAGGGAATAAAGTTGTGTTCAGAAAAATAGATAAGAAGGAATAGGAGGAGATGAGAACGGGTCAAAGAGGAACTGCCAAAACTATGTTATCCAAATGGTCTAATTCAGTGCTTAAGCTACCTGTAGTGATGGACCAGGATTTTTGTTTGTTCTTTTGCTTTTAACATATCCAATCCATTGCAGACCAAATTTTTTGTAAAGGTAAAAAACCAAACCAAACCAACCCCCCCCCCTCAAATAAAGAAAGAAAGAAAAAGAAAACAAAGACATACAAAATGAGTCTGATTTCTTTATGTTAGATAAAACGGATATGAAATTACTTTGTTACATTGCTATAAAACTTTCCAAATGCTTACTTTTTAATAACTTTACTTATCCCATTGAGGACAGGTGACAGTTTGAGGGCCAGCTGTGTCTGCAGTCCATACTTTGAGCAGAACTGATCTAACTTACTCCCACAGCATATATTCTCCTGGGTATTTAGTATTAATTCTTTTTTCTAGATTCAAGTCCAGATCTCTCCACTGAGCTTCTTTTTGTTTATTCATTCATGAGTGAATTGTTGATCACTTATTGTGGGTCAGTCTGGCACTCTGCAGGACTAGACAAAATGCTAAATAAATTGATGTCTTCTCTTTGCACATCTCCTTAGGATTCAAATGATCTCAAACATAGCATGTCAAAGAGTGAATTTACTATGTTACCCCTCCTTTTATTTTTTCCCAGGAAAGGTTTTAATTCCAGTCTCTGAAATTTGGGAGGCAGTCACCAAGGCTCTTTGAGAAGGCCTGGGGAGCCTCCTCTATCTTTTCCTTTTATGTTTGGCACTTCCACCCACAAGTTGCCAAAGTCAGAATGTTACTTATCTACTCCTTACTCCCTTATATTTTCTTCCCAAAATGTCAAATCTATTTACGTACATCATCTCCAGTGCTACCACATCCATTCTGTCACCCACCATGTATCACTGGGACCACTGTAGCAGTTTCCTGCATGTTCTCCTTGACATCAGTCATTCTTGCTCCTCTTCATATCACCACCACAGTACATTCAGGAGGACCTTTCTAAATTCTAAACCTCATTATGTCACTGCTTTGCTTAAAACTCTCAGTGTTTCCTCATAGCTTAACAGTGAATCTGAAAGGTTACCACAGCCTACAATAAGGACTAATTTCTGATTACTTCTTTTGTCTCACTTCTTCTCTGAAGGTTTACTCCAGCTAGACTAAATTATTTACAATTCCTAGGACTTGCTCTCTTTTGCGTCACATCTTTATGTTTACTGCTTTCTTCTCCCTGACACATCTTTCACCTGATCCTTTATCTGGGTATTTCTTTTAGCTTCAGTCACAGATCACCTTTTTCCAGGAAAACTTCCCTGCTGCATCCCCACGCCCTGTCTGTATTTACCTTTGTCGAAGCTCTACCCACGTGGGTTGTAACACAGAGAAGAGGTGGCCAAAATGTTTTCATCATTAGACTGTGAATACTTGAAGTTAGAGACTCTATCACATTTTCATTGATATTTTGAAACGAACAGATGAAAGAATTCTAGAGAATGAGTTACTACACACATTTTTGGGGCAAGCTCAGCCCATTTAGTGGGGCCACATTGGTCTGTCCTTCCTCTTCTGCTCCTACTGTCACCACCCCAGTTTAAGATCTCACTGTAACGTATCTGGAGCATCACTATGGTGTTCTTCTAATTTCCTCCTGGACTCTACTCACTTCCTTGAAATCCATTTAAATGCCATTTGTGAGGCTTTAACTCTGGATTCAGAGAGAATCAAATACATGTTTGGTTAAATGTATTTATTTTTTCACCACCAACTCAAAATTTGAGCATCTGCTTTGTTCCAGTCACTCTTCTTGTTGCCTGGGCCATATCAGTGAACAAGATAGGGGAAAAAAAATCCATGCTCTTGTGGAACTTACATTTCTTTTCATGAAGTTTCATTTATTCTATTTTTAACATTGAAATACATACAGCTTAAGTTAAATAGATGCAGTAGCATGTTGCTAGTAGAGAAAGCCATGGTTCCCCATGCATTTGCAGATGCTTTATTCACTACCCTATATCAGCTATGTGTCACCACAGCAATATATCATTGCAGTTGCAATAAACCATCCCAAGCTCAATGGCTCAAAGGAGTAAACTTGTATTATTGCTCATTAGTCTATGAGTCAGCTGGACAGTTCTGCTGATCCAGATCAAGCTCAGCTGATCTCAGCTGGGCTAGCTCACCCATCTGTGGAAATCTGACAGATCAGCTGGAGGCTGCCTCATCTAGAATAGCCTTATTCATGTCTGGCTGTGTGCTATTTGCTGGTTGGGGTGATGGAGGTGACTGGGTCAGATATATCTTACCACCCAGCCATCTAGTTTGAGCTTGTTCACTTACTGGTGGCAAGGTTCCAAGGGTGGGAATAGAAAAGATCAAAGTCTCTTGAAACCTAAGCTCAGAACTAGCACATGGACTCTTCTGGCACTTCCTGTTGATCAAAGCAAGTTATAAGGCTAGTCCAGATTCAAGGGGTAGTGAAACTGGTTCTATCTTTGAAAGGGAGGAGTTGGTCACATTGCATGAATAGAGGATGAGGAACTGGGAACATTATGGCAATCAATCTACCACTATTTCTTTCTCTGCAGATTCAGCATCTGATAGAGTGAATACTTGTACAGAGATCTTTGCTTGCTAATTATTTTATACAATTATCTTATTTCTGCATATATTTTGTAACTTACTGTGATGCATAAAACTAGAAGGAAAACCCTTAGGTTTTTGTGAGCTCCTTGAGGACAAGGAACATACTGATTTATCTCATCATCTCCATGGCACATAGCACAGCACATCCTACAAAACAGACTATCAAAAATATTTGCTGCATCAATTATATGAATCTGCAATAAAGAGCTGAGGAATGTCATGCTGAGATGTCCTTTCACACCTACTTGGCTTGAAAGGAACATGAAAACACTAACTCAAAGTGTTTCCCCTTTATTGTTTGGATAGCCAATACACTTCCCTGTTTAATGGGGAAAAATGCTAAAATACATTAAGCTTGAGTCACTAACAGTCATCTGGTGCTTCTGAGACGAGGTAAGGATTGATTTCTTCAGATAGTTAAAATGCTGGCTAAAGAACAACAACAAAACAAAAACAAAGCTACTAGGAAGGGAAGCAGAGAGGCCACAGTCAAGTTAAAATAGGTAGAGCTGACCCATATAATCCTGTGCTTGGGGGAAGAGGGAAGTGGGATGGGGTGGCAGAAAAAATCTATCAAACACTTGCCTAGGGTGAACCAAGGATGCTAATAAAGGGTGAAACAAACCTTTCAGGAAAAGCATCTAAAGTACTCTCACGAGGGTCTATCTGGAGATGAGATCCAGGTTAAAAGATAAAATACAGGTGAATTATAAAGACGAGCTGTCTTCACTTAGAATTTGAGAGAGATGTTACTGCTAGAAAACTCTGATATTAATAAGGAGTTTTTTTCTCATTTTCTCCCCACAGATATTTTATATAAATATACACACTGAGAGAAGATTAAAAAAAAAGAGAGAGAGAAAAGAGAGGAAAGCTTTTTAGCTGTATTTGCTTTTTGCATTTGTAAATGTAATTCTGTCAACTTTGAAGAGTTGGAAGGAGATGAGATAGATGTGTGTTTTAAAAAATGTAATTTTAGAAAAATTGGAGAGATGAGTAGTTGTTAGTTATATCTCAGTTTATTAAAGAATATTCTTTTTTTCTTTTAGATAGGCTGTATTTTCTCATATTCTATTTACTTTATAAAGGAAGATTGGAATTGTTTAAATTAAATTTGAAGACTTTGTTTTAAATGAACCAACACCAAGTTATATTCAAAAAGGAGATTAGACTCTCTATCATGGGTAGTATAGTATAATTATTAGAGTATTAGTTTAATTATGATAATCTATAATATAAATGGGATAAAGTGATAATATTGATGTAAACTATTGTATTAAAAAAGTTCATCTTCTATTTTAATAGAATGGGCAGTCAGGTTTAGGTGTACAACCCCAAATTTGTATTTTGCTCAAGCAATCCAGATCTTATTACATTAAGCAAACACTATTCAGGAGAACAGTGGATCATGTAAATACCTTTAATATTATTCATGAATTTTACTCCCACAGTAGGTTGGAAATATGCTACAGATATTCTCTTATGAATGACCTTATTTAACTTCTGATACTGCATTTCTGCATTTTTTCATTACAATTTAAAGAGGCTCTGATTTACCTCCCTGCTACAGATTTAGTGTTATTTTGTTCCTACTTTTTGCTGCAGTTTTCTTAACTATGTTTCTCCTCTTTATTTACCTTCCTGCTCTTTTTTCTTCATCCTTACAGGCCTCTTGGCACTAATTCACATCAACATTCAGGAATGCAGGCTAAAGTTAATAAGTTTAGTGTTAGACAACACACAGATTTTAATATGTGTGCACGTATTTTTTAATCAGCCTGTAATTTATGACTACTTACCAGTGTGTCATCTCCTGGCAGAAATGAGACCATTAAATACTTGAGCTTCAGGACAGCGTTGCTAAGTATGGCTGCTCACATCACATAATATCTGTGGGTATATTATGATCTCAGAAGGAGGAGAAAAGAATATACATCAAAAACTAGGCAAAACTGCTTTTGTACTTCACATATTAACATATTTACTAATTCCTATAAAAAATTTTTCAACTTTAGTGAAATAATATTGAGTCAAGCTGAGCACCCTTAGGAAGTAGGGTCAAGAATTGGGGTAAAGATCTGAAAACAGGTGATGAAATAGATTTCCCTTTATAGTTCAGTTATCCACAACCACATTCACTCATGCCATTCATTTATTTAATAAATATTTATTCATTCACTTATTTAATAAATGTTTATTGAGCAGCTGCAATGTTTGAGGTGCTGTTCTAAGCACTGGGGATAGAACAGTGGACATAAAAACTTTTTTTTGATCTCTTAGAGTTTGTATGTTTAGTTGGGAGAAAAGAAAAAGCAAATTGATCAGATGCTAAGTGCTAGAATGTAAAGTAAATCAGGAGAGAACCAATGGGATTTGCTGATATTTTCAGACATGTGTCATGAGAGAAAGAGGAATAGGATATGAATTGTTATATAGCAAGTTTTCTGAATAACTTAACCGACAAGCCTTTATCTGTCATTGAGAGTAATAGCTGTAAAATCCCCTTAAACGCTACATGCCTTCTGTAATGGTGTGCTCATGTTGCATCAGCCTGTTTGGTGGCTCAAGGTTATTATTTTGAACTTGAGTTTTTATATCTGTTTTAAATATAGGTGTAGATAGTATAAAACCCATGGTGTGGGTATGTCAGGAGGGTATAGAAACTGCTGATAGCAAACATTCCCAGGTAGAAGGGAAGAATGTCTGATTTTGGCAGCAGGTTGGTCCCACCCCACAAAACATTTTAGAATATTGTCTACATGCTATATTGCAAACTGCTTCCTCTGTCCTCCTTATAGGATCTACTCATTGCTATCTGAGTGTGGGATGAGTTTGGAGAAACTTGAGATCCAGTGAAGCTAGAAAAAGTGGGGAAAGCAGAAGGGAAGAATCCTACTTTCCTCTTGATTTTTAGCTTAATATAAGAGACAAAAGGAAAAAAAGAATTCTTTAGACAAATTTTTTTTTTTGGCTAAGTGTATAAGAATACTAAACATAGCCATTGAGGAATATCTCTAAGTCTTTAAAGGCTATTGGTGGAATCTTAAAAAAAAAAAAAAGAACATAAATACAAAACAGAAACAGACTCATAGACAGAATACAAACTTGTGGTTGCCGGGGGGAGGAGGATGGGAAGGGACAGACTGGGAGTCCAAAATTTGTAGATACTGAGAGGCATATGCAGAATAGATAAACAAGATTATACTGTATAGCACAGGGAAATACATACAAGATCTTGTGGTAGCTCACAGTGAAAAAAATGTGACAATGAATATATGTATGTTCATGTATAACTGAAAAATTGTACCCAACATTGGAATTTGACACAGCATTGTAAAATGACTATAACTGAATAAAATTTTTTTTTAAAAAGCTATTGGTTATTTTCTTGAACTATGCAATGAAAAACCGATTTGTAGCTTGAGTTTTTTTTTAAAACATCTGGTTATTTGTAGCATGCCGCATTCCTGTGGGACCATGAGAGACGTAACGGAAAGGTACATGGTCTTTTAGGCTGTGCTTCTCTTCCTGTATCATCATGTCCGTCCTGTATTTTCTTCACTGACAAGTTGAGATACAATGTGTGTTGAGGAGCTGTATGCTGGCCATGCGTACTTTTTTTGGACCATTCTTAAAGCATGTCAGGTGGAATTTTGTAATTAGCTGCAAAGACACGCAATTCAGTTTCACTTTGCTGAACCCAATCTGTAGGATTGACAGCATGCCTTTAATAGATTCCTTCAGTAGATAATTAGACCAGTTTAACGCAAGCGCTGCATGAATTAACATTTGCACTTGGGTATGAATATTCAGGGCTGCAGTGCTTTCTGCGGTGTGACTTGTTTCCCTAGAATTTGCAGGAGTGCCTGTTAGGTGCTTGTAATGTATTGATTAGCACAGAATGGCACCAATTAGAGGGTGTGGGAACATCCCTGGAGTCAGGGATGATGTGCTTATAGGTGATGCTTGATGCTTTTTCCTGTAAACTCTAACCCAGACAACAGCCTGCTTTAGTTCTGATGTGAATTTTACCTTAAACCGCTATGCAGAAAACTACTAAGATTCCTGGCCTTTCCTGAAATCATGCCATCTATTCGTTTCTCCACTTCTCTATGAGACTTTCCATCTGTAATTTTAACCCAAAAGATCATATGCTCTAGACATTATAAATAGATAATGGAACAAATAAATAAACAAAATCATTGAGCCATCGAAACTTGCCTTTTGTAGTGATGAAAATTGCTTTGGCACAGCTTGCTAGTGCATCAAATATTGGTTCCAAACTTTATTTGCATTTATTTGGGAATTTCAAAGAACTTTATGCTATATTCAAAATCATGTATGTACCTTTATGATAAACCTAGTCAGAACTTGGAGATGGAGGGAGGGAGGGATTAGGTTACTGAGAATAAGTCAAGTTACATCTCTGTATGCAGATTTAAAAGAAAGATAACATTAATTGTTTTTTGGAAACTGAAAGAGATTGTTAAGAGTATGAACTTTGGAGCTAGAATACCTGGGTATGGACCAGGCTCTACCACTAGTTTACTAGCTGTGTGACCTTGAGTAAGTTACTTAACCTCTCAGTTCCCTAATCTATAAATAGTATGATAACAGTGATACTCACCTTATAGGGTTGTGAGGATTAAGGGAGTTTAATATATGTGAAGCACTTAGAATAATGCCCAGTATTACGTAAGCCGTAATGTGTTTGCTTTTTATATTTGCTCATTAGTATATTTTTATAGTATTGACACTTTGAAATTACCTTTTTTAAAATAAATAAAACATTGAATAGAAACTTTGAAATATTTCAAATATACCTTACTTGTAAGAGGTGACCAACTGGCATAGACCTTGGATCTTCTTTCCTTCCTGAATCAGTAAGTCCCTAAGCCTTCTCTTCTGATCCTCCCCCAAGGAACAAGACTTAACATGCATTTTGAAGGTTAATGTCAGGTCTGGCTTACAGGTAGAATGTTCATGGTTTGGAAAGCAACCAAATGATTGTTTTTTTTTGTTTTTTTTTTTGTTTTTGAGAATTTTTGCCTTTTATTTTGTGTCTTTTGATTACTTAACATTTAATGTAATTATCACTCCCTCTAATACTTTCAGGTAATTCTTACCCTAGCCTTGGGTAGTTTTCTCACATGCACACACCAATCATTAACCAGCTAAGAAGCAGAAGAAGCAACCAAATGATTTTAAGCATACCATCTCTATGACTTCCAATCCTGCATTTTCCTAATGCAGCAAGGGTGCATATATAGATTGTGTATGAACACCAGCTTCCAGTCTCTGTGTTGTCCTACCCAGGGTTTAGGACATTTGGATCAATATAGGGAAAGAATGTTAAGAAGCTTCTGTCTGCTCTAATTGAAAATGCCCCCAGGCCTGAATCTCAGTAGAAGACCCATGCTGCTGTCAATAAAAGTGAAAGGGAAAGTAAAACCTCTCTGTGGATAAGTAAGTGGATTTCCTATCCGGCAGAAATAAAGAGTTGTGTTACTCCTGGGGTAACTTAGGAATAGCCTGAAGGCCACCTATTCTTTCTTTGTGAGTTTTCTGTTACGTAAATAAAAGTTGCATAAATTGAGTCAGTTGGAGACCTCAGTTCTCAGAGTTCTTATGAGCACTGTCTGCCAATGAGAGCACAAGTGTCCTTCCTCTTATGTGTTCCAACAACAGAATTCTGATTTTCTGACACAGTTCTTCCGCAGATATGGATGCTGGGTGAGGCTGTGTGCCCAGTATGCCTAAGAAGAATTGAAGGGTGCTTTCTGGCCAATGCAAATTACATTAGACAGAATTTATCTGCAAGTTTTAAAGTTTGGATTCATCATATATAGTATAATCATACCTTCTTTTTTCTTTTAATAGTGCACAACGACTGCCAATGCCTTGTATCTATAGGGATGTTGTTCCTTTTAACCACCATACTGCAGATTGCTTAATCTAAAACTGCTCC
Organism: Camelus bactrianus; assembly: GCF_048773025.1. Taxonomy (NCBI): domain Eukaryota; kingdom Metazoa; phylum Chordata; class Mammalia; order Artiodactyla; family Camelidae; genus Camelus; species Camelus bactrianus. Next base: position 36,433,854 of record NC_133539.1, read on the forward strand.
TCAGTAAAAATAGTGCCATATTATTCAAGTATATGTTTATATGAGATTTCTTTCAGGGGATCGAAACAATTGATTTTATATAGAAGGTGCTTCAGTTGAGATGAGTGCTGTGATAATGCAGGATGAGTGCCATGGGATGTTCCAGAGATTTTCTGTGAGAAAGGCACCAAAGATACCCTCTGTGTGTGATGGGGAGGAGCAGAGAGGGGGACAGTGTTAACTTGGTCTCAGATTGAAGATAACTACCTTATGTGCATCAGTGTCAGGATTCTGGAGGATGCCTTGTGAGAGCCCAGTTAAAACCAATTTTCCACAGCATAGATAAATAAGAATGAAGATTTGCTTTTCAAATATCTATCAGATGAGATGAGAATGTCAGCATCACTTCTGCTCCAAAATTTTTCTCTTTAGTCTTATATGTACACACAGAAAAAGAAAAAAAAATCTTTCTCTCCTCCGAGTGTAAGTCAGCTAGGATTTTTCTAGTTTATTTCTTTTCTGACTTTAATTTTGCCGTTTTTTAAATTGAAGTTGTGAAGTAAAAAACGAAATTAGCATTCTGTGAGTTTCCAGAATTTCCTATAAGAATTAGGGCACTGCATGTATTTTAAAAGCAGGTTTCAATGCTGGAGGAAAAATAGGAAATATATTATTACGATAAAGAAAGATAGAGGGATTCATAATCACCTGATTTAAGATTTGAGATTTGTCAATGCTACCTTATTGTCGGGGCAGGGGAAAGCCTGGGAAAAACGTGCAAAATCTTTATGTTGCTCTGCCTACTTTATTCAAATGCTAAGGATTAGAGAGTAATCATTTTTACAGGAAACTTAACTAATGTTATGTACTTCACATGATACAGCATTGAGTATTATAAGGGGATAATTCTCCTTTTAAAATGATGACGTTATGATTGAATTCCAACATGAAAAAAATCTGAAAGTGTAGTCAACTAAGGGAATCTAAAAAGTTGAACAAATGAGGTCATCTATTTATTTCTAACAAAAATTATGTGCATTTCCCTCCTGCTGCTCCAGTTTTGTTAACACTAAATGTGAGAACAGATATTATAATTGACAGCTAAGTCTAAGATTTTGCCTTTCATATGGGTGTGTGGGATGTGAGTTACGCATTAGAAGTTGTCACTATTGTTCTTAAGTGCATATTCCCTGATGTACAGCATTGCTTTCTTAGCTCTCATTTTGCCTTTTCTTTTTCTCTGCCATTTATTTCTCAAGGTACATACTCATTAGTAAGTTAAAGTTGTTTTTCATTTTTTTCAAGTTTAAGGCAAAATGTGTAGCTGAAAATATCTTTTCTGTAACTTATTTGAAAAGTTTTATGTCTGAAACTTTGAGAAGTTTTGTGGAGTATGAATGCCCTCTGAGTTGAAGACAACGTGAAAATGTTACAAAATAAACTGCCTTTCCTCCATGATTGCTTTATGTGTTTTCCCGTAAAAGATGTAAATTTTGAACCAGGTATTTCTTCCAGACCTGAGGCTAGTAGTACCTTGCATTACAGGGAAACTAGCAAGGTCATATGTCACTAACATAGTGAGCAGGTGAGAATCTGGTGGAGGACATCAAAACCTGAATGCAAGAAAAACATGGTGTCAGCAAATCTGCTTGCACACACCAGGGTCAAAACTTACTATCTAGGTAACCTTGGTCAAGATGCTTAACTTTCATGAAACTCAGTGGCTTTATCTGTAATGTGAAGATAATATTACCCCATTTCCTAAGGTTGTTGTTGAAGACTGAATGGAGTCCTTCTGCCAAGCACTCTGCATAGTGACTGGTCCATTACAGTTACTCAAGCAAATGGTACTTAGTTCCTTCTTTTCCATCAAGGAAAAGAATTTGAGGTTGCTACTGGTGTTAGTACTCTAGCTTTTCTAGTTTCTGTTTTCCTTAATTAAAATTTAGACTTTTTTCTTTCGATTATGGGGAAGCAGGAGAGCCATTATAAATTGATGGCAACTTTACTACTGTCGGTAAGAATATGTGCTGGTTCAACCTATTGCATGATACTCTGGCAATATGTAGTAAGAGACTGAAAAACTACATCTTCTTCAGCCTCCTTAAGGAATTAGCAGAGAAGTGCATAAATGTTTATGAAGCATTGCTTATAATATTGAGGAATGGGAAGCAGACTAACTGTATATTATTAGGGAATTGGTTAAAAAATATTTAACACATGGCCATAATGGAATATTTTGTGACCACTAAAAATGTTGTAATGGTGCAGAGATTCATAAATTTATATGGAAATATGATCATTATGTGCTACTAAGAGAAAGAAATATGTAATAACTATGTTAAGTTAAAAGTATTTTTACAAATTAATGTAAATAAATATGTACATTCTAATGTTCTCAGCTGACATCTTTAGATGGTAGGATTGCTTTATATTTTATGTACTTTGGTATTGTCTGAATTTTAAAAAGACAATAAGCAGGTGTAGCTTGTGTTTACTTATTTGGAATGATGCCCATTATTTCATTATTGCATAAAATTAGTAGGTAGTACATGTTATTTGAAAATTCAAACAATATAAAATGTATAAAGTAAGAAATGAGAGTTAATCCTGCCTCCCCTATGTACTTAATTTATAAGCAGTAAAAACAAAAAAAATTCCCCCCCAAAAGAATCAGATCCTTACTAATTTAAATTGCTGTCATGAGGGTAAGCAGCAGAAATAGAGTGCAGTATAGCAAGTTTCCCCCCTAAATGGTTTGGTGGAGAAAGCCAAGATATTCTGAGAGCCGTGACTGCTATTGTTAACTTTTTCCTCTGTGATATTTACCACTGTAACCTCATTTGAGGCTTCAAATGAATTCAGAATAAAAAACCTGTTGCATTGGCAAATAGGAGTCTATCCTAATGTGCAGAATTCATATGCCCACCCATCGTGTGAAATTGCACTGACAAGATTCTATTGGAAGCTTGCTGTGCCATTGTAAAGCTGAAATGTATTCCAGTTTATCTAGGCCAGACAGAACTGAGAGGTGCTATGTGGAAAGGGTCTGCAGGAGATTTGGCTAAACACAACCAGGAAATCACACCTGGTTTAAATACCCATAATCACAATTAAGGTTGCTTTCTCTTAATTGACCCAGACCTTCTGAAACATGTCTTATATAATCCTCCTGAAGAGCAAATGCTGCAAAGCACACATGGTGGGGAGCAATGTTTATTTTTATTCTTAGATTACATTAAGCATAAATGGATCTCAAGGGATTTTAATCATGTAGGAACAGAAAATTACACATTTTAGTAACTTTGAGAAGTAGCAGTGAGAAATTTCATCACTCATTTGAGCAGGATGCTATCACTGTCAGTAAATGGTATTTTGTCACATTATCCTATTAATTAGGTTTCACTCCCTTTGGGCCACGTTTCATTTGAAGAACATGAGAAATCTGGGTAGTCTTCATCGGAAGTTGCCTAACAGGATGTGGGCATACCTTAACATGGAGGTTGGTTGGGGACTGCTGAAGTCACCAGGCCTTTCCAACTTGCAGTAGCTTCTCCCCCTCTCTGAACCTCAGCTTTCACATCTGTGAAATGTGGAGAATTTATTGCTGTCGTATTTATTGAGCTCCTGCTGTATACCAGGCATCCCACGAAGCATAAGAAAAGAAAATGAAAGCAATGACATGGTCTTTATCCTTAAGGAACATAACTGAGTCAGAAGGCAGCACGAGGTAGAGGGTACAGGGGTCCTGAGTTAACTCCTTAGTTCATCACTCAGGGTTACTGTGAATGGGAAGGACTCAAGCATCAGTACTACAGACCTTTCCTATCCTCTCCTGATGGAAGCTGTAAAATGACCAACAATGTAAGACAGCATACCTGTATTGTTTCAAATATAAGGGCTTCTCATAATTTTGTCATCCACCCGACATGTTTTGAGATTGTAAGAGAAATCTCAAGAAATGGGTTGCTGGGAAAACTAATTTCCCATAATTTCATAATTAGTTGGTTAGTAACTTGCTCTCTGCCATGTTATCCATTTTCTCATTGCAAAAATTTACCTGTTATAGAGATTAAGGACAAAGAATATCAAATATAGGAATTAAAAATGAATCTCCTTACTTATGTAGAAAGCCTCCCTAATATGTAAGTTTTCATGATTAAAGTATATAATACCTAGTTGAGCTAATTTTGTGAAGGGTGTTAAGGTCTGTGCCTAGACTGCTTTTTTTTTTTTGCATATAGATGTCCAGTCGTTTCAACACTGTATTCTGAAAAGACTGTATTCTGAAAACACTGTATTCCCTTCGCTCCTTTATCAAAGACCAGTTGGCTGTATTTATCTTGGTCTGTTTATGGTCTCTCTATTCTGTCTCACTGATCTACTTGTTCAGTTTTTCAACATTACTTCACTGGTTTGATTACCGTAGCTTTACAGTAAGTCCTGATGTCCAGTAGTGTAAATCCTCCAACTTTGTTCTTCCTCAGTAATGAATTGGTTATTCTGAGTCTTTTGCCACCCCATTCAAACTTTAGAATTGATTTGTTGATATTCATAAAATGACTTGTTGGGATTTTGATTTGGATTATGTTAAATCTATAGGTCAAGTTGAGACGAACTGACATCTTGACAATATTGAGTCTTCCTGTTAATGAACATGGAACCTCTCTCCATTGATTTAGTTCTTTGATAACTTTCATCAGAGTTTTGTAGTCTTTCTCATAAAGATCTTATACATTTAAAAAACATTCGTACCTAAGTATTTCTTTTTAGGGGGGCTAATGAAAATGATAATGTGTTTTTAATTTTAAGTTCCACTTATTTATTGCTGGTATATAGGAAAGTCTTTGACTTGTATCCTGAAGCCTTGCTGTAATCACTTACTGGTTCCAGAAGTTTAGATTCTTTTAGATTTTCTACATAGACCATCATGTCATCTGTGAGCAATGGCAGTTTTATTTCTTCATTCTCAATACGTATACATTTTATTTCCTTTTCTCATCTTATAACATAGCTAGAATTTCCAGTACAGTGCTAAAAGCAGTAATGAGAATGGACATTCTTGCCTTGTTCCTGATCTTAGCTGGAAAAGTTTGAGTTTTTCACCATTGAGTGCCATGTTTTTGTAGCTGTTTTATGTAAAGTCAAGGAAGGTTCCCTCTATTCCTAGTGTACTGAGACTGTATTATGAATGGGTATTGGATTTTGTTAAATGCTTTTTCTACATATATTGATATAATTTTGTGATTTTTCTTCTTTAGTCTGTTGATGTGGTAATATACATTAATAGACTTTCAAATGTTGAACCAGCCTTGATACCTCAGGTAAATCCAATTTGGTTATAATGTATAATTCTTTTTATGCATTGTTGGATTTGATTTGTTAATATTTTGTTGAGGATATTTATGACTATTTCCATGAGAGATATTGGTCTATAGTTTCTCTTCCTGTAAAGTCTTTATCTAGTTTTGGTATTGGGACAGTGCTGGCCTCATAGAATGAGTTAAGAAGTATTCCTTCTGCTTCTATATTCTGAAAGAGTTTGTAGACAAATTATATCAACTCCTTCCTTACATATTTTATAGAATTTACCAGTGAAACTATCTAGTCTGGATGCTCTGAGTTAAAGGTTGTTATTTATTGATTCAAATTTCTTTAATAGACATAGACCTATTCTGATTGTGTATTTATTTTACTTCTACTTATGGGTTTCTGCAGATTGTATCTTTCAAGGTGTTGGTTAATTCACCTAGGTTGTCAAATTTGTGGGCGTAGAGTTGTTCATAATATTCTTTTGTAATCCTTTTTTTTTTTTTAAAGTTGAAGTATAGTCAGTTACAATGTGTCAGTTTCTGGTACACAGCACAATATCCCAGTCATTCATATATATGCATATATTCATTTTCATATTCTTTTCATTAAAGGTTATTACAAGATATTGAATATATTCCCTGTGCTGTACAGAAGAAACTAGTTTTTTAATCTATTTTTATATATAGTGGTTAACATTTGCAAATCTCCAACACCCAAATTTATCCCTTCCCACCCTGGTCCCCCTATAACCATAATATTGTTTACTATGTCTACAAGTCTGTTTCTGTTTAGTAATGAGTTCATTAGTGTTCTCTTTCTTCTTTTTCAAAAAATGTTTTTTAGATTCCACAAATGAGTGATAGCATATGATATTTTTCTTTCTTTTTCTGACTTCACTTAGAATGACAATCCCCAAGTCCATCCATGTTGCTGCAAGTGGCTTCTTTTAATGTCTATAGAATCTGTAGTGATATATCCTATTTCATTTCCAATATTAGTAATCTTTCTTTCTCTCTTTCTTTCTCGCTTTATCTCTTCTCCTTCCTTCCTTCCTTCTTTTCTTTCTTCCTTCTTTTCTTTCTTCCTTCTTTTCTTTCTTTCTTCTTTCTTTCTTCTTTTCTTTCTTCTTTTCTTTCTTCCTTTCTTTCTTCCTTTCTTTCTTCCTTCCTTCCTTTCTTTCTTCCTTCCTTCCTTTCTTTCTTCCTTCCTTTCTTTCTTCCTTCCTTTCTTTCTTTCTTTCTTTCTTCCTTTCTTTCTTTCTTCCTTCCTTCCTTCCTTCCTTTCTTTCTTTCTTTCTTTCTTTCTTTCTTCCTTTCTTTCTTTCTTTCTTTCTTTCCTTTCTTTCTTTCTTTCTTTCTTTCTTTCTTTCTTTCTTTCTTTCTTTCCTTTCTTTCTTTCTTTCTTTCTTTCTTTCTTTCCTTTCTTTCTTTCTTTCTTTCTTTCTTTCCTTTCTTTCTTTCCTTTCTTTCTTTCTTTCTTTCTTTCTTTCTTTCTTTCTTTCTTTCTTTCTTTCTTTCTTTCTTTCTTTCTTTCTTTCCTTTCTTTTCTTTCTTTTCTTTCTTTTCTTTCTTTTCTTTCTCCCTCTTTCTTTCTTTTTAGTTAGCCTGGCTAGAGGCTTACTGATTTTACTGATCTTCTAAAAGAATCAATTTTTGATTTTCTTGATTTTTTTCTATTGATTTCCTCCTTTTGACTCTATTGATTTCTGCTCAAATTGCATCATTATTATTTTTCCGCTTACACTGGCTTTAACTTTATCTGCTATTTCTAGTTTCTGAAGGCAGAAGCTTAGATTAATGATTTTAGGTATTTCTTTTTTTCTGTGAACTTGTCTAGTGCTTCTTGGTTTTTTTCCCCCTTTAGGAACAGAATGGCTAGATGGAGCTGGAGTTGGCTGTTTTCCTTACCCCAAGTAGATTATGCTCTGGAAAAAATCCAGCAAAAACCCAGCAGATTAAGTTCTGATAAAATACTTACTCTGGAGGACAGAAAAGAATGTTGTTTTGTATTTCAAAATGGTTACTTCTCCCCTCCCTCTGCCAAAAGCATGAGTGGATTTTCTCTACTGTTCATTATGGGAACCTGGTAGAGTTCTTGTAGGTAAAACTCACAAACATGTGGGGGATGCCCTATGACTGATTCTACCTGAAATTTTTAACTCTCAGACTTTTCTACATTTTGCCTATAGCAGTTCAGCAATTACAGTTCAGTTTCTCCTACCCCAGCACTGATACTCGCAGGAGTTTCTGCTCTTGGATTTTTGCTCTGATAAGGCATGATTCTCTGTATTTGCCTGTCTGTCTCTCCAATTTTTAGGGAAGAAGTTTGTCCTGTGATCTCACTTCTCTGATAGTCTATGAATAGTTGTTGATTTTTCATTTTGTTCAGTTTTGTATTTATTTTTAGGTTGGAGTGGTGACTTCCAAGCTCCTTACCTGTGGGACTGGACACTCATATCTGTTGAACTGTCTAACTTTTTAATCATTTGGCCAAAATTCATTTGGAATATATTCCTAACTAATAAGTAAGGAGGGAATCTAATTTTATGTATTTCCAAATGGTTTCTAAGCACAATTCATTGTAGTCTCTCATTCCTCATTGATAACGCCTCTATTACAGATCAATTTTCAGATAAGTGTGGCTCTTTTTCTGGTTTCTTTAGTCTGTTGCCTTGATCTGCTTTTATGTCCTTAGGCCATTTCTATACTGTCTCAATTACAGTGAATTTGTAGTTAATCTTGATATCTGGTAGACCAGATCTCCCTACCTGCATTAACATTGTTGCTGTTCCTTAAAAAGTCCATAGCTATTTTTGGCCATATAAATTTTAGGATCAGCTGATCAAGAGTCACAAAAATTTTGAGATTTTTTAAAAATGATATTGCATTTGATTTAAAGCTTAATTGGAGAATAACCGACATAATTAGAAGAGTGAATGTTTCTATCTGTGAATATGGTGTATCCTGCTTTTCATTTAGGTCTTTTAAAAAGCTTATAGGAATATACTATAATAGTTTTTTTTATATACTATAATAATTTTATACTGATCCTTTCTATTTTTGTTACATTTGGTTCTAGAGACCTAGAAGTTTTTCATAAGATTATTTAGCATTAAAAAAAAACTAATTTGTTATTACTGAGTTATAAAATGCTGTTGATTCCTGTATGTTATGCTGACATCCAGAAAATTGACTGAGCTTTCTTATCATTTCTAAGAGTTTACTTCTTTATACTCTTTCCTTTTGTATGTTGACAGTTATGTGGTGTTCAAGGGAAAAAAATTCTCTCCCTTAGTTATTATTTCTTTAAAAAAATTTTGTTTTTATTGAAATATAGTCAGTTTGTAATGTATCAATTTCTGGTAGTTATTATTTCTTATATTTAATTTTCTTACTTTGTTACATTAACTAAGATTTTTAGAACAATGAACAACTTGTATTGTTCCTGGCTTTAATGTATCAAAAGTTTCGTTAACTATTATGTTTGTTACAGGATTTTTGTTGTTATTAAGGAAGTGTCTGCCTTTTTTTGTATGCTAAGATATTTTTAAAAATCATAAATAATATTTAAAAATCATGAATTAACTTTAGTTTTATTTAATGCTTTTGGTGCAGTTTTCTGATTTAATTATTAGTTGTAAGGCAAAAGCAAATACTCCATCTAAAGAATGTTTTACAAACTCATAGAGTGCAGCTGTTAGAGAGAACGATGATTATAATGAAGAATAGGTGTAATCAAGAATGCTTATGTTGAAGAAAGTTCAGGTAGATCATTGTTTTCTAAAAATGCAGGAGGAATGGTAATTGAAGCTTTCAGATGACTCCAGCCCCTGTAACTATCTGATCTTAGACACATAAAAGACTGAGTGTGAGAACCACCTCATCTAGGCCAATCACCCCAGAACCATGAGACATAGTAATAGTATTATTATTGTATCAGTGTTCATTTTCTGAGGTCATTAATTGTATTATAGTTATATAAGATATCAACATTAGGAGAAATTCAGTGAACAGTGTATAAAAGCTCTCTTTGCTATTTTTTTGCAACTTTCTGTAAATATAGATATTTTCAAATTAAACACCCAGACCATGAGACTTAATAATAAATATTGTTGCTTTATGCCAGTAAGATTGGAATGGTTTATTTCATAGCAATAGACAATCATAACAACAAAGTAAAGTATTGTCAACTGAAGCTCACGGGGATAGGAATGAAGATGGACTTACAACTTAGCTTTTCATTTGTAATCATCTTACACTTGCTGAAAGTTGAAAACATAGCACAGAGAGCTCTTATGTACCACTAACCCAAATTCTCTTAATGATAACATCTTGTATAATCACAGTAAAATTAATGACATCAAGAAATGAATACTTATATAGTAATCTTATTAATTAATCTAGAGACTTTTAAGTTTTGCCTGTTGTACCACTAACACTGCTTTTCTAGTCCAAGATTCAATGCAGAATCCCACTTTGCCTTTAGTTGTTATATTTTGTTAGCTTTCTTTAATCTATTATAATGCTTTTTCTTTGTCTTTTATGACCCTGACATTTTGAAGAGAATGGACCAGCTATTTTGTAGATTGTCACTCAGTTTGGGTTTATCTGATATTTCCTCATGATTAAATTCAAGTTATGCATTTTTTTAGCAAGGATATTACAGAAGTAATGTTGTAAGCTTCTCAGTGTATCATATCAGGAGGTACAGCACTAAGACATTTCTTAATTCATGAGGTCTTATTATGCAGTTTTAACTTTGTCACTTGGTTAAGGTGGTGTCTGCCAGGTTTCTCCACTGTAAGGTTTTAGTTTCGTTTGTAATTAGTAAGTATTTTGTGAGGAGATATTTTGAAACTATGCAAATATCCCATTTCTTATCATACTTTTATCTACTAATTTTAGCATCCATCTATGACTCTTGCCTGAAATAATTATAACTGTGGTATTTGCCTAATGGTGATTTTTTAATTTTCATAATTCCTTCTACATTTATTAATTAGAATTTAACTGTAACAAAAGGTGACCTTTCTCATTTATTTATTCACTTATTTATTTATATCACTATGGTCTATGAATTATTAATCCAATATATCATTTATTTTTTTGTTCAGGTTGACCCATATTTGGCCATTGAAATTCTACAAGTTGATTTTCAATTTGCTCCCATTATTTTCTAGCATTTTCTTTCTGTTACTTCAATATAATCCAAAATTGTCTGGTATTTTCCCTGCCCCAGTCCTGCAATTCACTATTCCTCCAAGAACCATGTTTCCTTTTAATGGAGGACAGTATTTAGAAACTAAGGTCTGGGGGCTAGGTATTCTTACTGATGCAGGAAAACAGATGTGGGGCGTGAGGTGGGGCGTGAGGAGGGCCATGTCCCAGGCTTTGGGTGAGCCCCTGGGACGTGCCCTGCCAAGTGTGGGTCCTTGGCTTCGGGCAGGAAAGAATTCAAGAGCGAGCCATAGTTGACTAAAGGTAGATTTATTTAGAGAGATATGTTGAAAGGCAAGAAAAAGGCCACGAGGTGTGGGGGTTGGGTGCTCAGATTAAAAGTAGGTACACGCTCCATAGACAGAGTGTGGGCCAAATGGAGGGGGAGAGAGAAAGAGAGAGAGGCATGGCGGCCTCGAGGCACCATGTTACCAGTTTTTATGGGCTCTGATAGCTTCATATGCTAATAAGTGGAAGGACCCGTCTAACTAGCCTGGGGAAGGGGCTGGGATTCCCAGGAAGCTGGCCATTTCCCACTCTGACCTTTTGAGGCTAGCCCTGGGACTGCCATGGTGCCTGTGGGCATATTATTCACCATGTTAATATATTACAATGAGTGTATAATGAAGCTCAAGATCTCCTAGAAATCAAATCTCTCACCATCTTAAGCCTCAAGGCCTACTGGGGTTTTAATCTTTCACCATTTTGATGTTAATTGCTGTAGCATTCCTTGAATGGCTGTGCCCTGCTCCCTTCCTGTCTCATTATTACTACTGGAACAGTATTACTACTAGGTTCTCTCAGTGGCTAGAGCTGTGAAACATGTGTGTGTAAATTAATGTGTGCATACAGACATATCTGTCTTTGTTTTTATATCTCCCTATTCATATTTATGTTAAAAACTGGTATGGATGCCTCTGATTCCAATCCACCACCGCAAATTATATTCTAGCCTTCTTTCTTCTCTTTATTTGTAACTGATTTTTCTAACTGAAAAAACTCACTCTCATCTCCACAATATCTTTATATATGAAAATTGACTTTTGTTGGTTACCAAAGAGGAAGGAACTCTCCTCTTTTGGCCTCTTTTCCCTACTTCTGACTCAACGATTTTCCTTGCATTTCAGATCTCATAAAGGTGGGTTTTTGTCAATAGGGACAAATGGAGGCTACCAGGTCTGCAAAGTTATGTAGTTAAATAGTGCACAGGGGATCAGCTTTGATAAGCAAATATAGACATTTAATTAATGTTTTTAACTAACTTCATTTTACTGGGCTAATTTCATATTGGCTTAAGAAAATCAATCATTTGATGGATTTTGTTGAGTGTGATACCAACACCCTTCAGGATTTATAATAAAAATAGCAAATTGAGACTGAATACATCCAGTAATATATGTCAGACGTGTCCTAGAAACTGAAAACAAACAAAATTAATATTATGCATTATTTTAATTTTGTAAAGGATGTTGGAACACTCTGTGAATGCCATACAAAACTAGTTTGCACTGTTCTGATTATATAGTGACAAGAATAAATGAATATCAATTAGACATTTGTTTTTCATTTATTTTAAGCTTAAAAAGTTAGCTGTATAATTTGAATAATGTATGTACCTATTTTAACTAATAGTCTTATTTTTTTCTGCTACTTAGTTTAGAAATGATAATTTTAACTTTAGAGCATGTTTTGATTTGCTAATTTGTTACTCAATCTCTTTTCTTTATAAATAGATTTCTAAATATCCATAACTTAAGAAGTAAAGTACCTCTATTATGTTCATGAAAGTCCTCATCAGTGAGTTGGGTATCTTGAATGATTTTTTAAAAAATATAGAAACAACAGTTGCCTTAGCAAGTGTGAGTTTTAGACTCAATATTCCTGTGAAGATCATCTTAGGAACTGTCTTCAAACACATAAAGGGTGAATGTTGAACAAATTGTACCAGCTTTGGGCAGACTATTAAAGTATGCACAAGGTAGCCTGAGATTTAAATTAGGGTAAGGAATTTAAATTTAATTCTGGGGAGCAATCTTCTTATAGTGAGGGCTGTTAAACCTCAGATATATGCTTTAAGGTGAGGATTTAGAATTTATTCTCTCGAGGTCTTTATAAACTAATAAATTTGTAACTCTAGGATAGTTTAGGTGTGATCTCACCTTAATATAGAGACATAGACTTAACAAATCCCCCAAAGGCCCCATCCTAGACTTAAAATTCTAAGAATGCCATCTGCACTTAGAATTTGCATTGGAATGGGACCAAGGAGCCTATCATATTTACCTGCCCACTGAGAAGTGACACCGAGGAGAAGTGACACCTATGGGAATGATGTGAGAGAGCCCAGTATACACACTCACACATCAGTAGGTTTGGGATGGCAGTTCCCTGTGGTATGGTGGAATAACAATAGCAGTAAGTTCGTTACCAAGTCCAAGCACGACAGGCCAGTCAACTGAGAGACGAGGTGTTGGGGCAAGACATGGTAACTTTATTCTGAAAGCCAGCAGACCAAGAAGATGGCAGACTAATGTCCTAAAGAACCATCCTGCCCAGGTTTCAATGCTAGTTTCTCTTATGGTACAGAGAGGGGATAGTGAGGAAGTAAATTAAAAAAGGAGGTAAGTTGCTGCAGATTATTTCCTGGTTCTGTCAGGCTGGACTTCAGAGGGGATGTGTTAAAATTCTTCTTTCCTGTGGCCATTCACAGGTGGGCCTGGTCAGGATGTTTCCTGGGAGCTAACCAAAGATGTTTTAGCTTAACGCTCAGATATTGGGGCAGGGTTCCTGGAGATGGGCCGTTATGTATGGTTTAAGCTATAGGCAACCTTCCTTTAGTGATTAACTTGCAGCAAAGGCAGGAGAGTACCCCAGAAGGGGAAGGGAAGAGACCCCAGTTCTCATCTTACCGAAAGATAAGAATACAGATGGGAGACAGTGCGTTGTGCAGCAAGAGATTTTGAAGGATTTATTTAGAAAAGGAAAAGTAAACCTCCAAGAACAGAAGGCGGGCTGATCCAAGGGGGGAAGAGCAGTGGTCTCTGTCTGTCCCTCCTCTTATACCCTTGGTTAGAGGTGGTCTTTTGATTGATGGTTCTGGTCCCTGGAGTGCTTAGTCCTCACTCATGATGCAGACAGAAAAACCCGTGGAGGGGGGCACCTAAACCACAACGCTAATTGTATTGCAGTGAGCGTTGGGTCATGTCCGGTAAAGTCCTTCTTGCTACTACACAGTTGCAGCTATTGGGTTCTAACCTGTTGCTTGCTGGCACTCATTTAAAGGAGGTAAAGCCCCTTATTGCTGGAGGCGGGCATAACACCATCTTTCAGACCTTCCTCCCTCTCCTCCACCTATCTGTCCAGTGCCCCCATTTCTCTAACTACCTAACACAAGGGTAAAGTAAAAGAAACAGATCCAGTATGGAGTCAGATTTGTTCTTCCCTATGACAAGATTTTGTGTAGTATGCTGCATAACTTTCAGGGTTATTTTGGGGGAGGCATATATTTCATTAACCATTATAACAACTATGTAAAGCAGAGAATATACTATTTCTACTATGCCTTCAGGGAGACTTGAGATGAGATTTTTAGAGTACTTGTCTGAGGTCAAGAAGCAGAGTTGGGATTTGAATGTTTCCTTTTTGACAAAAGCCATTGCTTTTTCCAGTTTCCTGATGCCTTTTGTTTGAGATATTTGGAATGAAATGTAAGTTTCAGACATCAGTGAAGATTCCATGTGTTTGGACTTAAAGATGTACTTGTTGAGGGGAAAGAAGCCTGACGATTCAGTGGCTGAATTTAGACTGGCACTTCTCAAAGTGTCCTCTGAAGGACACCGTTCTATGAGATAATGGTAGGTGTTATACTGTATTAGTTACGGTTTTAGTCTTGAGTAACAGAAAAAAACAAAAACAAAAGAACAGTGCTGTATACAAGACTGAAGATTATTTGTCTTCCACTTAAAGAGAGTCTGGAGGTAGGCACTGTGTAGCCAGTGTGGTTGAGAAGCCAAGTTCCAGCTGTCTTGCAGTTTTCTTGTCTTATGTGAGCCTCCTGCTGGTTCAACTGCTAAAGCTGTAGCCGGCACTCTGCATTCTGGCCTGCCAAATAGAGGAAGGGGGGTGATGCAAAGAAAGGAGTGCTCCTTACCTTTAAGGCTATTTCTAGGTTGTCACACATATCATTTCCACTTACACCTTATTGTTTAGGACTTTGTTACATGACCAGGACTGATAGCAAGGGGAGCTAGGAAACAAGACCCACTGGCTAAGCAGCAGTGTGTCCAGATACAACTGGAATTCCTGCCAAGGAGGAAGGGATGAATGGACGTGGGAATTGACCCTATCAATGACTGCTACATCCACCCATAAAAGTAGAATTTTGTGGTCAAATAAGCCTCAGAAATTCTAGGTGAGATAAGTTAAGCAGATCTCTTTAACACGAGGCTTCTCAAAGATGCTAATGCATGTTGTGATGGTCTAAGAGTGGGCTATATCACATGCAGTTCCCACTCTTATCTGACCTTAGAACTCTTGACTCATGGAGCCTCTGTTGGGATGAATGGTCCACAGGAATGATATGTATTCCTCAAATGTACTTTGAGGAAATGTTGCTGTAAACTGTTGAATCCAGGATGGGTAATTCTTACCTGTAACCTGCTGCCAAGTACTAACTGAATGAAGTATTACGCCTCCTGTGATTTACTTAACTTGATTTTATTCTGTGCATACATCAGAGATGGTGAAGCATACATAATGAGCATGACTGTGGAGCAATTTGCAAATATAAAGGATTATGGAAATGCCAAGTAATCGGACATTAAAGAGGAAATTCTTAAATTTCTGCCTAAAAAAATATGTCAAGCAATTTTTCAGGTAGATAATTCAGTGTTCTCTAATACCTCTATTAAGGGAGAAGGTGCTTTCAGATAGCACAGTGATAATAACTACCATTTATTGAGCACACAGGGAACCTTGGGTGTATCTGGGCAACCCACCCTGGACTGTGGACACTCCCATGGCCCTGGATCAGGCACATCAAATACATCTTTAAATTTACCCTGACAATTGTGCTATCTTTGCCTAGTTCATTCATTCTCCCAATCTTTTAGATGACTGTTTGATACCATTTCTTCTTCTCTAACCTCCAGTTCCTCCTTCCTCATCCTCACTTTCTGCATATGACCTTTTTCCTAAGTCAGTGCACACTCAAAAGCACTCAAAGAAAACCTCCACACACTTCCGCTTATCTACCTGCCTAGCAGCCTTTGTATCTGCATACTTTATTTTCTCACCTGTTACACAGAAGAACAAAACACATCTCATCCTAAAGTCAGTCCCTCCCCTTGGGCACTAGTTTCCGTCCCTCTTGCCCACTCAAGGACATTACCTCTGTGATTCTTACCACTGTCTTCTACTTTGCCAGTTTTTCTTTTTAACTAGGCTATTCCCAATAACACACAAACCGCTTTTCACTCCCATCTTAAAAAAAAAAGAGAGAGAGAAAGAGAATAAGAAATATTTTTCTCCTGACTCCATTTTTCTGCTCCGGTTTGTAATAAGCTCCTTGCTGCCTCCAGGTTTCTTCCCTCTTCACATTTAACTTCTCCAGTCAGGCTTTTCCCACCACCACTACTCTGAAGCTGCTCTTGTCTAGGTCCCCAGTGGTTGTCCTATTGCTAAACCAATGGCCAGTTCAATTCTCAGGACTCATCTTTCTTGCTCAGTTGCCACCGTTGGTGCAGTAGATAGCTCCCTTCCTTGTACACTATCTTCAGTTGACTTTCAGAGCATCGCTCTCTTCTGGTTTCCTTCCTACCCCACTGGGCATTCTCCTCAGTGAAAAACAGAGTACATTAGTCCTTCAGCATACCAAAATGGAGTCTCACCTAAAGTCTTCTGGGAGTTTCAGAAAGATTTCAGACCCCAAAAAGGAGTAGCAGAGAACAGGTCAAACTTGGACTCTTTGAGTTTCTTAAGGTAAAATTTAGAAGGGTTTGGACTGCATGGTTCTGAAGTCATCTTGCCCTGCCCCAATTCTTGGAATGCATGATAGGGTCTAAAGTACACTAGATAAAGAGACAAAATACCCAGTGTTAAAACGTACAATTCTAACCACATTGGGGCCTTAAGTTAATCTCATACTTTTCCTAAGCCCCAGTCATCTCATCTGTTCCATGAGAAATAATATCCTTTCTGCCTTTCTGAAAAAATGGTTATCAAAATCAAAACAAATGAAATTCTGTGTATGAGTTTACTTCAAGAATGCTGCAATGCTTATGACAAGGAAGGGGGTGATTACTTCAAGTCTTAGCATCAAAGAGGCAAATTCAAAACACAGAGGAATATTTCACTACATAAATTTTATGATGTGGCATTCATTACCTCTACCAGTCTTCCCCATTATGGCAAATGGCATATTTATCTTTCCAGTTGCCCAGGCTAACCCAGTGTTGGAATGATCCATTTCTTTTCTGTTGCTATTACAACCAGCCCAGTCAGAAACTACTTTCATTTCTTCCTTCAGAATCCGTCTGCAGGCCAACTTCTTCTTGCCACCTTCTCCACGACCTGCCACCCTCGCCCTGATGCATAGGACACTTATCTTTCATCAGGATTGTTGCAGCAGCTTCCTGGTCTCTGGCTGGTGTCCTTGCACCACGTAGTCTATTCTCTGCACATCAGCCAGAATGATCCTGGTACAGCACATTGGAAGTCATGTTACTTCTCTGCTCAAAATCCCCCACAGGCTTCCAGTGTCATTCAGAGTAAAAGGCAAAATCCTCGCAATGGCCTCCAAGGGCACACATCCCTCTTCCTTACCTCTTTGAAGTCATGTCCTCTGTCCTCCTCCTCCTCCTTCATAAGGCTCTAGACACACTAGCCTTTACACAGTCTGTTTCTTCTGCCAGAAACACCCTCTCCTTGTATTTCTACATGATTAATTTCCTCCCCTCCACATTTTTTTCTCAAATGTCATTTTCTCAATAAGTCCTCCCTATTTAAAATTGTAATCCCTTTCACTGCTGTGACCCTTCCAATCCCCTTCCCTGGTTTATATTTTTTGATATCATTGTCATCCCCTAACATACTATGCCATGCACATATTTATTACACTTATTGTTTCTTGTCTCTTTCCCAGCTCAGTGCAGGGATTTTTGTCCATTTCACCCTCCTCACTTTTGGATTCCAGGCACCAAGAGAGTACCTGGTACATCATAGCTGTTCAGTATTCCTTAAATGTTAAATGATTAAGTTTTGAGTCAGCTACTAAGTGGGTATCATATCTGTTTTGCAGCTGCATAAACTGAGATGTAGAGAGGTCAAATAACTTCTCTAACACCACTCAGTGAGAAAACTGCATGGTCTGGATACAGGCCATGATCTGTGCATTGTACCACTCCAGGCTCATTTAGTATGATGATTTCTGAAGATGAGAATGTTTCAAAAGCAGGGGATTGTCAGTGGGCTCAAGAGCTTTCAGAATGCCAGATAGAAGGAAGATTGAGAAAAAAAGTCTGTAGTTCTTTGTAACCAGGTGATAATGACCTTTGCAAAAGCTATTTCAGTAGCAGTGGAGCCAAAGTCAGAGAGCAGTAGATGAGGGACTAAACGGACTGTAAGTAACTCATCTCTTTTTTAGAATGTGTAAGACTTAAGCATATTTATAGGAGAAGGAAAGGAGATAAAGGTAGCTAAAAATATAGGTATGAGTATAGAGTTAAATAGAAGGAACTGCTTTCTAGGAAGAGCCAACTCAGTGGGAAAATGATGCATGAACATTCATGGAATTTCCTGGCCAGGTTGTTTTGGCTTTATGAGGCATGGGGCCTGTGGGAAAGCTGGTATTAAGTTATCCCTCCACTGCACTTCTCCTTGTCCCTTGAAAGAAACTGTTCCCATTTTTCTCAACAAGTTACCACTTTCTTCTACCCTCCTACCTCAGTTCCAGATACCACTGTCTTCTCCCTCTGAAGCAGATGACATTGCTTATTATCTTGGAGAGAAAAGACAGATCAGTGGGTCTGAGTTCTCTCACCTCATCTTGTCACTTCTGATCTCGCTTGCATCATCACCGACTATACCTTCTTCCCTCCCGTCTCAATGGAAAGGCATCCCTGTTTCCCGCCACGTTTCACGTGTAAGCCTAGAATCATCACCAATCCTTAAAGGTCTTCATCAATTTTTCTTTCATTCTTAAACTCTATTCACCAAGTTCTCTATCTGTACTTACAGATAAAATCTCCTGTATATGAAATATTCCCTCTAGGTAACACTTTCCTGAACTTCCAACCAAAATGTAATAATTTATTTTATACAACAAGCATATATTCAACTTCGACTGCACTCGGCATTGTGTTTGACATTGGGAAATCCTAAAATGAATAGCTTCAGGCATATAGACTGAGGAAGGTAGAAACGTGAACAGATTATAATACCATGCATTAAGTGTCACAATGCAGGTTTTTCATGGTTAAGTGGGAATCTCTTCCCATGGGATGCTTTTCCTATAATTCTTTTTTGAGTGATACAAATTCTCTTTGTTCTCCTAAGTTTGGAATTGCGTTTCTGTGGCTTGGAGAAAAGGAATATTGATGAATAGACTTTAGTTATCTAATTCAGTAGGTGACAGGAAAGGCTTCTGGGAAGGCTTCCATGAAAGCTGTGTGGAAAAAATAATATGTGACATGAATAAGAATTAAATGAGTAAGAATCAGGCCCTAACCAGAGGAAGTGAGGGTGGGTGTGAGGAGTAGGGAACAGCACCAGCAGAGGTTCTGAATGAAGACACTGCTTAGGGTATGTGTAGGAAAATGTCAGTTGGTGTTTCTGGAGACAGAAGTACATGGCAAGGAAGAGCAGGTGAAAGATTGGAGAAACAGCCGGGGATCAGAACACGGAGGATCTCAGTAGACCATGCATGTGACTGTAAGCATCGTCTTTAGGCAACGGGGAGCCAAGCAGGGGAGTCACATGACCAAGTTTGTGGCTGTGGAAGATGGACACGAAGAGGACAAGTCTTGAAATATAACATCTTTAATCTCGAGCCCATTTTCTGATTGCCTGATCCCCCTAAGCTTCTTTTGCTTCCATTTTTTCTTTTTAAGTAAGAGCGTTTGCAGCTTACTGCTGCTTAAAGATGGTGACTTTTCTTTTTCCTCCCCCCTCAACATTTCATATCAGTGTTTTAAGTCATATACATGGAGGTTTTTATTTATAATTGAAGGAGGAGAAAAAAAATTGGGATGAGAGGAAAGACCGAAGAGAATAAAAGCAAAACAGGATAGAGAGGGCCTTTGGACTGAGTTTGAGCCCCATTTTGAGAGTGAAAATGACATAACCAGAGTGAGGGACCTGTGAGAAGACCTCTTGTCCAAGACGGTTGGGACCTTTAGTCACTTAATCAAAAAGTTTTCTAAAATGAATAATAATCTTAAAAGAAGTAACTGTACCTTTAATTCTATTTTAATCTAAATAAATATACTGGAAATAAAAATGACTTGTCAGTCTTTTGATTTAGGAACAGTACTGCATTATCTGCACTGCTTAGGATTTCTTTTTGTCTTTTCCCCCTCTTTAAACCACAGTCTCAATTTGATACATTTAAGCGTCTTTAAACTGGTGTAAGATTTAAATTAATTGTGAAGCAAACTGTGTATAGAATCCTTCTAGATTATCTCCAGTATCTCCAGTTGCTTTCCATAGGTCTCATTTGACAGAAATATTTGGAGCAAATTTCCTTTGGAGGGTAGTGGGTATGGCTGTAAAAGGGCAACATGAGGGATCTTAGTGGTGATGGGAATATTTTGAATTGTGACCGTTTTAACATCAATATCCTGGTTGTGATATCATACTACAGTTTTTCAAGATGTAACCGTTGGAGGAGATTGCTAAAGAGTACTGGATCTCTCTGTATTATTTCTTACAACTGCATGTGAGGCTGCAATTATCTTAAAATAAAAAGTTTAATTAAAAATATTTATTGAGCACCTGTTACGTGCCAGGCACTATTATAGACACAGGAGATACTGCAGTAAATGGAACGTAAAAAGCTCTGTGCTCTTAGAGCATACATTCTTATGGAGGAGAAGTTCCAGTGAGTGAGCCCACTTTTGCCCAATGCTCTGCCTTGGCATGGAGCTCAGTGCCAGTCTGGAGTTTGTAAACGTGGAAACCTTAGGATCATTCAGATGCAGTATCTGTGATATGGTCATTGACAAGGCACATTCTTGTGGCAGGCGGGGAAGCTGTTCCAAGTTACTTTGCAGCAGCAGATGCGAGTGAGTGGGAGCCCAAGCAAGAGAGGAGGAACATGGTGGGTGGTTCGTAATGACTCTAACTTGTGGGTACATTAAAACATATGAAGGCTCTGAGGAGGGAGCTGAGGATCTGCAGTAATCAGATGGAAGGCTGTTGAGACAGCTGACCTTTGGGCTGTATTGTTTGCCTTGGTCAAAGGCATCATTATCCACTTTGTCTCATAAACAGAGAAATTTAACTTCCCACCTGTCTCCTCTTTCTAGCACTCTGTCTAATCTGTCCTGCAGGATCTCCACCTCCTTACTTTCTCTTCAACCCATTTTTTTCTTTCTCTCTGTACTTCCAGTGCAAGTTAGATTATTATGATCTCTTGTCTTGAGTCCTCAGTATTTATTCAGTACTGCTTATCCAAAATCTCACCACCACCTTAATCCACGATTTATATAGTTTCCTGACTTACCTTTTAATAAAAATCTCAACATGTCACACTTCTGCTTAACCTTAGCCTCAGGTCCAAACTCTGTAGACTGGCTTATAAAATACTTCAGTATTTAATCCTATTATACATTTCAAAACTCCATGCTAAGCAGTCCCCATAATACACCCTGTCCTACTCATCACTGACTTCCTTACCATTTCCTTAATTCCCTCCTTGTCTTCTAACATCTGTCATTCTGCCCAGACTCCAACTCACGATTTATCATCTACTTTAACATAATCTCTTTTTTGGAACCTTCACTAAAATCCTCTCATCTCAGTCAAAGAAGAGATTTTCTCTTTTACCACCACAGAAGGTTTCTGTTTGCCTGTATTATAGCATTTGCCTCATTGACTTGTGGTCATTTCTTGCTAAGTATCGGTCTACTACTAATCCTGCTACTCGGTAACATGGGAAGAACTGGGAAATTTTCAGAAAGTAGACCCCTTCCTGTAACTGTCTCGGGCAGGCATTTTTCTCCTTGTGCATTTCTCCTTTTCTGCTTATGCATTTGATGTTCCAATTTCTCTTGGAAGTTTAGAGGAGGAATAATTTCCCCCTCCCTGTCTAGATTCTTTGGCTGGTCTGATAATCAAATTAACATAAAACAGAGTAAAAGGAGAAAAGTTACTTAAATACATGAGGTCCCCATAAAAATGTGAGACCCAGAGACAGTCAAACAATTGAAGTCTCTGTGCTATTCTGAGCTAAGAAGAAGTAGGCAGGGGTCTGGGACTTCAAATGGAAGGAAGACAGTTCACTCAAGGGGAGGTGGGAAGAGCAAATGTTTGTGAAGCAAATGTTTGCCATGCCACGCAGAGGAGTCTTTCTGATGTAAAAAGAAGTTATTTTTGGTAATAACTCTCTTCCTTGTACAGGCTCCCTATATAAATTCTCTTAGGCAGTTAAAGGGGAGGTAAAAAGAAAAACTTTTGGAATCTTCTGTTTCTCAGAAATAGCCAGCCCAAAATGATCCTCATGCCACATATACACATTTTGAGGTGGCAGATTTTGCTCTCCTGTAGAAGCAAAATAAGATCAAAATCAGCAGCACGCACCCTCCCCCAGCTCCCTAACTCCTGGATGACTGGGCCCTTCTGCTCCAGAATGTGCCTTTGTGTCACCCAGGCCACACTGATCTGCTTGGACGAAATCATCACTATCTCAGCTGCCTCATTTGCTACTTCTACTGGCCTTGTGCTAAGGACGGCAGAAGTTATCCCAGCCATGCCCATACCTGAACCTTTGAGTCAGGGAGATTTGTGTTAATCCAGGTATCACTGTACTATGAATCCTGTCTTAGAGATCACCAGTTTTTAAAAACTACTCGTACAAAGGGCACTATTTAGCTTGAGATCTCTGTCTCTAAATTTGGTTGTCGTCTACATAGTGCTTTGAGTGTCTTTAACATGGGAGAATTGTATAGTGCTCTCATTTGTCTGTATCCTTTCTACCTCTACCAAGTGGATGCTCTGTTGCCATGCTGATGTATTCAAAACATTTCAGAGCCATGCAGACCTTTACACTGCTCTGCAAAAATAATTATCAGAGCTTCTTGCATTTGCCAGTGCTTTTCTGATGGTACATGGGTAGCAGTGGATAGCAAGGTCCAGAGAAGGACAGATAGAGGGCCCTGAGAATACCTTATGTTTTTATTAACACCTTGACTTACCCATCCCACATTTATTTCAGATCTCATCCTATATTACTGTGAACATTATTACTATGGCTCATGATTACACACACATGCGTGCACGCACACACACACACACACACACACACATACAGGGTGATGGTACATATATTTCTATTACTTTCCTGAAGATCCCCAGTATGATGCATATTATTTCACACTTAAAACATTTAACATCACTCAATTGAAAACAGAAGAAGCAGGGGAGGAACAGAAGGTGATAAATGAAGAGGAGGAGGGAGAGTGGGAAGACAATGTGTAGCAGGAAGAGACAAGGCATATGGGAAAACAGGGATATGTCAGATTCATAGAAAATAGCAAGCCAGTATCTGATTGATGACATGCATTTGCCGTGTCTCTTCATGGTGCTTCAATTTAAGCGGTGCTTTTAATGAGAAGGGCAACCGTCTCTCGGTGGCAGAGACCCCTGTATCTACAGCAGCCATCGATATGAAGTTATTACTGGAGCACAGCATTGGCTCCCTTTTCTTTTATGCTTTCCATTCCTATTTGGGAGACAATTCTGTCCCTTCTGTCCGAAGTTCCCTGAAGGGCAGATTCATTTACCTGCAATTTCTAGAAGATGTCTGATTATAATTACCACAAAAAAGTCCAAAATCCCTATACTCAACCAACAGTAAAAACAGTTCAGAGAGCAGATAGCCAGAGCTTACTCAGTGGACTTTGACTCTTGGAAGCCAGGCCATGGAAATGTGCACCATGGGAAGAAGGGCTTTGAAATAACATGGACCTAAATTGCAATTCTGGCTCTGAAATAATATGATCTCAGGAAAATTACTTAACTTTTCCAAGTCTCTGTCTTCAACAAGACAACTGTAAGGACTAACTGAACTAGGGATGTATCAGCATTAGCACCTGGCATAGCAAGTCCTATAAATGGAAGTTTCTTTTCTTTATATCTACCTTAGCTGACCACCATGTGACAACCTCAGTTTAGACAGGAACTAACTCCCTGAGATTCTGACTTGTCCAGACATGCCTGCAGACTGGGCAGCCTCTGCCAGCCGTCCCAGGCAGCAGTGGAGGCATCGGGGGCAGGAAGTCGTCTCAGTAGAGGTGGCGGCTTCATTGATATGGTGACTGCAGGAACAGCTATCACAAGGAGCTGGAACAGGGAAGGGAGAAAACCAAAGGGTTATTGTTGAAAGATCTGTGTTAATGTCTGAATATGCAGGCATTACCTACAGGCTGAAAGAAGCAGTTGTAAACAACTTTAAAGGCAGCCTGGAAGTGTAGTGTCAGGACAGAAGAAATACAGTTTTGTGTTGCTTATTAGGGGCCTGGGTTTACCTAAGTCTAAAAATCAGGGAGATTCTTGCATAATACTGGCACTGCCTTACTCCAGACTTAACACCATAACAGTCTGAAAGAGTACCAAAAAGTTTTCAAACCTCCTTTTGGTTCCCTGTTCCAGAAAGCATGCCATAACCTTGGTCAGAAAATACTTCCTAAGTATTGTCACTGTTTGATGTTGTGTGGCTGGGGTCCTTAGGAATCACTAAGATTTTTGGAGCAAGACATTCTAAATATGATCCTAAGAAGACACATCTGAGCTCTGTCTGAACAGTGAGATCATGAGAGAGTAGGCCTTGAAGGATGAACAAAATTTGAGTAGGAAAAAATGGGCAGGTCAATCTTAGTTGAGAAATGGACAGACTCGTGTTCGTGTGGATGATCTTGGCTTATCCAAAGTTTAAAGACCAGGGAGTGAGGTTTCAGCTGCAAGTGAAGGAGGAAGAAGGAATCTCTGTGAGAAGCTCTCAGTGCCCACAAACTTTCTAGCCCCTTATACATGACACAACTAGACAATATATGTTTTTGATCACTAAACAGCTTACTTTATATCTGCATCCCAAGAAATCAGACAACAGTTTAGTGTTCAGACTATTTCCGGTCACTGCTTTAATGACTGTCCCCTCCTGTGAGCAACACGAAGACTCTCGAGGACACTGTGGACTCTGAAGCTTCTTGCTTGTTTTCTGCTAATAACGGGGTCCATGAGTTACTGGGAACCCCTCTCAGGTTGGGGATACTGTGTCTCGGAATGTCCTGATTGGAAGAAGGGGATTGATGGATTTTCTGCTTTCCTCTAAGAATTATTTATTTATTTTTTGTACTTGACACTACTTTGAAGGTATTGAGGAACAGCAAAAATAGCACCTTGCAAGGACAGTGAGATATCAATTACTTTTAATTACTCCCCAGCTCTCTCCGTTAATTACCTACTGTGTTAGCTGGAATTTACTGCAGAGTAATAACAGTGATGCTTTGCATTTACATAGTTCCTTTCTCCAAGGAGTTCAAAGCACTTTACAGGTAAGATTTCATTATTAATATAAAAATTAAAGACATTGAAAAATAGTTCCAAGAATAAGGAAATTGTAGTAGCTATATTCTCATTCTTCAGGTAGGATGCAGTGTAGAGATAGTTTACAGTAACAGCCAAGTTTGAGGGACCCTGATAATAAACCTTCCCCCTCTACCCTATGTTTTACATGTTTGTTTATTATACATGGCTCGTATGTTTGCGGATTAAAAAGTATTTTCCAAAATACATAAAATAAAATATCACAAGGTATTAAGTAATAATAACCCTATCAGAAGTGCAATACTTTGCTCAGTCTAAGATTTAAGTAATGGATATTGACTTTGTTTAGTCTAAAAAAATCTTTGTATAGTGGTAAAATATTTTGAAGATACCAAAAAGATAGAACTTGCATTTTTAAGCCTGTTGATCGGAAAATACATAATTAGAAAATTTACTAAGAATTATACTGAGATAGTTAACATTTCATTTATTACCCCAAAGATTATATGAGATAAGTGAGGGTAACTCTAATTAACCTCATTCTGTAAATGCAGAATATTACTCACTCAGTCTGCATTTGATGTGCTTATATCCCTATCACTTCAGATCTTGTAACCCTATTGCTTCTCAGAGGTTTGCCTCCCAATGTTGAGAACAACAGGCCTAAGTTTTAAAACCAGTGTTTTCAGGAACATTTGCTCATATTCAGAATAATTATGTTGAACTCAGAACAAAGAGTTGAAGAACATTATTCAGCATTCAAGAGCTCCTCAGTAGTTGGTGGGCTACCCTTCAGGGTTAAAACTACTTATACATTAAAACAATGGAATTTACATGCTTCAGAGGTTTTCTTTCCCCTTATCTTGTCTGTTAGAATTAATAAGTTAGAAGCATTCAGCTCAGAATGGAGGCTTGATTGCATGCCTTTTGCTAAGATCTGAGACGTGAGGAGACTGCAGTCTGAGTTACTTACAGAGTAAGCACCTTTTGGACCTGAAACTGCCTTGCATAGTTTCCATCTTTATATCTTACTGTTTGTATTTAAACATACTCTAATGCTTATAGAGATATACTAAAAATTATAAGGTTTTATATCCAGGCTAGAGATGGTAATAAAAACTAAGTGCCTTGTTTCTAATTTATCTTATTTGAGCAGTAAATTACAGCACACAAGATCTAAAAGCATTAGGATTATCTTCTTTTAGAATTTCGTTTAGTAGTCTTCATCTCTGGTTATTGTAGCTAATCCTAGAAAACAAGTCAAGTTTTGAAAAAGGCAGTGGAATTTTGATTAGGAGGAATTTATTCTTAATTCTAGTTTAGATTTTATCTTATATTGTTTTAAGATAAAATTACTATAAATAGCAAAAAATAAATTTAGAATCTTCCTTTTAAGGGAATTAAAATGTTGGAAACAACACCTTACTTATTAGGTAAAATATTGAGAAGAAAATTCTAAATCAGTGATTGCCTCTCAATCAGTCACTTGATTATATTAATTATCTCTTATGCCTTGGTTCTCCATTTACAGAATGAGGTTAATTGTAGCTACCCTCACTTATCCCGTAGGATTTTTTAGGAGAATGGGTGGAGTAATAAATATGCCAGTATGTATAAAGTGAGATATTCAAAATACAAAATATAAAACACTGTAACATTATTTTAGTACAGAAATGCATTGCAAGAGGATTTTTTAAAAAGTGAGAATATTTACTACAAAAGAAAGGTCCTCAGCATTGGATGAAAAGAAGGTAGGTGAATGGAGACAGCAGGGATGAAAAAAGGATAACTGAAAGAGAGGGGATAAGATGATTCCAACAAGAAAAAGACTTCAAGATCTCTGATGTATCATTTAATTGGAGAGAGTTCTGTTGTCAGGTTTGGCCCTTGGGAATGACAGGGCACCGCAAGTGGGTAGAGGCCCTAGATCTCTGTGGCCCATGGAATTCTGAAGGGCAGGGGAGAGAGCAGACATTACTGGGACCTAAAGTCGACGTGTCTAAAGCTGAAATGATTGGCTGCTCCCTTATACTAGCTTCTCCTCAATTGTTTCTCCTCTGTTGTTCAGTGAGATAGTAATTCTACTCTAAACCCAGAAATGGAAGCTTTAGTCATTGTTCTCTTTTCAGCCTTCTTATCCTCCATATCCAAGAAGTCTTCAGATGCCACCAGATTTCTCCCTACATTGTCATTTCCAATTCTCTCTGCCTGTTTGATCTCAGTGCTGCCAGTGTAATTCTGCTGCTCTCTTCTTGCACCTGGTCTCCAAATTTCCAGTCATTCCCTTTTCTGATACAGAATATACCAAACCAATCACTGCTCTTAAAGAATTACTTTCATGAGGTCAACTGTCTTTTCATCAGTCTTTGGCGAATCCTCATTTGCTACTGAATGAAGTTTAGACTCTTTAGGCTACTCTTCTTGGAAGCATCAACTTTGTCTGAATCCATTTTTCCAAACTCACTGTTAGTACTCTAATCACACTGACCTCGTACCTTCTCCCTTAATACTTTGGTTCATTCTCATTTGGAGGCTTTATTCCAGCTATTCCTCTCCACTTGGAACTCCTACTCTTGAACACTTTTTAAAAATTTTTTTAAATTCAGCAAGTCCTTCAAGGTTCCTTTCAAATTCTGACATTGGTGTGTTGGAGCCTGAGTCAAGTGTTCACATCTCTTCTCCGCTCTGTGTTCAGGGACATCTCATTAGTCGTTTCAAATCAGCATGAAGGGAATATTTACACAATTGGCAAATAGTAAAAATCAGGTGTCCCTCCCCAACCAGAACCAGTTTTAAGCCAGCTTATCTCTGCTACTACCTCTAAATCTTTGACTCTTCTCACTGACTTACTTTTTGTATCACTCACTAAAACCCTTCTTTATATAATAAAATAAATACTTTAAAATTTGTTAATTTATAGCTTTACTTCCTAATCTGATTGTCTTTTGAAGTTCATTGGCCAAGGCCCACATTGTGTATCTTTCTCAGTATGAGGAAGGGTGCTTACTGAATGAAAACTAAAGCATTAGTACAATGCTTCTTGGCTTCTCTGACTCTCAGGATTATTGTCTTTTACAAATTCAGAAATTATGTCTAATTAATTTTTTTTCTATCTATCCAGTGCCTAGTATGATGACTTCGCTTACATGTATCCCAAACTTTTTTTTGGAATCACCTCTGTATGTTCATGGTGGGTGCCAATGAAGAGCTATATTAAAGTGGATTTTTTTACATTTTATTCCAAACGTAACCAAATTGAAGGTATAACTTTATCTGATAATCTCATAATTTAACACTGATCCAGTATCTTTGATGCTGATTTAAATTTGTAAGTGTCCTGCAGATATAATTCGGATGTCTGGTAGGTGAATAAAGTTATCAACTAGCCACATGTATTCAGCATTTACTATGTGCCTAACACCATGTTAAGATTTTTACATATATTTCCTCATTTAATTCCAGTATCATTTTTCTGAGGTGAGTACCATTAATCTGTTCATTTTACAAATGATGAAATTGGCTCCAGCATAGTTATGTGACTGTACTCAGTAGCACCAGCTCATTAAATGATGGGATGTTTTTTCCAAGACATTCTGGTTCCAGAATTCTCATCTTTACTACTATGTACCTTAATTCCACATAATAACAGCTCTATAGTGGTGGTATTGTATTTTCAATGTTTGACCATACCCAAGTCAGGAAAATTCTGAATATTAACCTGAAATTTTTGAGCCAGTCTCTTAATAATACTTCTTTTGATTAGTGAAGTTTTATTTTCAGCCTACTCTACTATTTCATTTTAAAGTGAAAAAAAATATTGTTTGTTAAGGAATCATTTAGGAGCCTCTGAAAACAATTTTTGATGGAGGGCTTATTTGTGCCTAGTGCCATCCCAGATGGTCTGGTGATTAAAAGGGGATGGGGAGATAGGATACCTTTCCTCAAAGACTTGATAAGCTAGTTGAGAAATATCAATTAGCACCATGGAACAATTAGAAAACAATTAGGTGGTAATTTCTGTGGTACTAACTGATAGAATTCAAAAATTAGGAGGTAACAGTAAAGGCAAAAAACCCCAAAAACCTGGTAAAGATGTCAAAGAAGTGGGAGTGGAAGCTTGGAGGTTGGTTTTGGAGAGGGGCAGATGAGAGGCTATACTGAAGAGGAGAAAAACAATAAGTGAATGTGCTGAGGCAGAAAATGAACATGATCTGTTTGGAGACTCATTTCTGAGGCTCTGAAATCTCTGAATACTACCCCTCATGTTGAGTTTTAATGCCATTGACTTTCAACATCATTTGTACAAATCATAGAACTTCAAGGTCATGACTTATTTTATCCAGAAGAAACAGTTGCTGTGCTGACAAGGAAAGTCAAATTAAATGCAGTGTTTACATTTTTATTCTGTTACACATGGAGGCACCCAGCTACTCCGAGCATGCATTTGCTCTCCTTGCTCCTTGATCTCTTCTTGGTGCCTGGCAACTGAAAGCGCTGGGGCCTTTGACAGAAAGCACTGAAGCCTTTGCCTGGGAGGCAGTGCTGCAGGCTTGAGAACTGTTGTTTCTGAGCTAGCTATTTATTTATTGATTGATTGATTGATTGATTTAGCAAACTCAATTTATTACATTGGAGTCTGTGATTTCATACGAGAGAGACAGTCAGTATCTCCACAATGTTTTAAGGTCATTTTCCCTGGTGATTCAGCAAGCGCCTGACTGCCCTCTGCTCTTCTTCTATTTGTCTTGTTTTGTTTCTAGACAGGATTCCCAAGTTCACCCTCAGATTTGGTTAAGTGTAGTAAAGTGCTTCTCCTTCTATCCTAGGCAGTCTTTTCTCTGCTTCTGGCACCTTGTTGGGTAAACAAATGTTCCAGTCTAATTTACAGTGACAGGTTTTTGTGAAAGTGTTCTTCTCTGGAGCCAACATAGGAGCACATGCACTGATCTGGAAGCAGTTGCTTTCTTGTCTGGGTATTTCCCAAATGACTTGCTTATTCAGTGACCTCCTACCTCTTTCCTTCTTAGCCTCCTTGGTTGCCTGCAATCCTTTCAGATCAGTGGGCTGCTTTTCTTACTAGCATGATAAGAGACTGGAGGAGACTACAGTGATAACCTTCTGTCCTCCTCCTCATTCATGAGCATCTCCCTTTCTTTTCTGGCGCATTTTAATTCATTTAGTAACTCACTCTTTCCTAGGTCTCCACTTGCCCCTTGTTTGTTTTTCCTGTGGGAGATAGTTGTTTACTAGCCTCTGGTTGGATTCCCTCCAAAGTTCTTAATAATGAATCTGGTTCTGTTATAGATCTGAGTCAATACCTTAATGAAATTTTATAGTAAGAGATAAATCCATCCAAATTGTAACATTCTCTTAAGATTCTTCATAACAGGGGTTTCACTTGAATGCTAGATGTAGCAGGTTCTTTTTGTTCCACATGGGGCTCTCGACTTTCAGCTCGTAACAGCAAGATGTTGGGATGTATTTTCTTAGGTGTGAAATCTGAGTCACCCCTTCCAGGCTGATGGCAAAATATGCTGTTGCTGGCTTACTCATTTCTTAAGAGCTCTTCCCCAGACAACATTTGAAAAATCCCTGAGAAATTAATCATAGAAGAGTTTCAGCTTTGGAAAGACCAGTGCTCTCTGACATGAGAAAATAACTAGAAACAGTGGGATCTCTGGATGAGTATAAAAATATGTTTGTGTGCCTAGGGTGTAGTTAGAGTTGTTGACCATAAGAGGTGTGCTGATGTTTTAAAATGTGCCTGGGACTTGTTTTAATCAGGTACAGTAAGACACACACAAGACATAGAAATTACTGTCATGAAGAAATTTTTATACTCACAGATCCCTAGAAACATGAAGCATGGTATTCTACATAAGATCACTTGGAAAAATAATAGAGCTGGTCAGGAGGCAGAGGGAACAGAGGCAAGGTGGGCAGGAACTTTTATTGTGGTTTTTGAGGGCAGAACCTGGTGAGCCAGGGTAAGCAGGTTTAGGATTGGCTAGTTTGAATAATTTGGGTGTGCTCTGGGGCAAAGGGGCTGTTCTGGCCCTGGGGTAGATGGATAGTGGCTGGAGTCTAAGAGCTAGATAGAGGAGGCAGTTGTGGTTTAGGGGTTTTGGATTGATTGATTTGCATTTGAAAGGCACACTTCCAGTTGGGTTGTTAGCTATCTCTAGTGATTAGCTAACACTGGGATGGGCAGTCCCTTCCAGTGTCAGCAAAGCTGCAAGATGTTAAAGCGCAAGAATATTAAATTATGGTGTTAAATGTGATAATTAAATAAGGATAATATTTAAAAAATGTTTCTGGGAAAAACAACACCAACAAAGCTCAACCTGATTTGTAGCACTTGCTGAACTCTATAGCAGCTTAAGCAAATCTATGTATGATTTACCCAAGTCCATTTTAGGGACAGCTCTGATATGGCTATGCAGGAGTGCTTAAATAAAGGAGAAATTAGAGTTAAGATGATATGTAGGGGGTAATGTTGGCCTCCCACTGTAATCAGCAGAGGCTCACCATAGTTTTGGGAATGGATTTCAGTCATGATCAAAGTTTAGGATTTCCTCCCTATGAATGATGACTCATGTTTATCCTCTGTGCAAACCACGCATGCATTTACAGTAGCATTTACAGTGATGAAAAGTTACCTAATATGGGCTAGAGAATGGAAGCATAGAATTAAAATTTTCCTTAAGAATTTTAGGAAGTAAAGACCAGTTTCTGGAGAACTTTACTTTTACCAGCTATAAAGTAAGAAAGTGAACTGAAAATTCTATTCTGAACTATTTTTAACCCATGAAATTTAGAACTTTAAAAATAAAATTTAAAATAATTTGCCTCGGATAGTACACTTCATGTTTTTAAAGATACTTGTAAGTGGGAATCTCAGTATCTTCACAAACTTACAAGTACCTCCTATAGATGTTTTTTAAAAAGTTAAAGAAGAAAAATAGATACGACCCAGAGAAACTTGTGCACATTTGTACTAGGGTGCATTATAAGAATACTCAGAGCAGAATTGCTTACAATATCCCCAAACTGGAAACAAACCAGATGTCTGTCAGCATTAGAGTAGATACATTGTGCACATTTATATGATGAAATGGTACAACGTGTATACATAAGTGAACAAACTACAACCCCATTCAACAATGTGGATGAATTACATAAAAATAATGTTGAAAAAAGAAGCAAGTCACAAAATATTACGTTATGTTCAAAAGACACAAGTAAACTATATTTTTAGAGATAAATACATTGACAATAATAGTATAAAGAAAAAGAAGAAATATTAAAATAAAAGTCATGGTGATAGTTATCCCCAAAGGAGAAATAGGGGTAAGTTCGAGAAGAAATTCGTGAGGGACACCTACAGGACCATCAGTGCCCCAGTGTGTTGGCTTGGGTGGTAGATACACAGATGTTTGCTTTATATTTATGCACCATTGTATGTACTGGTGTTTAATATACTTTTTGTACATATGGTATTCCATGTTAAGAGTGGTTAAAAATTACTTTAGAGGGGAGTGGGTATAGTTCAGTTGTAGAGCTCATGCTTAGCATGCATGAGGTCTTAGCATGCATGAGGTCCTGGGTTCAATCCTCAGTACCTCCACTAAATTTTTTTAAAAATTACTTTAGAAAGAATTCCTTAATCTGTTATTCTTTGGATGAGATAACCCAACATATCTATTTACCGTGAAGGATGTAAACAAAGAAAAAGGGCAGCTTTATATTAAAGATTAATCAAAACTTTACAGTCATTAACAACCAAGTTTTTAATGCCTTGTTGAACAGAATTCCTTGAAAATACTGCTCTTATAAATTTGCCAGACTATTAAGATGGAAGTCAAAGTTTGTTCTGAGACTGGTTCTTGTGTGTTTTCAATAGTGTTTCACTTTTGAGGGTACTTGTACTGTGAATATTACATAAAGAATACATCTCTTTGAAGTGCTTTACAGAAGGTGATGGCGTATATTATGTACTTTCAAGAATATACCAGTATAATTGCTCTTTGTTTATCTACTGTTTAAGGGAAAAATGGTCCATTAACAAAGTAGGTATTTGGACTTATTAATGCTATCTCCATGTGTTATGCTTTTGCAAGAACATAAAATATACGGTCATTTGATAAAATGCATGTTAGTGGTCAAGAAAAAGTTTTTCAATTCCCTAAGGTGAATTCCTATGTATTAAATATTAATATTTCTTTGATCTGCCAATGTATGCACCTCTAATGCATCCCCTTTGCTGATCACAGTATTCTTTTCTGTTTATTAAAAGAAATACAGGATGTGTACTCTTTTTAACCTTAAGTATTTTTAAAGGATAGGCAGTTTTCCCTGATTTGTCAATAAGATTTAAAAAAGAACAATAGAAGTAATAATTATGAAACTGATTTAGCTGTGTAGTATGTTGAATGGCTGAAACGTTAGAGCTTTCTTTATGTTTTAAATAGTTTGAACTCTTTTCATTTTATAGCTGCTGAAAATTAATACTACAGGATCACAGATCAGTTACAGAAGATGGTCTAGGGATGAGGAAATGAATGCCAAGCCAAAGAAGGGGTTAACACAAGCCTATGGCATTAACGGGACGATTCAAAGCTGAGAAGTCAAGATTCAAACACAAGTTCAAAGGTCTTTTCTACTAAATCACAAGTTCCCCCTCCCAAACCAAAGCCATCAGTGCTTGAGGAAACTTTTCTTTGACACCAGCTCCTTTCTCTCCTTCCTCACCAATTTGTCTCCTCACACTGGGCCTCTGAAGTTGAGTTCATGACTGTCTAATTTGAGCCTCATCCCTTTCTCCAGCTAGAGTGTGTATGAAAGAGAGAAGACTGAGAAATTTCTGGAGCCCTGAGGGCTGTTTTTTCATTAGCATAAATGTAAGCACCCAGGACAACAGAGGAGTCAGCAGCAGATGCTGATAAGATCCCCTCTTGTTCAGCAGATTCAGAAATGGAATTAATTTTTAATACCACGTATTAGCTGCCATCTAATACATAGGTAATCTCTTTGCGGTCCCTTCAGTAAGCACAGATGCTGCTGCTAGAGAAAGTGGAAGTCAGCCGGATCTAGTGGGAAGTCTTCCACCTTTTCCTAGGATAGGCATTGTGGTCTGAATTTTGCTGGCATGTTCTTGTAGGACACTCAATAACTGTTAGCTCTATTAGGGTATGGCTGAGTGAGTGGATCATGGTATAGTGGGGAAGCACTGGACTGGAAGTCAGAGAAATTGAAATCTGGCTCTTGGCTTTTTTGCTAAACAACGATGTGAGTATAAATAAATCATTGACTGTCTTGGTTTCAGTTTACTTATTTGTGTAAACAAATTAACAGGTGAATCTGATGATTTCTAAGATACTGTTAGGTAGTTCTCTGTTTCTTAGACACTGAATACTGAATATCACTCATTATCTTTATTTATTCAAAGTAAAAAGAAAATAACTGTGCTTTAATTCAGTGATTTAAATAGGGCATAGTCTTTAATATCTGAAGGCCAGTTACCTGACATTTTTATTGTATATAATAATAACAAGTACAATTTATAGAGCCCTTGGTATGTTTCAGGTACTTTATTAAGTACTTGATAAATACTGTCTCATTTAATCCTTTATGAATTAGTTATCATCATAATTTTATAGATGATGGGACTCGGGCTTTGAGAGTTTGAGTAACTTCACCAAGGCCTAGAAGCTCTCCTGATTGGTAAAACATGGCTTCAGCTCATTTCTGTATTACTCAGAGGCTGTGCACTCTGGCACAACCACTGCTCCTGAATGAACTTAATAATACAGGGTCATCAGGGGGAATTACTGCATTGAGATAGGAGGGTTTAAAGTAATTCTAACCTTTTTTTTTTTGAATTTTAAAAGGTAATGCATAGTTATATTCTTAGCTTAAAATTCAAGTAACACATGTTAAAATGTGAAATTTCCTCTTTACCCACCCTTCCACTCCTACTTTGCTTCCCAACAGTATAATTGTTATCTATAGTCTAGTTTGGGAGGTGGCCGTTAGTGACTGAAAAGAAACACAAGGGGCCCTTTGAAGTGATACTTATGTTCTGATTCTTAATCTGGGTACTTGGTCACCGAGATGTGCCCATTTTTTTTTTTTAATTGAAGTACTGTCAGTTACAATGTGTCAGTTTCTGCTGTACAGCACAATGTCCCAGTCAGGCATATACATACATATATTCATTTTCATATTTTTTCATTAAAGGTTATTATACGGTATTGAACATAGTTCCCCATTTTGTGAGATATATCAGGCTATACATTTATGGTTTGTATACTTTGTGTGTGTACATAATATTCCAGTGAAAAGCTTAACAAAGAAAGCGCCATATTGCACAAACATACTATACTGTTGCTTGTCCCAGAGCCTCCTGTTTGGGAAATTATGGAAAAAGTTTTGTAAAAATTGGGTTCTCTCTTTATTCCTTGAGGATTAATGACCCTACCCTGTAATTTCTGGAATCCACTTTGGTTATACCATTTGTTGAGAGCCTCCTACGTACTTGGCAGGCTCTGTACAATGTGTTTCTGCATGTCAGGTTGCCCATACTCTCAGAAGAATACCAAAATCAAACTGTGTTTAGTTTTTAACCTGAATTGAACTCAAATCTCAAATTTTTGCGACAGGTGTTGTCAGGAGGTATACCTCTTCCCATTTATCTGATTTCCACGAGGAAGGATTTCACTTAGAGTAGTGTATCTATCTCCATGAAACTCCGAGTGGCAGCTTTTGGTATACGAAGCCTAGCATCTTCCATTTCTATGTCTCTTAGGAGGCCAGCATGCTAACACAGAGCTCCTGTCCTCTGTTGGTCTTGGTCTTGGAGATATTCACTGTTTCTGCTCACCAACATCCAGTCCTCTTCTCTGGACATAGAGGAGGCTAAATTTACTTGTGGGGCCGTATTATTAGCTTTGGCCACTGGGTTGGGATTGACAGTGGTGTGATTCACTTTTGGAGCAGAGCATGTTATTGCCAGAAAACCAGAGAGACTTCCCAGAGCCCTGTCTTATCTTTCTACAATAACAATCAGTGAAGTCTGAGATGGTGCTTGCTCCTTCAGTCTGGGTCTGAGAGAGAAGACCAGAACGTAGAGCAGTCTCATCTGACCTGCGATGGACATGTTAAGTGAGCAAGACGTATACCTTCAAGCCACTGAGCTTTTGGGGGTCATTTGGTGCTGCAGGATAACCCAGACTTTTCTGACCTACAGCCAGGAGTTAAACTTAGTAACTAAGGCTCTGCCCATGGGCATGAGAAGGGTCATTCAGCGCTCCCTGTATGGGTGGGTAAACCTAATTCTCAGGTTTAGGCTTCAGAAATTCATTCACTGAAACTTCAGAAATTTATTTAAAGACTATATTTTTCCATAACAATGTAATAAGTAATAAGATTTTTAAAAAAGTCTCTCATTTACTTTGCTCTTTTGCCTAGACCATTGGTTTAGAACTTGTATAGAGAAGAGGAACTCCTCCCTTATAATGCCATCAAGTTACTTGAAGGGGGCCAGGTGACCTAGGTAGGAATTGAAGAGCTAGGTAGAGACAAGACTATGTTAATGTTAAAGATTTTGTCTTTAATCTGAACTCCATTGGGAAGTCAAAGAAGGTTTCAGGCAGACGTGATAGGATTTGCATTTTTCATAGATTTGTGTATAAAGAATGCATTAGGGGAATACAAAAACAGATATGGGGACACTAAGGACATTGCTGGAAATTCTGACAAAGCATGGTGGTTGCTCAAATGAAAAGGACTTATGTCATGGTTAACATGATGAAATAAACATGTCTTTTTTTTTTCTTCTGGTCTGGCTTGATCTGGGGATACATTTTAGAATTTAGACGAATGGAAGCATGATGTAGCCTTTAGGCAATCTTCCAAGAATAATATTCTTTCTCTCTCGTGCATGCTAGTGCACATACATGTACACATACATGTTTTGGGAATTTTGTATTGTACTTTCTGGTAATGATTTTAAGTTCCCAAATTCTGTACGTGCTTTAATATTCAGTTGCTGTCTCTTCTGATGTTTAAGCATTAATGAAGACCACACCACCTCTATTCATCCAAGAGTCTCTGCATCCACCCTGTGTCACTTCTGGCTCACACCCTGCTTTGTAACAAGACATCTCTGTCCAGAGCACTACTGTGTTACAAGGCACCCTAACCACAATCTTCCCTGTTTCGCAAGGAACTCCTACACAACACAGATTCCCCTGTTATAAGAAGCCCATGACCACAGAGAAAGGAAAAACAGTTTAGAAAAGGAGACCCCCTAACCATAGAGGAAGGCAAGTTTTGGTAAGGGATCTGTGATTGCTAGCTCAAGTTGGGAACATGTCTATAAAATGCCAATTAAAAGGTACCAAATGTCTTGTGGAGGTGAGGTGCTGCTGGGTGTTCCTCTCATTGCTACTTGATGCCTAAAGATTGGCAGTAAAGGGAGCATCTTCTTTTCCACACAACACATACACATGATTTAAAGGCCACATGACCTCGGATGGATATGTGCCTGGTGACATTCTGTGCACAAGGCTAAGATATTCCTAGCAAGAAAGTTTGGGTTTATTCTGACACTCAGATGGGCATTGTTCCACTAAAGTTCTAACACCATAGAACTTAGACCCAGTGATTTTAACCTAGAAGGATTTCAGGGGTTAGTTTACTAATCTTCCATTGCTGCAATTAAAAACAATTCTCAAAAAGATATTCCTAAAACATCTACTTTTGAGCCCTATAAAATTAGATATAAAATGTATACCAGGTAACTAAGCTTAATTTTTTTATATAGGAAGAACTAGAAATCATCCCATTTG
The DNA here is from genome assembly GCF_048773025.1 of Camelus bactrianus. Taxonomy (NCBI): domain Eukaryota; kingdom Metazoa; phylum Chordata; class Mammalia; order Artiodactyla; family Camelidae; genus Camelus; species Camelus bactrianus. Next base: position 36,471,973 of record NC_133539.1, read on the forward strand.
ATATTGGAGAGTCTAAGTCCATAAAAGGTGAATTTCGTTTTGGGGTAGCTTTAAAAACAGTAATAAAATAATGAAAATCATTGTATATTGAAGCTGCTTCTATTATAAAAGAAAGAGAAGAGGAAAAAAAGCCCCAGTGTATCTATATAAAGATTTTTTTTCTCTAAGGCAAACATATGGCTCACTTAGAAGTGTTACTGAATTATTAAGTTTCACATTGAAAAGAAGGGAGTGCGAACCCATCCCTGCTTTGCTTTCTCAAAATTATCTGACTGACCAATAGATGGTGCTCTGATCTTGATTCTGGTGGAGATTTAATGATGCAGATGATAAACCGTGGATCTTTATAGAGTTAAAGGAGGTACACCATGACTCATTCATTCATTCATTGTTTCAATTATTGAGCACCCACTATGTGCCAGGACGATATTAGGTCTCTTTCCATAGGGTCAAAGACTACTGTAGGGTAAATAAAAGCTTCAGTGTATTTCTTTACAAAGTATTACTAATTGTTTATATTGCTGTGTAACAAATCCCTTCAAAGCTTAATGGCTTACAATAACGAGGGTGTATTAACTTCTCAGTGTTTTGTCAGTTGGCTGAGTGGTTTCTCTGCTGATTTCTCCTGGGCTCCCTCACTAAACAGTTGCACTCAGCTGGAGGATCTTCTGGGCTCTAAGAGCTGAGGTGGTCTAACTCCCATGTCAGGCTGTTGGTGCTAGCTGTCCTAAGGGGAACCTACATCTGTCTCTGTGTAGACTAGTCCTGTTTTCTTACGTGGTGGTCTCAGAGCAGTGCTTCAAGTAAATGAAGCCAGGACCATGAGACCTACTGGGACCTACCTAGTCCTGTAGGTTACATTATGCCACCTCTGCTACCTTCTATTGGCCAAAGCAAGTCTAAGACCAGCCCAGATTCAAAAGGTGGGGAAATAGACTCTAACTCTTGATGAAAAGAGTGATAAATCACATTGCAGATGGGTATGCATCCTGGAATGGGAGGCTTCGTGATCTATAAAAATACAAGTAGATAAATGAACAGTAGTAGAATAGGCATGCTTAGATCTTGTGGGGTCCTTGTAGAAACATTACTGGGGAAGCTGAACTTGCTCTGAATTTTTAGAGAAGAAAAGTGGTATGTCTTTAAGACAAAATGTCTGTTGGTCTAAGGAGGCCACTGTTTTGATGGAGAGTAAAGGGTTATATGGATTTGGATTATCCATCACATACGCTATGTGAATCCTTTCATTACTAGTCTTCTTCATTATTCCCTGATACTTGGCTTTTTTAGCAGTTGTCTAACCTTGCAAGCATCTGTTAACTCCTAATCAGGACTTCTGCAGAGGGAAGGATGGAGATAATGGAATGAGATAGAATGAAGCAGTGATCTACACTAGTAGGGTGATGTGATATAGTTCCGGTCCATGATCAGATAATTAATCTTTCTGTAACAATGTTCAGTAAGTACACAAATATATTTTAGGTGTCACCTTTTTTGAGTTATTGTTTCAATTATTAAATCTCTACTACGTGCCAAGCCTTTTACATATGTTATCTCTAAATATTATAGCAGTCCTGAAAAGTGTCAGTTCCTATTTTACACGTGAGAAAATTGAGGCCTAGGGAAGATGGGTGGATTTCTTACAACCAGTTATTAAGTATAGAACAGAATCTGGACATCCAGGAGCTTACTCAGTATCCATTCTCCCCTTCTCTCTGAGTGCTGGAGCCCCAGTATTGCTGAAGATTTCAATGTGCCCAGCCAAAACTACATTTCACAGGCTCCTTTGCATAGTCAATAAAAAATAACCAGCTGATGAAACCTAGCTGGAAGTTGTTTTGTAGGGCTTATGGGAAAGTAAGTGCCTTAAACAGAAGGCTGACTTAATTAATATGCTCATTCTTGCAATTAGTCCTTCCTGGTGGAAGAGGATATGATGCCTGGAGCTCCAGCAACCACAGTATAAGCGTAAGCGCCTAGCCAGACGATTAGGATGGTAGAGCAGAGACCTTGAAGAGGCATGGGCCTTGGAAGACGTAGTGGAGCTGCTTTGTCAGCTCTTACGTTAGAGGAAAACAAAACTCCCATTTGCTTAGGCCAGGATTATTTTTCTTGTATAAACAAATTATACTCAATTCTAATAGTTAGATACCAAAATAGAACCCTTTCCCCATTGCTTTATCTCAGTGCTTTATTTAAAAGAAAAATTTATAAAATTACAGTCATGAAAGTAATAAAATAATATTGCAGGTCTAAGAATGTCTGTGTACAGTCATAAGTGTCTACCTCTACAGAAAATTAGGAGGAACCTTATTGGTCTTGAGAGGTCTGAATTGTTTGATTCTCAGCCCCTGCACACTTGTATTTCCAAGGCACAAGGCTTGCTTTCTTGTTCTCTCAATTTCAGTCTGTGGCTTTTGAAGGAACCTTTTCATGCTTATGCCTCTGAGAATGAGAGTTCCTTTCCTTTGCTTGAATTTTGTGGCACCAAGATTCCTATGATGCTCTGACCTTTAGATCCCACATCTGGCATCTTCAGATTTCAGCATTTCAGCTGTATGAGAATCATGTGGAATATCTGTAAGTTAAAAAAGTCCAATTTTCAGACCTACCATAGAAATTTTGTATCAGTTGTTCTGTGGCAATGTCCAGGAATTTTCTTTTTTAACAAGTACTCCAGGCATTTCTTCCATATGTGATTCACAAGGTGCCCTTTGAGAAGCCCTGCTAAACTTTTCCCCTAAGCAGTGCCTTGTGCTGTGTTATCTGACCCAAACTTGCAATATGCGGGGGCGATGGGGGATATTTATATGGGGTTATATTTTCCTCTCATGTAAGCCCTGCTGTGGTATGAATATCAAAGATGATTTCTGAAATTTAGGAAGTTGGTCAGGGTAATATAGCAAATTTTCTTGTAAGTATTAAATTTGTACTAATTGGTATGGCTGGCACAAATTGTACCAGATGGATAGGTAAGTCTCCTACTTTTGCAGAGTTCCAAGTTGCCTTTCCTGTTCTTAATTATTAAAGATTGATTTTATTTTGCAGAACATTTACAGAGAATTGCCAATACCTTTCCTCAAAGGACATAATTTAAAACCTTTAAAAGATCAAAATTTTAATAAAAGCTTGAAAATGTTGCCAGTAGTTTTACAGAAGCTATGAACCGATTTCATTTCAATGCTGCATGTTAGAGGCAACAGTTATAAGAAAATGAACCCTAGGTCACACCTGGAAAGAAAATATGCATCGGTCTCTATAGTGACAACAGCCACATTCTGCTTCATAGGGGATGTGCTCCTGAAAAGTGCAGCGAAATGCAAGGTGTAAAATTAAAACAATTAACCTGTATGTTTTCAGACAGAGCTAGACTTTTTATAAAATCTGAAATTTTACCTGACCGCTTAATTATATACTTACCAGTATTTCATATGTGCTTTTATGTTCTTTAATTTGTTCTTTTCCTTTGTAGCTTTTCTTTCAGTCAGATTTAAGGTACATCACTTTCTTTTGTAACCCGATCACTACTACTGCTGCTGCTACCACCACCACCACTACCACCACCATTACTAACTGCTGACAGTACTTTATCTCTGACTTCCCCCCAGCTATTTAAATATCCTATCAACATAGTGTCCATATTGCAGGTATGCTATCAATTTCATCTTTTTAGTGACATATCTCCGTGCTCCTATTACATAGATTGGTTGATCTCTAGGCCTGATGCAAAGTTAATGTCTAGACATATCTGTTTTCAATTATCCTAAGGATTTTCCGTATTTCTCTTTCATGTTGGATCCTGTTCTTCTGGCTCTGTGGTCTTTCTTTGCTCATTATGATGGAACAAATTTTTAGTAGCATCCTGAAAAAATTGCATGGTAGGTAAACTTTTGGAGGTCTTGCTTGTTTGAAGCTATCTTTTTTATACCATTGATCTTAATTGCTAGTTTGGCTGGGTTTAGAACTCCAGGTTGAAAATTATGTCCCTTTGTATTTCTGATCACAAAGCTCCACTTTCTTGAAGCTGCCGTTTTAGTGTTGAGAAATCCAATGCCACTGTAGTTCTTGATCATTGTAGAACTGTGATCATTTACTTTCAAAGCTTTTACAGTCTTTTTGTTCACAGTGATCTGAAACATCATGTAATACATCTTAGTATAAGTCTATTTTATTTATATGCCAGAACTTGGCTGAAAATTTTCAATCCAGTGGTTCATATTTTTCAGTTTTATGAATTTGTCCTGAATTGTTTGTTTATTTTCCTCCTTCTCTTTTCCCTATATTTTTCTTTTTAAAACTCCTATTATTTCGATGTTAGACTCTATGGATTAACTTCTAATTTTTTTTAATGTTTCTGTCCTATTTTCTATCTGTTTGTATTTTTGCTATAACATCTGCCATGTTTTCTCAATTCTGTTTTCCAATTCTTACAGTGATTGCTTAATGACTGTGATTACACCTTTATTTTCTATGAGCTGTTTTTTGTTTTCAGAATGGTCTTTTTCTTTCTCTCTCTTTTTTTTTTTTTCAGTTGTGTGTGGCACAGTCAGCTATCCTATATAGATTTGTATCTCTCTCCTTAAAATAGAGTTGCTGAAGGAAGGTGACTGCTCAGTCAGGGCCGCATTTCCAAGTTCCTCTTGAATCTTGCTAATGGGACCTGAACAAAAATAGCATATGTTTTTCTAGGCCAAAGATTTAGAAACTATGTATTTCTCCTTTGTCATTTATTTCATCATTGGTCAGATGAATACATAGAACTCTAAGTACCAAAGAGCTGGAGAAGTCACAAATGGAGGGAGCCTGAGACCCTGAATAGCTATGTGGAACACAGCCCCTACCTTTTTCCCATTTCTAACTGAACTTTATATAGGTGAGAAATAAGTATCTATGATGTCAAGCCATTGAAATGCCAAGGTATTGCTATTGTAACAATTAGTATTACTCTAATGTGTCATTCTTTTTTGATTGATTGATACAAGATCTTGTTTTGTTTCTCTGAAAATATTAATGCTGTTTTTAAAATTCATGTTTCTTCCAGTGCAGTCTTGTTTTCACTCACGTTGCTTTTCTGGATGTTTGGTCACTGTCTGTCATTTAGAGGCTTGCCTCAAATATCTTTACTGGCCATTCATATTTAAGAAGGCACCCAAAAAATCCTGTTTGGAAGCTGTGTGCATGTGTAGGATATGTGGACTGTAGGCTTCAAAGTAGAGTGATTTGACCAGTATGTTTCCTTGGGAAATCCTTTATGAGAGCATTTTTAAGGGTTTTCGCTTGGACTTGCAAGATTGCCCAGAAAAGGTGCTTTTGACTTCCTGCCTGGAGGTTTCAGTACTTACAGCTAGCATTTGGAGAGACGGGGGTCAGTGGGAGGGGTTGAAGAGGAGAGTGTAGAATGCTGGGGGGGGGGTGTCTCAGCATTCAGAAGGGGAACTTTCATTTAATCTCCTATTTTTATTATGACACCTCTGCCTGTAGCTCTGCCTGGAAGCCTTCCAGCAGAGACACCCTCAGTTTTACTCTGTTTGCAGAGTAAATGTCCAGTCTGCCAGAATGAGAGAGGAGTAGCTGTCCAGCTTCACAAAGCTGGCGAGGGTCCAGGAGGTCTGATTCTTTCTCAGAAATGACTTTCAAACAGTCCTGATGTTTTACCATCACTTTTACTCCAGACTCTTCCAGAGGTACTTGGTCCTCTAAATCTTGGGTCTTTGGGAACTCCATTGCATATATTAGGTTGCTTCTCAGCTTTTCCTACTGCTGGCTTAGAATTCAGCTTTCTCAGATTTGCCAAGTAATTTACACTCATCCAATTGCTTTCTAGCTTCCAAAACTGTGTCATTTTGGTCTCCTTTCCAAATACTCTTTGTCCATGTGAGCTTATGCCTTAATTAAAAAAATATAGTTTATTGGGTTTTAGAAGACAGTAGAGGTCTATAAGTATATTTATTTGCCAAATTCATCTGTAAACTTTAAAATTTTAAAAACTAAAGCTCACTCAATTTCATAATTTCCCAAATGGCGGGACATCCAGTATTTTTTTCACCCTCTCTGAACTGTTCACTGACCCCAGAGGATTACTCAAAGGGGCAGATCTAGCTTACGATTGCCTCACCAAGAGAGAATTGGGGAAATGACTGATTTTCTAGTGGGGCTAATGTTTTTGCTGCCATTATTTCTGCAGCTGGTGTGCAGCATCACTCCTGTACATTGGTTTGGCACAGCTCACTGCTACATTTATGCTTTGCTGGTCCAGATCCCTGTACAGGTTCTCTGATGGAGGTTAACCTCATTCCTTCAGCCAAGGGTAGTCCATATTTTCTCTTAGTGTTGCATCTTCTTAGTTCACACTGACATACTTAGCTATTGTTTTCAGAGTGTGGCCCATATTGGCTAAAATGAGCATCTAGCTTCAGCTACATGTTGAGGCAGAATGAAGCCTGACTAAATAAGCCCGTGTCCCCAATTCAGATCCTTGTCCATAAAAATAAGTGCTTCTTATAGGACCCTAGATTCTTTTCCTGCCAAAAGTCATTCTAGTAATTTGAAATCTGGACACGATTTGAGAACTTCGAGCCCCAGACATAGGAGAAAGCACAGGTTTTTCTGGTTAGCAGCACTTGTATGAGATTCGGAAGGTGAGCGAGAACCAGAAGTCCAATATTACTCCTCTTGGCAGTCGTGGTCAGATATGTGGGCCTCAGCTGGTGGGAGATGTCACAGGGGCCTCCAGTACTGTCCTGTGAAGGACGCATCTCAGTGGTAGAGGCAGTGCTGATCACTGTCAGCATTTTCCCATGGTTACTGCAAACTTTCAAACCTCAAAGAGGTAGTGGCAAAGCCTGAGTGCTAGTGGCCGAATTTTCTGACCTGTATTCCTCCAGCATGTCTGACAGTTTGGTAAGCACCTAACTCCTTGTATTAATTCTCTTTGTGCTTAAAACACTAGAGTGGCCAAATCATGACTGCTATTGTACCCATCTTCTCCTGCTGCACATTTTTCTCAGGGCTTTGAGTGCTCGTTGCCAACACCGACAGAATGTGGTAACTTTCGAGTAGAAGCTCCTTCAAGGGGCCTTGTTTATGGGTTATGAGTTAAGTGCTGCTGAACTAGGTAAGCACCCTGCTCCACACAGAAGTGTGGGGGGAAATCCAAGAGTCAAATGTAAATTTTTTGAGGACTGCCTTAATTTTCCAAAGGGGGCATGAAATATGGTTAGAGAAAAATTAATTGACAGGTACATGAAAACGTTTAATATTTTATTTAGAAAACAAAGAGATTGGTAGGTACTGTACAAATGGTATAGCAACCAGAGCTATAATTCAGTGGATCCTAGCCTACCTAATTTAAATTTATTATTGTCTACACTGTCATCCTTTGACTTCTTTCTCCCCAAAAGCCTTGATTATTGGATTTCTCTATTCATTATGGAAAAATTCTTTGACATTAAATATACATTAAATAAATATTAGTGACTCAGTCATTTTCAGTTCTGTTTATTTCTGTCTCACTGAAAGTTTAGACCAAAAAAAAATCTCTGTAAGAAGAGAATACATAATTCTAAGAGTATAACCTTGTCACATCAGGTTTCTTTGAACTATATATAAATTTATAAAGTCACTATGTATTGGAAGATATCCATCAAGGTCAGATAATTGAACTTTTCAGAATAGTCATTTCAAAGTAGTTTTAACGGAACTTGTTAGTAGATAGTAAAAGTGTCCTCTGACCCAAATATATTCTGATCTCAAATCATGAAAAGGTTGTAGTTTAAAGTTCATGCAAAGGCCAGTTGTTGTTTGAAACTTGTAACACATTTTTCCATAGAAATATAATTTATTTTGTTTGTGTAATATTTATACCCTACAGACTCCAGAAAAGACTGAGAGCAGTTTATGTAATTAAGTGTAATGTAAAATAAGAAAACTTAAAAATTGAAAGGAACAAATAAATGTCTCTGTGTACCCAAGATTTTTTTAAAGGGAGACAGGTTGGTATAAATAAGAACTAATATCTCATTGATCCATGTCCTAATCTTTCTGCTGAAAAAAAAAATGTATGAATTTGATCAAGCTTCTGAATCTCAGTATCTACATCTATGAAACGGATATAAAGTGTAACTAACTTTGCTAGTGAATGTATTCCATGGCAAAGCCTTCCTGAAGATTCCTTCTCCCTCAGATCTCCTTTGCATTTCCTCTAGAAATGTCTCAGGAAGAATGAGGGCAGTTTCTAAAAAGTGCTTCCTGCAGAGCAGCAATCTGTCTACTCCCATTTTTGCTACATCAGCTGGACCAGTTTCACCAGCCTCTGCCTGAGCTGGTGCTGAGGTCCTCTGATGAGCTGACCTCCATGCCACTCACAGAACCTCTGTTTGTGCTGCTGTCAACCCCGTTTACCCTTCTGACTCTTAATCTTCTCTTCTCTAGCCAGGAAATCACCTTCACTTGCTGTTTTCAACACTAAACTGTTATATCACTAGTGATGCTGAATTCCTCTTAATAGTTCAACTTTCTGTCCCAAGAGACAGAACTTTTGACAGACTAGATTAAAGGATGATCAAACCTGTTCAGACCTTCACCTGGAACTACCTGTTCTGCAGTCCCCATCTGGCTACTCCATCTGGACTTTTTCTCTGGGGTTCCAGAGATTCTCTCTAGTCTAATAAACTTTGGGGAAACTTGCAGACCTTTGTAAAAGATCATATCCCAGTTGTAAATCAAGTTCAACTTCTCTCCCACTGATTTGGTCCACAAGACCCCAAACAAAAGCAGGAATACAGACTTTCATGGATTACAATGTCTGTGAATGAGGCTGCTCCTCTCAGAGCCCAGGTGGACCATGAGGGGGCAGTGTCGCCTAATCTTACATTCCAGCCAAACTGATGGGAAATCCATCCCCAAACCTTTTTTGTTGAACTCAAGATTAGATGTATTGTGAAGCCTAAATGAAGTAATGTAATAGTTGCAATCACTATTTCTTAAATGCCTTCTAATGTTGTTTTATGTATTATTTCATCTAACTCTCACGTATCCCAGATAACATTTGTGAGTTTCTCTGCCAGTGAGATTTAAGTGGTACTGCTTTAGACGCTAACAATTCCATGACTCCTCCCCACAAGGTCTGATAATTTCTCTGTGTTAAATACTCACGTTTCTCTTTGCCTATGGCTCCTGAAGTTGTCCGTGCTACCTCTATTTTCACAAATCAATTTAGTTTTTCTATGAGTTTCCATAGGACATCCAGTTCATTCACACTGAGCCTTTCAGGGAATCCACAGATAGGGGTCAAGTTGTTGTCTGTTTTCTTTTTTCCCTCCAGACATTTTTTTATTCCCTTCCCTTACCTTCCCCAGAGAACCAATCAAATCCATCCTTTTCTCTTCCATAACAAGAAAATGAATGTGTTTGTTGCTTGAGTTCCTTTCTCACTCAAGTTACTTCTCAAACAATGGGAAAGAGAAATCTGAAAGTGAAATCTATCTTGGTGGAATAGTTTGTATGTGTGAATCCTCTGTCAATGGAATGTTCATAATTTTGGAACTTTGAGCATATGCAAAAAGGCTCTTATATTAATCAGAATTTCATACGGTTGTTCTCTAGCAGTTACATGTGGAGCGAGTTAATTATGAACCAGTGCCTAAAAAAGTTCAGCACACTGAGAAGATATCAGCAATATCTCCAATGAATATTAATGTTTTGAAATGTCTATGTAATTGAAATCAATTTAAATGTAAAAATAATATGAAGAATGCTAATGCAATGGCAGCGTCTCCCACAGATAAATATGTCAAAACACATTAGAATTTCTCTGAGGCTATGGCAGGAACTTGCATTGCGAGCAGGCTGTCAGATGGGTAGGTTTGACTTTATTTTTGTTCCTTTAAGCCTATTTGTTGGGTTTTAATATTTGTATCTTTAGTCGGAAGATTTTTGCTTTGGCCTTGTTGATTTTTCTTGGAAATGATACTTCTGTTTTTATTTTGACTTTGTTTAAAGTTGTCTGACATACCTAAATGTCCAAGTTTTGGTTTTGGAGTCATAAATAAACTTCAAAATGATTACTAATTTGAGAAATATGTTGGTCAGATGAATAGTGCATGATTCCACTTATATGAATTATCTAAAATAATGAAACTCATAGAACCAAAGCGTAGCATGGGACAGCTTGGAGGGGGAGATGGGGGAGTTTGATAGAAAGTTTTGATTATGTGAAATAAAGAAGTTGTAGGGATCTGCTGTTCAACCTTGTGCCTACAGCTAAAAATTCTGTAAAATTTGTTAATTGGGTAGATCTTATATTAAGTGTTCTTACCACAAAACAAAACAAAAACCAAATAACAACAAAAAAGAGACATGAGAAAACTTTTGGAAGTGATGGGTATGTCTATTATCTTGATTGTGGTAATAGTCTGCAGGTATATATGTCCAGACTCATTAAATTGTATACATTAAATATGTCCAATCTTCTTGCATATTAGTTATACCTCAGTAAAGCTGTTTTAAAAAAGAAATATGTATGGTAAAAAATTAAAATATATTGATACTTTTAAAGTTGAGAGATAGTTGACATATAACATTATAGTAGTTTCAGGTGTACAACAGTACTGACTAGATATTTGTATATATTGCCAAATGATTATCTTAGTAAGTCTAGTTAACATCTGTCACCACACATACTTAAAAGCTATTTTTCCTTGTGATGAGAATTTTTAAGATCTACTCTCTTAGCAACTTTCAAATTTACCGTACAGTGGTAGTATTAATTATTGTCACCATGCTGTACATTACATTCCCAGAACTTACTTATTTTGTAACTGGAATTTTGTACCTTTTGACCATCTTCACCCATTTAACCTACTTCCCATCCACCACCTTTGGCAACCACCACACTGTTCTCTGTGTCTATGAGTTTGTTGGGGTTTTTTCAAATTTTTTTTTTTTTAGATTCCACATGTAAGTCAGGTCATAAGGCATTTGTCTTTCTCTCTAACATCCCACTTAGCACGCTTTTCTCAAGGCCCATCCATGTTGTGGCAAATGGCGAGATTCCCTGGTTATTTTCTTAACTGAGCCTCTATAAAATCCATGCGAAAAAGGCAGAGGAGTCATGACTGCTCCCATTTTGCATTTAAAGAACCAAAGCTCAGTTACCAGTTAAGTGACCCAGGCCACTGTGTAAATCTCTGCAGTTACATTGTGCTTGACCATTTCAAGATGATTTCAGATACGTTATCTCGTTTGGAAGAGTCTTCCACATTCTCCTGTTGCTGTGAATTATCAAGGTCTATCCATTCTTTCTAATGCGCTTTTCCTTTTTCTCATGTGTCACTACCTTTCTTTCCTTAAGACTCAGAGAATATCCAGCTCTTTCTAACTTCCAACCGGGAGGAATCTCCCCCATTTTGAACCTCCAATAGCCTGCAATTGTTTCAATCATATGGCCCTTGCTGCACGCTTCCTTTAGTGCACTATTTTCTGCATCTGATTTATTGACACTTCTTTGTGACAATTCTAGAAATTATTAGTTATTCTATATTTTTAAAGGCTTACCACAATGTGTTTTTCATAGTATTTACCCAAGAAATACTTGTTGAAATAAGTGAACATTTCCCTTCTCTATTGTTTATCATTGATCCTTTCCTTTCTGCCCAAACTTAAATCTAGTTACTTATCAATGTTTTCTTTCTGCCCCAGTCAAAGCAGTGATACTATACACACTTTTTAGTTTAAAAACAAACTAAAAATAAAACAAAACTAAATAAACTTCCTATGGCTTTGCTTATATTAATTTCTTCCCTTGAGATTCTCTTTGAAGTTTTCCCAAGCTACACTGATCTCATTCATCTCTCCCTTCCTCAACCTCTAGTGTTTAGAGCTTGCATCTTTGTAGATATATTTCTGTTTTCTGGTTTTTCGTGGGCACTTAGAGGGCAAGTCAGAAATGATATATGCCTTCCACACTGATTACTTGAACCAAATAAAATGACTGTAGAGCGCTGTATTAGTTGTTGTATTTAAAAATATCCCCAAGTGCCTAGCACAGGATGAGACAAATGATAGGAACTGAAAAAAAAAAATGTGTTGACTTGAATTGATTCACATAACTCATTTCCTGGTGGGTCTGTTTTCAAAATTAAATTATGCTCCACAGGTATTTTCTTTTATGTGTTTCTCCATCTTAGAACATTGAAAGCAGTTTGCATTCATTGTCTAGAATATTTAACACAAGAGTTTATTGACTTTGGTTTTATTTCCTGACCAAATTGGAACCCTTTGGATTATAAATTGGGCTATAAATCTGATGTTATTAGGTTTTCTATTACAAAATTACATTATCCTCATGTTCTAAATAGGTTAGATATTTCAACTATTTCTAGTTGTCTTCTGAAAGATCATGACTGTCTATATCCTGAGAAATTTGCTTTGTAACCTCCCCATCAAGAAAATTGATAAACTTTTCAATGTTTTAATATGGTCTTAGTGTGCTAAAGTTTGATATCAAACTTTCTTATTGAAATGAAACACTCCAATATTTTTAGACATTGATAATGTTTCTGTGGTCAATAGGAACGCATTGATTTTTGTGTAATACTCTGCTCTATTTTCCTCCTGAGGTATGTATTCACTGCCTTCTATTATGTCTGCCAGACACATAGTGGGTTTTCATTAAATGCTGGTAGAATAAGTACAAGATTGCATAGATGAAAGCTTTCATGTGTACACACATTTTCTGTTTGTTCTGTTTAATTTTCTGATTTATGAGTTTATAACAAATTTTCAGGGAAAAGAATATTCTAATATTCTCCAAGTGAGGTTGGAACATCAGTCTTACAAGAAATTGATAAATGTTACTAAAAAAAAATGGGATGGTTCATAGAAAATAGAGAAATCACAAGTTAAACAAAATGAAACAATTTTTTTTTTTTTACAGCAGAACTTCTCATGACTTGAATATGTTAATTTGCACTAGGACTCTCCAGTATAGTAAGCAATATTACCCAAACCTAATCCCGGTATTATTAGGGCTCTTGGTTTTAAGTGATAGAAACATTTACAAAATGTCCTGACTTAGAAATGGAGTTAATCTTCTTATGAAATACTCAGGGGTAGATTGGCTTCAGGCATGCATCAGTATGTTTGCTTCAATTTCTCTTGCCCCAAGTCCTGTGGAATATGGGGCAGATGGAGGCCTCATATGCAGTTGGCTCCTCCACAAAAACTTGGGGAAATTTACTGCTTTTATAACAGACAGTAAGCAAGCCTTTTCTTTGTCTGGGGAGGAATGTTACCTCATCTCTCAAGATAGCTCAATGCAAACACACCCCTGAAAAAAGGCATGTGTGTAACCATGGCCTCCCATTCCTTGCATACCTAACAAGTTGTATAGAAACATGAGAAATACATGAAAGACTGTCTCTCAATACTGAGCATGAATATATTACTTTACTCCCATTTCAGACAGTTGGGAAGGTGAACAGGAAATTTTGGAGCTGACGAGGCTTTGTAGTATTTCTGAAGTCATATCACATAGGCAGTTTCCTCCTCTGTGGAGCCATATTCCAAGAGCATCAATTCAAATTCAGAAAAAGTGTACATATGCTTTGGGGACATGGGGGTTCACTGTATAAAGGAGACAATATCTTTACCTTTTATGATTGCAGGATGTGATTTCTTTGGTATGAAAAAGAGGATACACGAGATTATTTGGGTTTTCTAGGAGAATATGTAGCTATGCTTTCTTTCAATACATTTGATTTCCAATTATTAAGCAGTTGCTCAGCATGCCCTGTGAAGAGTCTTCATAAAAATGAAGAGCCCAAAGTTCTTCAGTGGGCCTTGTTCTAAATCTGGCTTCTATGGTTGTTTGGCGGTTTATCAAAAGCCACATTAATCCTCACAAATAGTGCTTGATTGTCGAAAGACAGCCCCCTTGCTCCAGCCTTGCAGGCCGAGCCACCCTTATTATTTTCCTTGACTTCTTGTACAGAGGCTGCATGATTACCAAGTGGTCATGTGTAAAGAAGTGGCTGTTTTGTGCTGATAAATGGATCCCCACTGTTGCACAAGCCCCTAGGAGTCTGCATTAAAAACAAGTTGAGATGCAAAACAGAACATAGCATTTATTTTAACAGTAGACACTTATCATTGGTGACATTACCTGATATGGCTGATAATCTAAACCATTACGACTTTGGAGCAAAATTTGGTTCATAATGATATCCAAGGAGATAAACCATGGCTACTAATAGAAATTTTGAGCAATGCTTTGAATAGAATAATCTTATCTACATTCATCATCCAGCTAGCTCTCTCCTCTGACTGAAATGAGACAAGGTAAATTCACAACTCTCATTAATGCTAATAGCAGCTTCGGAAGCAAATCCCTTGTTCCTCTGTAGCAGAGGACAGCCACCTCTCTCCTTTCAGTATGCTACAAACCTGTGTCAGTCCAAGCTAATCGGTAAGAATTTGGAATACAAGCAATTTGAAATTAAAATAGTGGCCAATACAGCTGTTGATGATGGCAGCCACTGGCTAAAGAGAAGTGATATTTCTTCCTGCCGTGCCAGCTCTGGTAGGTTGATATGAGCCTTTACAGTTCCTGAGCCAGGTTATCTGCTTGCACCCGTTTCTTCTTTTGGCACCAGCCTGTCTGGATGTACCTGGGTAAATGAGGAAGGAGGCCTGTGGGTAAGGCTACGAGCTTGGGGCTCACTATTTGATAGTAGAATGTGCTTCTGAGATATAAAAAGTAAATGTATCCATTGCTCTGCTTTGTGATGTTGGGCAAGTAGCTTAAGATTCTCTGCATCTGAATTATATAATCTATATTAACGCTTCCAATATTTCACTCATATTGTTTTAAGTGTGTTTCCTGAAGGTTAAATGAGATAATGTAGTTACAACAACAAGGGGTAAAAACTAGATGCTTGTAGAGGCTCCTACTTTTTGTTACTGAGAGATGATTGCTAGGAAGAAGCTGAACCTTCAGGACCCTGACATCTGTTAGATCCTCCTTGCCTGGGGAAGAAGAAGAAAATAAGTCTACAAAATAAAGGAGGAAGGGATTTGACATGCCTATGGGGGCATCTGGAGGGTGGAGGGAGAGGAAAGAAAAGTTGAATCCAGGGTTGTAGAGGAAAGATAAAATGTGAGGCCTGCAGTTGACAGACTTTGGGGAAGGGATTAAATGGCTGAAAAAGGTTAGCATTTGATACACAGGAGTGTATGTGATTTTTGGCCCTCTTCTGTCCGTGTAGTATCTTCAGCAAAATCTACGCTGTGCACCAAGGCATTTGTATAAGTGAATCATCTGGAGAACACCAAGTCTGGGGTGCTGGGTATTGCAACTGGGTTGACTCAAGAGGATACAAGGTTCCCATGGTTAAAGGATGTTAAGGTTGAAAGTTTCAGCTGAGGCACCCAGAGAAACAAGAGATAAGAAATTCCTTGTGAGATGCCAGACTAAACTGCACATTTTCAAAGAAAATAACAGGTTGGAAGGCTTTAAACTTATAAGAAGAAACTGAAAGGACAAAGTGGAACAACGAAAGAAGACAAAGATGTTGATGTGATTCTTTTTGTGGAGAGGATCTTTTAGGAGAAAGTTGTCCTTTGAGCCCTGCCCTGTCCCATCACTCATAAAGGGAGAGGGGGACAGTGGCTGCACTTCACTTCAAGGCCTGGTGATGAAGTGGCTCAAAAGGACCAACTGGAGAACCTGACATGTGTTCTCTACAGTTGGGGTACACCTTGCACAGGTGCCTGAGAAAGCCAGTGTGTCCTGTAGCAGAATTGAGAGAGACTGCTCACAGAGAGCTGCATTTGGGAAGTTATAACACACCACCCTCCAACACTGGCTGGGGGCAAGGAATGTGTGAGTGTTTTCTGGGGTTCAGATCTAGAGAGAGAGAGAGACGGAGGGAGAGAGTTGGCCTGGAACTGTTTTAACAGCTGCCCAAAGGAATCCACAAGGAGGGTGAGCAGTTCCCATGTAAGAATGTACAAGTGAAGTGGCAGAACCAGAGAAGCAGGGCTCAGAGTGCAGCGACCAGTCAGGGAACAGATGTTACCCTGCTCAGAGGGCTTTAGTAGGACAAGTTCAGCATGACAGCTCCAAAGATGCCTCAGAAGTGCCCAGGAGACGGAATCAGCTGTCCACATTTGCCAGACCTGGGTGCACAAGTCAGCTTGGCACAGCAACAGCAACTTCAACCAATTAAGAACTTTCTGATCTTATCTCCCTTAATATGTTTCCTCTTGTATCCTTTCCCCAGCTAGCAGGGTGTACGCCAACAGTCTGCAAGTGGGGAGGAGATGAGTGGAGAGAGAGAGGGCAGAGGCTGACAATACTCCCCTTCCAGAAGGCAGACAGCCTGCTGGTGTACCAGGCTTGAATCAGGAACACTGGAGAGCTCTTATCTCGAACCGGATTGGCTTGGATACTTGTAATATGTATAATGAGTTGGTGTTTTGCAGCTTAAACTGACTACAGGACTGTGTGTGATTGTAGCATAAGCAGAAAAGTCACAGGGTCTGCAGTGGATTTCAAAGCCTGATTTCTGGAGCAGCATCAGCATCACCTGGAATGTGAATTCATCATCAGGAATGCAGATTCCCAGGTTCCACCCAGACCCCCCATGTCAGAAACCCGAGGGCTAGGGCCCAGCTGGTCCTCCCAGTGACTCTGATGTGCACTGAAGTGTGAGAACCACTGAGCTGGAGGAGGGAGGAAGCTCCAGCTTTACAGGGGCTTCTATCCTGCTAATAATAAGATACAGGAAGAGGGTGGAGAAATGCAGCCTACACTTCATTATATAACCATTGGGGGTTATATGTGGAAATGAAACAGTGATTATTCATGACAAATTTTGGCTGACAAACCCGTTTTCCTGCCAGGACATCTGCTTGAACTTCCTGGGCAGCAAAGATCCAGGGTTGGGGTGTCCTGATCACTGCATCAGCTGGGCAGGCTACATAGCTGTGCTGAAACTGGCACCACAATGTCAGGGGAAGCCTTCCTATACTTGATTCACCCAGCACATGGTGGTTTTTTTTAACTGACGTGTTACGTTTAGTCATGAGCAGGATAACGACAGGCAATATCTTAGTTTGTCAAAGACATTCTGCTATGTTAACATTTCCATGTTGTATATGGAACAAAACTTAAGGAAAAACACATTTAAGCATAGAGTCTAAATACTTTTCTGAATTAAAAAAGTATGGACTAGCTGTTAGTAAGTATGTCAAAAAATACAAATAAGTGATGAAAAGATTTTCAAGCCCGAACATTGTGCCAACCCCATGTCATTTGTTAAATAAAAATACATGGTGCTGCACAGAGGTGTTACCAGGTGACATGAATTATAATGGTTGAGAAAATGTGAAAACCAAAACCAAATAATTCAAAGCCCTTAAAAAAATGAGATCTAGTATAATATTAAAAGAATTCAGAATTAAATGTAAATTCAGAGTATAAATTCACTCAGGACAATGAAACCTTTATTCAGAAAGCACTAATATTTTAAAGAATACTTTAAATATAAACAACATGAGAGGAACAATCATAATGCAACAGTTAAGAATAGTGATCTTATGTTTATGTTTCTTATAGTATATTATAATAGCAACCAGGTTATGTAAACTCCTGTTGTTACTATACTGTAATATACTGTAAGAAAACATAACCTCCTGGTTATTGATTTGTTTCAGTGTTCTTTAAAAACCTAAATTTTAAAACGTTTAGTCTTAAAATAGAATTTTTCCCAGAGGAACAATTTTTTATATAGCTCCATTGAATCCAAATATAATTTGTCTGTGTGTGTGTGTGTGTGTGTGTGTTAGTTTGTGTAGGTGGCTGGGGGGGTTGAGGTAGTGGTATCATTAATTACAATGATATTACTTACATATTAAATACAAAACTTCTCTGTGAATATGCTTTTTTTAAAATAAATCATTCTCTCATTTTTCTTTATTATGCTCTTTCTTTCCAGCTGGGTTATAAGCTCCATTTTGAATTTCTCATACTATTTAGTACAGTGCAGTAAACACAGTAAAGGCTCAGTGAATGTTTATGCAATGGCTGGATAAGCTAGAAAAACACTCTTTTCACCAATACCATCATCTGCCTGTTGAAGTCTTTTTTGTCGGTCCCTCAGCAGACAGATGACTGAGTTAATTTGGGGTTAGGATAGAAACAGCCTAATATCTGAAACAATTTCACTAGGAAAAGTCAGTATAAAGATCATCTGGAAGCAGCAAGTTGTTATTACTTCCCCCTCCCTTTTTTGTAGAGCAAGGCCTTTTCTTTCAGAGACGTGATTTCAAAAATTACTAAAATTCTCGTATAAAAGTTTTCTAAAACAAAATCAAATCAACTTCCCATAGGAATAGTATAGCATTCCATTATCAAATCTGTATCCAGCCATAGGTACTGGATTTGGATTTATCCCATGAAATAGTAGGCTTATTGACAACCCAGCCTTGCAGATCTAGTTAATCTTATGCTTACTAACTGGCTTAACAGTTTCTGGTTCCTCCATCAGGAGGGGAGGGGTGATTACCTGTCACGGGGAAGCGGAGGACATAAAGTCCTGCTGGGAAGAGCGGTGAAGCTCTTTGGCTTCCACGGAGGAAAGACCCTATAGTTGTAGCATGGCTGCTTTTCCCTCAGCTTGTGAATTGAGAGCTTGACCTAGCAACAATCTGAAGAGCAAAGCATGTTTTTTCTTAGTGCCAGTTTTCCTGCAAAAGCATATTTTTGATTGGACTACAGTTGAAAGCATAATTAAATGTTACAGAGACTCTCAGAACTTTATAGCATTCTCTTTTTCCTTTTTAATTTGATAACACACACAAGCCCGATGTTTCCTTTTGCTGGCTCCAGATGTCCATTGTGAATGTAAATGATGAGCCAGTAGAGCTGATGCTACCACAGAACCGATATTTGGAGTAAAAATGAATCGTTCCACATCCTGCAGGTGCCTCTGCTGAGGGAAGCTTTTCACTCTGAGGACATTTAACAGATAGACTATACAGCTGGTCAAAGAAAGCCTTTAGGCTATTTCAAAGTTTCTATACAAAATAAAATGCTTCATAAAGTTTGCTTGAAAGTGGAATTTTATAAAATACGGTTGTCTTCACTCTTTCATTTTTATTCCAAAAATTCCAGGTTTTTTTCAAGGCTGAAAATACTATTTTTAAGAATCAGATAAACTTCTATTTGGAGTTCTGACAGTGAGGAAAACTTTCCATTTGGCATGTAATTTGGAGGTTGTATTCAAGTTAACAACAACAACAGAAATGAAATGATTCTTGTATCTTGTCAATAATTGCTGCTTGCAGTTTGATTATTCTGAAATTTTCAAGATGTCTTAGAGCCACACATTTGTACCAAAGCCTTTCAAATGACACCTAATGAGAACCATTTATGGAGATGACTTTGATGTCTGGGGGGAGAGCTGTTCATATATTAGCATTTGAAATAGAACTCACCATATGATTTTCTCAGTCGGGGGTCTGAGATTTGGGAAGAATCTA
Organism: Camelus bactrianus; assembly: GCF_048773025.1. Taxonomy (NCBI): domain Eukaryota; kingdom Metazoa; phylum Chordata; class Mammalia; order Artiodactyla; family Camelidae; genus Camelus; species Camelus bactrianus. Next base: position 36,491,515 of record NC_133539.1, read on the forward strand.
TTGCTGAGCCTAACTCGGCTACTGAAGTACGTATGACTGCAGAATTTGGAATCAGAGAAAGTATCTGCAGAGTGTTCCCTCTCCTCCTTTTCTCAGAAGCCCTGAGCAATGATACTGCCTGTGTCTGCCAGGCTCCCCCTGTGATGACTCAGCTGCATTCTTCTTCCCTCAAAGATCCCTGCGTTCTAAAATGATTTTCTTCTTTCCTAACTCTTTGATAAAGCACCAGTTCTTTCAGTAAAACTGACCACAGCAAGAGGAAAACAAACAGATGGAGTTAATTCATGCTAAGATGAGAAAGTCTGCTATCCTCCATGAGGGTATTTCCTTCATAAAAGAGATTGCTTGAGAAGCTAAATTTATCTTGAATTTGCAGAACCTAGAAAATGAAGTAAAGAATTTCAATTGTGGAGAAGAGTCATGGATTTTTTTAGGTGTTTGGACCATAATAGATCAGGAAAGAGATACTCAAACTCAACTTACGCTAACGAGGAAAAAAATCGATTGAAATATTACTGAGTGATTAACACATTTAAGGGAAAAGTTCTCATTCAGTGATTGGTTACTCTTGAAAGTACTGAAAAGAACAATCAGGCACATTTTGGCAAGGCCTATCCTAGCATAGTTCAGAATTTTTAGTAATCTTTCTCTACAGGCAAGGAGATCCTATATTAAAACAGATCTAATTTACATTACACATTTGATTTCTCTAATTAATTCTCTGTTCTGTTTCTAAGCTTTCTGAGCAAGTTTCTGGTGATTGTTTCATTCCCAGAGAGTTCTGTCTATAGGAAAGGAATGTGCTGACCACATAGGCTTGAAGAACTCAGGGTCCATTTTAGTTATTTTTAAAATATAAATCAGGTTAGGGTCAGAGAAACAGAAGCACTATGATTTTTTTTTTTAACAGAGATTGTACCTTATGCAATTGTAAGAGATGGTTAAACAGTCTGTCACCAGTTGCAAAAAGCCTCTTTTAGCCAACAAGGGAAGAGAGTCATGGGAAATGTAGTTCCAGTTTAGCTAAATTGCCAAGGTTCAAATCCATTACACAGAATGATAACACATTGGCACTGCGGTTTTGTATACCTTCTTCGTAAACCTGTTGATAAGAATCTGGCCCTCAGAGATGGATATGCTCTTGCTGTTCTGATGAAATAAGGGGCCTGGCTGAGGGCCAGAGCCCGGGGAGAAATTTATCCCACAAAGCTAATGAATGGCCCTTTGTGGGGGTTCTTATTAGACAGCCTGCTTCATTCCCTGGGCAGTACAGAGGTGATCTCTCTTCATTTTTCTTCTGGTCACCTGGCAAGCCTCTTTTCTTTTTTGGATTTCTTTACTTGGATTGTCTCAAATTCTCATCTCAGAGGTTACATGGGCAGTGATTTTTCTTTGGTGTCCAGAAGACAGAAAGTGAAAATAACAGTTTTTCTGTCCCTGCCATATACTTCTGCTCTAAATTATCAACAGTTCTTTAATTGTCTGCATGTACACTTCTTTTTCTGTCAAACTTCTGTGGTAACCAAAGTATCCAAATATTAGATGGTGATATAGATGCACACTTTGCTGGACACGTCGACATACATATCTTACTAGCTTCTCACAACATCCTCATAGTCCCACGCAAGGAAATTGGTTCTAACTTCTAAGCATCTGCTTGGTATTACTGTAATTACACTGAAATTTAACTTAAGTGTGATAAGTTAAGCTTGACTGGGTTTACAGGTATTATATACTACACCCCAGTCAGTGTTTCCAGGCAGGGCTTAGAGGGAGGGAAATCTATTGATGAACCAATGCAAATCCATCACCACTCTTAGACAGACTTCTTTTCCAGGAGTAGATTATTTAGGAAAAATGTAAATAACAATTTATTAAGAAATAAATTTTCCCACATTCTCCAGCCTTTGCCTTCTAGTTGTTTCTAATAAGGGATTAAAACTTAATAAAATGCTAGAAAGAAAATGCTTGTGAAGCACCTTACTTTTTAAAAAATTGAAGTATAGTTGATTTACAATATTGTATTAGCTTCAGGTGTACAGCAGGGTGATTCAGCAATATTTATATACATAAAACCTTTTCAGATTATTTTCCATTATTGATTATTACAAGATACTGAAAATTGTTCCTTGTGTTTACAGTAAATCCTTATCTATTTTATATAAAGTAGTATGTATCTGTTAATCCCATATTACTAATTAATGCCCCCCTTCCTCTTTGGTAACCATAAGTTTGTTTTCTATGTCTGTGAGTCTGTTTCTGTTTTGTAAATAGAATCATTTGTATTATTCTTTAGATTCCACATATAAGTGATATCATACGATATTTATCTTTGACTTATTTCACTTAGTATGATACTCTCTAGGTTCATCCATATTGCTGCAAATGGCAATATTTCCTTCCTTTTATGTCTGAGTACTATTACATTGTATATATACAACATCTTCTTTATCCATTCATCTGTTGTTGGATAGTTAGGTCGCTTCCATGTCTTGGTGTTGTAAATCATGAAAGCAGCTTACTTTTGAAAGGATGAGTTGTAAAAATATGACAGTTATTTTTCTCCTCATGTGCACTTCTTTTGGCCTCCGATTGTCTAAAAGCTGTGTTATCTTGTCAAATAGAGTCTATTTTGGCATCAGCGGGCACCTCAGGTATTGTGACGCCAGCTGTCAGTGACCGAGAGATGGTAAGCCAGGGAAGATGACTTGAACCTGAAAGGAGAGTAGGTATGGGTGAGAACCAGGTGTCAGAAGGCACTCACAAGACCAGGGCTGGGGATGAACAAGCCGTAATTAGACACTAATGCTGGGAAAACGACTGCAGATCTGTGAAGAGGGAAAGAGCAGGTGAGAGACTGACGCAAGGGGTCAGATTTGGCTTTTGTTCTGAGCTGCCCCTTTGCTTTTGTCAGGAAAAGCTGAAACTTGCTGTTTAAATCAGGAACTTCTCTAGGGTAGCCAGACTGGGACCTTTGAGTGGAGTTAAATAGGTGGATTTCTGGGTGAAATGAAAGTGGGGAGTAGGAATGAAAGGACAGCTGTTGGTAGGAGACTTCTCACACAGATTCAGACTCTGGAGAGAGAGGTTAGAATGACACAGTGCAAATTGGTCAGTGGTCCAAGTCAGGCAGAGGTCCTCTCATTGTTTCCAATGTTCGTGTAGCATTGACTGTCTCTTTAAGAATCCTCCTCCCTTCCCCACCTAGCTTCAGGTTTCTCAGACTTGGCAACAAGACAGTCAAATCACAGAGAGTAAGATTTGGGGGAGAGGAAATAATTGAAAAGCTTGCTTGCTTATTAGGCAATAAATTGTGTCCTGGAATTGATGCCAGGGTGGTTTTGGAAGGGCCAATACATATTGACCTCTGAAAAAAACGGTTTTATTATTGAACAGTCTTTGTATGAAATCTTAACTAATGAGAGGCATGTCAAAGCAGCGTTGTTAGGCAGCTCTGGTGCACAGTTGCAACAAGGTTGGGAGGTTGAATTCTGCTGACATCTGTCTGGCAGAGACACCGCTGTTTGGAACCTCCTGCTAATCAGAAGCTTGTCCAGACCATTTCTCGCTATGGTAGATCATCTTCCACTGAATTGTAATGCAGATTAGGGGAAAGAGCTGCCCAAATTTAAAAGGCACTGTCAGATGTAGTGGCGGTTGTCTACCCTGTGAGCATTTCTAAAACTGAATATGAATTTTTGAATCGAATATTGCACTGTAATGAGAGGAATGTCTGTTGCATTGAATGGCAGATGTGACTCTGTCCCTGGCAGAAGAGCAGAGACCAGGACTATACACCTTACTTTGTGAATAAGAAAGACTAAATTATAACTATAAATATCAAATGAAATGTTTGAGTGTCTATGGTTAGATGAATTGGAAACCCCCTAAGTGATTAAATAGAGGAAAAACTGATTACTTTGTCAATATTAATAAATATCTGCAGAGCAGTTTAAAATGGATAATCTCATTTAATTTTCTTAACAATACTGTGATGTAGATGTGATGATCTCTTCAGTTTACAAAATAGGAAGCAAACCTATCTCACTAATGCAGTGTTTCTCAACCGAGGGTAATTTGCCACCCCAGGGGACATTTGGCAATGTCTGAAGATACATCTAGTTGTCACAGTTAGGGGAGGGGTACTACTGGCATCTGGTGGGTAGGGGTCGGGGCTGCTGCTACACCTCCTCATTATAATGAATTACCCAGACCAAAATGTCAGTACTGCCCTGGGAGAGAAACCCTGGTCTATGGTGATGCTGTGATGTGGTAGAAACAGGTCTAGAATCCAGGCTCTTTGACCCCCAGATGTTGTGCTCATTTCAGTATGCTCCATTCTCTCCCCAAATCTAATGCCTGTAGAACAGGGGAAAGATTTGCAGCAGGAAAATGTGTTTTATGGCTTCCTGTACCAACTAAGGAGGGTCAGTCTTGATCCTGGTATTGGGGAAAACTTTGCCTGCTGGCTTTTCACAGAGCTGAAAAAGCATTGGTTAAAGGGTGTGATGGCACAAGATTGCAGGAGCAGGGATGGTGTTGAACTGCTCTGGAGAATAAAGTGTAATATAATGAACCTTGAGGAAATGTTTGTAAAATTAGAGTATGGGTGTGGGAGGTGGGAAGGATAGGGGGTTGGTATTGAAAAAGGAATAACTTGTGGAAAAACTAGGGAGGTTTGTGGAGTAGAACATGGTGATAAATGAGAATTGTAGAAGTGAAATGACGCACTCTTGGTGAAACAAACATATTCCATTTTCCCATCATTAAAACGTTGGTAAAATTTACATTGCTCTTTGATGCTTGCAGGGTGTGAGTGTAGCCCACATTTGGTTATAAATTTACTAACAGTCTGGTCAAGAAAAAAAGATAATCTCTAAGTTTCAATTTTTAAGTCTCCTCCTGGATCTTAAGATACGTCCTAAAAAATGGAGGACTGGAAGTTCACAAAAAAGTTGGGTATCAACTTTTATATCTGGTGTGACCTCTGAAACCTAATTTTCTCATCTGGAAAATAGGGATCATGATACTAGTCCTACATACTTTACAGATGTGTGATAAATTAGATAATGATGGCTTTGTCAACTGTAAAGTGATTTACAAAACCTTTAAATATCATCCATATTAATGACCCAAATTTCTGTTTCTAGCCCAGGATAATTTCAAAGTCACTGACCAGTCTTTCTAGTGCTAGTGCAGTACGAATTGGAACTTGCTGTGAAATCTGGGGAGCCAGCACATCCACGCAATGAGAAGGGCAGCTGGTGTAGAAGTCTACGGAAGGCTGCAGCCTCTGCGTCTGGTGGTGGAGCCAGGATTGCTGTTGGCCAGCAGGGCCTGCTGTGGGGAAAATGAATCAGATGTGAGCAGAGAGGACAAGCTGGAACCACTGATACCTGCGTTTCTGCCTCTCACCTCATCCAATCAGAACGACCCTCAGAGAGTAATGGATGCTATTTCATTCCCACTGTGATGGTTAATTTTTTCTACTTGACTGGGCTAAGGGGTACCAGATAGCTGGTCAAACACTATTTCTGGATATGCCTGGAAGGGTGTTCCTGGAAGAGATTGGCATTTGAATCAGTAGACTGAGTGAAGAAGATCTTCCTCAGAAATCTGTTGAGGGCCCCAGTAGGACAAAAAGGTGGTGGAAGGGCAAATTTGCTCTTTGCTTGAACTGGGACATCCATCTTTGCCTGCCTGTGGATATTGGCTCTTCTGGCTGTGGGGCTTCCACACTCAGACTGGGATTTGCATCACTGGCCCTCAAAGTTTCAGGCCTTTTGCACTCTGAGTTATTCTACTGGCTTTCTGGACTCTTCAGCTTGCAGACAGCACATGGGACCTCTCAGCCTTCATAATCTGTGAGTCATTTCCTATAATAAATCTTCTCATAGATATGTATATATTTATATCTATGTCTACAGATACATGTATCTATAGACACATATATCTCCTGTTGGTTCTGTTTCTCTAAAGAACTCTTACTATCGTGTCCCACTTCCCAATCACCCACAAATTCAGCTTTGGGACAACTCTAACCAGCATCATACATCGAGGGGATCCCAGCTTCAACAGGTTAACACAGCACAAAACAACTTCAACCTCGTGTCGTCTACTTATTTAAGACGCTTGTTGGATATTGCGTCATTGTGAGTAAGCGTCTCCAAGGCAGAGGGATCTATTTTATTAAATCAAAGGTCCAAACCACCAAAAACAGTGACTGGCACATACCAGGTACCTGTTATGGACTGAATGTGTCTCCCCCAAATTTATATGTTGGTATCCTAGCCATCATTATGATAGGAGGTTGGTGCCTTAGGGAGGTGTTTAGGTCAAGAAAGTGGAGCCCTCGTGAAGGGGATTAGTGCCCTTGAAAAGAAACCCCAGGGGGCTTGTCCCTTCCTTCTACCACGTAAAGACACGGTGTTGTCTGTGAGCCAGGAAGTGGGCTCTCATCAGACACCGAATCTGCTGGCACCGTGATCTTGAACTTCCAGCCTCCAGAACTGTAAGAGAGAAATGTTTGTTGTTTTAGACACCCAGCCTGTGGCATTTTTGTTTTAGCAGCCCAAACTGACTAAGACAGTGACTGATAACTATTTGTTGAAAAAATAGATAAATAAAGGGAAGAAGGAAGAAAGGTAGGAAAGGAGAATTGGCTGAAAAAAATGGGTTCATTTATCTAAATTCTTACATTTGGGACCTTTGGAAACTGCCTTAACTTTGCAAATGCACTAGAAGTGCATTTTCACACATAGAAAACGCAGTAGATTGCATCTTAATAGCTTAAGGGAATTCCATTAACCTTCAGATATTTCTGTTTTTACACAAAGAGATTGAGGGTGAATTCAGTGGAACTCACTTTAACATTATTGAGGACTTGCTGTGTGCCAAGAACTGAGCTGGGTTTGCAGATATTTGAAAGCATCAAAGTGTTTTTCAGGTCAGGATTGTTACTGTATCTAGGAAAAAAAGTGATTGCTGTTGGCACAACTTTTTGCCCGGTAAAATTTCATGCCAGGTGAAAATTTCTGCTGATCTCTGGCCATAGAAATTTTTTATCAACATGAGACTGACACACTGCCTGTTACACTATAAATTTTTATCAGTGGAAGTTTGCTTTTTTAGCTTAAAGTTGTTTGTTTTTTTAGAGCTCTCAGTTACAAAAACATGTTATTCCCGTCTATTAGTGAGCATGTTAAGGTAGTTTATCATATTCATTTAGGGGAGATCTAGGAGGAGGGCATAGGGCAAAGGAAGGTAGGGTGAAAGGTGATGGGAAAGGGGGGAGGGAGGAGACCAGAGGGAGGGCTGCCCCACTGACAGTTAATGGTAAGAGAATGGAGTCGCTGCCTGGCTGCAGAGAGAACCCAGTGTCACCACTGGGAGGGTGCTTGCCTAGGAAAAATTCTGCTTTTTCCTCAATATTACTACTACGCTCACAGTACTTCTGACACTAGGGGTGAGTGTTTTCCACACATCAAACAATTCTCCAACGCCAGCGGAGTGTCCTACAATTCAGTTCAGTTATACCTGGAGTTAGTACAGATCCCACAGGTTAAAATCTCAGTCCCACAAGACTACCCTTGGCTTTAGATGCCAGTTGCAAGTAGTGAGTCCTTAAGTTAACCACAATTTCTGACAACTTGGCTGCAAATCTGAGGTTCCTGTGACCCCTTCCTCAGTCATTTGCTAGAAGAGCTCACAAAACTCAGAGAAACACTTATTAACATTGACCAGTTTATTATCTAATAGGGATATGATAAGATATACAGATGAATAGCCAGATAGAGATCCACAGGTGAGGTCAGGGAGGGTCTTGGGCACTTCTACCCTTTTGGAGTTGGGGTGAACCACCCTCCTGGTGCCTGGAAATGTTCACTGACCTTGAAGCTCTGAGAAATCCACACTTTTGGGATTTTTATGCAGGTGTCATAATATAGGCATGATCTATCATTAATTCAATCTAAAACCTCTGTTCCCTTCTCAGAGGATGGGTGGTGGGGCAGAAAGTTCCAAGCTTCTAATCACGACTTGGTCTTTCTGGTGACCAGCCATCATCCTGATGCTCCCCAGGGGCCCACCAAGAGTTGCTTCATTGGAACAAAATACACTCCTATCGCCCAGGAATGTCCGAAAGATTTAGGGGCTCCCTGTCAGGAATCAGGAGCCAGAGTTAAAGACCAAATATCAAAACAAAAGATGCTCTTACTAGTGCTCTTATTACTCAGGAAATTACAAGGGACTTAGGAGCTCTGTACCAGGACCCAGGGGCAGAGACCAATATGTATATGTATTTTCTTATTTCACTGTGCCTGAAGCAGATTTCATATTTGGCTTCTATCTGGCCCTACACTAATCACTCCAGGGATAAAAAAAGATATTCAGCACATTCCTATGTGCAAAAGCTGTATAATTTCTATAAAATATATCTCTGCATGAATTCATTCAGAAGAGTGGATCTTAAAATCTGATCTGTGAACTCTTGCAGGTCCCTAAAACACATCTGGGATTTTCCAGGTCAAAACTATCTTCCCAGCAATGCTAGAACATTATTTACCCCTCACAGCAGTGTACAATAGAACTTTCTAGAGACTAAATGATGTGTGATGACCTTATTGATTTGACAGCTAATAGAATGTGTGCTTGTGCATTCTTGTATTTAAAAAATGAATCACCTTTAATTTCTGATAGCTATATCCCACATAAATGAAAGCTCTTTGGAGTCTTCAGTAACTATTTTAAAAATGTGAAATGATTCTGGGACTAAGAAATTTGAGAACTGTTAATTTAGCTGCTTCTAAAACTGGTTGGGATATTTGACAAGATGAGATTGCTCAGGACCTTTTGTTTTCATTTCTTCTGGTTTCCCTTTCCTTACTTTAGAACTCATAGACTTAGATCCCAAAGGAAAAGGAGGAGAAAATCTTGTTAGAGCATTTTATGCCATTCAAAGACTTTTAGATCTAAAATCAAATGAGAGCAAATGGATTTTTTTGTGGCAGAACCAGCCTTTTCAACATTAATCTTTTGCATCTTTAATCAGCTGTAAAATAGGACGAGGAACTAGCTAAATAGGCAATAGATATTTATGCCCATCTTACAGGAAGGCAATAGGAATCCCAATTCTCCAGCCAATCAGAGCAGAATAATTCTCCTACCTCAAATTAAGAGTTGTGCTAACTCTTGACAAAGTTGTGAACGCCCCAGTGGGTAGGTCTGTGGACCCTGGGAAAAATAGTGGTGGCCAGGAAATATGACGCCGAATGACCCATTTTAAGATGCCACTGCTGAATGTGTGTGTCACATCTAGCTTTCCCTAAGCAGTACAGACTGTATCCTAAATTGTACTCTTGTTCGCAATAAAAAGATAAACCGACACTGAGCAATTATCTGAAGATTGCATGCACGATTTATCTTTATTTAGAAAGACCTACAAAATTGAATTTTCATGAATTATAGAGGTGATTAAGGCTATCAGCTTACATGTTTTGAATAATTTAGATAATAGATCTCTAGTCTTCTTGGAAATACGTGGGACACTCTGGGGAGTGACTTCAGCACAATAAATACGCCGTAATTGTGGAAATAGGTAATGCCCACCTCCAAGAAGTTGACTCTTTTTGCATCCCTCTGTTTTATCTGCATGGAACATGGAAGGCCTGCTCTTTGCAGTTGTAGTTTTGAATTTCATTTTTTGGCTGGTTTCTCATGTGTTTTCAAAAAGAAAAGCTGAAAATGTGTGGTCACATCATTGTATACTTTAAAAGTACATTTATTACAAAGTAGCTAAAGTGAAGATGTGATACGAAATGGGAAATAATGCCTATTTTCTCTCTCTCTCTCTTTTTTCTTTACCTTTTGTTCTTGGAATCTTAAATGTAAAGAATTAAGGTAATCACATTCTGAAGTTCCTGGCATACTATTCCCATCAGTTTTGGTAAAATCTGCTTTTTGTTTGGTTTTATTGATGCTTCCCTCTCCATTCTTGATTCTCCTTCCCTCTCCCCTCCTCTCACAGTCACCCACTGTAATAGGTTTGAGAGGGAGATGAACAAATCCTTGTCATAGAGATCGTGTTGTTTATGTGGGAGGCATTTTTAAATTTACTTTGGTGGTATTATGTTTTAGAGCTCATTTTATAGCTCACTCTTTTTACTGAATACTGTGTTTTAAGAAATCTGTGTTTCAATAAAACATGTTCATTGCTGCTAACTGCTATAAAATATCCTATAGAATATATCTGCCCCATCTTAGTTGTTTCTTTAGTGATGAGCGCCAGACTCCACACCCCATTGGTTAGTTTTTTGTCCTTTTTTTTCCTTCAGAGTTTAAATTACATAGAGGCAGGGTTTTCTGTGTGTCTTATTTACTGCTGTATCCCCAGCACTCAGAAGAATGTCTGGCACATAGTAGGGGGCTTAAGAAAGTTTTGTTGAATCAACAAATTAACTCGTTTGCATTTGGTTAACATGTGGAATATAGAGATAAATTAAAACTGCTTAAGTGTTAACTTCCTTGGAATATTCTACCCTGAATTCCTGGCCTGGGTTAGGTTTCCTTATACACTTATGATATCCTGAACTTTTCTATGAAAGCACCAATTACAGTGTTTGTCATCACTTACAGTGACTGTCCCGCTTTCTTGATTCACCTTCCTACTCTGTGCATTTGTTGCTGTCTAACACAGACACTTAGCTTCACTATGCTTTTACGCTATCGTGTGTCAGTCTCTTCCACAGGGTCTCACTGGCGTGTGATTCTTGACCATGAGAGAGAGAGGTGGCAATAGCATTGGTTTTGGGAGTGGGAGAATCCTAAAATCTCCATTGGCATCAGCCCTGAACCTGGGCAAATAAGTGGTTAACCACTATGTAAGTACAGCCTGAGAGTGAGTTCTCCGGTTCCCTTTCCCCCTGCCCTTTCCCCACCAGGCTGCTTCCCTAAGCCAGTTCCCTATAGAAATTCTGGAGCAGCCTCTACTGAGGCTAATAAACTTTGACTCTGTAGTTTCTAAATGTCATCAGTGAGGCAGAGTATTGTGATTTTCTCTATTCTTCAAACTACAGTTTTGAGACTTTTTTATTCTAGGAAGGCTGTTAGAACAGAAGGAATGTGGGTGAGAGAAAGAGGGAAGGGATCAGAAAAAAAAGTGAACATGATGTTCACAAGAAACATTTTTTTTCCAAATATTAAAAGTATTAAAATGCTCAGCAAGTTGCATTTGAGAAGAACGCTCACTTGAATTACTCTCAGGGTGCTCGCTTGCTGTAGAAAGATGTATGGATTTATGCAGTGGGAGAACCTGGCTCAATTTGTGGCTTGAACCTAATCAATGAAGTAGCGTACTCAGCAAGGCTGAGTGTAGTCTTCACTTCTCTGGCTAAACTGTAATTTATCAAAAATAAATTCAAGATTCACATTGTTAAGTATCACCCACTGGTGCAGGGTTAATTATATAAACTTCAAAATATGCGAGCCGTCTTCATAGATAAATTAGTAGCTGTCATAAAATCTAATGACAGAAGAAAGATGCTCACAGGCTGACAATTTCTGGGAGTCAGGAGTACATAGAAAAATGTAGTTTAAACATTCATTCTCTAGTTTAAACACTAATTGGTTAGTAGTTTGATCACAGACATTGATATTGTTGACCTCATTAGCTTCACTGTATCTCAACATGTTAAAAATTCAGGGGAAAAAATAAGTGCATAATGTAGAAATTAGACTTTGAAAATGTTCTGTTGTTTTGAAAGCTCAATTAGGAATGAAATGTCAGTTATGTAGTGTGAGGTTTTTGGGAACTAGTTTTGCAGCAATCTGACATTCACTTTCAAGTAGAAATCATGTAATATCTGACAGTAGTTTTTCACTTGGTTCTCTTTTAAATGACATTAGATCTGTTTTCTTCCCTTCTTTCCTCCCAACCTCCCTTCCTCTCTCTCTTTCTCTCTCTTTTTTTTTTTTCTTGGGGGGTGGGTGGCTGGACTTGAGGGACCAGGTAGAAATGTACTCTAGGTTTCTAATATTTAGAAGTGTGAGTGTATGTGGCAATGAAGAGTCTTTATTGAAAATTTTAGTGGAATATTCTTAACTTTTTCTCTCTTTTTTCCTGAGCTCTTTCACCTGAGGACAACATTTAAAAATCATTCTTTTAAAAATATTTTTAAAAATTGAAATTAAAGGAAGAAAAAGTTATATTCTTTGTGAGCTGAGAGACAGATTGTGTGCCCAGGCTATGGTGATTCAGGGGGACCCACATGAACCCAGAGTTGCTATGGACAAATGGGATGTATTTGTCGGGCAGTAGCTCTGGGAGGGAACTGTTGAGCATGTGCTAATCTGTCTCAGAGTCCCCTTCCCCAGAGGATCCTCCCAGACCTTCTCCTGCTTCCATCCTCCTCCCTAGCCACATGCACCTCCTGATTCACAAAGGTTTGTTATCTTCTAATATTCACCCCACTTCAAGCCTCTATGCTTATTATAAAGCTTGGACCACCCCTTCCTTTACAACACCTATACCTCCTGTTGCACTTAAAAGTTCTTTCAAGCTTGATATTACCTGTATAAAATGTTAAACAATGCGTGTTTTTACTTAATCTGATAATTAAGAAAGAAAAGTTATTTATAAGAGTTGCTCCTTAGGTATGTACATTTATTTCCTAAACTCCATTCTCCATCATGAATATGAAGATGATAATTTAAAATTTAAGACTAATTTCAGACATATATTCAACTAACAGGGACTTTATTGAAAGGGGCTGTAACACAGCTCATTGAAATGTCTGATTGAGGTGTTTAAATACATTTTCAGACTCAGAATTTCAGGAATTTTTAAAGGAAGGAGAATTTTAACATTGAATAGTCTAGTGGTTTTCAAAATTTGGAAAGGAAAGTGGGACCAAATCCTGTTTTCGAATAAATTCCTGCAGAAGAGAAAAGCAGAGCTGCCTTGGCAATGAATGCTGCCCATGGTCCTCTCCTTTTGTTCTCTGTGGAACCACAGGGCTTTATTAAACCTCACTTAAAAGCCAGTTAGTGTGTTCAGATTTGTTTCTGTTTTGACTCTTAAATAAATATTTCTTTTGGTCTAACATTCTGTTGCTACAGTGTGGAGTCCTCTGCAGAGGAACTGAGACCTGGTCTTCCCTGGATGGGGAGAGCTAGTTTTGTAGAATCCTGCCAAGGCCACTTATTCCACCTACTTCTTTTGCTGCATCTGCAAGCTCTCATCAAGTCTAACCAAGCAGTCCACTAACAGCTTTTGCATTTATCCTTTCTTTTCTATTTCTTCAGCTACTGTCAGTATTCTAAACAGTCTTCCTGTTTCTGGTCTCTGAGCAATTCAAATGCTTCAGTATCAGGGATAGACTACATTTATCACAAGTAGATAGTAAATTTAAAGCCCTCAGTTTCCTTAACAGCAAGTAAACCTGTACACACTAGCCATAAGACAAGTCAACATTGAGTGGACGAGACTTTGCACTGCTACCAAACAATCTGGGTAGGATACTGGTCCTCCCTGTAGCAGATCCCATCACAAACGATGAACATCTTCGAGAAGACATGGGCTAAGTGAGAAAAACAGTGATTTTAGAGGCTTACATTCTGCTATGAACTGAAGTGTTTTCCCCCAAAATTCATACACTAAAGCTCTGACCCCTCAGATTATGACTGTCTTTGGAGACAGAACCTTTAAAGAAGTAATTAAGACTAAATGATGTCGTATGGGTCTGTCCTAATCCAATATGACCAGTGTCTTTATAAGAAGAAGGAAAGACACCCGGGATGCATGTGCACAGAAAAAAGGCATGTGAGGACAGAGCAAGGAGGCCCCACCTGCAAGCCAGGGAGAGAGGCCTTAAGAGAAGGCAAGTCTGCTGACACTTTGATCTAAAACCTCCAGCCTCCAGAACTGTGAGAAAATAAGCTTTTGTTGTTAAGCCATTCAGCCTGTGGTATACAGTTATGGCAATCCTGGCAAACTAATACAGAATCTGAATGAAAGTTGCGTTTCTTTGTTATTGAAAAAAAATTTCATCAATTTTTAAAAGGATATATATATAATTCTAAAATTTGATTCAGAAAAGAACTAAATGCTAATGTTGAGGAGGGACTTTTTAACATTCATCATGCCTGTCTCCTGCTTAATGCCTACAAAGTAGGGATGATAAAAACCTGGTATATTTCTCTCTTCCCTACCCATCAGAAATGCTGTTCTTTAAAAAATTTTTTTAATATATTTTTATTGAAGTACAGTCAGTTTACAATGTTGTGTCAATTTCTGGTGTACAGCACAATGCTTCAGTCACATAGGAACATACATACATTCGTTCTCTTATTCTTCTTCACCATAGGTTACTACAAGATATTGAATATGGTTCCCTGTGCTATACAGTATAAACTTGTTGTTTATCAGATTTTGTGGGAGTCTTTCTGGATTTTGGAATGAGAGATACTCTGCCAAAGTTCAGTAGGTGTTCTGTGTGATTCAGTGGGTTTGTAGATGTAATTCTTGGTGTATTTGTGGAAGAGGGTGAGCTGTGAGTATCTCTACTCCACCATCTTGGCTCCACCCTCCTTTCCATAAATACCGTTAATCAAACAATTTGCATTTTTCCAACTGAGCCTGTAACCACTTCTGAATCCTTTAAGAAATATTTGAGAATAAATTAAATGTTATAAAAATAGGTTAAGTCCTCTTTGTATCCCAGGTTAAGATATCAGAGCAATTCATCAAATGAATACTTAATTTCTGAGTTTATTCCAGATTTATAAAATATTAGCAGTCAAATAGATCTTGGGGCTTGACAGTACAAAGCTTTAATTTTTCTCAGCATAAATGTTATAAATATTTAGAAGCATTTCCATACTGCTTATTTGGAACATTTTAATCTTGTCTGGTTCTTAAGTTCTCCCAGGCTTAATCATCTTTCCTTTAATCTGTAATAATGTATATGTATGGAGAATTTAGCTGTCTCTCTTGTTTTATTCCCCATAATCTCTATTTTTTTCTCCTACCTGGAGTGAGTCAGAAGGCTTATGTCACTGTATATCTGCTCATTTTTTGCCGTAAGTGTCTGAATTCTAGTAGGACATATCTTGCAGAAATACATATATGCTGTATAAATTCCTTGACTAGGAAAATACATAATTTTATTACCTTCTTATTTTTCCTCATTTCCTTCTGAGTGTGGTTTCAATGGATGTAGAGTTTGGAGTTTTAATCCCTGAATTTAATCCCTAAATTCCTAATATTGTACCATTGCAGAAAAGAATATGTCCAGAGTTAGCAACAAAGATCATTTAAGGAGCATCTGAATATATTTTAAATACAGTTGTTTGTCATAACATCTGATGAGAACTGCCCACCAAAGTGAAACTCAATTTCTAACGGGAATCTATCATTTTTGAAAAAAAAAAAAAAAAAAAAAAAAAGAATAATGTCAAACTGTCACAAGGTTAATGACTTCACCTTAATAATTTTGATAAATGGCAACTGTTTCATCGATGTTATAAAGACACATGATAAATTTTAAAAGACCTTACAATTGCCTTGCCTTTTGTTCCCCAGCAAAATCCAACAGGACTTCCTGTTTCAGAAAAAAAACTCTTTAAGATCATTTAGTTGATATTCCCTCAGGTATGAAACATGTCTGTTGCATAGTTAACTGATGAATTGATCTAATTTTATCAGCAAAATTAAATTTTATCTTTTATCTAGGTAGGTGTTTTAAAGATTCCTGTGTGAAAACCTCAGCTAATGAGTAGTCTGCATAATAGTTTGTTTTATTAGATGATTATTTGCAAATTAATTCCTGCTTGGAGAGCCATATATTTTTCTTCTCATAGAGAAAACCATTATGTTTCAAATATATCAGAAAGATACGAGAGATCACTAAATGACAACATAGAATCTTAAATTAGACATTTACCCCCAAACAAAAACAAAAACAAAACCAACCCACAATAGTACTGAAATTTTACATCTGAGAAGGAGCCAGATTGATTGTTTTTGCATGACTTTACACTGTGCCTCTTTAACTGTATGGCTTCTTTATGATCAGGTATTTTGGGGTCAGATATTTTCATAGGGGGTGCTCTGCTTTGCAATGCAAAGTTATGGAGTTTGGAGTTTTAATCCTTAAAATATCATGCAGTGATTTAAGATTGGGCAACAAACAAGGTAGCTCATGTAGCTGTGGCCTTTGAGGGTTAACCCTTCTCAGAGTAAGTGCTGGTCCTTGACAGGGTCCAGGGAAAATGTGATCTCTTCTCTGAGTTCTAATTGATTGAATTTCAATTTAAAAGAGTTTTTAGACACTTTTGGGTAAAGGAAAGGAAGGCTGGGAAACATTTTGTGAGTTGGGAAATTAGTGCAGTTTACTTGCACAGTAGGACTAGCCAGTAACTTGAATATGGATAAAACTGAAAATTAACAACATTGCTGAAACCCAGATTGTTTTTATGTCTATTTGTGTGAGATGTTTCTGAAGAAGGCTACCAGGGAAGTGGGATCTGGAATTCAGCGGATGGACAGGATTGGCCACTAAGCAGCTGTGCACCTTGGAAGTCACTTCACGTCTTTGATATTATTTCATAGTAAATTAGGAACACTAGTAATAGCTATTTTTAATGAATGTTTACTATGTCCCAGGCATTGTTCTGAACTGCTTTACATGTTATTAACTCACTTAAACTTCGTAAAATCCCTTGAGATCATTATTGTTACAAGCCCGCCCCCACTTTCCAAATGAGGAAATTCAAACAATGAAGAAATTAGATAACTTGCCCAAAGTGCCACAGTGAGTTGGAGAAGAGCCAGGATGCAAGCCCAAATGACCTAGCTCAAGATCTATGCTTACACCCTACACCGTCAGCTCTGGCTGTTTTATTAAGTAAAACTGGGCTATTGGAACTTTTGTATATTAGATGCATCTCATGCAAATCTATCTGGTGATTGATTTAAGCACTTAGTTGTTTTTAACCCATAAAGAGTTTGGATCTAAACATTTTGAATTCTGTTCATTGAACTCTTTTATGGTCCCAGTGCATGTTTATGCCTGAAATAGTCAAATGGCATAATTTCAATACCCTTCATCCTCAGACAGAACTCCTTCCATAATGGATTGATGTACCTCTTCATTTTTGAGCATTTAAGAGTCTTTCAGACACCTTTTATGATTAAAAAAAAATTTCCACCTCTTTCCAATGGGGAATATGTCCTATACACAAAATCACCTTCTAAAAATACCCCTAAAAAGTTTTTATACAGGTTTTAAAAGATTTATTTGTTGACTGTAGTTGGTAGACTTGATGACTTTGAGGATGGTAAAGAAGGCAAATTTTCAGCTTTTGCAAGGATTCTCACTTTCTAATTTCCCTAATGCTTTTCAGTCTGCAAGTATTTGGGTTCAGGTTTATGGTTTGTCTGCCCTCAAGCCATAGGATACAAATTCTGTGTGCATTGCTCATGATAAATTCAGCAGATATTTGTGTAAATGTCATACAGCATGTAAAGTGACAAGAATTTCACTATAATTTGGCATAAGGTGAAGCATTAATTAAGGGATATACATACAAATGAGTTGAGGGAAAACACTTTGCTGTCAGGTAGTTTGGAAAATGACCATAATGAACATTGTTGGCATTTTTGTGACCTATAAATGCTATATAAAGCTTTACCAAAAAATCTACTGAGGTCAGCAACATCAAAGCATTAACTAATGGGTACTTAAACTACTTGCAAAATGAATCATATTAAAGCTTCAGAAGAATAAATCACTATTTACTGATGCAGAATAGATTACATGATTATTGCAAGCCACAGCATATGAGAATGTAATATCATTCATAAAATACAGAATGAAATAGACCTATTTACTGCAAGTTGTTATTTTTGATGCATATTCTTTTTTAATTAGTAGAACAAATGTTAATGCCAAAAAGCCTGGATTCCCAGGCAAAGAAAGTATTCATGCTACAGAGTTGAACTGGGGATACAAAGTACTAAAAATTATTTTATATTTAGTACAGCCTCTCCCCAAATAAAGTTAGTGCCCTCTAAAAATGTGACACTGTCTAAGGCTTTTTGACTGTTCTTGTCAAAACTTTAGAGACTGATTTGAATGAATAGTAGAACACCAGTGGGGTAATAATGAAATGGGCTGACCCTGTTGGGTTGAACAATGCCTTCTCATTTAGTCTTGGCCTTGCAGTTGAGAGTAAGCTGTCTTCTGAGGATAGCATCCTGTTTTTTGGACCTTCAGCATCAGTAAATTCTCAAAAATAGGGACTGGAGAAATGTATCTGTTCTGTCATCCATGGATCTTCTCTTCCCTCTAACGTTGTCTCTGGTTTCTTTGTCTCCAAGCCTGTTAGTGTGGTGCTTTGGTTTCTGTCTCTACATCCGTCCAAACTTGGCAGCTTAACCCCCATGTATAGGTTCAGCTGTTCCTCATACTTGAGAACCAATCTTGATCTTAGGATCGATGTACGAATGTGGTGACAAGCAGTAATAAATAATCCTGCTTAGAAACTTAGATGCCTCAAATTGAAACAATATTATTGTGGTTCTACTCTGACCCTGGCGATCTAGTCGTCTGGAACTTGAGTTCCTCTTCCTAGTTTTCATTCTTCGGGAGGGAGCCATTTCCTCTTCTGTCACTAGGTCCCAGGGCGTTGAATCCAGTTGTTCAAGGTGTCCAGATTGTAATCTTAAATGATCAGTTCCACAGATGTTTGTTACTGGTAATAATTCCCACCTTATTTTGAGTGGTTTCCTTGCCGTATCCTTCCTGTCTACACTGTAAACTCTCTCAGAGCAGCAGGTGGATGTGCTCTGTCCAGCTGGAAAACACTGGGCATAAGCTTACTAAATCTGTTTCTTCTGCCTGGGTCCATCCACACCTAAACATTCCTTTGGAGATCTTCACATTTAGGTGAGACAGTGACACTAGTTCCAGTTGATAAAATTTAAGCAAAAGCGAGGTGTCATTTTCAGCTTGAGCCCATTAAGAGCAGATGTGCATTCTCTAAGCTCTCTCTCTGTCTCTGTCTCTGTCTCTCTCTGTCTCTGTCTCAGTGGACTGATTGATACTATGCTGATTATGAAAACGTGCATTGAAGAGAGTGGAACTAAAACAAGTTTCCTTTGCTGAATGACTGCACATAGCAGAAACCCTGCTGTCACTCTGCATTGGAATAGGATATGTTAAGCCACAGAGATTTTGAGGCTTTTTTTTTTTTTTTTAAAGCAAAAACTTACTTTAATATATTTGTAAGTGGGCTGTGGCCATCATAAAAAATTGAAAATATATGGCAATGAATTAGCATTTTGGTAACAGAATTCAGAGAATCAGATATGAAAGGTTGGAGATACAGCATTTCATATAATGTACTGACAACACATGTGGTAAGATTTTAACCTGCCATATTGAGAGGAAGGATATATGCCTCATCAGCTAGCCGGCCTAGGGAAAGTGAATTGAAATAATAAAATTGTTACAGCATGTTGGCTAATATTAATTGAGGTTGGCAAAGAGAAAGGTGACCTGAGGAAAGAACTGACCCACTTGTAAGCATAAATGAATAGAAACAGAGAAAGTCCAGTAAAAAGGTCCTTGAAGAGTTGGAAAAGTTGACTGTTTGTGGCTCTGAAACAATTGGAGAAAAATTGGATGCCAAATATGACTGAGAAATCTTGTGAGCAAAAGAAATCTATTGAAAATAGTCTTCCTACTCAAGCCTGCTTGCCTCAAGGAAGTGGTCATTAAGGTTGGAGTGGGCTGTCTACAAACAAGCAAATAAACACATCCCATTTGGGAACTATGTCCATGAAAGAACTGGGTATGTTTGCTATACATCATACTGAACTGGAAACAAATAATTAAAAAGCCTAAAAAAGCAATAAGCCAGGACTAAATTCTTTTACTAAATTTTAACTCAGACTGAAGTTTAGCTAAAACTCTACTGTTGGAATGTATGCTTACAGTGAGCAGAATGTGAGTTCCCAAAGCTCTTCTCTCTCCAGTGGACAGAATATCCAAACTTTATTTTAAATATGGCTATGAGAATTTTGACTTGAAGAACCGTATTATCCAAACCAAGATGTCCTGGGATCAAAAGAACAGGGGATGAAGATGTTCCTTCCAAAGAACAGAATTAGGTTTGTAATATCTATTGCATCAGAATTGCTATATACCAGTAACTGCTTTGTGATTTCTGTTTTTCTCTCTTCTGAATGTAAATGTTTATTGAAGTTACACTCTCCCTGCTCTGCCAATCAGTGTCAGAGGGAGGCAGATGATTTCTCTTTTCGGTTCATTAGTCATTAGACCATGAGAAACAATATGAACAAGTTAAGAAGGGCCTTGCATCATCAGGAGTTCTTGGACTTTCAGCTGATTACAGTGAATGCTCAGGACTTTAAGTTTTCCTTGAGAGCGGATGAATGTGTTCTACATGTGGATGAAAAGCGAACTGGATATTTCTTGACCACAAAGGAGGATTGTGGCAGAGACAATGGAATATGTTCACCAAACCTATTTCTTTTTCCTCTAGGGTGTGTTGATGGACTGTTTCCTAGTCGACTTCCTATAGATAAACCTACATGAACGGATTCGGGTGAAAGGAATGCAGGGAGAAGTGTTATATACAGTTTTTAGATCTAGACCATAAAAATTACCCATGAGCAATCATTTACTCTTTTCCTTTTTTAGGGCATCCTTGGAGTTTATGTGTGTAGATGGTGGCATCATAAAATGAAAGCAGCCAAGTTTGTGAAGTAGAGTCCTGCCACCCCCATCACCATTTCATTAGATTATGGCACAGGCATTTGATGAGCTTTTATTTAACGACTGAAACTTTGAGTCATTTTTTTCTATCAGTTAGCATATCCTGACTAGTACATGCAATATTTACAACTTTTTAAAAATGATACACCACTCTTAGATTTATTCTGTATTTTTTAATACCTCAAGCCTTTCTGTTTTGTTTAATCTATGCTTTAACCAGTATGATAATACATTCTGTTTTCCTTTTCTCTGAGTTCATTAATTACTGAATTGAATACTTGGTTTATTTATTTTTATTCTTTGTTTAAAGTGAAAGCATTTAGATCTATTAATTTTACTCTGAGTACATTTTACTCTGGTTTTCTGGGTGCAGATTTGGCCACATCCCATACATTTTGATATATTATTTTATTTTATTATACTCTCTTAGTTATTATTTTCCAAAGGGCTCCCAAGGAAGTTTTTATTTCCTCATTGATAAAAGAGTTTGGGAAAATGGTTTTACGTGTGGTTCCGCATACTGGTTTTAAATAGTGCCCTTCTGCTTATAGTTGAGGAATTTTGGGTAAGTTTTTTTTTTTAACATTTTTTATTGATTTATAATCATTTTACAATGTTGTGTCAAATTCCAGTGTTCAGCACAATTTTTCAGTTATTCATGGACATATACACACTCATTGTCACATTTTTTTCTCTGTGAGTTATCATAACATTTTGTGTATATTTCCCTGTGCTATACAGTGTAGTCTATTCTACAATTTTGAAATCCCAGTCTATCCCTTCCCACCCTCCACCCCCCTGGTAACCACAAGTCTGTATTCTCTGTCTGTGAGTCTATTTCTGTCCTTTATTTACGCTTTGTTTTTGTTTGTTTGTTTGTTTTTGTTTTTGTTTTTTAGATTCCACATATGAGCGATCTCATATGGTATTTTTCTTTCTCTTTCTGGCTTACTTCACTTAGAATGACATTCTCCAGGAGCATCCATGTTGCTGCAAATGGCATTATGTTGTCGGTTTTTATGGCTGAGTAGTATTCCATTGTATAAATATACCACCTCTTCTTAATCCAGTCACCTGTTGATGGACATTTAGGCTGTTTCCACGTTTTGGCTATTGTAAATAGTGCTGCTATGAACTTGGGGTGCAGGTGTCATCCTGAAGTAGATTTCCTTCTGGATACAAGCCCAGGAGTGGGATTCCTGGGTCATATGGTAAGTCTATTCCTAGTCTTTTGAGGAATCTCCACACTGTTTTCCATAGTGGCTGCACCAAACTGCATTCCCACCAGCAGTGTAGGAGGGTTCCCCTTTCTCCACAGCCTCTCCAGCATTTGTCATTTGTGGATTTTTGAATGACGGCCATTCTGACTGGTGTGAGGTGATAACTCATTGTAGTTTTGATTTGCATTTCTCTGATAATTAGTGATATTGAGCATTTTTTCATGTGCTTTTTGATCATTTGTATGTCTTCCTTGGAGAATTGCTTGTTTAGGTCTTCTGCCCATTTTTGGATTGGGTTGTTTATTTTTTTCTTACTGAGTCGTATGAGCTGCTTATATATTCTGGAGATCAAGCCTTTGTCGGTTTCACTTGCAAAAATTTTCTCCCATTCCGTAGGTTTTCTTCTTGTTTTATTTCTGGTTTCCTTTGCTGTGCAGAAGCTTGTAAGTTTCACTAGGTCCCATTTGTTTATTCTTGCTTTTATTTCTTCTGGGAGAAAAATTTTTAAATGTGTGTCAGATAATGTTTTGCCTATGTTTTCCTCTAGGAGGTTTATTGTATCTTGTCTTATGTTTAAGTCTTTAATCCATTTTGAGTTGATTTTTGTATATGGTGTAAGGGAGTGTTCTAGCTTCATTGTTTTACATGCTGCTGTCCAGTTTTCCCAACACCATTTGCTGAAGAGACTGTCTTTATTCCAATGTATATTCTTGCCTCCTTTGTCGAAGATGAGTTGACCAAAAGTTTGTGGGTTCATTTCTGGGCTCTCTATTCTGTTCCATTGGTCTATATGTCTGTTTTGGTACCAATACCATGCTGTCTTGATGACTGTAGCTCTATAGTATTGTCTGAAGTCTGGGAGAGTTATTCCTCCAGCCTCTTTCTTTCTCTCCAGTTAAGCTTTGGCAATTCTAGGTCTTTGATGGTTCCATATGAATTTTATTATGATTTTTTCTAGTTCTGTGAAATATGTCCTGGGTAATTGGATAGGGATTGCATGAAATCTGTAGATTGCCTTGGGCAGTGTGACCATTTTAACAATATTGATTCTTCCAATCCAAGAGCATGGAATATCTTTCCATTTTTTTTAGTCTTCTTTAATTTCCTTCATCAATGGTTTATAGTTTTCTGTGTATAATTCTTTCACCTCCTTGGTTAGATTTATTCCCAGATATTTTATTACTTTGGGTGCTATTTTAAAGGGGATTGTTTCTTTACTTTCTTCTTCTGTTGATTTATCGTTAGTGTAAAGAAATGCAACTGATTTTTGAACGTTAATTTTGTAACCTGCTACCTTGCTGAATTCTTCAATCAGCTCTAGTAGCTTTTGTGTGGACCTTTTAGGGTTTTCTATATATAGTAACATGTCGTCGGCATATAATGATACTTTTACCTCTTCTTTTCCAATTTGGATCCCTTTTATTTCTTTCTCTTGCCTGACTGCTGTGGCTAGGACTTCCAGGACTATGTTGAATAGGAGTGGTGATAGTGGGCATCCTTGTCTTGTCCCAGATTTTAGTGGGAAGCTTTTGAGTTTTTCACCGTTGAGTACTATGCTGGCTGTAGGTTTGTCATATATAGCTTTTATTATGTTGAGATATGTTCCCTCTATACTCACTTTGGTGAGAGTTTTTATCATAAATGGGTGTTGAATTTTATCAAATGCTTTTTCTGCATCGATTGAGATGATCATGTGGTTTTTGTTCTTTCTCTTGTTGATGTGATGTATTACACTGATTGATTTGTGTGTGTTGAACCAGCCTTGTGTCCCTGGGATGAACCCCACTTGGTCATGATGTATAATCTTTTTTATGTGTTGTTGGATTCTATTTGCTAAAATTTTGGTGAGGATTTTGGCGTCTATGTTCATCAGTGATATTGGCCTATAATTCTCTTTTTTTGTAGTGTCTTTGCCTGGTTTTGGTATCAGGGTGATGGTGGCTTCATAGAATGAGTTTGGGAGTATTCCCTCCTTTTCAATCGTCTGGAAGAGTTTGAGAAGGACTGGTATGAGTTCTTCTTTGTATGTTTGGTAGAATTCCCTGGTGAAGCCGTCCAGTCCTGGACTTTTATTTGTAGGGAGGTTTTTAATTGCTATTTCTATTTCCTTTCTAGTGATCGGATTGTTCAAGTGTTCAGATTCTTCTTGATTCAGTTTTGGTGGACAGTATGTTTCCAGAAACTTGTCCATCTCCTCTAGGTTATCCAGTTTGGTTCCATATAGTTTTTCATAATATTCTCGTATGATATTCTGTATTTCTATTTTGCTTGTTGTAATTTCTCCATTTTCCTTTCTTATTTTGCTAATTTGTGCTCTCTCTTTTTTCTTCTTTGTGAGTTTGGCCAGAGGTTTGTCGATTTTATTTACTTTTTCAAAAAACCAGCTTTTGGTTTGGTTGATTTTTTCTATGGTCTTGTTAATCTCTATTGTATTTAATTCCTCTCTGATCTTTATTATTTCCTTCCTTCTGCTGCTTTTTGGGGCTTTTTGTTCTTCTTTTTCTAATTCATTCAGGTGGTGGGTTAAATTGTTTATTTGAGATTGTTCGTTTTTGAGGAAGGCCTGTATCGCTATAAACTTCCCTCTTAGCACTGCCTTTGCTGTGTCCCATAGGTTTTGAGTGGTTGTGCTTTCATTATCATTTGTCTCAAGGTATTTTTTAATTTCAGCTTTGATTTCCTCATTGATCCATTGTTTTTTCAATAACATACTGTTTAATCTCCATGCTTTTCTTTTTTTCTCCTTTGTTTCTCTGTTGTTGATTTCCAGTTTCATGGCATTGTGGTCAGTAAAGATGCTTGAGATAATTTCTATCTTCTTAAAATTGTTGAGGTTTCTTTTGTGTCCGAATACATGATCGATCCTGGAAAATGTTCCATGTGCACTTGAAAAGAATGTATATCCTATTTTTTGGGGGTGTAATGCTCTGAAAATATCCACCAAATCTAGTTTTTCTATTGTAGTATTTAATTTCTCTGTTGCCTTGTTTATTTTCTGTCTGGAAGATCTGTCTAGTGATGTTAATGCAGTGTTAAAATCTCCAACTACGATTGTATTCCCATCAATATCCCCCTTTATCTCTGTTAGTAATTCTTGTATGTACTTAGGTGCTCCTATATTGGGTGCATATATATTAACGAGTGTAATATCCTCATCTTGTATCACTCCTTTAATCATTATAAAATGTCCTTCTTTATCTTTCTTTATGGCCTTTGTTTTAAAGTCTATTTTGTCTGAAATCAGTACTGCAACACCTGCTTTTTTGGCTTCTCCATTTGCATGGAATATCCTTTTCCATCCTTTCACTCTCAATCTATATGTGTCCTTCTCCCTAAAGTGGGTCTCTTGTATGCAGCATATTGAAGGTTCTTGCTTTATTATCCAGTCTGCCACTCTGTGTCTTTTGACTGGAGCATTTAGTCCATTAAAATTTACAGTAATTAATGATAGATGTGTGTTTATTGCCATTTTGAACTTAACTTTGCAGTTGAATTGGTATATCCTCTTTGTCCTTTCTTCTTCCTTTTGTGGTTTGGTAATTTTCCTTTGTATTATCATGGATTTCATTTAATTTTTGTGACTCCTTTGTAAATTTTTGGCTTGTGGTTACCCTTTTTTGTAAATCTATCAACCCATTACTAGAACTGTTTTTATTAAACTGATAGTAACATGATCTCAAACCCATCCTACTGTTAAAAAAAATTTAAAAAAGAAAGAAAAAAATATTCTGTATTTCCCTGCCTCCCTCTCCCACTCTCAGTGATTTGTATGTCTTCTTTAATAATTTCATGTTTACTTTATTTGTAATTCATGAGTTATCACCTTTCCAGTTGTGTGTTTCTCATTTCTGTAGCATCCTGCTGCTTTTCTATTTAGAATAGCCCTTTCAATATTTCTTTTAGCATGGGTTTAGTGTTGCTAAACTCCTGCAGCTTTTTTTTGTCTGTGAAACTCTTTATTTCTCCTTCTATCCTCAAGGATAGCCTTGCTGGATAAAGGATCCTAGGCTGCATCTTTTTTTCATTCAGGGCTTTGAATATATCTTGCCACTCCCTTCTGGCCTGTAGTGTTTGTGTAGAGAAATCAGCTGAGAGCCTTATGGGGGGTTCCCTTGTAGCTTACTCTTTGCTTTTCTCTTGCTGCCTTTAGAATCATTTCTTTATCCTTGACTCTGGCCATCTTGATTATGATATGTCTTGGTGTGGGTCTATTTGGGTTCTTCCTGTTTGGGACCCTCTGAGCTTCCTGTACTTGGATATGTGATTCCTTCTTTAAGTTTGGGAAGTTTTCAGTCATGATTTCTTCAAAAACCTTTTCAATCCCCTTTGATCTTTCTTCTCCTTCTGGGACCCCTATTATGTGAAGATTGGGATGCTTTATATTATACCATAGGTCCCTTATGCTATTTTCATTATTTTTTATTTGCTTCTCTTGTAGTTCTTCTGAATGGGTGCTTTCTATTGCCCTGTCTTCTAGATCACTAATTCGCTCCTCTGCATTATCTAGTCGGCTTTGCACAGCTATTAGATCATTCCTCATCTCTGTCAATGAGTTTACCCATTCTACTTGGCTCTTCTTTATAGCTTCAATTTCATTTTTGACATATTTTATATCTCTAAACACTATCTCTTTTAATTCCTTCAGCAATTCGATCACTCCTTTTTTGAAATCTTGATCTAGTAGGCTATTGATGTCTATTTCGTTGATCTTTCTTTCAGGGGATTTCTCTTGTTGTTTTAATTGGGAAAGGTTTTTCTGCTTCTTCATCTTGCTCATACCTCTTTGGCACTGTGGTTTATGGAGTATCAGTTGTTTATTTTGGTCCTTAAGGATTTTATCTATCTAATGCCTATTTAGGAATAGAACTTAGGAAAAAAAGAAAAAAAAATAAGAGAGAGAAAGAATTTTAAAAGAAGGGAGAAAGAGGGTTTGAAAACAGTGTAAAATGAATAATAGAAGAGTGAGTTGAAGCAGAGTATTAATCGGGTTGAGACGTCCTTTTAAAACCTTTACAAAAAAAGCAGGGGGGGAGATGAATAGATGTATTTGAAACCTGTGTCTAATCAATAGCAGGACATCAAAACCCAAGAGAAATAGAAATGAATTAAGAAGTAAAAATTAAGAGAGTAATAGAAAATAGAACAGGTAAAAACAGATTTAAAAAAAAAAAGGGGGGGGGTGGTTTGTCGGTGTTCTCCTGGAGTCTGTGTGCTTTTAATGTGAAGTCTTCCTGTCTTCGTCCTGTTTTGGAAGCTCAGCTTGCTGTTTTCAGAGGCCCTCCGTTGGCGCCCTCTTCTGTGCTGCTCCCAGCACCTGTCGGCAAGCTGATCGCGCCTCTTCCTAACACTGGGTCAGGTGCAGCTCTCTGCTGTGGGCGGGCGGGTCGCTGCCCCTCCGGATGCCGCACTCAGATGTTGCAGACTGGCCAGGTAGGAGGGCGGGTCGTGCCCCCTCCCAGCACCTTGGTCAGGGGCTGTGTTCCTGCCCTAAAGGCGGGGGGGGGGGGGGGGGGGCCGCTCTCCGTCTACCTGCGCCGCCGGTAGTTCCGCTCTCTGTGCGGCTGCGCGCTCCGTCCTGGTCGGCGCTCCGCAGGTGGGCTCCGGGAAGACGGAGGGACAGCCCTGTCCCTGCTCCGAGCCAAAACCCAGTTCCTTGTTTGTCTTTGTGGAGCAAGTTCTCTGAGGGACCAGGGTGTAAGGATCCTATCTGCCACGGGCTGCAGGCCAGTCTCAGTCTGGCCTTTGAGGCTGCTAAGCCCGTCCGTGCGGATGCAGGTTTTGCCCCGCCCCCGCCTGGGTGCTAAGCGCGGAGGATATGGCGGCTGTGCCTGAGCCCCGCCTCTCTTCCCCCGGAAACCTTTCCGCGGGTTTTCAGAGATGGGGGTGTGCACCCTTCTCCCGAGAGCACATCAACCTTGCTGTTTTATGGAGGGCCCAGGTTGTTCTGCCCTGTGCACCCACAGCCACGGCGCGCAGCCCCCAGCAGTCCCTCGGGGCTGCCTCTGTGCAGCCGCCCCCGTCCTCCGCCCGGCTTGTGCAGCCTGGCCCTGCCCGCCGCTGCCGGCCCGCATCTCAGGCTGGGTGTCGGGGGGACGCTCTGTGCCCGTTTAACTTAGTTCTGTTAGTCAAGGGCTGCTCTGTACAGATCCGAGCCTCGGAGGCTCCCCCTCCGTCCCGCTGGCCTCTCAGTTGGAGAGGGGAGACCCAGCGAGCGAGCGCCAGTCCTCCTTTGCCGCTCCCTCCCTGCGGGACCCGTCCCGCGCTGCTTTGCCTTTTGTTCTTTCTTTTTTCCTTTTCTCCTACCAGATTTTTGGCGTCTTTATCTTTTGAAGAGGGCGATGTTCTGTCGGAGTTCCGCAGGTGCTCTGGTTGGCTGAGTGGGTCTGTAGATGTGGGTCTTGGTGTATTTGTGGGAGAGGATGTCCTGCGAGCGTCCTTCTACTCCGCCATCTTCTCCCTCCCGTTGGGTAAGTTTTTTTTTTTTTAACTTTCTGAACTTCTCTCATATGCTTCCTGGTATTGTTGAGGGTGTTAAATGAGAAATTTCAGTCAAAATCATTAACACTATGTCTAGTTAACCATAATCGCTCAGTAAATATCAGGGAATGCTCTGACATTGTTTTCATTTAATATTCTGCTAAACTCTAAAGGTAATAACTGTGCCTATGGAGGGAGAGCCATCTTATTTTCCAGCTGAACCTGGTTCTCTGAACAATTGGACCAGCAGTGAGAGAAGGACACAGAATCTCTGATTCCAATATAAGGACAGTGGGATCCCTCTCTTTTAGATGGCAAAGTGTGTGTGTCAGAGGCTTTTGGTCATCTTCTTGGTGTGTAATAAACCACCCCAAAACTGAGTGGCCTAAAACAATAACATTTATTTTGCTTACAAATAATACATTTGGGCAAGGTTCTCTAGGGTGGCTCTTCTCAGCTTCATGGAGCATCAGCTGGGGCATTGCAAAGTCTGAGGGCTGGAAGGATCATGAGGTTCACTCATTTATACATCTAGTTGTTGATTATCCCGGCTGTTGATTTAGACCTTAGCTGGTGCTGTTGGCCAGAGCACCACCTAGTGGCCTCTCTGTGTGGTCTGGGCTTCCTCACAGATGTGGCTGAATTCAGAGGGTGAGATACAGAGAGCCAGGTGAAAGAGTATTGTTTTTTTCTGACTTAGGCACAGAAGTCATGCAGTGTCTCTTCCTCTATTTTCTGTCTGTTAAAAGCAGATACTTAGGAGGTGTATATTCAAAGGAAGGGGGAACAGACCCCACCTTTTGATGAAGGACCATCAATGTAACATTGTAAGAATACATAGGATGGGATCTATCAGTGTGATTATCTTTGGAACATATCTGCTACAGTGGATTTTGCTAATTGTAATTTTTATTTCTACTCCCTACTATGATACTAAGTGAAAATTTTAGTTAGCTTCTGGTTTGACTATTGGCTTTAAGTCTTTATGTTTATTATTTAATTGCTTCTTAATCCTCAGAGGCATTTTAGTGGGAATATTAGAGAAGTTGTATATTACACTCTTCTTCAGAGATGACTTGGACCATAGTGAGCCACTTCTGAACATTTTCCCTAATTCATAAACACAGATCTCATCAGGAAATGCCACAAAATTAACCTGAGTTGATCTAAATTTGATGAAATAACTAAAATATACTTCCTTGTGGATAATAATTCCCTCCCCATTTTACTTTAGCAATGTACCACTGCTTTGTTTATGGCTATAACTTTTAAGGATGGTAGAATCTTGGCCCTGGGCTGGAAGTGTCATGAAGATTGGAGTAGTGATCTATGTTTTGAGCAGCCAAACCTAAATCAACTTTTGAAGTATTACTTGGGTTGGCATAATGCAGCCTGGACCAAGGACATTACTGCAAGCCTAAAACTTTTGGAACAGTAGATAAAGCTCTGACACTCATACCAGCTGTGACTTTGATTAAGACACTCTTCCTACATTTCTGGATATCTGCCTTAACTTTCTGGCCAGACCCTCTCACTCCCCTTTTAGAACAGGAGAGAGAGGGAGGGCTGACAAAGCAAGCTATCACTTACTAAATATGTTAAAAATTAAGGAGCGCTACAGGATGAGTGGGCAGATCCTGAATCAGCTACAGGACCTGTCACAGTGACTCAGTAAGTTGAGTCTAACACAGAAGCTCTTTAGTAGCATGAGACTGTGAGCACACTTGAGAATAATGATAGCTTAGTATAGGCTAGGCATTGTGCTGAACGTTTTACATTTATTGCACATAATTTTCTCAAATAAGAAAATTGAGATAGGTATTATCATTATGCTCATTTTAGAGGTATGGAAGCCGAGGCTTAAAAAGTTAAATAACTTTTTAAGTTCATTATCTGAGTGACAGAGCAGAAATTCAAACTAGAGACTTTCTGACTCTCAAAGTCTATACCTGCAGACACTTCGCTCTACTGCAAATATGACGGAGATCTAGTTCAGCCCTGATAATTTAATGATGAAACCATTGAGCCCCAGAGGTTATATGACCTTCCCGAGGTCACAAAGTTAATAGTTATTTAGCCAGGCCTTTAGGTACTACGTTGAAATACTTTGTGATTCTCGACGCATCATGACACTATGTAGATTTTAAATTTTACTTAGAGACTCTACATTCCAAATATTCACCAAGTATAGTCTAGATCATTAAATATCAGAGTTATATTTCTAATTTATGTTTCGTCAATACTTGAGTTCTTATAAAATTGTTGCTAGGTAAAAGAGTTCTCTATAACAGACAGTGGCAACATCTCTACTTGCTTATTTTGTGGAGATATTTTCGGGATCAATGAAATAATGTCTATGAAGTACACAATGTAAAACACTAAACATTATTTAGATAAACTACGAGACGCCCAGATCACTGTAGTATTTGACTGAGATCATTTCTCGCTATCAGCTGACCACAATGCAGAAGTCCAACAACCACAAGACACTCCCCTCCATCTCCCTAAAGTGGTTCTTTCCTTGTCTGGTTAAGCAGTTAGTAACACAGAGTGTTGTGGTTGTTGAATTTCTACACTGCGGGTAGCAGAGAGCAAAGAAATGATCATAGTCACCAATTTAGCAATAGAACAAGCTTTACTGGCATGTTTAATTATTTCCTATAAGATACTACACCAAAGTGCTGCCTTGCATTTCTCCAAGGACCAGCCACAAGCACATTACTGCATAATGAAAATCACAGGGATAAAGCCTAACACAGTGCCATCTGGTGGTTTCCATCTAATAATAAAATAGATACTACATAAATCCTATCCCAGCTCACTCTAGTTTCTTGTTGACTGTGGAAAGCCAGGTTTGATAATTTGTTCTTGATGAAAAGTTCTCTGTGTTACAGAAAATTCCAGAAAGTAGTTGGTTGTTTTATGGTGCAAAAATTCCCCAAGAATTTTTCTGACTTAATGCATTTAATGTGCACTTACTGTGGGGGGTGCTTTTAGATTATGGGAGAGGAAAAATGTTATTTACATTATTAGATGAGTGTCATGTGCATTAGTGTTCTCTTTTACATAATTTTTCCAGATCAGAATCATGGACTATCAATCCTCGCATGTATCCTTTTACTTGTGTTCCTGAGAATTTCTTCAATACGATGCAGGCCTATTAGCACTTTTCCAAGAAAATAACATTAATGCTTACTAGTGTGAAATAGCTGGTAACAGTAGTTCAGTGGTTGGTGTACAACCACTAGTTCCCCTAAGACAGCAAACTCCAGATTTTGAAAGTGGACAAAACACTGCCCATTGTGGCTGGCGAATGATGTGGGTATAATTCTTAATGTCCCTACATCAGTTTCAGGCATAGTTCTCCCTAATCCTAGGGATGGGAGCCAAGTTAAATCATCTACTTTGTTCTCATTGCCTTGACAGTTCTGGAAACTCTATCTTGCTTGCCAAATACGCATCTGTTTTGAGAAAAGGACAGAAAGGAATCATGCCCTTTTCTTTCTGTCACTTCTTCACTCTTTCTGTAAAACAATTGTTTTTCTTAGTCACTTTTTTTCTCTTTCTATGCAATATGAGTGTCTTTTCTTCAGTTTTTTTTCCTTTACTTGAGGGTCATTTCTTTGTTTATTTGGCTATTTCTTTCCTGTGCATTGGCAAAAAGTCTCTCATGCCCTAGCATAACCAGTTTGGACTTGCTTGATCATATCTATTTGCAGTTACATCAAATATCCAACTTTAAACTTTCATTTCAGCTCTGAATTATGCAACATGAAATGAATTTTAACCATTTAAAGTCCGGCAATAGAAATTGGCAATGTATTCTTAATCTATATTCTCCTGTGATTTAAACTTCTTCTTCTAAACTTCAGCTTCTTCTGGTAACTTTGGTGGATTTATTAATCGTCTTATGTCTATAAGACTAGTAAGATGCTTCTTATGGCCAGTTATTATCTTAAACATTATAAAAAGCTGATATTTTCAAATTCATGGCAGTTTTACATAACTATACGAGTCAAAGTAAAGAAAGGTTAAAAAAAGGCAAAAGAAGAAATACTCTTTTTAATAGCTGCTCTGTACTTTTGCCTAAATTATAAATCTTTATAAAATCTCAAAAAGGTGATGAGTTTATTTCATGACAGAAGAAAAGCTAGGAGGATGGTTAGCCATTACATTCTATAAGGTCAGCTAGGAAAATAAACTTCTTAGACCCCAGTGTGAGGACGACCCAGGGCTACGGAGGCGGAGGGTGGAGTCTGAGAGAGGAATATTCCTACTCCCTGGGCTCTAGAGGTTTTCACCTTTAGATTTCCTATCATTCCAATATTTTATCCTTTTTTCGAGCTCAGGGTCCTCTGGCACAGGGACTTTAAAAAAAGTATTTTCACTCTGTTGGGAAATATGTCCCTGCCATTTCGAGCTGAGATTCTGAATGCATTTTCTAACAGAAACATTGCAGCATGGCATTTGAGTTTCAGAAAATTCCCAGGACAGAACTTTGCTTCAGCTGCTGTGGCTATCTGATTGTCTCTAGGGAAAATGCAAACTGAGTGCTAAATAAATAACTCACAAACTGAACTCTTAGACCTCTTAGTCCATGTGGAAGCTAGAGGGTGCCTTTATGTTTAGAAATATCAAAGAAATCCTTACTGGCTGCTCTCCAAACTCTCCTGAAAATCTTGAGCATTCTGACAGGCCCTAGCAGAAGTCGTCAGCAGGAAGCCGGAAGGCACACACTACTGAACTTTTGAACTCTGAAACAGCATCTATTTCCTTAGTTCTGTTTGTTGACTCCTCTTTGATCTCATCATATGAGAAAGATAATGCCGTAACATTTTAGCATATTTAAAGTAAACTGCTTCTACAATCCTCCAGGGAGCTCAGCTTAACTTCTGCCTTTTCCCAATCTCTAAAGCTCTTTACCGCAGTGCTCACTCACCTTCATGGAAATTGTTAAGTAATTCTCTGTAGCAGGGAATACACTTTAGGCAGGGATATTTATATTTCCTTTCATCATCTGAACATGAACCTATTTCTGATTTTGTGACTATCTTTGAAAGTTTACTAACAAGTCTAAAAGGACCAAAAGGAGCGGAAACCCTGTCCACGGTAATAGTAGTGGTGGTGGTGGTGGTGGTGATGGGGGCTGCCTTATACCCTCCCGCCATTTGGCCAGTACCTTATATTCAGAAAGGATCTCAAAGTTACAACTTTTGCTATAATCTCAAAATGAGAAAATAAGAAGCAGTTGTATACATAAAATAAAAAATTGAAAAATGATTATCCTATTTTTCAAACTTGTGTTTGTTATCCAAACCACACCATTGCAGCACTCCATGAACAGATATTTATTTCAAAATACTAATCCTGTAATTATCTTTCAAATAGCAAAATATACTGCATTGTAATTTTTGCCTTAAAAGTGTTTTTTTTTTTAAGGTAACACTGAACAATTTAACTGTGGTAATGAACGGTATTAGTAACATTTCTGGAACTCCTTTCCTCCCTTGCCTCTTCCAAATACTAGCCAGATTTTCTTTTGGCTCTATTCATGCTCATCTACTCACTCTACCTTCAATGCAGAAATGGCCCCAGATAGCTTGAACCCATCAACATCTTTCATTCTTGTAGTCACAGTCATTGGTTCAGGGATGCATATGACTTCAGTTGTCCCTCCTGATTAAGTTCCAGGACCCTCTGGGGGAGAGCTGTTAGAGTCCTTCTCCCAATAGATTTAAAAGAGGAGATGTATACCTTAGATCATGAGAAGAATGAACCTTAGGAAGGCAGGGAGGAGAAACAAAGAAACTGGATCCACTGTGTAGATGGTTGATTGGAGAGAGAGAAAGGAGGAACAAGGTCCTCAGTATGGTCAGAGAGACGCCAATCCTGGGGCCTGTTTTATCTGAGAAAACTCCTTCTTTGTGATCAATAATTCTCCTCACTTTTGAAGCTGGGTTTGAATTAGATTTTCTATTGTTGGTCACATAAAGACTCTTAACCTTTTTCTATAAACCTGATACAGGATTTCTTAAATTTTTAATATCTGGAGATCCTCAGAATCATGAAGTGGCAAAGGCCTCTCTTAGCCATTGAGTGCCCCTGACTCAGTCTGATATTTGCCATCCGTCGCAGGCTAGTCCAGTCTGGGTTTCCTAGTATACCTACCTTCTACTTTACATTCTTAATTTGATTACAGAAGACAGAGGGAAATGCAGAAAGATGTTAACTGAATAGGATATGACCATGACGAAAAAAATCTATTGTACCTTTTATTCCTTTTAGAGAGTCCTTCTTAAGTACAAGGTAACTCTAAGCCACAGTGGTTCTCAACGAGGCTGATTTTTGTCTTCGTGGGGACATTTGACAACATCCGGACCCCTTTTTTGGGTTGTCACAAATGTGAGAAATGTGCTACTGGGATCAAGCAGGTAGAGGCTATGGATGCTGTTAAGCTTCCTACAATGCACAAGACAGCCTCAGCACAAAGAATATCCTGCCTAAAATGATAATGGTGCTGAGCATGAAAAACCCTGTTCTAACCATGTAAGGTAGCAAATGAAACTGATGGTTTAGCAGTTGTTCTTTTTTTCACTCTTGCTCAGTCTTATTTTCTGTCTCTCTGTGTGTGCTGGATGAGCTGGGAGTTTACTGTTTTGCAGGGCCTCTTGATTAAGGTTTTGATTTTTATTTTGATTACTGGGAGAAACTGATAACTTTGAAAGTTGACGTAATTTTTTTTCTATGACACAATTAGACAATTTAGAGAAATATTCTGTAACCAAGAGGTGACTGCATTATCCTTAGCTGCTTCTCCCCTAAGTTTCTAAGGAAGGAATGCTTACCATGCACTACTTGTTTTGTTTTGTTTTGTTTCGTGTTTTGAAAGACTCAAAGTTGTGTAAAATTTTTCTTGCTTTCCAGGAGCTCTGAATCTAATGGTAGAAATGGTACAAAGAGTCAAATTACTTTAGTATAAGGGGGTACCCGTCGTAGTTGATAGTGGCATCACTGGAGTGCTATTGCAGAACCCGTGAAAGAGGATACGCTTAGCATCCAGGAATAATTTACAGTTTACCTACTCACAGGGTAAAAGTTGTGAGACAAATACGGCTACTCTAAAGGGTCACTCCCAGCCTGTCACTTTCCTCGGGTGGCAGACTTCTTATGTTCTTTCAGGGGCTGACAGGTAACTACCTGGGGTGAGGCTGCCAGCTTTAATCATTCACCTTCCCCTGTGCAAAGACAGCGAGGAGAAAACGCAGCTCAGCAAGGCTGAGAGGGCATGAAATTGTGTTAAGCAACACTCATGACAACGACTGGATTTGCTATTTTAGAGTAAGTGACTAAATGTTTTTTTTTTTGAAATTGTAATTTTCCTGTGCTGTTAAGTGTAAAGGTGACCGCTCCATGGTGGGCTCTCAGCAGTTTGTACTCGACAGCTAATCAGGTTGATTCATTTGGTGAGGTGGGCAGTAAGCTCAGTTATAAAGCAGAATTGAGTTCTTACCTCACTGAAATATAACACCACACATTTTTTTCCTTTCTTCTTTTTGAAGGAAAGAAATCTCTGTGCAGACTTCTCAGGAAATGTTGTGAAGACATAAGATTTTATATTTGTAGTAGAAAATATAATCATCTGTGCAGCAAAACCAGTTCCCTTACTGAGTTTGCTAGCAGCCTTTCAATAAACGATTTAGTCTGTTATCACCAACAGGGAGTCCAAGGTTTTGGTAGGAACCATCCTGAGTTTATCCCAGATCAATCCCCATGCTAGTGGAGTATAAGGTGCATGTTTATCGCTAATTGCATCAGAGCTGACCAAAAGTGAGTTAGCAAATACCTCAGTACTACCAAGTCTCCCCACAGGATGGCATTCATCAGTTAAAAACAAAATTTACAATGTTAGCAAAACTCACAAAAATAGAGATGGAGTAAATTTTCTATTAGGCTTTGCAATGTTTAGGGTTTATTTTGATACACATTTTAACTTGATCATAGTGAGTTAGGGTAATGTGGGTGTTTGCCAGGAGCTGGCACAGAAACAGAGTTGGAATTTGTCATATGTGCAAAGAGAAAAATTGACTCATGCTGAGAATGGAGTTGCTAACAAATAAAGCTTAGCATTTCAGAGCCCCTGATCACCAGAGATCCATTGATGGAGTTAACTTTTTTCCCCCTCCATCAGAAGATTAGCAACTATCAAGAGATCAAATCAGAACAAGCAGAGTCTCATGGCAAATTAAAGAGCCCAGCACAAGATGACTCAGAGTTTGGTTTGGTGATAGCAGGGTAGTAACATTTTATAGCATGAAAAGAATAAAAATATAGTATTTTAGCTGTATGACCATAGAAATCATGACCCTGAATGTTTCTGATGGGAAAAAAAAGTGCCAAAGAGAAGGAAAGTTTTCTCTAAGCCAGGACTAGAACAAGGGCAGCGGTCAGTTAATATTTCCATTTAGTGGGGACTTAGCCAGTGGGAAGGAGAATGAAGGGGTTTGTCTTGAAGCTGTGTATGCCCAGCAAATATATTGTCAAAATTAGATTTATGTTGCAGTGCAGTAAGGATAGCACAGTTTTCTAAAGGTAATTTATTCACTATTAAATTAAAGACTGAGAAATGTCAATTTTCCATATTAAAGGATGCTGTTATTATTAAAAACACTTGGGGCAGCTGGGAGGTTGGTAGAATTGGCAGTGGGGGCACTAAGACTCTCTCAGGACACCCTCGGTATCTGCATGGAATCTGAGTCTTCTGATCCTTTGTCAGAAGCCCCATGCAGTGAATAACTGCTAGTTTTGCTGGAGATTATCTCTCTTTGTCCACTGCTGAGACCCCTTCTGTGTACCTGCTGTCTTTTTGTCCATTACATCTCCCAGGCCTTTTATGGCTAAACATGTCGAGTACACTTCCCCATTCACCTTAGAAAGGACACTGAAGTCCTCCTGGGGGAATTATTTCCTTACTAGCAAAAGTCAAGTCACAAGTTCATTTTTTCCACTCCCAGCTGCCAATTTCACTTCAGTCATCAAGTGCTTTGGAGGTCAGTTATTGTTTGTGGGCAGATACGCTTTTCTACATGTCATTTGCATTAGGGGTATCGACGATAAAGATTATAGAAGAAAAGGATGCTGTCTTCTTCAGTTCACATATCTCTTGCAAATGTAGGCATTTCACTAAAAAAAGAAAAAAACCAAAAACAACAAACAGAAAAGAAGCTACTATTCCTAACATCTTGATGTCTGAAGATGTCCCATTTGCAGGTATAGCACACTGCAACTGACTTATTAAATGTGAATTTGGGGGCGGGACTCTTTAAAGTACTGAAAACTATAACCCATGCATGGAAATGCTGATTCAGTCTGAGCCTGGGAATCTATATTCTTAGCCTTCTCCTCTGACGGGTAGAGGTGATCTAAATGCTGTATCGGTACTTGAATCCTCTTTGCATTTGGAAACACTGGTTCTTGAAGGGTCCAATAGAAAGATGGTGATAACATTTAAATCCAACTATCCTATTTTTCTGTTAGAGATGGTAATAATTTTCTTATGAATGTTTGTCTGTCCTATTTGTGCATTTCAGTACTGGACAAAGGAGTCTGTGAATTCAGTATGTTTTAAATCACTTTGGAGTCCAGTGTTGAAGAATATAAAGAAATTACAACATTATTATTATGTATTACAAAAGCAGAGAAACCCCCAAATCCTTTAATCTGCCCACATTTCTCATATTTAAAAAAAAAGATAATTTTGTACCAGAGTTTTAAAAGCAAGCCCATGTAACACCTGGGGATGTCCAGGACACCTCTTAGGTGGGATTATTTGCAAACAGTAAAATCTCTTCAGGTCATGTCAACAATGCCTTCATCTTCCAGAATTTACAAGTCATGGTTCTTTAATGACATTCTGTTAGGCAAAGAAGAAGAAGGAAAAAAAAATCCCATTTTTTTTTTTTTTTTAGTTTTTTTTACCTTTTTTTGTCTGATTTTATCAATATGTAAAACCCAAGGCATAAAGAGGGCTTTGACATCTTTGTTAGTAAACGGAGCAGTTACAATTCTTTTGACAAGAAGGTGTGCAGGAGTGTGATCTGAAAGGCTCTTCCTCCTTCCCTCCCCCGACTTCCTCTCCTCCAACTTGACAAGCTGATTGCAGAGGCCATGAAAACACCCGTGTCTCTTTCAGGTTGAAAGCATTTGTTTGGCATCTGTGCGGGTGGCCTTCTTGCTGTGGGGTGTCAAGTCACGCAACGGGAATGGAGGTGGCAGTCTCAGCCATCGCTCCCCTGTGAGCGCAGCGCTGATGAGCAAGTGGCCCAATTAGAATCTGAAGAAAACACTTCACTGTGGGGGACACCAGCTTACTTTACCGACTGTGGTGTTATTAGTTAGATTGACGGGCAGCCAGGAGAGGTTGCAGTGGCTGAGAGGATATGGAGACACAGTTCATGTTTCCTCAAGAGGCAGGAAATCACTCTTTTTTCTCACTGTTGTTGGCAAGTTGTTGATCTTGAAGGTCAGAAACCTCATTCACAGCCTATTTTTCTAGACTTCATTATAGTTTAAATTGTTTATTTTGAAAGACATTACCCAAATTTAATGTCCCACAATATTTAAAGTATCACAGATTTCTCCAGAATTTACCTTTAGCCTGTGCATTCATGTGTGGCCATTTTAATAGTTCTCCTTAGGGTTTACTCCCTTGGAACCTCAGGTCCTTGGCCCTCTGCAGATGGTGCTGATACAGGAAAAACAATGTGGGGTTAGAGGAGGGCCGTGTCCCAGGTCTCGGTTGAGTCCCTGGGACGTGTCCTGCCAAGTGTGGGTCCTTGGCTTTGCACAGGAAAGGGTTCAAGAGAGAGCCACAGTTGAGTAAAGGTAGATTTATTTAGAGAGATACATACTCCATAGACAGACTACAGACTATTTTAGAAGGCAAGAGAGCGGCCATGAGGTGTGGGGGGTTGTTAGTTTTTATGAGCTCAGTAACTTCATATGTTAACAAGTGGGAGGATTATTCCAACTACTTTGGGGAAGGGACAGAGAATCCCATGATTTGGGCCAACACCCATTTTTTTGACCTTTTATGGTTAGCCTCAGGAACTGTCACGGCCCCTGAGGGAGTGCTATTTACCATGTTAATATATTACAGTGAGTGTATAATGAAGCTCAAGGTCTACTAGAAGTCAAATCTCTCTCCATCTTGGGCCTC
Organism: Camelus bactrianus; assembly: GCF_048773025.1. Taxonomy (NCBI): domain Eukaryota; kingdom Metazoa; phylum Chordata; class Mammalia; order Artiodactyla; family Camelidae; genus Camelus; species Camelus bactrianus. Next base: position 36,531,225 of record NC_133539.1, read on the forward strand.
AACACCTACTGGGGGTTGAATTTTCTGCCACCTTGGTGTTGATTGCTGTGTTATTTCTTAAATGGCTGTGCCCTGCCTCCTTCCTTCCTATCTCAGCGCCTTTGGTTATTTCTTGGTGTTTTCAGGAGATACCTTATACATCCTCACTAACCTGCCTCCTTACAGCTGGGTGGCATGGTGCCCACTTTTTCTGCATAGAATTCATCTTCCTCAGTCAGACATCATGGTCAACTTCATGCTGTCACTGCTCCTAGGCATTGCCACCACTGACTTTATCTGTTCGTTCTGTGTCTGGTCCAGAGTGGAGAGAATATGTCTTTTTTTTTTTCCTTCTTGGGATCACACTTTGCTTTCTTTGCTTTTAAACCTGGAGGTTCAGAGATCCTCATGTCCTGGTTCTTCCACCACACCTATCCTGTAGACCCTCTATTCTAAATCAGGCCTGTCATCAATGTGTGCATTTTTTTCTTATATCTGAGTTTCTAGGCACTTTTGGAGATTGTAGCATTTTTTTTTTAACCAAACTCAGGTTCGGCTGTTCCTTGCTTAAGAATATAACCTGAGAGACAACTGTTGGGTAAAAGGAAAAATACCTTTATTGATGAAGCCAGCAATCCGGGGGAGAAGGTGGACTCATGTCCCAAAGAATCAACTCCCAATTTCCCAGGTTTTGCTCAGAGATTATATAGGGAGAAGAGGAAAGGCCTATGTGCTGGGGAGGGGATAGTCTTGCTTTTAGAGATGATTGTTTTGATCACATAGTTTCAAATAGTCATCATGTCTTACATGTGGTTGGATATTATCTGAGCCATAAGTCTTTGGTTAGCTATTCCTAGAGAATAAGGAACAAGGGTGAAGCCTATAGAACAACTAATCTTCAGTCTCTATGTGCATCAACAGCTTTCTCCATCAGCAGCAAGCTAAGCTAAAGTTAGTGGTGAACTGGGGTCTAGTCAGGCATAGTAAGCATAAGATCACAGCCATATCATAACTAAGAAATAAAGTGGAAATAATGCTGAGGAGCTGAAAATCCCCAGTTACAGTATCACTGCCTCAGTTATCACATCACTGGGCAAACTGATGACACTGCTGGGTCTTCAGCTTTGTGTTAGAATCCTTTCCTGTCTGATCCCCTCTTTTCCTGCCCTCCCCCCATCAAGAATCCCACATCTCACCAGTATCCTCATTCTCTTATCTCACTTTTTAAAGAGAACCAATGATACCAGGCAAAATGTTCTGAACCTCCTCCTCTCTACTCATCAGATGATCTGTATATGCGCAAATTCTTCTACAGTCCTTCTCATTCAGTGTAGGAAAAGTCTCCTCTTTCCTGTAACAAGCAAACGACATTGCTCAGTATTTAGAGGCACAGATTATGAAGCCAGACTGCTTGTATTTAAATCTTGTGTCGGCCTCTCATGAACTACATGGCTTCGCTTGAGGTCTCAGCTCTCTCATCAGTAATAGGGGCATAGTTAGGTAGAGTGGTTGTGAGAATTTAATGGGACTTTCCCATTTAATGCAATGTGCTTAGCATCATACCTGACACACAGTTATCATGAGTCATATCTTTTCATAATGCTTGGGCCCTAGATTCCATCTCTCATATATTCAGGGAAGTGTACTCACTCAGATGTGATGAGCAACTTCTGTATGGTAATTTTTATCTTCCTTACTGGCTTAAATGTGCTCTATACTTTTATTTCTTTTTCCTTTCTTTCTTATTTGGGACTTTAAATGACAAATCATCCCTTTGGATAATGCAAAGCCAATCTCTATCTTTTTTTAAACAATGTATTAAAATATTTTTTTCCACATGCCCTGATCTCTTTAGGCATTTGCTTTGTCTTTCTCCTTTCCTTCATAGTCATATATGTCTGATGGAGCTCGTTGCATCTTCTTTTTCTATTTCTTCAAGTCTAAACTTTGAATCTTTCAGTTATATTAGTCACTTTTGTTCCAAATGAACAACAGTAAATTTCATTGTCTTACAATACAGATATTATTTGGCTTTGCTGTCGTATTTGGGGCATGCCCCTTCTTAGGGCAGAAAGGAAGTGTAAGAGGCTAAGCTGAACCACACAACTGCATGTAAAATTTTTGTTTGGATATGACCAACAGCATTTCAGCTCACATCTCGTTGGTCAAACCAAGTTATATGACCAGATTGAAGTCAGTGGGATGGGAAATATAATTCCACCCATAGCAAGTGGATAAGACAAACAGCAGTGGAAGTGGAGGATGATGTATAAGGTACAATAGTACAATTTACCTGTCAGTCCACTAAAATCTGGTCTTGATCTAAACTAAATGATCCCTTGTTTACCAAGTTGCAGGGCTTGGTAGACAGCACACTTGATTTTGAGTTCTTGCTGCACCACTTACTATAATTCCATCATCAGTAAGCCTCAATTTCTCTATCTGTATATGGGGGTGTAGTTCCTAGTTCATGGACAACTTTTATGGAGTGTTGAAATGATTTTATTTAAAGCACTTACATAAATGTTAACTATATGATCAACATAATCACCACCACTCCCAATTTGTACAGGGACCAATGTGAGATACTTTGAAATTTTCAACTGTTTCTACATTGGAGGAGAGGGAGAAATGGAAGCCAAAATTCATCCTTGAAGGAGGGAAATACAATGCTTCCCTTATTTTGAGAATTGCTTTGGAGGGGCTTTTGTATTCTACAGATAAGAGATCTCAGGTACGCTGAGATGTTTGATATTAGAATACTGTAAAATAGTATAAAACAAGCTTGTTTTTTTTCTCTTTATGGACAGAGGGTATAATTGAAGAAATTAATGTGATACTAACAAAGTTTTTTAATGCTTCTTCTTGGTTGATAAATGGAGTAAGGGGCCCAGGACTTAGGGGGAAAAGAGAGAAAAAGAAAAATGCTATTTATTGTTTTATGTATTCATCACTAGTTTTTTCATATGTTCATTCATCCATTCAGTTGGAATTTATAGTGCACCTACAATGTGCCAGGCACTGTGCTACATTCTGGGGTTATAAATAATGTACAAACCCTCAGATCCCTGTCTTCTTAGACCCTTCGGTTTTACCTCTGAACATGCCTGGAGATGAAGCAGATCAGTTGACTACAGCAAATGAAGTGGCTTGGAGAAACCAGAGCAGTGGTCTGGAGGGAGAGGTGACTGGTGGCAGTCAGAAATGAACTGTGGTGTGGACTAGAACTTGAGATTTTCGAATCAACAGCAACAACAAAAAATAACTCCAACAAATTAGGGTACAGGATGCAAGACAGGGTATCAGTTTGGGATATTATCATTTGCACATTGAAGACAAGGGTGATGCAGAAAACTTGTAGTTACTTGTTCACTAGTTTACCTTCCTTTTCCTCCTTGCCTTCCCCAGCTCAATTAGGAGACTTGAGAAAATGTCTGTCATTTCTTTTGTTCCAGTGTCCTAATGGCTAACATTCATGGATGTAGTATGTGTTTAAAATTGTTTTCTCTAAGAACAAACACATAAAATCTCCTGAGTCAAAGCTTTTGTCTAACTTGTGGATATCTTTAGGTATCAAAGGGTTTGGGGAAATTTAGAGAAAAACATATTGTGAATTTGAGACTTTGAAAAATGTGGCAAAAATTTGAATGTCTCAAGCTTCTGAAAAGGATGGACATGTGCTGGAGGCCTTGAATATGCATAGGAGCTTTTCAGGCCGTATGCTTTTCCTGTAAGAGAATCTTTCTACAACCACAGTAGCTCACATTTACTGAGCATTACCCCGTGGAAGTCACTGTACTGAATATTTTTTCTGGGTTAACATATCTGATCCTCCCGACATCACAGCCTGGGTTTTGTTCTATTATTATTATCATTTTGTAATGAGAAGACTGAGGCCTGGGAAGCTACGTAGCCTGTCAATTATTACACAGTGACCATGCTTCAGAGCTGAGATCCCACCATAGAGGTCACACTCTCAAACACCACACTGTGCTACCTCCTTGCACACCCCGGTGTGAACCATGATGGGTGACACTTGTGTTATCAGTCACAGAACAGAAGAAGTCACAGATACTTCAGGGAGAGTCAAAGGAGGTAGATTCTCCCATCCCTTTCCCTGGAAATCAGTTCTGTAATTAGCATAGGTTAAACCAAGCTGACTTGGTTTCCCAAAACTTGATTAGGAGGAGCCAGAATATAAACTGATGCTACATTTAAGTAAAATAGAATTTATATTGCCTTTGATAGAGTCCAGAAATTGATGGAATGCAATAATCAACACTTTAGTTACAGACATTAAAAACTTGTACTCTTTTTCTTTGGAGTAGAAGGAGTGAGAGGAAAGAAGGCATAGGAAATGATGTTCAGCAGCCTCTGATTTGAAATAGGTAACTGGCTTATGCTTCCTCTGGGGTTGCTCCAAGGAGAGGTGACTCCATCTCATTGCAGCAGGTCATCTCAAATGGCTCCCATGCATGTTCTGCGGGGTGGGGTGGGGTGGTGGTCTGCACTCGGGCTTTCATGTGTATTTTTAGAGTGATGGAGGTTGTATTTATTTCTATTTTTATATTTACTTATTTTAAGGAAATAGATGGTGCATGCTATACTTCATTCTAGAATTTATGGATTTTGGCTGATACCTCAGTTCAGGGTTATCTCCTAGACATAAGCCTTGAGATCATGAAGCATGGTGTAGTATTACAAGGCAGCAATTACCTGCTCAACCGTTTGCAGTTGTTTTCTCGGGAGGTGGCCTCTTTGTCTTTCAAGGAAATGACAAAACGTCAGTGAGGTTTCAGTTCAGGGGCTTGGAGGAAACTTGTAGTTGCACACTCACTAACTGACAGGGATATTTTAAGCTGAGATTCAAATCAGAGTTTCCCCTGAGATAGATTCTGATGCTTTGTTTAACAAAGCAAACTATGAGTCCAAATTATTCATTACCATATTCATAAGTAGTCTATTTAGTAAGATGGTGTGGAGATAATAATAAAAACAAATATTGAATAAAGCTCTTTCCATGTCAACCTTTCCAGCACATACAATATGTTGACTCATTGTTAGCTTGAAATCAGCGGTTTAAAATTAATGAGCATATACTTTTGATTGCTAGGTGAGAAACCTAGGAAACTGGAAGTATGTAGCCAGCCTTCCCATGAAAGCTTGTCCTGTAGAAAAAATGCTGGATTATGAAAACACTGATTTAAAATCCATTTTAAATGAACTTCAGCATCTAAAATGTTTTGTATGTGGTTCTCTTACTTAAATGTAGTAATAGTTTGTACTGAACAAAAGTACGTTACTGAGCAAAGGGCTGGCTGCCTGACATGCATAGAAGCCAAAACTATGGCACCAACTTTTGAGAAAAGAAAGACCTTTATTGTGAGGTGGATCCACAGGAGACAAAAGGGGTTTAGTCAAACTTTCACCAATTAGGGGAGGACCAGTTGGTATGTGGAGGTACTGGTGGGGCAGGTTTCAACTGGAGGGCTTTGAAACTTGGCCATTTATGGTAAGGTGTGGCAAAAGGACTTCAGCATTCCTCTTCTTGGACAACAGACCCTTTGTTTCTGAAAGGGTTCCAGTATTCAGGTTCCTGTCATGTCCCAATCTTTTGGTTCCATGATAGGAGAGAAACTTTGGTTCTGAGTGTTGTTTGAGGTCAAATTTTCTTCTCTGTGCATGCGTTGGCTGTATGACTTGCAGTTTTGTTCTGTTCTCTGAAAAACAACTCAGTATCTGGCTAGAAACAGAACAAGGCCAGTTTTGGACTGGTTCTGTGGCTACCGTACCAACAATATTTGCCAGCATTAATTTTTCTTATCCTTTCTCATTTCTTTCCATTCTCTATTTTTTGTATTTCTCATATCTCATGATATTGCAACTAGAATCTGAAGACAAGTTGCAAGTAATAATCTGGCTGGCCCTTGTCTTTATATTCTCTTGATTTTATATTCTCCTTTATGCTTCAGATTCTTTGAGAAATTTCTGTGCATAAACTACTGCGATTTATAGCTATCTGAGAAGAAATATAAACCTGTTTCATTTTTGCATCCTGTTTATTAACAGTGTTTTAACAAGGTAGTAAAATTCTAGATCCTGACATGTTCACACAGTGGAAGGCCATTTGCTTGCCTTGTAATTGTCTCAGGAACAGCGGAACTTGCTTCTCCATGGCGGGGGAACTCATAGAAACATTTAATTCACTCTTTCTTTGTGGTCTTCATTTTATAAAATTGAAAGGAAGTGATGCTGCAGTCATAAGAGCATACTACTAGGAAGAAAAGTGAATCATGGCTTTTGTTCCCAAAGGCATGAAGCAGAAAGGGGTTCATCAGGCCCCTTGCTGAAAGGAGGTTAAGGGATTCCCACTGGAACAAAAAAGTCTGGAAGGTAAATTAGGATCTGTTAGGGAAAGAAAGTATTCTCTTAGTTCTTCAGGGAGAGTACAATTGTACCTAAGTACAAGAAAACTATTCTTCTTTGATCATAAAATGAGGAAGAAGTGGGTTTACTGTGCAGCTAATGATGTTTGTGGGAGGGACATTAGCTATACATTTTCATGGACAGATGCCTTTTTATTCTTATTCTTAGAAGTGTTTCTCTAAATTGTAGAAGCCACACAAAACCTGGACCCACCCCTAGAAACAGTGTTTGAGTTACCAGTATTCTTTAAAAAAAATCTCAGTGTTGAACAGGTTGGGATGAAAAGGCCAGAGGAACTGGCCAGTTAGAAAGTATTAAATACACTCAGAGTACAACATTTACACAATTTCAAAGTTATTATTTCATGAACAGTCATTTTATCTGTAAATGGATTATTTAAAAACATATATTCCTTCTACTAAACCTATTGTAAGTTGAAAATATTTTAAGTCAAAAATGCATTTGATAACACCTCAACTACCAAACATAGCTTGGCCTCACCCACCTTCAGTGTGCTCAGAATACTTACATTAGTCTACAGTTGCGCAAAATCATCTAACACAAAGCCTATTTTATAATAAAGTGTTGAATATCTCATGTCATTTATTGAATACTGTACTGAAAGTGAAAAACATAGTGGTCGTATGGGTACAGAATGGCTGTGAACATACGGACTGCCTACTCTTGTGGTCAAGTGGCTGACTGGGTGCTGTGGCTAGCTGCTGCCCCCCAGCATCACTAGAGAGTGTTGTACTGCGTATCGCCAGCCAAGGGAACAGGTCGAAGTTCAAAATTTGGTGTATTTTCTGAATGCATGTCCCTTTCACACCATTGTAAAGTTGAGAAATCAAAGTTCGAATCATCTTAACTCGGGGACCCTGTATATATTGAAAAAGCTTTCTCCTGAAGTAATTAAAATACTCTTTTTTAATATTATGGGTTTGATTAGTCAGTCCTTTTTTTTAAAAGAGTTGTTGAGGGAAAGTTTTGTTCTAAGTGCCAAGAATCTGAACCCCAGGAGCCTGTGTTTAACACTGTTCTAACATACTTTAAAAAGGTACCTCCATTTTACTTTTTTCCTCTCATTATTTATTTAATTTTTATTATTATCCACCATCATTATGGCTTTGCTTTTGCAGTAGTAATTTTTTTATTGTGGTAAAATACATATAATATAAAATTTATTATCTTATCCATTTTTAAGGGTTCAGTTTGGCATCATTAAATACATTCATATTGCTGTGCAGCTGTCACCACCATCCACTGCCGGTTGTAATGTCTTCTGTTTCACTTTTGATTTCATATATTTGAGTTTTTTCTCTTTTTTTCTGAATTGGTCTAGCTATACCTTTGTCAATTTTGTTTCGAAAAAAACAACCTGTAGTTCCATTGACTTTTCTAATGGCTATCTAGTTTCTATTTCATTTATTTCTGCTCTGATCTTTGTTATATTCTTCCTTCTACTAACTTTGGGCTTAGTTTGTTCTTATTTTTCTAGTTCTTATTTTCTAGGTGTAAACTTAGGTTGTTATTTGAGATCTTTATTTTTTCTTATAGGTGTTTATTGCTATAAACTTCACTCTTGGAACTGCTTTTGCTTCATCCCATAAGTTTTGGTATGGTGTTCTTACATTTTTGTTTGTCTCAAGATATTTTTTAATTTCTTATTTGATTTCTTTGACTCATTGGTTGTTCAGAGGTGTGTTTTTTAATCTCCACATATTTAAAATTTTCAAATTTTCCTCCCTTTATATTAATTTCTAGTTTCATACCATTGTGATCGCAAACAGCTTGACATGATTTCACTCTTTAAATTTATTGACTTGTTTTGTGGCCTAACACTTGATCTATCCTTTTGAATCTTTGTGCATGCTTGAGAAAAATGTATATTCTGTCATTATTACATGGAATTTTCTGTATATGTCTGTTATATCCATTTGATCTACAGTGTAGTTCAAATCCAGTGTTTCCTTATTGAATTTTTGTCTGGATGATCTATCTGTTGTTGAAAGGGGATATTGAAGTCCTCTGCTACAAATGTATTGCTGTTTATTTCTCCCTTCATATCTGTTAATATTTGCTGTTATACTTAAGTGCTTCAATGTTAGGTACATAAATATTTACAATTGTCATATCTTCTTGAAGAATTGCCCCTTTTATCATTATATAATGATCTTCTTTGTCTCTTGCTACAATTTTGATTTAAAGTCTACTTTTTCTGATTTAAATATAGCTGCCTTACTCTCTTTTGGTTTTTATTTTCATAAAATATTTACTTTTCATACTTTTGTTTTTAGTCTATGTGTAAAATGCATCTCTTGAAGGCAGTATATAGTAGGTTATTTTCTTTTTTTTTTTTTTTAAATCCATTCAGCCACTCTATATTTTGATTGGAGAATTTAGGCTATTTATATTTAAAGTGAATATTGATAGGTGGGGGCTAACTATTGCCATTTATTTAATTGTTTCCTGGATGTTTTGTAGGTCCTTTGTTCCTTGCTTACTCTATTGCTGTCTCCCTTTATGCTTTGATGATTTTCTGCTGTGATTTCTTTCTCTTTATCTTTTGTGTATTTACTATAAATTTTGGCTTTGTAGTTATCATGAGGCTTAAGTAAACATTTTATAGTTATAAAAGTCTATTTTAAGCTGATAACAACTTAACTTCAAATGCATACAAAAGCTGTACATTTTTACACTCCCCTATTTTGTGTTTTTGATGTTGTAATTTATATCTTTTTGTATTATGTATCCACTAACAAGTTATTGTAGCTATAGGTATTTTTTAATACTTTTGCCTTTAACCTTTATACTAGAGGTAAAAGTGATTTACATACTACCATTACAATATTATTCTGAATTTGATTATATATCTACCTTTACCAGTGAGTCTTATACTTTTATATTACTAATTAGCACCCTTTGTTTCAGCTTGAAGAACTCCCTTTAGCATTTCTTATAAGGCAAGTCTACTGGTGATGAACTCCTTCAGCCTTTTTTTTTTGCCGGGGGGTGTCTAGAAAAATCTTTCTCTCTCCTTCAAATCTGAAGACAACATTGCTGGGCAAAGTATTCGTGGTTGGATGTTTTTTATCTCAGCCCCTTAAATATACCTTGCCACTCTGTTCTGGCCTGCTGGGTTTCTGCTCATTGGTTCCCTTGCAGGCAACAAAGTGCCTTTTTCTTGTTGCTTTCAAAACTCTGTTTTTTTCTTTAAATTTAGACAACTTGATTACAATGTATCCTAGGGTGGGTCTCTGTGGATTCATCTTATTGAAATTTTTTTGTTGTTGTTGTTTCCTGGATTTGTATGTTTACTTCTTTCTCCAGATTTGGAAGTTTTCAGTCATTATTTCTCTGAATAAGCTTTTTGCCACTTTCTCTCTCCATCCTCTTTCTGGGACTTCTATATTGCATATATTCTTCCATTGATAGTGTGCCATAAGTCCCTTGTGCTTTCTTTACTCTATTTCATTCTTTTTTCTTTTTGCTTCTCTGATTGGGTGGTTTTCACTGACCTGTCTTCAAGTTTGCTGATCCTTTCTTCTGTTTGCTCTAGTCTATTGTTTGAATCCTTCTATTGAATATTTCAGTTCCATTATTTTAGTCACCAGCTTTATGACTTTGGTTTCGTTCTCATTTATATTTTCTATTTCTTTGTTAAAATTCTCACTTTGTTCATCCATTGCTTTCCTGATTTCAGTAAACATCTTTATGACTCATTTTGAATCCTCTCTCTTGGATAAATCACTTGTCTCCTTTTCATTAAAGTCAGTTGCTAGAGATTTATCTTGTTCTTTTGTTTGGAACATAGTCTCCTATTTCTTCATTTTCTTGACTCTCTGTTGGTTTCTTTGCATTACATGAAATAACTACCTCTTCCAGTGTTGAAAGACCAGCTTCACGTGAAAAATAAAGCTTGTCAATTGGCCTGGACTGAGAAACTGGGTGCTTCTTACACCTTTGTGTTTGTTCAAATTGCTATCTTTGTTCTTAGTGGCCCTAGGAGATTTGTGTGTGCCAAGTCCTGTCACTGCACAGAAGGTGGAGAAAATGCCTACAATCCCGTTCAGACTCGCAGAGGACTACTAATTGCCTGCCCTGTCAGATCCCAAATGCATGTTAATTGGAAGCTAAACTTTTAGGCAGCAGCTGGGAAAGTCAGAATGTTAGATATGCAGTCTAGCCTCTATCAGGGAGAAACTAGGAACCAGGTTTTTTTGTTTACTTGTTTTGTGTTAAGCCTGTAGTAATAGCGACTGGGACTGATTGTGTAACAACATAAAACTTCATCTTTGTTCCCTTTGGTCCTGGGGGACTTGTAAATGCCAAGTCCTGTTAGTTCCCAGAATTAGGTGATCTAGGAGCTAGCAGGTAGCAGTTGTAGAAGTTGGGGCAATAGATGTATGAGCTAGATTCTTCTAGGTAAAGCTGGAGACATGGTTTTATCTTTGGATTAAGCCTAGGGAAGAAGGTGTGGGAAATGCCCACAGACACTTTCAGGCTCCAAGAGAAGCCCAGTGAGCTCCCAGATGCAGGCTGATTAGAAGCACAACCCTTAGGAAGCAGCTGGAAAATACGTAGTCAAATCCCTTCCTAGGAGGAACTGGGAGCTGGGTATTTTTGCCTGCTCCCTCTGTTCTGAGCCTGTGGGAGTAGCTGTGAGAGGTGCTCATGAGCCCATTTAAAAACCCACTGTTTTTTTCTGTGCTACTGGGGAACTTACAAATGCTGAGCCCTGTTGGCTCTCAGAGCTGGGTGAGTTCCAAGCCAGTCCTCAGGTGGCAGTCATAAAAGTTGAGGCACTAGTTCTGTGTTCCAAACCCTTTACTTCTCAGGGAGAAGCTGGGCATCGGAAATTCCCCACTGATTGTAAGGTACTGTGCAGGTGGTGGGATTTATGGTGTGAGCATGTCTCCACTTGTCCTACACACTTCAATGTGGGTTATTTTCTCAGCTGCCTGATGTGTAGGAGTCAGTCAACTAGTTTCTGCATTTATTTCAGAGGGAATTAATCCTTATTTAGCTGTTTATTTGGTGTATTCCATGGGAGGAGGGAGAGACAAGAGCCTGATATTCCATTCTCTTGCTAATGTCTTCCTCTTGGAACTTTTAATACAAGAAAATTTCAGTCTTTACATCTTGACACATTTTTCTTTTACTGTGTTTGCTTTGTAGGCACCTTCTTTCTATCTTATCTCTTGGTCTCTTTATACATTTATATATGTACATATACATGAAATTATTGTATATGTTGCAATTGCTTTTTTCCCTTTTCCATCTTCTTTTTAAATTAATTTGAATTTCCCATTTTATGAGTATAAGTTTCAAATATTTATGACAACCAGATCCATCAGTCTATTTTTAAAGATCTCCTTATGGTTATAAACATTTAAAAAATCTCTTCATTTATCCAAAAACAGATAAATATTTTTCCATATAAAAATATAATACTTTTTGGTTTTTACTTTAATCTTTTACATTAAGACTTTTTATTCATCTGTAATTAAATTTTTACAAGCTATCAATTTTCAACTCTATGCATTGCTTATCTTAAATAAGAAAAATATTTGAACGTTATATTCATAAAATAAACAGATTTAATAAGAATTTCTTTCGGTATCAAACTCTTTAACAGTGTATCTAACGTATAATTTATCAAAGTCCAAGTTGTGCAGGACTGTTCAGAATTGCACCTATTTCACAATTCCAGGTTTCTAGTTCCACCTTTTGTTCTTATCTTTACTTCTTGACACTGGCACTATTCCTTCAATAAAATAGGCCTATTTCATATATTTAAAAAGGAATTTTGCCTTTATAAGTTTCAGCAAGAAGGTGGAAATGAAAGACAATTGAGGGTGAAAAGTGGGAGAATGAAATATAACCATAAAAAGCTCATTAACCCAAGGAAGAGGTAGGAATCAGCCAGGCAGTTGACCACATTACCAGCATCTGTCAGTCCTTGGTACCCATGAAAAAATATTGTCACATACACTTTCTTGCTAAGAGCAAAAGTTTTGCTTTTTAAAAGCAATTCTATTAATTCTGTATAAATAAATAAGAGCAAATTGTCTTGCTGATGATTATCATCAAGAAGCATCTTTTTGCTGTTGAAAGAGCTTGTCTAGATCATTGTGTTTTTTTGCTCCCTATAGCTGGTATAAAAAGTTAGGCACATTAAATATGCATTGTGTTTGGGAAGTTACAAAAAATGCTTGTCTTTACAGCATTTTCTTTCAATTCTCCTGATTGTTCAGCATAATTAAAATTAAGCCCTCAAACACAAACAGCTTGTCATACACTTCTGGAAATTTCTCCTGACTCAGGCCTTCAGTGTCAAGAAAACATTATAAACACTAAAGGTGCTCTCCTCTTAAGGGAGGATGTGCTCCAGGAAAGTTAAGCTTAAAGAATCTTTAAATAAATTGAGTTATGCTATTCCCCTTGACTTTGTGTTTCCATCAATAAAATATGGACCCGTAAGAAATAGTAATGAGAAGGATGATAATGATGATGAAAATGCTGATAATTATAATAATGTTATACCATCATATTTGAGGAGCTCTGACATAATAATATCATATACTGATTACCAATTATCAAGTATTCTGGTTATTATGCTGTGTAATAAGTAACCCTAATACTTAGTAGTGTAGAACAGTGATTTATTTTAGCTCATAGATTAAAAACATTTGGAAAGGGCACAGTGGAGATGACTTGTCTCTGCTCTGGGATGTCTGAAGTCTCACCTGGAAGACTCTAAGCTGAGAGATAATATGATCTAAAGGGTCCTTCACTCATGTGTCTGCTGGCTAATGATGGCGGTTAACTGGGACCTTAGCTGGAACTTTCAGCTGGAATGTCTACACAGGGACTTTCCACATATCCTGGGCTTCCTTACAACATGGTGGTTGGGTTCAAAGGGTAAGAGTTTCAAGAGAGAGTAAGAGCCAGGCAGAAGCTATATCAGCTTTTATGGTCTAGCTTCAGAAGTCAAGCAGTGCCACTGCCACTACCTTCTTTGTGTTAAGATGGCTACAACGATCCACCCAGTTTCAAAGGGAAGTAAAATAGACCCCCTCTAGATAAAGGAGTGCCAATATCATACTATGAGAAGACAGTGTGGGATTGATCAAATAGCATATATACATGCCAGCCATCTTTAGAAAATATAATATTCTATAATAAGAAAGTATCTTTTGTTAAATACTTTACATGCAAGATTTTACTTAAACTTTACAACTGTGACATTGATCTCATCTTTCATTCACACATGAGAAACCTGTAAGATCAGAGAGGTTAAATAATTTAGGCAAAATCTAGTAGGTAAATAGAAAGGCCATACTTTGAATTCAGGATATTCTACTTCAAAGACAGTGTGCCCACTTAATACATCGAAAGTGATGATTTACTGAGAATATGTTTTTAAAAATAATTATCAAAAAAGGACTTGTGTTAAGGGGTTTAGGTGTTAAGGAATCAAGATATAATTGAAAAACTTTGGGTGATAGTTCATAGGAAAGATACACTGGAAAATAAGAAAAAACAGGAACCAGTCTCTGTAGTTTTAGGGCTGGAGATTCATAGATAAATAGATTGTCTTTGATTCCACAAAGCAGCTCTAGAAAACTGTCTTGTTTTTGACTAGTCACTTTATGTCCTTAATATCTGTTGTGAGTTTGCTTCCGTGTTCTTACCAACAGCAGCTGACTTTTGAGGTGTGGGTTACTCTACTGTCTGAATTCCTGCCTGTGCCTCCCACATAGACTGAGAGGTCTGATTTAATCTGCTAGTCAAAACCTGCGCCTTTATTGGCCAGCCTCTAGAGGTCAGCACCCACTCCTAGTTCAGTGAATTCAGAGCTGCAGATAGTATAACGGGGAAAAAAAAAAAAAAAAGAAATCCTAGTCCAGAGTTTCAGATCACATGACCAAATCAACATCAACATTAATTCCAAAGGTCCAGCTCTTAGTTACTTTGCTCACATAACAACTTTTGGTCGGGCTTAGGAGTCAAAGCATCATGAATTGTGTAATTCAAAAACTTTAAATACAGGAACTTAAACTGTTCCAGAGCAGTCTAACCTCCAAAGAGGCAAAGGAGTCATCAGATGATGTGTTTTCTGGACATAGCAATTTTTGGACATTTTTGCCATGAAGTTCTAGGCACTAGTCTTCTTAACTGAAGTGGTTTATAGTAGCTGCTTTCAACAGGCTTTACTCATTTTTTTCTGGGCACCATTAATAAGGACTTAAACCAGGACTTGTCCCAGTTGGCACTATAGTTACCAAGATTCCCTGCTAAAGGTCCTGAAAAATGCACTGACAAAATTACCTGTTTGATGGTACCGGAAGGAACCACTGTTGCAACTAGCAGCTGGCCTGTCAGGTTTAGGGAGGTTGTTGTTCTCTGATATCCTAGTGTAAGTGGCTTTAATTAGCGTGGAAAATAGAAGAAACATGGGTCTTTTAAGATTTTATTATTAGAAGGCATGACCAGCTTTCTATCAGGAAAGCTAGTAAGTTAAAATATTCAGAAATTTTGGGAAGTGGATAAGGCAGACATCAAAACTTTAAATTCTGTTTCATTCCTGAGGCTCTCTGTGGGGTGCATAATCCTGGAAAGAGTTAATAAAATTTTAACTAATGGAAGATACGTAAACTTCAGCCAAATAAACTCGGGAGCTGTAAATATTGAGAATGGGTTCGTTAACAGTAAATTGATTCTGCTGTTATTTTCAAATGATTAGGCCTGGAACCTACCTTCTTATGACTGTATCTTTAAAAATTACCAGAGGAAAATAGAATAAAATCAATATTCTATTCACTTGTCACAAATAACTACTGCCTTTAGTTACTAACACCATTTATTTCAAAGAGGTGAGCAGACGTCCCTGAAAGCTCCCATTTGCCAGTGACAGAAGACAGCCATAAAGCCGACTTTTCTATTTGTAGTTAGATTTCAAAATGCTGAAACAGACTATAATAAAATGTGCTTTGTTCCTGGAAACCTGTGCAGCTCGTGTGACTTTTTATACTCTACATTTTTTTCTTTTCTCTTTAAGGATTTTTTATTTTCCAAACTTAATTCTCAAGTAGCTTATATCGAACAGATCTCTGTAAATTACACCACCCTCTAGCTTGTTAGTGAGTTCAGAAGACTGAGATTCATACTTGACATTTTCTTTCTCATTCTCCACATTATATTTACCACTAAATCCTCTTGGTTTTACCTCTAAAATGTGTTTCAGGTCACATCCTTATATCCATCTCTGCTGCTACCTTTCTAATACAAGTGAACGTAATCTCTTGCCTGAACCACTACAATAACATCCAAATTCATCCTCTTGCTTTCCTTTTGACCCTCTTCAACCCACTTTCTGTATAACAGCCAAAGAATATCAATTAAATCCCATGCTACTTTTAAGCTTAAAATTTTTAAGTGGCTTTGCATTGTGCTTAAAGTGAAATCCAAACTCCTAATTTTCAGCTACAAGATCCCTGTTGAAATATCTTCCCCATTAAGGTTAAGTGTTGTGGATAATCTTTATTTACTTCTTCAGAGTCAAAGACACCTGTGTGGGAGCAGAGTGAGGTCAGGCCATTTACAGACTCAACTCTCTCCCTGCAGTTGGTTGCTCCAGCTCCACATTCTCATAACTGCTCACTCCCTGCCCCTACAAGCTCAGAGTGATAGTGATTTCTGACAGAATATGCCTGATAAAGTGTCTCGTAGTGGGGGTGGCCTGAAAAATGGGTTCTTGGATTGAATAGCTCCATACATGTGAGAAGTTCATAGATAATCTGTTGGTAGGGAAGAATGGCTTACCGTGTCTTTATCATTACTCAGATTTTCACTCATGTAGCACAGGCTTAACTGCAAGTAGAAAGCAAGGGATTAGGAGATCAAATGCTGTGGCTCCTGGTCTTATGATAGCAAGAGTGACTATAAAGATTGTGGATCAGCTGGCTGTTTCTGAAGCCCTGGGGATCATACAGGGTAAAAGGGACAAGGTCAAGGTCATAAAAACACAACCCAAAGTATAAGATGGAAATCAGAAGTCTTCAAGGGCATCTTTGAGGGAGTCTTTCATTTCCTGTAGTCACAAGGCAGATACGGCTGAGAACCAAGCCCAAGGCCTGACTGTAAGGGCTGCAGGGTGGTAGTGCCAATTCAAGGCTCATTCCCTTGGGTGTAAAAGATTCTTTCCTCCCTACGCTATCTAAAGTAACAGGACTCTTCTTGAATGAAACTTCTAATGACTGCTCCCAGGCATTGTGTCCCACAAAGAAGTGCCAGTTCTCCTTGGTACTTACTGCCACTTTTGTTCACAGCTCCTTTGCCCAGCATAAGAGTTAGATCCCAACGTGGACCAGATGAAGACGCACAAAGCATGCTCTGGAAGGGTATAACTTATACATCCAAAGGGTTGTAGGAACACATCAGTTTATTTTAGTAGGAATCAGGAGCATGTGTAAATGTGGATTCTATGGGTATTATTTGTTTGGACAAAAATGATTGATATACACATATTCACAAAAGTTACAGAATTTAATGTGCTCATTTAAGCACTTAGGAGTGATTTTAATCAATTAAGTTGGCAAATGGTAGGCTAAAGTCATTGGTAGCCTACCATCAAAAAGTGTTCATGCTGAAACTGGCATACTACAGAAGGAGGAGTTAAAAATCCCAGGGAGGTAGCAATATTGAATTCATTTAATAGGACAAACTGCTCAGATACTCCTCTAATCATACCTATCTGGAGGGCCAGGAACACTTTCTCAACAAGGCATTAAAAAGGAAACACCTTGGTGATGATGGATCACTAATGTCCTTGAGAAACTCTGTGGTGGCTGTACTCTGTGGCTGGCGGTCATGGTGGGGATGCTGACTACCTCATTCTTATTAACTAGATAAACCCCAGCTTTGGACTTCTGGATTTCAATAATAGCTAAGCATTAATGCTCTGAGTGGCACGATTAAAGAACAGAGAATAAAACCCCACTTCCACCCGGGACACACTCTTGTTTGATATAAGGTTGTAAATCAAAAGCCTTGGAAATCAAAATATTTATTCTCTATTGATTTAAAACAATTTGGTGATTTTTTTCTTGTGTCTTTTTAGTCATAGTAGTTCAAAAACTGCTTGCTTTTCATAGCCCTTAAGCCCTTTCTCAAAAATCAAGCCAATTTGTAAAATTTATATTGTATACATGTATAATTTACATATTAATATGTCATACATATGTATACTTCAATTGGAGTTAAAAGAGGGATGTAGATAAGCATGTGGGAAAGGTTAAGAAGACTTTAATAGGCTCTGAAGATTGTGGTTACAAATTCGTTGGTCAGCTAGTCAAGGTGATTGGCTTTTTGCTTTCAGAATTGTCCTTTCCCTTTCTAAAAGGAAGGTGATGAGTTATTGCTATTAGAGGCACTGTGTCCTCTAAGAACTCATAAATAATATTTAGCAGCTCAATAATTGCTTTAATCAATTCCTTAAGCATCTTGGGATATGTGTTATTAGGATCTGATAATTGGATAGAATCCAGCTTTTTCTTTTTCTTTTTTTTGGTATATATATATTTTTTATTGAAGTATAGTCAATTTACAATGTTGTGTCAATCTCTGGTATAGCACAATGCTTCAGTCATACATGAACATACATATATTTGTTTTCATATTCTTTTTCACCATAAGTTACTACAAGATACTGAATATAGTTCCCTGTGCTATACAGCATGAACTTGTTGTTTATCTAGTCTGTATATATGTGTATATATATCAGCTAGTATCTTCAAATGTCTAACTCTCAATTTATCCCCTCTCACCGCCTTTCCCCCTAGTAACCACAAATTTGTTCTCTATATCTGAGATCTGTTTCTATTTTGCAAATAAGTTCATTTGTCTTTTTTTTAAGATTCCACATATAAGTGATATATGGTATTTTTCTTCTCTTTCTGGCTTATTTCACTTAGAATGACAATCTCTAAGTCCATCCATGTTGCTGCAAATGGCATTATTTTATTATTTTTTATGGCTGAGTAGTATTCCATTGTGTGTGTGTGTGTGTGTGTGTGTGTGTGTGTGTGTGTGTGTGTGTATATATACACCACAACTTCTTTATCCCATCATCTGTCGATGGACATTTAGATTGTTTCCATGTCTTGGCTACCGTAAATAGTGCTGCCATTTTCATGTAATCTTTGATAAGAAATTCGCCTGTTTTTACTACCCTATCACATAACTAGTTATTGACTAGTATTGAAAATTTGGGAAAAGTTACTTTGCTAGTATCATTGGTAGCTTTTTTTTTCCTTTTGCTATAGGCCTAGTAAAATAAAAGTGAATTTCAAGTTCATTTTTCAGGATTCTTGGGAAGAGAGAATATGCATCTCAAGAAAAATACTTTATAATATGACACTATGAATAAGGATTAATGAAATTTATCAAATATGTCAGTGATAGTTTCCTCATGACAACAGATTTTTAGTTCACAACAAAATCCTCACCAGCTTGCTTGAAATTGAGTTTTCAGAGGTTAACATAATAGTAATAACAACAAAAATGATGACTATTTGTTGAGCATTGTGTCCCAGACCCTGTGTGTTAAGTGCTTTGTAGGGATAATCTCATTGAATCCTCAGATCATATCACTATCTATGTGGTATTGTATACAATTTCACAAATGAGGGAAGTAGGCTCAGAGAGGTTCAGTAAATTTCTCATGGTCAGACAAGTAATAAAAGTGGCTAAGACAGGACTGAAACCCAGGTGATGTCTAAAGCCATGGTCTATGCTAAACTCTCTTCCCATTGATGGTATTTTTCTCTAATTATGGTGTTGGGGACAGCAGAACCAGGAGAAACTGGCAGTTAATATTCTCAAAGAAGTGTAAAATTAGATGCGAAAGAAAATTTAGAAGCTAATCTAGTCAAGCCATCTTCTTTTACTGATAAAAAATAGGAGGCCTTTATAGTATAAACTAGAATCCATATTGCCTGGGTTCACCTCTTACAAATTAAGGGAATTTAAACCTCTTAATTCCTCAGTTTTCTCATCTATAAAATGGGGGTGATAATAATGGAACCTACTTCAAAGCGTTGCTCCAAGATTCAATATTATACATGTTATATGTATCTAGCTTTCCCTCTTCTGAAGTTTAAGAACAAGAGAATTCATGAAGTGTTGAGAGTTAGGAAACATAAGGAAATACACAGTTATCTGTCTGTTATATTATATTATCATTCCCAGAAATATTAGGATAAAGAATAAAGAAGCATCTGGTCAGAGGCACACATAGCAAAATTAAAAAAAAAATTCAAATTAGTAGCAAGGGTGAAGGTTTTATATATATATACATATATATTTATGTATATATATATACACACATATATATATATATATATAAAAAATTTGTAGACAGGGGGAAATTTACTGTCTTTATCAAGATGTACCACTTTAAAAGTAGCAGAAAACCCAGCCAATATTTACCTCTCCAAACTAAATAGCTATTACCTTGGTTAACAAGACATGCTGAGTGGGCAGTTGGTAGCATTGGTTTATCTATAACGGTGTTAGGGTTTCTGTCTCTAAAATTGTACTGTCCTTCCTCCTCTGGTCTCAAGATGGTTATTGCAGGTCCAGAAATCCTGAACTCAGTTAACACATGTAGAAGGAGGGAAGGAATGGAGTGAGCCTCCTCTGTCACTTTTATTAGGAAAAAGAAAAGCCTTCCAAGAAAACCCGTTTCCTTTTCTAACATCTCATTTGCCAAAACTAGGGCCATCATGTTTCCAACTGGTTTTCCAGTGTAGGCAGGCAATGAGGAGTAGAGCTGGGAATGGATGGTGACCAGTGAACATTACTATTTAGATTTATGATGATTATATATTGACCACATTTATATATTAGCTGAGATATATATTAATGGAAATGAGGGGAGAAACCACCACTTACAGAGTAACTATTAAGTTCTAGGTTGTACATTAGGTATTCTATGGTCAGTAGTTCATTTAGTCCTCAAAACATTTTTGAGAAAACAGATGAATAAATTGAGATTCAGGAGGGTGAAGCCTATTGCAAATATCTTATACTACATAGTATTATTTGAACCTAGGTCTGGCTGACTTGAAAGTCTATGTTTATAACTGGAACATGAGAAAATGAAGAGAGCTCTAGAATAATAGCCACAAATTAGTGAATGCTTACTAAATGCCAGGCATGACAAAACTAACACATTTAAAAATAAATTATCACATCTATCCTCACAACAATCCTGTAAGATATTTTTATCCCTATTTCATAGGTGGGTAAATGGAGTCAGGGGAGTTGGCTACCTTGTTCAAGTTTACTCAGCTAAAGATTTGAGACTGGGTTTGGTATCTAGGTTTCACCCCCAACCACTAAAACAGATTTCCATTTATCATCTGTATTTAGGAGAGTGTTGTTTAACTTCCCATCTTACCATGTGATGATTCCAGAAGTATACAGAATGTAACAACCAGGTAGGTGTTGAGAATGTGCACTTGAGTTTTCCCCCATTTATCTGTTAGAAATGGCAGGATAAAGTCCCAGGTGAAAGGTTTCAGGAGAAGAAAAGGAAATACATGTAAGGTCAGGGATGTCTGGCATAGGTACTCTATCTTACCTGATGGTCTGGAATAACTTGAGGTTGGAAAAGACAGTTAAATAGAAAAAGTTACCTAGAAGCAACTTGTTCTAACCTTTATGACTACAGTGCCATGTATTCTTTATTTAAAGCTATTTTTATTGCTTCCAACAAAACAAAACAAAACAAAAGCCACAACAGCCTAAGATACATATTTCTCCACCATTGAGTAGTTTTAACTTTCTCTTTGCATGTTAGGACATTCCAGAACTAGCAGCTTTATGGAAGTGAGGAAAAGGCAAGTATAGAGTATTGGTTTTATTAATAACAAGATGATAGCTCATACTCAGCAGGAGATTTAGAAAGCACCTGGGTTGGGGTGGTGGGATGAGGGCTAATGCTTCCCTGTATAAGTTCTCTTTAATTGAAAATGCTGTAGAGGCCTAAATGCCTTCAAAGGCAGTCATGAAGGGTTTCAGAAAGAGGTGTTTCAGCACAGTTCACTGAGCAGAATGAAAACATTTGCCCCACAGATACCAAATACGTTCGAAAAAGAGCACGTACAATAGCTGATAGCAAGCACCAAAGCGGGGAAAATAAATAAAAGGCAGGCGTGGACTTTATTGCCAGCACAACTGTGACGAGTTTATAAAATGCATCTGTGCCTTAGGTGTCTGGTCTGAACATCTGAATAATTTTATTTCTCAAGGTGTCTGACAGTGGATCTGTTCATTTTTTGTTTGGCCCATGCTTTATAGGTGAACCTGTCCCCTCTAATTATTAGGAAGAGTGACTTCATGCAACCCTAATCCCAAAGAGGGGGTATTTAGGCCTTTTGAGTCCCTCTGGTTTCTTTCAGTTTAATAACTATTCCTTTCTGTAGTTTGAAGCTATAAATACAAACTCCTTTTTTTTTCCCATTCTTGCTACAAGAAAAATACATTCATATTGAATCTTTGTGTTTTTAAGAATAATTTAAATACTTAAAACTTCATTCTGATCGTCTAATAGTAATACTTTCAATAATAGCATGACTTTATTCCAATAATAACAATTACAAATAATAATCATAAATAACATTTATTGAGTTATTGCTAAGGTTAGACTGTAAATATTTCATAAGCCTAATCTCACTCATTTTCTCAGCAACCTTATGGACTGTGGGCTTGTATTATTTTTATTTCGCAGATGAGAAAATGACCCTGGGAGAGATATATAACTTCCCTGACCTAGCACAGCTTATAAATGGAAAACTTAGATATGAGTCTGGAGCCTCAACATCTGAGACAATGCTAGAGAAATTTAAGCTGTATAGCTATCTGAATGTAAAACTTCCATTTTAGAATTGTAAACCTACATTGAATTATAACAGTCTAGTCTTGGGAAAGTGGAAATAATTAGGGACATTGCTTTTCACACTTCATAGCAATGCCTTTTGCATAGCTGGTGCTCCAGTGAATGTTTGATGAACGAATAAATGAATCAGCAATAAGATACAGAGGAGATGCAAATGCCTGAGTAGTTTAGAATAATTTTATTTCTTTATTATCTTCAATCATACTCAAAGTATTGAAGAGTGAATATTTGCTGGTACTATTTAGTAGAATTTCAGTGTTTTGCATTGTTGGCTGTTTATACATGGATCATCTGTGCTCCATGTTATTTTTCTATTGAAAATATGTGATATGTTTTATACCACCTTTATCTGGATTCACCCTAGTCCTCTGGATGAAACACTTGTGAAGGGGCATAAGATCAAAGCTTTGAGTGGATTGACCAGACACTAACATTCACATGGCAGCAGGATAATTCCCCATAGAGACAGGCTTCTCTGTTTGTTTGCTGCCCAGAAGTTCTATGAACCTGCTCCTCATAGCAGTTTTTCTTGCTTCTGGAAATCAGGTCATAGTCCCAGTCCAACAATATGATCTTAGGATTTTGGACTAATTCTTGCCAGTGCTCCCATGTTGTGCAGATAATTGAGAATTGACTGAAATATATACATTTTCCTTTAGAGTAATCAATGGAAATAATGGCTGTAAAGAAAATTAAATCGCTTTCTCCTTGAGGTTTGAAGAAATTGAATTTATAAAATTTTAGTGAACTGTATCAAATTCTTCAAAAAGTAGAAAAGAGTACAACACTGATTATATCATATCACTTCACTTGCTCCTCATTGTATAAAATCCAAACAACTCAGCTTGGTACTCAAGGCTTCCAAGCCCCAGCCCCAACATTTATTGTCAGCCTTAAATACATCTCCTTCCATATATATATGTTATGCAGGCCAAAGTAGACTATAAATTATTTCCTGGACATTCACTATATATTCAAATTCATCTCTGTGGAAATCCTAGCCATTTTTCTAGGATGCAAACTCCTTTAAGAAGTACTGACTGATGCCTTCAAATAAAGATGATTTAATCTTCTTTTGAATTCCATAATACTCTCTGTTTCTCTTATAACATGTACCAGATTTTATTTTTACTGTAGATATTTTTATATTTGTAAGTTCTCTGAGAGCCTGGGAAATAGCCTATCCTTCTGGAAGGAAAGTAGGCTGGGGAATGGTAAATTGATACATTGTGGGGACTGTGGAGTTAGGGATGATATACAAGAGTCAGAAAATAGGAAGTTTATTGGAGAATTATTGGTGCTTAAGAAAGGCCATTGAAAGTCAACCCAATTTAAAAGCAGATCAAACTCTTATAATAAATTGTTAAAAAATGTAATGGCACTTTATCTTAAAAAATGAAAAAAAATTCTTATATTCAATTTATATCTGAATAACAAAACTATTCTAAGTAGGGAACAAGGAGTGTTTTTCCCTTGGTATGATGTTCCTGACTAAACTGTCACATATAATTACTTCATGTGTGGCTTTTGCAGATCATCATTTAGAGTATCATTTTACAAAATTATTCAACAGTTTTTCCAAAGCTTCTCTAGGTTCTTTGATATTCAGACTATTTCCTTTTAAATTTCAAATTGTGTTATCATCCTTGCTGACCTCTCTTCTTTGACTGCTGGATATATAGACTGCCCATTTCCTAATTTGATAATGATTCTTATGATTCAAGCAATCTCCAATGTCACTCTCATTAGTTTCATGAAATTTTGCTTATTATGCTAGAAATTCAATATCTTTTAAAAATACTTCATATTATATTTGTATTGTAGACCTATACTCAATGAAAGACTGTCACAAGGCAAAAATGTTGAACTTAAGAGCCATTAAGAAGGAGGAATGTTTGAATAGAAACCCAATAAGCGATCCGTTTATTGTGTAAGATTTTATATTATTCTTCCCACTACAGCTTTGGACAGTGAACACTCAGATGAGAGTTATCTCCTATGTATTTTTGAATTGACCTGCTTTCCTGCCTATTTTTAACTTGGGTCACCTGGGTCACCAATAATTCTCTGACTCCTGTACATCATCCCTAATTCCACAGGGAATTAAAACTCCTTAATAAAAACACCTCCTTTTTTGCTAAAATATTTGAAATTAAGTTGCGAACCTAATGATACTTTACTCTGAATACTTCAACATGTATCTCACAAGGACAAGGACATCCTTTTTTCATGAACACAATATCATTTTCATATCTAAGAAACTGAGTATCATCACAACAGTATCTGATACAAAGTTCTATGAAAATTTCTCCAGTTGTCCCACATGTGTCCTTTATAAGTTGAGTGTATGTGGCTTTTATTATTTATTTTTTGGCATCTGATCAAGGATCACGATTTGCATCTAATTGTCATGTCTCCAGAGTCTCCTTTAATCTATAACCATTCATTTGCTTTTTCTTTTCTTTCTTTCCTTTTTTTTTTTTTCCTGTCTTTCACAACTTGACAGGTTTGTCAACTCTGGGCCAATTGTTTTGTAAAGTATTCTACAATTTAGAACTTGTTTGTCTTCTCACAACTAGTTTAAATTTAAATATTTTTATGCAGGAATATACCACAGCCACAGGTGTTATTGTAAGCTTCCCACTGCATGGTATCAGAAGAAGCAGAATGCTGATTTGTACCATTACTGGTGATGCTTTCTTTGATCCCTTGGTTAAGATCCTGTCATTATTGTAAAAATATCTTTTTTTCTTCATAATAAATAATCTGTTGGGTAAAATTTTGAAAATATGAGAATCCTTTTACCTTATGTTTTTAACGTCATTTGATGATTCTTGCCCAAGTCAATAGCATTGTCATTGGCAAAATGTTGATTTTCTAATTTTATCATTCCGTCTTCATATGATGGCTAGCATTCTTGTATTACATAGAACTTTTCCTCCCTCCCCTGCCCCCATACATTTTATTGACTCCTTTAAAATGCAATGTACTATATTTCATTATTTAAAAAGAAATACTCCAATTGTCCCAGATTTGGCCAGTTAGATCTTTGAAGCTAGCCCTATGTTTTTCTGTTAGGTCCCCACTAATCATTGAGTACTTTTTAGCTCTCTGACACTACAAGAACATTTAGCATTGCCAGTAGATTTTTCTTGCCTTGGCCACTTTTCCTTTATGTGGAGAATGGTATTTAAAAACCAAGATCTTGGCACTAGATGAACACGTTGATATTAGGGTGGGCATGGGTAATTTTCACTTTCATATACAGCATACTTTCATTCTTTTGTTCTCACTTGTTTAATTTTGGATTTTATACATTAGAACATTTTCTTCCTTTGTATTTTCTTCAGCTAAGTATTTAATTTCAAATGCTGCTACCTAAAATTCAGTAGGATTCCTAAGAACTGGCAGAGAGTGAAAATCCTTCCGTTTTCAACTGACAGCATGGAAGCGCTAAAATTTCACACTTCATTCAGACCTTTCTCAGTCACCTCTGTTTGTCTTTCATCTGATTTTTACAGATGTTCTGAAGTTCCCAAAATAAATAGGGATAATTAGTGAAGCACAATATCTGGAAGATAAAGCAAGTGCTTACCTGTTTGCTCTGCCATCTGCTCCAGTTTGGATTGGATAAGTACGTATTCAGTGCCCCCAAACAGCGTGCCTGTCTCAAATACACACTGTGACTGGCTCCAGTTCTATCTGGTTGATTTGGATTATTTCGTTACAACTATTGAGACTTACAAACCCAGCAATTAAGATAACTTAGACATGTTAATACCTACGTAGTCCTTAACCACCCGGCCTTGAAAAGAGTGTGAGAGGTTTTATAAGACGCTGTTTCATTGAAGGATTATTATTATTTAATGGGACATGTTATACGTGCAAATTATTTTAAAAGGTTTCTTTCTTTCTTTTTGGATTTATCAGGCCTTCATTTGCAAATGGAAGATTAACTGTACTTTATTTGTAATTGTTCCAAATGTGATGATGGTGAAAAGCAATGATACAAATACCAACTTTTTTTTTTCCTACCAATGTTTCTGTGTGAAGATTAAGAGTGTCTGTGACTAGTTCTAGAGTGATAATTTCAGTTGGCTCAAGTCCATTAACTGCAGGGAAAAACACCTGGCAAGGCGGTTGGTAGCAGCCCGTTCTTGTTAACCTTTCAGCCTTCACAATAACTATCAGCAGGCACAGAGTCAGGGCCTCTAATTAACTGGCATTAAAGCTTCTGACAGCTAATAACTTTTTATCGGTTTCCAGGACTGAGTGAAAGAAAATGTTCTGATTAATTAGAATCAAGGAATTTTTAAATTCCATAATCCTAGAATTGAACAATTTTTAGGCATAGAAAATAAATCAGTGTGGTTACTCAGATGACATTTTCTTAAAAACAAAATAGAGTTTCAAAGTACATTATTTTAGTTGCTTTAATCCAGTTTAATTTTCACCTACTGTACTCTTATTTTTAGTAAAAAGGAAAATAGCTAAGAAATGGAAAACTTAGAGGATCAACTCCAGACCTAAAGTTTTAACTGGATTCTTCTCACCTGTGAAATTGTTACCAGGAATGGGAGAAAAAAGTTACCTCTGTTCTTCGTCACCTGAAAAAAATGAATTTTTAATGAGAGACAGAAAGTGTAATATAAACAGAAGATTTTATTAGTAAAGTTAAGGTCGTAAAATACAGTACACCCCCAAGGACTGGGGACGGGCCAATCCAAGAGAGGAAGAATGGCGCTGCTCCTTTGTTTTTCCTGCTCTCATATCCTGGCTTAGGGGCGTTTTCGTGATTGATTGATTGATGGCTCCTTGTGCTCAGGCTGATTGACAGCTCAGTTTCCTTGTGCTCAGGCACGCCCATCCCTTTTGTGCATGTTCTTACCCATGATGCACACAGAGAAACCTATAGGGGGAGCTCAAACTGCAACGTTAATTACATTATAATGAGCATTGGTTCAAGTTAAGCCTGGTCCTTCTCTCTACTGCATAGCTGCAGGGTTCGGTTCTAGCCCACTTCTTTGCTGGCTCTTATTTAGAGAAAGTATGTTTTTGGAGCCCCTTATCCTGAATGCAGGCGTACTGTTACTTTTTAGGTTGCTCCTTCCCCCTTTCTCTCCCCCTGCCCGGTACTCATTTCTGTCTAACTGTCTAACAAAATAATTTCTGCTAGTGAATTATAGAAGCTCTTTAATCCTCAGTAAATGTGAGGGATTAAACCTCAGTCCTGCAGGGGATCCATTTTAAGGAAAATACTGAAAAGCTTCACTGATGCCCTTCTTTTTGTCTTGTTTATAAGAAAAACAGATAATTTGTAGATGGCCTGTATCTATAAAGAGAACATGCTCATCATTGGTTATACAGAAGCTAAGGTGGACTTGAGGAGAAAGCTGAGCTGAAGCTCAGGTGCTAGGCACAATCCTATTAGGAGAAGGCATGGATAAAGATTGAGGTGGGAGCCAGCGCACATCATTGCTGACTTACGGCAAAGATAGTTGAGAACCATTTTTGTACCAGAGTGAGTTTTCTTAGAGGCAAGTCTCAGCTAACTGTGGTGGCAGGAATGTAGTGAAGTTATATCTAGACTGTTGGCCCAAGTCCTTGGGGTACAAGGGAATAAAAATAATTTAATTATTCATTTTTTTGTGGAGAAGCTCCCGAGACAGTAAGTGGAGAGTGAGTACCAGAGCAAGTCCCAAGATTCAGACCTTCCCCTTGTTGCCACTGTTGTGTGGAGGCAAAAGGCAGGCAGGGTGGCATGTCTAGGATAACAGAGCAGTCTCAGGATTTCTCACAACCTGCAGCAGCGAGGGAGGGCAGCTGGTTGTTCCCCGTGCCTCTGAGAGTCTGTATAAGTAACGGAGAGAGCTCCAGGCTTGGAGAGTTCCTACAGGAAGGGGCAGGATTAAAATCCAGAGGCAACCTGCTTTGCTCAGTGACTGAGGATTAGGTGGGAACATGCTTGTCTCAGTGGATGCAGACAGGAAGAGCTCATGAGTAAGAACCAAAACCATCCCCTCTTTCCTTGAGGCTGAGGCATTCATTACCTAAGAACCCTAGGTTTATGACAAAACCCCTGGAATAAAGGAAATGGTCTTGACTTGATTAAGATTTTATTTTTATGCTTTGGTCAAATGGGCACTCAAAATACAAAATCAAGTTGAAGTACAGAAAAATACACCAATTTACACTTCTTGCTCACCTGATCTTTTAGTATTCCATTGTACATATGCATCATATCTTCTTTATCCCAGATACTTTTACTCTTTCAGTGAGTCTTCAAACATAACCAGCTGTAGTTGAACGTCAGCTAATCCAAAGACTTCATGAAAGAGAAGCAAATCAGAAAATCCTAACAACTTGAGCATAGATACCCAGTCTCAGTATCTGTTGTCTCTCCACTTCTTGAAGTACTGTCTTCACTTGATTTCTAACACACAACTCATTCTGGCCTTCCCTCTACCTTTTTTGTTCACTCCTACACGATTTTTTTTTTCTTTGCTTGTTTCTCCTTTGTTAATCTTGTTCGGTCTCCAGGCTATAAATTCCACCTGTGTACTGATGATCCACACATTTATATATCTGGCCCATATTCCTCTCCCAAGCTCCGACGGCCCCCTTGGCCTCTGCATCTATGTGGTTACTGGCTTCTAAAACTTAACATGTCTAAAGCTGAGCTCCTGATGCAATCCTCCAAGCCAACTCCTCCAACAATTTGTTGCCATCTCCGTAAATGACGATCTTCTATTTCCAGGTTCTTAGTCCAAAAACCTGGTGCCACCCCTGATGACTCCTTTTCTCTTGAACCGCACATCTAAGTCCAGAGAGTCCACTTGGCTGTGCCTTTAAAAGCGTCCAGAATCTGACCATTCTCATCATAGCTACCGCTGTCACACAAGTCCAGGCCACCATCATCTCTTACCTGGTTATTGTAACAGGCTCCCAGCTGGCCTCTCTGTTTCTAACCCTGTCTTCCTATAGCCTATTATCAACACAGTGGTGAATGATCCTATTAAATAATCATAGATTAGGTCACTTCTCTGCACCAAATTTTTCCATGGTTTTCCAACTCAAAAAGCCCAAAGCCCAAATCCTGACTGTGACTCTCTCCATGTGATCTGACCCCACATGACCTCAGCCTTCATTTCTCCCTCTTGGGACCTCATCAACTCTGGCTGCCCTGCCCTTTCTCAGACACGTCAGACGTATTTTCAGGACGGGTCCTCTGTGCTGGCTGCTCTTGCAGCATAGTGTGCTTCCCTATTACATCAGCATGGTTAGCTCCCTCACTTCCTTCATATTTTATTCAAAAGTCATTTTTACTATGAGTTCCCTGGCCACTCTGTCTAAAATTTCAAAGGCTAACCTCATATTTCATAGAATCTTTTCCTGTTTTATAATTTCTTCTTAGAACACACCATTTATTCACA
This sequence comes from Camelus bactrianus, assembly GCF_048773025.1. Classification (NCBI taxonomy): domain Eukaryota; kingdom Metazoa; phylum Chordata; class Mammalia; order Artiodactyla; family Camelidae; genus Camelus; species Camelus bactrianus. Next base: position 36,561,030 of record NC_133539.1, read on the forward strand.
TATGAATTTTGCTTTGTTTATCTTGTTTATTCTGTTTCCTGCTTGACACTGTTTTGTTTACTACATGATGTCTGGCCCTGCAGTAGTGCTTGGCATGTGGTGAATACTCAATAAATATTTGTCGAATGATGATTTAGTAAATAAATCTTTACTAAACTACCGCCAGATTCCTTTTTTACTTTTATTAGTCTGCGGCCATGTGAAAGGAAACTGTCTCACTAACAAAAATTTTCAGCATGTGTTTTATTCTATTTCATTACAAAACCCAGTATTAAAAGTGCTTCTGTAACACTCGTTTGCATATGATATAAAATGTTACTTTTCTCCTAGTAAGTGTACTTTCTGACCACAGTGCTATCTGGAAAAAGGTCTGTTAGTAATTAACATAAAGGTGATTTTTGCCTCATTATATTGTTTCTTTATCCTAGGATGACTTCTGGACCAAATCATAAAATCAGCATGATACTTTGGAATGAAAGCTGTGTGTTTGCTGACAATCTTTGGTTTGCTTTCTTCTTTGCTGATACTGTTCTCTTTTATTAGAATTTTCAACCTTCTCATTTCTGTCCAAGGAAACCCTGAATATTAAAGGTATAATATTTTTAATATTTGCTAAATTATTTTCCTTATTAATAAATGGATTTTGTTCCTGCAAGCTGTCCACTAGTTGGCATCAGGGAAGGAGAGAAGGACAATACTCTCTCTGAAAGGAGAAGAATGTGATGTTGGGGCAAAAGTGATGGATTTTAATCTACTTCCAATGCTTTAAAGCCCCAGAGTGGGGAGAAAGTTTACTGCACATGTGAACAGGAAAACCAAGAGCAGAAGGGCTATAGCCTTGGTCATCATTTGTTTCTCCAGTAGGAAACTCCAGAGCTCTTTTGGCCAACATAGAGTGAGTAGCTCGGCACAGTCAAAAGGATGAGTGGTTTGGTTTGGTGGAGAGAGGGTCTCAGTGACACGTGCTTGCTTCCTCCAATTGCAGAGCGTGTGGACACTGGTTTGAGGCCTACGAAAGAACCTAGCATGGTGGGAGCAATGTCGGTCAGAGGATAAGATGAAGGATGTAGCAATGACTCAGACAGGTCTGCAGAGTCAGGGAGTAGAGGGAAGCTGCGTCAGCTTGGAGGGGTAAGAACTGACAAAGCTGAGAAATTTAGGATCATGTGGGTACAGCCATAGAACAATTAGGCTAACTTTGGGGAAGTGGTCATGGGCTAACACACCCAAGGATTAGCTCAAGAGAAGAGAGCCTCCCTCTCTCAGTGCCTAAGGTCACAAGCTGCCCAAACTCACTGTGCAGTTACTAGGGGTCAGCAAACTGTAGCCATAGGCCAATATTTCCTGTTGCCTAATTTTTTATGTCCTGTAAACTAAGAATAGTTTTTACATTTTTAAATGGTTACAAAAATCAATATTTTATAACACTTGAATATTATATGAAAGTAAAATTTCATATAATGTATCCGTAAATAAAGTTTGATTGGAACACAGCCATATCCATTAATTTCAGTCTTGTCTATGGTTGCTTTCCTTCTGCAGGGGCAGAGTTGAGTAGCTGCAATAGAGACTAGATGGCCAATAAGCCTAAAATATACTGTCTGGCCATTTACAGATAAAGTTGGCCCACCCTTGCAATATGCCATCTCAGGAAGTAGACTAGGAGAGAGAGAGAAATCTGAGGAACTAAGCTATAACCTTAGAGAGACTGAATTAACCACTAAGAGACCACTGAATTATAGGATTCACTAAATTTAATTAGATTAGACAAAAAATTAAGATTAGCGAGAAATTCCCGGAGATGCCAGTTCTTCTCCATGTTCCTAAATGGCTCAGTGGGCATCCCAGTTATGAAGTATCTCATACAGAGGGTGTCTCTAGACCCTCAGTAGACTCAGTGCAGATTTACTCACAGCTTATGAGCAAGTATCACACATAAAGATCCTATTAGAATCCAAGCTTGTGAAACCTCTAGGTAAAACTGTGAAATAGCTTCCCCCCCCCCAATTTTCCTTTTTCCCTTTTCAAGTCTATTGGCAGTCCTATTTTCCTACTTGCTAAGGTACCAACCTTACTCAAGCTGTTTTATTGAGGTCTTGTGTCATTCCCAGATGTCCTCCCCCTATTCTCCCCAAAACAATAGAAACACCTCATTTGTTTACATTGATACATGAATGTCTGACTGTTATGAAATTATCTCCCAGATATTTTGAAAACAATGGTTTATTAACACAAAGGAATAAATTCCTAATGGAAGAACATTAGTGATAACATTTGGTTATATACTTTTAAAATTTAAGTTGTGATTTCATGCTAACACAACAGGCCAATTTTATAAGGAATTACATATATGTATGTATATATATGTGCTATTTTCCTTTCTTTGCTTTTCAAAATTTACATTAATTACTGAAAATTTAAAGGAGATGAAATAGAAATAGATAAGAATAGATGTTGGTTAAAGACACATCTGGATTTATAAGCCAAGTGGAAAGGAATATGGAAATAACCACCTATTCCTTAAACTTAATCTTCAACTTAAACATTCCTATTGATTAGAGGTTATCGTTTCTCTGATTAGTTACAGAACAACCATTCCATTATTAAGAGTTACCTATTTCTTAAATATTTTTAGTGTTAGGTAAAGTCTTTTGATTTTACTCAATTCCTAGAAACAGATCTGTGAATAGGTATTTCAAAATCCATTTTACAGATGAGGATACTAGTACTAATAAATTTAATCATTTTCCTTCCTGTAGGTTATGTAGCCTATAAGTAACAAGACCAGGAGTTAAGCTCAAGTCTTATAACTTTGAAGACTGTACTAAAATTGAGAATAAGTTAAAAATCCTTGGCCCTACTTACTAATGTTTGAAATATATTTTTGTAAATGACTTAGTTTTTAAAAAATAATTGTTGAGTTTTTTATATATATATATATTCTTAAAGGCTTCAACAGCCTACTTTGTTTCTCTGACCCTCAAGGTTAAATGGCCCAGTTTAGCTATGCCAGTGCTCTTCTTAGTAAAGGAGATGTGGCAAGCCAGCAACTCATTTTAGAGAGTTAACCTTGAAGTTATTTAATATTAAATCAATTTTACTTAGGGATGTTTTTTCACCCCCACAAGGTCCTTTTTATTCTGTCATGCAATTTGCTGTCAAACTAAATGATGCATTTAAATAAAATGACCAAAGATAATGACTGTAACAGGGGAGAGACCAGAACAATTGCTGTTGTAATGTCATTCTGATCTGAGTGACCCTGTTATGTTGGAGTCATGATACAAGGAGTGTCAAGCCATGGAAATCTGTCACTTTTTCTTAGCCAAATAGTGGAAGTTTCTAGTGGGCAGGCATTTAAAGAAAAGTTATCCAAAGTGTAAATATCTGTTATAAGGCAAACTCAGAAACAATCACAATACTAACTAGAAGTAGAATGTAAGAACAGTGCACTCAAGTTGATCTTGAAATGGAATGGCATTAAAATCTGTTTCTTACTGGAGCTTATAGAGCATGATCAAATAATGGGGAAGAACTGTTGTGGTCACCAAATTGGCTTGGCTACACTGTGAAATAGGAAGATAATTGACAAGATGTCTTTCAAAGACAATTGGGTTTGTGAACTTAAGAGTTGAATTTTTGTGATGGAAAAAAAGCAACGGCAGAGCTTCTAGGCTACCTGACAGTCTAGCAGAATAGTATTCCTCCTTCCTTCCTTCCTTCCTTCCCTCCTTCCCTCTTTCTCGCCTTCCTTTCTTCCCTCCTTCCCTCCTTCCTTCCTTCCTTCCCTCCTTCCCTCTTTCCCACCTTCCTTTCTCCCCTCCTTCCCTCTTTCCTTCCTTCCTTCCTTCCTTGACTAAGGTGAGACAATCCTAGAGGTGATTACTTGGCTCACTTGCACACAAGGAGCTCTTACAATTTGTTTTTACCTTTCAGGTTTCAGTCATATAAATTTAGCACCTATATATACTTGATTTAAATTAATTAATCTCCAAAAGAAATGGAACACATTTTACAGCTACTCTCTGTCACCTTTTTCATGCATCATTGACCAGGCTTTTTTTGTTTCATAAGCCACTAGAGAGAGACCAGAAGGTTTTGTTTCTTAGAAATTTGCTCAGTGACATCTTATACATTTTCTTAATTTATTTCTAAGTTGAAATTCTCATAATTTTCCTTGTAACTAATTTTTTTCACATTTAATACATGATCCGTTCCTAATGCTCTAGTTTGTGGATTCACGCCATGAACACGGAGTCTATTGAGACTAGATTTTTATTCAGTCTTGGATTTTTTTTCTCTTAAAAACAACATTTTTGTTTTATAATCAGAAGCCAAACTCAAAGTACATCATCTTTCTTTCTATCAAAACTCATCAAATAACCAGTTTGCATGTTCTTATGTTAATCATACATTCATTTCTCAATAATAGAATATGTAATTTTCTGCTACTTATCTGTAGTATTAATCCTACCTTCTGTAGGGGAGGAAAATATAATTTTCCCTCTACTTTTTTAACTTCTCTGCTGGGGCCCCTATAACAAAAGATTAGCAAGAGTAAACAAACAGGAGTTTATTAACATGTATAACTCACGTATACAAGGGAGATACCAAGGAAAAAGTGAGGATCTCTCATATATGGCTTAAAATTCAGGCTTACATATCATCTTCAGCTAAAGACAAAAGGGTGTTGGGGAGGCTGGTTATAGAGAGGTGACCAGGAAAAGTATGGTAAATAAGAGTAAGGCTTGTGATACAGATTTAAGTTGGTGCTCTCTCCAATGATAGGAGTTTCTAGTAAGTCCTCTTCTTGGTACACCCTCACAAATGGAGCCTTCCTTTGTAAGTGTAAATTTTCCTTGTAAGAAGTTCACTTCTACTGTATTTTCAGAGGTTCTCCTGTGTCTGTTTCTCAAAATAATCCTTATGTCAAAGAGACGTATTTTCTGGTGGCATATTCTACCATTCTTCATTCCTTTTTGGGTTTGATATTTGTAATACTTATTTTTATGTTTAAAGGGAAAATAATTTTGAAGTATTTTAAACAGAACTTAAAAACAGTTTATGAGAAAAATCTCTCTGTATAGGACATTTGAAGAAGTGTACTTAAATCTTTAAAAGTAGCTAGTGAATTGCAACTAAATGTCAGAAAACAAACAAGAAAATATTCAACTCTTTCTTCTTGTATTTGGTGACTTCTCATTGCCTTTGGTGGGATTTCAGTGTTGCTTAAAGCACTAAAGTAAAACTCAGCCTAACTTTTCATTTTAATTTTGGCACTGCTGACTGTCTCTAGTTTCTGAAATGCTCCCACTCTTCCTCACAGCACACAGTTCTTGATCCTCTTCCTAGCTCTCTGAGTTCTTTCATGTCTTTGTCTTCTTCCTTAAATCAGTGTTTCTCCAAGTAAGATCCTTGGTTTATCTGCATGCATGATAATCATTATAAAATGATTCCTACTAAAAATGCAGCTTTGATTCAAGACTTGGCCTCCCAAAGAGAAATCTCCTAGTGGTAGAGCCCAAGAATCTGCCTTGTAGCAAGTTTCTCTGAGTTCATCTTACACACAGTCAAGTTTGAGATCTACTACCTTAAAATGACAGGCCATTTCAGGGTTATTCCATGTCTCTGCCTCAATCACACCAGCATTCACCCTGTTATCTGAAAGTGCATGGACCCTCCTCTGGCCTTGATACTGGTCTCATTCCTGAGTCTCAGAGTCCTCTCTCTCCTTGGAGAGCTCAGAAAACCCTCAACTTCCCTTAAACCTGGTCTTCTTCCTCCCTCCCTTTTCAGTGATTTATATCGTCCACATCTACATAGCTGCCAGAGCCAGAAACTAGGAGACAACCCTAATTTTTGTCTTTTTCCTTTAGATTCATTCATTTACAGGGCCCTTTTTATTCTGCCTTCTAAATATTTGTACATTTAATCCAACTGTCTCCAGTACCATTTTTACTACTTACTCTGGCATGTGTTATCCCTCATCAAAAATATTACAACAGTAATTTTTATGTTTCTCCAATCCCTAATAAATTCCCACATATTTCCCTTCTAAGATCTTAATCTAATCCTGTCACTTCTCTGATTAAAAGCTTTCAATAGCTCTCATTTGCTTTTAGTGTAAAATATAAACGCCCTAGTGTGGCTTACAGTGCCCTTCACGATCTGATCATTCTCTATCTGTCCAATTTATTTCTTACCACTCACAGTCTCATGCTTTATAATTTGTTGTATTAAATTTCCTACATGTTCTTCAAGTTTCCGTGATGCTTCTTGTCTCTAGGCATGTATACTGAGTTCTCTTTCTTTGTGGAGCTCTGTTCCTTACCCTCTTTACTCTGATAATTTCCACCTAACGTTTAGGTCTCACTTCCTCTGGAATGCCCTTCTCCTTACCTCTTGGTTGTGGGCACAGCATCACAGCAGTGCTCCAAAAAAGAAGGAAGAAGAAGGGGGTGGCACCAGCCAGCACAGCTCTAACATTTTATTTGTCTCATAATATTGTCCAGAATCAGGTCAGATAGTCACCTGTAGCTGCAAGGGAGGCTAGGAATGAAAGTATCTTTCAAAGGGAGACATCAGGATTAGTTCAGATGGATCATGATGCATTACTCAGACTGGACATACTGCTGTTGGGAACAAAATTTGGACTCTGTTTTCCAGAAAGAAAGGGAACGGCCTGAGGGAAGGTGTTTACCAGGCTCTCCCTTACAGATTGACACCTCAGGGAGCTGGGGTGGGTACCCAGCAGGCCTACTCCTTTATCTAACCCTAGTTATTTCCCTCCTTCTCCTCAAAACCTCAGGGCTATTTCCAGAGTGAGAAGCAAATGCCTGCAGGGCTCTCCCAGTCAAGGTTAATGTCTAGGCATCTTGTGTTTGCTGCCTCTTAAGGGAGTCGTTAGCTAGTTTGCATGCTACTTGTTTCTGGAGCTGAAGAAACACCGCTTAAAAGGATTAATTTGGCTGGTGCTCCAGAGAATTTGGAAAGTAAACAACTGTTTCTTTTTTGTCAATATGGCAATTAAGAACAGGGAGATTAAAGAAAGAAAAGTAACTGCAGCTTTTATTTCTACAGTAGACTGATAGGCTAGTGAGTCACTGAATAGGTAATGAGCACCAGCATAATTTTAGATGAACAAATCCAGTTCAGGGACAAAGTCTCTCTTTCCTCGACTGCTTTCACCTCAAAGTCCCCAAATAGAACACAGACCAAAGCCTGCCAATGTTGAACTGGGAGTTTGTGTTCACTTGATTGTGTATAAAAATGTTTCTATGCTACAGACACAAATCTGGGTGAAAATTTGGTTTCAAGTAAAAGCAGATTTTTCTGCAGCCAGAAGTGTTACTTTTGATTTTATTATGGATGAGGAAATTATAAATATACAGTCACGTTACTAGACCAAATGATCCAATTGGAGTGTCAGTAGTTGACATGAAATCAGAGTCTCACAGAGTGAATACTGGTTCTAGTTCTGTTACCAACTTACCTATCAGTTACCTTGGCAAATCACTTAATCTTTGTGAAACTATTTCCTTATATATTTAAAGATGCCTCCTTCACCACTGCTTGTAGAGGGCCCTTACACTTCATTGTACCCCCTGTTCCTAGTTTAGTGCCTGACACATGATAAACACTCAGTAAATACTTATTAAATAGACTACACAACTAAAAATCAAATGAAGTATATATGTGCAAGTGTTATGAATGCTTATATAAATATAAGTATTATTATTTTTATTTTCTTCCATAATATATATTGTTTCAAAACCTACTGCAGAAATTAAGGGATAAACTATAACCACATATAAACATTTAATTTGCAGTACTTTCAGGATTCCATTTGTCAGTCTGTTGAGATTGACTTTATCCACAAATCTTCAGAATTATTTATAGGAATACATTTTATTTATAAACCACTGAAGCCATTTAAAAGGCAATTTCATAATCTTATATTTTTTTCAAGCACCATTCCACTGGGTAAAGGAACAAATGGAGTAGCTTTTGGTGTACAGTGACTTTTATTATCAGTCATTAACAGCTAAATTAATCAAAAGCCAAAGTTGCTGAAGGGTAGCCATGAAGAAGGGAATGCACTTATTAGGAACATAATTTCAGGACAAAATCATGATAGGGTTTCCCTTGACTATTTCAATTCCTGGAAGATGTGAGATAATGTGGCCCTTGAGAGTTGGTGGAGAGTATTGCTGAGGGGAAAGCCCCATGGCAGCTGCTGCCTGTCCAGCTGAGAATTCCCGAACATCCACCCTCAAGTACCTGTCTGATGCTTGCATACCAGTTATCTCATGGTGAAACCTGTGGGAAAAGCAGCGAGGGCAATGAATCCAAAGAGGAGAAAGGACATGTTTCAGGGGACTTTTTGTTTTAGAAATCCCTTTAAAGGAAAGGGAGAAAACCTTGTTAAGTTAGCTAAACAAGGAGGCCGTTAGGCTGAGGTGGCTTTATTACCTGAGTAGCTTGCATAAGCAAACTGGATCCTAAGCCTCTAATGCCTCAAGGTTCAGAAATTGAAACGTAAGGACAATCAATCTCAAACAGCCAGCTAGGCTTTCCCAAATGAGGCAACCACTTAAGCTACAGTCAATCAAATAATTTCCTTGCTTTGCTTCCTCCTCTTTTCTTTTTATAAAAGTCTATCCCCTAGCTCCTGCCAGTAGAGGACTCCTAATCACTTCCGGGTTGGCACTGCCTGATTCAAATAAATTTTTACTCAAAAAACTCTTGATTTTTATTATGCCCAGCTTATCTTTTAACAACCTTAAATGCAAAATGTTATTTTAGTGGTCACTGTTGCTTCTCTCTTCTGCTCTTGGAGAGCAGCAACAGCCAAATTTAATTGATGTTAGGCATCAATATACAATAAGGACTGTAAATTACCGTGAAGATGTCTGATGGTAACCAAATGGTGAACTCATGCCCACAAAAGAGTTAGTGTCAACATTGTAACACCTGTAAACATGGGTATTGTCACTCTCCAGAGACAGTCACTTGTATATAGAAGTGAAAATGGATTACATTTTGAAATACTGCCCACTTTGTTTTTCCTTCTTGGTCCTTGTCTTTTAACTCTATGGCTCTCATGATTAAACTATACATGAGTGTGAGGGCTGCTGCCCTAAGGAAAAAAGGAAAAAAAGAACTCAGAAAGAGAGTCAAATTCCTGACTTTATAGTTCCTAAGTAGACTTTTATAATTTTCTATTGGAGATGTTAGTCTAAAAGCTGAAGAATGTTTGAAAAGCAAAAGCTATGCACTATTCCAAGAAAAGAAGTTTGTAATGGAATAGGAGACGTTGGACTTGCATATATATACCAAGAAGACTGGAGCACTCAAAGCATGGAATCCACACTCAAAACTGCAGGGTTGGGAAGAATAAACAGTGAGCCATTTTCCCTTAAAGAACGCATATGTCAGCTAGCTGAACTGAGAAAGATACTTGAATTACACCTTTTTTTAATTTTTAAATTTGAAAAAATTTTTATTGAGGTATAGTTGATGTACAATATTACATAAATTTCAAGTGTACAGCACAGTGATTCACAATTTTTAAAGGTTATATTCCATTTGTGGCTATTAGAAAATATTGGCTGTATTCCCTGTGTTGTACAGTGTATCTTTGTAGCTTATTTACTTCATACATAGTAGTTCTAACCTCTTAGGTTATTCCCTGCCGCTATCTTGCCCCTTCCCTCTTCCCTCTCTCCACTGGTAGCCACTAGTTTGTTTTCTATATCTGTGAGTCTGGATCTTTATTATTATTATTATTATTATTATTATTATTATTATTGTTATTATTGTTATTATTATTATATTCACTAGTTTGTTTTAGACTTTATATTCCACATGTAAGTAATACACAGTATTTGTCTTTCTCTGCTTGACTTATTTCACTTAGAATAATACACTCCTAGTCCATCCATGTAGTTACAAGTGGCAAAATTTCATTCTTTTTTATGTTTGAATAGTATTCCATTGTTATATATACACTACATCTTCTTTATCCATTCATCTATTGATGGACACTTAGGTTGCTTCCATATCCTAGCAATTATAAATAATGCTTCTGTAAACATTGGTTTGCATGTATCTTTTCAAATTAGTATTTTTCTTTTTTTCAGATATATACCCAGGACTGGAATTGCCACGTTCTATTTTTGTAGTTCTATTTTTAGTTTTTTGAGAAATCTCCGTACTGTTTTCCACAGTGGCTGCACCAATTTCCATTCCCATGAATAGTGTATTAGGGTTTTCTTTTCTCCACATCCTTTCCAATGTTTGTTATTTGTTGTCGTTTTGATGACAGCCATTCTGATTGGTGTGAAGTGATACCTCATTGTGGTTTTAATCTGCATTTCTCAGATGATTACTGATGTTGAGCAAGAAAAAAGGTAATTGAATTTGATGTGACTGGAGTATAGATGCTGATGGGAACGGAAAAAGGCCATTCCCACAAACCCCTGAGAAGATAATAGGAGTTTTCATAAACCTCTAAGTACTAGCTTTGCTTGTTTTTTTTTTTTTTTGACTTAAAAAAGTTATTATCAGAACAAAGAAAAAGCCATCCGTAATTTCGTTAACCTGCTAGTATATATATTCAATGCTTATTCTGCTAGTAATTTTTATTTGTACATATTTATATATATATGTCTATAGCTGAATCTTTTCCTGTAGTTGAAACTTTGTTTGCATTTAAATCTGTATCTGTAGTGATATCGATACCTATATCTGTATCTAAAAGTAGTATATCTTGGGAAATTCTGGGAATATGGTGACAACTGGAAGGCAAAAAAACTCATAGTCAAGCTTTATAACAAAACTAGTTCATGAGTTATTCCTTTGAATTTCAAAATATAAGAGGTGGGGTCCAATCACCAACAGCCACAAAACGTGCATAGTAATAACATCTTTATCAGAAGAAGCAAAAGGAAGTAATGGGGACTGAAGGACCTGAGATAGGTACTCATAAAATAGCCATAGTACTCACTGAAAAGTGTGGTGTGTGGATTAGAGAAAAACAGCTAGATGTGGAAGGGTTTCTCCTGTTCCCATAGTGGGTGAGTAGGTTTAAGGATCTGGGCTTGGCCAACCCCCATGAACCTTCTTTTTTTTTTTTTTTTTTAAACATCTTTATTGTGGTATAATTCCTGTACAATAAACTACACATATTTCAGATGTACAATTTGGTGAGTTTTGACAGATGCATACACCAATGAAACCACCAACACAATCAAGATATCTACCGTTTCCATCACTCCCCATGAGGTGCAAAATATCAACATCTTGGGAAATGGATTATAAAGGGAAAGAATAAGGCATTTGTGTTGCCCTCTTGAACTGTACCACTGGCTGACCAAATGGTAGAAAAGGGAAGTATCTCTTTATAAAATTATTGCAGCTAATTGAAAATATGATAGAATTAGAGTATCATTATTTTTCAGAATAAAATGCTCTAATGTGAATTATTTCCACCCACAATATGAAGTGACTGATAGTGTCTCTCACGAAAGCTTGCCAAACTAGACCCATTCTCCGTGCGTATATAAAATACATAATGCTATTTATAAGAATGGAATAATACTGTAATATAAAATATAACATATATAAATATACAAAATAAAATGTATAACATATAAATGTATAATGTGTAAAACTATAATAATAATGTTTTCTTAGCTTTTAAAGTAATTTAAAAGGATATCATAAATATTTTCCCTCTTTTAGCATATTAAACAGCATTTCCCTCATTTTGCATAATCGTCCAGTATATGGCTATATGATATCAGGCTCATAATTTAAGTAATATGCTATTTTTATTGGATATTTATTTATTTTTTTATTTATTTTCTATTATGAATATGCATTCAAGAAAACCTCTTGTAGTAGAATGTTTTCTGTAGCCATAATTATTTTCTTAGGAAAGTAGAATTTTTAATCAAATATATTTTTAATGATTTTGATTCAAATTGTCAAATTTTCCTCCAGAAAAATTTACTAGTTTACACATCCACCAGTAGAGCATGATACCCCTATCCCTGCCTTATCCCTTTACGTATGTTTGTAAAAGTTTGCAGCAGTAGCAAGGATACATTACATTATTATTCAGGGATAACATTTTTTTTTATTTGAACACAATTTTAGGAAACAAGATTTAATTTACAGACGTTCATTTAATCTGCAACTTTTATGTAAGGTCTAAAGTCTCAGGTATTTTTTTTTTTAATGCCTCTAAATTAAACCTTAAATGACTGTTTTCACTATTTTAAATATTATGAAAGCTGGTAAAACAAAAATTAAAAAATAAATATGGACTTAGTAAAATAAAGTGTCTTATCTGGCCTTCTTTATTTGGTTAAAAAAAAAAACTTGTCAGTAAAAAGGCCAATTAGCTATTTCAAAGTTTTCTATAAATGAATCAGTACTGTGTTTAACAAAGCTATGAGGTTAACCTGCAATGCATTTATTTATCATTTACAATTTATTCTGATGAATTAGTCCAATTAGTCTCTTTATCTGCTTCTGCCATTAACAATTAGAAGCTAAGGAAAAATCCAGATTTAGGTTAACATTTTTCTGTAAATTACTGAACATAGTTGAGAATAGATGGTAGACCCCCCCCCCCCCTTGAAACCATCTTTCACATATGATCAAAGTGAGCTTTGTAACTGCTGAAGATTGAGAGATTTCTAAAATGCAGGCCCTGATGTCGAGGTCTCCAATGGTCTGCGGTGGCGCTGGGCTTAGACAACCATCCATCTTCCTGGCAGAGATTCTTTCAAGTGACTCCTAAGCACTTGAGTATTGAATTTAGCCCAGCCTCTTCGGTATGAGAAAATCTCCTTAAAGGACCTAGGTGTGTGTTATCTATTTTTTAAAAGAATTAAATGGTCATTTTTAATAATGGCAGAGCTCTGATGGTCTCTTGTTAATATTTGCTGGATATTTCCCAATAGATCTCTGTTTTTGCCTAACAATTTTCTTAAAACAATGTTGTTTTCAGAATAATGTTGCTCTTCCCTGGGGCAGTAGAGCTGAGCATCCAAGGTTATATTTCCTGTCTCTTATCACGTGTCTGGAATCTCTCCACAATAAAGTATTTTGAACTTCATACGTACATCCTTCTTGATATGTATGTGAGATCTATAGTTTGTCATATTATTCTTCATCTTGCAGCTTTCACTCCTTTAATCAGAGCCATCTTTGTATAATTAGGAAGTGAATTAGTAAAAACAATATTTCAGGAATATTTTAGAATATATATCAAGTCAGGAGAGTGCCTTAGAGATTTCGTCAGCCCCTACAGGTTATAACAGAGGAAAGAGCTGAGACCAGAGAAGTTATGACTTTCCAGTGTTCACAAAGCAAGTTCACAGCTATTACTTTTTTAACTCTACTCAGAATATGAGTTAATTTATATTGCAATCCATGTAACAGCAATGAAAAAAATTATTGGTTTATTAATGGCTTCAAAAAGATTGAGTTACCAATATGGATCCTTTGAAGTTATATGCAGGAAATACATATTACTGTTTGTCTAGCTGATTTTTTAGAGTCATAGATACAGTACCAAATAAGCTGAAACATGTTAATATTGTTGCATTGATTTTTGTTCCATAATAAATTCATGTTGCTTTGCATTACTTTTATTCTATGGTACTTCAGAAATACTGGGAAAAACAGATGATACCAATTTATAAGAGAGCTTTAAATAAATATTAAAATTAAATAGTAATGAGTATTTGATTACCAAAATGGACTTCAGTTGTGATAAAGTAGCACACTTTCTTCCTGACCCCTTGGCAGCCTTGCCATGCTGGCTCATTATTTCTTGGAAAGGCGAACTTTCTCTGTCTTAATGGCATATGCTACTCTGGTTTTCCCTTACATCTTGTGGACTTTTTGCTCTCTTTTAATCCTTTTTCTTAAAGTTAGTAATCTCTGAGCTTCTTTTCTTGATTCTTTTACATCCCCATTCAGTTTTTTAAAATTGAAGTATATTTGATTTACAATGTTGTGTTGGTTTCTGGTATACAGCATACTGATTCAGTTATACATTATACATTATATATATATATATGTATGTGTATATATATATTCATATATAAAAAGTATATATTCATATTCTTTTCATTATAGATTATTATGTATATAGATTATTGTAGATTATCATTATAGATTATATATAGATTATAGATTATCATTATAGATTATTGTATATAAATATATATTATATTTATTATATTTATTATAATTATTTATATTTATTTAATTATATAATTTACATATTATATACTTTATTATTTATATATTATATTATATTTATTTATTTTTATTATATATATTTAATCATATATAAATATATATATTTATTCATTCTTTTTCATTATAGATTATTACAATCTATTACATATACTTCTGGGTGCTATGCAATAGGACCTTGTTGTTAATCTATTTGTATATAGTAGTTTGTATCTGTTAATCCCAAACTCCTAATTTACCCCTCCCCAACTCCTTTCCTCTTTGATACCCGTAAGTTTGTTTCCTGTGTCTGTGAGTCTGTCTTTGCTTTGTAAATAATTACATTTGTGTCATTGTTTTAGATTCCACATATAAGTGATATTATATGATATTTGTCTTTCTCCGACTTAGTACAATGATCTCCAGGGCCATCCATATTGCTGCAAATGACATTATTTCATTCTTTTTTAAGCTGAGTAGTATTCCATTGTGTGTGTGTGTGTGTGTGTGTGTGTATATATATATATACACCACATCTTCTTTATCTGATCATCTGTCAGTGGACGTTTAGACTGCCTCCATGTCTTGGTTAATATAAATAGTTGCTGCCATGAACACTGGGGTGCATGTATCTTTTCAAATTAGAGTTTTCTCCTGATAATATGCCCGGGAGTGGGATTACTGGATCATAGGGTAAGTCTATTTTCACTTTTTAAAGGAATCTCCATACTGTTTTCCATAGCGGCTGCACCAATTTATATTCCCACCAACTCTGAATGTTCCCTTTTCTCCACACCCTCTCCAGCATTTACTGTTTGTGGATTCCCTATATTTTTTGTGTTTTCAAATATTTCCACGTTTCCACCAATCATCTCTGCATACATGATTTCTATTATTTTCAGCTTTTTCCAGCTACTGAAACTGCATTTCTAACTGCCTGTTAAATAGGCTCATTTTGATGTTTGCTGATATATCAGGTTTAATTTGTCCAAATCTGAATTCATTATTTCCTCAACACCCTAAACCAGCTTGCCCTCCTTATTCCTCTTTCTGTTAATGTCACTTCTTTTTCCCAGTTGTTTAGGTTCAAAGCCTAGGAATAAATTTTCCTTATCGTATATCATTCCTTTGACATTATGACACTCAAAGAATTGTCAAGACTTGCATATTTTACTTCTGAAATATTCTCTCATCCATCTTCAGTTTTGCATTTTTCTTCTACAATCATAATTCATCTCTTCTCATACCATTGCAAGAGTGAACTGTTGGTCTCTCTACATCTGAAAGTCTTTGTAAGTTACACTGCAAATACATGTTATGTTAATCTGCTTAAAGCATAGCTCTGGCTCACATGTTCAAAGGCTACCAATGGTCCCTACTGGCTAACAGTGTTTTTTTTTTTTTTTTTTAATTTTGATTAAAGCATAATACTTTCTCTAGGAAATGGCTCCCTACTACCTTGCTATCATCTTTTCTCTCACTTTGCTGCAGGTGCCCTATCCAAGTGCTTCTCAGATTTAACATGTGTACTAATCAAATGCAGATCATGTGCTTCTCTCTGGAAGTACTATCTGATTTCTTGGTTTTGTGCTATTCACGGACTGTAATACCTTGTCTCTCATCTTCCTCTATTATAATCCTATTCCTCCTTGAAAGCACATCTTGAAAGCCACCGTATCCATGAGATCTTATTTGCATGAATTTTATGTCCTCTCTCAAATTCTCAAACATCTATTTGTATATTGTTCATAACACCTAAACTAGATGACCTCGAATGATATTTTCCCAAATAGAAGGTTAGAAGTATGAAGATGGGCTTTGCTTTATTTCACTCTAAATCCCCTATAGACTTTGCACAACACTTCGCATGCATTAGGTGCTCAGTAACTATTGTTTGAATGGGATTATTCCACATGTGAGCCACACTGGTAGAATAAACTAGCAAACAGACTTCAGTTCATAATTAATGTTTGTGATATTTCCTGTAAACTGGAAAGCTTAGATTCTCTTTAGCTGTGGCCTTTTCAGAAATGTCTGTATAAATTCCAAATATCAAACTCTGCCCTATTGTTAAAACAACAGCAGATTTCAAATCAACTTGATGTTTGAAATTAAAAAGGAAAATGCTAAGTAGTAATGAATATGAAGAAGGTTAAACCTTTTATTTATTTATTTATTTTAAGGAAAACTTAAATTGGTGCATTAAGTAGGAACAGGGTATTCCTGTGGCTGAACTGGATTCTTTTACCAAGCTGTTCAACATACTGTTTAAGAATTGCTGAGCATTCTCAGTGGTTGTCCTAATTTGTCACCACCCAGGCAGAGGGAGAATTGTGTCCATTGTTAAGTGAGAATTGCTAGAGCTTTAGACTTAAAGGAAAAATGTACCTGGGGTGCTCATTCAGCCATTCGTATTTCTTGTGCTATTAATTTGTGCCAAGCAACGTGTGACAGATGCAGAATTCAGAGCCATAATCTTCTTATAATCAGCCAAAAACCTAGTGGGAGAGACGGAAAAATAAACTCACTAACACAATAGTGTGACAAGTGGTTAAAAAATTGGGAAGCTATAGAGTCTAAAAAAAACCAGAATTCCTTTGATAGAACAGGCAGGGGTGGACATTTCATAGTGAGCGGCATTCCACAGTCTTTTTTTTTTTTAATTATCACCCTCCTAAGGAGCCTTTTTAGACCTAGACCCACCCCCATGAAATAAAATACCACAGATATATTGTATGTCCCTTTATGTTCTGTGGTGTGTTGGAGAGTCATAAATCATTATTTAATCCTTACACTTTTTGTCCTCCCTAAGAGCCAATTTTCACCCCTTTGGGGCAATATCACCCCCTTTGAAAATGCCTGGCATGGAGGGACCAACTGCCTAGACCTAGTCAGTTAATTTGAATACCCTGGGGTCAACCTTGAGAAAACTTTTGGTGTCCTACTGCCCTCAGATTGTTGTCTCTACCTTGCTGTCAACAATTTTCAATTGATTATAGCTTAAATATTGCAGCTAGCTGGCTTTTGGGGTAACCTTCTCCTCATTTAGTAGGTTGAGATTCTGCTGTAACAGAAAAATGAGAACTAACCATGGTTTTTGCAGGGTAGTTTATTGCTCATTCTCTTTAAAATAGAGAAAGTCCAGAGATGAAGAAACCAGGACTGGGAGTACGACTCTGCTCTGCGGTGTCTGGAAGGACCCAGGCCCCTTCCAGTGCATGCTGCTTTGTCACTGTACACTGGCCCTTGTCTGAGTTGGCATCTACAACCTAGTAACAGGAGAAGGGAACACAGAAGTAGGGGGAAGGCCATGTGACAGTCGTCTGTTAAGATAGGATTCAGGAAGCTGCCACAGAGTATTCCTGCTCATAGCACATTGGCTAGGACTTAGTCACATGCCCTCACCTGGCTATGCAGGAGGCTGGGACTGCTGCCTTTATTCTGGTGTCTTATGCCCAGATAAAATTTTTATGAAAAATGAGAATGGATAGTGAGGGAGCACCATGGCTTTTGTTATTTCCTGACAGGAATTTTTACTTTGAAGAAATTATTTTTGCTAGATAAGTAAAATTGCAGCATTGATTAGGTCAAGATACAATGCATTAAAATAACCCACAGTTAAATATTTAACAAATCAAACTCCTTTGTATATTCATTCTTCCCAATATAGTTCTCAATCTAGGCATGGTTTTTGTATTTTTATACTTAGTAGACAGATATAATTATTTCTTTTTCATTTAGTGTTATAAATAAGTATTTTTCCATGTTGTTATGAAATCCTCATAATTTTAGTGGCTTTATATTTGTTACAATGAAAATTTTTATGTATGTTAAATTTTCCTCACTTTCTCTTATCATTTTATTTATTTCCTTTTTCTATCCCCCTACCAAAAGTGAGATAATTGGGTTAAAGAATACAATCATTTTATGTCTTAATGTATACTGAAAAATAATTTTTCCAAAAGAAATTTGCCAATTTATTATGCTATATATGAGAATGTCTGCTTGATTACCAAATTCCCTCATTTTATTGGTTTAAAAAGGCTCATTACTTTTATTTCAGTGCAATCTTTTGATAACTAGCAGAGTTGAACAGTTTTACGTAGATTTATTTTATTTTACTAATTTTAATTCAGATTGTTCATATTCTTTTCTTTCATTTTAGTGTTATTTTTCATACCAATTTTCCTGTGCTTTTTATGTAGTATAGTTACTGCTTTTTATATGTAACATTTGCTGCAAACATTTTTCTGGATCTGTTTTCTATCTTTAAAATCATTATTATATCTTTTTTTTATTATTAAAAATTTTGTATAATGTAAAATAGCCATTTTATGCATATTGAGTTTATATATTATATAATAAGTTTATATTTGGTTTCTATTTATTTCTCCAAATTCCTCAGCACTTATTACACTCCATTTTAGAATAGCTCCTCCCTTTACATCTGTGATGTGGCATTTATAATAAGTAAACATAATATACATGTGCATGCAAGTATATATGGATATGGATGTAATTGGAATTATTATTTCATTTTGTTTGTTTTCCACAATAATTTCCACTGGTTTAATGATGTTTTAAAATATGCTTGACAGTGACGAATAATGTTAGCTCTCATTTTACCTGTCATAAACTTTCTTTTAAATAATATCTTTCAGAGATTTAGCCTTTTTTAAAAGATATTTTTTAATGGAGTATCATTGAAGAGGACAAATCCTACTGATAAAACTGGCTGTGGACATTGGGGCTAAGTTTTGACAGTTGGCAGTGAATACTGAGGAGTGAAGCAGCCCCCTCGAAACTCCTCCCAACCCCGACCCCAAGCAGTAGTACCTGTGGAGAATACTTGGAGAGTATTTGGGCTCACAGGTGTTGGAGGGAGGCACAAGCTCAAATGTCTGTCCTATATCCTGAGGCTAAGTTCTAGGTCACCTGATTACTTCTCATCAATCATCTTTCTAGGTAAGTGACATGTAGAGATAACATTTGTCTCCAACTCCCCGAAGAAACATTGCCTTCCTTATGTTGGCATACGGCCTGGCAAACAACCACTAGTATCTTTCCAATCCCTGTTCTAGAGCCTGAGAGAAGACCAAGGAATAAGAGAAGGGAGGAGGGATCTTTAGCAGAGAAACTGACCTAAAGATGCATGTTGGGGTGAGGGGAGAAATAATTAAGAGGGAATGACTGGGGTGATTCAGCTATGGGCAGTTCTCTTTAGTTTCTCTTCACACTTAAATATATGTGAGCATTTGATATTTGTTCCTTTGAGTTATTCTAACATCTCATGGCCTACACCAAAGTAGAACACTATTGTCTAACTTAAAATTATATGCAAGTTTAACTCCTTTACATGCAAGTTTTTCCTCTTTGTTATAAGAACAAATATAAAACCACAGGAAGGGACTGATTTACATACATTTACATACTTTAGGCAGTCATAGCTTGAGATGAGTTTCTTTGAAGATGCAAGTTGAGGTTTTATTCACTAAATCATCCAGGTTTGCCACTTACATCAAATAGTTCTTGAGCTCCACAGTTTCCATTGTACATATATAAGCTCAGTAGGAGGAATGACATTATATTGGTGCTAAACTATGTATCTTATTTTCTTATATAATTTTTATAAAAAAATAAGTAGGGAAGGTTGACTATTTTGGTCACTGATTCCTAAATCTGTCCAAAAGGAGGAACAAATAAAGACTTGATTTGTTACAGCAGGGAGATAGCCACGTATGAGCAGAGAAAGGGGGATGCAGGCCAAGTGACAGGAAACCATACATCATGTAAACAACAGGGGTCCCTGGGCAGCCAGAGAAAAGCAGGAACCTCTGGGCTGATAAGCAGTCACACATTTTGGGTGACAAGTGCCCTGGAGTCTGACAAAGAAAGGTGGGAAAAGGCAGGAATCTCCAGTGTCTCCAGTGTCTAACCGTTTGCTCATTATGCCCTCATTTCAATAAAATTAGCCTTTGGGATTAGAAGTACCCATCATGCACTGACGCCATGACCCTTTGGATCCAGGCTAAATAAGGATAATAATCCCACTTCCCTTCAGGAAGGTGGAGTTGGGATGAAAATCAGGGAATATGACCCCAAACCCTTCCTTTCCTAGTGAATATTCTGCCTATTCATTTTTACACCGTATGCAATCAACTTGCCAAAGAAACTCAGGGCAGCCGCTCACCTGAGCCTGCCTGCTCTCTCCTTGAGAGTGCACTTTCCATCCTTTAATAAATCCTCACTTTACTTTCTTAATCTCCATCTAATCTCTGAATTCTTTCTGTGACAAGACAAGAACCTAATCACCGGCAACAGATTTATTATAAAATTTCACAAAATTCAGCTGACAAATTCCACCAACCTTTCTTCCCTCATAGTCTCCATCAAAATGAATTCTTTAGAGAAATAAAAATGTAAAGGAATAGTCAAAATACATGTCAAATGTCAATGAAAAGCAAATGTTACAGCAGACCTCTCTCAGCCAAGGAAACATTCATTTTAACAAGTATTCCTGTCTGTCTAATTTTTCTCTTGAATACTGCTAAGGTAAATACCCACACTAAACCAACCTTCAGGGTTTTTTTGACTATTTGCTGTGCTTCTGTGGTTCAATCCATTAGAAAACTAGCAGTACATAGCGCTTCCCACACTCCACTCAAAGAATCACAATTTCACAGTTTGGCTCCCACCACTGCCTTGCAGGGCTGCTATCATAATGAGTTTCTGGCTCTAGATACGCAGGCAGACGTCTCTTATGTTGGCCTCTCAAAAGGGAAGGAGAGAAACACTAGAGGAAACAGCAATTATATCAATATATAATAACAAAAATGCTATAGAGTGTTCCCAATACTTATCAGTATGTTACTGAAGTAGTGTCTCTCTGTCCCTCAGACAATAATTTATTTTTTTCAAGAAGACAGATGCAGATTTGTACAAGCTAAAATCTAGGAAGAAGCCTGAGAAGCTTTATGCATTGTTTATTCAGAGCATTATTTAACTGAGGTTTTATCTGTGTCTGTCTGTCTGTCTATCTATTTATTTAAACCAGAAGAAAAGAAATGACCAAATCCAAGAATTTAATCAAATTTAAAATTGATTAAATCAGAATTTAAAATTTCTGATACAAAAAACTTTTAATGATAAGGTGTTTATTTTTTTAAAATCTGTGTTATTAAAATATTATGAAAATAGATCAGTTTGAGGACATACTTTCATCACATACAGGACGATAGGGCATAATCAATATATGTTTTGTAGTACTTTTCTAAAAAACAAGGTCGTTGAGCAATCAGAAGAATCTAAAGTTGTTTTAGCATGTGCTACTCCAGTGCTCTGGAGACATATGGCATTGGACTCCTCACTGGCACTCCTTCTCACCAGGGGCAATGTGATATATGAGAAATTGTACTGGCCTTGAAGTCAGCTAAACTTGGGGACACATTACAGCCTCTCACATACTCCTGTGGCTCTGGATAAGTTTCTTAACCTTTCTGTCTCTCCCTTTTGCAAGATTTTAAAAAGTGATACAAATATCTACCCTGCAGGGTCTTTGTGAACACCTCTGATAATGTATATACAGTATCCACTGTAGTGGCTGTAACACCACCAGGATTCAATAACTAGAAGCTATTATTCTTCCTTCTCTTATCTAGCCTGCATTGTTTCCTAGGGCATGTGTGGCAAATATATCTTAATTGTACTTGCATTTCCACCCTCATCCTCTTCCCACACCCCTGGAAGACACTGTAAATTGATAATGGCTCCGTATTATACTGTGTTTGGACAGTTTTAGAATCTAATTATCTTACAAATTTGCTAGGGAGATACTGTGTTACGTACTTTTTTTGAGGGTAGGTGTTACAATTTCAAGTACACATTGCATGCAATAAAAGATAGATTTGCTACATCATTTCTCCGTTTTGTTATTTGAATTTATTATAGTTTAGCGGTCTTTGTTTTATTTGTTTGTTTTGCGGTACTAATGGCCTTTATTGTTTGCAACGGGAAGTGGCAGAGAAGGGGATACGACAGCTTCTGCTCCCGGGCTGGTTCCATGGATTCAGTTGCCACCCTTCAGTTTAGTTTTGTGCAATCCTGGAAGAATTAAGTAAGTGGGGACTATTTTGTGCCATCCGTGTTTTGAAAGTAATTTTCTTTAGGACTGATGCTGAATAGAGTCAGGTTTTATTATGAACAGGTATCTAACTCCCACCTGATTAATCTCTACTCATTTCAGGAAGAGATCCAGAAATCAAAAGGCAAAGAGGCAAAAAATCCCCCACACTCAATTTTTCCTTTCTTATGTTGAAAAAGTCCAGAACCAGGTATGCTTATGGGAACTAAACCTTTATAGAATGGGGAAACCTAGTGCTGCCCCAAAGAGGAACAACACTTAGTGCCAGCCCAAAGCAAAAAGTTCCCAAGGACTACTGCATCAAGACAGGTGGGGAGAGTTATGATAGAGAGCTGTAGGAATTGCTTTTATTTCCCTGTTATCTTTTTTTTTTTTCAGTTTTATTGAATACCACGAGTTAGATCTCTGTGTAGACTAATAAGACCTCTCTGCAATTATATTTTTCCCTTAACTCTGCCTTAGGAGGGTCCCAACAGTTTTCAATGGTGTTGCTTTTTTCAATAAATTTTAAACTTCTAGCTGTTTTTTAAAGACATTGTTCTTTTAAAATGGAGGACTTCAATAAAAAATGTAAAACAATGTATGTATGTAAGTATGTATGTATGTATGTATTTAGAGATGAGAACATACTTATTAAGTAAATAGTGAGCAAAACTCCATTTTAGAGACAAAAGAAAAATATTTAAATTTAGGGTGATGGCTTTCTTGATGTGTTATGCAGGATTCTGAGATGGCCCTCCAAATTCCTGTGTCCTGGAGTATGTGCTTGGTATTATCCCCTCCCCATGGGTGTGGAAAGAACCTGTGAATAAAATGGCTGTCACGCCTGTGTATTATATGTTAAAGGTGAAGGGATTTTGAAATGAAATTAAGGTTGCAAATCAGTTTGACTTTGAGTTAATCTCAAGAGAAGTGATCCTGGGTGGGTCTGATCTAATCAGGCAGGCCTTTGAAAGAGACCAGAGCCATCCTGATGTTGGAGAGATTTGAAACATATTCTCTCATTGGCTTTGGGGAAGCACTTGTCATCTTGTGGAGAGGGCCACATGAAAGGGACAGCAGATGGCTTGTAGGCATAACAGCTGGCCAATAGCCAGTAATAAACCAGGGACTTCAGTCCCACAGCTGCGGGGAACTGAATTCTGCCAAAAACCAGAAGAGGACCCTGAGCCTCAGATGAGAACAGAGGTGCAGCCCATACCTTGATTTCACTCTGTCAGGCTCTGAGATGACTTAGGTAACCAGTGACCAGCCCATGAAAACTGTGAGATAAGAAATTAGTGTAGTTGTACACAGCTTACTTTGTACTGATTTTTTAAACATAGCAATAGAAAAACTAATACACTTAGGTGAGAAGAAATTTGAATCCATCATTTTCTTCATATGAAGAAAAAAAGTACTTTCTCCTTTACATTTAATTATTTCGCTTGGAGGTATTTTGATTCCATCCTGAATCTTCAAAGTCATTCTGTACTCATACCTCTAATGAACATTTAACCATGGCAAGTCTCTCCCTCCTTAAGGCAGTCATATCTATTCTATGCCCCTCTCTAAATATCTCCCAAACTCTATCTAAAAGTGTTGTCTGTAATTACTTTCTGGAATTTACTTTCTCTCATTCACTGTAAACTAGCTTGACCCCAGTGATACACAGATACATTCTTCCTATGTCTGACCGTAGCATCCCTGCTAGTGAGTCACGTAGATACTTTTCGGTTCTTACCATCCTTGACGTCTCAGCAGCATTAGTATGTTGTCTTTTCAAAACACTTCTTTAGGCTTTCATCGTATTTCACTCTTCTCATTTTCCTGTTTCATCCCTATTTTTTTTTCATTAAATATTGGAATTACCTAAGGCTCCATCCTCTGCCTTTTCCTTTTGTCAATCTAATAGTATCCCTGAACAATCTTATCTGCTTTCTTTATTTCAGTTGCCATGTATGTGCTGATGATCAATCTCTGGACCAGATCTTTCTTCTTTGCTTCAAATCTGTGTGTTCAGTGGCCTATAGGATGTCTCCATTTGGATGGCTTAGACATCTTTGGTTCAATATACATAAAGTTCAATTATTATCTTCCATCCCATATTTGGTCTTTTCCTGCCTACTCTGTTTTACTGAATACTACCACCATGTTTCTTGTTACCCAATCTAAGGATCTGGATACTATCTTAGATCTCTTTTCTCCTTATCGTCCACATTTACTCATTTACCAAATTCTTCTGTGTCTTAGTATATCTTCTTTATATACAACTTTAACTATTTTAATTGGAGCAGCTAGTATCTCTGTTCATATTCTTTGATATTTTCAAAGCCAGTCTTTCATTTTAATCCAGTCAGTTTGTTTCTCTGCATTCCTCCTGAAGTGATGTTTATAACACATACATGTGTTTGTGTTTCTGCTACAAGATTTAATGATTCATTTTCTTCTGGGTAAAATCCCAGATTCTGTCACAGGGCACACAGGCCTCTCATTGCCCTCCTTTCCTTCATTTACAATCCTCTCTCTTACTACCATCCACAGCTCTTTCTGCTCTCCAGCTTTTTGCCTCTGGGTTTCCTCACTGCCATCTCCCCTGCTGGGAAACTCTTCCATTTCGGCCTCATTTCTTTTAGTTGGTCTAGTTATCCCTTACTATCAGGTTAAAGACGCCTTCTTTGATCTATCAAACCTACAGTAAGTGTCCATCTTTTTGTCCTGAACTCTCAAACTGTTTTATAGTTAAATGGCTCTTTTACCTTTTTAGATAATAACTTTCTTTGAAGTGGACCTGCTGCCTGTCACTGCTGACATCTCTAATCCTAACACACAGTGTGTAACACAGCATAAATATTTTAGGAAAAAGTTATTGATCATCCAAACTATAGCTACCTTTTATCATGTTATTAAAATATACAAATAATTGTACAATATTTTTTATCTCAATGAATTTTTGTTTCAATGACAGATGTCCTATATATAAAACTACATTAAAGATTTTATATGTATAATATTGCCTAAAAACTGAAATTATATAAGCAAATTTAGGCAAAAGGTTTTTTGAGGAATATTTCTTATGTAGTTTGCTTATATCTCAGCTCAGCTCCTATGGTTTTTTATCTTATTTGCTAATGCAGGGTTAGTGAAGCAAAGCCAATAACATGCATATTTCTTTATTTTATTTGCATAACTGTATCTTAAAAGTATAAATCAATTATTTTAATAAAACTTAATAACTATAGAAATAACTTCTGTTATGATATTGCTTTGTTTTCAATTTACATATGTGTTTCATAATGTAATCCATTCATATTATCTTAAAGACTATGAGATGATAGTAGATAGAAAGTAGATAATTGAAGCAATTATCTAGATAGATCATGATCTGAAGCAAACCTTTTAAACTCTGAGTTAAAATGGAGAAAATATCCATTTATACATATAACTTTTCAATTTTGCATATTTTTTGGAAAAATATTCTGTTTTCTTAGGTCACCTAAACTTGAAACCCCAGAACCAGTTTTGAGTTCCCTCTCCTACACCTCCTGCTTATCTCTGTGCCTAAACTTTTCATCCAAGTTATTACCAAGTCCTGTAGTTTCTATCACCATCTGATTTGTCCTTGGCTTTCTCTTCCTCTGTATCTCCAAGACAGATCTTCCATAGTAACTTTCTAGGCTAATCATTATGCAAATCCATCATATACAAAGACTAGTTATGCCATTTCTTTACTCTAATACATTTAAAGATTTTCCATTGTTGAATCAGGAAAATGGTCCTTAGCTTGCTAGCCAGATGCCTCTATAACACGGCTCCCTACTGCTTCATTAGCTGCTCCTCCACTTCTTGCTTTTTTTTTTTTTTTTTTTGAGTGAAGGTAGATTTATTCAGAGATACACTGAAAGGCAAGGGAGAGGCCACGAGGTGTGGGGGTTGGGTGCTCAGATTAAAAGTAGGTACACACTCTGTAGACAGAATATGGGCCGTCTCCAAAGAGGGAGAGGGAGGGGTGGCCACAAGGTGCTATGTTGCTGGTTTTTATGGGCTTGGTGGCTTCATATGCTAATAAGTAGAAGGACCAGTCTAAGGGGAAGGGGCTAGGATTCCCAGGAAGTTGGCCATTTCCCACCCTTTGACCTTTTGTGGCTAGCCTCGGGACTGCCATGGTGCCTGTGGGCATGTTATTCACCATGTTAATATATTACAGTGGGCTTGTAATGAAGCTCAAGATCTACTAGAAGTTAAATCTCTCATCATCCTGAGCCTCAAGGCCTACTGGGGGTTGAATCTTTCATCATTTTGATGTTAACTGCTGTGGCATTCCTTGAATGGCTGTGCCCTGCCCCCTTCCTGTCTCATTCTCCCCTCAGAGATTCTACTCCCATAATCTCATGGGGTTGCAGAGGGTCGAAGATCCGTCTTCTGAAACTGCTTCCAGGCTGAGTAGGGGCGTTGACCCTACCTATCAGGGAGTAAAAAATCTCTGAATGCCTTATCTAGGGGCCCCAGGGGCAGGACAGCCTTTTGTTTTCGCATCCAAGGGCTGAGGGTGTGGGCCGGAAACCTCGCACAGCCATCATCTGATGTGGGGCTGCTGTAACCCACTGTTTCCATTGACTTCTGATGAATTTTCTTAAAGATGAAGCACCTTTGTAACAACAGTTTGACAGTCTGTAACAACAAAAAGACTTAAAAGGCATGGTTAAACATTTGTAATCACCGCTACATGATATTATTTGTTTTTCTTAAACAAGTACCTGAGGTCTTGTATTGCCTCGCCAAGTGTAGGTCTCTCCTGGCTCCTGTTGGGGCTTATAAGTTACAAGTTTTATCCTGGACAGACGTACCCAACTAGCAATTCCTCGTAGCTTAACGTCAGTTGGGGTGCTCAGTAGTACCTGATACGGTCCCTTCCATTTTGGCTGTAGCTGGTCTTCAGGGGACCCCTCCTTCCAAGTTTTTAGTAAGGCAAATTCCCCTGATTGGACAGGGACTTCAGACTTTTCCTCTGTGGGAAAGGGCAACACTTTGTTTCCATATTCTTGGAGAGCATTTTGAACTTGACTTAAGCTAACAATGTGGGAAACTAATCTGTGAGTTTCCTCATCAAACAGGAAATCTGCAGTTAAAAAGGGCCTCCCATAAATCATTTCAAATAGGCTGTTTTAAAATTCCCTTAGGGGCCGTCCTTATTCTTAGAAGGGCTATAGGTAGGAGGGGGACCCAGGTTTCTGAAGTCTCCTGACATAGCTTAGCAAGTGTTCTCTTTAGAACATGATTTGCTTTTTCTACCTTGCCTGAGGATTGAGGCCTCCAGGAAGAGTGGAGGCGATAGTTAATATCCAGAGCGGAGGAAACCTATTGAGTCACCTTGGCAGTGAAGGAGGGTCCATTATCACTTTGTAAGCTTTTTGGTAGCCCAAATCTTGGGATTATTTCTTTGAGCAGAAATTTTGACACTTCTATTGCTTTTTCCGTTCTGGTGGGGAAAGCTTCTACCCATCCTGTAAAAGTGTCTATGAATACCAACACGTATTTCCCTCCCTTACAAGAGGGCATCTGGGGAAAGTCCATTTGCCAATCTTCCCCTTTATAAGTTCCCCGATGTTGTGTGGGCCGGAGTAGGGGTAGGGGTATAGGGTGACTTCCTGGGTCATTGCGGGCACAAAGTTCACAGGCCCTAGTGACTTCCTTAATCGTTTGGGACAGCCCCTTGCCTAGGAACACTTGAGAAATTAGTCTGAGCATGGAGTCCCGCCCTAGGTGGGTGGACTCATGGAGATGCTTAATTATTTTCCATTGTTTGTCCCCAGGAATGAGAAGCTTACTATCTTTTGTCAGCCACTCCAAGAGATTCTTCTCTAGCTCCCTATGTTTAGCCCATTCAACCTCTTCAGGTGTATAGGATGGTGCCGTTGGGAGAGGCTGGTCCTCAGGTTGGAGAACTGCGGCTTGTAAGACCGGCTGTTCTCTGGCTGCAGCTTTGGCAGCCTTGGCTGTGAGGGCATTTCCCTTTACAAGGGAAGAATCACACTTTTGGTGACCCCTGCAGTGTATGGCTGCACCCTCTTTAGGAAGCTGGACTGCTTCTAGGAGTTTTAGAATTTTTGCCTGGAATTTAGTGATTAAATCCCTTCCCAACAAGGGGATGAGGCACTCAGGCATGAGCAAAAACTGATGTGCAAAGGTAAAATTTTTTAGCAGGCAGCTAAGGGGGGCTGTAAATCGCTTGGTTTGGGGCTTTCTGTCAATCCCCGTTACTACACAGGATTGGGAGGACCAGGGTCCAGGGAAATTAGTCAGCACAGAGTAGGCGGCTCCTGTATATAATAAGAAAACAACTTTTCTACCTGCCACGTTAAGGGTTACCCGAAGCTCCTCCAGAGAAATGAGCAGGTGTCCTGTGGGAGCCGTGGAGGGCCTTGGGCCCCATCAGTCTTCAGCACTTCTTCCTTATATGAACCCAACAGGAAGCCACACAGACAGTTCAGCCAGACACATTCTATGCTTTCCAACTTTTGTATTTTTGTTGTAGTTTTTGCTAAATCTTCTTAATTTTTAAATCTTACACAGCTTTGGGGTCCCATTCATAAAGGATCTACTCCAGAAATCAGTCTTTGATTTCCCAACCTGATGACTTCACTCCTTTGAACCACATTAACATTTTCTACCCTCTTACATCACTTACATCCTGATTGTTACTATAGATATTTGTAAGGTTATTTAACCCTCTCCCAACTCCATAGATATTAGATCACAATTATCTTGAGAGTTTAGTTTCTTGTTTATAATTTTACCTCTCACAGAGCCTAATTTTGCATCTTATGACTAATATTATTTACTGTTTTTGTTTTTGTGGAAACAGAATTAAATTTTCATTTCTTGACATACATTAAAAGAAAGCATTCCATTTATAAAATGAAGTACAGAGTTAAGGAGTAGAAGAGCTATTTAGTTAGGATCAGGTATATTAAGAAAATTTAGTGCTTAGCCTTTTAATTTACTGAAGTTCTGTTTTAGTTAGATTCATTTTTCTTTTTTAACCTTTTTCCCCTTTTTTCTTCACCTTTTATCTTTCTTTGCTGTATGTGTCTTCATATAGATATAGCAATAACTATTTCTCATCCCCAGTGTCAAAGAATTCTTCCTCTATTTGATTTTCCCTAAGGGTAGGCAGAGTGATTTAGAATAAACTACATTTGACTTGAATTCTTACAAATTTCTGAAAATGTCAAAGTTTTAAATTGCAAACCTTTGTATAGGATTTGTGAAATCTTGACTTACTTCCAGATTCTGCTTTGAGCAACAAAACACACCATGCTTAAAGTCGAGCTTATTTGAAGAACACAAAGTGATGTCTGAAAGAAATATTATTCAGAGTATCACTCCCTCTCAGAAATAGCTCAATATGCTCAACACACCCATCTGCACAGCAGTAAACTTCTACGCCAAGCAAGCAAATCAAATCGATATTAGTCAATGACTTCCCTTTGGGAAGAAGGGTGTCAGTGTTAATGGAGGGTAAATGCTACATGAGGTCTGTCTTTATATGTTTGTGGGCTACTTTCAGCAGCTGTACTTTCAGAAAGTCATTTCATTTATGGCTTTTTTGGAGCGATGTTTGCATAAAATACTAACCTGAATACATTTAATCTTTACATTTTTAAGAAAAAGCTGCTCAATTTGGAGCATATTCACTTCTGCTGAAATGTTGCTGTTTGAAGCTGCATGTAGATCTTTTGAGAGGCCACATGCTTGAGTCTCTATTTTTAAATTTTCATGACAGCTTTTACACTCTCCTGAACATGCAGAATCTAAGCTTCTACTGAAGCGTGTAATTACTAGTGATGACTTAGCACCTGCCATGTGGTGCCAAGCAATGGCAATTGGAAGCAATGTCAATAAGAAAACTGGCAAACTGGAGATAGCCAAGTGAGAGATAACTCAGAGAATCACGTGCTCTGGCAAACACTCCCACTATTGTTAGTAAAAAATATGAACTTTATTTACAAGAAATTTTATGTAATCTCTAAGGTGCCCACATCAGAGGAAATGAAAGGGCTGCTTTGTTGTTTAGAATGAAGACATGGCTTCATGGATGATTTGAGTGTCCTACTCCTCTAAAATGATTTTTCACCTAACCTGTCATTTTATCTTCTGCCTCCGCTATTTGATTTGCTTCTTTGGATTAGGGCAGTATCCGTAAAGACCAAGTCTAAAAGCCCAGAGCTATGACATGGAAGACCTAGGGATGGGGTTGAAGAGAACCTGTAACTTAGGCTTTATGGTATGTAGGACCATGTGGGGAGGTTATTAAAACTGCAAATTCCTGGGCTCATTCCACAGAGATTCAGATTCAGTAGGTCTGCAATTGAGCCAGGCAATCTTCATTTTTCTGAAGCACTGAGTACTTGAACTAGACTGGAAAGACACTGCCCTAACTTGAAAAAAAAAGCTAAGTTTCAGCTTCTTTTACTCAAAATGTGATCTTTGGATCAAAATCCTAGCATCACCTGGGAGCATTATAGAACTGCAAAATCACAGGCCAGACAGAACTGCACAATCACTTATTGAATCAGAATTTGGATTTTGACAATTTCCCAGATGATCCATATACATATTAGAGTGTGAGAAGCATTGCTTTAACAAACACATTGGATTTAGTTACAGTGCTTATTAGTTAATTAGATTAGCTGTCACCCCGAAGAGAGAAAGGAGAGCAGGATACAGGAGAGGAATGTTTAGATGGAAGGGTGGGCTGCAACAGTTGGGGGGTTAGGTTGGAAGACGGTGATGGAAGGCTTGAGGCATTTTGGTGGGAACAAGCTGGGGATAGAACTGGCCGTGAAGGTGAGCAGGGCAGATTTCACCATGATTCCAGGGGCCCTTCAGCCCAATATTAAAAAGTGCTAAACTATATCGCTCCTCCTTTGGTTAAAAATATCCTATCTATGTAATTCATTTATACTCTGTATTTTGAATGAAGCAATTTTGATACATTATTATTATGGTCTGTTCATTATGCTTTAATGTTTGATGGCTAGAACAGATAGACATTTTCAGAGCCCTCCCTATTTTGAAATTTATACAGATTGACATACTTACAGTTGTTGAATAATTTATGGGGAAAATATCCAATATTCTTTAGATAGCCATGATCTTTAAGTCAGGCTACAGATGCATTTTCTCTGAGTCAAATGATCTCAATTAAAATTAAAATTTCAAGCAAAACAGAAGCTTTACTCTCTGAATGAGTCATAAATCTGGTGAAATGAATTCAGCTGTTTTAAGCATCTATAAAGCAGAATAAATTTTATAATAAT
Source organism: Camelus bactrianus (assembly GCF_048773025.1). Taxonomy (NCBI): domain Eukaryota; kingdom Metazoa; phylum Chordata; class Mammalia; order Artiodactyla; family Camelidae; genus Camelus; species Camelus bactrianus. The sequence goes on from NC_133539.1 coordinate 36,592,731, forward strand.
AAATTAAATCACATAACCTAATGAATGTACTTCTTGTCACTTAGCGAGATAACCGTTATAAGCTAAATATTAAAACTGTGTATTTAATTGATAAAAGCACATTTATTGCATTAGAGATACATAAAGTTACCCTGTAATGTCACTACCACACAGAATTCTGTCTCATTAATTCCAAAGAGACGTTGTGCACATTTTATGGTAATTTTGACAAATTAAATTTCTTGGTGTTTTAATTTGGATTTTGTAATCTTTTTTGCCAAATAATTATTTAACCTCACAATTACTAACTTTCTAATAATGAATTGGTATTTAATTATCATATCACCAGTGAAGTTATAATCTCTAAATGAAATTTTATTTCATTTAAAATAAATGTCCATTTTAATTTAAAATTTTTTTCATAGTAGTAGTGGGAATTTTTATGCTTGGGATGGTGGACTTGGTCATCTTCCCAAATGAGCAAGCTAGGTTTAACCTTTTAAGATTAGCAAGGAATTTAGGATTCATTCTTGCTGAAAACTGCTGGGAAGTTTCACTTTCTTTCTGAAACATATATGCTAATCACATACTTTCTTCCCTTGGGAATCTAAATAGAATTATCAGTTGTTTTATGACATTATAATTAATGAGTATAGAGGTAAGAAAATGGTGAAGACTAAGAGGTATTATTCTAGTTTCAGTGCACTGATCTAGACAGTATTCTTGTCCCTCAATGAAAAGTAGCAAGGATCATACACCATTTCTTAAATTTCCATAATGAGAAGAATCAGCTGGGGTGCTTGTTTAAAAAAAAAGTACTACTTCCTGGGGCTTTCTTGGAGATCCTTATTTACTAGGACTGGAATGGGGTCATAGAATTTGTATTTTATCAAGGACCTAAATAACTTAACTTACCAGGGAAGACTGGGAAACACTGTTCTCATATTAAGATCCAGAAAGAGGGAAGGGAAGAATATAGCTCAGTGGTAGAGTACATGCTTATTAGCAAGCATGAGGTCCTGGATTCAATCCTCAGTACCTCCATTAAAAATAAATAAATAAAAAAGCCTAATTACCTCCCCCACGCAAAAAAAAAAAAAAAAAAAAGATCCAGAAAGAGGAAATTCAGAATCATTTGTGCCAAGAGTACAGATCAGTGCTCTCAACCTTGGTTGCACATTAGAAACCCTCTTTTAAAAATCTCAATGGCCAAGGCACACCCAGACCAATTAAATCATGATCTCTAAAGTGGGATCCAAAGGTCAGAATGAGTAATTGGGGAACTTACCTCATAAGAGAAAAATAATGCATAATTTTCAAGGTGATAAAGTTACAGGGCTACTGCCTGTTTACAAAGAGAATATTATTTTTAAAAAATTATTGAATTAGGAATCTATGGTTTTAGAACCTTGAGCTTGTATCAGAATCACATGGAAGGCTATTTAAAACAGATTGATGGGTCCCCCTCCCCACCTCCCACCCCGGAGTTTCTGATCAGCAGGTCTGGGATGGAGCCCAAGAGCTTGCATTTCTCTTAAGTTCTAGGTGAAGCTGATGCAGTTGACCCTGGGACTACATTTGAGAACCTATGTTCTAAGAGAATAATGAGAGATATCAAATGGGAGCAATATGGAATGAAATTACATTGCGCCCAAGCTTGGTTAAGATGTTCATCTGATAGAATACCTCCTGCATGAGATTATAGCTATTACAAATGGCTAACTGTTATAGTGTCTACTATGTGTGAGATGTTGTTCCATTTTATATATTAAGTCATTTAAACCTTAAAATAATCCTACATGACAGATGTGCTACATCTGTTTTTACATCAGCGAAGTTAAGGTACAGGGAGGTTAAGTAAATTATCCAAGGCAATGCAGTTGGTAAATTTTAGAGCTGGAAGTTGGAATCTAGGTGATCTGGCTCCAAGGGCCATACAGTTAACCACTGCTATGCTTAGGGAGGTGAAGCTGGAGAAGATTTGTTCAAACAATGGGTGATTTTAGCAGACCTAGAGATCACTCACTTTATCCCTTTCCCTATCCTCACAGAGAAAATCTAAAGAAGTATGTTAGGGAAATAAATATCTGGATCAGAAATCAAAGTAAAAAGGAAAGAAGGTATTCAAATCTAGAAGCAACCTAACATGTGTAAAAGGGAGAAGAGGTCCAATTTAAAGAGGAGTTTTTAAATATTATAGCTCAGTTATGCCATCCTAAATGAGTGTGGAAATAGTAAAATGTATATAAGCCACTAGGAGCATATCACAGCACTGGAGAAAAAAAAATGTAGCATAAAGAAGTATTATACAAGGGCTGAAATATGCATACACAGAGAAATAACTGCATCTGGAGAGGTTTTGGTTTTCATTGGACCAGGAGGAGTAGGCTTTGGTAACATCTATAGCAGATTTTTTTTCTTCTTTAGAAAAATGTGCATTCTTTTTTTTTATTGAAGTGTAGCCAGTTTACAATGTTGTGTCAATTTCTGGTGTATAGCATAATGTTTCAGTCTTGCATATACATACACATATTCCTTTTCATATTTTTCATTATAGATTACTAAAAGATATTGAATATAGTTGCCTGTGCTATACCATATAAACTTGTTGTTTGTATCTGTTTCATTTATAGTAGTTAGTATCTGCAAATCCCGAACTCCCAGTTTCTCCTTTCCCAGTCCTTTTCCCCGCTGGTAACCATAAGTTTGTTCTCTATGTCTGTGAGTCTGTTTCTGTTTTGTAAATAAGTTCATTTGTATCTTTCTTTTTTTTATATATATTCCATATATGAGTGATATCATATGGTATTTTTCTTTCTCTTTCTGGATTACTTCATTAAGAGTGACAGTCTCCAGTTCCATCCATGTTGCTGCAAATGGCATTATTTTATTCATTTTTATGTCTGAGTAGTATCCCATTGTTTATATGTACCACAGCTTCTTTATCCAGTCATCTGTCAATGGACATTTAGGTTGTTTCCATATCTTGGCTATTATAAATAATACTGCTGTGAACATTGGCATGCATTGTCTTTTTGAATTATAGTTTTCTCTGGGTATATGCCCAAGAGTGGGATTGCTGGATCATATGGTAAGTCTATTTTTAGTTTTTTAAGGAACTTCCATACTGTCCTCCATAGTGGCAGTACCAATTTACATTCCTACCACCAGTGTAGGTGGGTTCCTTTTTCTCCACATTCTCTCCAGTGTTCATCATTTGTAGATTTTGAATGATGGTCTTTCTGATTGGTGTGAGGTGATACCTCATTGTAGTTTTGACTTGCATTTCTCTGACAATTAGTGATGTTGAGCATCTTTCCATCTGGATGTCTTCTTTGAAGAGATGTTTAGGTCTTCTGCCCATTTTTTGAGGTTGCTTTTTTTTTTTTTTGATATTAAGCTGCATAAGCTGCTGTTTGTATATTTTGGAAATTAGTCCCTTGTCGGTTGCATCATTTGCAAATATTTTCTGTCATTTTGTAAGTGATCTTTTCATTTGTTGATGGTATCCTTAGCTGTGCAAAAGCTTTTAAATTTAATTAAACCCCATTTGTTTATTTTTTATTTTATTTCCATTACTCCAGGAGCTGGTTCAAAAAATATTGCTGTGATTTTTGTCAAAGAGTGTTCTGTCTGTTTTGCTCTAGGAGTTTTATAGTATCTAGTCTTATGTTTAGGTTTTTAATCCACTTTGAATTTATTTTTATATATGGTGTTAGATAATGTTCTAATTTCATTCTTTTACTGTCCAGTTTTCCCAGCACCACTTATTGATGAGACTCTCTTTCCTCCATTATATATTTTTCCTCCTTTGTCATAGATTAATTGACCATAAGTGTGTGGGTTTATTTCTGGACTTTCTATCCTGTTCATTGATTTATGTGTCTCTTTTTGTGTTAGTGCTATACTGTTTTGATTACTGTAACTTTGTAGGGTAGTCTGAAGTCAGGGAGCATGATTCCCCCAGCTCTGTTCTTCTTTCTCAAGATTGTTTTGGCTATTTGGGGTCTTCTGTGTTTCCATACAAATCTTAACATTTTTGTTCCAGTTCTGTGAAAAATGTCATTGGTAATTTGATAGGAATTGCATTTAATCTGTGTATTTTCTTGGGTAGTATGGCCAGTTTAACAGTACTGATTCTTCCAATCCAAGAACACAGTATACCTTTCTGTCTGTGTTGTCTTCAATTTCTTTCATCAGTGTCTTATTGGTTTCAGAATATAGTTCCTTTGCCTCCTTAGGTAGGTTTATTCTTAGTTATTTTATTCTTTTTTTTAACTTTTTTTTTTGAGTTATAGTCATTTTACAATGTTGTGTCAAATTCCAGTGTAGAGCACAAATTTTCAGTTATACATGAACATACATACATTCATTGTCACATTCTCTTTCTCTATGAGCCACCACAAGATCCTGTATATATTTCCCTATGCTACACAGTACAATCTTGTTTATCTAGTCTACATTTTGAAATCCCAGTCTGTCCCTTCCCATCCCCCACCCCCCTGGCAACCACAAGTTTGTATTCTTTGTCTATGAGTCTGTTTCTGTTTTGTATTTATGTTTATTTTATTCTTTTTGATGAGATGTTAAATGGGATTGTTTCCTTAATTTATCTTTCCTGGTATTTCATTGTTAGTGTATAGAAATGCAGTTGATTTCTGTATATTAATTTTGTATCCTACAATTTTACCAAATTCATTGATGAGCTCTAGTAGTTTTCTGGTAGTGTCTTTAGGGTTTTCTATGTATAGTTTCATGTCATCTGCAGGCTGTGACAGTTTTACTTCTTTTGCAATTGAGATTCCTTTTATTTCTTTTTCTTCTGTGATTCCTGTGGCTAGGACTTCCAAAAGTGTGTTGAATAAAAGTGGTGAGAGGGAGCATCCTTGTCTTGTTCTTGATCTTAGAGGAAGTGCTTTCAGCTTTTCACCATTAAGTATGATGTTACCTGTGGTTTGTCATATATGACCTTTGTTATGTTGAGGTATGTTCCCTCTATGCCCATTTTCTGGAGAGTTTTTATCATAAATGGATGTTGAATTTTATTAAAAGCTTTTTCTGCATCTGTTGAGATGATTATATGGTTTTTATTCTTCAATTTGTTAATGTGATATATCACACTGATTGATTTGTAGATATTGAAAAATCCTTGCATCCTTGGGATAAGTCCCACTTGATCATGGTGTATGACCCTTTTAATGCATTGTTGGAGTCAATCTGCTAGTATTTTGTTGAGGATTTTTGCATTTATATTCATAAGTGATTTTGGCCTGTATTTTTCTTTTTTGTGATATCTTTGTCTGGTTTTGGTATCAAGGTGATAGTGGCCTCTTCCTTCCTCTGCAATTTTTGGGAATCGTTTCAGAGGATAGGCATTAACTCTTTTCTAAGGAATTGGTAGAATTTGCCTGTGAAACCATCTTCTACTGGACTTTTGTTTGTTGGGAGTTTTAAAATTACTGATTCGATTTCAGTACTGGTAATTGGTCTATTCATATTTTCTATTTCTCCCTGGTTCAGTCTTGACAAATTGTACCTGTCTAAGACATTGTCCGTTTCTTCTGCGTTGTCATTTCTGTTGGCATATAGTTGCTTATAGTAGCTTCTTATGATCCTTTGTATTTCTGTGATGTTGGTTGTGATTTCTCCTTTTTCATTTCTGATTTTATTAATTTGGGCCCTCTCCCTTTTTTCCTTGATGAGTTTGACTAAGGGGTTATCCATTTTGTTTATCTTTTCACAGAACCAGCTTTTATTTTCATTGATCTTTTCTATTTTTTAAGTCTCTATTTTGTTTATTTCTGCTCTAATCTTTATGATATCTTTCCTTCTACTAAATTTGGGTTCTGTTTGTCGTTATTCCTCTAGTTGCTTTAGGTATAAGGTTAGGTTGTTTATTTGAGATTTTTCTTGTTTCCTGAGATAAGCTTGCATCACTATAAAATTTCCTCTTAGAACTGCTTTGGCTGTGTCCCAGAGGTTTTGGATCATCATGTTTTTGTTTTCATTTGTCTCTAAGTATTTCTTTATTTCCTCTTTGATTTCCTCGGTGATCCATTAGTTGCTTAGTAGCATATTATTTAGCCTCCACATGTTTGTGGTTTTTGTAGATTTTTTTCATGTAGTTGATTTCTAATTTCATAGCATTGTGGTTGGAAAAGATGCTTAAATGACTTCAGTTTTCTTAAATTTGCTTTGTGGTTCAGCATGTGATCTATTCTGGAGGATGTTCTATGTGCAGTTGAATGTGTATTCTGTTGCTTTTGGATGAAATGCTCTATAAATACCAATTAAGTCCATCTGGTCTAATGCATCACTTAAGGCCTGTATTTCCTTACTGATTTTCTATCTGGATGATCTGTCTATTGATGTAAGTGGGACATTAAGGTCCTCCACTATTACTGTGTTTTTGTCAATTTCTCCTTTTTTGGGGTCAATTTCTCCTTTTACTTCTATTAACAGTTGCCTTATATATTGAGGTGTTCCTATGTTGGGTGCATATATATTTACAATTGTTACATCTTCTTGGAGTGATCCCTTGAGCATTATGTAGTTCTTCTTTGTCTTCTTTGTCTTCTTTGTCTCTTGTAACAGTTTTTATTTTAAAGTCTATTTTGTCTAATATAAGTATTGCTACTCCAGCTTTCTTTTGGTTTCCATTTTCATGGAATATCTTTTTCCATCCCCTCACTTTCAGCCTGTATGTGTCTCTAGCTCTGAAGTGGATCTCCTGTAGACAGCTTATATACAGGTCTTGTTTTTTTGTATCCATTCAGCCAGTCTGTGTCTTTTGGTTGCAGCATTTAATCCATCTACTTTTGAGGTAATTATCAATATGCATATTCTTATTGTCATTTTGTTGATTGTTTTGGATTTGTTTTTGTAAGTTTTTTTTTCTCTTCCTTCCTTTTGTTCTCTTCTCTTGTGGTTTGATGACTATAATGTTGCATTTGGATTCCTTTTTCTTTTATGTATGTATATCTATTACAGATTTTTGGTTTGTGGTTACCATGAGGTTTTGCTATAGAAATATATATATATTTCTTTTAACTTGCTGATCTCTTAATTTTAAGTGCATTTTTGATAACCTGCATTTGTACTCTCCTTCCCTCACAATTATTGGTTTTGATATCATATTTTACATCTAATTATTTTGTATATACTCTAACTTATTGCAGTTTTAAGTCATAAATCTTTAAAGGTGATTTTCAGTTAGAAAAATTCCTGCAGTTAATTTTTTTGTTCAGCTATCAGCTATTTATCTGCTAGATGCTAGGCAAAGTCCTGATTTTGGATGTTTTTGAAGAAAATAAAGTAGGATAAGGGAGATAGAGCATTCTGGAAATGGTGGCAGTGTGTGTGAAATGGTAGATGAGAATAATGTTTGCTCATATAAAGTAGAGATGTCTGTGATAAGTTGATAATTTCTTAAAAATCTTAAATAAATGAAATATGAGGGAAAAGGATAAATGAGACCTTAGTCAGAGCCCTAGAACTAGCCACCTGGTGTCATAAAATGAAACACAGTTACCCTTGTTGTGCATGATCAGGTCCATTGACAATACATTTCCTTTGCACCTGAAGAGACCAATGTCCATAGGACAGAAATCACGCAAACATGATTATAGGCAGAATTTCCTGAAGACAAGTTCTACCTTCCTTATAGCTGGGAAGCAGATTACATGGATTTCTTACCAATGTAATTTCTATGGGCTATGAATGGGGGCTAACTGGAATCAATATATGAGTATGTATTCTGAGCTTTGCTTATCCTTTAAGAGAAGGAACTGTAGAGAAGCATTAAAAGTTTTGAACAGAAAATTCTCTTATCAGTTTGAGTGGGGATCTCTATGTCATTGGCATTTTCATTATTTGCATGTTGTTAAGTATTTATTTACTCTAGAGTTTAGCAAAATTTTTCTATAAAGAGCAAGATAGTAGTATTTTAGGTTTTGAGGATCATGCATTTTTGGTTATGTCTACACTTAGGATGTTTCAACTTACTATTTTTCAACTTTCAATGGTGTGAAAGCAATAAGCACTCACTAGAACCTGTACTTTGAATTTTGAATTCTGTCTTTTTCAGGGCTAAGGATATGACATTAGATCCTGTCTCATGATGCTAGGTGGTGACATCAAGCCGCAGCTCCCAGTCAGTCATGTGATCACAAGAGTAAACAACTGATACACTTACAAACATTCTATATCCACACAACCATTATGTTTTTTAACTTTCAGTGCTGTATTCAATAAATTACATGAAATATTCAACACTGTATTACAAAATGGGCTTTGTGATAGATGATTTTACCCAACTATAGGCTAATGTAAGTGTTCTGAGTCTGTTTAAGGTAGGCTAGGCTAAGCTGTAATGTTCAGTAGATTAGGGGTATTAAATGCATTTTTTTATTTTGTATTTTCTTATTTCTAATTTGTTATTGAAGTGTAGTTGATTTACAATGTTAGTTTCAGATGTACAGCTGATTCAGTTATACATATATATATATATATTTTTTTGGTTTCTTTTCCATTACTGTTGATTACAAGAAACTGAATATAGTTCCCTATGCTGTAAGTAGGTCCTTGTTTAAATGCATTTTTAATTTATGATATTTTCATGGTACAATGGGTTTATTGGGACATAACCCCATTATTAGTCAAGGAAGATCTCTATTCAAATCTGTCATATGCAGTCATATAGACAATATATAAATGAATGGGCACAGCCAGATTTGGCCTAGGGGCTATAGTTTGCCATTCCTTGGATCTCATCACATATTCTGTGATAAATTTTATTAGGCAAAAGAATTGGACATAGTGGAACTGAGAAATCAAAGAGGGAATTAATTTTCTTTAAAGAGTTCATCAGTAGGTATTTTAAATTCTGTATCTTATATTTACATCTTCTGAAGTCACTGTGAAGCCTAAAACTGTTTTTTTTTCCAACTGACTTTTACTCATGACAGCTTCTTTCTTTGTTTATTTGGTAAGTTTTAATTGTGAACTATACTTAATTTGTAGGAATTTGTGGCTCAGATTGAAGATAGATTTCCAAAGAGGATTTGCATTAGATTCTGCTGGGTACCAGTGTATGTAAAGAATGTGAGAAGATTTAAAATTTTTAGTTTGAGGTTTTTCCCAACTATGGTGCTGATGAACCCCAGGGTAAGGGTAGATTTATGCTGGCATATATCCAGGGGACATTTTATTATTAGTATTTTTATTGTTATTATCATCATCATCATTAATCTTTTCCATCCAGGGCCCTGGCAAATATAGGTAAATTACCATATTTTCCCTTTATTGCTAGATGGACTTTTTCCGGCCATTCCTTCACTAAATGGACTCAAGTTCAGGACCTCCATTTTGCACAGTTTCAAAGCCTAGTCCTTTGATCGCCATGCAGCTCTTAATTTCCGTATTCTCCAGACAACTTATTAGTAAAAAGTTGGGAGTGTCCGTCTACCTAATTCCTGTGTCTGTCTGTTGGTTGCTTCTGAACTTAAATGTGAAATATCAGAGTAATTTATTAGGCCTCTTAAAACTTCAACACTATTAAAATGATAAACTCCCTCACAATAAAAAATGTTCATATGTCATATATATATGTGCACTTGCATGGTATCACAGATGGTGCACAGGTCTTCTGGAGACAGTCCCTGGACTCCTTAGAGTCAGGCTTTAAGGCTTCTACTAATTATTTGTTTATTTAAAGTTTGAGTGAGCTTTTTGGTGAAAGTCGAATTCAAAACTAAATTTCAGTACAATAATTATAGTTTCTAAATGTTGCTGCATAGAAAACTATATTGGTTCTTTAATACATAAATGGCCTCTTGTGGGTACATTGGGATGGAGAAATATAAGTAGTAATTAGAGGTTTTCCACTTAAAAGTGGCATTATTGGCAATAAGCAAAATATTCTGGTTGCCTTGCTAGTTATGTGGTGTTATTTCCTGCTTTAGGTAAGTTGATGGTTTGAAAGAACATTATCAAGGAAAGGTTTATACGATGTGGTTCCTTTTTCCATTTTTAACACTGGGTTTTTGGATTATACAGAAATGAAGTAAGGGTTTATATGAGCATCCTAAGTCAGAAGAGAAATCTTTCAACTGAATCAATAGGTTTAATAAAATATTTACGATTTTGTATTATATGTTTAAACTATCTACAAGTATTTTCTCTATTAAGCAGTCTCTTGGGGCCCATACCTATAAAAAGATTTTAAATGACATTAATTAGGGCAGCATTTCAAAATGTATTCATAGTAAATTTGAAAAAAGAATTTTGTGGTTAAATGAATTGGCAACATCCTGGGTTAGATTTAGTGAAACAGGTTTCTTTATAGCATAATTTTTCAGAACCTTTAAAATGCAAAATAGTATTGTGAATTTTTAAATAAGGTATAACAAGCTGCATTTTGTGCTCTCGTTTAAACATGAAATCCTTCTCTCTTGTTTCTTCTCCTGGGACAATAGATCCAGAACACATCTGTCCTATGTATACTGCTTTTCTTTCTACTTAAATATGAAGGGAAATTTATACATACATGTTATGAATATTCTTTTTCTTCATTGGGTATATAGAAATTTAAATAATTAGTGCTTAAAGTGGAAACTGTATACAGAACATAGGAAGAGTAAATTGGTTTTTTTTTTTATTTCTTCATGGTTTTTATTTAATTGCTATGAGTACAGTTTCACAATAAAGCAAATGTCTGGCAGAATCAGGCAGCAGTTACAATCTCAGGCTTCGAATAAGGATTTCTATTGAAATTTTGGCCCTGCCTGCTATTAGTTGTGTGTCCTTCTACAAGTTGACCTAACATCACTAAATCTGTTTCCTCATATGCAAATTTAGAATAATATTTTTTAATTTTTCTGTTTTTTTAAAAAATATCTATTTCTTGAAGTATAGTCAGTTTACAATGTTGTGTCCGTTGCTGGTGTATAGCATAATGGTTCAGTCATACATGAACACACATATATTCATTTTCATATTCTTTTTCACCATAAGGTACTATAAGATATTGAATATAGTTCCCTGTGGAATACAGTATAAACTTGTTGTTTATCTATTTTATATATATTAGTTAGTGTCTGTGAATCTCAAATTACCAATTTATCTCTTCCCACCCTCTTTCCCTCTGGTAACCATTAGTTTGTTTTCTATGTCTGTGAGTCTGTTTATGTTTTGTAAATTAGTTCATTTGTCTTTTTTTTTTTTTTTTTTAGATGCCACATATTAGTGATATCATATGGTATTTTTCTTTCTGTTTGTGGCTTCGCTTAGAATGACAATCTCCAGGTCCATCCATGTGGCTGCAAATGGCATAAATCTAAATACTCAAGATGAGTGATGTAATAAGTAGAATTTGTCATAGCATACCTTCTCATTACTGTTCATCCTAACTCTCCTCAGACAAAATGATGTATAGCAGACACCAGGACCAAAATGCTCATGGTCAAATCCCCTAATGCCTAGAAACGTTACTGCCTAAAACCTAGATGTAAGTGTGAATAACATGTTTTCCTCTATGGGTTGGATTGAGTAGGTGAAAACTGAGGTCTAAGACGCTAACTACATATGCCAAAACTACGTCTTCTTCAGTAACAAAGTGTCATTTGTTACCTGTGAAGAACTTATAATTAGGTTTAACAAAACCCAATAATTAATTAATTAAAAATTAAATAAGATCTTAAATATTTTAAATCACATTACAAAAATCTTTGAAAATTCTCTATTCTTTATACTGGCTGTCAGGCAGCCACCAGGTAATCAAGAGAGCTAAGAAAGGCTATATGTACTTTTCCTGTTAAAATAACTTTTACTTCATTAAAAATAAGACTAGTACACTTGTTTTTAGCTGTTGTTATTTTCTTAATGCAGTGATATCCCCCAAATCTGTAAGTAGCTTACTGAATAAGAGTGTTTGCCTTCCAGTGACTTCACATTAATATACTGTGTGTATCTTTTGAAAATGAAGTCTATATCTAGGAATGAGTTATAAAAAATATATATTAACATTCTAGCAACAATTAAAAAAAAACATTGTTCATAGAGAATTATTATCAAATTAAATCTTCCCAGCCAGTGTTTTCAATCAATTTTACTTAACTAAAACTCCACCCCACCGACTGAGATCACATCAGTGATAATGGGAAGGAAGAACGGCCAACCACATCATCAGCATCAGCTCCAGGAAGGTCAAGATACCAACCTTGGATTAATACGAGGAGGCCTTCATAACTTAAGAGACTCGAGAAAACATGCAAGTTGCCTGATGGTCCTAACTCTGATGAAAATCATCCACTGAAGTGGGTATTATTGTAAATCTTTGTCTACACGACAGATTTACATCTCCTTACCTCCATAAAATTCACCGTTAATGGCACAACACCTATTAAGCTGAGATATTTCTAGGTGTAGTACGTCATGGTATTTTCCTGTATAGTTTACATTATTCTTGGCATTTCACTGCCTGTCTCATGAGATGGCTAAGAAGGAAAATATAGTAACTTGCACTCACTTCTCAAGGACAAAATGCCACATCTTACCAGAGGAAACATTCAGAAAGTGAAAAGCAAATATTGAGAATAATAAGGCTGAAATACGTGGTGAAGGGAAATCTGGAGACTTAAGGGGAAAACATTTTGTTTTGTGGAATACAATGCTAATACATTACCAAGTTCCCAGTTTTTAGGGTTTTTCAAAAAGGGACAAATACACATTTACAAAAGCTCATACTTAGAGCTGGGTACGTACAAGGGAGAAAACGTGATCTTTGGCATAAACCTAGTCTTAGAGCTTAAGTTCCCATTTGTGTGTGTTTGTAGGGAAACCCTGGGGCCTCACAAACATTTGGGTAAAACCACTGTCACACTTTCTGACAATACAAGCTGAGCAGACTTTGTGGAACAGAGGCAATTAAAATGTCCAGGCTCTCCTTTGAGATATGTCAGCACATTGAGAACCTGGGATACTGAATAAGTTAACTCTTATTCACATACAGCCTGAGAAGGAAATAATTTCAACTCTTACCATACAGTCTTTCTATTTTCTCTCTTTAAAGAAACAATTAAACAGTTTAAAGCATGTATTAAACTTCTGATATATTGTTATAAAGTTTTGGGTCATAATGTAGGGTAGGAAATTCTACAAGCTACTGTCACTGCATCTTACACAGGCCAAACATAGATTTCAAAAACCAGATTGTAGCTTTACACAGCTGAAAGCAATTTGTGGTATTTTCTCATTCAAAGCCCTGATTTTTGTATATAAGAGAACTGCAGAATGGCTAACCCAAGTTCATATTATTAACTCATGGTAGAACGAGAACTCAAGAAACAGGTGTTCTCTAGAGAATCTTCTCTGCAACCCAGACAAAGTATAACCATGTTTGCTTCTCGTGAAGCCGGCTTTGGGGAACATTCTACAGTAGAAAAGTCTTTGTGCTTTTCACCGTGGGAAAGGAAAAACAGAGAAGATGAAATTATTGACATTTTAAGCAAATTGTTAAAAGGAGAAGTTACACTTCTTTTGAATGTCGCATATAGTGCTGCTGAATCCATTTCTTTCCTTGCAGCAACATCCCTTTTATTTTATATTAGTAATAAAGTGCACAGTAGAAAAACCTCATGTGCCACAATGTGATCATTATACAAAGCTTTGGATGTATGGTGTTTATTGTTGGAAATAACCATATAGATCTTGTGGGAGAGCCCTTTTGTAATGGCTAGTAATGGTTTCATGTAATAGGGGCTCAGAAAATATTTATTTGATTTCCTTCTTTTGTGGGTATTTTTTTGTTGAACTTATATCTAAGATAACCTAGTCTGAAACACGAATGACCTAAAAAAATTAATATACTGGAATGTTCAACATTCATCGTGAGTTTATAGGTTTTTTATAAAAGGATTTTCTTGAGACTGTGCTGAATAGTTTTACCATCTCCACAAAGCTGGGTGGGAAAGTTCCCATAATCCTAAGTACTCTGTGCTTCCTTTTGACTTACAGGGAAAGTGCCAGAGTATATTCAGGTTAAAGTATTGTCCATGTGACAACTTCTCAGCTGCCAGTTAAGTCATATGGAACTCACTGTGCAGAGACCATTTGGCTCTGGTGGATAGAACATTACTCTTATCAACTAATAATAATTGTATTTCCCACCTCTCCCCAAATTCACATGTTGAAGCCCCAATTCCCAATGTGACTGTATTTGGAGATGGGGCCTTTCTGGAGGTAATTAAAGTTAATGAGGTCACAAAGGTGAAGCCCTAATTCAATAGGATTAGTGTCCTCATATGAAGAGACACCAGTGAGCTTTCTCTCTCTGTCTTCTTGTGAGGGCACAGTAAGGAGGTGGCCATCTGCAAACTAGGAAGCATCTTCACCAGAAACTGACTTCACCTAACTTTATCTCAGACAACCTCCGGAACTATGAGAAATGTATTTCTGAGTTTAAGCCACCCAGTTTATGATACCACATTATGTTAGTCAGAGCTGACTAATACAATTACTATTTAAAACAAAGACATGATTGGTCTACAAATAAGCACTTTTGGAAAATTACTATATGTTTAAAGCTTTCAAAAATTACATTGTTGTTTTTTTCTCTTCTTTCTTCTTCTGTATCTTACGGTTTTTTACTTATCCCATTCTTAGCTCATTAAGAGAGCAAGCTATCCTTGGGAAATTAAAAATATACACACGCACACACAAACTTATAAAAACAGGTGCATTGCAATCTACTAGCCCAGTTCTTTTGTAGATCAACTAAAAAAGAAGAGAGAAGTTTTAAATGGAGTTCAGTTATTTAAGTATCTGCTGTGTCATGTGACTTCTAGTCTCCTCACTCAGATTTGTTTTTAGTTTGCCCTTGACCAAGCATGTCATCCCTGAGGGCTTCATGAACAGCTTCTACCTCCATTAGAGCTGTTTGGAGTCAGAAATGCTGTTTTTCCAAGATGATAAATTATGTTTGCATAGCAAAAACTATAAGTTTAAGTCAGAAATATGTTGGAAAATGTCATTTCCTTTGCAACCCAAACAAATTAGGAGGAAGGAAAATATCACTTAGTAGAATTCAGAACTTATGAAATTTTGAAAGAGTTCCAGAAATTTGACAAAACGTAAAATATTACTTGGCATTTTTGCCCAGGGAAGAGTATTTTAGGAGTCCAAATTAAACTTGTTGACAGAGATATACTGAGAATGTGCTAACGAATTGCTGTTTTTGTTTCTTGCTATAAGTACTGTCCTATGAGCTGAGGATTTGTTCCACGTATAACCTGTTCAAGTTACTATGTGTACTTGAATATATTTACTACATATTTTTAAATCATGCTTATATGCCCATAGGACAGAACATTCCAAAATGCTTATAAAACTAAACATAGAAAACCAAAATGAACAGATTTCAAGGTTACCACTATGCTATATATCATCTACTAATTGAAGAGAAAGTGGCAGATCCCATGGAAGTTAAAATTCAAGAAGAATATTAAAAAGCTCTGACTGCTTTCATTTTGTAAATGGTATGTGCATTTTGATGCTGTGTATGGTTGCCTTGAGCCACTGTTACACTTAGCTATACATCTCCATTTTAGCCAGCTTGGACCACTGGGTTGCATTAGTATTTCAATTTTACATGAGGCATTGGAAAAGTCAAGTTGCAGCTCAGGCAAAATGGAATTTTAAAATACATGACAGGCTTTGTAGAGATGTTATGGAGGTAGAAATCATTACTGTTGAGAAAGAACAAGTCTAACTTTTGAAGCCAAAGTTCTAACTTTAAAACTTAAAAATAATGTATATGTCTAGTCAAACTGTAATAATTCTACCTAATAAAACTGAAAAAGGAAAAAAAAAACCCTTAGAAAATGCTGGCATTTTGAATTCTAATGCTATAAAGTAATCTTTTTTTTTTAATTGAAGTAGAGTCAGTTTACAATGTTGTGTCAATTTCTAGTGTACAGCATGTTTCAGTCATCCATATACATATATTCCTTTTCATATTCTTTTTTATTATAGATTACTACAAGATATTGAATATAGTTGCCTCTGCTATACAGTAGAAACTTGTTTGTCTATCTGTAGAGTAATCTTAAACAATTTCTGAAGATTTCTCCTGTATATGTTTGCTAAGTAAAATAAAGACTGCATAACATTTAGTATAGTCTTTGCATAAATGTTATTTCTTTTTCTTCTCCTTATTAATGAAGG
This sequence comes from Camelus bactrianus, assembly GCF_048773025.1. NCBI lineage: Eukaryota > Metazoa > Chordata > Mammalia > Artiodactyla > Camelidae > Camelus > Camelus bactrianus. Next base: position 36,608,931 of record NC_133539.1, read on the forward strand.
ACTATCAGTGCAGGAGAGTAACATTTTGACCTGCTTTGACTACAGTATGGCTGTTGCTCAGCTGTCTGATTTGGAGCTTATAAAAAAGGGAGAATAGTGGAAACAATGGGCTAGTTCCAGCACCTCTGGTCTAGAAAAAAGAGCTTCTGATTTCAGAATCCTTTGGAAAATGTGATCGTTAATTTTATGTGTCAACTTGACTGGGCTAAGGGATGCTCAGATAGCTGGTAAAACAGTATTTCTGGGTGTGACTGTGAAGGTGTTTCAGGAAGAGATTAGTATTTGATTCAGTGGACCCAGTAAAGAGATCTGTCTTCACCAATGTGGGTGGGCATCATCCAATTCTTTTAGGACCTGGATGGAAAAAAAGGTGAAGGAAGGGTGCATGGTCTCTCTTTTTGCTTGAGCTGGGATGTCTATCTTTTTCTGCACTTGGACATTGTAGTTTTTGGTTCTCCAGCCTTTGAACCCTGGACTTATACTAGTGGCCCTCTGGTTCTCAAGCCTTTGGCCTCGGCTAAATTACACCACCACTTTTCTGGTTCCAGATGGAAGATTGTGGGACTTCTCAGTGTCCATAATTGCACGAGCCAATTCCCATTATATATATATAGTTAAATATATCTCTATCTATCTAATCTATCTAATCTATCTCTCTGTCTGTCTGTCTATCTATCTATCTATCTATCTATCTATCTATCTATCTAATCTCCTATTGGTTCTGTTTCTCTGGAGAATCCTGGCTAATACAGAGAACAAAGACATTGGAACTGAGACAATTTCTAGCATACAGTAGACAATAAATACTTATTGAATGAACAAACATATATACGTAAAGATAATAAGTGCCAACATATATGTAAGTGATGACTAAATAAGCCAGAAACGAAAGATGTGGAGAGTATTTGTCTGTTCAGTTTGAACCACAGACTGGGTAGTTCAAACAATGGAAATTTATTTTCCGGCCATTCTGGAGGCTAGAAGTCCAAGATCAAAGTGCTATTAGGGTCAGTTTCTAGTGAAGCCTCTCTTCTTGGTTTGCAGATAGTGGCCTTCTTGAAGGAGAGAGATGTCTAGTGTCTCTCTTCTTATAAAGACATGAGTCCTATTGGATCAAGGCTTTATTTTATGACCTCATTTAACTTTAAATCTCCTTAATGGCCTCTCTCCAAAAACAGTCACATTGGGGATTAAGGATTTAACATAAAAATTTGGTGGAGAGCACAATTCAGTTCATAATGTGGAAGAAAACTCAGTATAAGAAATGTGAACCATATACTTTAGGGAGCTGTTGTCTAGTAACCACTTTAATTATCTACACATCTTTTACCTTGAAGACTAACTTTAGAACTATGAAATCTGCCCTAATCTAGCAGAGTGGGAATATGAGGAATTTTAAATGGTTCAGTGTATCTACAATATGTTCAAAGCTTTCAGATTTAAGTATGCCAATATAAATTCTCCTGAGAATGGCCTACAGATTTTGCTTTAGTTAAATTTCTTCACAATATCTCCCCAACAACAACAACAACAACAACAACAACAACAAACAAACCAGAAAACACACTTAACTAAAATCAGTGTCAACAGAACTCATCTTATAGCTTGAACTTCATTGAATGAAATTGATTCAAAGCAGAAAAACTGGATAGCAATGAATTTTATATTCCTAGCAACTTATCTACATATTACATAATCTAATAAATACTCACTTTTATCTAACTGACCCAGTGAAATTATAAAGCATTACACAGTGTCTTTGTTACAGTGTTTATTAACTCTCACTGTAATCTCTTTTATTTAAAAAAACAAAACAAAAAACAAACCCTGGCTGCAGGGATTTAAGCTGTGTATTTTAACAGATTAATAGGGCCACTTAATTCCATTATTATTTACAAAACATATATTATTGGTTTAAAATGAAAGAATAAAATAGATATAGTTTTACTAATCCACATTACATTAAACTCAAAAGCCATATTCGATAAAGATGCTCATCAGTGTTATACCAAGAATATTAAAATTAGTATTTAAGGATGAGTTACAAAGATGACATTACTTCAAGTAATTTTTGGATACGTTTTGAAGAAATGGCAAGGATGCATATCTGGTATTATTTTACAATTTCATTCTGGATGTTTTATTGAATTATTATTCTATCTATAAACGTTGTAGACTAATGGTTATTGTTCTTAGACTAGTTCAAGTTGTCAGATTATTTCTAATCTAATATTGCTTGGTTTACATACAGGATTGATATTTTTATAGCAGCATATGTATTTTGTCACACAATGTGTCATAAGAGCAGCAGGCACAGTTACGTATGGGATAAAAAGAAGTCTATCTTTCTTTAACATATATATTTAATTGATTCTGTTTCTCTTTTTGCTTTTTCCTGTTTCTTTTTCTCTTCCATTAACTCTGCTAGTCACAGTTTCTTATTTCCCATTTCTTATACAACTCTCCATCAAGATCTAAAGTGTTCATATTTTGCAGAATCCTTCTGAAATCATTCACTTATAAAAATATTCCCTTTTGTCTCTTTCTTTTGCACACACAGACAAAGGAATATGTAGGAATATCTAGGTTCTTTGAAGCCATTTCCAAGTGAATTTTAAAAAATTGCAGATTGACATTTGACACGCAATACATGTGAGATGGTTTTCTTCTGTTTCAATAGGGAGTTGATGTTAGCTGAACATGAAATCTCATAGTTTCCTGACATGCATGAATCCTTTCATTTGTAGTTAGTATAATCCTCCCCTCGATACCACCTATTGATTAACCACTGAGCTTTATGGTCTTCCTGCAAGGCTGTCTGAATTACAGTTTTTGAAACAGAAATACTAGGTGGAATACTGTGTGGAAATATAATTTTTTGAGACCAGAGAAGAGTTTCTACTGCTTCTTCTTTCACTGAAGTTTGGTAGTTTTTCAAGAGATTAAATTAAAACATATGAGCATGTTGTTTTAGAGGTCATGCTACATTAAATTAAATTAATTTAAAATTATTATTATTTTTTCTGTGCATAGGTCCCCCTAGGAAGTGGTAGTTGGTCAATGACATGATGTTTTTATTTCTTTGAACTTTTTCCTATGCTTTCAGTTACAGTAATAGAAGGCGACTGAATGCAGTTCAGAATTTCTAGAAGACTGGAATTTGTAGGGGATGTGGCATAGGCAGTATCCAGAATGTATGAATATAGTCTTGGCTTCTTTTAAAATGCTTTGCTAATTCTGCGTGACGATGATCAAAGCTAAGAAAAAAACTCCGTGAGAATTATAGAACATTTATACCTAAAAAAGATTTGAAAAAAACAATCTTCAAAATTGTTCAGTTAGTGTTTTGTGAAAAGCCATACCCATGGGATGTTGTATTCATCACAATTCTTTGGACAATAATGGAAAGAAATCTAACTTAAGAAAAAAAAGATTGACTAGAAGGAAAATGATGTAATTCATCAAAGAAGGAAGGGCTGTTCTACAGATCTCAGACATTGGACCTGGAGATTCAATGTTGCCAGGCTTCTTTCTCTTAGAATTTTGTTTCTACCTTTCTGTGGATGTAGGCTCCAGTCTTTTAAATTCTTCTATATTAAAAGATTTCTCCAGATCAAAGATCAGACAGGAGAGGGGAATTTTCTCCAAAATATCCATTTAGAAAAATACTAAGGAGAGACTCCTGTTGGACTAAGAGAGTCATGGAACCATCCCTGGAATAATCTCTGGGCCAGGAGGATGAGGTACAGCTATGTGGGGGTGATGTGTTCCATTCTTTGGCTAAAATAACAGGCCACTGTACTTGGCAGTTCAGTTGGAAACACAAAGGTCTACTCAGTAAGGGGAGGGGAATGTTTATAGGTAGCAAAAATAACAACCATCCACAAGGGTCCACTCTGAATGCACAGCACCCATATCTTTTTTTCCACATATATAACTTTTAAAAGACTTCTGTGTTATATCCAATTATTTCATGTATAATCACAAACTTTCTTACCCTTTCCCTCATGAGTGACCATCAAAGCCACTTAATTCAGCTTTAAATCTAGATTCTCTGGGCAATGGATGTCATCTCAATCAAATCCAGAAATGACTTCTCATGAGCCAGCAACTTACGTATTGAATGATGCATTTCACTGCCTGATACAATATACAATGAAGAACCAAAAAAAATTCCATTCAGTGAAAGTGGGGTTTCTTAACATTGTCACTATTGACATTTGGGGTTGGATAATTCTTTCCTTTTGGGAGCTGGCTTGCACGTTCTATGATATTTAGGAGCATTCCTGGCCTCAACCCACTAGTTGTCAGTAACACCTCCCTCCCTCAACCCCCCGCCAGACCCAACATTGTGACAATCAAAAATGTCTCTAAACATTGCCAAATATCTTCTGAGGGGCAAAAACCACTAACAGTTAAGAAACATCAAAACTATAATGAGGTATCACCTCACACCAGTCAGAATGGCCATCATTCAAAAGTCCACAAACAGTAAATGCTGGAAAGGGTTTGGAGAAAAGGGAACCCTCCTACACTGCTAGTGGGAATGCAGTTTGGTGCAGCCATTATGGAAAACAGTATTTGAGATTCCTCAGACACTAAAAATAGACTTACCATATAATCCAGCAATCTCACTTCTGGATATATCCAGAGGGAATTCTAATTCGAAAAGATACATGCAGCCCAATGTTCATAGTAGGACTATATAAAATAGGCAAGACATGGAAGCCACCTAAATGTGCAACAACAGATGACTGGATAAAGGAGCTGTAATATATTTATACAATGAAATACTACTAAGTCATTAAAAAAGAATAAAATAATGCCATTTGCATGAACATGGATGGACCTAGAGATCGTCATTCTAAGTGATGGAAGCCAGAAAGAGAAAGAAAAATACCATATGATATCACTCATATGTCGAATCTAAAAAAAAAAAAAAAAAGACACTATGAACTCATGTATGAAACAGAAACAGACTTGCAGACATAGTAAACAATCTTATGGTTACTGGGGAAAGGGGGTGGGAAGGGATAATTTTGGGAGTTTGAGAGTTACAAATGTTAGCCACTATATATAAAAATAGATTTAAAATTTTTCTTCTGTATAGCACAGGGAACTATGTTCAATATCTTGTAATAAACTTTAATGAAAACTATGAAAATGAATATATGTGTGTATATGCATGGCTGGGACATTGTGCTGCACACCAGAAATGGACACATTGTAACTGATGATACTTCAATAAAATAAATAAATAAAATTAATTTTTTTTTTAAATTAAAAAAAGAACCCTAGAACTAAGGGGAAAATGTGAAACAGCACAAGAGTCATTGAGGATCCAAACCACTGCAGTATACACTCATTAGAGTAGTGGTAGTCACTGTCTATGGAGTCAAGTTCTTTGGGTTTAGATTTTGACTCTGTCACTTTCAAGTTTTCTAACTGGGACATTGGGCTTATCTGTAAGTCTGTCTTCTTTTCCTCTAAACCAACATAATGATAGGAACAATCTCATGACGTTGTTCAGAGGATTCAATAAACCTTTAACACATTGAGTGCCTGCACATAGTAAGTGAATTTCTCGCTAATGTTAGTTAGCTATTGTCATTATTATCTGGCTTGGCTGGAACATTAAAGTGCATTCATATTTTGACTCACTTTCCAGAAAGCAGGGTGAATTTCTTGATCAAATGTTTTGTTGTCCTGATTCTGCCCATGAGAAAAATTCCATTGTCTAAGATTTCTTATAGACATACCTTTTTAAGAGGCTTCACTACAGAATGGTTCACCTCTGGAGAACAATTCTATCGTGACCATGTGGATTGCCTCCTCAGTTAAACAATTATGCAGCATTGTTTACTAGCTTGGGATATTTTTTTCCCTAAGCATTTGCCTTCCTTCCTTCTTTCCTTCCGTTCTTTCTCCTTTTCTCATCTCTTCCCACCTCCCTCCCTGCTCCTTTCCCTCTCCTCTCTCGTCTTCCTCCTCCCTTCCCCACCTCTTATTCCTCTCTCTCTTAAACTCTACATATAGAGCCGATAATTTTCATATTATGGGAATCCTTTAACAGTAAATAAAATTAGAAATTGTGAAGTCAGAAACTTTGCATTTGAGTCTTTGCTTTGCAGTTTCTGTTTCTTATCAGCAGGTCTTACACCTTCTCAATCTCTTAGGTCTCAGCTCAGTGCTTTTGGCTTAAGCCACTGCCCAAATCAGGATAACAAGAGGCTGGAGTGGTAAGGCAGTGCCATAAACTGCATCTCCTTTGATGGTACTTTTCGGGAAAAGTTTATATCTTCACCAAGCAGGGATTTCAGAACAAGAGATGTTTGAGGATAGCCTGAATAGGACATTTTACTAGTTCTTTCTGGGTCCTGGTCTTAGCTGCTGCATTGGTTCTCCCTTCCTAAGCTTTGCAAACACAAATTTCTATGTAAGTCAGAGAATTCAACTGTTGCCAGTTTCTTACAGTGTATGAAATTACAGCTTAATGGCCATGGGCAGAAAATGTATCTCTTAAAAAACTGTTTATACTAGCAGTAGTCTTTTTGTTTCCAGATGGAGGAGCTTAGATTAAAGCTTGTCTCTCATATGTAGGACCTTCTTAAATCCTGGGAAAAGATGCCAGCATTCCTATGTTCCAGTATTTTTCTATCATTGAAGATTGAGTTTAGGCAGGCACATATTTCAGACAAATTATTTTAATTGCTTAATGAACTGCTTCACCGGCTTGGAGCAATTAGTTTTCCCTTCCTGGGATAGAAGTGTCTTCATTATCCTGAGTCCAACTTGAATGGCCACTTCTACATTTTCAGTCATTTAACTTTTCACTCTTTTCTTTTGGTATAATTATACTTACATATTAAAATTATTTCTTTGCAAGTGACAAAAACCTAATTCAGATAAGCTTCAGCAAAAAGAGATGTAGATTTTTTTTTTTTTGAGATGATTGCTAGAGGGTAGAGACTTGATTCTTTTATTTAGCAAACTCTAATTGAGGAAACACTATGTGCCAAACTATGAGATCAAGGTGGAGCAAAAACAGGCACTTGCTGAATTCCTAAAACTTTAAAGTCTCTTTCAACAAGATCATCCACTTCTCTATTGGTTATTCATTCATTCTCTCGGATTCCTTTATGTGGTAGTATATACAGTCCCTAGCATCTCCTGAGTTACAGCTTTTCAGGTTCCCTACTTGAAGAAAGGATACTTTTTCTCTGATAGTTCTATTTAAGAAAATCTTGGAGGGACCCACCCCAGGATCAGTCACACTGGGATGTGTGTGTGGTATGCTGTATGAGTCTCTTTGGATCCACGTCTCCATAGAGTAAAACTCCTGTCTTCTACTGGTGTTGAGAAGGAGCAATGGCCCATTTTTATCCCCTGCTGTTGCTCTGGAAGAGAGCTAGTACCTCTACTTCCTAACACTCGTAGGCTTGGCATTCTGCTCTCTCCAGTGATTTTCTAGCTCCCCAAATGTTGCTGCTATGGTATCCCCTGCTTTGTCCTTGGATGTTTATGCTTTTTATTTAATTTTTAAAAAACAGTTTTCTCTCATTTTATTGCAGTCTCAGAGAGAGTATGCATAAACTGTTGTATTATCTATAAGCTTCATGTAGGTGTGCTTTATATGAAATCTCATTTGACCATTGGTCTTTAAAAATACCTACAACTGGTGCCATCCAATGTTTATGTACTTGCTTAGATGGAATGCCATTTGATTAGATTTTCACTTTATCATTGTTGTTCTTTAGATCAAAAGCTTTATATTTAATTTTCAGATAAATTGATTTAATGGCTTAATTCAGGTAAAAAACAATCATTTCCTTATAAGTTTTTAATTTCCTTAAGAATCTTGATAATTTTGTTGCCAAAACACAGCCTCCATACCCTGCTTACTAAATTGAGATTCTAGGACAAAGTTTTGGATAAAGTAGAAAAGACAGCTTTATTTCTTTGACAGGCAAAGGAAGTCACAATGGGCTAATTCTTCTAAGACTATGAGCCTCCTGGGGAGAGAAGACAGTGGGGTTTATAGTAAGAGTTCAAGGGGCAGAATTAGTTTCCATAGAGACTGTATTCAGGGTAACAAATTGTTGCAAAGTTGTTCTTGTTTTTGCTGATGCAGTGGTCCCCTTCTCTCTGCTGAGTGTGAAGTTCACCTTCTGTGCTTTGGGACTCTTAATGTTCTTGTACCTAGAACAAAGAATGCATAGAAAGGAGCTCTGTGGAAAGGATCTCTAGAGAAAAACTTGTGCAGCTTAAAGTCAGGTTGATAAATACTTTTAGCCTTTTAAGCAAGGTGAGGCCTGGGACTTTTGACTGTAGTCTGAGGCCTGCAGCTTGAACAACAGGATACAAGGAAACCATAAGGTGTCACGAGGAGGGCACTGGGGTCAAGAGCAGTGCACTGAGCACGAACTGTGCACACAGCACCACAAGGGGGTTGGGCAGACCACCTAAATCTCCTTCCTCTCCAGCTCAACCCTGGTCAGCAAAAGCATGAGAAAAACTCTACAACCATTAATTACATGGTTCAGCACCATTACAGATATCAGGTGGTCACTGATGATGACAATAGGGTCCTGCTCAGTTACAATGTCATGTCATCCTCTCTTGATAATGGTATGACTGTCTTGACTACTGATTTATAATGGTATTAATCAGGTCTTTCTCTACTTTATTTGGTGCCTTTAACTTTGAAAGAAGGGAATCTTTTCACTAAAAGAACTATATTGTTTCCACAATAAAATATTACATCTTTAATATTAAAGAATGTCTCAGAACTTGATAATGCTAACAAAGGGAAGTGAGAGGAGAGGAAAGATATTTGTAATTCATGTTGCTATGCAGCAACTAAACTTCTGATCCATGAGATTTTACTTTTGCAAACACTGATATGTACTGATAAAAGTCACCCTGTGGCTTCTGACTATGATACATCTAAGGATGTATACTAGCAAATGCATACTAATGAATAATAAAATAATAGATATCTTTTAAAAATATCTAATGCCTAATACTGCTTACTTAGCATTTAAACTTAGCATTTAATTATGCCTGTATCTCAGTGTTTGCAAATTGGAATTACCTATGGGGCTCTTAAAAAATATTGAGGCTCTGGCCCCAACCCAGACCAATTAAATCTGAATTTCTGAGGATGGCATCTAGACAGCAGTACTTTGTTGAGCTCTACAGGTGATTATTTTATGCAGGCAGAGTTGAAAATTACTGACGTCTCTTTATGTCCTGTGGGAACATGAAAATGAATATAAGTTTTTGCCTGATCGATGGTGTATCTGGCTTTGACTTCCTGCTGTATCCTGACCTCAGATCTATGCAATCCCTGGGTTCTGAATATTCATCATTGTTTCGTTTAGAGCCCTAATGACAGGATGTTCTACCATTTAAGCATATGGAGTCCTAATATATAAAAGGGATTTAAGAGAATTTAGCTCTACTACAGTATTTGAAACATAAAATCTATTTTGGACTTTCTCTGTAACCTGGCCATAAAGCCTTTAGTTATTCAAAGTGGAATTGTTTTAGTTTATATTTAATTATTTGAATACATTTTATTAATGTATAACCATTCTTTTATGTCACAGTATTTTCAGTACTATGTATCAAATCTTGTAATTTTTTTCCTCTCCAATATTGGCTTAGTCTCTCTGGATAAGAAGCAAGTTTTTTCTTATCTAGCATATGCCACAGGTTACTTGAGAGTGTCAGGGTATTAAAAGCGCTATTATGGGTACCATAGAGTCATGTACAGTTGAAGGTTTTAGAATCTGGATTACTTTTGGGGAGTATTGAGAATAATGAAATGTTAAAAAAGAAAGTTCCCTGAAACAGGGACTTTCTTGCTAAAAGCTGTTTTTTGTGAAATGTTGGTTTTGGTTATGGAAGAAACAGAAGTCATTTATTAAATATTCAATTATTTATTAAAAATATTTATTTGTGCCTACTATGTGGTAGGCAATGTCTTAGGCTTTTTAAATGGGGCGCCAGATTGAACAAGATGATACAAAAACAATATGGAAATATGTATACATTAATTTGTATGTCAGAAATATTTGAATTATGCTTAAGAAGAGAATTGGCTCTATCTAATGCTATTTCCTCCTAGGATTCTTCAAGCCAGAATGGTTTCTGTCTTTTCTATGTTATCTAGGTCCCTAAAAAGTTTACAAAAATAATGAGTAGAGAAAGGATGGCCGTGGCTATTCCTAAGTGCTTGTTTCCTGAGAGTTATTCCTCCTCTTAATTCTTTTTTTTTAAATCTTTTTTTCCAGAATTATGTATTTACTTTTATTGAAGTATAGTCAGTTTACAATGTTGTGTCAATTTCTGGTATATAGCATAATGTTTCAGTCATACATATATACACATTCCTTTTCATAATCTTTTTCATTTTTATTATAGGTTACTGTAAGTTATTGAATATAGTTCTCTGTCCAATATAGCATAAATTTGTTGTTCATCTATTTTATATATAGTAGTTAGTATCTGCAAATCTTGAACTCCCATCTTAGCCCTTCCCATCCTCTCTCCCTTCAGTAACCAGAAGTTTGTTTTCTATGTCTGTGAGTCTGTTTCTGTTTTGTAAATAAGTTCATTTGTGTCTTTTTTTTTGGATTCCACACATAAGTGATATCATATGGTATTTTTCTTTCTCTTTCTGGCTTACTTCACTTAGAATGATGACCTCCAGGTCCATCCATGTTGCTGCAAATGGCATTATTTTGTTCTTTTTAATGAATGAGTAGTATATATATGTATGATTACTACTATACTATATATATATACACCACAACTTTTTTATCCAGTTATCTTTCAAGGGACATTTAGATTTTTCCATATCCTAGCTATTGTAAATAGTGCTGCTATGTACACTTGGGTGCAGGTGTCTTCTCGAATTATCCTCTTAATTATTGGTTTGAATTCTCTACTTACCATCACTTGTTAATTGCTCCTAAAACTTAAACTTTGCCTTGTTTATCCTGGTTGGGTTTATGTTTTCCTCATCACTTATTTATCACATTTCTTGGATAATTCAGGCCATTTTTTTTTTACAAGATCATAAATCCAAGACCAGAAGTGATACTTTCCTATGTTAGAATCAACTTTGGAATTACTGCAAAATAATTTTATCTCCATTTGCCCCATGATTCTCATGACCCTTAACTTTTAGCTGTTTCCCTAACTTGCACAGATCTTAAAGATATTTCAAAATTTAACTTTGGAAACAGCTTGCTTATTATTTTTCACAAGTAATCATAATACATTGAAAAACCAATAATAGGTGGGAAGTTAGTTGTTATATAATATTTTTAAGCTGTAGATTAATAGTAAAATTATTTTTAAGATGGTGGTTTTCAGTCAGGAGCAATTCTGTCCCCCAGGGGCTGACAGTCTGTGGAGATATTGTTTTGATTGTCAAAATTAGGAGGAGCTACTGGCATCTAGTGAGTAGAGGCCAGGGATGCTGCCACACATCCTACCATGCACAGGACAGCCTCAATGACAAAAATTATTCCAGCTCAAAATACCAGCTGTGCTGTGGTTGAACTTCAGATAATTCCTAGAAAAAGCTATATTGTTGAATCTTTAATGTATGCTTAAAAGCCATGGTACTATAATTTTTATCTAGGGAAAAGATAATTTAAAAGCATTTATGCTTTGGGTCTTATTTCTTTTACACATTAATGTATTCCTTGTAAAGCTCGAAATTCAGTAAATTCAGTGTTTTCCCTTCCAAAACGTTCAGCTACTTACAACCATGAGTGCTTCCCTTAAGTGCAAGTGAAGCTGTCTTCTCAAGGTTATGCCAGATTTAGTTATTAAGAAAATGAATACACTGCAGACTAAGTATGTTCCCATTTCAAAGTAAATTACACATTTAAAGGATACTGCATCAATTTTCTAAATATGTTTCTCCTGTACAAATCAAAATTCTGTTTCTGTGTTCACCATGTAGTTTCACCCTAATACCTAGGCTTGATTTCTAGATTTGCAAGGGAATGCAAATGAATGTGAACACTCATGCTCCCTGGTAAGTGTATGAGGTGCCGATATATATATCTCTGTATATTTGTGTAGAGTTTATGCATGTATCACTTCTAACCTTTACTGGAACCTAACCTGGTGCCTTTCAACAAATGACATGATATTGTGAGAAATACTTAGCTCACATCTATACTATTATAAGGAAAATATTTTATTGTTGAATGTGTCCACATGTATGTTATGACATTGTGACATATAGCCTTAATTTCTTAATTAATTTTCTTAATGAATAAAGGAGGGTGAAACTATCCTTTAGAAGCCTTCTCTGGCTCCTCCAGTCTGGAGTACACCCATAGTCCTTGAGGTATTCTGCTATTAATCCACTCCCCAGGTTGTTTCAAAATGTCTGTTTCCGTGTTGTCTCTCACAAGTGCCTGCCAGTTTTTCTTTCTACCCTGGGTCTGTGACATTGCCTGACATAAAGAAAAAACCTTGTTGTTTGTTGACTTAAAATGCAATATGATAGTTTCTAAAACCAGACGTAAGCTCAATGTTAATGACAAGCCTTGTTTCTTTTTATTTGTTGTTGATTTAAGTCTGTGTTGTTTCAGAGCAACGTAAGTATGTGATCATAAGAGTTAGAGATGTACGCCTTCTGTGTTCCTAAAGGAATCCCACTTTTGTTCAGATAGTCGTCCAGCCCCTACAGCCCACATGACTCAAGTGAACTGGCCACATCTGCAGCTGCAGGGCCATGTGATGGTTAGTCTAGTAGGCTAATCTCAGGAAATTCACCCTTCTTTCCAGAGAATGATTTTGGGAATCCATAATTAAACCCCAAACACTTGGGACTTTAGGTGGGCTGCTTCTTAATTCAGGGGAGTCAGCCTGTTCAGATAGGAAGAAAAGATACCTACCCGTCACTGGGAGACAATGTTTTTCCTGTCTTCCTCACTACACATGAAAAAAGAAGTATGCTGCCACAGCTGATGCAGGCAGTCATCTTGCTACCATGGAGAAGGGCTTTCTAATAATAGAGTTGACACGTACACGAGGGAAGAGCAAAGAAACAGCTGGAGCTGAGAACATACCACACCTGCAAACTGTCCCACTTTGATTTACATTATGTGAGAGATTGTCTTTCTGTATTTTTTAAAGACTGTTGGAGCAGTGCTTTCTATTACTTACAGCCTAAGTAATAGAATGTTAGAAAGAACCAATCTCCTTCTTTTTTAGAAAAAAAAAATCATTCATATCTGTTGACGTTTTTTCCTTGTAATTTAGGCTATAATCACTCATAATACATTCAGCTATTCTTTCTACTTACTCATGCTGCACCTCAAAATTCCTATTCATATCTTTTCTCTTACCTTAAAGCCTGCTGACAGTTGTCTTTGGCTCTCAACATTTCCCAAGTGACTCATCAAGACTTCTCAAGAACAAATGAGTACCCTCTCTGAGAGAAATTCCAGTGCCAGTTATTAAGATGTAAGGATTTTCACATTTCTCAGTCTTCCCATTCATCACCCAGGATGCAGGAGATTACAGAATTGTGGAGGCAGTAAAACAGTGGTTAGGAGCTCAGATCTGGAGTTAGTCTGTTTTCAAAAGTTGACCTCACTACTTAGTGACCTTGGGCAAATTATGTAACCTAAGCTAAACCTCAATTTCCTCATGTGGAAGAGGGGTAGGCAAACAATGGCCCACTGGAAATCCAGCCTGCTGCCCCCTCACTTTTTTGGTAAATAAAGTTTTATTGGAATACAGGTACACTTATTTGATTGTGTATTGTCTCTGCAGCTTTTGCATCACAATAGCAGCTGAATAGCTGTGACAGACTGCAAGGCTGGCAAAGTTTAAAGTATTTACTGTTTGTCCCTTTACCAAAAATGTTGGCTAACTCCTGGTCTACAAAATTATAGTATTAATAAAAAACGTCTAGCTCATAGGATTTTTGTGAGGCTTATCCACATAGAGCAGGGCAGCTGGCATATATAAACCTTCAACAGATATTAACTGTCATTATTGTTGTTAATAACATTAATGTTCAAGAACAGGTCAGTGCCTGCAGATCAAAGTTATTTGAACAAAAAACCTCAGCACGTTTTGCATTTGAGGGGAATGACTGCCATGAGGACACATGTTGTAGTTTCACTGAACAATATTTATTAGCAGGGTGAAGAAAACAATATTTCTAGAGTCAGTCCCCCAGATGAGGAATAAATATAATTAGAAGGCTGCATAAATATGTTTATACCACCCCAGTGAGACTAAGATAGTTTAAATCTTATTTTTCATCCAGAGGAAATAAATGTTATTTTAAAAATCATGACTCATTGCTATTGTTAATTCAATAATAACAATTGTGTATGGTGCTGCTTTAGAGGAGAGTATATCATAGTGTTTGGCCAGACAGTGCAACAATTAATAGAATCCCCGTTTCCCCTAAGAGGTTTATTTGTCATGTCAAAGTTACTCTGGTCTGGTGCAACACAGATGGTGTTGTGACAGCACAAAATGATGAGTGCCACATTGTTCCTTCTAATGATCTTCTTCTGCTCAATTCATCTTGTTTTGCAGCCTTGGATCTCTGCTACATGATTGTTTTGAAAATTGGGGGAATCAAGTAGGGGAAGTCAAAGAAGATGCTAAATACTTTTGTTACTTTTCTGATTGGTATGTGGGTTCAGAAAGTACTGAAACATAATATAGATATGAAAAGAAACCCGCCAGCTTTGTCCCATAAAAAAAAATACCCTAACATTTACTTTTGTCAAAAACAGTAGAAGGTATCATAGTTTTATACAAAATAAATTCTGCTAAAATAATTTAATCCTCTCTTTGACATAGTGCTGGGTATGGTAGATAAAGAAAAGCTTTACTCATATCAAAAAAAGGATACATGGTTGAATCGTGATTTTCTTAATTCACTGTTGAAAGGACAGAAAACTTAATTAGACAGTCAGTGAAAGGATTAATGAAAATAGTGTAGGTGGCAATAAGGAAAACAAGTTCAAATAATGAAGACTATTAAATTAAAAAATTGACTAATTTACCATTAACATATATTTTGATTAAAGTTGATGGTGTTGACAGAGTAGGAATAAAACAAAGTTATATTCAATGTACCCTTCTCTTTCACTGTGTGGCTTTGTATTTTTTTTTTTTTTTTGCCCTTCTGTAATTTCTGCTTGTTTAGATACTGAAATAAATGCCAAATGGAAGTTTCCTTCATCCTGTAAATCTACTCTGAATAATGGGAATAATGGTAAAAAGTTACGGACAGATCTTCTCAACTAAAACTCTTAAGGCCATTCAGCATATATGTAAATAATGAATAATAATAAATTATGTGAATGACAATCAATTATATAAATAATGAGTTTTAGATTATGTTTCAGCATTTTAAAAATATTTTAAATTGATAATTATATCAACTTTATATTCATGAGAAAGATGATGACCTTTTACCAAGATATACCTATTAATTTTGATAATGGTTAGGTTGAGCCATAGATTAGATTCCTCATCCAATTTTTACTCTGTATTTTTAACTGAAATAGAAAATCTTATCTCACAGTAAGTTCATTATGAGGCTCTAAGTGTTAGATTCAGGGATATTTAAATTAAATTTCCTTCTCAGTCAAGGAAGCTTTTCCATTCAGAAGTCAGATCCATTAATTCCTGATGCGTTTTTTATTTACTTTCAACTGTGGAACATCTGTTCTGTTGTTGTATTTGGATATTGTTTGTAAATATGCTCAAAACATTAAAAAAATCTTTCTCTTTCCAATCAATGAGGAAAAAAAGCAAATGCTAAGAAAGAGTGAAACTCTTTCTCATAGAAATCTCCTGTTTCAATCTCATAGAAATTTTCCTGTTTTGTTTTTGTCTTCAGCAATAAAAATTGTGGTATTTTGATGCTAAATTGGTGGCTTTCAGCTCTTTAAGATATTGAGCACATCACTGAGATGTGGCACTAAAGCAAGCCATGTGTAATCATTTAAGTGGTTTTCCCAGGCATTATTGTTGTCATGAAATGTTTTTCATCTTATACCCTATTTTGAACTGTTTAATAAATTTTTCTTGTCTACCAGTATACCTCGATGTGGACAGTTGGTTATGTATTTACTGCCAATTTCTTCATGCAATATGCTGAAAGACATATATTCTCAGTAGGTGAAATGTGATCATAATGAAAGTTTTCACAATTTTTTTCCAATGTGCTGAATTAGTATTCAGGTATAACTTAAAAAAAAATTGTTGAGTAGTGCTTTTCCTCTTTAGACACAAAAATGCTGCTCTGTTAAGATTAATCCAAGCATATATTTTCTAGTTTACACTACAAAATAAAAATATTATACCCTGAGGCACATTTTTCAGTAATAAACCATACAAAAAGACATCAGGCACCTCTCCCTTATACTGCATGTAGCAAAAGCTTATTCACATGCTTTGCATGTGCATGGTTTTGCCTACTGCAAAATGAAATATAGTAATCACTTTTCTACATTATATGCCATGGATATGTGTGTACAACTTTTAGGTTGTACCTTAAAAGGTAAACACTCTCTTCTCTTTGGGCAAAGGGGAGTATTAGAATGGACTGCTGGGACTTAGAGATGGAATGGTGTGATAAGAAAGGTAGTGGCCTCCTTCTAAGCCCTGGATTCTGTGTAACTGAGAAATAAACTTTGATCTTGTTAATCAATTTTATTTATGTCTCTTACAGTAGCTTAGCTGTGCTCTAGTTAATACAAACAACAAATCTCCTGACTGAAATCAATTTACATCAATAGCAATGAATCTAACTGTATCTACATTCATCATCATTAGAGAAAACTTAATATCTTTTAGTCTCAGCTTTTTCATCTGTAAAATATGGATGCTAACACCTCCTTCCCATGGTTGTTTTGAGGATTAAATGATATAAAATACATAAAATGCTTTAGCATAGTTTGTAGTGCTGTGAGTAAGTATTCAATAAATTTTAACTGTTACCGTTGAATTTGCTATTTAGGTACTTCGGATCGTGACTAAATTAATCATTAATTTATATTCTTGTGACTAGAGATTGTATTTAATGAAGTAAATTTCTGATAACTGCCTTGTTGCTTTAGCGCATTTAATGCTGGGATGTACGTTGACCTGGTTCCTAGCCGGTCCAGTAGAGATGTCTCCAAGTAGCTATTTCACTCCCCAGCCAGAGAGCGTGAGTCCCTTAGCTCTTTCAGTTTACTTCTGGTCTCTCCATGTTTTATGTATTAAATAAAGTAATTGTTGTAAATTGATTGGCATACAGTTAGTACTCAATAAACTATTATTATTATCTTTTTGCAGTTAGTATTTATCCTTCACTTTAGTCATAAAAAAAGATTCAAAGGTGTTAGGTGACTAATTCAAAGTTTCTTCCTTCTGTGATGTATTTTTTTTACCCTTGGTGAAAGGAGAGAAAATGGAACTATTTTAAGCAATAGGGATTTGTTGAAAGGACTTTATGGCTAACAGAGCCAGTGGCCTAGCTGAGCACTCATATCTGGGGAAGGTTAGAAAACAGACATTCTGGGTGATTTGATGGCTAGCAACAAAGACCCTAATGCCATCATACTTTCTATCTCCCTCTCTTTCAGGAAAAGTACATATCCTAGAGTTGTCAAAGATCCAGTTTCTCGGTATTAGAAAATGTTTACATACTCCGGGAAAACTCCAGTCATGTAGCTATTTCATAAATACAAATAAATATTTTATAATTATTTTCATGTGATGATGTGGCTTGATGTACTTTAGTATTCTCACGGATTTTTCTTACCTCTTTGCTTTATCTAACTAGACAAATTCATTGTAGAACAGATTATGAAATGGGAATGTAAGTCTTACTTCACATAAGTTAGAGCCAATATTTCCCACAGCATGGAAAACCAATCACACTATTGTAAAATTTTTAATTATTTACCAGTTACAAGAACTGAGTATGCTTCCTGGCACCTGTAAAATAGCGTTGAATTTTTTTAAAGCAATTAACTTTGTCCATAAATCATTTTTTAAAGCATATTGTCATACTGTTTTTGAAAGATTTGAACTTTTGGGCAGTTTTCTATTAAAGATTTGCTGAATTAATTACAATTAAAAACTAATTTGGATTTTAAATTCCTCGGGGAAGGCTTTGATCAATATTTTCATATAAAAGTGTCATTCATTATTTACATTAAAATATGCACAGTGGCTAGGAGCTGGCCTCTAGAACTAAATGCCAGGGTTTGAATCCTGATTTTGCCGCATACTGGGTTTGTGACCGGGGAAATGACTGACACTCTCTGAGCCACATTTCCTAACTGTAAATCAGAATACTAAGTATAGCTACCTTGTAGGGTTGTTGTGAGCATTAAATGAGTTAGTATGTATAAGTCCATAAAATAACAATTACTGATATGATTGTTATTTTATGGAAATATAATTAAAAAAATAATTTTGCCTTGTATATACAAGATACTTTAAGTATCAAGAAAACTAACTTAATAGTAATTCTTGAATCTGAAACTTAATGTCTTCTGAAATTTTGAAAAATATTTGACCGAACCTTTCTAGTATAGTTCTTTGGACTCTGGTTGCACATGCATTAGATCTTTTCAGCATATTTTCTATTTCTTCTATGATCTTTTTTGTATACTCCATCATTTTCTCTTTATACTTCATTGTAAATATTTTCTACTGGCCTACTTGCTAGCTGACTAATCTTCACTTCAGCTACATCTATCTACTTTGCTGTTAAATCAGTTTGAGTTCTTAATTTCAGTTATTGAAATTTTAATTTGAGAATTTTCATTTGGTTCTTTAATATAGACTCTAAATTTCTGCTTATTTTCCAGCTTGCATTTTCTTAAATATGTTAATAACACATATTTTAAATTCCATAGTTAATAATTCCAATACAGGTATCTACCACTTTTGGGAAGTTTACACGACTTCACCTTTATAAAAGATCTAGATTAGTACCACCTCTTTTTCTAAGCAAAAGAAATCTGAAGGGACTTTTGCTTTTACAAAAAAAAAAAAAAAAAGTGAAAATAGTATTCAGCATTTGTTTTGCCATTATAAAAACAGCATGCATCCTTAGCAGTGAGAGTGGCATGGGGAACTACACTCAGTTCCGCATATTCTTTTTCACCGTGAGCTACTACAAGATCTTGAATTTATTTCCCTGTACCATACAGCATAAACTTGTTTATCTATTTTATATCTATGTGTCAGTATCTGCAAATCTTGAATTCCCAGTTTATCCCTTCCCACTCTCCTCCCTGCTGGCAACTACAAATTTGTATTCTATGTCTGAGTCTGTTTCTGTTTCATCTATAAATTCATTTGTCTTCTTCTTCTTTTTTTTAGATTCCACATATGAATGATATAATATGGTATTTTTCTTTCTCTTTCTGGCTTACTTCGCTTGGAATGCTCTGTGCTTTCTCTTGATTTTATTTTGTGCATCCATTAGCAAGATGTGTCCTAAAGGTAACTGCTTCTTTGCTTTATGTCATTTTGGTTTATGAAAGGTTTCACTGGAATTCTCTACTTTTGGATGGTGGGAGAAACCTGTATGTGGATCTTCTGTGGGCATGTTTCTATTGTCTCTTTTTTCTTTTGCTTTTTAGTATGTTGGTCTTATTGTCTGATATGCTAGGTAATTTTCGGTTAAATGATGGACATTGTAATTAATAAGTTTTGGTGCTCTTTATGGCTCTGGATGATCTTATCTTCCTCTAGGGAGGACTCGTTGCTACTGGCAAACTATTAAAGAAGATGCAGATAATCTTACTTCAGTTTTTCTAAAGGTAGAACTACTTTTAATTTGCTCTACAGTAGAGCCACTCAGAGATCCCATCAGGAATCTTGGGGCATTTACATTGTGAGCCACCTTGGTGCTTGCTGAACCTGCTTCAGTGCTATTCACCCTCCCATGATATTACCGCAGTCTCCTTAGTTTCTCAGCCTCTGCTTTCTGCTCCCCTGCAGCTTTGAACATAGGCCACAGCTTAGGAATCAGCAAATGCTTATTGGGGAAAAGCAGGTCAAATACCAGGTTTTCATCCTTCTTTTTTCCTCTGGGATTTTGGCCCTCAAATTCTTTTGCTATGGTGGCTCTCTAGTGTCTTCAAACAAATTTTAAAACATTATATTTAACTTTTCCATGTTCTCAGTGGGAAGGTTGGTATAAAGATACTCAATGTCCTGGTCATGTGTAGAAAAGCTAATAATCATTCATTGCTGAGGAATTTGTTTGGCTGCCTTTTATATTGTCAGATTCCTCTTTTACTTGTAAAAGCTTTGTGAAAATTTCCCAAATATCTCTTTTTTACATGTGCACATAGACTTTCATTTTCATCTTCCTTTCTCTGACTTCTAGTTTTCTATTTCAGGAAAATCATCTCTAGTAGCTGTTTCATATGCAAGTTCTAATTGTTAAAAGTTAATGTAGTGATAGTATTAAAAATATAGCAATGGAGAAAAAAAAATCCTATAAGTCTTAGTATGCAAAGAGACATCAAAATGAAACTCACCATCAAATAAAGCCTCTTTAAAATTCCCTAATATTCCCAATCTAAGTCTCCACAAGTCAGAATCCTTGTTTATCTCTCCTTCTTAAAGTTTTTTTTTTTTAGAGATATATTCAATAAAAAAAGTTTATGGTAGAATTATAAGAGCAAAGATTTATTAAATAAAATATCGTTTAAGGTATGGAATCAGAATTTTGTTACATCTCTCTCTTTTCCTCCTACTCAATTATTTGGTGCATACTTTTGACCCTAGTAGAAGAAGGAATCTGTTGTTGCCTTTGAAGATCAAGATCGCCTTTTCTCTTTCAAATTGTCCAAAAAAATAAGGTACTTACTTATTCAGTCAAAAGTAGTCAGTACTGTTTTCAAATGTCAGGTGGCCCTTTGCTTCTAACATGGTTGAAAACTTAAACATACTAGATGAACACAACCATGTCCACTCTGGGATGAAAAACCTGGTGGCTCAGATCACTGCACTGGTCCCAGTAGTTGCACCCTGTTGGGTTTTGAAGATTATGGCATTTTTAACTTAAACCCTTTCACTAAGGCATTGTTTTCATTGACCATCTTATGAGAGGCAATAGAATTGACCTTTTAAAATCAACTTTGTAGCCTTAGGTGACGAGCCTGATTCCCTGGTCCTAACTTCTCCTTTCTTCTATTGTGGTTCCTTTTGGAGCCTGTGTTTCTTTTCCCCATTAGCAGTCCTCTCTTGAGACCATCTCCATCCATCAGAGCTAATATTAAATTGGAAATTAAGATGTGATTCCCTTTCTCAAAGTCTCCTTGACCCCCAAATAAATTTTCCTCAGGAACCGAATCTGAATCAAAATGTTTGCAAGAGGCAGGTTTTGTCAGGCCACACGGGGTTTTGTGCTACACTTCCCTAGGGAAATAGTTACTTGTATTATTAATTGTTTAATATAGAGGCTAATAAGGTATTTAAGAGTTAAAAAGATCTTCTGTAAAGTGATTTTATGTTCATCTTATGTAAAACTAATTTAGGAGGTTTTCTTGTTCAAAAAATGATTTTCAGCTTTACCTGACCTAAAACATTTTAGGATATTTCATTGTGGAAGAGAGATGACATATACACAAATAACATACACAGATATGTACACAAATATAAGTCAGTATGGGAAAAATATTCTAAAAGTCATAAAACAAATATATTCTAGAAATATAGAATATAAAGTAGTTACTCTCTACAACTCCTTTTAAAAAATGCAAAAGGCACTAATTAGCAAAAATCCTTTACTTGGAAATTAGGATTTCATGAGCCAGTTTGGAAATGTGATCATTATATATGCAGAATCAACATATTAATGCATTCCAAATCACTGATGTATAAATAGACTTCAGTCCTGATCCCTTATAAACTGGGGATTGCATGTGTTTCTGCTATCTTTTTGTGGGGGGTCCTTTTTCATGTTTTGCCTTGGAAAATGTTTAAGTTTGAATCAATGAGTGTGAGAGAATTTGATAGTTTAAAGAAGGCAAAAAGAGTTCTGATATATGAATCACTTAATTTTGTGGGAGTAACATCGTAGGATTGAAGGTTTTACTTAATTTACACTCGTTTAGGAATTCATCTGTCAGGGAAGGTGTGGTACACCTGCTTTGGGTTAAGGATCAGAAATAGTTATAGTACACCAGTTAGATTCCTGCCAATGCTCATCCCCCCCTTTCTTTCATGTGTTTCTACTTTCGATGGAAGTAGTTTCTGATCCAGGATGGCTATTTATAATGGATTGCATTTATTTCTCAGTGTCTTACTTCTTATTATAGAGAACATCATTGGAAAGACATCATACTTTCATAGATGACTAATCTGTGTAAGATAGATCACCCATTGCTTCATAAGTAACGTCTGGCATCAAAGATAATTCCATTGACTTGAAATCTCATAAAATGTAACATCATTAGATTGAAGAAAAGTCTGTCATTCTCTCTGGTTATAATGAACCATTCCAACCAGAAAGTCACATAAAGGTGCTTTATAATTTCCCCTAAAGATCTATAAAGTGGCAAACACATTTTCTGGAGCTATCCTGGAAATTTGCTTCCCCATGAAAGAACAATTAGAAAAAAGGTGTAATTCTGAGGCACAAATCATACTTTACTGAGTAGCTTCTAATTTGCTAATACTTGTTTTGCTGATTTATAACCACATGTACTAACAGAGGAGACAATTGATTTCTAATGAAAAATATGTTTCCGTAGTCAATGTAGCCCATAAACATTATCACTTTCCCTCCAGATAATAAACTTAAGTGAAAAAATTGTATACAGAATTACATCATTGGTAGGTTTAAATTGATGAGAAAGTCTTACTGTTTTCTGGGAATAAATCAAGAAGTCATTTTTTTCTTCCAATCTGTGATGATGTCAAGTCAATGCTGGGAACTTTACTGAGTTAATATTAGGTAATTGTAGTTTTAATCAAAAAAGGCTAAGTATTACATTAATTAAAAACAATAATAATAGGTCTCTAAATTATTGTAAAAATAATAGAATACAAATCATGAATAATTTCTTTAAAGAAACTTCCTTGATACAAAGTTTCAATTCAAAAATTAGATATTTTCAAAAGCTTAATTTGTTATAATACTGATTGCTTTATTATCTTTGAAAAGTTTTGCTCACACTACCTTTCCTATGGCAAAATGAAAAAAAAATCTTTACACATTCTCAGTGAAAATAACATTTCACAGTAATTAAAAATAATATATACTGAAGATGATAAGGCTAGTATAAATTAATGTTTAATATACTCTTCTCATTTAAAGTATATAAATTCAAGAATTCAATAAGTTGAAAAATCTATAAATGATAATATAGTATTAATATACACATAATATATTTTGAAAGCATCTTCTGTTTTTAACATATATGTGTTGAGTAAAAGATTTTTAAAGATTTATTTAGAAAAGGACAAGTACACCCCCAAGAATGAGAGACGGGCTGATCCAAGGTAAGAAAAGCGGTGGTTTTGTTTCTCTTTTCTCTTACACCCTCACTTAGAGACGGTCTCTTGATTGATTGATGGCTCTTGTCCCTGGAGTGCTGAGTCATGTTTGGCCCCTTTGCACATGTCCTTACCCACGGTGTACACAGAAAAACCCATGGCGAGGGGTGCCTAAACCGCAATGTTAATTATAACACAATGAGCATGTGCTGTGTCTGGTTAAGTTCTTTTTGCTACTTCACAGTCGTGACTGTTGAATTCTAACCAGTTTCTTGCTGCACTTATTTAGAAGAATTAAAGTCCCTTTATGCTGGAGGTGGGCGTAAATAAATGCTGATTATCCCTCTCATGGGAGCAGGTGTAGTACCAAAAAGCAGGAGACATTTGAATTTATGGTACATAAAAAGTTGTTTCTGTGGACACTAATTCTGATTACATTATCACCAAGAGTTTTTAAAATAATATTTTATATTTTAAAATAAATGAATAACTGCAGAAAAGGTATTATTCATATTAATGTGTCTTTTTCTTTACCAAAGAATTTAGCTTCCTATAAATTTTGGTTACCCTGCCTGTAAAAGAAAACCAAAACCAAAATCAAAATCAAAAAGAAAAAAACAAAACCCTAAACCAGGCCAGAATCTGTATTGTTCAAATGATTAGAAATGATAACTCTGAGAGATTATCTTTCATCAGTATCAAATAAATTCCTTTGAACCCTTTTTTTTTGTGGATAATTTATTTAAAACAGAAGAATTTATGGAATATACAGTTTGGATTTAAACACCTGGTGGTAATCCTTGAAAGGAAGGGAATTCACATTTTTAAAGTACTGACTGCTTGGAGTTCTGCTAGTTGCTCTACATACACAATATTTTTTAATCCTTTCCATAATTCTGTGATACATTTCACCTGTTAGGACAATGGGGCTCAGAGAAGTTAAGTAAACTGTTTAAGGTTACATTGCTATTTCATGCTGGAAAAATTTCAAATATACAAATACCTAACTTAAAAGACCACGCTCTTTCCATGATATCACTCCAGTGACAAAACTGATATTGATGTGTTGGAAAAGTCTACTTCTTGTGAATAAAAGAACAGCTGTCAGCAGTAGTTATACCTGGGGTTCACCTTCAGTTAAGTGAGTTTTCTATGTGAAGAAAAGCTTTTTGGATTTAATATATTCCTGTTAAATAGGAGAAGTGAGGAGCTTTTAAGAGAAGAGGGGTGACAATGAACTATTAGTTCAGCGACTGTGAAGGGTCTGATGAAGTTCTTGGGGTCAGAGAAATCTTTTTTTTTTTGCTTCCAATGTAAAGCAGCAGCCAGAGCAGTAACTTGCGTCACATCTTGTGTTCCCATTACCGCAGGGTGAGATGATGAGCCCAGTATTCACCTGCATTTGCACTGGGTTGCACCGTAGGAGAAGAAATCTCAAACCAAGGAGACTGAGCTTTGTCGGGGCTGTTGGTGACATTGTCATCTTTCTTTCTTGAGAGAGAATGCTCATTAACCCAGAATGTAAGAAAATCTCTTCTAGGGTAGCAAAAGAAGGCATTACAAGATTTGTTGCCCTGGAATATAAGCAAATAACTCTTGGAAGGAAAGAAAAGGCCTTTATCTTTACTATCCTCCAACATCTCTAAATCTCTCTGGAGAACTACACCATCTCTCACTTCCATATTTAATCATGCACTTTGTTCAAAGGCCTAGAATTTGTAGGAATTCAGGAAGTTCAGAGGAACCTGTCTCTCAGCAAAGCCTGGGCAACAATAATCCCCCCACTTTGCTGGACCACTTCTACAACCTCTGGTTTGAACTCTAGCTTATTTATTTGATGATCTGTTTTTTATTTTTATTTTTTCCGTTCTGTATTTTGGTGCGTTTCTTAGTACTGAAAAAGCAGAGCATGAAACATCAGCTTATGTACAAGTAGTCTTTTTGAAAGTGTGATATTGGGAAGCAGGAATGAGACACAGGGAGTGAAATAAGAAGGAGGGGGAGCCAGTAAAAGGTTATACTAGGAAGTGCCTCCTTGTGCCCTTTTGGAAGATGTTCCACGTTTTTTGTCTCTTTGTGGCTCATGGTGAAATGGTGGTCAGTACGGTGCTGTATTACATCACATTAGTTCACATCTTTTGTTGCCTCAACTCCTTTTTTTTTTTTTTCTCACCCTCACTCCTGTGCTTGCTTACATGTCCCCAAATAAAGCATTTCTCCCTTAATTTTGCTGTAGGCTCTGTTTTCTAGAGGACTTAAGCTGAGATAAAGTGCTCTGTGATTTAAGAAGAAACACTTTCACGAACATCATCTTAAATATATCATTTTAAATTTAAGATTCTTAAAAAATCAAAGTTGTATTGTGAACGTTGATAAACTATTGTGTTGTTCTAAAGTGTTCATATAGAAAACCAGCACCCTCTGCCCTATTGCCTCTCCCAGTTCTGCATATTCAGTCCCCAGAGGTAACATTTTCCAACTCTTCATCAATAAGTTTTTAAATTTAAACTTAAATACCTCTTTCATATGTGTATGTGGTTCTAGAAAATACCAGTTTTAGGCAATATCTATTTACTACTTATGAAGTTAAAGGGTTATCATTTTTACAGTGCTCAAGCTTATCCCTGCTGCATGTCCCATCAGCTATTTGCTTTTGGTTTGGTTGATAATTGCCTCATTTTTCCATTTTCTCGGTTCTATGTATACCCATGATCAACCCCCCTCCCCCCAGATTTTCCAGCATAATCTAATAAATGCCTATGATAATATTTCCAGGCACTCCAACTTATTAAATAATGTCTTTGTACATTTTCTTGAAAACCTCCATTTCCAGACCTCCACCCCTCTTCCCTGATCTGGAAGGACTACTCTCCTCTCTCTTTCAACCCCCCACCCCATTTCTTGGTTTATCCTTTATTTGGTTGGAACACATTCTCTAGATTTCTAAAAATGAAGGTAAATATTGGGAACCTTTTGAATTAGGCCACGTCATAGGGCTCATCTAATTTCAGGATTGGAGAGAAAGATTACTTGCATTTGGCTCAAATTACTTTAACTTTGGTTGATACCAAACCAGGAAACAATATTGCAAAAATACATGAGATGAGGTATAAAAGAAAAACGTTTATGGCCCAAATTGTGCTGAAAGTTCTGTGGTGAATGCAGCCTGCAAAAAGTGGACAAACCTCAAGATCATAAACACTACAAACTGGATGTTTGCTACTTTTTAATTCCATTAGATTGGGAAGAGGGCCTATGTTAGTGTTCAAGGGTCTGCTTAATGCTTTTTTGTTTTATTTGTTACTGGGACATTTGGCCATGGCTAAAGACTCCTTGCTTATGTGACAATATTTTAATTTTCTCAGTATGCTTGATTGGTGGTTTGGCTAGATGGAACATTCTGGATTGAAAGTCATTTTTCCTTGCAATTTTGGATGCTTGGCCTCACTGCGTTTTAGCATCCAGTACTGCTCTTAAGTAATGCAATGGCATTCTCACTTTTCTTCATTGTATTGTGTCATTTTTCTTTTCTTCCCCTCTTAAAATATTTTGACCTTCTCTATTACCCATTAAGTTACATCACTTGTAAACCTTCTCCAACCCTTTGTCCATCTCCCCTACTACATTCGTAGCAGTTGCATGGGTAGAGAGGAAGGGAACTTTCTGTTATCTAAATAAACTTTCTGTTTATTTAAATAAATATGTGCTGTTTGCTCCCTTCAGGCACTTGTCATAGTTCAATAAATTGACTCTAGGTTTCCCTTTCTCCCATTGTTTTGCATCACCAGGATAGTAAATTTCAAGGCAGATCTATATTCCAATTAATTAAAAGAACATACCTGACATGCTTGATAATGAAACTCAGAGATGACTCAAAGTAAAGAGCTTAGGAATTATGAAGGTGAGTTATAAATGGGCTAGTGATATTTGTCTTTCACTATCTGACTTACTTCACTTAGTATGATAATCTCTACATCCATCCACGTTGCTGCGAATGGCATTCTTTTATTCTTTTTTTATGACTGAGTTAGTAGTTCATTGTGTATGTATATATGTGTGTGTGTGTGTGTGTGTGTGTGCGTGTGTGTGCGTGTGTGTGTGCATATATATCTATTCATCTATTGATGGACATTTAGGTTGCTTCCATGTCTTGGCTATTGTAAATAGTGCTGCTGTGAACCTTGGAGTGCATGTCTGTTTCATAGTCACCCTATATATGAGAGTTTTCTCCCTATATATGCCCAAGAGTGGGAATGCTGGATCATAGGATAAGTCTATTTTCAGTTTTTTTAAGGAACCTCCATACTGTTCTTCATAGTGGCTGCACAAATTTACATTCCCACCAACAGTGTAGGAGGGTTCCCTTTTCTCCAAACCCTCTTCAGCATTTATTATTTGTAGACTTTTTAATGATGACCATTCTGACTGTTGTGAGGTGATACCTCATTGTAGTTCTAATTTGCGTTTCTCTGATAATTAATGACACGTAACATCTTTTCATGTGCCTACTGGCCATCTTTTTTATTTTTTTAATGCAGGTACTGGGGATTGTACCCAGAACCTCATTAATGCTAAACACATGCTCTACCACTGAGCTATTCCCTTCCCTCTGTACAGTTTTCAAAAAGTTGAGAACAACTAGTTATTATCAAAATAAGTGCTCAAAGTTGTTATTCCACATCATGGTTCCTAAGGGTTAACCTCTATGAAACCTGAGCAAATCTTTAGCAGCCATTTAAATTTTAGTCCCAGAAAGTAGTCTCAAATTCCTGACTTATAAGACAGTATAAACCTGTAGGCAAGTGGAATTTCTGAATATCCCATCTGCAGCATTATTTTGTGTTTTTCTTCATCTGCATTATAAAACTTTATGAGCCTGGGCTGTAATACAACAATGTAGTTCACAGTCCATTGGTGTTGCTTAAATCAGTCTTCTGAGACGCCTGTATGGACATGGTTTTGCAGGTAATGGGCTGTTTCAGTTCTGCTTGAGCTTTCATTGCCATCTCCACCCCAAGAACAGCTGCGTTTTACTCTTGTCATTTGGAATACATAAATAAAGGTGAGAACATAGATATTCCTTTTGGTATTCTTTTCATATAAATAATTAGGGTAAGTGTAAAGAGTGTGCAGTTGCTTTGAATGAAAGATGCTATAAAAACTTGTGACAATTTAGCATTTGTTCATAAATCATGAATACATTTATAAGCAGAACATTGTTTATAATGGTTCTGAATCACATTCTAAAAGTTCTCTGCCAAATTTTAGTAGGCCTTATTTTTGGCAAATTAATTCTTTTAAGTGAAACAAGCATATGTCTTATCAGTAACAAAATGGGAAGTAAAGCAATATAAATAAAATCAGTTAGCTGGGGACAGACTATAGAATTTTTCAGTTCAGAGGCTGGCAAACTATGACCTGTGTGCCAGGTCCAGTCCACTGCATGTTTTTGTAAATAAAGTTTTATTAGAACACAGCTGGTACCATTAGTTTATGTATTATCTCCGACTGTACATCAGCTGTGACAGTAGAGTGCAGTGGTTTTAACAGATATGATATGGTCCACAAAAGATAAACTGTTCACTATTTGTAGAGATTGTCTTGTTTAAATTTTTTTTCTACTCTACAAGTCTACTGTAAAATTCCAGAATCAGAGTTTATCTGTCTTGGCTTACATTTGCCCAATTCAGTTCAACAAAATGTATTGATCCAAGCACTGTTAAGTGTTGATTATCACACAATAAATAAGACAGACGTGACTTTGCCCTATGGAAACTTCTATATAACAACAGTACATGGTGATAAACACTTAGATAAGGGAAGGGTGCATTTTAGTCACATAGGAGGGCTTCTTACTCAGCCTTTCATGAGCTGGGGGGCTTTTTCAGACCAAGTAAATTGTAAGTTGGGATCTTTTGAAGATTGGTATGGAGTAAGGTGGAGGGGGTCTGGCCAAAGGGAGAAGGATAAAAAGGATAAATTTAAGGAATGGCAATAATCTTGAAGTGATTAGCACAGAGTACCAGTGGTACCAGTGGATTTGGAGAGTAATTAGGGTTAAGATTTTAAGTGCCTTTTTAATGTTGTGTTGAAGTGTCTGGACTTTCCACAAGATAACAGCAAATCCTAAAAGAGTTTCGAGCTGCAGAATGACATGATCAGAGGGCAAAAATATTACTCTGCTGTTATGTGAGGGAAGTATTCAGGAAGGAGCAAGTCTTGACACAGAGAATCTTAATAATTGTCTGTTTTAGTCTTTTGGGCCTCAGAGATTTTGTCCTATGAAGCAGGCAGGGACAGTAGTGAAGGAGATGAACATATGACTTTTAAAGGTAACTTGATGGCATGAACGATGTAGGACTTGGAGTCTCCTTATATGTTGCATGTAAAGAGAGAGAAGCAGCAGTCTGGAATGACAGAAGGTCTGACTCTATCTTCGTTCAAGAAAAAGTATTTAGAGTGCTTGATACTGACCTATAGAATTTATCCCTTCAGTTTTATATCTTTCTTGCCTCCAATTCTACTACTGAAGTAACCATTAAAAAAAAAAACTCTGACTCTACTGAGACCACCAATGCAAAGTCAATTTGCTTCATCACCCTTGAGGAGAGGGTTGATTTTGAAGATTTCATTTTGTAAATGGATCGGGGCTCACACTGAAATGAGCTGTGACACATTCGCAACTATCTTAATATTGCAAGATGCGAAAGGCAAGGATATTTGCATACCTTTTCTGCCAGCTTTGGACAAGAAACCCCTTCACCTTAAAGATCCATTCATCCTTCCAGATGATCCCACTTAATGTATGACTCATATTCATTCAACTGCTGTACTTGGAACATTTAAAGGATCCATGGGCCATTTACATCTTTTAGAGATTGTTAGCAATGCTATTTTGGGGATTTATGCTTCCTTTATCATGTTTCGTGAACTGTGAGGTGGGTCTTTACTATTCATTTATCCTAGTCCTGGAAAAGCCAGAGCAAGAATAAAAGAAAATTGTGAGGAAGGCAATGTTTATATTTATTGTTTGTACATTGAGCATTGGCAAAACGGTTTTCTGCATTCAAATGATAAATATTCAGCAATGCTTGTATCAGCTATAGAATTACCCAGTGAAAAGAATAAGTTTTATCTGCATTCACATTGGTTCCAGGTTTGTCATACATCATTTTTATTGAAAGCAGCGCGTGGCTTGCTGTGAAAGCAATGTATTCTTGCTTTCTCTTGCTAACTCGCTTCACTTTGCCTTCTTGCATTGTAAAGTTTTCTCTTTCACTTTAATAGCCAAACATTAAAAGCAAGTAGGTGTGAGGACAAACTGGATAATTGATAAAATTAAGTATTCTATTTAAAAAATGTAATTTCTTCTCTCCTTTGCTGTCCTTTCCTAATAGTCTTGTAAAGCCATATGTAATATCACAAGTTACTTCTTCTCCACATGCTAATTTCCTACCTAGTTTCCACTCATAGTAGATATTTGATCTGTATTTAAAATTTCATTGAATCCCTTTTCCACCCACTCTCACACTGAACTCCCTTAAAGACTCTCTCTGTTTTAGTCATCTTAACAACTATGAGCCTTTTTTTCTTTTTTTAATTTACAGTATCACTTCTCTCCAAGTGTCTGAGGCTCTTGCAGAGTTAGCATTCTTTTGGTAGGTTTTGATTTACTTTGGGTTCAGAGTGTTGCTACCTGGAACCCACCTGTCCTTGGCATTTCCAAAAGCAGTAAAAGAGTTCCATGATTTTTTGGTATAATTATAGATAGTGTGAATAGTTTTATCTATGGAAAATGTAGGTAAAATTTCCAGTCAGCATTTCCTTGTTGTGTCTCTATGAGAAAACACACAAAAGAAATAATTTCTGTCCTAAGAAGCTTTTTAGAGAAAAATGCTGAATCCCTTATTTCAAGAACAATTAAGTGGCAAAAATGATGGTACTGACTATAGAAATAACAACAGGTATTGAGGAAAAGAAGATAATTCTAGGTGTTGGAGTTATTGGAAATGCTTAATATCAAAGAAAGGGCTTGAGCTGGGAAAAGAAGGGTGAACAAAACTGGAAAAGGCAGAAGAATGGGTAGGGTGGAGGTGGCTTGGTTGTGAGACAAGATGGTGGCTGCTTCAAATAGAAAACGTGACCTAAATAAACAGGAAAGCTAGTCTCAGGTTACGGCAGAAACTCCATTAGTGAGATCACGTCTATGTGCCTCTTACCACTTCACCCATGACTGTATATGCCTTTCTGGACTGGGGTATGCATGTGACCCTCACCTCTGTGTATCTTATCTTAACTTGACAAATCAGAGCTGTATTTTAGGTATTCCTTCCTGATTTAAATTTGTATTTGCCTTGCTCACTTTATGCAAGATCCTGGGCTCTTGGTGCTAAACCAGATCCAATTTTTTTTTTGTTTTGTTTCTCTCCTTGATTGAACTTCCTGCTTTTGATTGATTTTGTGAACCTACACCATGTTCTGGTCCTTAATGGTGTAGCAGAAGATATAAGATGAAAACTATGATTTCTTTTGAGTTACTAAAGGGCTTTCACACTTGAGTATTTATTTTCTCAGATATATATGACCTCATTCTAGCCTGCTTTTAGTCCTGTTTATCATAAATTTTAAAAAGAAAGATAATAAGGCACTACTAACAATATTTCAAGGCTTCCAGAACCTTTTGTTATCATAAAAGAGCAAAAGAAATGAATCATGTTGTAAATGATGACTTTACTATTCTGCCTATCAGTCAGCTCATAAACATGTGTTGTGCATGGTTCTAGAGAAATAAATACATACGTCCCTCAGGGAGCTTGCACCTTAGTGTCAGGAGGAAGAAAATATGCACACAAAAACATTGAATTATTTAATTTCATATGCTTCTGGAGTTTGGAGGCGTAGAAAGAGGGTGTTACTTTAGCTGAGATGTTCAATAAAAGTATCTTTGAGGAAGTAGTATTGAAGATGAGATGTGACATTTGAGTTGAGACAGCACAGATGAAAAGGAATAGTCATACAAATAATTGGGGGAAGAATATAAACCAAAGCAACAAAAGCAGAGGCTCCAAAATGGGAAAGAGCTTGATGTACTCAGGGGACAGAATTAAAGCCAGCATGCTTTATATATAGTGGAAATGAAGATAAAAAATAAAGCCTTGAATATAGTGAGAATAAGATAGAACTGAAAAATGCATATTTTATATTTTAGATTTCTAAATAAGTAGGTATTTTTTCCAGTGCACCATATTTGGTCCAGTTTTTATAACATATTTTGATGTGTTGCAACATTTCTATTTAATTTTTCGCTTACTTTTATGGGTTAACTGAAGGTCAGATATTTTGAAAGACTAAATCAATTTCTAATCCTGTGGCAGGATTTTGGCTTGCAGCAATTTTGTCACTTATCAAAAATCAAAGTAATTTTTCTTCCTTTTTAATATTTAAAATGTGACAAAACTTCTCTTCCTTATTTCATTTTCCAGCAGGCTTAAAGTTTATGATGTTATATGTAGGCAATGCTAAATGAAGAAAATGCTAATAAAAGTTAACCCAGGGTTCATTTTATGCGAATACAAAATGGATGTGAGTTTGGCTTCTCCTTTCAACATGGGTTGATGAACTTTGTAGCTAATAGATTTGAGTTTGAATCCTAGAAAATTTCCTCATTAGCTTTGGCCACTTAGATGAATTAATAAATTTTCTGGTCTTCATTTCCCTCATCTGTAAAATGAAGGATCATCTTATGAAAAATTTATGGGGATTAAACAAGGACATGCAGTATGTGGAAGCATCTAACTTAGTGCTTCTCCCACAGCACACTGCACAATCAATGCTCGAGTTTGTAGATACGAATGTGAGTGAGTTTGTACCTCCTCATCTTTCTTTAATGTTCTTTGCCTCCTCATTTGTCCACAGAAGAGTTCTGTTCTGAATAACATGGTATCGAACAATATCAAAAGGATATAAATATTTGCATCAGAGAATTGTTTAGGGATAAGCCTCTTTGTTTGAGTGATGATTACATTCCATGTTCTGGGGCCCATTCTTATCCTTTACTGGTTTAGGCAGCTTCTCTCTGGAAGAAAGAGGATGGCTGCTTCTTAGTAGGAAATAACTTTCTTCCAGGTCACCTAAAGGATTTCTTTCTGTTCTGTGTTCTCATTTGCAAACACCCTCTGAAATGCTCTTTTTACCTTGACATAGCAACAGAAAATACTTTAGACCTCAACTGTGAAATTCTCATCAGACTTCTTATTATCTTGCCTGTTCTGTCTGCGTTTGGCATCCATTTTTACTCTCCCCCAGCTTCTATATACTTGACCATGCAGAACTTAACTGGCTTCATAAGCTGGTCCTTAACTGGCTTCTTAAGCTGGTCCTTAACTGGATTACTTATTAGCTTTATTCCTTCCAGACAAGACTTGCTTCCCAAGGACCTTTGTTCCTACTGAGATGTCTTCTCTGTTGGTTGTTTTCAATTATTTTTTACTTTTGGATTCAGTGAAGTGCCAGTGAACTCCTTTTCTACTCACAAAATAAGTAGGAAAAGTCACTGAAATCAAGAAGCAACTGGGGATGACTCAAAAGGCATGATTCCAAAATCACTATATGGTACTGTTTTATTTATTTGATTAATAAAATTTATATTACTGGGTCTACATTTTGAATTAAGAAATTTTAAATTGCTGAGTTGTTTCTGGCTGATGACATTTTTATTCTTCGCTGTCTTTCTTGTGTTCAAAGCAAGCAAAGAAAAGGGTGGAAAGTGTTTTGATTCAGATCACCATCAAAGTATTTACTAAACATTTGCTTTTGAATGGTGGGCTTTTTTCAACAAGTTAAATGTAAGCTCTCTCAGACTTTTTAATAACTGATGCAAACTTCATGTCATCTTGGGATGCTCCTGGCAGTGTCTTTTTTACCCTTACCTTTAAAAAAATTTTTTTTCTGTCTCTCACTCTAAGTGCTGTAGAGGGGAGATGTGGTGTTTAAACCAGCAAGTGTAGTAAAATGTTGTAAGTGCATTGGTAAAGGCACACATGAGGTACAGTGGGGACCCAGGGAATGGGATGACTATGCTTTCTTTCCCCAGAGCTCAGTGAAAAGTTGAAGGTTGAGTTGAACCTTAAAGAACTTGAAGGGTTTGCCAGGTAGACAAGTGGAGATGAGAATTATAAGAAGAGGTATTGACGGATGATGACTGTGTTAGTCAGGGTGCTCCAGAAAAATGGAAACAATGGACTGATATTGATTGATTGATTGATTGGAATTGGTTCATGTGATTATGGGGGTTGGGAAGTCTTGTCATCTGCTGTCTCTAAACTGAAGACCTAGGAAGGCACATGGTGTAATTTCAGTTTGAGTCTGGAGGCCTGAGAACCAGTGGAGCCAATGGTATAAACTGGCGTTAGAAGGGCATAAGAAGACTGATGTCCCACCTCAGGCTGGCAGGCAAGAAACAGTAGAGGTGAATTCCTCCTTCCTCTGCTTTTGTTCCATTCAGGCTGTCAATGGATTGGATGATCCCCATGTACAGGAGGATGGGCAAGCTACTTTACTTAGCCCACCTACTCAAATGCCAATCTCATCTGGAAACGCCTTCATAGACAAACCCCAAAATTATGTTTATTCTGGGCCCCCATAGTCCAGTGAAGTTGGTACATAAAGTTAACCATCAAAATGACCAAAAGATCTGAAAAGTATACATTTGGAAAATAGTCGTAGTTCACCGTGACTAAGCAACTTTGAAAATTTAAACCTCCAAATGTTTTAGGTATATCTGTCATTTTTGTGAAACTGCTTTCTAACCTGCAAATCTGTTAGTTCAATCGGGGTGTTTAGTGAGTCCCTTCTGTGTGACCTGACATGTATGTTAAACTTTATCTCCTTCATCAGCCTGGTAGAACTAAGCTAAGGGTTACCGGAAGTTGAGTATGAATGTATCTAAATGTTTTTAAACTTTCTAGGATGATTACAAGTTGGATAAGAAAATCCTCTTTATTCCTGGCTAGATGGAAACTTCATGTGGAGATGTGTAAATTGAATTCCTTGCATTTCTCAGCACAACTAATCTTCTCCCAGAGAAGGAAAGAGCATATAATTTGAGAGTTCAAAGTAGACAAAAGACTTATTTATTGTTTATCAAGCTGTAAGCTTCCGGTTGCCTGATGTGCTTATGACACATTTAGGTTACTCCTGAGGCTCAGCCCTGCTAAAAATTCACAAAAGTTTTCTGATATCTTCTAGCCTTCCATTTAGAGATGAGTCTAAGTGTGTTCCAAAAGTGAAGTGTTCTTCTGAGGATCACAGACTGAATGGTAGAGCACAACGTGACAGAAAATTATTGTGTTTATTATTACAGCAATTTTCTTAATGGTTGATAAAGAGTAAGTGAGAATAAGACAATGATTCTTAACCAGAATATGAGCCAAACCAGAAAGCTGTACTTCACTGGAATGTCACTATGAAACATTCGTCTCTCCAGGCGTATCAGTTGTGGGTGCTCTGAAAAATGGTTAGCTTTCCTGTCTGAGTGTCTTCTCTTCTGCCATCCTAGACTCTTACATTAAGTGGAACCAGTTCAATTCCTAGATCCTTGTCTGGTGGAATTTCTGTTTATAACTCCTCCATAATCATATAGACTCTAAATACCACCAG
Source organism: Camelus bactrianus (assembly GCF_048773025.1). Taxonomy (NCBI): domain Eukaryota; kingdom Metazoa; phylum Chordata; class Mammalia; order Artiodactyla; family Camelidae; genus Camelus; species Camelus bactrianus. The sequence continues at coordinate 36,645,117 of NC_133539.1, forward strand.
CTCAAGTGTAATTTAAAATAAAATGGGACTCAACAAAAGACTCAAACTACTATCCTTCTTTCAGAATCATGCACATAAATTAATTGTCATCCCTCAAGCATTCTGTCTTTCTATTGTCCCCTCCTTGTCTATCCATTCACATATTCCTTTTCTCCATCTATTGTTCCTTCTTATCGGTCCAGTCCTCCATCTATCCATCAAATTTTATTTTTCCTTCACTCAGCCATACATGCATGTTCTTCTGTCATCTTCAAATATTTAATGGTATTCTACACTAAATAAAGTGTTGAGATACAGAAAAGAATAATACACAGTTGCTACTGACAAAAATTTTAAAAACATTAAAGTTTCTATTTATGTTAAGGTAATCACTCTCTGTTCCTAACGTAAAAGTCTATGTGTTGAATAAAACTCTTTAATTTTACATTTTACTTCATTTGATTTTTAAATTTTAGAATGACCAATGTCCATAGAAGAAAATTTAGAGATATATAAAAGTGTATACCAAATACCAGTTACCCATAGTCTTATCACTTTGAAAGAAGCACCATTGTGTTTTTACTATAATTCCCTAAACTGCTTTTCTCCAAAGGATGCATTAGGAGCTCAGAGTATGCTTTGGAGACCTCCTATATTAGGATTACTAAATATTATGAGATGATTGCTGAATTTGTGAGGTAATTGTTAAAGATAGATTCCCGGGCAGCTCCTTCCTGGAGCATTGTATCAGTGTCTCTGGGGTGATTATGTGCATATTGATGTTTGAGAACAGCTAATACACCAACATAATGATGTTTTATAGTGTTACTTCATCATTTTTTTTTCTGTCTTAATGCATTTTCCTTCTAAAGTCTCAGCTAATAGTCTACCTGTGGAGAAATGATTTCAAATGTTTTTACTCATTGCAGTTAGTTTCTATTTGATATTTGTTCAAAGTGTAACAGAAAACTCAATAGGAATAGCACTTTCCCATAGCTAATGCTTGCCCTGAATCCCTAGAAAATATTACAAAGACCACACATGTTATACCTATATTATATGACACTGTATTATATGCAGCTGTAGAGATCACAGCCACATCTGCCCAGTAACATCCCCGATCAGGACGACAGCATCGTCAGGGCTCGTCTGCCTTTGCTTCACTGAGAAGCACAACAGTGGTTTCTTGGTCCTGGAGTTTTGCCTCTCAGCATACTGTAGTCCAACTTGGAAACAGATGAGATAAACGACAGATGATAACTGTCAACAGGCTTCAGAGGAAATGAAATATTTGAGGAAAATGTGGAAATACTTGTTGATTGTTGTTTAAAAACTTCTTCAGTTCACAATAAGGACATAACTTCCTAGAAATCACTCTTTCCTGCTGTATTTTGTGGAAGGCGAGAGGAATCGTAAGATCAGCTGGCTGCTTCCTCTATCTAATGACAGAGGAATCGTTTACTTTATTTTTCCTTTAGCAGAAAAAGCAGAACCCAATCTTTATGTGGGTGCCTCTCGTATATAGCTTGCTTTCTATCTTCATGTGCCAGACTTACGAAGGATTTTAAATAATTGTTTTTCTGTTTCTGAATAATGAAATAACTAACTTTAAGGAAAGGAAGAGATTGTTTGTACCCAAGTAGATCACTATAGAAGTTTATTGTAGCAGTGTGTTGACTCCATGCCAAACACTGAGCCAAGTGCTTCAAATATACTTTTTTCACTTAAAATGTGGATACTGTGTGTAAAATCCTGATTAAATTGTTTACTTAAATTGTTTACTTATTTATCATTATTTATTTTTTTCTACTTATTTATTATTACAAAGGGAAGCAGAATATGGCACCCTCAAATATGCCACTTTGGCATATTATTTTGAGCTGAACGTAGGTACTTGAGAAACAGCCAGTACAAGAAGGATACTCTGACCCTCCTCTGTCCCCTGAAAGCAGGGAATGAATCTCCCATGTGGAAGGTACTATCTCTGTACCAGGAGGGTAGAAAACATCCTCATCACCAAGGATAGGGAAGTTAGGGCCCAGAGGTTACTTCTTCACCAGTTTACTACGGCAAACCCAAATCCAAACCCCTTTGTCTTGTCAAGTCTTTTCAAATTTATTGTTTGTCTAAAAGGTATAAAAGTTTCCTGCTTTGGTTACTTCTTTGAGTCTTATATTTTTATGGGACTCTGGTACATACAAAATTAAATTTGTTTTTATTTTGTTAATCTGTCTTATGTCAATTTAATTATTAGGCCAGCAAAAGAACCTAGAAGGGAAGAAGGGAGACGTTTTCCACCCATGCATTGTCTTTCTCCATCATTAGAGGGTAAACACTGTCTCCCCAGTATCTAGTGTATCCAGCATGCAGTAAACATGGGGATGTACCCTAGACCTGATCATCCAGCCATCCTGGGGAAGAACTGTTCCAGCAGCAGTGGTTCTCTGTTCTTCCTGAAGGCAGCGCCCAGCGCTCTACTTACTTGTTCAAAAGTCTTATATTTCATTTCAAATAGAATCTATAGTCAAAAGCATATCATTTAAGGCTCCCCAGGGGTCAGGCTCTAACTTACTTGTCTAGTCTGATCTCTCACTATTTTCATACATGTACTTTCCCACTTCTAACTCTTTGCATTTTCATTCCCTTAACTTAAATGCTCCTCGTTGCTCCTGAAATCCTGCTTAGACTGCACGACCACGCCTTGGTTTAAAAGTTCTCTGATTTCCCTGGATAGAAAGAGCTTTCCAGCCTTTGAAACATCAGTAGCTTTTAAAAGCTGTCTCAGGACACTTATCACATGATGTCTTATACCGTTTTATTGCAGTCTGGTCTTCATGTATGTATGTTTTCTTGATACTAGAAGATTACCTTGAGAGAAATAACCACATCCTCCATTCAACCAAGTACAAAGTAATTGTTCAGAATTTATTGAACAAATAACTGGATACATGGAAAAAATAAGCTTTCAATCAAGACACTATTACATTTGCCCAGAAAAAAATATTTTCTAGAATATGATACTGTCTCTCAACAATGCAGAGCTATCTTCTCTTTATCCCTTTTCGTGATGATTCCCTGAATAATTCTAGTAGTTTAGGGGTTAGATATTGTATGTATTTAACTGGCATGCAAATGATTTGGTTGCATGACTTAAATAAGATAACTAACATAGACCAAGTAAATGTTTATTTCTAGTAATTAGACTATTTTAAAATGTTTAATATCTTCTTATGCAGGTTTATTCAATATTTCTAGAATTATTTGATTGGCTATCAAAAGTGGTAGGTTTTGAAGTTCATTTTTGCCATCATAAAATACAAACTAATTTAGAAACTGAAAATCTATGGTGGGAAAGATATTTTCTGAATTCAGGGAATATGCTAGTTGGTTATGAATATAGATTGAATATATGTACTAGAAATTTTTATGAAGGAATTTATGTAATTTTGAAATGTGTGTCATCTAAAACTTCTCCAAATTATAGGTGAATTGGGAGAGTATATTCAGTAAATAGAATAGCCTATAGTTGGCTCTGAACATAAAGTAAAAGAGAAAAAAAAATTCTGATAACTACATGGATAATTGGGCCAAAATGGGCTATAAAAGAGTAAGCTATGAATATTTATTATTCCATTTCAATATTTTGAAATTGTTGTAATTAATAAAAAAAAGTGCTTGCCTGTAGATTATCTGTAATCACTGCTAAAGGCAGAATTTGAGATTCAAAGGATTGCCCTGTCTGATTGAGACAAAATTTCCATTAAAAACTATTTTTTAAAGAAATTTTTATTAAGTACCTTCCTTGTACCCGGTGACATGTTTTAGGGAAATGAAAATTAATATATTGGATCTGACTTCTAGATGTTTGTAATGCAGATGAAACTGGTACAAAGAGTATTTTCTTTTAGAAGATAGTCCAGGCTCACAGTTTTTATCAAAGCTCCTACTTTGCTTTTCCCATTTCATTCACTACTATATAGGAAAATCATTTTAAAAAGTGACAATTTATATTTCAAGCTTATAAGAACACAGGATTTCTCACAAATGCACATGCTATATAGTTGACTACCCCCCTCCCCCACCCCTGGGGAGCACCACATAGGATACAAATAATTAGGTACTAGCAGAATGCTTGTGAGGGTCTGGGTACTCTTTTCTTTTCTCTTTTCTTTTCTTTTCTTTTCTTTTCTTTTCTTCTCTTCTCTTCTCTTCTCTTCTCTTCTCTTCTCTTCTCTTCTCTTCTCTTCTCTTCCCTTCCCTTCCCTTCCCTTCTCTTCTCTTCTCTTCTCTTCTCTTCTCTTCTCTTCCCTTCCCTTCCCTTCCCTTTCCTTTTCCTTCCTTCCTTCCTTCCTTCCTTCCTTCCTTCCTTCCTTCCTTCCTTCCTTCCTTCCTTCCTTCCTACCTTCCTTCCTTCCTTCCTTCCTTCCTTCCTTCCTTTCTTCCTTTCTTCCTTCCTTTTTTAAAAAAGTGACTGAGAAGTCTGACATAGCAAGACATTGTAAGAACATGTCCCATAGGGAGTCTGTGGAGTCGCAGTGAGGGGTGATGTTCAAATGTTGACTGATTGACATTAATAAAGAGCATGATCCCTTTGGAATAAATTTCTTCCAAACCCCTGGATATGCCTCCCAGGAGTTCAATTGTGAATAGACATATGTAACTGAAAACTCAGTAAGGAAGGAAACTGTCTGCAGTTCTGACTCTGAGGATAGGAAAAAGAAGAGAGGACTGTTAGTTTCACCTCATCTTCTACCAGGAGCAGGTGGATAGAAGATGTGGTTACTGAAAGGATTCCGTGAAAAGATCTTTTCCACTGCTTGTCATTTAGAATCCTTACCTGTATGTATGTCAAGCCTTTCAACATATTATTAGTGATGAGCTTACGTTGTAATTATCCTGAGAGATATATGTTTCTAATTAAACTCAGAAGAGGTATAATTGACTAATAACTGACTCTCTCCTGGCAGAAACTTTTGGCCACAGGGAGGGTAGACAAGACATAAGAGAAACAAGGAACTTGAAAGTAGAGGGAACCTCCGAGCAGAGTAGGAAGGCAGAAAAGGAACTCCAGTGTGTACAAGAACAAGCCCTGCCTACTCAGATTTCCTTGGGGCCACAGAGCTCTATTTGCACACATTATCATGAAACTGCAGGAGGTGCATCAGAGACCGAGGGGATTATGTGATCCCAATGCTATGAGTGAGCTCTTGCAGGGGGATTTTGCTTGTACATTCTTGGGATAGGCACCAGAGAAAAGGAGAGAAAAACTGGAGAACAGCTGAAGGAAATGGGAGAAAGATGAAAGTGATATGGGGAAAAAACAAAGCAGATTTTCTAATGAAGATTTGAGGATTTTTGAGAATGAACCAATATGATGTAAGCATTTAGTGGGATTAAGTGGCAACAGATTAGCACTTAAGACTTAGGAGTCCTGCTTTAGGGTTAGAAGACTTTCTGACTTTTCCTCTTTTAAAAATTTTTTTTTGGACTGTCAGTGAAATATATATCATAGTGACAGGACTCCATTCTACATCTGGAGATAATTCTAGAGCTAGCTAGATCCTTAGTGAAAGTCAAATAAGCAACTAATTATATTTTTTTCTGTCACAACTGCTTTTGTCCTTTATAAGAAACTATTTCATAATTTTTCTCCTCTCACATATTCCCTGTGCACATTTTTTGCAATATGCAAAATCCTATTATTTTATTCCTAGTCACTGGTAGTTTGTGGCTCTCCTTAACAAGGGCTGACTTATAAAATCCTTCTCCTTAGTTAGCTTGCAGTACCTAATCCCTGGTCCATGGAGCTTCCCAGACATGTGTGTGGACATTATTAGTCTGCCTCTAAGAAGTATTAAGTTTTTGCAAGAATATCAACTCTAATACATAATTTTCCACTTCATATTTGTATGAATCTTATTCCTTAAAATCTGTTCTTATTTTAGTGCTTACTAGTAGACAAGTTGAGGTAGTCAAAAATTTTCCATTAAAGGTATTAGAGTTTCTCTTGTTGACTTTGTGAAATGGGGCTAACTGAAGTGCAACACCTCCAGACAGTCCCCTTGACCCTTTGGCAGGGTCTTGTCATTGAGAGAAGTGTGCCTGTTTCTGTGTCTCAGGTAGCAGAGAGTTACGGTGTGAGCTGTTAGCCGGATGGGTCAGTAACTGGGTGGGAGTACCTGCAGGGCTGCATTTGAACAATCTGCCAGGCAGGGTTCCTTATTGTTCTTTAAAGGTACCATGCTCATTACTGTGGCTAATGATTAGAAAATGAGTGCAGAGAAAAGGGAGAGTCTGCAGATCTTTCAAGACTCCTATTAAAGTTCCTCCTCCATTGTTAAACTTTCTGATCATTCCAGCCCCCTGATCTCTCCATGCTCTGAATGTCTATAACACTTATTATCACATTCTCTCATTATGGCTTTTAATCATGTGCTGTCCCTATCATTTTCTAAGTGTTTCTGGGTTCCTGTGCTGTATTGCTCACTCTAAGGAAATCTCCCCTTTGACTTCTTTTGGGGAGCTTTAAGCCCTTTATGGGCTTTACCGGAGGGCCACTCCATTAAATTCTGCCTGGATCAATAAGAAGAGATGGTGTTAAATGATACTTTTCTTTTTTAGTTCTTTTTCTTTGAAATGTTTGGAAACAATGTCCGCTTGTCTACTCAGTGTGTTTAGGAAACACTGTAAATTGAGAAAGCCAGTGTCTTGAGAAGTGTGGACTACTTCTTACTTGCATGGGAGAACTGAAACAATGTAAAAGCATGGAGAAGTTGGATTCAACTTCTATTAATTGAAGAAAAGTGAAATACAAAATATCAGGTCAACAAGAACATATCACAATATGTCACTGCCCGACTGGAAAACTGGAATGGGGATTGTCTAAACACATGCCAGCCATCCTTTAGTCTCAGGATGTAGCAGTAAGTACAGAGGGCTTCTCCGTGTCACTGGCATCTATCTAATCATGAGATCTTTGGAGTCTTCAACTTTCTCAGCTTTGAAATGAAGTCAATACATCCCATCTTATTTTTCAATTATTTACTCACTAGACATAATTTTCTGGCCTCACTATGGCCAGAACCCTTTCTAGGGACTAGGGGATCCAGCAGGAGACAAAAGAGATAGTCTTTGCTGTAACACATCTTACATTCTCATGTATTTTTGTGTGTAGTGCTTTGGGGGAGTGGTTATGTAAGTTAAGATGTGCAAAACATCTAGAATATAGATATTCAATAACAATACCTATCATTTATTGAGGCACTACTATGCACTAAGAATTTTACATAAAATTTCCATAACACAATAGTCCATATCTTAAACATGAAAAAACTGATTTGGCAAAAAAATTGATTTGGTAAGAATTAAATGATTTTCAAGAACTTGTAAGTGACACCACCTGGATTAAATATTCACTTCCCTTATTTACCTTCTCTTTCTCCTGGCATTGACTCTGATAAAATACCAGATTGTCAGGTTTATAGCATGTCTACATATTTTAGGAATTATAATCCAACAAGTACCAAATATGAATTTTTGTAATAATGAGCTATAATGGTGGCTCCATTTTGGCAAGACCATACATCTCCTGCATCATTGTATCCCCTACCTCTGGCAGGTTGCCTAAAACTCAAAATTATCTGATGAATGAATGAGTGAATGAATGAATGAATGTGCTGAGTTCTGTGAAGGTTCTTCTGCCTCACTGCTTAACTTTTTATTATCCAAGGATTATTATTGTCAGTGCACACTCTGTTTGCTGAGTTAGTCTTTCAGCGACTGGATTTAAACCTCAGCAGAAAGGAGTTCTGTTAAAGTCTGGTAAAGGTTATGTTTTACTGCCATAAACTCAAGTGATACATTTTCAGCAGGTATATGATGGCAGCAGTGCAGTGGGCATGGCTTGCAAAATTCCCATTTCCCAAGGGAATTGTGCTCTGAGGGGTAAAGATGTTCAGCCTGGCCTGGAAGAAGTTCTGCCAAGTCTCCAGTGCCTCCAAATAGCAGCTACTCAAATTTCTTTCACCTCAACCACCTCATTTTGAAACTACCTGTGTAATCATGAAAAATACTTCCAGTTTCTCTGATCATTTTGCTCCAGGTGTAGTTTGTTTATGACAGCAGCTCTTTCTTGCTCCTTATCCATGGGTCGTGTGATAATGACTAGGTATTCCACATGCATTGCAGGGGTGAAAGTACAACCAGTCTTTATTATGCATGTGTTGTCATTTTCCTGTTATATAAAACCAGCAGGAACTGAGTGTGGTAGGCCTGGAAAGGGCCTCTTAACACAAGAGCTTATTATTATTATTATTTTAATGCTCAGATCATTCCTATTGCTAGCCATCAGTTGCCTAATTGACTGTGATAAATGACAGGCAAAAATCAGGTGTTCAAATAAAAATGATGTGTTAAGCACCTACTATGTGCAAGGCAGATAGGTACTTATTGCATGGATGCTGGATTAAGGCTCGAACACTTGAAAAGTTTAAAAAAAAGTTTGGATACCAAGCTCTATTCTCAATGTGGTGGGAACTTGCTCTTACAATGTGGCACAGGGTAGGGTTTTGATATATTTTAATGAAATGAATAAAGCATAGCATTAGAATTCAGATCTATAAATTTCAACTGGATGAATGGTAATGATCAGTTTTCTAGAAGTTTAGGTGAAGGAATGTTACATTCAGGCCTAGTTAAAACTCAAATGTAATAATAATGTCTGTCTGTCTGTCTATCGATCGATCGATCTATTTATGTATCAATCTATATTTGAAGTTTGCAAGGAGTTTGTGTTTATAATTTTATTTTGATCCTATTAACATGCCTGGGAGCCAGGTGGTGGGACAGATATTATTCACTTTGCAGATTAAATGGCAGCCAATGTAACTGTAGGGATGGGAAACTTTTCCCTTCTTCCCCACTAGCTTCATTGGCTGGCCTAATAATTAAACTGACATAAGACAGATTAACAGGAGAAAAAGAAATTTCATATGTGTGGAAACCCCATGAAAGTAAGAAACTCTCAAGCAGTCAGGTAATTGAGACTCGTATACCATCCTGAGCTAAGGAGAAGGGAATAGAGGCCTGGGGCCTCAAAGGGAAGGAAGACAATTCATAGGAAGCCGGGAAGAGCAAATGTTAGGTGAACAAATGTTGCCATGTCATGCAGATAAGTCTTTCTGCTATAAAAAGGTATTCCTGGTAATAGCTCTCTTCCTGGTACAGGTCCCCTATGTAAATTCTTTTAGGCAGTTAAAAGGGAGGTAAAAAGCTCTTACTGAGTCTGCTGGGCTCCAGTTATCTTCAGCTTGAAATAATCCACATGCCAAAGTGGCACATTCTGGAGTGGTGTATTCTGCTTCCCCTCATAACTTCTACAAACGTCATAGCTGGTACATTCCAAAGTTGGACTCCGTTCATGTTATTCCCAGTCCAGTGCTCCTTCTGTCACAACACTGTGTCATCTTCCACTTCAGTAGTAGAATTTCACTAAAATGGCATGGATGCTCTAGATGTAAGTTGCCTTCAGTTGCTACCCTAGCATATGGAGGAACATACTTGCAATCAATCTTCCAGTCTCTCAGATGAGCATCTCCAAACACTGAATGTGTGTGCCTTCAAAAGAAAAGCCATGCCTATCAATGATTGAAGAATCCAAATGGGTCTTTCTAGACGTTATTGGGTAGTTTAGATTAGGTGTATGTGGAATCAGTGAGTAGGGAACTAGGTGAGGGTTGAAAGGAAGAACATGAGTCTGAATATATTGGGCAGATCATGCAAATGACACAGCCATTCATTCACAAATGATTCTTGGGGCAGTGATTGCATAAACCACACAGAGGGGCATCAAGCCTTCCCCAGTTAGCTTGCCGATAAAAATTGTCTCTTAAGTGTGTTTTAGTCCATATGGTAGAGCACACTCCTGGCAAGAGTGCTTTCTAAATAGCAGGCTTCTTTTTAGGGAACTGGAGCAGATTTTACAGGTCATAACCTGCCTGGTGCCCCAGGGCAGGTGTATTACTTTGCAACAAGAAGTTGACACTTAACTCTACCTGGCCTCAGAAGCCATTCAGTGGTAGAAGCCAAGCAATTTCACATATTTCAACCTAATGTACCTTCAAGCCTCAAGGCTGCCTTGCTCTGTCTCTTGAATATCATCTCTTGTGCAAAATCAAGCTCCTTAACCGTCTGGCAAGGATGCTCTAAGGAAATGGGATGATAGAACTCTGATGTTTCTTTTACAGGAATCACTCTGCTCCCCAGCAAGTTGGCCTAGTGGGACTGAAAGGGCTGTCATCTTATCAGCTCAGACTAGACCTGGGGTAATTATCTTTATTGCCTTTTGCACACAAGTTGTTCCTGCTCATGTGACAAAGCAAAGTGAATATAAGCAAAATTTGTATATATATATGGTTTGGTCCTGCAGACCTGGTATTTTCAACAAGAAAGTAAATTTGGAGATGATGCTAGGTGCCTTTTTCTTTGTGTTTGAATTCAAAGGTCTGTTTAAGGAAAAATGGCAGGATCCTGTAAAATATTAACTTTGTCTATCTTACTTTTGCCCTCTATTTCTATTCAAGTCATTTTAAACAAGGATTTTGAAAGAAATTTGCCTTTTCTTATTTCAAAGATAAACCTTAACATTCTTGACATGATTACTCTGTTTTTAAATATCATCCCTTGAGGCAGTGAGACCTGTACCTTCTTGTGCATCAGCCTTTAGTGTCCCCTGTCCTCATGTCATGTGCCCTGATGGGAAATCTCTTCTGTTCATCATGCCTATTGGAATACCACTTGTGTTTTCTAAACAGCTTTTCCTGACATTTAAGGTCCTCACTATTCTCACACTGTGTCATACAGATTAGCACTTTATATACATTATTGTTTTCCATTTCATATGAGTTCAGTCTGCTTTTAAAGCCAGAATATCAGCTATGTTGCTGTGATTTTGTTCACAAGAGAGGCACAGGTCCACGGGATGCTAGAGCTGATTGTCTGGCCCAGTCCTCTTCCTTCATCATTGAGAAAACTGAAACCCAGTGTAGGTTAAGGTCCTATTCTAGATGCTTGGAGAGTTGGTGGCAGAATCAAGACCGTAGAAGTAGTTACAGAGCCCTCTGAGTATCAGTCCACTGCCTTACATGCCATAGGTGTTCAGTAATTGCATGATGTGGATGTACTGACTTATCCAGCGCTTATTCAGCTGCTAGAAGAAGCTATTTTTGGTTTGTCATGTTTATAAACACATATTTACTTAAATATATATGTAAATAAATACATACCTTGAACAGAACATTAACTTCACTGGGCTCATTTCCTTAATATATGTATGTATGTGTGTGTGTATATTAAGATATAATTTTTTTTCTCCCATAAGGGTATGTGGCATGAGAATAGAATATTTAAGTCTGATGTACAGGAGGTACATACTTCATTGCTCCAAGGGATGATATTTAAAAACAGAATACTAATGGACTAATAATGCAACTTCTTGGTGAATTTCAGAGGTTCCAAATTGTATTAGGAATGTTGGGGTATGTCCTTGAAACCAGAAAAGGCAATCGCTTTCAAAACCTTTGTTTTAGATGATTTGAATAGAAATATGGGACAAAATTATGTGAGGAAAAAAGAAAATATCTACATAAAGTCAGGAGCTTCATCACATTTGAAATATAGCATTCAATCTTTTGACCCTAATGCATTTTAGCATAATATCACTTTTTCTTATGTTAAAATTTTGAGTAATTCTAAAAATATCAAAGTTTGCTAGAAAAATGTCATGGAAGGTGGCCACATTAAACAACATTAAATTAACATTAAATGTTATTACAATATTAAATGCTATTAAAATGAAAATTTAGTTGAGGATTTAGAGTGGTAATAAAATCATTATCTCAGGTAACTTCTGTTTCAGTTGATAAACTTCAATTAAAACAGCTCAAGGGTAGAAATTGTTTGGGAGATACAGGTAAGAAGATTCCTGGGTCATTGACCAAACATCATGGATGTTAAATCGGAAACATTGGTTCAGGCTTAGAGTTGAAGTTCTGATTCCATTATTTGATGTTATGCCAAGAGCAGGGACTCTCTGGTGAAGGTTTTTGTTTGCTTGTTTATTTGTTGTTATTTTTAAACTTTAAATTATTTTTATTTAGAATAGTGTAACACTTCAAAACTGGTGAGAGATTTTGGAGTTAACTTTTACAGTTTTCTGTCTAGTTGTATCGTATTTGTTAACCAAAATTTGAGAAACAGAGAACTGATTGAAATAAAAATGTGTTTTGGGTGGAGGGGTCTCAGGACTACAGCTGAGGAGATACAGATTCAATAAGCATTTAAATTATGTTCTGCTGGACTACAAAATGAGGGAGGCATATAAAGGCAAAAACTGCAAGGTTACAATTAGTTACATGAGTTGTTTATCAAAAATTGGAGTGGTAAGCGTGCTTGTTAAGTGAAGATTGGTTGGGGTCCAAAATGGTTGCATAGTTACAAGGAGGAACAATCTTGAGACACAGAGTTGCAGCTAGCAGATGTATTAAAAACAGCTGGTGTCCCTGGGTTAGGTACAGTTCACAGAAAGTTCAGTTTCTCAGTGGTGCTGGGACGTGTCTGAAACCAGATTCTCAATGGCTGCTGGACTCTAATTTTCCATGCTTGAACTGTGATTAATCCATTATCATTTCAATTTGTCATCACACTACAAAGTGGATAGTTTAGAACTGATTATCCCTATAGTTAACACTTCTATTCACAAGACTATTACTAGCAGTAAAATGTTTTTCTGACCTCTATTGTACAGATTTATAAGATGATCCTGAGGAAAATGCCAGAAGACCCTTTTTCTCCTAGTGGCTAGTATGGGGAACTTTCCGCAAGTTACTGAATTCTCATTGTTCTAAGTTTTGACAATGTGCATGCAAAGTATGCCTCTATAAAGGCACCAACGCATGCCTACTTAAGGTAGGTGCTGAATATTCTGTAATCAAGGCAAAATATTTCAGAAGTTTCACATAACTCAAGATGTTAATATTAATAGGTCAACTTAGTGCCTCAAAAGAAAGGATCACACTTCACTCACTTCTCTCAAAAACAAACAAACAAACAAACAAACAAACAACTGGACCCCTGTCTTTGCTTTTAGGATTGGACTAGTTGTGATGTGCAAGGCATGAAAAGGTACTCACTCTAGTAATTTACTACACCTGGAGTTTTCCCCAAGGCCTAGAACCTATTAGTTCTAATTTCTTTAGAGAAGCTTTGGGGAATTAGCTTTGAATTAGGGTTCCTCCTGATCTCTCTAATGTAGATGAATCCTGGAATCTGATTTACACTTAGGAGGGTAATCCATAATACTAAATTATAGTCTGAACATTTATAGCAAAAATAGGCCTTTTGAACATTACTCCTGTTGAGTTCTTACCCTTGGGCTCTGGAATTGACATGAACTTCTGAAGGCATAGAATACTGTACTAAGAGTATAACCCACCTTTTATGGATGGACTGGTTGGCTCTTCCCAAGTTAAGTTCTTTGGAAGTAGATGCTTAGTTGGAATTTGTGTTACAAGTGTTTATTGGGGATCTATACTCATGCAAAAAAAGTGGAAGAATGGTGCAGAATGGAAAAGAGAAAGATGAACTTTGAGGTAGGGCTAACAAAGCTGCAGTCTGTCCAGTGAAGAGTTCTGGAGAGTGTAATTGCTCATGGGGGTGCTCCCTGCTGGGATGTTGGGCCACCATCTCCCCCATTGCTGGATGTGGGCTGTCTTAGGAGGATGTGTCCTTGAGCAAGATGGCTCTCTGTAGCTGACATGGACAGGTTCTTGGAACTGGAATGTGCTGTCAGCTGGGGGCTGTCTGTTGACTCCATTCTCTGCAGCTGAACAAAAAGAGTCATGTGTCTAAGTCTATCATTCTTTTCTTTTATATAAACTTCTATAAATGAGATGTTCTTATTATTAGAAATTCTGCTAATCCTTTGCTATACCTTTCAGAAGTCAGAAGGGTTTATTGCTTAGAGTTTGAGGAGCTGACAATTTATACCATAAATTGTAGTACTTTAGAAGCAAAGTGATTATAGTCTTAGTATAACCTACTGATTTTACAGAGATGACAGTAAGGTCCATAGTGATTACATGGCTTGATCAACATTAAACATCTTGTTAGACTCAGGATAAGGATTAGACCCAAGAAGTCTTAGATTATGATCCAAACTGTACTCTGCCTATAATATCCTTATATTTTAAAACTACCCACCCTTTAAATTATTTATTTATTTTCCTTGGTATTTTGATCATAATCATGAACAAGAATTAGTGTACGAAGAAGTGATGCCCTTGGGTATTACCCACGTTGCTGTTTACTTCAGTGATGGAAGGAGTGGTGACCTCTAGAAAAGTAACAAAGAGATGCACAGGCTTGAAATATTCAGTTAAGGTGTTTCTTATCTGAAAATATCCTCTTAAATAAAACACCATTTCAGTAATTAGCACTCCAATGTACAAAAGGGCAACATTACCAAAAGGAAATTACAAAACATTAAATTAACATATCAAAAGATCAAAAACTGTCCTTAAAAAGCATAGCCCTTAAAGACAGGCATAAATGATTAGCAATGAGGTCACACTTAGGTTAATAGTGTATTTGGAGTACAGTTTGGGACTTTAACAAAAGATACATTTCTCAGGACTATGTTAAACAATCTTACTCAAATAGGAAGGAAATAAGAGTTTCTGTCACTAAACACTGCTTTCCTGCCCCACAATCTCCTTTTTCCACATGAATCAAGCCCTAAGGAAAAGCTAGTTCTGATAAAATACCCTTGTCATTTTCAGTGCATGATAGTGCTATGTGATTTATTTGGGGGCACTCTACCTTTTTGATAAAATAATTCTCTTTGTTATTAAAAGTCAGAAGTTCGATCTTACATCTCAGGATCTGAGTGAAGAGAGGTCTCGGGCTCAAAGCAGCTCAGAGTTTAAGGTTAGAGTAATTGGGAAACTGAAGTTTCTGGACTTAAAGGAGTTCAGGCTTAGGCTCTAAGATTCTAGGACCTAGGTCTTGGGAGGATTGAAGAGGGTTTTGTGGACTGAAAGTAGAAGAATTTATCCCTGAATGATGTGATCAAATATGTTTATTTGGGTTTTGGAGCATACTCTTTATAATAATTAGAAATACAAGTGGTATTTCTACCACTTTCTATAATAATTAGAAATACAAGTGGTATTGTTTGCTTATTTATTTTTTACTTATGGCATTAACAGAATATAGCTTTAAATACAAAGTTTGATCTAGATTTGTAAATTAAATTAATATACATTTGAATAATCCTTTCGTAACTTCATACCTTGTAGGTTATTAAAATCATTCTTTTAAATGTGAAATCACTACACTTCTAGATCATTTTCAACAAGGAATTCTAGGCATCTATGATAATGCACTCTATGCTGTTTATAAACATAAACATTCCTTGAACATTTTAGAATACTTGCCTGTCCCACAAAGTTTTCCTGGCAGTTCCTCCTTACCTAAGCCATCTACTGGACTCCATACCATGCCTCAGTTCTACCCTAATCCAGTGGATTAGGAGAGTTGCTCACTCAGCTATCAGTGTGCTTTGTAGTTCTTCATCCAAAGAATAGACTCAACTCTCAGTTACCAACAGTGAAAGCAGCAAATAGACTGCAGTTTTAACGAACAACTTATTAAGAACATGTGGATTTGGGGGAAAATTACAATAGATTAATTTACACCACTCAAGACCAAATCCAGGCCCATTTTTATTTATTTATATGTTTTTTAAGAAAGAAATGGAAAATTTTATTCAAGCCAAATTGAGGATTATAACCTGTGAATAGCATCTCAGGAAGCTCCAAGAACTGTTCCACCCACTGGAAGTCAGGGCACAGTTATGTAAGGTTTTTGAGACGGAGGGCTGTACACTAAGAGAAACATTACTGAAAGTTTATACCATCCAGACCTAAGCATCATGGTGCAGGCCTGTCTTTAAGGTGCTTGTAAAATGTGTTTTCACCTTTTCTCTTGATAATATCATCTGGGAGCACCAGTTGACCTTCCTCCCTCCAAAAACTGTTTTCTCTACCATGTCTGTGCTACCTTAATTTCAGGCTCCATCCAAACACAAGACTCCAAATGAAAAGAAAGCTCTATTGTTACTTTTAACTATGAGCTCCATCTCCCAAATCTTCTGCATCCTTGCACTGGCATCTTCCAAGTAATATTAAAAGCAATATTAATGATGGTATTCCCATTGATTTGAAGGAAATTCTACCTCTACTCACACGGTATAGCCTTGAACTCTATTCACACACTAGAAATCTCTGCATCGATCCACTTTGAGTTAATCACTTTTAGGTAACATTACACTTACGATAACCGCAATCTGACTTACCTTCTGTTGTCAGATTCAGTTCAGTTCAACTCCATTTCACTTTGGTCATTTAGCTACCTGCAATCTTCCCCATATCAGCTCTGAATACCCTTCGAACTACCACTTAGACAAGTATGCAAATACATCTTTACGAACAGATAAGTTTTGTATGTATACGTATTTGTCAAAATGCTTACTACAAGAGCATTATTTCTCCCAACTAAGCAACACAGTTTTCAGAATCAGTACTCTGCTAAAATACATACCCTAGTGAAATGATCACACCACTACATTTTTTTAGTGTGAAGCATCTGCATTCATATTATTTCACTTCATTCAGATCTCTTCCATAAACAGGGAAACAAAATAAAGCAAATACTACTTGCAGCTTTTAAATGGTAGCTTTTGTGGTCTGCTGACCAAAGGCTCATGAAAGTCTGTTTCCAGAATTCCTTGCTGCTCTAGTTGTCTACTTAGAGAACTCTCAAAAAGTATACATTAATATTTGGATGGTTAAAGCTTCTGTGGAAGCTACCCCTAAACTTGTGAATATTTCAAATACAGACTTTCAAGATACTCATTTCTACAGAACACAGCATTTTGGCCTCTTTAATGAAGTGGAAATGGGGAAAATATTTTTAAATTATTGTGGGATCCATGAAGTTTTATTTGCATTAAAATAACATTTCTACAGTCTTTTGCAGTTTATAGAGCAAGTGTCCACTAGATGGTTGATGTACAAGCATTTTAAACTGTAATTTATAAAAATCAGTAGATTGTTAATCATATGTATCCATTAATTTTTGCTTTGTAATAAAACATCTTACAATTTAGTGGCTTAAAACACAGTAATTCACTTAACTTATGATTCTATGGGTTGGCAGTTTGTGCTGAGCTCAGCTGGGCGGTTCTACTAATGTGGTCAGGCTCATCTGATCTCTGCTTGGCTCGTATTTGTATCTGTAATCTGGATTAGTTGTTGGATTGCCTGGTCTAAGATAGCTTGGCTTGGGGCAGTTCATCTCTGGTCTATGTGGTTTTTCATCATCCATCAGGCTACTCTGGGCTTTTTCACTAGGTGATGATAGTGGGGTTTCCAAGAGTAGTAAGAGAACAACTCTCAATTCACAAGCATTTTTCAACCTTCTACTTGTATCTTGTTTGCTAACATCCCATTGGTCAAAACAAATCACATGGTTTAGCTCAGCACCAGAGTGACAGGGCACTGAAAGTTATATGGCAAGCCATCAAAGGCAGAGAGAGGGGAATTTTTGTAATCAATGTAGTATAGTGTACAACAATGCATTGCTTCATATGTAGGTTGATGCTCACTGCTCACTACACCTAAATAATTGTGCATAAGTATTCTACCACAGTAAGGTGATAAATACTTCATTAAACCTTTTTGATTCAAAGTCCTTTTCTTCATTTAGTCACTTTCAGTGATTAAAACCCAACTGAAAATTCTCCTTGTGACTCTGGACTATGTATTTGTAGGAGAGCGTAGGAAAACACTGTATTTGCACTCCCATACATACATATTCCATTCTTTATTACTGTGTTTTCTACTCAGAAACTGGTAATTGGGTGGATTAAAAAAACGGTACCTTAAAATGAATGTTCACCCACTATGTTGGCAAGAAAGAGCAGCTGGCGAGAGTTCTGCTCCATGCTGATAATGGTAATTTCCAAGTGTAAAACCTTCTAATAAAACTATTTGATAGCTTAACATCTTAGTATTTCTTCCTTTGTAGTGCTGCCAACAGTTGTCATAGACATTCTTTGAACACAAACATTTTCCATCCCAATATTTTTAACTTGGGCAAGATTTCATGTCATTTATATTCTTTTTCCAAATTAGTGATGATTTCTTAGTCTTGGAGGTTATTTGGAAGTACAATGTGATGATGTGATGATATGTTTCTAGAGAGATATAATCATCACATAAAAAAGAAAAATAATAACCTTACTCATGAAAATGATTTCCAGATATTTTGATAATTAAATTGCAGCAACCATGTAAAAGTTACAATAAGAAGAAACTTAATTCCTGTGACAAGATGACTTGCATTGCTGTTTAAATATGTATTAAATTCTGTTTATACATTAATATGCTATACTTTTATTTGCTTTTATTTCAGTCTGCAAAAGATGACACAAAGTAAGAGTAAGTTTTATCTTAACTTTTGTTAAAAGGAATTCTTAGTATTCTTTAAACAAACTGAAATTAGAAGTGGAAATTATGTATATATATATGTGCATGTGTTTATATGTATTTGTGTATATATGTCTGTCTGTCTATCTGTCTATCTTTAGCAAGATTGGGAGGAAAGGCACATTGAACACTTTCTCAGTTTATCCTTCTATTTTCAGATGAACTGTATTTAAGTGAGGCGTTATTTACAGGATGTAATCTGATGAAGATTCATCCTATTTGTAAACAGCATGCCCAGGAGACTATAAGAAAACCTATGTGTAAAATAATTGAGAATATCAGAGTTCCAAGCTTGGTTATACTAAACTGTGATGTAACATTTTTTTGCTCACTCATTTATTAAATATCAATGTTATGTGCCAGGCATTATGCTAAGTATGGATAAATCACACTGCTTGTCCAGGTAAGATGAGTGGCATGCTTAAGATAAGACTTCCAAACCGCTCTGCTTGCCTCCTTTAGAAAGGAAATAAGGACCATGTAGCAAAAAACAATGTTACTAACAAAGTGTGATTTTCAAAGAGAATTATAAATGTCTATTTTTAAACATTTTGTAATTTTAGGGACGTATATTGTGTATAGTGATGTATGTAACACTAAAGAATTATAAAACCAAAGAGAAAAATGAGGTATTAGATTCCTTCTATGTCTTTTTGAAATTCAGGTATGTTTCCTCATTAATTATGATTGAAGTGCATTTTTTCACCCTTAAAACTTACGATGGCTTCCTATTGCCTTGGAATAAAGTCTTAAATGCTTACCAAATCAGTAAGGACTTTTATCTGATCTAATCTCAAACGTTCCATTTCCTTCTTCTACTACATCATTTTGCAAGCTCTAAACAGATTCATATTTACATTTTTCCTACATATTGTATGATTTATCACTCTTTAATTTTGTAGTGTTCTGCCCTTTGCATGGAATCTCTTCCTTCTAATTTTCCACCCATCTATCTCCTTTTTAGAATTAAAAGCATAGTTTGACTATCACCTGCTTAAAAATGTTTCGCTCAGTTCACATGTCATAAGAGCTTCTCTCATACAGTAGATATTTATTAAGTATTTGTTGAATAATTGAATTATACCAAATATTCTACTTAGTACTTACTTAGTTTGAGGTTACATTATATATAACCATTGTATCTTTCTCTCATCCATAAGTTTGTAAATTCTATGAGAGATGGGACTATGTACTAATCAAGACCTAGTACAGTCTCCTCCTTCTAATACAAGGTTAAGAATAAATCGAATTCAGGGCAGTTTCTAAAATTGGAGTGTTGATAAACTGTTATCACATGACTAGAGAAAGGGAAAGGAATTTTGGAAGTCAGTGATAATGCCGTGGGCAGAAGGCATTCCACTCCATTAAGTTTACTGTTTCTTCAGTGGGAATACATTTCTGAGATGGCCTGGACCACCTTCTTCTTTGGGTCTCTGTTGAATTCTCCCTCTTCATCTGTGAAGTCTTCTTGTTTCAGATTAAACTGTGTTGCCACAGTTTTCCTCTTCTGCAAATATGGGTGATAGTATTTGTTTTGATGACCTCAGAGGCTTGCTATGAGGATCAAGTATAGTAGGATATTCACAGACATCTGTACACACAAAGCTGTATTATCCCTAACCTCCTTAGAACTGGCTTTACATTTTCCCAAGGCCGTAGTAGGGAGCCAGGGTTTTGACATATTACAGAAAATTCTTACTTTTTCTAGGGGAGAAGAGGACTCTTCATAAAGGGTTCTCATCAATCTACTTAACTGGTTTCCTGACTTCTGTTTACTCTTTTTGATGCATCCTTCTTTTCTTCACAGAGATGATCAACATTTGTAATGATAGATTTGCTTATTTACTTATTTTATATCTTAAAAGGCTGTAGATTTGATGAAAGTGTAAATTATCCATGACCTTACTACTAATAAACAATATTTATAAATGCTCAATATATTCTTTTTTTAATTGAAGCATAGTCAGTTTACAGTATGTCAATTTCTGTGTACAGCATAATGTTTCAGTCCTACATACACATACATATATTTGTTTTCATATTCTTTTTCATTATAGGTTACTACAAGATTTTGAATATAGTTTCCTGTGCTCTACAGAAGAAACTTGTTGTTTATCTATTCTATATAGAGTAGTTAATATTTGCAAATCGTGAACTTCCAATTTATCCCTTCCCAACCTCTTTCCACCTGGTAGCCATAAGTTTGTTTACTATGTCTGTTATTCTGTTTCTGTTTTGTAGATAAATTCATTACTGTCTTCTTTTTTATTTTTTTAGATTCCGCATATAAGTGATATCATAATTTTTCTTTCTCTTTCTGGCTTACTTCACTTAGAATGATGATATCCAGGTCCATCCATGTTTCTGCAAGTGGCATTATTTTATCCTTTTTTATGGCTGAGAAGTATTCCATTGTATAAATATACTACAGCTTCTTTATCCAGTCATCTGTCGATGAACATTTAGGTTGTTTCCCTGTCTTGGCTATTGTAAATAGTGCTTCTGTGAACATTGGGGTGCATGTATCTTTTCAAATTAGAGTTCTCTCTGAATATATACCCAGGAGTGGGATTGCTGGATCATATATGGTAAGTCTATTTTTAGTTTTCAATACATTCTTACCAAAGGACAAAAGCAAACTAGGATCAGTAGGATTCCAATTTTAAAATGAAGAATCATATAACTTTCTAAAAATACTCATTCTGAATTCCAACCTGAAAGATTTTGATTTTGTGGTTTGGTCTGGGATCTAGGCATCTGCATTTTAACCCATCCTCTTCCCTACATGATTCTGAATTGAATGATCCACAGTATTTCCTTGATAAATAATGACAGGGTGGTGCATTTCATGCATTTTGTATGGGAATCACTGCTGCCCTCAATGATTTGGGAAGAATTAGAGCTGACTTCTTGACACACCTGGAGGGGAACCCCTCTGGAAATGTACACTGTGAGAATGCAGATTATTCTTTCATTTTGTCTTGGAGCACGGCAATTACAATTAAGACTTTTGAAAGGATGGAAAATGAGGTTTCCTAAGGACACAATTTGGCAGACCATAGCAATGCTGTGTCTTTGGGCATTGGAGGCCTGCCAGAAGCACTTGCCCAGCGCTAATTACAGAGCACCTGAACTTTTATCCATCATCTGTTCTGCTGCACAGAAACTTGAACACTCCAATGAATGGTTTGCATTCTTCCCAGCAGCTCTGGGACAGGAGGAAAATCCTTTCATTTAATTAGGCTATTATTTTCCATTTTAAGCTTCAATGGAGATTCAGAAACAGGTGCCAATTTCTCTTCTGCCTCCGGGCCTAGAAACCAGAATGACTTCTACAGAGAAAAGAAACCAGATAAGGCCTCAGAAGCAATGCTATTAACTTGCCTCTACCTATGCAGTTTGGAAACAGATGTTAATTACCAAACAGTGCAGCCCCAAACTGAAAACAGCTTAATCACTGCTCGGGCTTTTGTTGGTTGCCTGTTAATACTCTCTTCTGGTTCTTCTGTGTCTGGAAATCTCTATATGTTTCTAGATCTGTACATATATCCGTGTCTAGATCTATCCATACATATATCTATTTTAATCGTGGGGCTTGTTTACTTTTTAAAATTACTGAAATCACCTCATTATAGATGGCACTTCTCAGGGCCTTTTGCTTTCGCAAGACCACACTCAGCACAGTCAGCCACAAGGAGCAGAGGCACTTGTCACCACTGACGTTGGATTGGTGAGGTTCCATCGCTTCTTGATACAACACAAGGCTCTATATCCCCACCTCCACCCAAGGTTTAAAAGAGTAATTTTACCAAGAAAGACAAAACAAATTAAAAGTTGAGGCATTTACCTGAATAATCCACTTCAAAATCCATTTTATTAAACAACAGGAAGAATTGTGTCTTTTAGAGTATTTGCTGCATTGCTGTCTTTGAATAAGGAGCCTATTAGAAGAAACTTGAGACCTACAATTGGAGGCAGGAATAAGATATTTTGCGAGTTAGAAACATCACTGTCTGCTCTTTGCTTTGATTGTGACACTTGAGAATGGCTGAATGGGTTAATGGGCCATAAGACAATGAACTGCCAAGGGCAGTAAAAATCTGAAGCTGGGAGGTATTTAAAATACATGAGAAGTACAGAGCTGAGACTGACATCTTTGTCTAGAGGGTAAAGCAACTACAAAACCATAAGTGATTATTTTTGTGAGATGTCTTAAAGGCTCATGCAAGGATGGTTGGATTGACTTTCTCAGTGAGTAGATTCTTTGAGAGAGAATAAAATGGAACTTGATATATTATCAGGTTCCTTCAGGCCAGGAGAAGCAAAGTCAACTGTTTTCTTTTGGCTCAAATAATTCTCCCTGACTGTCCAAAATCTGGAGGAGTAAACTCAAATTCCTATGGGGGCTAGGAATGTAAAATATAAATAAACAAAGTGGCCTGAATAGAAGAAATATTTCTGGAAGTATTTGCCCTTTTCGACTAATTTTTATTTTCTTAATTTTGCTGGAAATCTGGATACAAAAATATTTCACATTCTTATAATTTACAATTAGGAAAGAAACAGTCTGGGTGAGAGGATGGGTGGGAGTGAGATGTACTGCCTTAGGGCAGGGGGCCCCAGCAGACAGAGGTGGGGCCTGGAGCTCCCGCACCCCCTCTAAAAGGGGCAGTCACTCTGCGGCCTCATGAGACGTTGGGGGAATGTGGGCACAGACCTGCCAGTTACTCTGTTTTCAAGAGAAACTGGAGCATCAAATTTTTAGATGGAAACTTCCGATTTTTAACTTGTGGCTACTATTTCAACTTTTTATTCAGTCTTTTCCCAATATAGATATTCCTCAATTCAACAGTTTCGTAACTATCTCAGCACCCTTTGTTCTTAGCCCAGAGCAAACTTCCTAGAGGCAGAGTGGGGTGTGATTTATGTCGCCCTAAGCCCCGGAAGATAGCTCCTTAGTGAATTGATAAACAACTCTTTTTTAACCTAGAGCTTAACTGATCATTTTTCCTTCGCCATTGGTTTTTGAAAATTCTCATTAAATGCATCATCATAGGAATGTAAGAACCATATCAGTAAGGCTCATTGTGAAATAGATTTCAGCATCCAGATGTCAAATCTGTCCTGAAGATAGAAAATGTATGTGACAATAAATGATCACTATACATGCCCAGCAATACTGTTTAGAAAAGGGTTCTGCTTTGGTGACAGATGTTTCAGGAATATTTGGAACAATTTCAACCCTGTAATTATGGAGAAAAATAGTAATTATAAGGATGATAAACTTTTACTAAGCCACCACTTATAGATATGAAGGGACCATGTATAAATAAAACACGGAACAAACCAAAAAACCCAACCAATCTCACAAGTGTTTTCAAAAAGAAAAAAAAAAAGGTAAGATAGCAATGGGGTAAGCCAAGGTATTATAGTTCTAAAGGAAATTCAGGTGTTGTAACCAAGGGCTACGCATTATAGTGAAAATGTGTAATCTTGGGGAACTCAGAATTAAAAACAATCATATATAATGGGTATTTCAGGAAGCTCTCAAATAGCTTTTGCATCTGTTCTGAGATTTTAAAGATACTTTTAAATTTTAATAGCCTCTCTGAGGGAGAGTAAGTTTTCATATTCTGGGGTCACTTTCCTGTGTTTAGGGCATTAATTTGTTTTTTTCTGTCATAATAAGAACATTCAATAATGGCAAAGCAGTTTTAGAGTGTGAATCTTACTTTACAGCACATCCTCAACTTAGGTTAATATGGAGCGTTCCTAAAGTGATGATGCTTTCAGGAATTGTTAAAATCCATGCATCTTCTAGGCTCAAAAATATGATTGTCATTTGATTTAGTGGAACATTTAATCATTTTCACCTGCTCAGTCATCTCTCCATCTAATCAGATGAAGTAGCCAATCCATCGTCACACATCTGAATTCTTTCTGTAAGTCTGATCATGAATTCCCCACATTCCAGTCATCTGTGGCTGCACACAAACTACCCCAACCAACCCTCGTGGCTTAAAACAACAACAGTTACTTATTTTCCTCATAAATCTGCAGTTTATTGCTCATCTCTGCTCCATGCAGGGTCGCTGGGAGGCTTAGATGGAGGCTGAGAGTTCACTTTCAAGTGGCTCCTTTGCATGGTTGGGAAATTGGTGTTGGTCGTTGGCTGGAAGCCCAGACTGGGCTTCTCTCCACAGGACTGTGAGTTTCCTTACAGCGTGGTGGCTGTGTTCTGGGAGCAAGCAGAAACAGGGAGTGCAAGCTGCTAACTTCTTAAAGACCAGGCCTGGAAGCCTGCAAAGCATCAACTTCCATCATACTCTGTTGGTCATGTGATCATGGAATCTGTCCAGATTCGACGGGAGGTGACCATCCCTCACCATCTCTACTCTTCTACCCCCAACTCTAACCACTTCACATGCCTGGATTTCAGCTACATCAAACAAATGAGTATCAACCATCATTTTTTGTGGTTGCTGTTCTTAAATATTATCTTTCTGGACTGTCCCTTTCTGGCTGTGTACCAAAAATACCACAGGGTAAATGTGTAATTATCTTTCATGAGTTAGCGAAAGCATCCTTTCCTCTTTGAAGACTTTCCTAACTCCCCTTAGGAAGTAAGTAATGTTAAGGACACTTTTCTCAGTGCTTATACACTATATTGTCATTGAGTATAATTTTTCTTGTTCACTTTTAGCATAATACTTAATATACCATAAGAACTTAATAATTCAGCATAATTCCTAAATGCATAGTGAGAATTTAGTAATTCTCTGTTAATGCATCAATTTTGAGAATTACAGAGTGGTTTATTGAGAGACTGAGTCTGTTGTAAACCTGGAATCTAGTTCTCTTGCCAACACTGATGAATGTATCTGTGTCAGTTTGGTCAAGCCACCTAAGCTCTTATAGCTTCTCTTAGCCTGAGTGTCTTCGTTCCTCAAAAGAGGTAACAGTGCTGGTTCTACAACCTCACAGTGGCACAAAAAAATAAATAAAAATTGCATGTAATATCACTTTAAATATGTAGAATGCTACCAAAATGCACATTAAAAAATCAAGCAAGTATTATCAAATGCCTACAGGTAATGTTTGGAAGAATTGAGCCAAACAAATAAAGATGACTTCAGCATTTCACTTTGTCTATAAGGTTATTAATTTAAGAGTGGTTTTTTTTGCAAACAGCTATGGTGCTGAGTGAATTTTTCTTTTTTCCTTCAGCTTTATTGAGATAAAATTGACATATGGCATTTTGTAAGTTTAGGGTATACAGCATGGTGATTTCATATGCGTATATGTTGTGAAATGGTGACCATATAAGGTTAGTTAACACATCCTTCATCTAACATAATTACGATTTTTTGTGTGTGATAATAACACTTATGATCTACTTAAATGTAGCAGTGTTCAAGTGTACGATACAGTATTGTTAACTATAGTCACCACACTGTACCTTAGATCCCCAGAATGTATTCATCTCCTAGCTGGAAGTTGTGCTCTCTGACCCTATTTCCCTACTCCCCAGCCCTTGGAGACTACATTCTGCTCTCTATTTCTATGAATTCAGCCTTTTCAGATTCCATACGTAAGAACACACAGTATTTGTTTTTTTCTGTCTGACTAACAAAATGAACACCTTGGAAGTTATCATCCATAGAAAGCTAATTCTCTTCTTATAGAATGCCTTATCAGACAAAAGTGTCAAGTGTTGCCCTGATCAGAAGCATTATTCAAGGAGAGAAATCTTCATATTGTTTCAACCTCTGTTTTATTGAGGTTATGACATTAAAAAAAAACTCCTCAAGGAAGCAAACCTTTGGACATGTGATTAAAATCCAGATCCTTTGAAATGTGCCCTATTGTACAGTTACCATAAGACAGCAGGGCATGCTGTGCTTTTGTAAGTCACCTGTAGTGAGTTGCAAACATTTGTAAGAAAAAATCAGTTTTGCCAGTGCTGAAGGATTCAGAGAAAGTATTTTACCTTAAATTTGTCATGTAGTTAGAAAAATATACTTGAAAATATCCGTTCCTTATGTGATGGCCCTTCTGGTAACAGTGAATGTGAAGGCCAGTTTTCTTAGTCTAAAATGATTTTGCTTCATTTGAAAGTTCTTGGGGGTGGGAAGGGATAAATTGGGAGTTCAAGATTTGCAAATACTAACTAATATATATAAAATAGATAGACAAGTTTATACTATATAGCACAGGGAACTATAGCACAGGGAACTATATATATAATACCTTGTAGTAACTTACAGTGAAAAAGAATATAAAAACGAATATATGTATGTTCCTATATGACTGAAGCATTGTGTTGTACACCAGAAATTGACACAACATTGTAAACTGGCTATACTTCAATAAAAAAAAAAACCCAGAAAGTAAATAGTTCTTTTCCTTATGTGGGAAAAGAATGGGAAAATGTTTTCAGATAAACGAATGACCTGAATGGTCAGGTTGGTAGGGTAGTGGGAGGGAGGTACCAGTGTAGATAAAGTAGCCTGACATAGACTCAAAGATGCTGTTTTGGTGCCAAGACAGACAAATCCATAAAGAAAAAGCTGTGAGCTCAGAATGCATAACAGCAACATAAGGGGATAAAATTTAATTCTGTGAAAGTAGATCTAAGTGAGACAGAGTGTATTTCTAGTGAGTACAGGGGGAAGATTTAGTCATAGAGCCAAACATTTGCAGAGAGCATCATATGCTGGCTTGCAGTATAGATAGGAGGAGAAGAGTGCAGGGACATCTCAAAGAAGGAAAAATTGCTGAAAAAAGGAAAGGTGATTCTGTAAGAAGCTGCAATCAGGGCTATAAAGTCCTAGTTATGTAACAAAGGAGCGTTGCATACAACCAAAAGGCACGAATGAATTATCAGCCACACACACATGAAAAAGACAGTCAAGGAAAGAGTATGTAAAGGATAAAGAATATATAGTTCTCTGACATGGTCATTTTTTTCCTGCTATACCCTTTACTGACTCCTTTATGAGAGGGATATTGGCATAAATAATTTTAAGTATCCCTTATATGCCTGGCAATTAATACATGCCAAAAATTTTTTTTTTTATATTGAGGTCTGATTTAAACTCAATATTATTATGTTTGGGGAATTTGTTATTCTTTTTTCTAATTTTTTTTTATTAGGGTATAATCAGTTTACAATGTTGTGTCAATTTCTGCTGTACGGCACATTGCTTCAGTTATACATGAACATACATGTATTCATTTTCACTATAACCTACTACAAGATATTGAATATAGTTCCCTGTGCTATACAGTATACACTTGTTTATGTATTTTATATATACCAGTCAGTATTTGCAAATCTCCAACTCCCAGTTTATCCCTTCCCACCCCCTCCCCCCTGGCAACCACAAGTCTGTATTCTATGTCTGTGAGTCTCTTTCTGTTTTATATATAAGTTCATTGGTCTTTTTTTTTAGATTCCACATATAAGTAATATCATATGATATTTTTCTTTCTCTTTCTGGCTTGCTTCACTTAGAATGACATTCTCCAGGCCCATCTGTGTTGTTGCAAATGGCATTATTTTATTATTTTTATGGCTGAGTAATATTCCATTGTATAAATATAACATATCTTCTTTATCCAGTCATCTGTTGAAGGACATTTAGGTTGTCTCCATGTCTTGGCTATTGTAAATAGTGCTGCTATGAACACTGGGGTGCAGATGTCTTTTGAATTAAAGTTCCCTCTGGATATATGCCCAGGAGTGGGATTGCTGGATCATATGGTAAGTCTATTTTTAGTCTTTGGAGGAATCTCCATACTTTTTTCCACAATGACTGCACCAAATTGCATTCCCACCAGCAGTGTAGGAGGATTTCCTTTTCTCCACACCCTCTCCAGCATTTATCATTTATCATTTGTGGACTTTGAATGATGTCCATTCTTACTGGTGTTTGTAGTTTTGATTTGCATTTCTCTGATAATTAGTGATATTGAGCAGTTTTTCATGTGCCTAATGGTCATTTGTATGTCTTCACTGGAGAATTGCTTGTTTAGGTCTTCTGCCCATTTTTGGGTTAGGTTGTTTGTTTTTTTCTTATTAAGTCATATGAGCTGTTTATATATTCTGGAATCAAGCCTTTGTCAGTCTCATCTTTTGCAAATATTTTCTCCCATTCTGTAGGTTGTCGTTTTGTTTTGCTTATGGTTTCCTTTGCTGTGCAAAAGCTTGTAAGTTTAATTGGGTCCCATTTGTTTATTTTGGCTTTTATTTCTATTTCTTGGGTAGACTGCTCTAGGAGAACATTGCTGAGATGTATGAGATAATGTTTTGTCTATGTTTTCTTCTAGGAGTTTTATGGTGTCTTGTCTTATGTTTAAGTCTTTGATCCATCTTGAGTTGATTTTTGTGTATGGTGTAAGGGAGTGTTCTAGCTTCATTGTTTTACATGCTGCTGTCCAGTTTTCCCAACACCATTTGCTGAAGAGACTGTCTTTATTCCATTGTATATTCTTGCCTCCTTTGTCGAAGATTAGTTGACCAAAAGTTTGTGGGTTCATTTCTGGGCTCTCTATTCTGTTCCATTGGTCTATATGTCTGTTTTGGTACCAATACCATGCTGTCTTGATGACTGTAGCTGTATAGTATTGTCTGAAGTCTGGGAGAGTTATTCCTCTAGCCTCTTACTTTTTCTTTAGTAATGCTTTGGCAATTCTAGGTCTTTTGTTGTTCCATATAAATTTTATTATGATTTGTTCTAGTTCTGTGAAATATGTCCTGGGTAATTTGATAGGGATTGCATGAAATCTGTAGATTGCCTTGGGCAGTGTGACCATTTTAACAATATTGATTCTTTCAATCCAGGAGCATGGGATATCTTTCTATTTTTTTTAGTCTTCTTTAATTTCCTTAATCAATGTTTTGTAGTTCTCCAAGTGTAAGTCTTTCATCCTTATTTATGTTTATTCCTAGGCATTTTATTACTTTGGGTGCTATTTTAAAAGGGATTGTTTCTTTACTTTTTTTTCTTGTTGACTTATCATTAGTGTAAAGAAATGCAACTGATTTTTGTACATTAATCTTGTATCCTGCTACCTTGCTGAATTCTTTTATTAGTTCTAGTAGTTTTTGTGTGGAGGGAATTTATCATTCTTAAGTTGAGCATTCACTACTGTAGTAAGTAGATCCATTGTGTATGATGAACATTCTCAAAGAAATTTTAGGTGTCTTAACTTTTTTAAAATTGTAAACTGTCTTTTGTTTGTTTGACGTTTTTGTTGAAGTATAGTTGATTTACAATGTTGTGTTAATTTCTGGTGTACAGCATACTGATTCATATATATATATATATATTCCTTTTCATTATATGCCATTACAAGTACTGAATATAGGTTCCTGGGCTCTACTGTAGGATAAATGTCTTAATATCCTTAGGTTTATGTTTATGTGTATCCAAATTTTATTGTTTCCAGAAAATGTCTGGTTACTCCTAAGCCAAGGAAAGACACTGCTGAGTTTACTTTTCTGTATTCCTACACAGCTGATAAAGAGAAAGGGTAAATACAGAATTGGCAATCCTAAAGGGTACCATTGCTCTTATGTACTAACAGTTGCCATTCCTCCAATTACATATTTGAGAAGAGAAAATATATTTAAAGGGATGACTCCTGGCAGAGTTTAGAGGTCATCCTGCCCCTTCTCACTTTAACCCTGGGTTGTTTAATCTCTAAATCAACTAAGGTAAGGCAGAGGCTCTCACTGAACATTTATTTATTTCTTCTTACACAAAAAGCACACTTAAATTTCATAGGTGAAGATAAAGACGAGGAAAGCAAAGATGATATGATTGACAGCGATGAGAAATCATCTGCTCTCAATTCGCTTATGATATGATAGCCAATCTCTTGACCACCAGTGGTCAACTTGACCACTCAGGGTGGCATGAAGAAAGAAACCATAGGCAGAGATGCACATGAAGCTGCAGAGTTCCTCACAAGCCCTACCTGCTTCCAATCCCCATTTTGTAGAACAGATAGCATTTAGCCATGTCCTTCTAGAACTTTATATTTCCCCAGTTTATCACTTTCCTCAGCACCATACTGCACTAAGATATTCTTCAAATGAAAGACTAAGATGAAGGCAGTCCTTGACAAGCTTAAATAATTTTTCAAAGAGTTTCAAAGAAAAATAGACACAACAATAAAGTTCTTCAAAGCTGATTCCACCTTTTCTTGAGATAAATAAGAGAAGAGCTTTCAGGGTTGTTGTTGTTTTTCCCCTTATGAATTTCTTACACAATTTATATTTCTGATTTGACTCTAAGCACCCTAATTGTGCTTGTGGCAAGTGATGTTCAAATCCACTTACGAATACTTATGAAGCATCTTACAAAATACAAAGGATTTTGAATTTTTTAAAGGGAAATATTGTATTTGCTTTAAGTTCTCTTGAATCAGACTCCTTATTTCTATTTGATACTATTCAATGGAAACTATTTATTTTACCTATTTATTACCTATTTATTTAAAAAAATGGTATATTTTATAAAAAACATTTCTCTGGTATAAGAGGCAAGTTTAGTGAGTCATCATGAACATCAGGTGAAGAGTAATCAGAAATTTGTTTATTTCATCCATTATTTAACTCATTCTTTATACACTTTTTCTGTTATTGTTTGAATTAATTTATGTATTGATTCATGCAAATATACTTACATTCTTATGTCTTTGAGAAGTAAGCTGAATTGAATCTGTACAACATTGGTCTCGTAAGTCACATGCACTCATGCATGATGCACTGGCATTTGAGTTAAGTTATTAGAACTTATATTTATATTATTCTCATAATAATTTTTACATATGTTGTATCAATATAATGATAACTTTTATAAAATATACATGAACAAAGATAGTCCATACTTACATAAAATTCATGAACAAATATATTCTATATTTAGTACATACACATAAAGAGAGCATATATTGTATGTATTTACCTATATTGACCCTATATTTTAGAGTTACACTGTCCAATAGAGTAGCCATTAGCCAGAAACACTGTTGAAAACTTGAAATGTAGCTAATGTGACATGTTGAAATAATAATATTTGGGATAATATTTATTTAATAATATTTGCTGAAATTAAATATGCTATTAAAATTAACTTCAGCTGTTCATTTTTACTTTTTAAAAATGTGTGCTACTAATTTAAAACTAAATATGTAGCTCGCATATCTATTTTGAGAAGAGATTTTCTAAAAATATATATTGTATAGATAATATAGGTATTCTATATATTACAAATTTATAAAATACACACTGAGAGATGGTTTTAAAGAATACTGAGAGTATCTACATGATCAAATTATTATTATATAGTACTATAAAATACAGTCCATTAAAATATTAATTGAAATAATATAAGTAGAAATAGTTTATTAGTTTATTTATAATTTATGGCTGCTGTACTGGGCACATTGTATTCTGTACATCTTCTCATTTCTGAGAATTAACTTCTCTGACTCTTTCAGCTCTATAAATGTGGTTTCCTAGAAGTTTCCCTATCAATTTTCCTGTAGCCGTGAATGATTGTAACTGATTCAAGCCAGATTGGTCAGAATATTTCTGAATCCTGAAATTGAGTCAGAGAATCATATTTTGTCTAGTTGGCCAATATTGTAAGATGAGATGCAAAAGAGAATATGGTGTATGTATGTTCTGTCCTGTGGAGAAAGCCAGGCTGCTCTAAAAGGTATGGATGACATATATAGAGAAAATATTTTTCTGTGTAATTCCAGGGACTACCTACATTTCCCACTCATTATCTTTGGTAAGATGTCTCAGGGTCGTTATAACACATTTTGAATTTCTATCACTTGAGATAAAATTGTTTTAATTAAGGCAGTCATCAGGAACACAGAGAAACCTTATTTTATTAATCGTTCATGTCTTAGATAATTAAATATCATGATGGCAAAGCTCCGGTCTACTTCCTAATTATAAAAGAAATAGAACACAGAAATTTGATTTTAATCTTTAAAAAAATAGTTTTTTTCTGATTGATATAAAAAATACATGTTGACTAGGGACCAGTTATATGAAATACAGGCAAACAGAAATAAATAAATAAAAATCACCTGATACCCCATGATTCTGAAAAAACTTTACTGGTTGTTTTACTTTATACCTGATTTTTATACATTTATGATCTATGTAAAATTTTTGACAATAGTGGATATTCAATGTTCTATTCAGTATTTGTTTCCTGTTTAACATTATATCATAAGCAGTTTATTGTTAAAATTTTATCCATATATGCTTTTTAAATACCATTAATTCAATAGTGAAGATATACTTTATTTATAATCTTGTAAGTTTTATAGCTTTTTCCAATTTTCTACTAGTATAAATACTGCTCAAATGAATAGATGTTCTTTCACATAAGGTTTTGACTGCATTTCTGGATATTTCCATAGGATAGATAATAAGATACATTATGGATCAAAAAAGTATGACCTTTCTGACATACTGACTTGAATTGTACAACATTGGTTGTACATAGTTTTTTATGAAAAAGTTTGTAGCAAATTCATATTCTCAACAGCAATGTTTGAATGCCCATCTTACTGGAATTTCATCTGTATGGTATATGATGTTTTAAAAAATTGCCTATATATTACTTTATATTTTGTTGCCATTAAATATATAATTCCATAAATTTATGCAGGTACCAATAAAAGTTTTTAAATGAAATATATTTATAAAATCAAGTAACATAACCTCAGAAAATCTAAACACAACCATAGGAAATCTAACAGTGATAAACTAAAATATCACAGTGATATGGAAATGAAGGTATTTCAAACTATAGAGATGAGTTTACAAAGAATTTTAGAATGATATGCAAATATGTATAAGAAATTTAAGTATACCCAAGCAATTGAGAATTATATTATGAAAAAGAAATCATGAATTAAAGAAGTAGAAACATAAAGAAGAAGAAAATGAGCATCCACATATGATTTTGAAATATTGGCTATAGATCAAGAGGTACATGATGGAAGAAAGGGGGATAACTAAAGTTAGGCATAAGCCAAATCCTGGGAAATATGTAGATAAAAGAAAAAATAAGCACAATGCCTATTTCTATGTGTACCGTGCTGCTCCACTTTCTTTGATAATTGCCTTAAACTTGTCTTTGCCCTTGTAAACACATTTAAAGCGAATTCTCCAAGGGCAGAGAGGTGATAGATAATAGGTGAAGTAATAGGCAGTTACAGAGAGTAAACAGAGGGTTTTACTTTTTTAGACAACTGCTCTCTTGAGAAGCAAGTTTCATTATTTGAAGCTAACTTGTCTATTTTCCCCCTTTGATGTGTTGTTAAAGAAAGTTTTACAATTTGAGATATTGCTTCTCTTCTAATGCTCTAAAATGTTGCTGATGCAGAGAAAATGCTCCAAGGTTAGTAAGTTAATTTTTTATCATATAGAACTTTATATATATTCTAACTGTGATCGTGTTCCAAATATTCCTTAAAACAATTAATAATAGCTGATGTCCTTACATTTTAAGGTAGGTCAATTATATTTGATGTAATGGTTGAATTTCATTAAAAAGTAGAAAACATGAATCTTCCAAGTTCATGAAATATATATATATATATATATATTGCTTGTAATGGAGGGCTTTTGGGAAGGAAAGTTTGAAATGCATAAAAATATAGCACATTTGATATAAGAGGAAATGTTTAACTGTTTAATATTAAGTATGTTTCCTTAGAATGCAAGTTCTCAAGAATAAATGGGCAGTTGCTGCCTCAACCCGGTTTCCCCAAAAGCAAGGCTGAGAGATTTTGCATGCAGGTAGTTTATTTGGGAATATGGTCTCATGGAGCAGGAATGATGGACAGGGGTATACTGTCTCCTGAGACAAAAAAATGTGTTTTTAGAACTTTTGGACTAAAAGGAGGGCATATTTCCATAAGTCCCTGTCCCCCTACTGGGCAGTAACTCACGTTTCTAGGTCACTCATGCAGTACATGAGTGCTGAACGAGTTCCCAGGAGCACTTCAAGCACGCTTATAGTGTGCATCAGTGTGAAGCGGGTTGTAGTCCCCACTGGTCTGGTTGGTGCAGCTGCAGTAAGGGTGACACTGGGCAGGTGTGAAATAGGCACAAGAGAGGTGTATGTAGTCCAACCCTTGTAGTACTCAGATCTATTCATACTTGGTGAATCCATGGGATTATTTGAACAAGGTTATATTCCCAGTGGTGTGGCTTGCCCAAGGCCATAATTGATATTCATCATCTACCTCTTCATGTTTCAGTTCTACATTTAGCTAACCCTCAAGTCAGAATTTCAACTTGTCTAGGTTGCTTGCCTACTGAAATGATCCTTTAGCCCTGAAGGGGCTGAATCTTTAATTGAATTGTTTTTATTGTACTCTGGTTGTTACAGTTTGTTCATAGTTATTACTGAGCATAGACACACCAAGAGAGGCTTCCAGAAATCACTTGTTTTCCAGACAGCTCCTTACTGGCCACTCTAGTGGCAATCCTGGCTCCTCACTCCAGCCATACTTGAGTGAGAATATAGGGTAGCAGTAGCCACTTTTTGGCCACTACCAATACCAATCCCTCTGTGAACCAAGTCCACATATTTTCCTTTGTGGTCAGTTAGTTCTAGGCACTTCTTCAAAAAGGCTAAGTGTATATCAGAGTTAACTGAAATAGGATCTGGATCTTTTCTTTTTATAACTTGCATGTTCTGGACCTGCTCAGGCACCACCCTGAGTGTGTCATTTCTATCATGCAGTTGGTCACTGCCCTCTGTGTGACAGGACAAGCAGCTCCAATCCACAGTCCCTTATTACCCCATGACAAGTTCTTAAGTCTTTACTAGGGCCATGAGTACAGTAGGAGCTGGTAGTTCTGTGCTACAGAAAGCATGGCCTTGCTGCAAAGTCCTGAGTCTGTGCAGCAACATATCTACTGTGGCTTACCAGAGACTCTGCATAGTCTCTTTTAAATCTGCTGTGGATACTTCTATCATCATCAGATCTGCTAGGTCATATGATCTGAGTGTCAGGACAGTTAGCACCCAGGTTAGACTTCCTGCAATACCTTATGTTGCTCTGGGAACTATTTCAAAACTGTCAGCATTGTAAGTCACTTAATAAATTGGTCAAAACAGAATTTTCAGATTTCTTCCAAATACCAAAAAGGACCATCAAATGATGTCTTTTTTCTCTCTATAGGTGTTGCAAAATGCATCAGCTTGTCCTTCTCTTAAACAGAATGTCTCAGAATTCTCCTGACCCCTGGATACCTATAAACCTCACAGTAGAGTAGGACCCTCAGTCATCATGGTATTTATCTTCTACCCTCTGGCTATTCTGTCTTACCATATTATTCACTCCTCTTGAGTACTAATTAGTATTATTTCATATTACAATTGGCCAGTGATGTTCTGCAGATTGTCAAGATGATCAAATTTCCTGTGAAACAGGATGGTGCCCTGAGGACAGAGAATGGGATAGTTAACAGTCTAGAGGAAAGACAGTGAATGTGTACTGCTGTCTTGCCCATGTAAAAGAGAACTCCTTTCTGCCTTCCAGTAGAGATTGAACAGAATGTGTCCAGTAGACCAAGAGTTGCACACAAA
This sequence comes from Camelus bactrianus, assembly GCF_048773025.1. NCBI lineage: Eukaryota > Metazoa > Chordata > Mammalia > Artiodactyla > Camelidae > Camelus > Camelus bactrianus. Next base: position 36,681,346 of record NC_133539.1, read on the forward strand.
GCATCAGAGACTATGTATATTTCAGTAAAGAGCTACTTCCGGCGCAAAAGCAACTGTGAATAAGTCTAACATTTGGTTAAGTTTGTAACAGTCCATCTTCATTTGCTTTGATCCATCTGCTTTTTCAGAGACAAGCAAGTGAATTGAAAAAGTGTTTGATGGGAAGTAGCAGTAGTATCTACACTTCCTCAAGGATAGCGATACTGCTTTTTCTTTACAGCCTGACAGTCTAGGGGCAGGTTAAAGTGCTTCCACTTGTCCTTCCTTGCATCATAGGTCAGAGATCCAATATGAGGGTATGCCAGCTGCTTAATATATCTAGTCAATTATGCACTTTAGAGCTTGAGGACTTAACAACTGAGTCAATCAGTAGGAATTTTGGAACATTGTGAAATGGGCTTGGACTAAGATTATCTTTATAAATATAAACCCCTTTACAAATCAGAGGATCCATAACGGGCTTTCAGATCCTCTGGTATCAGTGTCTTAAAAATCTTTGAGTATTATTCTTTCCCAGTATAGGGTCACAAGTTCCTTTAGGAAGTTGTTAAAGGGATGTTTATCATATGAGCTTGTGGAAGCCTTTTATCAAGGGGATCTCACTTCTTTGTCATAGGCTGACTTGCATTTTTTCTAAATTGATATGTTAAAATTTCAACTCTCCAATATCTAAGAATATGACTGTATTGGGAGATAGTTTTTTTTAAGTGGTAATTAAGTTAAAATGAGGTCATTAGGGTGAACTCTAATCCAATATGTCTGGTGTCCTTATAAGAAGAGAAAATTTGGACATAGACAGGTACAGAAGGAAGATCAGTGAAGACCTTGGGAGAAGATGGCCATCCACAAGCCAAGTAATGAGGCTGCAGAAGAAACCAATTCTTTATCTCAGATATCTAGCCTCCAGAATTGTGAGAAAATGAATTTGTGTTGATTAAGCCACCTGGTCTGTGGTACTTTGCTGTGGCAACCCTAGCAAACTAGTACATTGCACTTTGGATATGTAGACTGATTAGATTTGGAAATTGGTTGAGGGATTATAATTTTGCAGTATCAGAATTCATTTAAGTGCTGTGGCTGGCCTCTGCCATTCTGGAATTCTATAATTCCTATTGATACCAGTGAGCCCAGTAGGAAGCATCTCGTACCATCACTCCTTGACTGTAGAGGTCAGACCCACTAAGCTTTTCAAAGATGCTAGTGCCTCTCTCACCAGTGCATTTCTTAAAATCTTTGTGAAGATATGTCCTGTGGATCCTCCCAGGGAATGCAGTCGGATAGCAGGTTTTCCAGTCCCTCTTAGTAAATTCGTTTAAATGTTTTCATTTCCTGAAGTCTTCTGATCCCTTTCTCAGTACCATTCAAAGAAAGTTTCATAATCTCTACTTCATTTAATATAGAACTATCACTGGATCCAAGCTTCAAAGAGCCATCTATGTAGTGTGTTAGGGCCAAAACTAGGTGTCCTTACCAAAACATTAACTCTGAGTCACAGGATTCTAAACCAATAAGTTATCCTCTGTTTAAACTTATCTTCTGCTTTATCCCCTCACTGACCACTGCCCAGTGTAGTAGCCTCAAGACCACTCACTTACACATATATTCCTCTGGTTTCTGCTGGTACATATTAGCAGTCCCTGTAATTCCTTCAATATATAAGAAATAGCATTTCCCTGTTCAGGCTGTACTGAGACCTAACCTTAGTGTTTGGCCTGAAAGCGATGTGGAGTGGATGTACATTGTGAAGAGAATAAGCAAAGTCTGGCTAGGCCTCTGCCTTAGAGCCTTTGCAGGGTAGTCGGGGACTGGAAGGCGGGTTTATTAAGGGGGAGGAGGCTGCTTCTACTGCCTCGAAGGGTTCAGGGTTATCTGTGGGTTCAAGGTTCTTAGAATTTTTCACCAAAAAATCTCCACCCAATTTTTTCAGAGTTGTACTTTTTCTTATTAGGGCTCTGCTGACTTAGCAAATCTATCAAGGCGATGTATTCAGTTCTTTTGCAGCTCTATCAGCTCACAGTAAACTCTTGGGGCTGATTTTCAGTCGGATGTATCCTGTGTACGTGCCAGATGTGGATCTCCTTAAACAGTCTTCTACAGTCCTCCTTTCTCCTTTTCAAGCATGCCTTGAGTTGAGAGTAAGCCAAAAGGAGCCTATCATTCCTTTCCTCAGTGCTTTCAAAGCAATCAGTTAAAGGCACCTAAATCCATTCTGTAAAATTACATCCTATAAAATGGTATTTTGGTAGCCACAAATGCCAGCACTTGAACTTCTCATTTATATTTCATTCCATTCATTCCGTCACCAAAGGTGATAGTCTTACTAATTGTGATGCTCTTATATGCCAGGGTCCTGCCACACGTACCATCCACTGTCTGATTGGAGCTTGATCCAGATTTCAAAGCTCATTCTGAAGATCTGTTATATACAGTCAGTTCAAGTAACAACTACCTTAGCAGTGGTACCCAAGAAAGCAGAGCCTGAGAGGAAGGAATACATGCTGAGAGAACAGGAGTGAGAGATGGTAGAGCAAAACAGGGAAGGAGGGAAAACTAAAATAAAGATGCATTATAAAGTTGGCAATCAGTGTGAGAAACTGCAAGTTGATTCCACTGCACTTTATGAAGTGTTTTATGAAACGTGTCTTACAATTATCTGCCTGGGGGATGAAAGGAGGAAGCATTTATCCTTTGGCTTTCATCTCGCATTGATCAAGGATGGCTCCTGGGCATTCACTCTCCCACACTTCCAGATTGGTCATGCTTAAATGCTGAGCAGGTATCTGCTGACATCCCACACTATGGCATTAAAAACATCCTGAAGACAGGAGATATGAAGCAATGACCTAAAATTTCACCTATGTGAAGCTTATCAAAATTAGTAAAGAAATGGGTCACTGGTATAGCAGCTGGAATAAGAGGTGAGGTCAGGAATATTTGAAGTGGGGCACAGGCAGTCTCTGATTTTTAGGCCAATAACTGGCTTTATTGGCAAATGATAACAGTCAAATGTTTCTTTCTTTTCTCTTATTTTAAATTATAAGGTTTATGAGAAAGTCTCATGCAATTGGACTTCTGACTACATTGTAGATTTATTTTAGGTCTTGATTGTAAATAATAGAATAGATAAAAATAAAGAATTTTGCAGCTTCCCTGTGTGCAAATCATGTCAGTGGGCTCCCAGTTTGTTTTATAAGTCTCATATGATTTTTTCTTCCAATTTTTGTAGTTGTGTATGTTTATCACTATTTTAAACAATGATTTGTATGTAGTGGATATTACACAAGAGAATGGTGCTGCTGTGGGTAAACTAGGTTGCACTACTCACTCGTAGATATTTGCTTGAATTGGATCAAAGCTCATTAGCAACTATATAAAAGGTGAAGTAATTTTTTCAGGGTTTCATTAGGTCCTTTTAGAAACACAAATATGTTGGAGTTAAGATTGAATTTGAGCTCTTTTCATCGTTTTGGGGACTGGTTTTCCAAATGATTACATGTCAGATGGGAAATCCTCTGTGATTAAGGACAGCGATGATAGCTTGTGTCTTAATCATCATCATTGTTGTTAATGTCTCTGGCACATTGTAGGTATGCAATAAATGGATGTTTATACCTAAGCTTATTTTCATATCCATGGCTTTGTTATTCAGTTTTATGTAATTTATGACCTCTCCCCAGAAAACTGTTTTATAGAATGCAATGTATAAAATGAAACAGAGAGCTGAGGCACTGAGGTGTGTCCCATATTGTACACAATGAGGATGAATAAATAACTAATGCGTCCTCTTCCAGATGTATTATTATCCTTTTCTTTTCCCTGTGTGTCACTGCTAATTTACCCTTGGTTAATTTTTCCTAAACCAACTCTTTTTTCCTATGGTAAAAAGTTTTCTAGTTTCATTTTTATAATTACAAGCCAATTAAACTCCCTTCTAAAAGTCAGTTTAAATTTGGCTTTTTGTTTCTTACATTTAACAGCATTCTTTCAGATACAACTCCATTTTTCTCATATTTCACTTCTTTGGCTTACTATGATATATTTTCTACCACTATTTTTTAGCATTTTCCTTCAAATATTGTTATCATAACAATAAACCACACATATTTAAAGCATACAAACTGATGTTTTGCCATATGTGTATATCCATGAAACCATCACCATAATCAAGATAACGGACACATTCATCACCTCCAATAGTTTCCTTGTTATCCTTTGTAATGCCTCTCTTCTGTTCCTCTCTCATCTCCCAAACAACCACTAATCTAATTTCTATCACTCTACATTAGTTTGAATTTCTTAGAATTTTATGTAAATAGAATCATACATTCTGAATTGGCTTTTGTTTGGCTTCTTTTACTCAGTATAATTATTTTAAAAATCGTTCATGTAGTAGTATGAGCCTATAGCTTCTTTGGACTGCTGAGTGGTTTTCACTTCCGTGGTTATGCCACAGTATTTATCCACTGACTGTTGGTGGACATTTGGGTAGTTTCCAGCTGTTGCTTATTACATAAAGAGCTGCTACTAATTTTTTTATATAATTCTTTATAAGGATCTATGATTTAATTTCTCTTAGATAAAATTTAGGAGTGGAATGGCAGGATTATATGGTAAGTGTGTATGTAAACTTTCTAAAAATTGCCAAACCATTTCTCACAATGATTATCACCAGTATCATCTGAGATATCTAAGTAGGTGTCCACATCCTTATATACCAGCAGTTGGTATGGCCATTGGTATGACCATTAAAAAATGGTCACCCAAATACATCAAGTTCTAATTTCAAAAATTATAAATGTTACCTTACTTGGAAAAAGAATCTTTGCAGGTGTAATTAAATTAAAGATTTTGAGATAAGGAGATTATCATAGATTATCTGGGTAGGCCCTAAATGCCATCACAAGTGTCTTTATAAGAGAAAGGCAAAGGGAGTTTTGAGAGACACACAGAAGAGGGAAAAGTAATGTGAATGTGGAGGCAGAAACTGGAGTGTTGTTTCCTCAAGCCAGGGAATGCTAGCAACCACCAGATGCTGGAAATGCAACAAACAGGATCTTCCCTAGAGCTTCCAGAGGGTGTGGAGCCCTGTCCACATCTTGATTTTGTGTGCCTGGCCTCCAGAATCTACAATTTTATTGTTTTAAGCCACCAAATTTGTGGTAACTTACAATCACAGCCTTAGGTAACTAATTCATTGGCTTTCCAGTATCAGAAATCTGGCATGGGTTTGATCAATCATGTACTTCTATACAGGACTCTGATGCTTTAATGAGTGATACTAAGGCAATGGAGTAGAATGAACTGACAGAGGTAAGATGGAATGTCCACTCTGTAGTCTTGTCAGTAGTGGAGAGCATATGTCCCTGGGGCAGCCTGAGTACTTTACAGTGCTGATATCCTGGCCACACTGTTCTGCTGATTGTGCTTTATGTTTTTTGCATGTTAGGAGCTACCTTAGCTCCAGTCTGTTTCCCAAACCTGGTTCTGTATACTGCTAGGATTGTCAGACCCCATAATTTTCTTTTGTTTTTCTGTTTTCTGTTTTTTTTTTTTTCCCCGAATAAATCTCTTGAAACCATAGTGGATTTTTATAAATTGCAATTCTGGGTTTGTAACTGACTCTGGCAAAATATATTAAAATGCTTTGCAGGTCTAAAAAGAGAATGAACAGTTTTCCTAGTACTCAAGTCTGTTTTCTTCTTTTGATTAGTAACTAAACATGTTAAGTGCTTTGGAGTTAATAGTTCTTGGATACTTATCCTTGTCTCTTACTTTTTTCAGAAGCCCAAGTTTAATAGAAACACTTTTTAATTTTGCAACAACAATATTATCCCCTAACCCCTCTAATAAACAAAATCAGCCTCAAGTTCCCTTTGGAATAAGGCTTTGAGTTCAACGCAAATCTGACAATCATATTTTACTCTTTCGTATTCTTTTCTACTCCGATGATTTATTCTACTCTTTGGGCCACATCCCTCTGCACTCAAAAGACCAGTTGTCTGTTGTGTGTTACCAGTATAACAGGTTTTACGTCACACTCATAGGTACCACCATTCCCCTCCATGTTCTCACATAGCCAAATATGTTTATTAAAGTTGAATATGCCTTAGAGGCACAATGAACTTTGCAGTGATTAATTGGAAAAGTTTTAGATTTACACAGGACATTTTTTGAAATATTTTATACATTCAAGAAATGTTTGGGAACTAAATAAATAAGAGATGGACATTTGCAATACTGTAGTCCAAACAAACCTCAGCTTGATTTTCTGTTTCATGTGTTTAGCTTCTTTTAAGTCCTGTTTACATAAGGCCATGTAAACAATTCATTCTCTGGGGGAAAGTCAGTAAAAATATTAGGTAATTAATAGAAAAATTGTTGCTTGATTAATTACCCCTTTCTCTAGTTGGTTATACTTTTATATAGAAATAGCCTTAGGGGCAAGTGTTAGTTATTTCACTCTCCTGTCAAATGGAATTGGTAGAAAGTTAATAATTTCGTATGCCTTTTATCCTTTACTCAAGTGGGATACACTTGAACAATAAAGGGGAATTAAATAGCTCTCCAGGAGACTAAATACATGCCAATCTGGGACACTGGGGCCAAAAATATATACTCTTTGTCCTCATCTCTACAATTCTCTCTGACAGTGGATGTACAGTCTTAGTTGCTTATCAAGAGAAAAAGTGTTACATTTAATATGGCCTTAATACTTAGAATGATTAAAATCAACTTAACATTATTACTATCTCCTTGTACAAATAGGAAAACTTGTCACTCTGGGGTTTTGAGCCAGACCCTCAACAGTTTTCAGTTACTATCACTGAAGGTATCTCAAAATGTAATGTCTTTATAATACCATTGCTCTCTAGTGACAGTTTTTATTTTTTAATGTGAATATATTATTGCAATCTCAATATAACCTTTCTTCAAGTTGTTAGGGCATATCATGACGATGGTAATAATAAATTTGAAGGAACTTTAGAGATTTAAAAAGTCTAACATTTACATTTATCAGAACAAAAGATGAGTCCGTGTGATAACATGCCAAAAAGTCATGCAGTTTATGGCAGAAGTAATACTGGTGTGTCTTCTGAGCCTAGTTCTATACCTTATGTGTGATATAAGACTTTACAAAGGATGCACAGCAGAATCTTTTTAGGCAGTACATTTATTTAGTGTATAACAGTATCAACATGTTTGGAAACATTGCATTTGATGATATTTTTCTGACTAATATTTAGTTAATGTCAATAGTTCCATACAAAGAGGGCCCTGGCAGTTAGTCCTGCCCTGGCAGTTACTAGATATCGCCCATAAGGTGGTGCATCCAATCAGATTATGTGACCTCCAAGGCCTCTTCCAGTCCTTAACCTTTATTCTGCACTGCAAATTTATATCATCTACTATGTCGTTCCACACCTATGTGGGAAATTCATCATCAGGGATGAACTGACAAGGCCGAATTTTGGGGGAATGGTTTGGTTTCCTACCTGTCTTTACAACAGAGCCAGAGTCAGCCCTCTGTGCCCAGCTCTCACAGACTGCCTCCTGCCAGCCCCCAGCCAAGCTTCTCCCTGTGACACCGCCTATCTGGCACAGCCAGGTGCGCACGTCTGCCCTTCCAGGGAGCACACCAGGTTAAAGTGCCAAGATGTTACTATAAGGAGTCCCAGTTGCTTACTTGCTTTGAATACTCCCTGAGAATTGGACAAATCTATATTTTGTAAACATAGACAGCTCTGTCTTAAATATATAAAAGTGCTACTGTGGATAAGAAAAAAGAGTATTTAATGATGCTATTGAATTCAGAGCAAAATTTTGTCTTTTATATTCTCAAATGCTGAAATTATCTCACAAACTAAATGAATACTATCTTAGAGGGAGTTGGCAACTCCTTTAATCTTACCAGTGTCTTCATTTAAGAAAAGGTTTGGAGCTCAGCCTCTAATTTCTTCTTACTATCTTTTGCTAAGAAATTAGGAGAGTAGCATAGTGGTCTCAGGTAGAGAGAATCATGCAAACCAGTATGAGCTGAGATGTTTCTGGTTGGTAGTGGTTTAGTGAATAATATCTTCGTGAGAATATTTTTAATTTTTCTTAGAGGCTTAAAATTTTCAGCAAGTCACAGTGGGAGTCCCAGATGTTTTGACAGGCTTCTAAAGAACGAATTTTAGAGCAAGAGGATTTTTTTGCCTCTCCAATCACACCTGCTCTGGCACTGAGTATTACCCGCTCTGCATACTCATTTTAGCCCTCAAGTTCCTTTGATTATTAGGAATCTTCATGCTTGAAAAGCTGGCTCTGCTCCTCCTCCACAGAGTGAGGGAGGGAAATGGCACATTTTGCAAATTTCAGTGCTTTTGAAAGGAATAATGAAAAGGAGGTGGTACTGCTTCAGAAGGCGAGCTACAGATGGAACAAAAGGTTAACTCAAATTTCTGCTGAAAATAGAAAGTAAAAATAATAATGGTGATCTATACAAGAGCAGAAAACACAGCAAAGTGAAGTTATTCATTTTGAATCAGCAGCTTCTTTTTAAACATCCTTTGGTTGTTCAAAGGGTTTTATTTTACAAATTGGCATTCCGTAGGCATGTCTGACAACTGGTTCATTGTATCTCTTTTACCAATTGTCAGCAATAGTCTTTCTTTGGATCCACCAAGGAACTTCAATGTTCTGAGGTAGTTTCTTTGAGGACAAATAATCCAACTTTTTCTCCATGTTTGCTTAAAAAGAATTCAAAGCTTAACTTTGCACTCAGCGGCTTCTCTTTATTATCTTGACAGATGATTTCCACTTCCCCTGTCACTAGAAATGGGAGTCTCCTTGCTTTTAGTTAGCAGTCCTTTGTCTGTCTGGTGCCTTATCCCATAAAAAAGATAATCTATCTTCACAGACGTTGCGTTACTGTTAAAAAGAGACTGCTTTTATTAGAGACTTCTGAAGAATGTACAAGTGGTAGGTGTGTAGGAATGTGACTGAAACACAATAATCCCCCCTGAGCATTCCACAGCGCGGCTGTGAACAGGTGCAGGGCGATCTGACGGGACTGCTGCAGTGACTTCTCACTTTTGAATAGTTTCAGAGCTTCTGAACTAGGAAAAAACCCTCCTTGCTAAAGAGAAAGAAAGTTATATTTCTCAGAGAGCTATAAGTGGTAGAAGATTAAGCTCAGTGATTAATATTTGAGAGTCATTTCTCTGTTAGAAACAGAATCTTTAAAATCATATTGAAAAAACAATGCTTTAAAAATGCATTGACTCATGCCCAAACTGTCATACCTCTATTGGTAATAAACAGCATATTTGCAGGGTTTTTTTTTTTTCTATTCACAAACTCTTATGAACAAATAATATCTTAAGTCCATATAAGGCTTAAATGTAAACACATTGATTTACAGGTGTGACAGACACTTTCAAATATGCCATCATCATCACATTCTGATAACAGAGATATTAAAATCCTTGTTACAGATGATGAATTTGGTTTTTAGGTAGGTAATGTCACTTGCATAAGATCATCATGGCAGACACTGATAATTTTCTTTCTTTTCTCTCTTTCTTTCTTTCTTTCTTTTTCTTTTCTTTTCTTTTCTTTTCTTTTCTTTTCTTTTCTTTTCTTTTCTTTTCTTTCTTTTTCTCTTTCTCTCTTTCTTTCTCTTTCTCTCTTTCTTTCTCTTTCTTTCTTTCTTTCCATCTACCTACCTACCTACCTACCTATCTACCTATCTGTACATGGATTTTTGGTTATGTACATGACCATGAGTAAAGACTGTTTCCTGGCTTGCTTTGTGACTATGACTAAGTCTCAGCCAGTGTGGTATAAGTATGCATGCTATGTACAGGGACATGACCTTATTTTCTCTCTTTTCTCCTTTTTTTGCTAGCTCTAGTGGGAATCTGAAGGTGGGAGCTTGGCAGCCAATGTAGACACTGATGATGGCATAACAGAAGAATATGATATAGGAGCTTACCTTTGATTAGCTTTCTTATACAAGGGAGAATAAAAATTTGTGAGTTTATGCCAGATTATTTATTTAACAGCCATAAAATATAGTCAAAAAAATAGAAAAAAGTGGAATTTAGTCCCACATTATCTAAATCTAATCCAACTGTTCTTTATATTACAAACTGTACAACTTCAGTACACCTGCCATGCATCACTTTTGTAGATCTTTGTACTCCATCTTGGTTCTAGCCTCTCTAATTAAGATTTCTTCAACACTGTTGAAAACCATTGTTTTATCACATTGTATGGTATAGTCGACTATATTATGATATGAATTCATTTAAAATGCTTGAAATACTAAGGATTTGGAAGTACTTTTCAAGCATTAATTTTTATGTAAATTAAAAATTTCCACATTATAAGTTTATAGAGATGTAAATGAAGATATTAAAATCCTTTACAAAAACGATTGAAACTTGTAAGAAAGATAGGAAGCTGGGATAAGAAATGGAGCCATTAGACTTGATTTCCTCTCCTATCACCAATCTGTCTTATTCACTTCCTTCCAATGGATTCTTTTAGTAAAACTCCTATTTCCTTCAAACAGCTGGTAGTAGTCTTATCTCCTAATGATATACACCACATTAAAAAAAAATGCTACTAATCTAAAAATTCTACTCTGTGAAGATAAGCACATGGTTTAGAAGATGAAAAATGCTGACTGTATGATTACATTCCTGTCTGCTTGTATAGTACATGATCATTAAGCCATTCATCATTCTTTCTTTGGACTTAATTTTGGGGCTGGGTAAAGGGAAGCTGAGGAAAGCAGAGAATCAATTAACTTTGGCTCGGCAGACAATGGTTTTGGCCCTGACCTTCTACATATTCCTTATTTTAAAGGGGATTATAGGGAACTTTAGTGACTTGTCAGTTAGTCATGGAGTCATGGCTTATCTCTGGATTTTAAAAGACTCAAGTTTAGGGATCTTTCTCCCACTTCATGCTGTTTCTTTTATCCTTGCTGTAACCTTTTGGGAAGGAAGGAAAACTGGTCTAAAATCCCAGTCATGCCCCTTATTAACTGGTGATAATGAGGCAACTTAATAAACTTCTCTTTAGTTATTCAAAGAATCCAATAATTGTCTCTACATGATGTTAAAATGAGATAGTGCGGGTAAAATACTTTGCATAGAACCTGACACGTTACAAGTGCTTGGTAATTTATTTGTTCACAAACTTGTTTAACTAACAATGAAAATATAAAAACAATAGGTAAGAGGAATACTTAGTGGGGTTAAGTGATTTATTTTTCAAAACAGAAAAAGTCATTTCTGATTCTTCAGTCAAGGGAGAAAACATTGGGAAAATGTCTAATGCAGGTAAATGAAGGAGCACCAAGTCTCTTTCACAGAAGCACAAACTTAATTGACAATTCAGTTTATCAATCACAGCAAGTACATTGTCTTGATCTGCCATAAATAGGGCAGAGTGAGACAACAGAATTCCCAGAAGTAATATGGTTTGCATTTATTTTAAAATACATTTACAAATTCATGCTCTTGAGTGATTAAAATCTGTGAAACACCTTTGAATTCACATATGGTTTTTGTGAATATTTGAATAGATGGAGTAAATGTTTACAATATGGTTAGAAGCAGTCATTTTCTTTGCTAATATGAGCAATTCAGGGTTTGCTTTTCAAAAACAAAGAAACAAACAAATAAAACCCAAACAATCAATAGCCAATGACTAGTTTAAGCTGAAGATTAAAACTCATTATTAATGTAAGGAGGGGATTTTCTGAAGTTCCATTGATAGAATGCTGAATTAGGCTTCGTTTTTCACTTAATAGTAACAGTCATTCTACGAATATTTACCGAGGAGTTACAGGAGACAGGCTCTTCAAGAAAGCACTTCTTTTACAATAATGAGGAAAACTGAACATGGTTTTTCTACTTTTGCAGCTCACAGCCAAGAGAGGAAGATAGAATTTAATTAATAACATAACCGTACAACTGTCTCTAACCCCTAAGCACAGAGGAGAGGTTCGTGGTGCTGTAAAATATTATACATAAAGAATTTGACCTAAAAAGGGAGGCCAGAGAGGTGACAGTTATGCTTAGAACTGAAATAGGAATGAACCTGACAAAGCAAAACCAAAGACATCATGGTTAGGGGAAGGGTGGCCAGTGTGGCTGAGGCAGAGAGGGGGAGCACAGTGAGAGGCCAGGCTGGAAGGTCTCTAGGGGAGGACTAGGAAGAGCACTAAAAACCCTGGGAGGAGTTTTGCATTTATAGCTGAGTGCATTGGAAATTGAATGAAATAGTTCATGTCTTTGGTTGGAGGGGTGGGGAGGGAGATGACACAATCAGATATGCCTTTGTAAAGATCACCCTAAACGCAGAGAGGAGGATGGATTTCACAGAGACAACACTGCTTCTAGTGGGAGATGATGGTGTTTCCTTCTTTCCCCACGTTTTTCAACTTCTTATGGGCAAAGGCATTTATGATTTCTTACATTTTATAGTGCTAGACTCAAATTATATAATAAATTAATTTTTGCAGAGCAAATGAAAGAAGGGTGAGCTTATTCATTATTTAGATGACAGAATAATTAGGTTGATTACTTATTATCTTTTAATTTAGCCATATGAACAACTGAAGCTGACTGGATAATTAGTGATCCACAGCGTAATCTGTTTCAAAAGGAGCTGAACTTCACATTGTGGGAGTCGTCTCTTTACCTTGATCACTTGGCACGTGAATCACACTAGAAGGTGGTTGCTGAGTTGCTCATTTTTAATTTTTCTTATGATTATTCTATATCAGACCTACATGTTATCATGAGGTTTTTTCTTTCTTTCTTTTTTTTTTTTTTAGAAAAAGAAAAACATGAGCAATCTAGTAAATAGATTGTGCCTCCTACTTGGGATATTTTTTATTTTCAGAACTTTATCAGCTCATATTGTGTTTTGAATTAAAAATGAGGTAGTTAATTTATTTCATTTAGAAGACATATTCTTGTATGCTATGCTGAGTTCTCTGAACTATTTTTTACAAACTAGTTTGCCTGGAATTAACATGTACAGAGAAGTAATTACATACAAGTGATAAGAGTTCTCTTAACACCCTTCAAAGGATTGAACAAGATGTTAGATGTTATCCAGCATGCTGATCTCTCAGGCATTCCAAATAAGTACTCCCAAATGATGTTAGGGTCAGATTTTAAAAAATATATCAGAAAAACGTAAAAATAATGCTTTTTGAGTTTAATAGATGCTTAGATATTTTTTAATTGAAGTATAGTTGATTTACAATGTTGTCTTAGTTTCTGGTGTATAGCATAGTGATTCAGTTATGTGTATATATATTCTTTTTCATATTCTTTTACATTATTGGTTATTATAAGATATTGAATATAGTTCTCTATGCTATATGATAGGACCTTGTTGTTTATTTATTCTGTCTATGGTAGTTTGTATCTACTAATCCCAAACTCCTAATTTATCCCATCCTCCCCCTCCCTTTCCTCATTGGTAACCATAAGTTTGTTTTCTACATCTGTGAGTCTATTTCTGTTTTGTAAATAAGTTCATAGTATCATTTTTTTAGATTACATATATAAGTGATATTGTATGACATTCATCTTTCTCTTTTTTTCTTTTTTGTAATTGTAGTACAGTCAGTTTACAATGTTGTGTCAATTTCTGATGTACAGCATAATGTTTCAGTCATACATATACATACATACATTTGTTTTCATATTCTTTTTCATTTAGGTTACTGCAAAATATTGAATAGAGTTCCCTGTGCTATACAGAAGAAACTTCTTGTTTATCTATTTTATATATATAGTATTATCTGAAACTCTCAAACTCCCAATTTATCCCTTCCCACCCTCTTTCCTCCTTGGTAACCATAAGTTTGTTTTCTATGTCTGTGAGTCTGTTTCTGTTTTGTAAATAAGTTCTTTTGTGTCTTTTTTTTTTATCTCACTTACTTCACTTAGTATGATAATCTCTAGGTCTACCCATGTTGCAACGCAAATGACATTATTTCATTCTTTTCTATGACAGAGTAATATTCCATTACACACACACACATATATATACACACACACACACACACCCCACAATAGATGCTTATATCTTACATTTCTCTTTCAAATTGACTTCAAGCTTCCATAATTGTCATTTCAGTATTCCAAAATAGTATGCATTGAGTTTTTTTGTTTTTGTTTTTCTTTTCTTCTCTCTCAACCTACTGGCTTTCTAATTCTAACAAGTATGAGCAACAGATCAATTAATCTACCATACATGCAAAATTATTTAGGAAAGTTCAAGCAAAAAATAATTGAAGTGCAGTTGGAAATATTCATGTAAATATTATACCTCTGACAAAAGTCATAGGTAGACTATAGTCCATTAAAAGATATTTGTAAGATAGTCCTTGAGATACTTTCTTTAGTAACTTTGAAAAGTAAGCAAAACCAACACAACTAGTTCTCGCCCCATTGGTGTTTTGTTTATTCTACCCAACTACTCAGACAGTAGCTCTGAGAGTTTCAAATATTCTAAACTGTTTTCTGAGTTTAGTGAAGATCTTTCAGGACATTAGCTTAAACAACCAACAACAACAGCAGCAGCAAACAAAACAAAACAAAACTGGGAATAAACAGATTCCCACACATGGTGCTTGACAGTCTTCTGCTATATTCTTCTTTGGTTCTCTTTGAGTCTCTCTTCAAGTTTCTCCTTTGCTATTTTAGCCCATATCCCTCCACTATAGTCCTCTCCAACCTAATTTTTGTTTTGTTTTATTTTCTCTATCAATCTTTCTCTCATCCCTCTCTTTCTCTTCCTGCAACAAGTATATTAAAATATCATAGTTCAGTGAAATCCTCCCTGTGCCATGTGTAACTCTCGTTACCCGCGTGTTCCTGAACAAATCTGATATAACTACCACTCTAATTAGCAACAAGAAAAGGAAGTGTTTTTGTGCCATAAAATACAGTTTTTCTTTGAGCAGTTCTTCAAATTATTTCCGAAGTCCCTCTCATTCCTTTTCCATCAAAAGTAGAATGAAAATTAGATTTCAAAGAGTTATGGACTTCTTGTTTCTTTCTTTCTTTTTTTTTTTGTTTTTAATAGACTTAACTTTTTTGGAGCAGTTTCAGGTTTACAGCAGAATTGAGCAGAAAATATAGAGTTCCCACATAGCACTCCCCACCCATACATATATACTCCCCTATCCTCAACATCCCTCATCAGTGTGGCATATTTGGTACAATTGATGAACCAACATGGGCATATTATTATCAACCATATTCCATAGTTTACATTAGGGTTCACTCTTGATGTTATGCATTCTGTGCACTTTGACAAATGCATAATGTCATGTAGCCACCACTATAGTACTATACAGGATAATTTCATCACCCTAAAAATCCCTTGTGCTCCATTTACTCATCCCTCCCTCACTCCCTCTCCCCAACCCCTGGAAACTACTACCTTTATTGTTTCTGTAGCTGTGCCTTTTCCAGAATGTCATTTGGTTGGAATCGTCCAGTTTGTAGACTTCTTCAACTGGCTTCCTTCATTTAGTAATATGTCTTTTAAGTTTCTTCCATGTCTTTCATGGCTTGATAGCTCATTTTTTTTCCCACTGCACATACATTTTTTAATTTACATATATATACTGTTCATTGTTTCTAAGACTGTTTAGAGCTTTAGCTTTTTAAACTTACATAGTTATCAAAGGAATAAAGCCAACCACAAAATAAAAGTTAATTAAAAAAGATACATACACCTTGCTATTAACAGCAACATTATTTATAATTGCCAAGATATGGAAGCATCCTAAGTGCACTTTAACAGTTGAATAGATAATGAAGATGCAGTGTGTGTGTGTGTATGTATGTATGTATATATATATATATATATATATAGAATGGAATACAGCTCACCCATAAAAAAGAAGGATACTTTGCCATTTGCCACTCTTCAGTTTTTTTTTTTTTCACTTTAAAAACCAGAATTTTATAACTGACACAAACATTTCCATTACATCAAAAATAACAAAATACCTAGAAATAAACTTAACCAAGGAGGTTACCTATACTCCGGCAACCGAAATGACACAAAGAAATGAAAAGATTTCTTGTGCTCTTGGATTGGAAGAATCAACACTGTCAAAACAGCCACACTACCCAAAGCAATCCACAGATCCAACGCAACCCCCATCAAAATACTCATGACAGTCCTTATAGAACTAGAACAGACAATTCCATAATTTATAAAGGAACCACAAAAGACCCTGAACAGCCAAAGCAATCTTTTGTGGGTCTATTTTTTTCTCTTTCTTCTTTTTGTTCCCTTTTCTTTTGGTTTGATGACTAAAGAAGTCCCTTTAACATTTGTTGTAAAGCTGGTTTGGTGGTGCTGAAATCTTTTAGCTTTTGTTTATCTGTGAAGCTTTTGATTTCTCTATCAAGTCTGAACGAGAGCCTTGCTGAATAGAGTATTCTTGGTTGTAAGTTCCCCCTTTCATCACTTTAAATATATCGTGCCACTCCCTTCTGGCCTGTAGAGTTTCTGCTGAAAAATCAGCTGCTCACCTTATGGGAGTTCCCTTGTATGTTATTTGTTGCTTTTCTCTTGCTAATTTTAATGTTTTCTCCTTATCCTTAATTTTTGTCAATTTGATGACTATGTGCCTTGGTGTATTCCTCTTTGGGTCGATCCTATGTGGTACTCTCTGCACTTCCTGGACTTGGGTGACTGTTTCCGTTCCCAAGTTGGGGAGGTTTTTAGTGATTATCTCTCCAAAAATTTTCTCATGTCCTTTCTCTCTCTCTTCTCTTTCTGGGACCCCTATATTAGAGTGCTTTATGTTGTCCCAGAGTTCTCCTAAACTATCCTCATTCCTTTTTATCCTTTTTTCTGTTTTCTGTTTTGCAGTAGTGATTTCCACTAATCTGTCTTCTAGCTCACTGATCCGTTCTTCTGCCTCATTTAGTCTATTCTTGGCTCCTCCTGGTGTGTTATTCATTTCAGTGATTTTATTCTTCCACTGTTTGGGTATTCTTTATATTTTCCAACTCTTTGCTAAAGACTTCACTCTTTGCATCTATACTCCTCTTGAATTCTCTGAACATATTCACCATCATTACTTTAAATTCTTTCTCAGATAAATTGCTTATCTCCTCATCACTTATTTCTTCTTCTGGGATTTTATCTTGTACCTTGCTCTGGGAGGTAATTCCTTTGCTGCCTCTTATCATCTATCTTTCTATGTGTTTGTGGATTCCTTCCATAGGCTTTGGGATTGTTGTTTTCTTATTTCTGATATCTGCCCCTGGTGGATGAGGCTGGACTAGAGGCTTATGTAGGTTTCCTGGCAGGAGGAGCCAGTGCCTGCCCATTGCTGGGTGAAGCTTGGTCCCTCTACTGGGTAGGGCTGTGTCTAGAGGCCTTTGTGGTTTAGGAAGTCTGCTGATGGATGGGGCTGTGTTCCCACCTGTATGTTGTTTGGCCTGAGGCTTCCCTACAGGCAGTTGGGTGGGGCTAGGTCTTGGTGCTAATGATCCAATCAAGATGTCAGCCTCCAGGAAGGCTCATGTAGATGAATCTCCCAGAATGTCCGCCACCAGCTTTTAGGTCCCCTGGGTGAGCTGCAACCATCCCGCCATGTCCCCAGAAGACCCTCCAAACCCAGCAGGCAGGCCTGGCCCAGGTTCCTATGAAATCATTGCCTTTACCCTTAGACCTGGCACACATGAGATTCCGTGTACACTTCCCAAGCAAATGGAATCTCCATTTCCCCCAGTCCTGTGGGGCTCCCAGCACCATGCCCCACTGGCCTTCAAAACCAGATGTCCTGGGGTCTCCTCCTCCTCCCAATGCTCAAACCCCAGGCTGGGGAGACTGACGTGGGTTTTAGAGCTCTCACGCCTGTGGGAGGGCCTCTGTGACTTAACTATTCTTCAGCTTGTGGGTCGCCTACCCCCGGGTTATGAGCCCAATTATATCACAAGCATGCCCCTCCTACTGTCCTGCTGTGGTTCCCTCTTATGTTAACAGTTGCAGAAGATCTTTTTTGCTAGGTTCCAGTCTTTTTTTCGACGGTTGTTTAGCATTCAGTTGTGGTTTTGTTGTAGTCGCGAGGAGAGGCAAGTTCGTGGTCCTACCACTCCATCTTGACTGGAAATCTGACTTCTTGTTTCTTATTTGTTAAAAAAAAAATACAGTGAATTATATTTGCATTTCTCCTTGTGGAAAGAAGTAAAGAAGTTTAAAGTGAGTATCAGATGGTTAAAGATTATAATGAAGTAATTTAAAATTTTAGAAATTCTGTCTGATTTAACTTCTTCTTTTGCTAGTGTCTTTGATAGAGTGCAGGTTAAGCTGGTGCAAAATATGGGCCACAAAAAGACAGGCCTTTGTCTTTTTCCCATAATTACCAACCAGAGATAAGCAGTCACAGCTGGTTGGGTAACTGCTCAACTTAAAATATTGCTGCCATCTCTGTTTCAGTTTTCATTGACTTCCAGGCAGCAACAAAAGGGAAAGAGTAAAGATAGTAACATACATTCTTTCTTAAGGCCTGGAGTTGGATCTGTATCTTTTGCTTGTATCCTATTGTCTGGTAGTAAGTCACACAGCCTGTATGAGTTTTATTATGAATTGAGGGAAAGAAAGACATTAGAAGACCATTAGAAATTTCTGCTACAGTTTAACAAATTTAAATGAAGACAAATTATTTTGACAAAATTCTCTCCATTTCTGGAATGCATTTAACTTAAAAATCTGGTTTAGTTCAGCTTTATTATTGATCTTTGTAACAATCAAGAATTTTTTTTTAAAATATTGAAATTCAACCATAAACCTTTTAGTGTACTACCAAGTGAACACTATTATAGAATGTGTAGGAAACAGCAGATGATTAAAATGTCTCTCCAGACATAATGAAGAGTTGAGTCACATCCTATTTCACTCAGCTCTAATGAAAAGTCCTCACAGTGGTTTCAGGACCTTACTAACTCTGACGTCAATAACCGCTCTGTCTCCAGCTCTCATTTCTCAGTTCCTGTCTAATGACATGCCAGTCACGTTGTCATTCTTAATTTTCTTCCTGCATGCCAGCCACTCTGTCACCTACCTCTGAGCATTTATTCTCAATATTCTTTCTTTTAGAACTCCCTTTCTCTCAAGATTTCTGCAAAAATCTTGCTCCCTTCTCTTGTTGGAGGAGGTAATTGAGAGAGGATGTGATGCTGGACCTAGGCAATCGGAGGCCCCTTACTTCCTCTCCATCCTTAGAACATATGCTCTTCTGGCCCTCCTCACTCTATAACTTGTCCAAAAAAGCAGCCTCAAGAGGGAGATAAGATATTAAGGCTATCTGGATGTGTATGTGGATGGTATACATGACTGAGCCCAGTTAAGAACTCTATGTAAACTTTTAAGATTCTAGCATTCCTTTCTAGTTGGCTCCTTTCCTTATTGGAAGTGCCACCTATCAGTCTGGAGGGAATCTGCCTCTTTTTTCTATCTCTCTCTGCTTTCTGCATATGGGAGCCAATTTCAGGTTACACTCAGGAAGCTCTGAGAAGGTTGTGAGCCAACATCTCTTCTTCAAGTCTTTGTTTAAATGTCACCTTCTTAGTAAGACCTGACTTGACCTTCTTCTTTAAAATTCCAAATCTACACTCAGCATTTTTTATTCCCACTTCTTGCTTTATTTATTCCATTGGAGTTACCATCCAAGTTTCTATAGATTTTGCTTATTTATTTTCTTTATTGACCATCTTTCATAACCAACTAGAATGGATACTCTTCGAGGGCATTTAAATTTGTTTATTTTATGTTTGTTTCCCATGACAATAATCATGCCTGGCACATAATATGATCATCAATAAATATTCAGTGACTAACTGAATGAGGAACGAATGAATGAGTGATTGAGTAAATGAATCAGAAAACTAGAATTGTATTAGCTCCAGTAGTCATCTTGGGAAAATTTGATTCATGCATTGACATTTTTCAATATTCTCTATTTTTACTTAGGCAATCATGTTATGTTTTACACTATGAAAAGAACTCAATTGTTTTTATTAGTTTTATTCACTTGAAATATCTAGGGAAAGTACAGTCTTCTGTAAGAAAGAATATTTTATAAAATTATGAATGCTTATCTTGCATAAAATCTATACCTCTGGTTAAAAGTGTTCAAGCATTGATTCGAATCATTCCATCTACATTAAAAGTTCTTTAAAAGTAATAGAATTACATTTTTTGCAATATCATTCCAATCGTGAAACTGTTGTTTATAGTTTTCTTACATAATGAGGAGAATTCTTAAGGCTGAGAGCAAAACTCTAAATTTCATGACTCCTTCTAACCTGATTTTTAATGCAGTGACTATAGTACAAATGATAGTTTCAATCATCTGCATCATTCTGTATTGAAACATAAGCCACAGAAGCTAGTTACTTAGCAGAACTTTTTTTTTTTATTAAACTGTGCCACGCAATGGTCTTTAATATGTGCTGAGTGCCAATTAATACCTAAGCACTAGTTAAGCACCCAGATTAATGTTTCCACTCACCACATGAAGTCATTCTGAAAATCCCCGTGGAGGTAATTGCAAACTTGTTTTAGGTACAAATGCACTGATTTAGTTTTACAGTGAGCAGAGCTAAATCTGAATGTAGCCTAAACAAGGTGTGGTTGAACAAATTGTTCTGAGCATAATTGTCGAGAATGCTTCAAAGTGATGATTAGGGTGATAACAAATGATATCCCCAAGGGAGCAAATTGTCAGGTAGCATAAAATAAAACCGGAACCTTTTTGCAAAATCTAAGAAAGCACCTAGCACATATTTAAAACAACCTCACAAAAATAAAAGTAAAATTTTAAGGGTTTTATTTTTTTGATGAACATATACTTATAAATTCCACCAAATTTATGTAAATAAGAAAGACCTATTACACATCATCAAATGACATTTTTTTTCAGAATAAGGATTTTTTTTTTCAATCTTGATAAATAAATAGAGGGGCAAATGCAGTATTATAGAGGATGTCTCACATGGAGGGGAGAGTGCTGCTACGGGGGAGTTTCAAGGAATCCCCTCACTTTCCAACAACGTACAGGATCTAGTGTGGAAACTCTCAGAGATGTGAGCTAAAATTTCTGGTCTTACAGTGTCAACTCAAAGCTAGTGACAATAACAACATTAATAATAATTACCATGATAAAATCAGTATTTATTGAACACTTACTATGCGTCAGACATTGTGTTCATTAACTTAAATACATAATTTACTTTTCAAACCAATGTTGGGAGATGAGACTGTTATATTCATTTGACAGATGAGAAAATGAGTCAAAATTAGACAGTAATCTATGATGAGATCCTGTTGGCCTGCTGTCATGCTTGAAATGCTTACATAACTTTATATTTGGGCTTTGGCATTTCTAAACATTTTGGGCAAATCACATAACTATGTCCATCCAGTTTTCTTCTCTGTGAAAGTGGTATAATATGACATTGCTGTGTTGATAATTAAATGAGGAAGTATATTTCAAAGTCATGGTACAGTGCTGGGAAGGCCTGGGTGGTTCAGGTTACTTGGGGGACAGAGGACCAACCACTTAATCAGTGTTTTTTTTTTATGTAATTGGCACTCAATGAAAAGAACTTTATTAAAATAAAGTATTATTTATAAAGGGCAACTTTTACACTGGGCCAGGCATAGTATTGTGTTGATACAATGGTGAACAAAATAGACTTCTTTTTTGAATTTGTGTGAACAAATAAGTAGAAAATGTCAAATTATGACAAAGAAGGACCAGACCAGGGAGTGATGAGGGATAGTGATGGGCTGGAGACTTAATTTGGAGCCTATCATTGGGAAAGGCCTCTCTTTTTTTCACTTTAAAAATCACATTCATGCTAAGTTATAAATTTAATATAAAACATAATTATGGATAATGGCATAATGGTAACCACTGTTAGTATTCTGGCATACATCCTTTCCTTCTCTGTTCTGTACATACACACATACACATATACACACCCACACACATTTTACTTTTTTAACAAGACTGGGCTCATGCTTTGCACTGAGTTTTGCTATCTGTTTACCAAATAGACTGTTGTTCTGTTCTGTCTGGCATAAATAGACTGATTATGCTGGACAGTGGAGTATTCCAAAGCATAAGTGTACCATAAGTAGAGGGAGGCTTTTATTTAATAGGGTGGGAACAATTTGAGAATGTTTTTCTAGGTTTCTGAGGAGAAACCAGAAGCGCTGGAGAGGTAAGGGCCTTGGCAGGCGAGTGAGGATGTGGGGGAGTGACTTCTGGGACCAGCCGAAGAAAAGGAAATGGGGTAGCATTTAAGGCACAGGTGGGATGGGGGCCTTGGCTATTTTTTTTTTTAAAGTATTATGCTTCCTTGTCTTAGGGTGCATTTTTTCAAAGTTATAAAA
Source organism: Camelus bactrianus (assembly GCF_048773025.1). Lineage (NCBI taxonomy): Eukaryota > Metazoa > Chordata > Mammalia > Artiodactyla > Camelidae > Camelus > Camelus bactrianus. The sequence continues at coordinate 36,703,798 of NC_133539.1, forward strand.
CATATACTCACTATAGGAAGGTTCAATAATTGCAAAAGGGAAGGCCTCTCTTGAGAAAGGTTATGTTTACGATGAGAACCAACTAACGAGGAGGAGCCAGGCAGGTGAAGAGTCCTTAGTGCAAAGGGAACGATGTACACAAAACCCTGATGTGAGAGTTTGGCAAGTTGAAGGAACTGGCAAAATGCAAGCCCTGGCGACTGTGGATGAGAAGGAGAAAAGTATGTGGAGAGAGGATACGGCCTAGGAGGGGCAGTGGGGGTCACTGAACAGCAGCATGAAGGTGCCAAGGAGCAGTGGGAACAGTGCTGAAGACGAACCTGGGAAATCGCCCAGCTCTCTTCCTTGAAGGGCCCTGGGGCCCTGTGGACCTGCGGCCTGCAGAGCGTCGGCAGGGGAGGGGCCTGCACCAGCCTGCACCTTACAACTACCCACCCACCTGCTTCCTGGTCCCTCTTATTTCCAGGGAGCCCTGGGCATTTCTGTAAGCTGGGCACTAGAGCAGACACCAAGAAAACTGCTCTGTGAAGTGCTCCCTGTAGGAACGCGTCTCCCTTACAGGCTGCTGCTGCTGGACGAGGCGATCTGCTCTTGGCCTCGCAGCCCTGTGAGGTCGCTTCACTCAGTCAGTTTTGCTTTAAGTCTCTTAAAATGGAGCAGGTCAATGAAAGGTTATAGACGCAGTCTTTGTTGTTTAAAGACGACAGTAAACATGCTGATCGCTGGGGAAGAGCATTTTAAACTGTGTTTTGAACTGTGCGCTGACTTAGAGGGACTTGGAAAATTAAGGTAATTAGGCAGAGCCCAGGGAAGGCCCCTAATGAAAGGCCCGCAGATTTGATTCTGCCGTCCCTTTGACCTCTGCTGGTGACAGAACTTAAACTATTTGTTATTCTTTTTGCCTGAGTAACGATGTACTGTGACCCAGATAAGTACTGTGACGCCTTGTTTGTTTTCTGTTAGAGGCAGGGATATTGGTTTAGAAATTGAGAGAGAAAGATGGGGGTGGGGGGCTGGATGGATGATGACAGGGAGGGAGGGAATGAGACTTGACGCTTTTGTTCCTGGTTAGCTGTTACTAAACTGAATGCCAGAAATATATCTGAAACAAATTACACTAATTAGAAAGTGATCTAGCTTCCAGTCTGTTAAAAAGCAGAGGTGCCGATGAAATGGTGCTGACTGACCACTGAGTTTTCAATAGTGGGTACTGGAAGGTGCATCAGGCTGGAAGGGCTGTACCAACATGATGAGGAGGTGTTTCTGGACTGAGGCATTGTTTCTGTGTCCTTTTCCCAGAGCTTCTAGAGATGTCATATTTGTACTCAGCCAAGTGCAGCCTGCTTTGTAAGAGCACAGGCATGTTGATCGCCGTAGACACCACACAACCCTGGGCTATTTCACGTGCTGTTGTCTCTGGCCCGCAAGAGGCATGATCTGTTCAGGAATTGCACTGGGATGTTCTGCATCAAATTCATTGTGTGGGAGGAGTTGCAGAGCTTCTGTGTCTTCACACCCCAGCCAAGTGAGTCAGTCAGGAAAATAAAAATTCCCGCAGAAGCCCTTTACCACACCTCTCTTTCCCTGACGTGATATTCAGATCTGATAGATGCAAAAAATAGCAATGGTTTATCAGAACAGCTGAGCAGGGTAGGTATGAGTGTTTTGTGAAAGAGCGTCAAAGACCTACAGATATTCAAATGGCTGGAGAAATTGAAGTACCAGTGACAGAGGGAACTGACTAAAGATAGCCCAAACCCTCCTTGAAGAAAGGCCAATACTAAGTGCTAAGTGTCAGCCCCTTAAGAGACAAAGGAATCACTCCTGCGCTTACACCTGTGGCACATCGATAGGCTTTTCAGGGTATTGGTTAGCAGTGAACATAACAGGATTGGCTTTCTCGTTATAATTCAAGGCATCCTGTCACTATCTCTTAAGCTGCTTGCATCTGCAAAACTTCTACTGGCTACAGTGTGCCTCACATTTTTGAAAACAAATACTGTTTTCCAAACTCTAGATTTTTTTAAATTTTATTTTTCTTATTTCTTCTCTGCCTACCTCAAGTCATTATTCCTCTTGCATCATCTGCACCAGCATCTGTGCAGCTGAATGAGGCTGGAGCAAAACACAGCCATGCTGATTGCTTCGGCTTTGAATTCACAGCTATTATCTTTGTGGACCTTCCGTGCTGCAGCATAACACCGGGCAGGTCTCTGATCTCTTCACTTGTTACTCTCCTGGATGCTTGTTGAATACATTTTCTTTTCTCCTCCAACCTGCAACAACTTTCCATCACTCCTTCCCTCAACTGATGAACTTGCTTGCTTATTTATTTGGAAAGGAGAAGCCATCAGGAAAGAGCTTCCACTAGCCCTGCAACCACACCCATTTGCTTGCATTTTTACCCACTAACGCTGACTGCAAAAGCTTTGCATTAGGTAAGTGTCTGTGTTTTCCGCTTGAGCGCCCTATGCTCTACGTGCTCACCCAAGGACATAGCTCCACCAATTTCACTCTCTCCTGCACCACCGAATTCCCCCTCTTTTACTAGATTATTTCCTCAACATACAAACATCCCTAAAATGTCGTACAAGTGGTAAATGGTTAAACAAACAGTGGTACATCAATACTATGTACAATAAAATGGAACAAATTATTGATGCACTCAACAACTTGGATGGATCTCAAGAGTATTGTGCTGAGTGAGAAAACGCCAATATCAAAAGGTCACATACTGTATGATTCCATTTACATAACATTTCAGTAAAGCAAAATTATAGAGATGGCAAACAAATTACTGGTTGCCAGTGGTGAGGAATCGTAGCAGAGATGAAGGAGGTCATGGCCGTAAAGATGTAGCTTAGCACAAGGGAGATCTTTGTGGTGATGGGATAGTTCTGTATGTTGATTGTGGTGGTAGTTACGTGAATCTACACAAGTGATAAAATGACTTAGAACTCTACGCACACATTATACCAACGTCAGTTTCCTGGTCTTGCCATTGTATGCTAGTCATATAAGACATAAACATTGGGCAAAACTGGGTGAAGAGTATAAGGACTTCTGTGCACTATCTGCAAATTTCTCTGAATCTATAATCACTTCAAAATAAAAAGTTAAAAATATACGTACAGTTAAATATGTTATATATCAAATTTCAGCATATCAAAGACCACCAAGTATATTAAGCTATACTGTAAACTGACTAACAAAATGCAAAACAAAACATAAAAACAAATATAAAAACAAACAAAAGTACTTTTACTGATCCTGCATGTTTCTTCAACTGCCACTTCATTTCACTCCTTCACAGAGAAACTAAAAAGGCTCACTTATACTCCCTGTCTCCTACTCCTCTCTCCTCATTCTACCCTAACCAGTAGTGAATGCCCATCACTCCAATGATACTGTTCTCATCAAAGCCACCATTGGTCGTGTTGCTAAATCAAATGTCCAATCCTCTCTCCTCATATTAGTTACCCAACCAGAAGCATTTGAGAGGACATTTTACCCTATCTTCCCTTAAATACTTTTTAAAAAGTGGTCTCCAGCATATTACAGTCTCCTGGCTTTCCTCCTTATGCCCAGCTGTTCCTTCTTAATCTACATGTCTTGTTCTTCCTTATCTCATAGACATATTATTCATGCATGGTCCTAGAGATGAGAATTTGGACTATATCTTTCCTATTTCTACATTCAATTCCATATCTAGATACCACCTGTTTACAAATAACTTCCCAAATTTTTATCTCTACCTCTGACCTCTTGGTTCAGATCTGGACTTATACACCCAATAGCCATCTCAACATCTTCCTCTGTACATCTAACATGTGCTTCAATATTAACATATCCCAAGCCAGCCTTTGATCTCACCCTGCCCCAGCCTATTCCTCTTAATTCTTTACCTAGTCAGTTAACAGCAACTCCATTTTTCCAATCACTTAGGCCAAATGTCTAGGAGACATCCTTGGCTCCTCTCCATTTCCTACACCAAGCATCCACTATATCAGGAAATACAGTAATGTCAATCTTAAAAATTTGTGTAGGATCTGCTTACATCTCACCACGTTGCTATCACATCACACTGTTATCCCAGTCCACATTATGGTAAGAGCTTCCTAATTGGTCTTATTCCTTCTGCTCTTCACTTTTCCTATAGTAGTCTAAACTCAACATTCAGAAGGATCTTTTTGAAATGTAAACCATGTCATATCATATAAAAGTTCTATGAACATTCATGCACAAGTCTTTAGATATATGCTTTTATTTATCTTGGATAAATGTCTAGGAGTGAACTGCCTAGGTCACATCTGTTTGTTTAGGTCACATAACTATATGTTTAATTTTTAGAGAAACTGCCAAAAAACTGTTTTCTAAAATATGTGTACCATTTTACATTCCCACCAGCTGTGTATGAGAACTATAGTTCCTTCACATCAAAACCTGTAGCGACAGAAAGCACATCAGTGATTGCTTGATGGGAGGAAAAGGGATAGAGCTGAGATGGGAAGGGAGGGTGGATTATAGTAACACCAGGAAATTTGGGGGGATGATGGATATGTACATTTTCTTGACTCTAGTGATAGTTTCACAGGTATACACATGTCTCAAAATGTATTAAACTGTATGCTTTAAATATATAGTTTATTGACTACAAATTAGAACTCATCATGTAGTTGTGGTTACAGAAATAATAATAATGTTTCATCTAGGGATCCTGAGAATTAAATGAGGTAATACATGTACTAAGCACAGGCTTGGCTTATGATAAGTGTTCAATAAATGGTGACTATTAAAACTTTATTATTGGTAATAAAAGAACTAATTTTGCACTTGCTGCTCTATAGACGTACAGCATTAATTCAGAATAGGAGAGAAAAATCATCTTTTTCCAAGTATAGTTGGCATAGCTGTACTTTTAGGAAAAAATGTTTAACATTTCTTAAAATATATGGATTTCTAAAATATTTCCTCCAATGTGAAACATGTTTAACCCACTAAAAGAACCCCACAAAATTAGAATAAATTTTACAAAACATGATGAGTGTGGCTATAACTCTCTTGCTCAGTCCTCTAATCTGACCCATAGATTCGAATCATGGGACATGAGCCAGGGTCTCATTCAATGGCCATAGAACAGAGTGAAACTGTGAGTGGTCAGCTTTGGTCTTCCTTAATAGGAAGCTTTGTACTGAATCAGTGCAGGTTCATTTAATAATACACAAAAACCCCTCTATTTTCTTCACCAGTGCCCTTCTCTTACTGCTCTGTTGCTAGAATTCACTGTTATCCCACGATTCAGAAGACTCTATGGTTAAACTGTTGTCTGGTGCTTTGGATTTCCATTTCAAGGAAATACATTTTTGGCCTCTGTGTTTGCTCTGTTGCCCCATTTATTAGAATATGCTTCATTTAAGGAAAAAAAAATTAAACAGAAAAAAAGCAAGAGCAACAAAAACCTGGATATGACTTTTTGACACTTTCCTCAGCAGCTGGACAAGATAATACCACTTTTAATTAAAATAAATGTGTTAAAAATAATCAAGATTGCTCTGATGCAGTAGTGAAAAAATACAATTAGACTTCACATGATAGATATAGAACTAGAACATGATTAAGGATGTTGATTTTCAAGAGGAAAAGTGTTACTTTTTTCCTTTAAACTTGACATTCCAATTTTTTACGTTCAGTTATTTAGTTCAATTTCTTTCACCTCCTTTTTGAGTTTGTAAATAAAACAAGGAAGGCTTATACATAGCACACAGACCTTAACTGACTACAATAATGACTACTGAATATATTGAGAACCTTTGCTGTAGTGGTTTCGTAAGGACATTTTATTTCTGTAAGAGAACAATATTTTGTTGTGAAGAAAACTTGACTCACAATATTAATAGTATTTTAGATGCTAAATATGAAGGAAATTTTTTGTAGGGGATGTCTGCCTATTGTTGGAGTAGGTTTGGCTAATCTTTAAGTCTAGCCAAATTCCTTTCTAATTTAACCATTCTGTGGATATATATTTTACCTAGCACAGTTTATTGTTGTTTTTAATTCTCCAGACATTCACAGGGTGATCTGTAGCCGCTAACTGAAAGAGCTTTTGGCTGCTAGAGCCAGAATGATAAAACTTCAGCTTATTCTGTTTAGTTACCAAGAGGTAAGTCTAGTTAACATCACTCAAAGCCATAGAGAGAAGATAGAAGAGCATGGTTATCACACAGAAAACACAAATCCAAGCTTCCTTATCTGGAACATTTGACACATTTTCTCAAATATTATAAATATAAACTTACCTCAATAGCTGGTGGGTCAGTGAACCTGTATATCCCTGTGGTGAAGTCATGAGTGCTGATTGGCAGGACACAAGTGGCAGGGCACTGAGAAGCTGTATGTTGAGTAGAGAGGGGGCACAGTGTATGAACTGTGTTTCTTAACAGTGCAGTTTGCCTTTGATGCTTCAATGCTTCAACCAAGTGGAAAGACGATGCCAGATATCGCTATTAAAAAAAAGTGTTTAGCGTTCCCTGACATAATAGCCTTTCACACTGGCTGTGCTTGAAGAGATGCCCAATGTGGTGAAAGTGGTTGGCCAGAGGAGGTAATAAGCAATCTTTATTGACCTATTTGAGATCGACAGAGTGAATGTAAGTGATGGGTTCTTAACTACCTGGTACGATTTGCATTCAGCATAGGACTAAGAGAGGCATAGAGAATTATAGTTCAAGGAAAGATATTTTGTTGTGCAGTAATTCCATGTGCAAATTTTACCTCATAATTTCTAGTGGACAATACTGAGGGATCAAATGGCAAATATCTTTTAATGAATTTGCACTTACAGTATTGTTATTAAAGTTATCTTTGCTTTTGGAAAAATAGCTAAGCAAATTTTAGGTTAATCTCCTTAATACATGCACGTTCAAGGGAAAAAATACAAGCAAACAAAGGCTAACAGAGTCCACACATTTTTTGGTGTCTCCCTTAGGCTGTAATGTCTTTGGGAGCAGGAAGTGCACGCGATGAACAGACCTTTGGTGTCCTTTATTACTTCTGCCTCCCAGGCTTTTCATATGCTTCTTGTTTAGCCGCTCTCAAAGTGGTGATGATTCTTGGTGACATTCAGATTACTTTCAGGTATTTTATAGTCTCTATTCATTTGGACAATGATGTTAATTTTAATTTTGAGGGGTGGGTGGGTGGAGAGAGGGTCTATAATTTTCCAAAGAGGAAAAAAACCCCCAGATTCTATTGTTTTAAAATCAGATTTTAACTTCTAGTTCTGTCATGAAGTAGAGACATTTTTTGTGCAGAGTGTTGTTTTCCAGTTCTTCTAGACCATAAGGTACCATGAGGGAAGGGACTAGCTCATTTCATCATTGTATTCCCAGAGCCTGGTGCAGAAACTGTCAGTCTACACTTACTGATTGGAAGAAAAGAAGGATGCTAGTAGTTTTACTATTGGTTTCTAAAATAAGTTGACTACATTTCCTTTTTTTCCCCCTTTTAAATTGAAGTGTACTTAATTTACAATGTCATGTTACTTTCAGGTGTACAGAAAAGTGATTCGGTTTTATATACATACATTCTTTTTCAGATTCTTTTCCATTATATTATTATAAGATGTTGAATAAGTTCCCTGTGCTATACAGTAGGTCCTTGTTGTTTATCTATTTTATATATAGTAGTGTGTATCTGTTAATCCCAAACTCCTAATTTATCCCTATCCCCCACCTTCCTCTTTGGTAACCCTAAGTTTGTATTCTATGTCTATGAGTCTATTTCTGTTTTGTAAGTAAATTCATTTCTATTATTTTTCTAGATTCTACATGTAAGTGGTATCACATGATATTTGTCTTTCTCTGACTTACTGCACTTAGTATGATAATCTCTAGGTCCATCCATGTTGCTGCAAGTGACATTATTTCATTCCTTTTTATAGTTGAGTAATAATATTCCATTGTATAAATATACCGCACCTTCTTTATCCATTCATCTGTTGATGGACTATTAGGTTGCTTCCATGTCTCAGCTATTGTAAACAGTGCTGCTGTGAACACTGGGGTGCATGTATATTTTTGAATTAGAGTTTTCTCCTTATATAAGCCGAGGAGTGGTATTGCTGGATCATATAGTAACTCCATTTTTAGTTTTTAAAGAAACCCCCATACTGTTCTCCATAACCAATTTACATTACCACCAACAGCATAGGAAGGTTCCCTTTCCTCCACACCCTTTCCAGCATTTACTATTTGTAGACTTTTGAATGATGGCCAATCTGACTGGTGTGATGTGATACTCCACTGTAGTTTTGATTTGCATTTCTCTAATAACTGGCGATGTTGAACATCTTTTCATGTGCCTGTTGGCCACACATTTTCTTAAGTGACTTACAGGTCATAAATTTGAGAACTGCATTCTACTTTTTGTGAAAAGTATAAATAATATGTGTGAGGGACAAGTCTTCGGACAGGATAATTCTGTCTGTCTTTCCCCCAATATTCACTGATAAAAAACAGTGTGGTAGACCTAAGTGCTGATCACCATGTAATGTGCTTTGGCCAGTGATAAGTCAACAAAAGTGACATGTATCACATCTCATGAAATTGTCTGCTTCTCTCCTTTCCCTCTGTCATGGTATCCAGTGATGTTCTATATGATGGAGCCTAGGTCTCTAAATGAGAATAACATTGAGCTGTTGTTACTCCATGCAACACAGGAGCAACCAATCATAGAAAATTTGCAAGGAATAATTCTTTTTATTTGAGGTCACTGAACTGTATTTTTTGTTACAGATAGAATTAAGGTTCTAATCATTGCTCCCATTTGCCTTATTATTTTTCTGCATTTTTTCTTATTAATTTTGCAATGATATTTTTACATCTAATGCCCTAGGAGTTTTCCTGAGGCAAAGAAGAATTATTATAAAATACATTTTATGATTTCACAAAAAATGCATGCTTATTGACCAAAAAATTAAATTAAATAAATTTTATTTATTTATTGAGGAGAAAGAAGTAATTAGGTTTTTTTAAATTTTATTTTATTTATTTTAATGGAGGTACTGGGGATTGAACCCAGGACCTTGTGCATGCTGGGCACACACCCTACCACTGAACTATGCCCTCCCCCCAAAATTGAAATAATTTTTTAGCACTACCCCCAAAGTTGTAATTCCAGTTTTCAAAGATAACTACTCTTAAAAATTTGAACATTTATTTTTGAGACTTATTTATAAAAGCATTCTTAAATAACTTTTTATATGTATATGCCGACAAATTTTCCCACATAAAGTAGTTTTTAAAATACAAAATGGGTATCAGTGTAACAAATAGTCACCTATATTAAATTCTAACTTTAGGGACATTTTATTCTAACACATCAGGTTCCTGTATGGAATGATAGCTATATCCTACTTTTAGGAAGATGATGTGGAATGGCATTCTGTTTTATTTTGTGACTTATTGCATTTTGTTTTTCTTGCAGTGGTATATCCATAAAAACTTGTCCTTACAAAGCACTTCATATTTGTCAGGGTGCTCTTGCATTTTAACTCATTTAAGCCCCACAGCAGGTGCATGCAATAGATGCGGCCAGCACTTCCTCTGTTTCACACACATGAAGATGTGGTTTGGCAGGTCTGATAGCCGATGCTGAGGGAACCTACCTGAAAACCCAGTGCTCGTGTACTCATTCTATTTGTCCTGACAGTGTAGGATTTCTCTTAAAAGAAGCTAATGATTTTCACTTGCCTCAGTAGAGAATGGAAAACAAAAAAATGGGATATTATGCATTCTAACATTTTGCAAAGAAAGACACTCTTCATATATATATCCCTAATGTTCCAACTGAAAGCACAAGGAGAATGGACCTAAATCTCAGTACCGCTCACCAAGTGTGCCTCCCAGAACTTGAGTCACACACAAGCAGTTTAATGACTCTGAAAAAATAAAGAGTTATTCTACATGCCTCAAAGGCTATTGGAAGAGCACTGGATTGCTTCTTTTGGAAAGACATGTTTCTTTTCTAAATAGGTGTTTAAACCGCATCACCTTGGGAAATTCTTTTCTAAAGCGGTTTCAGAGTCATGGTTGAGGAAGAAGGTTCTGAAGTCATTCTGCCTAGGCATGAATTACAGACCCCTCATTTACTAACTACTTCACTTTAGGCAAGCTATATAACCTGTCTGTAACTATAGGTATAATAACTGAACTCATCCCATAGAGTTGTGAGAAGTAGAGACTGAAAGACTGGCAGCCAGGATAGAGGGACATATATTCACATCATGTAATGAGAGAGACCCGTAAAGTGCACATTTTGAGATTCTAAAGCTTATTCTGACTGTCAGAGTACTGTCTTTTTTTGAGATGGTATTTAAGAATGAATTATCCTGGCTAGAGAAATAATAGAAGAATGTTAGATTCTGATGAGTTGTTCTAATGGCTACTTTAGGCAAGGCCAATCCTTAGTGTAAAAATATGCATTCATATTTTCAAGTATCCAGGGAAGAGTTTAATCCCAGGGCAGAAATGTGGAACATGAGTGACAAGATTTAGACTAGCATAATGGGGGAAACTGTTTCCCTTTTTCAGGGCTCAGGTAGTTGGGGCTTAGATCCCAAGGGGAGGGAGACATGCTTCTGTGCACTTACCCTAGGAAAGTACACATGATGACAGAGCAGGTCACAGGGGGAGTGCCACACAGGAAGAAAGGACAAATGAAGGGGCTTAAGACTGTGGACCTGAGGATGCCAGATTTAGGGTCCAGGTTTAAATCCTCAGGTTTGTAATTCCTTTGTGTTGTTTCCAAACTTCTGGAAAATCCTTACAAATGTTGTAACCTGGTCACCTGTCACCATGGAGAATAAAAGGAAGGTTGGTGCCAATGTGAAGGACCATGTGGTCCAGGGAAAGTAGCATTGATTTATGAGTCCTCAGTCTCAAGAAAATAGAAGGTGGACTGTGGAAGAGGTGGTGGTGATCACAAGCCTGACCCCTGGCTAAGGTGGTTTGTAAAAAACAGAGTGAATCTGAGGAACACGTAAGTATCCCCTACATATCCTCACCAACACTTGAAGATTGGAATCTGGTAGAGAGTATTAAGTCTGAAGATCTTAAGATTTCAAAAAGTTGAAGATTAACCAATCATGATTTGAACATTAAGGGGAAATGTGAGCTTATAACTTGGTGAAGTCTGAAATGTTTGTTTAATACCACTATCACCACCACTACCACCACCACCGCCATCCTCCTCAGTATAAACTGGACTCACAAACCGGTAATAAAAAATAAAATTTTATTTCATATTAAATTATTTCAGTACAAGCACCAGAATAATTGACAGAAATTGCACCCCCTCCAAAACTGTCCTAGCTGCTTTTCTGATTTTTTTCCAGGTTTCCGATGCTCATGACTTCCTCAGTTTCTCTGCTCCAGCCTCCTCGTCTGGCCCTGCTTGTTGCCTCTTCTGCCTCTGCTCCTGCTACCCCATTGGCACGGTCATCCCCCAAAGGTGAGTACCATTGCCACTGCCTCTGGCTTCTGGAAGGAAAAAGAACATTTCTTTTTATCCCCCAGAGCTCGAGCAAGACCAGGATGTAACTTTTTATAAGACATTACTGCATGTTACAAGTACAAATTTAAGCTGCTATTTACTTGTATTTATTACTCTTAGAGCCCTCAGACTCAAGAGTCAAAATCTGAATCCTTGCTTCACCTCAAGTACGTCTCCAGATAGCAGAAGCTCACCCTTGCCCCACACCAATGAGATTCTTCAAACCATCACCACATCTCAACTTTCTGGGTCTCATCCCTGTCCTTAGCCTCTGCACTCCTGTCCTCCCAACTCAAGAGAAAATAAATGTTCTTTCCTGCCATACCTTGCCTTATGTCCTGTCTTAGGCTTAAACATGTTCTAACATGATCGACATTGATAACGTCCACTCCCTTAGACGGTAAGTTCCTGTTGCAGCACCAGGCACACAGCTACAGCAGAGCATCACAGTATTTGGTGGTAGGTTTCCAACAGTCTGACTTATTAAATCGTAAACAGCATTCTGTGGAGGATACCTAGTGTCCAGGACTGGGTGCTGCATCCAGTCAAGTTCCTTCTCAGAGTCTGTTCTCCAATGTGAAATAGAGAGGGGATTAGTTCTGCCTGCCCACTTCATCAGTAAGCTGGTCTCAGGAAAAAGCCAAAGATGTGCACTGAAAACCAAATGTTGTTTCTCTCATTCTTTTGTGGTTTAGTGTTGTGAGCACTACTAAACTTTAGTGTAAATTTTCACTAAAGAATCTTCATAACCTACAGGACTCTCCAAGTGGTCCTTCTTAGTATAAAGAAAAGTCTGCTCTAAAGACAAATGCCAATTTCCACCTAAAAATATGTCAGTTACTACCAGTCTCTAAAATGGTAAATTTCTTCTTTGAAATGTTAAGATTAGCCAGACTCTGCCAGGTGGGTTTGATTCCAATATGTCCAATAATAATAACTGGTTTCTACATAGTACATTGGCCAATTTCTATTCCTATGGGATTAAAAAAATGTGCAAAGATTACTCTTCTATGGTGTTCCATAGTTAGAATAAAAATACTTTCTTGATTCATTTATTTATGTATTCTTTAGGAGACCTAGACAGACTTAATTTATGTTATGTTAAAATAGATTTCTGTAAGGCATACTTAAATACCCTTGGTCTCTACAAGGATTCTATTACATAGAAGTTCAGAAATACTAAAAATAATTCATTGAAAGTGCCTCCCCCAAACCTGGAATGGGAACTTCTATTTCTGTCTCATCAACTTTAGCTAATGACTCTAAATTCGTGTAATTAAGGGGTCAGTCTTGATTCTGGCCTAAATTGGCTTCCTTGTTGCATTGCCCCAGTTCTGATAATTAGTTTTGTTGTGTCTTTTCAATCTTGTCTCACAATATTCTGGGCTGGGATGTCTTCTTTCAGAGTCCTTAATACTGCTGGCAGAAATTCCTGAGTCTTTTCATTTGCAAATGTTCAAAGTGCACTTTATGAAAGTTCTGTGAATATATTTGAAAAGTCTGTTTTGTTCCAGTGTGCACTGATAAGTGGCTATGTATAGCATTGAAAGTGCCTACTTTGAAGCCAAGTTACCTAGGTTTGTATCCTGACTCTGCCTCTTACAAGCTATGTGACCTTGCAAAGTTACTTAATGGTTTTATGCCTCAGTTTCCTTATCTGTAAAATGGTGATAATAATAGCATCTACCTGATAGGGGTATTATGAGGGTTAAAAAGGACTCTGTGTGTGTGTGTGTGTGTGTGTATAAAAACATTTTATGCATTAAATAGATGTTACTATTTAAAATTTTGATTACAAATGGTTTCCAAATATACTTGAAAAAAATATTGGTCATCTGCTCTGTTTCTGCAAGCCACTTCAGCACTCTGTCTTTAATTTAGATATTCTGTCCTGCATCTTTGCATTATGTGCCATGACTGGTGTTCTATTCAGAGATGAGGGAAGGAACCCTAAACTAGGAAATGTCAGTTACAACCCAGAGCCTAAGTTGCAATCAGATCCCATTTGCATGACACTGTGATAGTATCAAACATAGCTCCCTCCTCCACCCACAGGGGTGCAGCAGCTCCAAGGGAATGATCCCTTAATCACTTCATGTCCACTATCCTGTGGGCTGCAACTGCTCTCCACAGCCAGGAGCACTGCTCTTCACTAGTGAGTTCTAGCAATTCACTGATTTTGAACCCTTAATTATTTTTTGAAACACAGTAAAGTATAAAAAAATCAACATTGTGGCATAAAATATGGAAAAATTAAAGGTCTTTACATGAGTCTTCTATTTCAGACCACTCATGAAATCTGACATGTCTAACTTCCAGTAATTATGCTGTCAGTTCTAGACCACTGTTTCTAATTACAGTATTTGGCAGCTTTTCATCTCTTTGGCATTGACTAGATTATAAAAAAGATAAGGATAAAATCTAATCTCTAACTGATCATATTTCATGGGTTATCAGTTTTGGTACTCGGTGTTGAAGCAGAATCTTAGAAGGAGGGAGTATTGTACAAATGCTGTACCAATCTTAGGAGGGAAGCGTTTTTGTGAGTATTACACTGATGACAGCAGTGTGTTGTCTCCTATAGAAATGGTGAGGGGTGGTATGTGTAATGAGTAAAGCCATTTACCTTCAAGCCAGACAGTCTGGATTCAGATCTGGCATTGTTGCATACTGGTTGTGTGGCTTTAGTCTTTTCACTTCTTTTCACTTCACTCTCTTTCCCAATTATTTTTTAGCTAAAAAATTGTATTAATAATACTATTTGTCATAGTATTATTGTGAGTACTAAGTAAGTTAATATGTATGACACTTAGAAGAGTGTCTGGCTGTGGTAAGTGCTGGGTAAGAGCTACTCTTATAATGATTTCCATCAAAGGTCAGTGTATCTGAGCTGACCTGTTCATATGGCACCTTAAGACAGTAATAGTCATCTTTAATTTCTTTCTTTCCCTTTATATCCACTTAGTTATTAAAGTTATTGATTTAAAAAAAATCCTTCTGAAATTTTCATTCTGATGGACACTAAATTTTTTAGTCCCTTTTCATATTTTCATCGGACTATTGCACTAGCCTTCCATCTGATTTCCATGTCTTCAGACTTTCCCCACTTCACCACATCCTAAGCATCACTGCCAGATCAATCTTCCTAAAAGTCAGATTGAGTCTATCATTGTTCAGCTTTGAGTCTTTAGTAGCGCTCTACTTCTCACAGTGTAAAATCCAGACCCTTAATCTTTATATCCAAGCTCCTTCAGTGTAGCCAGCCTCAACCTTGAAAAACCTTCAACTGTGCTATTCTGCTCAGTATTCCTACAGCATGTTTCCCTTTATATCTGTTGCAAGTTTACTCTTTCCTTTAGAATATTCTCTTTATTTCTTATCATTTGCATTTCAATGTTATGTGTGCCTACCATAATAAATTACATATGTTTTGAAGGAAAGGAGATATTGATGACAATTTTCCCACACAAGACTATGAATAAAGTAATTGCTCAATAAATTTTCACCAGGTGAATACTACCCACCTTACATTTAGTGGTGTTTTCCTTCTTGGAGGAAGGTGGACTTTAAAATTTCCTTAAATGGCCACATGAGTTGGCTGGGGACTATTCCTTTGGGAACTACTCAAATCATTATCCTATAATTTTTAAGTAACATCATTCTAAAGACAGCCAGTTTTTACAGTATATTTATAAAATGGAATATTACTCAGCCATAGAAAAGAATAAAATAATGCCATTTATAGCAACATGGATAGACCTAGAGATTGTCATTCTAAGGGAAGTAAACCAGAAAGAGAAAGAAAAATACCATATGATATCACTCATATGTGGAATATATATAAAAAAAAAAGGACACTATGAACTCATCTACAAAACAGAAACAGACTCACAGACATAGTAATGATCTTATGGTTACCAGGGAATGGGGGTGGGAAGGGAGAAATTTAGAAGTTTGAGATTTACAAATGTTAGCCACTATATATATATAAAAATAGATTTTAAAAAAGTTTCTTCTGTATAGCACAGGGAACTATGTTTAATATCTTGTGGTAATCTTCAATGAAAAAGAATATGAAAATGAATATATGTATGTATATGCATGACTGGGACATTGTGCTGTACACCAAAAATTGATGCATTATAACTGACTGTACTTCAATTTAAAAAAAGATATCAAATAACAAGTGTTGGCAAGGATGTGGAGAAAAGGGAATCCTTGTGCACTGTTGGTGGAATTGTAGATTGGTGCAGCCACTATGGAAAACAGTATGTAGTTTTCTTTAAAAATTAAAAACAGAAATGCCATATGATTCAGCAATTTCACTTCTGGGTATTTTACATAAGAAAACAAAAATAGTAATTAAAGAAGATGCATGCACACAGTGTTCAATGTTCATTGCCTTATTTACAGTAGTCAGTGTATGGAATCAACCATGTATCCATATCAAGTGTCCATTGATAGATGAATGGATAAAAAAGATGTGGTATAGATACAGATACAGACATAGATGAAGACATAGACATTCAGCCATAAAAAATGAAATCTTGTCCTTTGCAACAACTTGGATGGATGTAGAATATATTATGCTGAGTGAAATAAGTCAGACAGAGAAGATAAATATCATATGATCCCACTTTATATGTGGCTTCTAACAAAACAAACAAACAAAACAAAGTGAAAAAAAAGAGACTCATGGATACAGAGAACAAACTGGTGATTGCCGGAGGGGAGGAGGCTAGAGGGGCAAAATGTGTGAACGGGATTAAGAGGTACAAACTTCCAGTTATAAAATATATAAGCCATGGGGATGTAATATACAGCATAAAGAATGTGGTCAATAATATTTTAATAACTTTGTATGTGGACAGATGGTTTCTAGACTTGTGGTGATCATTTCAAAATGTGTGCAAATGTCAAGTCACTATGCAGTAACCTGAGACTTTCATAATATTGTACGTCACCAGTATTTCAATAATATTTTAAAAATGCTGAGTGAATTGTATATTTAGATATGCATAACTATTTTTCTTGTAAAAGATACTTTAGGCTGCCTTAGAGCAGTTTATAGTTGCAAATATCCAAGTTTTTAAAAGAATGATTCAAAAGGCACAGATGCACCAACGAGCAGTGGTATTCAGCATGCCCTTTTGGGTGGGCTAACCTAAGCAGATGGACCTTCAGTCTGCGTTAAAGGTCAGCTAATTTGTGCTTTTGCCAAAACAGTTTGGAAAGACGTTTCAGATTCTGTCTCTCTAATAAGTGGCTCACCATGTATTTTCTGAAAATTCAAATTTACTTCTAGTTGCTCTTAATACTTCACAGAAAAGTCCTGGTGGCCAAACATAGGGCCTAAATACAGTTTGAACTTCTTAGCCTGAAATTTGACTTTCACAACTCACATACTGACCCTGGTCTATCCTGTCAGCCTCAGCTTTTATTGTGTCCCTTCACAAATCCCTCCACTCCTATAAAATAGGTCTCTTAACCAAATAGTAGATTCTTCTAATTTTCTGAATCTTCAATGGTGTTCTTTTTGCTGTGTTTCAAGAGTACTTTCCCTCATGTTCCAGTTTGAGTTTTCTGTCGTATACGAGTCTTTCTTTGTTCACTCTAACTTATGAAATTCTTTCTTTTTCTAAACTCCTTTAATCCTTGCTGTGTGTTTCTTTAATTTAATTTTCAATATTAAAAAAAAGTTAGTTCTTTTTTATACAACTCTTTTGTTTCCATATGTGATATATTAAAATTAGGGCTGTAATTCCTGTGCTGTAATTCTTATACTAGACAGGGAGGAAAGGCTTAGTAAGCATTATAATCAAGACCTTTTCTGTTTAAATGAAGAAAAGACAGCAAGTTG
The DNA here is from genome assembly GCF_048773025.1 of Camelus bactrianus. Taxonomy (NCBI): domain Eukaryota; kingdom Metazoa; phylum Chordata; class Mammalia; order Artiodactyla; family Camelidae; genus Camelus; species Camelus bactrianus. The sequence continues at coordinate 36,721,208 of NC_133539.1, forward strand.
GAACTTTGGCCTTTTACTATTAGTTGTTACTCTTCTGGTTTGTTTTTGTTTTTGTTTTTTGTTTTTACCACTAAACCTTCAGATATGTCTTCCTAAATAATTAGAAAGGTACTGGGAAGGTCTTCCTTGTTTTCCTATGTCTTAGGATGCTTGTTTCCAAATTGAGTTGGAAACTAAGGTGAACACATCCTTGCTAGACTGGATCGACCTTTTTGCTCTTGCCTAACTTACTGCTTCTAATATCTAATATCTGTCTAATGTCATTTTTAATAACAAGCATGGGTTGTAGAAGATTCATAAATCAATACAGAAGTCAAGTTCTGAATGGACTTGTTCATACTGAAAGCTTTTCTGGTCTATTGTATTTTACAATTGAAGGTAGTGCCACACAGTTAAGGTTAGTTCTAGGCCCAGGTAGGAACATCTGGAGAGAGCTATGAGTTACCCTCAGAAGAGGAATCATAGTGGGCTCTAATGCCTATTTAAATAGCTCTGAGTTGGTTTTCTAATATACCTCTTATTATGTTCCTGAAGTTTTAGTTGTTTTTTTTCTCAAGGAAGAAGGACATACTTGGGTAGACTGGGAAGGAAGGAAAAGGAGGTATTATTTGGAGAACTAAGGTCTGGAAGGAAGGAAGAATGTGAAGAGGGAGTCTAAAAATAGGAACTGTGACTCCCTCTTCTTGATGCCCTGTGAATATCTCAGACCAGAGGTGCGAACCATGTGCAGTGATGTTTCCTTCAGCTGCACATGCGTTTTGCTTAGTTCTCATAACATTGTTCTGCATAGTGTTTTGAAAACCTTGAGGTAGATTCTAACATTTCAAAATTGAGAAATTTCACACAAAAATCTAAGTTGTGGCTCCTTTGAGGAAAAAAAATCTTAATTCCTATATAGGAAAAATTTATGTAAGTTAGGTAGTGTTTTTCTCTTTGGCCAGGTCAAGAGTCTTCAGATTTGATAGGTCCTACTGAACAGGAGCCCACTTCCTTCCTTTACACAGCTGAACTGATCCTGAAATACTCACCCATCCACCTCAGACTTGAGTTGATGATAAGGGACTCAAAAATCAAGTGTCCTAGGACTGGGCCTTGAGTAGTATAAATAGTAAGTACTTTTGTTGTTACACTGATGAATAATATTACAAATTAAAAAAAAACCTATTACATATTATGTAAATGAATATGAAATTTATAAATGTCCATGTTATTAAGTTGTCTAATGTACGATTTTCTTCCTATTTTTGTAAAAATACTAGTTGAAAAATGTCTAAACATAACTATTAACAATGTAATTTATCAAAAAGTTGGATGACTTAAAAAATAGAATTAGCATTAATTTTTAGTAATTTGAGAAGTAATATAATGTACTCAGGAGTTTAATTCCAAATATATGTTAATGCTTTGAAAGCCAAAGTTATCACTTATTTATGCTTTTCAAGGAATAGTTCTTGACTATTTCCCCTAATTTCATAAAAAGGATAATAAAAGTTTCCAGTAAATTGTTCTTGAAAAAGGGGCTGTTCTCTGTAAAGCAGCTCATTAGAGTTTAAGGGGGTAGTTTTCCTTTTTTTTTTTTTTTGCTTCTTACATCAGTCCTCTGAAAGCAGAGAGAATTTGTAATAAATAGCCTTAAATATTTCACTTTTTGTAAAAAGTAAAGTCTTTAAAGTTTCCTTCAAAAATTAGTAAGGTTGTTCAGAGTGATGGAATCTACCAGTTTATTTCACATAGATTGTTAGAAAGCTTCCAAAGAATAATGCCTTTTAGACATTACACAGAAGAACGGGGAAGGGCAGTTTTAACTTTATGAAAGCAAATGTAAGTTTGAAAGAACTCAATGATAGACAGATTTTGTAGTTTAATGGGAAGTTCTTTCAGATTTATAGACTTGAACTTTCTCCCAAATCCCTTTGGTGTATTTTAAAGATCTCTTAAAAAGGTGTGGGTAATTTGTAGATACTTTAGTTAAAGGGCTTTCTGTACATACTGATATGTAAGATAAATTAGTTTTTGTTTATTCCAATGAGATTATTGTCCAGTGATAAAAGCTGCATTTTCACTTAGTTCTGCTATCTAAATTTATATAAGACTTTAACCTTCAGTGTTTAGTGGCTTCATTCCAGACAAAAGGAAGTACGATGTCAAAAATTGATAGTATGACTTTCTTTTCTTTTGAGGGTAAAGGAGAAGAGCTGTAGAAAATCCATTCCAAATTAGTTGATCATAGGTGGAAAAGTCAGAGAGGCTGATGATTTTTCAAGATGAGTGCACTGCTGTTAGAGATTATCCACTACTCTCTTGGCTTGGTTTTAGCTGAATTGTTACTCCCTGAGTGAATGCTTTTGGAGACACTATCCTCAAAACAATGATACAGATAGAGTTCTTTAAAAACACTATATTTTAGCAATGTTGTCATTGCAGTTAGAGAGCAGAGTGTGACATTTCATGAGTCGATACTAGCTTACATGAAATTGTTGCTTAATGAAAATATGGCGTGTTTTCTATGTCCTTAGGAATCAGAAAATTTATGAACTCTCTCATGGATTAGATAAGTAGAGATTGTTTAAAGTTGACTCTTTCTGTTTCTCTGAAGCTATATGGTGGAATTGCAGCATCTCTAGGGAATTAAGCATTAAAATAGACAATTTCTACATGGTAGTGAAATCTACTTATTTCATATTACCGGAAAAACACTGACATTAAAGGGATTATAAAAATTATCTTGTTCAACTATCATTGCATGCTTGTTTCTTCTCCATATCACATCTGACAAGTTAAAATCTTCTTTCTGCTTGAACTCACCCTGGTGATGAGAAAGCTTTCTGCCCTGAGGCAGACTCTTTTATTTGTGCACATCTATAACTGTTACAAAAGCTGTTTCTGTATAGTGTCGAAATCTGTTTCTCTGTGGTTCACTTCTTTTGTCCTAGTGATTCCCTCTAAACAAGTTGTATATGTTTGAATATGACAGCACTTTAGAAATCTGAACAGTTAACAAATTCTCCTTAAGCCCTTTTCTCGTGGCTGAGCATTCACGTTTCTTTCAACTACTCCAAAACTGATGTAGCTTGAGTTCCTTAATTTGTTCATTCTTCTCTAGATGGCTCCTGATTTTCCAATAGTCCTCTTAAATTGTGATTCCCAAAATTTTACACAGATTCCCAGAGTGGTCTCATTTGTACAGACTAAAATGAGATTTTTCACTGTATCATTGTAGGTTTTCTATGTCCACTTGTGAAACTTAACATTGTTTGACCTTGTTGGATGGTCTCATCACATTGCTGATGGATTGTGTTTCATGTTAACAATAACTCCCTGATATTTTACAAGAGCTAGTACTAATCTTTATTTACCTAGATTTATATTTGTATACTTTTAAAAAATCTAAATCCAGGTCCTTACTGATATCTTACATATTAGTTTTTAAGTTTCTATTTAAGAAATATTTATGTTGTTAGACTTGAACTATATTATTCATTATTTTGAAACTTGATTGTGTTATCTAACATAATGACTTTCTTTACAAGCTCTATGACTCTACTAAATATGCTATTAAATCATTATGAACATTTTCAACAACATAGAGTAAAAAGACCTAAGGATATTCAAGACTTCTTTAGTGTATTTCATTGCTTTTTCTCCCCAGGATCCATTCCAGCTTCCCCTTGACATGTACAAACTATGAGGTTGAGAGGGATTATTAATTCATCATCATCTTCTGGCTCGGGTACTGATTAGTTGAAGGTAGCTGGCACAATTTAACTATGTCACAGTACATGGTTCATGAACAGCTCAACCAGAGTAAAGAGTAGACTCTCAGGCTGAGGAAAATGAAGTCTCTTTCTCTTGCCCTGCATGATAAGATGTGCAGATGTGAGGTCTAGAGCTGCTTATAACTACTTTGCTACCATAGGGTTGCCAGCCTGAAGACAAAGTCAGACACATAGCTGGCAAAAATGCCTATAAATGAAATTAAAATTCTACTCTGACAATGTCTAAAACTTCATCTATCTCTAAACTTTTTAGTTAAATAAATAAACTCAGAGAGCAGGGAAATTAATGCTAGCTACCTTAAAATACCATGAAATATGAGTAGCTTAACACAACAAAGTGTATTTTATCCACATAAAGTCGAATGTGAGTTGTCAGAGGTTGTCCTCTCTATAGACTCAAGGAACCAGGCTTCTTTCATCTTATGATGCCACCGTCTCAGCTTGTGGCAGGGGAAGACAGAGTTAGAGGAGGAATTTGGCTTTTAACTGCCTTTGTCTAGAAATGAAATATTTTGCTTTCACTCTTAATTCATTAGCCTGACCTAGTCACATGGTCCCAAGTTAAATGCCAGGGAGACAAAGAATTGTAGAAGAATGTTTTTAATATTTGGTGAGCATTCAAGGCATCTGCAGCATGATAGCCTCTCTTCAAGGAATGTAGGTTTCCACAAAACACTGAAGTAGCCACTGATCATAAGGTCTGTCTGCTTTCAACCTGCAACCATCCCAGAGGCATGGATGTATTTAAGGGTCTGGCTATTTGCTTACAGCAGTATGAACATATACAAGTTACAACAATAAATTCTTCCAGGACACTATCTTTTCCTTTCATTTTGAAAGTCAAGGCTAAACATTTCTAACTCTGGATTCCTGGTCACATCTCCTATTTTCCCTCGTGGCTGGAAGATAAGAAATTTCCTTCCTGCAGTCCCCTATCTCATCTGCAAGTTTTTACCATACTCTGGTATGTAATCTTTTTAGGCCAGGAGACTTGAAATCATTTAGAGAAGCTAAATGCTATCTTATCATCTCTTTACGTATCTTGAGGTTCAATTGCTTTTACCAATATTTATTCAAACTTCTTCAGGCTAAAAATTATTCTTCTGGCCAGAGGATATGAAAGTAAAATAGAATTTTCAGAATCCCATTTTGTGTCACTTACTCAGTTTATAAAATCTTGCCAGACATTTTACAGGTAAATTCTCTTTGTTTTTGCTCTGGATATAAATGTAACATTAAAATGTTTTATTTTCCTTATGCAGGTTATTCACAAACCTCAACTCATTTTGGGTTTCCCAGCACTGTTCTCACAAGCTCATGTTTCTTTCATATTTGTGCTTGCTTATATGCCTCTGTACTCCTTTTCTACATATAAATTTAAAAGTTAAAACCATCCGAGTGATCTTCATGGAGCCACTCTGAATCTTCTGATACTCTCCTTGATGAGTGTTTTTGTAATTTCATAGGTGGAAATTCAATTTCAAGTGATTTTCAAACTCTCTGAACTCCCCCATTTTAGAATCTAAAACTACATGACCATTTATATCTTCACTTACTTTCTTTGATACTTTCCTATCTGAAGTTTAGGGTAGCTTTTTCCCCTGATCACCATGTGTCTGGACTATCCTTGGTGCTTAATAAGTGATTTTTGAATGAATGTGTTTGAACTAAACAAGGACAAGATTACTTTTGCATGAGAATCCAGTTTCATCCATTTATTTTTTATTTTTTCCCAGCTGAATCTTTTCATCAGTCTTCAGACCATGTTGATGATTCAGTCTAACTGGTATCTTTTTTTTTTCAAATGGAAATTTCAATTTCAGTTTAATTTTTTTTTATAATTTCTGACAAGCTTTCTGTTCATGGAGATTAAAGTTTTTACATAAAATCTGTGAAATTCTTTTGAGTGACTCTAACACTGTGTCAAAGTTACAGGTTTAGCATCCATATAGACAATTATTACTCTACAGATAATTCTCTGTAACCTTGTATTTTTACCAACAGACTTCGTTGGTCATACGAGAGAGAGGTCAAGAGAATATAAATGCAGTTCCATTATCATTATAAGGGCAGATGACCTCTGATGTCTCTTTCATATCTTGTTCCTAAGATTTTATAAAACAAGCTAGTCCATATTCAATATTCCATAGCTTTTAAAAAGTTTTACTCAATCTTATTGAAGTTCTTCAATATTGCTTCAGAATAAAGGGAAAAAATATACACTGAGTTTAAACGTAAATTATTAGCATTGACATTAGCATCAACAGAAGAAGCAGAATTAATCATAATCAAAGAATTATTTTGTAGTAGAAGATTTTTTAACTTTGGAGACCATAGTTTACCTAATCCAACTCTCCCATAGATCCCTCTATGAAACCCAGTGCAGGTATTTATTATGACTGAGTATTTCTAGGAATGGAAAATCCTTTCTTTGGCTTATAATTCCTTTAATCAGTCATACTATAATTTCCCTCTATTATTTTCTTAAATTATCTTCTGTTTCTTGAATTCCAAGTCTTCTTTAATGGTTTATGTCACTGTTGTGTAGGAACATATCCTTAGTAACTTCCTTACGGAGCATATAAGGCAGACTTTCTGAATTTTTCGTATTTATAGAAAAATTGAAAAGTGATTGAGAGAGCCATTATAATTATGCTGGTACAGTAGATACAAAATTGAGATAATGCTGAGAAAGTCTGTATTAGTCACCCTATTGTTGGAAAATAAAATTTTAATTCAATTTCCAAAATTTAATAATAGTTTGACTTTGTGGAGAATTTTAAATTGAAAATAATTATCCCTCAGACTTTAAAGGCATTATAGTTTTGCTTCAGTTGTGCAAGTGAGAAGTCTGAGACTGGTCAGATTTTTATGATCTCCCCTTTGCCTTCTTACCAGAGGCATTTAGAATATTCTTTTAATCTTTGGCTTGGTATACAGTATTAAAGTATAAAAAAAATTTTTGGATTTTTATATACTTCTAACAGTCAGAAATTAGAATTTAAAAAATTCCGTGTATGTTAGCATCAGACAATATGAAATCTCTAAGGATCAATCTAACCAAAGGTATGCAAGACCTTTATGCTGAAAACTACAAAACTCTGCTGAGAGATGTTAAAAAAGATCTAGGAAGATAAACTGTGTTCATGGGTCAGAAGACTCAATATGGCTAAAATGTAAGTTCTTCTTCAATTTTATCTATAGATTCAAGCAAATCCCAGTCAGAATTCAAACAGGCTGTTTTCTTCCTGTGTAGATATAGACTGACTGATTCTAAAATTCATAGGCAAATGCAAAGGACCTAGAGTGGCCAACAACAATTCTGAAAAATGTTAAAATTTGATAACTAATACTACCTGATTTTAAAATATAAGATTTATAAAGCTACAGTACTGTTTTGATTGGTTATTGCCATAAAGGCAGATATATAGGTCAGGAGAAAAGAACAGAGTTGAGAAATGACCCACTCATATAGTGACAATTTAATTTTGACAAAGTTGTAAAGGTAATTCTCTTGAGAAAGGGTTGCCTTTTCAACAATTGGTGTTGCAACAACTGGAAACACATATGCAAAACAATGAATTTCAACCATCTCACACAGTCTACACAATTTAACTCAAAGTGGATCATCAACCAAGGGGGAAAACCTAAGACTGTAAACTTATAAATGAAAACAAGGGAAAGGCCTTATGATTCCATGTTGCAACGTCAAAAGCACGATTCATGAAAAAGTAAATTGATAAGTTAAACTTCATCAAAATTAATAATTTCTCTTCTTTGAAAGACCCTGTTAAAAGAATGGAAAGACAATCCAAAGACTGGAAGAAAATATTTGCAAATCATATATCTGATAAAGGAATGATTTTTAGACTATATTAGAAACTCTCAAAACTGAGTAATAAGGTAACCAAAATCCAATTTAATAGTGGCAAAAAGCTTGAACAAGTCTTTGCACAGCAGAAGACATATGGATAGCAAATGAGCACTGGGAAAGATGCTCAATTTATCAGGGAAATGCAAATTAAAATTCCAATGTGGTACCACTGGAAACCTGTAATAATGTCTAAAGCTGAAAGGACTGACCATAACAAGTGTTGGTGAGTATGTAAATAAACTGGGAGTCTCAAACATTGCTGGTGGGATTGTAAAATTGTATAACAATTTTGGGAAAAGTTCAGCAATTTCTTAAGTTTAGCATTCACCGTCCATAAGGATCTTGACATTCTACTATACATTCCAGGAATTGAGAGAAATGAAAGCATAGTCCATACTAAGACTTCTACACAGATGTTTATAGCAACTTTATTTGTAAGGTTCAAACACTGGAAACAAACCAAATATCCATCAACAGGTTAATGAATAAATAAACAGTGTTATTCAAATAATAGAATACTACTCTATAATCAGAAGAAATGAATTACTGATATCTGCTACAAAAGGAATAGCTCTGAAAATAAATATCCTGAGTGAAAGAAACCAGGCCAAAATCAGTATATAATGTTTGATTCCACTCATACAGTATTGTGTAAAATGCAAACTAATCTCTAGTGACAGAAAGCAAAATAGTAGTTGACTGGAAATGGGGCAGTGGAATGGGGACTGGAATGAATGGGGTGGGAAAGAGGGATTATAAAGGGCTTTAAAAAACTTTTGGGACTGATTAATATGTTCAGTATCTTGATTGTTTCACAGATACATACATATGCCAAAACTTATTAAAGGTACACTTTAAATATGTGCAGTTTATTTTACTTCAATTATACTTCAAAAAAGCTATTAAAAACTAATAAAATAACGTGGTAATGTAGTGTCATTAATACAACAAATAGTAATAGCTTTCTTTAATACTGGAAATAAAGATCTAATAATGGAGATTGGAGACAAATTTCATTTACATCAGTACCAAACCATTGAATCTTTGAGAAAAACTTTACCAAAAAGGCTGTGGAACTCAAGGAAAATAGATTTCAAATTTAATAGAAGGATATAAAATAAGATATGGCTAAAAGAAATACACTGTTCTTAGCTGAAAAGACAATGTTGTATAAGAATTACATTTCCTATGACTAATATTTTAAAATTCAAGCACTGTTTGAGGAGGAGATAAAGGTTGAGTAAAGTGACCTCAAGATGTTCTGCAAGACTATATGGTTTAGATTAGCCAAAAATTTTATTACGTTAATATAATGAGTTGAGATTTACTTACCAGATTTCAGAACAGATGACAAAGTTACTATAATCAAATGTACATGTTATTAATAGAGGAATAGATCAACAGAACTGGAAGACAACCTGTAAATAGATTCCAGTATACATGATAATTTAGGTATGTCCAAGATGATATATAAATTCAGTGAGAAAGAATAGTTTATTTAATGTGAAAACAACTAGAAGAAAATTAGATTAGATTATTCTTTCTTACAATATACAAAATATTGGATTTCCTTATCTCACAATATATAGACAAATTTCAGAATCTGTACCATCAATAATAACTTGAAAAAGTCAGATGTCGTGGTCCCCATCATTTCCCTGCTTATTTTATTCTAGTACACGTAAAAACCAAATGGATTAGGTAGAGTCTTTAAGCAAGTGATAGCTTAAACACTGCTACCTGACATAACCTGGATATTATCAGATCCACTGGGTCATAAATTTGGCTAAGAGTACAACAACCCTTTTGGTAATAGAAATTTTATAATTGAGATTAGACCAGATTAGGTCCAGAAGGCACAAGAAAATTACTTGAATAAGTTATCCAGACTTTTATGGTATTTACTATCCTTGCAATTTAACTCTTACCTTTAGCTTCTTTGAGCATTCCCCACTACTAACTAAAAGAAGGGTAAAGTGCTTAGATCTGAATCCTAAAATGCCAGCACAGCATAACACAAGGGTAGTTACCCATAAATAGGGTAGTTACCCATAAATAGGGTAGCCATCGTGGCAGGGATGGAGGCTATGCATGGACTCAACAGCATAGTCTCCCTTTACCAGGGTTTACTAGCTACTGCTTCTTTCTGAATGTCTAATCAGTCAGCTGTGGAGATTGATACGGCATCATTCCTTGGGAAGACAAACTAGCTATTGATCAGAGTGATAACATTGGGACCCTTCCATCTTGGAGGAGATAACAAGATTTTGTTTTAAATTAAAATTAATATTTACTTTAGATATGGGCTGGTTCCACTTATCTACAGTGTGCCCATCCCCACCGCTCTCTGAGTGCTTACGAAATGTCTGATTTATAAACACATTATAGGATGTTGCTTCAAACCTGGGCCAATTTGATGGTAAAGGAGGAATAAAAATTTTAAAAAGATAACCATAGGATTCATTGGGTTTTTGTATGCAACTGACCTGTTAGAAGGATGGAATGTACTGCTAGAAGCTCAGCCAAATAACTAGCTTAGAGACAACAACCTTCAGGGGTAGGGCACTGAACTCTAGGAGGCCATTATGTACTGAACTAACAGTTTATTTTCTATTGAGGTATCCCCCAAAGCTACAATGTACAGTTCCCGGCACTAGATTTTGGAAATAAGGGTGGTTCCTATCAACATCTGTTGAGGATCCTGGTTTTCAGGGAGTTAACATTTCAGTCAAGTGGAGGACAAAGAATTTCACCGAATTGGATGTTATGAATAGGGTCAAACTACTTTCCTCTCCTCCTGACAATGGGCCAGCAAATAAAAGTGGGAGCTCCTGTACTATCAGAAGTAATTAATGATCATTGCCATAAAATATTAGGGTTGATGTCACACAATGGGAGCAGAAAGGAGGATGTTTGGGGTCCAGCTAGGGGTTTCATTAGGACATCTCTTGGTGCTTCTATGCTTCTAGGCACTGTGTTAATAGTAATGGCTAATTGCATCAACTGTGGCCTGTCAAGGGCAAGACAGTTGAAGATGCAGACTCTTTGGGGAAGAGGACTGGAAATCTCCATTTCCATTGGTTTTTAAAATATACCCAAAACTTGCTATCTTGAGATTTTATACGACATGTACTTGTACATGTGTTGGCTTCATTAACATACCTTTGCGTCCTTCTATTCCCATTACTACTCTTATTGACACCTTAAATATATGTTTATATTTCTTAATAGAAATGATTTTAAAGCTTTTAATTTAAAATCTCCTGAGGTTTTTTGTTTATTTTTTGTTTTCTACTATCAAAGTTTACCTTTTCTTCCTAAATTCACCAAGTCAGGATGATCAAACAGTAAAAGTATATTCTTTATATGTATTTTAAATATTTTCTACATATTTTTCTAAGAAATGAGTCCTTTATACTGTTGCTGTGTATTTCTTATCATCTCTGTGTGGCAGCTCCAGAAGCCAAAAATACTCTATAGTTAAGTGAATGAATCCTTTTCTCCTCAACATCCATTTCTTCCAGATAGGGATAATAACCCTAGAACATTATGGAAGAAGCCTTGTGAAACATTACAGCTACATTACAAAAAATTTTGGGACATATCTTTATGCTTGTTGAACACAAAGATATATAATAGAATGTAAGAGAAAGAAGAAAAGATATTATATCTACTTTCATAGCCATCAAAGTCACAGATGGTTATATTTACTAGGTATCTGAAAAATGGGTGACAGTTTCAAAGATGGCGTAGACCTGTTTTTACAAATTCTAGAATTTATGAACATGATTTCATAGTAATGTATTGATAGATTTGAAAAAATTTTTCTAATAATTATTGAGTTTTATATTGAACAATTTAGCCACTTTATACATTGTATCCATATGCAAATTATCTATGCAATTTAAAAATAAATATAAAGAATATTTTATTATTCAGAGGGGATATGTTTTACTGGTGCAGAATGAAATACATGAGAATTCCCAGTTAATAATTTCAATGGTTCCATTGTATTTTCATAGTTTATTCTCTGCATATGACCAACCAAATAAGATCTTAGGATTTAAATTATAACATTTTATTCTAGCCTCTGGAAACAAACTGATCTGAGGACATATTATCTCCATGTATCCACTACAGGGAATTTCCTGCTCTGCATTAAATGGCCTAAGAATATTACTTATACCATTATGAATAATCTGGTGTAAATTTCTGATGAATGCATTCATTTGATGACTTCTAGAAGAACCACATTCTAAAACTAAACCACTTATTAAAGCCTTTAGGTCCAAGTTTTGGTGATAAAAATGTATAAGGTAAAAATATTTTCTTAGGCAAATTTGTAGGACTCAATGCTATTCCCTGAAGAACTGTTAGGAATCTGATTAGATGACCTTGAAATCTGAAGATGGTCCCAAGAATACACTTTTATTCAAATTCCTAACCACAGAGTTTATTACATTTAGATGAATTAAATTCAACACCATTTTTAGCTGCAAATTTATTAAACACTCTTACAATCTCTGATTCACTTTCCCCATTACTAATATTATTATTTTATTAATGTATTTATTTTGAGCAGGAGCTAAGCTTTTCTAAAGGTACGATGCTGGATAACAGCCAGAGTGCCAAAGTGCACTCCTGAGTAGGTGACGGGGCCGGGGAAATCATGTACAGATGATCTCTGACGTTGCAGGTGAAGATTATCTGCTGTTATATTTACAGGTCCTAGGGATTTGTATTGAGCTCTGAGGCTAGAGAGGACTTTGGCTGTTCTCACTTGAAGGAGAACAGAGCCTGGACGTAACAATTGACAGAGCTAACTGGTGCCTGTGTACCTGTGAACGCATGTACTTGAGGGAGTTATGACTCTAATTGCTTGTGGGCTAGAGATTCACCTCTTAGCAGGCATCCAATCAGTCTTTACTAGGTTCTGGGAGGTTCAAGGGCAGAAACAGGCTTTGTATAGCCTCTCATGTTTTCCTGCTTCGCCCAGTTGTATGTCCTATACCACATGCACAGTTCAAACGAAATAATTTTTATACATGAATGAAGGAATTCTAATTTGCCATATTAGAGACAGTAAGAACATTCTTTTTGTTCTTTATTCAAGAGTAGGTTGAAAGTGAATTTAAAGGGGCACAGTGACAGCTTCCCCTTATGCTCAACTTAAGCTTTTTTATGAAACAGAGGAAGTTTCTGTTGGATTCCTAAGGAAATCTTTTTTAAAAATCTGTGTATGGACAGATATATTCCTGTTTAAGTGGTCATGATAATATTTCTTAACTTTTTTTTTTTCAGTTGGTTAAAAAATTTGTTTTCTAATCATAGCAAATGAATGTAGACTTCCCATCAATGTTGTTATAGTCTTTGACAGAGAAGTCTTTGAGCCTTTTAAGAACCAGAAAAAGATTTTAAGCCACTTAATTATAAACTTATTAATTATAGGCAATAAATGCTAAGATGGGCAGAAGTTGGCATAGGCCTTGGTAAAACTTGGGTCTGTTAAGTCACTAGATAATTGAGCTGTCCTAATTGCAAGCCTGTTGAAATGATAGTGAGCTCTAGAATCTTGACATGACCCAGCAACTGGCTCTAAGCAATCACTTACCTGGATCCATTAAGTAGCAAGACTCAGAATGTTAAGGTGGGCTCATTAAGACTATGAATTCCTGCCTCTATATGATAATGAGGCATGGCCTATTCAGTAATTTCACATTTAAGATGGGTTTCTAGCATTTCTAAAAAGGGCAAAAATAATTATTGATCATGCTCCTCTATGATCAAGGATGCAATTCAGTATATTGGTGAACTGATGTTGTAAATTTAAGCAAATGTTGGCAATTGCTTCCTTCAAAACAAGGAAACTGAAAAATCATTATAACAGGAAATTTAGCTAGGTCACAGAGTAACTGTAATTGACAGCAGATTTTTAAAAAAATTATTTATTTTTTCATGGTGCTCTTTTTCTCTATATTTTTAGAAACATTTGCTTTTTGTTTTATTTAAGACTAGGAGGATGGATCCATTTTCTTGCACACTAATTCCTTTTAAATTATTAATCTTTTCATGACTCTGGCAATCTTTCTCATTTATGTCTTACCAGATAAGTTTTTGATTAACTTTCAACTTTGTTCTAAGTGTCATTCCAGCAGACCCACGTGAGGCTGTTTTCCCTTCTCACCATGTGGAGAGCCACTTCCATAAGGAGGCTTTGCCTTTCCATTGTCTTTGAGGCCCATTTCTGAAGGGGATTGTAGAGCACTAGCCATGTACTCCCACCTGGCTCTAGTTCACTAAACAGATCCATCTGTGAATAAGGCCCACATCTCTCCCCCTTTTGTTAACTTGTCATAGGAAACCTTCCATGAGACCACAAATGTAGGTTGAGAGAGAGGCAGTGAAACAGTGGGAACAGGTGCCATGGGTCTTAGTTATTTGCTTCTGCAGTTCACATGTGTTTTCAGAGCATGATAGAGCTTTGCTTTGTATAGCTCACACTCACTTTGTAAAGGAATGCTGCCTGCATGCATACAATGCTAAGGTTTGTTGAGTTATCATCATAATGGGCAGTTTGGTTCATATGGTCGTTAGACATCTCATATTCAGTCATTTAGTCTGTACAAGGGCACAGTCATAAGCCTGGTTGCTTTTCTAATGTAGAACACCTGCCAAAAAAGAAGGACTTACCCTAAGGATTTTGCTGATTTTCTTTCTGGGCTTTACCGGAAACTTCACATAGCATTTGCATGCCGAAGATAATTGCAAAACCATTTGAACTACTGAGTCATTATACCTAGCAGTGGCACAATTATACAACCTAAATTTGATTAAGTCAAATTTTTGTCTTCAGACCACACTGAAAAACAGTCTCATAGGTGTCTGGTGTCTGGATACAAGCAGCTCACTGAAATACATGATATTTTGCCTCTAAAATACACAAAATATTGTGCATATTCTTTTGAGGTTGGTGCTATCTTTTACTTTAGAAAGAACACTCTGACATGACCCAAGCTACTGGACTCCTGGAAAATACACCAGCTGGGCAGACTTGAGAGCATTTGTAGTTTATCTTCTACTTTCCAGTACAAGTTTGTCTTAATCAATTCTCCAGAGTGCCAGCTGATTAGCAAATAACAAACTGTCCATATGTTACAAAAGACAGCTCAAGAGTTGACATAGCCCTGTGGCAAGACAGTAAAGTTACACAGTTGTTTTCTGACATGTAAATGCAAACCATTTATGATTTTGCTTACTGCCTTTATTATAAAATAAATTATTTACTACATAGCAAGACTAAAGGCTGTGTTGAGTCATGCCTATAGAGATACCCAATCTGGAACCATAGCTGCAATGGGCATCAGTACTTCAGTAAGTTTTTGATGATCTACTGTTATTCTCCATGACCCATCAAGGTTTTGCACTAACGAACAGGCTAGTTCATTGGTGCTGTGCTGGGAATCACAACCCATGCACATCTCAAGTCCTTGTTGGTAGCACTAATCTCTGTAATTCCCCCAGACATGGTGTTTTGGCTTGCTATTTTTAAGAAGGGAAGAGATACAGGGACATTTCCTTGGTTCTTCCTATGAAAATAGCCTTTGTTCCATATACTATGGAATAAATATGAGAATTCTTCTTGTTAGTTAAATACATATTCTATTTCTACTTTGTGTTCTGAAACCATTGTTAGGACAACTCAAGATTTACTCTGACCAGTAAAATGTGATAATATTTTAGGTCTCTGAGGATAAGCAGGAGTTCAGAGCCAGTACCTAAAACATTATGAAGTATGGGTATTTCTTTATCTAAAATCATTCTGTTAATGATGATAGATCCATTTGAGGAACCTAACGCAGGTTTATTTTTCAAACTGATCAGCCTCAACTTTTATCATGGGACTAGCTCTTTCTTGAACTGACTTTGGTGTAATAACTAAATTGTGAATCTCTAGATGGCAATTTGGGTCAGATTTTTCCCAGCAAATCTAGAATTTATCACCCTACATATGTCAAGAAGCATGTAAGTAGACTTCTAGGAATCAATTTATGTCAGTTCTGAGCCTATAAGTAGTAATAGCCACAGATTCCCATGAGTCAAAACTGTTTCCTCCAACTGTGTTTTATCCAGTGTTACCACCAGTAATAATTTGAGTAATTATGATGCCACAAAATGCCAAAAGTTACTTGTGTCCTATTTTTCCCCAGAATGGAGGTTATCTGTGAACTTCTGGATTATACAACCAACCAAATCCCATAATCCCATTTTAAGGGCAAGTGTCTTAGGACACTCTTGGTATCAATGGCTGTATTAGAAAAGAAAATAGATGGCACACTCAAGTTGGGATACTTTGAAGATGGTTTATGTATAAAGTGCTGAATTAAAAGAAGTGGCTAGAGTCTTGGAGAAAACCACAAAGATTGGTGAAGAATCCCAGAACCTGCCTAACAGAAGCAAATGTTACCCTCCCAGGCATAATGGTGATGTGGGGTAGGAGAGGTTTTCAGAACCAGAAGAAATTGTGTAGAACAGGCCATCTTGAGTGCAGTAGTGTCATCTTTTCAAGGGGGGCAGCCAGCCTGACGTGGCTTCAAAGGAAGGGAATCAGGAGCAGTAAAGCCTTGACCTTGCTCTCGTCCCTTCCTCCAAAATTTCCCCGGCCTCCCCAGCTGGGAGGTCACAGGAGATCTGATGATATACTTCAACAGGTCAGCCTCTTGGAGTATGGATAAGATGTGACAGAGTGGAGAATGGATCTGGAGGGGCAAGTGGAGTTTCTAAGCACACCTTTTTTTTTTTTTTTTCCCACTTAGCTTTTTTCATTGATTTTTTTCCTGAAATTCTGATTATAACCAGGCATTTAATTCTTTTCTGTTTGGCTATATTCATAATTTATTAGAAGGCTAATGTGAAAACATCCAGATATCCTCAGAATGCTATCCACACACCCAGGAAAGCAGGTAGTATAGTCTGTTCACAGTCACTGTGTATTTGATGTAGTAATTACATAATTTGGAAAAATAGCGTGAGTAAGAGATTTAGTCCTGAAGAGTATATTCGGGTTTATGCAGCTCACATTTACCAGTTGCTTCATCTTTGCCAGTATAAACATGAAACTCAAACACTGAAAGCCTACAGTTCCGTTTGTGAGGGACTTGCAGCTCTGTCATAGTCTGCAGGTGCTTTCCTCAGAGTAAAGGGTCGATTGATCTTTACAGTCATGCTTTATTTCTTCTTTGAAAATATCAGTGTAGATTGAGACCAGGTATTTCAGTAAAGTTATACACTTAAGTTTGATTTGAAATATATTAATATGGTATTATGTAAGATCTGTAAAATAATATTATTTCATAAAACAAAGTACTTAATTTAAATTATAAGGCAACATGTGTACATTTAAGGTCAAGTATTTTTGACAGCTCAACATGAGACCCTTTCACTACTAGAACCAAAAGAATTCATAGTTTCTTATTTTTTGTCTACTGCAGATCTACTTAAAAGTCAAGGAAACGAGAGAAATTTTGAGGCCTGCTTTTGTGGGGAAACTTTCAATTTTCATAGCTCTGCTGTAAGCAGTAATGATAAATGTATTGCTCAAATAAAATATGTAGTGGAAACATTTCCAACACTTCCATCTGCTGTTACTTTTTAGTTTAATGTATAAGTTAAAACAGGATGTTCAACCTGCAAGTCACATTTATTTCTCAGTAATAAATACCACTGATCTGGAACATTTAAAATTCAGTATCATTGTAGAACTGATGAAAGGCGACAAGAAGAGAATTTCTATTTAAACTAGTGTAGTATTAGTAACAGAAAGACCAGTAGCAACCGCTTGGACTCTCACTATTTTTTTCTTCATTTTTTGATGAAATATGAGGCACCAAATCATGAATATTTAGGTGGAAATAAAAATGTCTTCATGGAAAAAAATAAATGCATTAGAGAATGATACACATACTTGTCTAAGACAATTTTAATTGTTTTTTATTTATACTTTGATTCAAGTCTGAAAATGAAAACATTTTCTCAGCCTATATTCTGTGTCCATCTGGGAGGAAATGTGAGTATCTGATATTAAAAGACTCAACTGATGGACAAAATATGTCACTGAAAAGAATAATTATGGATTGCTCCTAAGAAATAGCATTTAAAAGTATGATATGGATTAAACCACTCAGCGCAAAGCTAGGGTATTAAATTTTGGCTGATACCAATTATTTTGTTACTGCATTATAGACTTCTGAGGATCAGACCATAAAAAACATACGAAGAGTAATTATTAGTTTTAGATTTTAGAGGTCCTATGTAATAATACTTCTTTGTAATTCTAATAATAACAACATTACCATAGGGTTCTTAGCATTTTGACCTCAGAAAAAACTGTTTTGAAGATTTGTTCCTATTTATTAAGGCCATGGAATGAACTATTGTTTATTTGTGTTCTGGCATGCTTCATACAAAGCAAACAAATTCCTTAAATGTTTCAAAAATCCAAATAATTTAAAACTTTTGTTTATAAATAATTCATTTTATTTTGACATTAATTAGCATAACTGTCATGGGATTTGTTGGGCTGGTACACAATCAGTAAAGGAATTTACCAGAGAAAAAGAAGGAAGATAGTAAAGGGGATTATTAGACACGCTGTTATAGGCAACAGTGGGTCACAGATAAGAGGGGTCGGTTGTTGAGGTCTTTTATTAGAGAGGGTTACATTAGGTACCAAGGGGTCATAAGGTGCATGATTGGCTTGTGCACAAGTCTCTGGTTGATACTGTGGTTAACAGGGAAGGGAGAAGGTCGTGAGAAGGCAGGGCCAGGGATTTTGGTAGGGGGTTGTGACTGGCCCTGTTGGCTAGGCTTCTGGTCACTGTAAGGCTGATCATTGCCTAGGGTAGCTAGTTCAGCTGAGGCAGATAGGTGTTAAAAAAGGAATGTTCTTCGTTATCCTTAAAGGGCAGTAACTGGATGCTTAAGGAGCCTTAGAGCAGGAATCTGCCAGATGTCTGTGGACCCCACAGTAACTTCAGCACACAGATTGGATATTTTAAAATACTACTCAACAATTCCTTATTGATTGCTTGGAAGGAAAAGTGGATAAAGTAAATACCTGACAGTAATCATACTGTTTTCATAGGTGGACTATAAAAATCAAGATTCATTTCAAGTTTTAAAACTCCAGTTGATTATTCTATCAGACACCCAGAGGAAAAAGAAAGGTGTAACAGTGATGACAGAATTTAAATGAGACCAGACTTACAATAAAATTCTTAGAAAGGTGGAAATTACAGATTCGATAGTGCATTCTAACAATTTTATAAACAGTTCAAAGTGTAAAACGTTAATAAAAATGACTCAAGTTTTCATTTAGTTGTTATTATAATCATTCATGTTCATTATTCATCAAAAATACACTGAGCATCCTTAAAAGTTGGAGACTAGACTAGTTTCTGGAAATTTTATAACAATTAAAAAAGTGCTTCCTTTCTAATAACATATTTAATTTTTAAGAATTTGATGTATTGTAGGGGAGCAAAATTTGTCACTGCAAAATGTCTTTTTGGCATGCAGATTATTTGAGATGAAAACAGTCGAGGCCCCAATGATTCAGGAAGAAACTGTGGTCTTCCGTAGAACCGCCTGAAGAATGTCGATAGGGGACCTACCTGTTCCAGGAAGGGAGCTGTCATCACAGATACCTGTAGTGTGATCTAGGTGTGTAGACAGGGAGGAACCTAGCAAAGTCTATGTGTTAAAATTCCTCTCTGTGTCCCATTGTCTCTGCATAGCCCAGCAAACATCTGTTTACCAAATATTTGCTTTTCCATGTCCAGGAAATTGCCTTCCTCCTCTTTGGGGTCCCAAACAACTCCCTGCAACATTCTCATTTGTCTTTACCTGAAGCATTTAAGGTAAAGGTGTTGGCCACGTTGGTGAGTTACTCAGTCTTCCTGGGTCTCTCCCAGGTGTGCATGTTATTACAGTTTTGTTTGATTTTCTCCTGTTAATCTGTCTCATGTCAATTTAATTCTTAGACCAGCCAGAGGAAGCTAGAAGGATAGAAGAAAATTTCTTTCTTCCCAACATGAGTTGATTAAATCTATATTGTATTCAAGAAAGTAGCTTTGTACTTTCAGAATATTTTTAAGCATACTTCATTTGCAGTGCTTGTTGTAATAATTTGTTTACATTTCTTCTAGCAGACAGTGATTGAGTAAGGAGTTGAAGGACTGAGCCTCATTTTTTGCACTCCATATGTTTTCAGTGTGTACTAATGTGATGGGAAGGTCAGAGACTGCAACTGCTCAGTTCTCCTTCAGTGGATGAGTTAAAGTTGTGTAGTCACATAGCAGCCCTACTAATCTTTGAAAATGAAAAAAAAGAAAAAAAAAAGGTATATTAGTAATCACCAATAAGAAAAAAAGGTTTTAGATTTGACTGAATCTATCCATACTGATAATATCTGTATCCATCAAAATAAACAAAAATAAATACAGCAAAGAAAGTAGAAGCCGAAAACCTCACAGGTTCAGGATAGTCAGATTATTGCTCTTCACCAGAATATCATTTCTTTGAGGGCTGTAAATACAAATGCTTTGCAAATGATGTTGGAAAGACAGTTATCAAAATGAAATTGGTGTCTTGGATATAGTTCAGTTGTACAAAGCGTTTGTCATCATAAGGGCAGAATGCTCAGTTCTTTGAAAAGAAAAGTGTTAAACTGTAGCTTTTAAATATAGTTGATTATTTGAAAGAAACAGCCAGTACTCTGTAACCATATCAACAAAACACTATTTTTATGTTAAACTCAAAAAAGCAACTTAGATTTGCATTTCTGAACATTTCATTATGCTGATCTTATTTCTTTTGTGGGTTTTAATCAGATTTTCTGAATCTACAAAATAATTTTAATTCGTTTATTTTTGATCAGCATTCTGTTAAGCATCCATTTTGTGTACCGTACTGGGGATACAAAATTAATATGAAAATGCTGTCTCTCTCAGGAAACTTTTCATATGAGAAGGAATGAATTATATAGATTGTATAGTGCTGTGTATAGCACTATAATTATTGACATTTAAAGTAATAGTACACCATCCCCCCTTCCCTTGAGGTCAGCCACTTTTGTATGATGTGGTACATGGTGAGACCTTGGGTATAGAAGAATGACTTAATTCTTCCTGCAAGTAAGCAACTCTCCAGGTGCTTAATTAGAATCAGTGCTGTATATAATACTGTAATTGCATATAAGGTATTTAGTTGGTCTAGTGTTAGTATTGGTAAAAGAAGAATGGCAGATAAGAAATGCACTTCCACAAGTAGGATAAGTGTTTTAGTCCACATCTGGGTGATGCCAGCATTTTGTGCAGAGTCGTCAGGTTTAATTTATCTCATTTATTTATTTATTTTTCCTTTGGATAACTAATGACAGGGAATCCTCATAGATCTGCTAGTTTGTGTTGATGGAGAGTTGAATTATAGCTGGAATACATGCCTTGGAAATACAAGAGAATTTCTCTTGACAACTGTGTATACTGTCTTCATAAGCCTGGGCCTTGTTCCATATATACTACTTCCACTTTATAATGAAGTGACATTCTTCTACTAAAATATATGTCTTCATGGATATAGTAACTTTCAGTTCATGATTAGAGGCTTTGTTTAAATGGTCACCTGTTATGTCAGGTTAATTTGCTCAGGCTCTATCAGAATTCCTCAGCAAAGCAAACACAGTTTTGCCAGTATGGGAAGTTAGTTGATAAAAAAGGCATGCAACAAAATCTTCAGAGTCCTTGCTGGCACACCAGACAGCTTTCTTACACACCAGGGTTCCCTGAGTACCACTGATCTCCATCAAGTCTTACTGGGTCTCAAGACAGAGCTGCTTTCACAGTAGCCTGTATCATACATACAAGAGAGCCTTTTTGGATGGGGTGGGGATCCGATTCAGAGACTACGGGTTTTGAGGACATCTGTAAACAGATCTCAGTGAGTCACCAACCATAGTTTATGTTGCTTGAAACCACAAAGATGCTTTCGAAATATTGTCTTTCTTAATTGTACAGAGTGAAGGTGAAGCGACTTACTTTTCAGTTTGGAGTGGATGTCCCGATATGCCTCAGACTGAAACGTGTATTTTTTGGTGGGATTTGTTTCTAACTCATTCTCGTTTGCACATCTTTCTAAAGCATATAGGAGATTCATGAATTGAATTAAATTGTTCTGATAATGGGGCCACATCTGGAACAGTAATTATAATTTGAAGTCACTCCCTGATTAAGCTTATAAGAATTTATTTCTCTTTTCAAACACCCAGCCAGCTAATTTGGTAAAACAGTCAAGATATATTCATCTTTCAAGTCTCAGTGGTGCCGCTTGTCTCTGTCACTTTCCCAGTTATGTGGTATACCATCTGATTTGTTTTGCAGAAAGAGAGTTCTAGGGACTTTATCTTTGTTATTTCCACCATTATAATTCTTCATAGGAAAGTAGACATGTGTGAATTTTTCCAGTTGGTGAGTATCTTCTTCAAGAACTGAGAATGTATACAGCATGAGCTTGGAATCCCCCGATGCTGAAATAGGCTACAGAGAACAGTCACTAAATCCTTTTCAAATGTGCTGCTGGGGCATCTCTTTATTTCTTATATTACTCACAACGTTCTTAGCAAAATTAGCAGATTCTGAGGTGACTTTGGTGTATACTCATTTGTTCTTGGTGACATCTTACTATTTCACCAAATCCTACCCTGGTCATGCTGGCATCTGATTCTCCTTATACCTCTGGAGTTAACGAGAGATGTAGAGTGGTGGGGGGAGCATTAAGATTTTTTTCTGATAAGGTTTTAAAACCAGGGAAGAAAAGATTTTGAGACAAGGGGTTTTGCTTCTTTGACTGCTGGGGAAATATCATAGTGTTCCATGCCATCCAAATGTTCAGATATATTCTTTCTAGTTTTCAAGATGCTAGTTTTTCCAAAACAATACCATATCTTATATAAAACGATAGAGCTTGGTTTCAAATTCAACTGTCATTATAAATCAGCAACTTACAGGATTAACGTTTGCATTTGTTTTCAGCTATCTTCTGTGACTACAGTTGATAAGAGCTATTTTAACACCATCATAGAAAGCCCCTAGATTTAAGTGCATTACTTGAACTGAAACTTAGGAATCTGATTTTGTGCACTTCTTAATATGTCAAACAGTGTTAAGAGCAACCACAAAGCTCGACAGTTCCAGTGTTTTTTTTATTTTTCAAAATGTTCTGTGTTAGTTTCTTAAGGCTGCCTTCCTTAACAAAGTACCACAAATCCAAAATGCGTAAAAACAACAGAATTTTATTGTATCACAGTTCTGGAGGCTAGAAGTCCTAAATCAAGATGTTGGTAGGACATGCTCCCTCTGAAATCTGTAGAAGACTTCTTCCCTGCATCTTCTTAGCTTCTGATGGTTTGCAGGCATTCCTCAGTATTCTTTGGTTTACAACTGCATGCATCCAATCTCTACCTTCATTTTCCCGTGTATTTCTCAATTGTCACATGGCCTTTTCCTGTGTGTTTCTTGATTTTTACACAGCTGTCTTTTTATAAAGACACCAGCTTGGGGCAGGATCAAGATGGCAGAGTAGGAGGGTGCTGAGCTCACCTCCCCTCATGAACGCATTAAAAATCCAACTACGTAGAGAACAACTATCACTGAAATCGCCGTGAATTCAGCAGAGTGGCTCTTCTACAACCAAGGCTGTAAGGGAAGATCCACACAGAGTCTGGTAGGCAGGGAGGAGAAGCAGTATGGTTGAGACCAGCACCCCTAGTGGGGAGCCCAGAAGAGGAGGAGGAGATCACAGGCTCAGGAATCCTCTCTAGGGAGCAAGGTATTTGAGCACATATCAGGAGCCCCAGCCATGGAGTCCAGTGCTGGGAAGATGAGCACCCTTAGCTAGTTTGAAAACCAGCTAGTAGGAGGCCTGTGAAAAAGTAGGACTCCACTCTTGAAGAGTGCACACACAGATTTGTTTGTTCTTATGGGTTTGTCACCATTTGTGAGTTCTGGCCAGCAGAAGTCCCACCGCAATGGAATGAATTACTCAAGACTCTGGAAAAGTCAAGAGAGCGAGAGGGAGTCGGGAGCCAACTCCACGAATCTCTCAAAATGCCCCCACATTTATTGTGTACAGTCAAAGGAGGAATTTAGGGAAAGACAGGGTGGGATCTAGATGGTAGAATTTGGCTCAAGGTCAGAAGACCCTTTACGTTTTGGTAAGTCATGTTTGTGTTGCCATCAACGAGCCTTACAGCTTATCAGGGCGGAACGTCTGAGAAGAAGTTGCTTAACATTTTTCTTGGACTCAGGCGGCTGTGCCTGTCTTAGGTTGCCCCCTCTGGGGGTCTTACGCGTCACTGGCTAACCTGCCTTCTCACCTCTGAGTCTGCAGCTTTTTATAACTTGTTTACCATTCTAGCCCAAGGCTCACTCCTTTGGGGGCCTACAGGTTACCTTTAGGGAAGTCATGGGAAGAGGGGAGCAAGATACATTCTTACGGATATGTTTAAGCAGACGGCCAGCCCAGCCAGTTCCTTGCTTTGGGGATAGAAGACTAACAGCAGGCACGTCCAGTGCTTATAGCTGAGGGCCTGGGTCGTTGCTTTGCAAGGAGCAGAGTGCTACATAAAACCTCAACTATGCAAGCAAGGCAGTTACTAAGCACATTTGCTCTTCTTTAAGGACACAAGTGGCTGGGGTCTGTTACAATTTGTTAACCCAGTCATGGGCTCCCACATATTCTCAGTCACAGCACAGAGGCAACAGATGGTAAACTGCCTGGGGCCCTGGCCAGCTTGCCGGGACAGCCCCAGCACGTGCCCCAGGCTGAGCTGGGCTCCTGCTCCAGCCCCTCTTTCTCTAGTGATGCTCCCACTAAGGCAGTGGCTGCCACTGCCAACAGGAGTCTGCATACTTGTAGGAAATGGTGCCAGCTCA
Organism: Camelus bactrianus; assembly: GCF_048773025.1. Classification (NCBI taxonomy): domain Eukaryota; kingdom Metazoa; phylum Chordata; class Mammalia; order Artiodactyla; family Camelidae; genus Camelus; species Camelus bactrianus. The sequence goes on from NC_133539.1 coordinate 36,745,843, forward strand.
GGCCTCAGCCCTGCCTCTGACCAGGGCAAAGGCAGTCGCTGCCAGCACATGCCTCCCTGCGCACAACTTGGGAAGGAGCAAAACCAGCTTGGTAATGTGGCTCCAGCCCCTCTGGCTCCCCAAACTTCATATCTTAAGGTGACAAGCAGGAATTATTAAGAGAACTAGAACGTAGCAATGTATCAAGAAGGTTCCTGTGGAAATGAGTTTAAAAAAAAATTGGTGCCAGAACTCATGCTTTCTCTCTGTCCATCTCCTAAGTTTACAGATTTCTTCGACTGTCTTCTACAAACAAAACATATTCTTAACTTTTTCCTACTCAAGCTGCTATCTTAACTCTTCCTTTTTACTACAGTGTACTTCTTAAAAGAGTAATTACCCTCATTGTACTCACATTCTCATAGACCATTCTCTTCTCGGCAAAATCTTTTTTTTTTTTTTTTTTCTATTTCTTCTCCTAACTTAGAGTGTTTACTCAATCCTTCACCTGTTTTGCTGTATATTTGTCTCCAGCTCACTTGTTGGTGTTGGCATGCCCTAGAGCAGTGTCTGTCTTTTCAGTGGAGGTGTAAGGAGAGTTCTGAATTCAGACCCTTTTTCTTCACAGTAGACACTTCCAAGGAAGCAATCTCATTAGTACCCATGATTTTCATTGTTGCCAACATTGAAGTCTTCCACCTCGCATTCTCCAGATGTCATTTCTCAACTCTAGAGATGTATTTCCGTTTTATACCTTCAGTAGGGAATTTCCACTTTCAACTCTTTAAAATGGCACCCAAAGTAATAAAATACCTAGGAATAAATCTAACCAAGGAGGTGAAAGAATTATACACAGAAAACTGTAAACCATTGATGAAGGAAATTAAAGAAGACTTTAAAAAGTGGAAAGATATCCCATGCTCTTGGACTGGAAGAATCAATATTGTTAAAATAGTCACACTGCCCAGGCAATCTACAGATTTAATGCAATCCCTATCAAATTACCCAGGACATATTTCACAGAACTAGAACAAATCATAATAAAATTTATATGGCACCACAAAAGACCTAGAATTGCCAAAGCATTACTGAAGAAAAAGAAATAGGCTGGAGGAATAACTGTCCCAGACTTCAGACAATACTATACAGCTACAGTCATCAAGACAGCATGGTATTGGTACAAAAACAGACATATAGACCAATGGAACAGAATAGAGAGCCCAGAAATGAACCCACAAACTTTTGGTCAACTAATCTTCGACAAAGGAGGCAAGAATATACAATGGAATAAAGACAGTCTCTTCAGCAAATGGTGCTGGGAAAACTGGACAGCAGCATGTAAATCAATGAAGCTAGAACACTCCCTTACACCATACACAAAAATAAACTCAAACTTGAAATGTTTTAAACCAAACATTTTTCTTCCCTGTGAACTTTCTGCTAACCATCCTCTAACATGGAAATCTTATCACTGTATTTAACATTTCTGTCTGACAGATCATCTCTCCTTTCCCATGTAATTTATTAAGTTCAGTAGATTCTACCTCTAAAATGATTATCAAATCTACCCTTTTCTTTCCATCTGCATGTCCCCAAGTTTTCATTATTACTTACCCAAATCACTGAATCTCTTTCTAACAGATTTTTCTGCCACAACTGTTTCCTTTGATATCACCATTGTATAGCTGCCAAAAATATCTTTCATGTCAATGTGACTATTCTGATTTAAAGGCCTTCTTACAGGATAAAATTTTAATAATTTAGCATTGCCGAACACCCCCCTTTACAATATGTCTTCAACTTTACCATCGAGGCCATTGCTTCTTAAACTGCCTGCCAGTTTTTCCCCTCCTTTAATCCATTGTGGGCAGTACTTTTATAAAATTCATTAAAAATTCTTTATCTCAATAATTATCATTGCTGGGGTTCTGTAGCAATGTCAAATGACTATAAAAGTGTTTAAACAGTTAATTACATTTTTACAGTGTCATGGATACATCATAGTTTATACAGTCCAGCACCAGTAACACTCATCCAGTTTAGTACTTTGCTTTCCCCATAAGAGTTTTATGTAACTTTTGCAGTAATCACACCAACTATTTGAGTAGTCTGATGGAAGTTAAAAAAATGTTTGCTGAATAACTCATAGATGCCACACACACATAAAGGGATTAAACATAACTGTGTTTGTAATTTTAGAATTTTGTTGCCGTTCATAGTAATGGAAGAGTAAAAAAGTGAATATTTTAAAAAATTAGCTCTGTAAGTATAACACACACAACTGGATCAAATTGTAAATTAGTTTCATCATTTTGGAAAGGTATTTGGTAATATTTGTTAAAATGAACATGTATATCCTCAGTGACCCAGCAGTTCTGCTACTAGGTGTAGTGATATGTGCATTGTGTACTCCACAGACATATAACAGTATTTACATCAGAAGTATTCACAGTAGTCCCAAACTGGAAACTGTCCAAATATCCACCCACCATAAAATGGACTTTAAAAATTGGTATAATCATATACGATGGAATATTACTTAGCAATGAATATAAACAAATTACAAGTATACTTAACAACATAATGGATATCTTAAATACAAATGTGAGTGAAAGGAGCCAGTTGCATAAGAGTATATGGTTTATGATTCCATTTAAATAAAATACAAATAAAGGCACAATTGTTCTACATGTTAGAGGCCATTATGGCCAGATAATGGTTACTCTTAAAGGGGTGGTAGGGGTGGTAGCTGGTAGCACGACAGGGGCTTCTTGGATGCTACTGATATGCTACTTCTTGACATGTGTGTGCTCCACAGATTCTCATGTTCCCTTTATGAAAATTCATTAAACTATGCAGTTATGATTTGTGGGTTGTGGGTTTTTTTTTTGGTTTTTTTGGGTTTTTTTTTTGGTATGTAAGTGTACTTTAGGAAAAATTTTACTTCAAAATAATTAGTTCTAGACTGAGTTTCTGCCAATGACATGCTATCCAAGAGGGAATTCCTATGGGCAGGTAATAGTGAAGGACCAAAATTTGAGAACTTAGATATAGTGGTCAAAGGAAACAGGTGACCACTAAAGCCATTCATATGGGGGAACTGTCATTTTGGATGAGTATGGAGAAAGCTGGAAAATGGAAGTCAAATTGTCAACTTTAAGGTACCCCACATTTGCATGTCAGGAGGTAAAAATGGTAACCAAAAAAGACTCAAAGAAAGAGGATAGAGAAGAAAATTAGAGAAGGTTTTAACGGGAGTTGAAAGAGCTAAGAATTTATTTTGAAACTACAGCAGTTTCAATGATAGCAGGGGGAAAAACAAATGGCAAAAATCAATGAAATAATAGTGGATAATCTTATAGGGAATCATTGATCGCTTTGGAGAAGTGTTAATGTTTTGTCCATAATTTAAATCAGAGTTGGCATTAGTGATAAAATAGGTGGTGAAGAACGGAGGTGGTAATCATTGCACACATTTTGAACAGTCCCACTGGTAAATATGAGGGAAAAATGATAACTTTGCAAAGAGCACTTACAAAGTTTTCTACAGTAAAAAATACACCTCCTGAAAATATAAACTAATCATCTGTCTTCCACTTCATGTCTCTGAGGGACATTGATACCAGAAACTCTGAAAGTGGAACATACATAAATCACATGATCATCTATTAAATTGTTTTCTAAGTTATGTATTATAGCTGTATGTATGCACGTATGTCGTTCTTATGGTGACTGAAGAAAACAGATGTTACATAAAGTACCAATAATTGATTTTAATTACTTATTAAAATTATGAACATATGTAAGCATTTTCAAAATAGACAAAATAAAAGCTGAAGTATCTAATTAACTATGAATTGAGTTATCTATGCTCAGACAGCATAACTGATTCAATGAAACATGGCTCCATGCACTTCACATTTGTGAGAGTTTATTACACTTATTACAAACTAATTATCACTGCAGTGTAATAGTACAACCTAAGGGGCTGGCTTGCCTTCAGTCGTTCTGAAGGTAATGGAGGTTGAAAGCTTGTCTATTCTGGTAAATAGTCCTCCTCACTCATGAATTATCTTAATATAATATATGAAATAAGAATATATGCAGTGTAAACTTGAGAACTCCAAAACATTTAAGATGAAAATGTTGAAAGGAGGTTTCAGAAACAAAGTTGGGTCATCTGTTAAGATACAAGTGACACTGTATGATGTTTCTAGGCAGTATTTCTATCAACAAAGTGAATATGTAACTAGAAAAGCAAAACTAAACCCTTCCTTTCTTCACCGCATGGCACTACAGGAGGAGGGTAGAACTTCTCTTGTAATTAATTGCCCACCTGCAGTCTTTCAGCCACAGTGGTAGTGTTCTATGGTAGTTGGCTGAAAGCATATTGCCTGAGTTCAAGTCTCAGTTCCACTGCTTCCTGGGTGTGTGGTTCAGGCAAATTCCTTAATCTCTCTGTGTCACAGTTTCCTCATCAGTGAAAGGGCATGTAGGAATAGTCTCTTTGCTATAGGTGAGTGGTGAGGATTGAACAATGTAATGCATGTATAGTATTTTGAACAGTCTGGCACACAGTAAGTGCTAAATATTAGCTCTTATTTCCAGTACTTGACCTCAGTCTTTGGGTATTTAAATGGAGGTGTGAGTTAATGGCTAGAAGAAGTATATAGTTCTTCATGATAAAATGTAAGCACTATGCATTTTTGTTGTTACTGAGAGAAAGAGAGAGGGAGGGAAAAGCATAAAGAAAAGGAGAGAAAGATAAGCATCAAGAAACATGAGGAGACTAGACTTGAAAGGGAGAGCATATTTGAGGTATGTTTTTTATTTTACTAGATTGTATTTTAAAGAAGAAAGTGATTTAATTTATTTAAGAACTTTTTGGTATAGAAATTTACAAACCTTTTAAGAAAAGGCAAAAAAATGATATGATGAACTACACCCCTCCATGTACTCATCTCCCTGCAGCAACAATTATCAACATGTTTCATCTTACAATCTCTGCATCTCCCTCCCACAGCTGGACTATTTTAAACAAAATTTCAGCATCATATCATTTATTCTATAAATAATTCAGCATATAGTTCTGAAAGATAATGCCCCTCTTGAGATGTATAATAACCACCATTTTAGTACCACAACTGCAAAAAGAGATAATTCCTTGGCATCATCAGATAGTCAGTGTCCCACTTTTTCCTGTTTCTCAAGAGAACATGGCTACTTCATATTCAATTTAAAATTGGTTACCTTGTTAATATGTAGATCATATTTCCTTTCATGCTTTAATTGAAACTAGTTACACACAAAAGCTTGCTTTGGATGTGTATGTGTGTCTGTGTGTGTGTCTGTGTGTCTGTGTGTGTGTGTGATGGATGTCCAAATAAAGAGGTTGATCTAGGTTGCAGTGGTATGAAGTGGGAAGAGCAGTGCACTCTGAGAATGACAACAGCTGGGTGTTACACTGAATTAATCCTTCAAAAAATTACTCTGGTTTCAAACCATAGGTGAATGATTCATTCATTCAACAATTATGTATTGAGCCCTTTCTATGTATCAAGCATATTTATGGGTCCTGGGAATATGACAATTTGAGGAAAGCATAACACTTAACAAAATGCCTGGAATAAGGTTTAATCAATATGATATCTGTCTTAAGGGGCAAAATTTTCTTAACTAACATATGGTTTGCAAATGCACTTGGAAAAATATAACGTTAAACTAGCTACCAGTTCATTGTGGCTTCCAGTTTGTCTTCCCTTGTGGTATTTCACTTGATAAGGATATATAACATTGTAAAAACCAAACTTTAAAAAGAAAAGTGAGTTATTAAGGTCACGTACCTATTTTTGTTTGTATAACGTGTTTAGGTATTTAGATTCACTACTTTGCGATAAAAGCATGATTATATTTGGCCATAGAACATCCAGCAAATTTAATAGTATTAAGATTCATTAAGTGCTAATTTCAAATCCTTTTATTTAGAAGTGTAACAATAGCAGAATATGCATTTTGAAAATCACACATACCTAAATTAATTTTTTTTTCTCTAAACACTTACTACTTTGAACACATTTAGCTCAACTTCTTTGACCTTCATCTGTTTTCAAAAATGAGAATAATTGCACTAGTTGTGGCATTCTGAAGTGAGGATAAATAAAATGCCTAGAAGGCATGTAGGACAGAGACTAGAATATAGGAGATGCTCAACTAATTCAAGCCGCTCTTTGCCAGGGAATTTGACTGTTATTTCTGAGTACAACTACCATGCTGTAGGCAGTATTTATTTGCCATCAGTTTTACAACTTATTTCATATGACAAATAAATATGGTTTATTGCAGAAAATGTATAGATTTACAGATTTGCAAATCAATTTAAAGTAGTTAATTGACAAGCTCAGCTTGATTTATTTGTTAATATGACCACATGTGGAAATCAAAAAAGGTAGTTCATTTGGGATAGCTCTGATAGAAATGTATAGCAGCTAAAGTGTGAGAAACAGTAATTCTTCATTATTTCTACCAGTATGATCACCCTTGGACTACTATATTCAGTTTTGGACTCCATGTATTAGGAAGTTATATATTCTGGAAATTAAGCCATTGTCAGTTGCATCATTTGCAATATTTTCTCCCATTCTGCAGGTTGTTGTTTTGTGTTGCTTGCGGTTTCATTTGCCATGCAAAAGCTTATAAGCTTAATTAGCTCTCATTTGTTTATTCTTGCTTTTATTTCTATTGCCTGGGTAGGCTACCCTAGGAGAACATTGCTATGATTTATGTCAGAAACTGTTTCGCCTATATTTTCTTCTAGAAAGCTTATAGTGTCTTGTCTTATATTTAAGTTTTTAAGCCTTGAGTTTATTTTTGTGTATGGTGTGAGAGATTGTTCTAACTTCAGTGATTTACATGCATCTGTCCAGTTTTCCCAACACTACTTGCTGAAGAGGCTGTTTTCTCTCCATTGTATATTCTTGCCTCCTTTGTCAAAGATTAACTGACTTAAGTCTGTGGGTTTATTTCTGATCCATATGTCTGTTTTTGTGCCAATACCACACTGTTTTGTTTATTGTAGCTCTGTAGTATTGCATGGAATATGCTTTTCCATCCTTTCACTTTTAGTCTGTGTGCATCTTTAGATCTGAAGTGAATCTCTTGTAGACAGCATAGATGGTTCTTATTTTTTTTGTTCATTCAGCCACTCTGTCTTTTGGTTGGAATATTCAGTTCATTTCATGTAATTATTGATTAATGTGTACTTATGGCAGTTTTGTTTATTGTTTTCTGGTTGTTTTTGTATTTTTTTCTCTATTCCTTTCAAGAGAAGTCTTGCTCTCTTTTTTGCAGTTTGATAACTTTCTTTAGTTTTATATATGGACTCCTTTCTCTTTATTTTTTGTGTATCTACTATAAATTTTTGGTGTGTAGTTACCTTGAGGTCATTTATAAAAAGCTATGTATATAGCAGTCCATTTTAAGTTAATGGTCACATAAGTTTGAATACATTCTAAAAACAAACTTTTACTCCTCCCTACCTTTTACATTTTTGATGTCATATTTTACACTTTTTTGTGTGTGTATCCCTTAACTAATTATTATAGTTTAGTTGATTTTACTACTATCTTTGTAAGTGATTGATTCACTACCTTTACTGTATGTTTGCTTTTGCTAGTGAGTTTTTTATTTCAAGTATTTCTAGTTATGGCCTTTTCTTTTCCACTTAAAGAATTCCCTTACATTTTTTGTAAGGCTGGTTTAGTGATGATAAACTCTTTTAATTTTGCTTATCTGGGAAACATTTTATCTCTCCTTCAGCTCTGAATAATAACCTTAGACCAGGTGGTGTATTCTTGGTTGTGAGTTTTATTTCTTTCAGCACTTTGCATATGTTGTTCCACTTCCTTCTGGTCTTTAAAATTTCTGCTGGGAAATTAGCTTATACTTTTATGGGGGTTCCCTTGTATGTAGCAAGTTGTTTTTCTTTTGCTGCCTTTAAGATCCTCTATTTATGTTTACATTTTGACATTTTAATTATAATGTGTCTTGGTGTGGGTATCTTTGGGTTCATCTTATTTGAGACTCTTTGTACTTCCTGGACTTGGACATCTGTTTTCTTCATCAGATAATGGAAGATTTTAGCCATTAGTTCTTCAAATAAGTTTTCTGTCTTTATCTCCCTCTCTTCTCCTTCTGGGAAACTTAGAAAGCAAATGTTAGTACAATTGATGTTGTTCCGATGAGTCCTTAAATAATCCTTATTTAATTTTTTTTTTCCTGTTCCAATTGGGTGATTTCCACTACCATGTCTTCCAGATCACTAATCTTTTCTGCATCTGCTGTTGATTCCATTTATTTTTCATTTTAAATATTGTATTCTTCAGCCATGATTGGTTCTTTTTATATTTCCTCTCTCCTTGATGAAATTCTCATTTTGTTCATCTATTCTTCTGCAAAGTTTAGTGAGCATCTTTATAATCATTATTTGGAAATTTTTATCAGGTAGAGTACTTATCTCTGTTTTGTTTAGTTTGTGTGTATGTGTGTGTGTGTATGTGTGCGTGCGCAGTTTTGTCTTGATCTCTCATTTGGAACACATTTCTTTATCTCTTCACTTTGCCTAACTCTTTGTGTTTGTTTCTATGTATTTAAGGCACATCAGCTACATCTCCCAGGCTTACAGGAGTGGCCTTATGTTGAAAATTTCCTGCTCAGAAAAGAAATCCCCTCTGTTCTTCAGAGCCAGTTGCTTCAGGGGTGTCCTCTGTGTAGGCTGAATGTACCTGGCAGTGCTCTGGTGAGTGGGTCTGGCCCCAGGGACCGCTGGCTGTGAGGACTGGCCAGGACTGCTGTGGATACTTTAGTGGGTACTTCTGGCCCTCAGTGGACCTGGCTATGAGGCTTGGCCACAGGCCACGGCTGTTGCCCTCATGGGCAGGGTTGGCTCTGATGTGGATGGTTTGGGGTCAGCGGCAGTATTTTTGAGTGCACTGGTAGCAAGGCTGGCCCTCTGAAGTGGGAGCTGCTTTGGGTGTGTGCTTGTCTTAGCTAAGGCTGCCTGCCAGATGTGGTGGTGTGGGAACTGCTTTGGAGGGGCTTGCCAGGGCAGATGGATTTGGCAGGGTTGGTCCTCGGGAATACTAGTGTGGGACACATGATGTTAGCTAAGCTGATGTAGAGTGACAGAAATGGAACCCATCAGCCCTGTGCCAACTATGTGGAAAGAGAGTAAAAAAAAATTATCTATCTATCTATCTATCTATCTATCTATCTATCTATCTGTCTGTATCTGTATCTGTATCTGTATCTATATATCGCCTGCCAGTGCTTCTGTCCCTGGAGAATGTTCCATCAGATCCCCTCCCCTTAATACATACCTTGAAATTAGTCAATCTTCTTGTATGACCCAGATGCTTTTCAAGCTGCTGCCTCTGCGCTGGAAATCAGAGTGAATGAGTCTACATATAAGCCCTTCAAGATTGAAAACTTGATTTCCTGCAGCCCTCAGGCTCCCCTGGATATAAGCCCTGATGATTTTCGCAGCCAAACATTATGGTGTCTTATCTTTCCAGTGTAGGTCCACAGGTCTGGGGATCCTCATGTGAGGCTCGAGCCCCTCTCTCTATAAGGAGGACCTCTGTGTTCATGATATCTCCTCCTGCTTGTGGGTCACTGTGCTGAGGGTTTGAGTACTGACTATACTGCATCTCTGTGTACCTACCAGTCTCACTGTGTGTTTTCTTTATATTAGTTGTAGAAGAGCTGTTTTGCTAGTCTTTAGGTTGTTCTTAGAATTGTGTAGTAACTGTCATTTAGTGTGTCTGTGGGAGGAGGGAGCTCAGGATTTTCCTACTCCATCATTTCGATCCTGCCTCCTAAAAAACAAATTTTGAAAGCATCAGAAAGTAAAACACTGCATAGAGGGAAATAAAATTTAAAATACTGTAGGCTTTTCATCAGAGACTATGATAACCAGAAGACAGTGAAACAAGATTAATGTAGTGACAGAAACAGAAATTGTGTTGTGCTGTTTGCTCTGAGGGCATACTTCCTGTGGGGTGCTTGCAGCTGATGACTTAGTACAAGATGGATGCTAAGGCAGGCCCAATTCTATGAAATATGGGATTTTTCTGAGTCATGACTTTGGATCCAGAACTCCTCATCAGCCTGGACAAAATTTTGTTAGAACTATGCTATATTCTTAGACTGTTTCTATGCAGTCCCTCTTCTTCTCTCCTTCACAAAGGTCAGACCTGCATCGTGACCTGATAGTTCTCCTTACTTTCTCTGATTCTCTTTTTAGGGGCATTTACACTCAAAATCTTTTGCACATCTGATTCCATTTCTACATTAACTTCTTGGAGAATCAACTAATGCAATAGGCAACATTCTTTTTATTTCTAGGGCTGATGATAGTGGAGTCTTTTATGGAAGATACCTTTAGGAAAATATTAAAGGAGAGAAAAATATTGGAAAACTTCTTACTTTGGTTTTTATCACTCTGTATGTTAAGAAGGTTAAAAGCCCTTTAAATATACTGCCCCTCTCTTATTCTGTTTCTAAATGATAAAGATATATTTTATGCTCCTGGAGCTTCTGCTCTGAAGCCTCTATCCTAGAAATGCAGCCAGTGTTATTGAAAAAGACTGAATGAGAGAGTTGAATTAGGTCAATAACATGAGAAAAATATTGAGTTGCTGGTAGGTAAAATTCTTCTGTATTATTTTATGAGAAAATATAGGTATTGTGTTAAAATTAGATTTTATATAAAACCCTCATTAAGAATTTTAGTGTTACTATGTATTAATATTTTGAAAATAGAATTAAGTATTGAGCTTTCAAAAATTTTAAATTAACTGATCAATTTTAAACTTATTAAGAATAATTTTATTTTCTGAAAAAATAGATTCATGCTATTTTAAAACTCATTCTCCACCTTCATTGCTTGTAACTCATCACCTAAAACTTTTAACTTTATCCTGTTACAGTTCTCCATTTTCACTGTCATCACTCTAATATAGATCTTCAGCATCTTATATCTAGATTGCTGAAATAGCCTTTGAGCTGCTTTCTCTGACCCAGCTGTGGTAAGTAACAGTCTTCAGAGTCAGAAATCTGAGTTTGAATTCCTTTGTGGTATCATGCTAATCTTGTGGTTGTGGACAAGTTATTTAAAAGCTTATTCATCTCCATTTCACATCTGTTCAAAAGATTAAATGGAGATATATCTATATAACCATAAAGGACAGGTTCTGAACATGTCTACACCAAGTAAATGATGAATATTGTGGTAAAGTACATATTTCTAGCATTGCATTACTTAAAAATCCTTCAATTTTTTTCTTCGTTTGCTTTGTCATCAGCCTTATTTTTTTCTTTTGATTTTAACCACTTATAATTGCTCTTTCCTAGTTTTCCACCTGACAAGTATTCATTGAGCACCTACTATGTGCAAGGAATGCCAATTTTTTTCTGTTCCCAACATATACAACTAGGTCCAAAATCTGAAGAGGCCTGGCTTCTCGTTGTGCCATCAAAAATTTTAGTTTGTGTCTGCTTCAAAGTCTTCCTTTCTCTATTACACTCTTTACTTTAATTTTATCCCACCAAAAGTATTTACTGAATGCATAATATGTGTCCTACACTTTGCAAAAGAATGACAGTACACAGCAAAGACCATTTTGCCCTCAAGTTGCTTACAGTTTAGTGAGAAAAACATTCAACCAAATAGGAAGTTAAGAGTCCCTGTGTCAAATTTTATTATAATAGAAGGTACCATGTGCTTTTGGATAGCAATAAAGAAAGAAATAACCTACTATTAGCCTAAATCTGAAATGTGAAGAGTGAAAATGAATCAGACATGGCTGTGGGAGAGATTTTCGGACAGGGCATGTAAGGGATGTGGCATGTAAGGGATGTGGCCAGTGATGGAGGAATATGAGCAAGAACTTGGAGGGAGAGGGTATAGCTTATGAGATGCCCATTAGCAAAGAGAGGATGTGTTTTCCAAGAACTAAAGTAACTTTGTTATAACTAGATTGCATTGTGAGTGAGAATGCTTAAAAAAATGAGGCCAAGGAGGCAATTAGAAACAAGATCATATAGAACCATGCAGAAACTTGTTAAAAAATTTAGTATTTTCCTGATGTCAGTGGGAAGGGGTTTAAGGAGGGGAATAACATAATTAGACTTAAGGTTTAGAAAGATCATCTGATAAGAACTGATTGAATGGGGAATGAAAAACTGACCCATAGAAATAGTTAAAGTAAAAGATAGTGATGGTCTGAATTAGGTAGTTCAGTAGGACTAAAGGACTAGAGAGATATGGACATAATTTTACATTTATTCATGGTATCATTTGAATTTTATTTTTCACTTGACTCTAAGCTCCATAGAGTGCTGTTTTGGCTTGTCATGTATTTTCTATGCATAGCAAAGTGCATGGAATATATAATAGTTCAAAATATATTTTTGAAATGAGATATTGAAAGATTGATTAGAAAAAAATTATATTGGAAAATTGACAAGAAATGTGACTGATTGGTTGTAGGACAACCAGTCTAGTAAAATGTCTTGGTCTGACTTGGTAGATCAGATAGGTAGATGATGGCACCAGTAACGAAGAAAGACAATATAGGACATGAAACAGGTTTACTGAAGAAGATAATAAGTGCAGTTTTGGATACACTGAGTTTGAAATGATTGGGGAATTATGTTTGGAGATTTCTAATAAACATCATTTGTATACTGAGATTTTGAGCTAAAAAGCTACATCTTATCTGGAGACAGAGCTATAATAGTTGATAACAATGCATGTCAATATGTCACTCACACAGTAATTAAATGTTTCGGGGCTAATTCCAAGGGAGATACACACACACACACACACACACACACACACAGACACACACACACACAGACACACACACACACACACACATATATCAAGAGTGTCAAGATCCTCTTGTTTAAAAATTGAAAGTATAGCTGATTTACAATATTGTGTTAGTTTCAGGTATACAGCAAAGTGATTCAGTTTTACGTATATAAATAAATAAATAAATATATATATATATACACACACACACACACATACATACATACACACACATATATATACACATACATATTTACATATTCTTTTCCATTATAGGTTATTACAAGATATTGAATATAGTTCCCTGTGCTATACAGTAAATCCTTGTTGTTTATTTTATATATAGTGGTATGTATATGTTAATCCCATACTCCTTATTTCCACCCCTCCTCTTTCCCCTTTGGTGATCATAAGTTTGTTTTCCATGTCTATTTGAGTCTTTCTGTTTTATAAAAAAGTTTATTTGTATTATTTTTTAGATTCCACATATAAGTGATTTCATATAATGTTCACCTTTCTCCATCTGACTTTCTTCACTTAGTATGAAAATCTCTAGGTCCATCCATGTTGCTGCAAATGGCAATATTTCATTCTTTTTTATGACTGAGTAATAGTCCATTATATATATCTACACTTCTTTATCTATTCATCTATTGATGGACACTTAAATTGTTTCTATGTCTTGACTATTGTAAACAGGGCTACTGTGAACATTTGGGTGCATGTATCTTTTCAAATTAGACTGTTTGTCTTTCCCAGATACATGCCCAAGAGTGGAATTGCTGGATTGTATGGTAACTCTATTTTTAGTTTTTTAAAATGTCCATACTGTTTTCCATAGTGTCTGCACCAGTTTACATTTCCACCAACAGTGTAGAAGGGTTCCTTTTTCTTCATGCCCTCTCCAGCATTTATTAAGCATTTATTATTTGTAGACTTTTTGATGGTGGCCATTCTGACCAAAATGAGGTAAAACCTCATTGTAGTTTTGATTTGCATTTCTCTAATAATTAGAGATGTTGAGCATCTTTTCATGCCTGTTGACCATCTGTATGCTTCCTTTGGAGGATTTATAAATATACTAATAAATTCAATACAATAATGTTATGAAATGTGAGTATGATGTTATTAGCCCCCTTTCACAAATGGTAAACTTCAGGATTAATGAAATTAAGTGTTTTTCCCAAGTTTACCTGGTTCACAAGTGGTGGAGCTGTGATTTGAGACCAAACATTCTGGCTCCAGCATCAGTAGTTGTAACCACAATGATGCACTGCCTCTCCTCTAATACCTTGTTTATATAGATAGTAACTAAAGCTTAGGAACTTACCACAATAACTCAGGGAATTGCTACTGTTAGACATGAGACGATGATAAGAAACACAAACTTAGGGTTGTGAATGGAAGAAATGTTGCCAAGAAATGTGACTGTAGTATGATCAGAGAGAGAATTGGGCATGAAGGAACCAGAAACACACAGTGTTACAAAAGACAAAGGAAAGCAAGGTTTCAAGAATGAAGGCTACTGACCATGTCAAAAGCTATGGGGAATTCATGGAGATAAGCATTACAAAGTTCTCTTAGCAAAAAAGAAATCGCTGGTAATCGTGGAAGAAGTAGCTTTGGCAGAGTGGTAGGAAAGGAAGTGCTTCTTTAGAACTGTGTGGTAGGAGATGAAATAGAAACACCAGTGTAGAAAAATATATTTTAAGTTTTAAGTAAAGGAAAGAGAAAAGAGAGAAGTTGAGCATAAAATGGAATTTAGAAAGTGTTTATGTGGTTGGTATTGTTTGTATGAAAAAAGTCACTCATGATTAGGCCCTGTAGAAAGAAACCATGTGAAGGGAACAGGCTTAAAGGGTTTGCTTATGGGGGTGGGGGTGGGGGTGGTAGATGTTGGAAGAGGCCTTCCTTAACAGAAAGGCACAGAGCCACAGTGGGTGCCAACGTCGGAAATTCATAGATATGGTGGTGAGAAATAGGAAGTGGCACTTTTGAAAGCTCATAAATTGTGGAGTAGAAGATAAGTTCATTGCTTGAGTGAAGGCAGTTATTTGGGAAGTAGAAAGATATGAGAGAGAGCGGATTCTGGAGAGAACTGAGATACAGGACCACCTGGCCTTGTTCTCTAATAGGCGCCTACTGTCCCTTAGCACCTGATAGACTGATAGAATCAGGTGAAAATAATCCTGTTTATTACTATACTGTGCTGTTCCTAAATTCAAATGCAGAACTTTTAGTGATATAGGATGGATTTGTAGTTAAATTCTGTTGCCCAAATAGCCTAAGGCCTCAACATATTTACAAACAAATGGTTTACTTAATCCCGAAGGAGCATAAAGCAGACTAGCAAACTGACTTCCCTGATGCAGAACTGCTTGCTGATTCATTCTTTACTGACAGTAACTAACCCAGAGGCTGTGCTCCAGGAAAGAGATAACAGGCTGATAATCTCAGAAGAATGGACAGACCCTCTGGAGTTCCTCCTGAAGATCCCTTGAGGTTATGAGAGATGTAGCACCCTGTAAAACACCCTGACTGTTACCACCTTTTCTGCTCCATCCAGTTTTTCTATAAAACCTGAAGACCCCCAACCCCAAGATGGGCTCGCAGCCTTTAAGGCATTAGCCACTGTGACTCCCTTTGCCTGGAGAAGCAATAAAGCTGCTCTTCTCTTTGCTCCCAAAACTCTGTCTCAGTTTGAATTCACTTTTCTGGGTGCAGAGGCCGATTTTTCCATAGCAGTCCTGTTGCAGAAAGATTGGCCCACGTCCTAGATGAGCCAAATAACTCAGTGACCTGGTTTTGGAGCTTAGAAGAAAAGAGGCAGCTTTATTACTCTGCCGGATGAAGGGGACTCCCAGCAGGCTGGTGCCTTCACAACTGTGAACCCACCTTGGGGATGGGGTTGGGTGGTTGTATAGCCCTAGCTCAGACAATAAAGCATAGATAACAATCAACAGAATCATTTTCTCATCAGAAGGCTTAGAATGGCATCATGAAGCCTTCAGGCGACCAATTCTGTAGGGGCCAGCAGTTGTCACTTTTTCTGTCACTTTTTCCATCTCTTTCATCTCGTAAGCACTCAAGGCCTGGTCTTCTTGGTATTTAGTGTGCTTTGTAAGGTTACAGTTCTGATCTTCTCTCTGTAGATTGACTCAGAGACCAAACACGATTATAGCTTTTGATTACTGGAATAAAGTAGAAATAGTAAGATCAATAGCTTTAGTTTTAACAATGGGCCTGGAACTGTGAGTAGCAACCGGTCAGTCAGGTCAGTTGACCGTTTTAAGGGCAAGCGTAAGATAAACAATCTGTTAGCCTAAGTGCAGCCATTTTATTAATCCTCCTTCAGTCCCTTTTCTTTAAAGATATGTCCAAGATCTCAAAGTTTAACATCCAATGGGAATAAAAGCAAGTCAAAACTAAGCTTACCAGTTAATGTGCTAAACAAACAGCAACTTAAAAAAAAATGTAATTCTCGCAAACAATCTAATCAACACATTGAATAATTCATAGAAACTTTCCACCTTCTCAGAGTGGAGTAAAGACAACAAGGAATGGAGTACAGGATAAACAGCAGCATTAAATTTCTCCTGGTAAATTATGGATTCAAAATTTAATAGACTTTGGAAAAATGTAGAACTAGCTTACCTGAGTAGATAATATGGATTCCCGGAAGTGTTGAGGATACAGGAAAAATTAGAATATTTGGAGACGTAATCTATGTTATCACATGATTTTTATCTTAATCAGTAGCCTAAGTATAGATACGGAGAAATCAGGCAATTAAACTGATTCTGGGTTGAAACTTGTCTGATTGCTGGTAAGAAAAGACTGTAGAATAAGAAAACTGATATTGAGAAAGGTTAAATTTTAAAAATAAGATGTAAAACAGATGACAATTTGGAGAATATTAGGCATTTTAAAGTATTGAAGATTTCTACATAGTAAAGATACAGACGCATTGGGAAACACATGAGTTGGAAAGTAAGAAGGGCGATAGGTTTTGATTACAAGAGAATGGTTTATTTATTTTTCAAATGGACTATTTCCACATGATGACATGCTCAAGAGTTTATCTGTGAAAGATGTAATTGTTTGGATTATTGTTCAACAAATACTCACTCTCCTCTCCTCTGACATTGTAGATGGAATACACTTCCCTGCTCTGTTGACATTGTGTTTTAATTGGCTGATGGAATGTAAGTGGAAATGTCTATGTACCAGTGACATATTTCAGTTCCTTTTTCATATTTCTTATATGCTATTGGTACAATAAACTTGAGTAGCTTTATGGTTCTAAAAGAGTGAGACACCTGTGAAACAGAGCTGCCCAAATTAAATTTCAGTCCTGTACCTGGAAATAGAGCCACCCTCGTCAACTTGTAGACCCACAGACTGAAGAAAAAGTTCTCCACGTGATCTGAAGACGTGGGAGTGTGATCGCTGATGCTTATTTATTAATGTCATGGAATTATGGGCTGACTTCTTCTGCAACAAATGCCTGTTGAGAGAAAAGGGCAATGATGGAGTAACATTGAGAGGAAAAAAATCTCTAACAGAAAGTAAAAAATTGAATGCTGACGTGTTGAAAGAAAGAACCTGAATGGTAAAAGTATTTGAGCTGCAGAGGAAAATGAGCACAAAATCCTAAAGCCTTCAGTTTATCGGTATGAGGAAGGGGAGTTTAGAAAATGGCAATATTTAACAGAGAGAAAAAAGAGAGGATATTGCAGTGGGATGGCAATCACATCCAAGAAGCAGGCATTTTTAACATGAGGATGAAGTAATGATCTGGACATAGTACTAGAGAAAACAACACATTTTTTTTTTCTTTCAGATTTATTGAAAGCTAATTGATATATAGCACTGTATAAGTTTAAGGTGTACAGCATAATGACTTATACATATTACAAAATGATTATCACAATTATTAATATCCATCATCTCATGGAGTTACCAAAGAGGGGAAAAAAAAGAAAAAAGTTCTTTTTTTTTTTCATTGAGATGAGAATTTTTAGGATCTACTCTCATAGGAACTTTTCTGTTCTTAAGTGTGTGGGGTGTCAAAGAAAGTGCAGCTTTAAATTGAAAGCTGTATTAGTCAGGGTTCTCCAGAGGGACAGAACCAATAGGTTCTTCCTTTCTCTCTCCCTTCCTCCCTCTTCTTTTTCTTCCCTCCTCCATCCCTCCCTCCTTATTACTGAGGCCCCCTGTCCCTGGGGAGCCAAACTGAAACTCAGAGACAGGGTTTTGGAGCTTAGAAGAAGAGAGGCAGCTTTATTACTTTGCCAGGCAAAGGGGACTTCCAGCGGACTGGTGCCTTCAAAACTGTGAGCCCACCTTCAGGACGGGGTGGGGTGGTTATATAGCTGTAGCTCAAACAATAAACAACCAACAGAATCATTTTCTCATTATAAGACTTAAGAGTGGCATCATGATGCCTCCAGGCAATCAATTCTGTAGAAGCTAGCAGGTGGTCATTTTTTATCTCTTTATCTCAAAAGGCGTGGTCCTCCTGGTATTTAGCCTGTTTTGTAAGGTTACAGTTCTGTGACCTTCTCCCTGGAGGACACTGCAGAAACCAAGTATGATTATTATTTTCAATTACTGAAATAAAGCAGAAACAGTAAAATTAATAGCTTTACTTTAACAATGGGCTTTGGATCTGTGAGTAGCAACCAGCCAGTCATCAGTTGCATAAGAATAAGCAATCTGTTAGCCTAAGTGCAGCATTGTATTAATCC
Organism: Camelus bactrianus; assembly: GCF_048773025.1. Lineage (NCBI taxonomy): Eukaryota > Metazoa > Chordata > Mammalia > Artiodactyla > Camelidae > Camelus > Camelus bactrianus. The sequence goes on from NC_133539.1 coordinate 36,764,446, forward strand.
TTCTCCCTCCCTCCCTCCCTTCCTTCCTCCCTTCCTTCCTCCCTTCCTTCCTTCCTTCCTTCCTTCCTTCCTTCCTTCCTTCCTTCCTCCTTCTCTCTCTCTCTCTCTCTTTCTTTCCTTATGGCTCACACATTCTGGAGTCTGAGAGGTCCCAAGATCTGTGGCTAGAAAGCTGGAGAACCAGAGGAATCAGCTGTGTGGCTTCAGTCTACATCTAAAGGCTGGAGAGCCAGTAGCATAAGTTCCAGTCTAAGTGCAGGAGGAGACCGATATCCAAGCCTAAAATTCAGATGAAGGACAGATTCTTCTTAATCACCCTTTTGGTTCTATTCAGGCCTTCAGTGGATCAGACTGAGACCACCCACATTAGACAGGACAATCTACTTTAGTCTCCTGATTCAAATGTTAATCTTTATCAGAAACACCTTCACAGATCCACCCAGAATAATGTTTAACAGAACAGCTGGGCCCTCTATGACCCAGTCAAGTTGACACATAAAATTAACCATCACAAAACAGTATTAGGGGAAGGATGTCCTCAGAGGAAAGTAATATATCATCAAGACAGACAAGCTAAGGGAGTTTCAATGAAGAAATACAGGATGTAGGAAAACTTTTATTTTATGGTTTTTGAATTTTGAAAATTATGTTCTCTGGCAAATATGAAAACTGACTGTTAACTGGGCTTGTAAAATTAAGGGAGCCTCAGTCTCTATGCTCTGAATAAAGTTCTGCAAAGCAGAGAACAGCAGCCAGAGAGATGGTAGTAAGAGAGAACTGGAGAGGAATGGAGAACACAGAAGTGTCTGAAAGAGGCCAACACACAGGGGGAAAAGACCACCAGAGTTAATTCATAAAAATATTTAAGAATGTTTTGGTCACTCTCATTGACTATAAGAACAGAGGACTGTGAAATAAAGTTCATATTTTATGGAAAGGAAAATTTAAACAACAAATTTTCTCTGCCCTTTGGCCTCCTTTCTCCCCACACTGTACATTGTGCAACATACATTGACCAAGTCTTTCCCATCGGCAGAAATGTCCACTCAACCGTAAAAAGCAACATTCTCCTAAGACAACACCTTAAAGATAACATTCCTTCTTGATAAGGGGTCATGTGGTGCTTAGATCTGGGTTATGTAAACTGTCAATACACCATTTGCTGTACAGCCTCTGTCTCAAAAAAGCTTATGTAGCCGCGTCTTGACTTCCGAAGGGCAGAACAGTTCTCAGAGCTTCTGGATGCTCTTCCTGGGTTGTAACCCTCAAATATGGCTTGAAGAAAATTTTCCATTTCTTTCTTAGACAGACTGAAAAATTTTTCATTGACAGAACCCTCTAAAAGATAAGATTACAATTTAAACTAGATTAAGATAGCTGAGCTTCACTTATTTGAGTAAATTCCTCATCTTCTCTCTAAGTTGAATGCATTCCTATCATAGATATATTAATAGAAGTGGTTTCATTTTTTTAAGGACATGTTTATAGTTATTCTTTTTGTTTAGACCTCTAGGAAACGTTTGAATAATGCCATTTCAAATAAACTTTGAATCTGCCTCTTTTAGAGATAAATTTTATCACTGTCTTGTCATAAGGTTTTATCATGGAAATTATATTCTGCTGTAAAATAGTCAACTATGATTTTTTCAATAAACATTTATGGAGCACCAGGGACTAGTAGGTTGTTGTGCTAGTTATTATGTCAGATGTTTAAAATACTGTTCCTGCCCTTGAGGAGCTAACATTTGTTGGAGAGATGTAGAATTTAAGTTTATATAATTGAGAGCATCATACACTAAGGATCATTTAATTATTATAAACTAAGATTTATAAGAATAGAGAGAGGAGTAATTTGAAAGAAAACATAGAAGACTTTGAAGAAATCATTAAACTCCTAATGGACAAGAATGGTGTATTAATTTACTTTTGCTGCCACAATAAATTACCAAAAACTTTGTGGCTTAAAACAGCACAAATTTATTATCTTATCGTTTTGGAGTTCAGAAGCCAAAAATGGGTCTCACTGGGCTAAAATCAATTTGTCAGCAAAACTTTATTCTTTTTTTGGAGGCTGTAGGGTAAGAATTACTCCTACGGGAGTAACCCCTCTCCTTGAGTGAAGCTAGAACCTGTGATTTGCTTCTAATCAAAGAAAAAGGGAAATGATTCACTTCCCAGGTCATTCTTGCTCTTGGCAGAGTTCAATTCTTTGTGATTACTGGGTTGAGGTCCCCTCTTCCCTGCTATCAGCCAGAGCTTGGTCTTTGCTCCTGGAGGCTGTCCTCATTCTTTCTCATGGTGAATTTATCTCCACCAATGGCATATGGGAGTCCTTTCTTGTGCTTCCAGTCTCTCTTACTTCCTCTTCTCCTATCAGGTAGAGAAAACTCTGTTTTTAAGAGGGCCTCTGTGATTTAAATCAGGTCTGCATGAATGATATTCCCACCTTAGGATCAATTATGCTATATAAAATAACAAGCTTTGAAATGATGTCTACACATATTCACTAGTAGTGGGGATTAGGGCATGGCGTCTGCCCATGGAGAGGGCCACATGGCCGGGAACTGCAGGCAGCCTCTGGGAACTGAGGGTGGCCTCTAGTCAGCAGCTATTAATAAACTGAGTCTCTCTGTCCTACAACCAGAGCCTCAAGAATCTGAATTCTGCCGACAATGGTGTGAGCTTAGTTGAGGATTTTGAGCTTTAAAAAATGTAGACAGCCTGACTGACACTTTGATTTCAGCCTTGTGAGACCATGAGCAGAGGACTCAGCTAAGTTGGCCTCCACTCCTGGTCCCCAGAAAATATGAAATGATATGAGATGATAAGTGTGTTTTGTTTCAAGCCACTAAGTTGTGGTAATTTGTTACCCTAGCACATGGGACTTCCGTTTGGAGATCTTGATTCAGAAGGTCTGGAGTCAGAACCAAAACCTGTAGTTTAACAAATAAAGGAGGGGAATTTGATGCAGATAGACTCTTAACTAGTTTGAGAAAGCCTGGATTATTTCTCACAACTTTCATCTTCCATTAAGATGTAGGAAAACTCATTACTGTGATTTTTGTGCCTGGGAGAACTGCATGGAGCCAGTTTTCATTCCTTAATTTCCTTCAGGAGAACGTTACTCAGTGAAAGTAGCTTAAAATCTGTAACAACCTGAGAAAGACCGCAGAGTAAGAGTATCTACAAAGTCCATGGCACTCAAGACATAAAACAGCTTGTTCCTTCCACAGATTGGGTAATTCTATCATCTTCCAGAAGGCCAGCAGCAGGAGAATGATAGAATTGACATATTTGCTGTTCACGGAAGAAGAAAAAATGTAATTGGAAGGAAATAAGACAAGATGTTCACAGATAAAGGAGGAAATGTCTGCTGGTTTAAAAAAGTTGTGTGCTGGTTTACTCATTTACCACAATAAATTTCTCTTTTCATCTTCACAATTGAATTTTGGTTAGAATTAAATGTGAATTTTTTTGCATTCAGCAGGACAGTTTTTTCTTTTTTTTTTTTTTTCCCAATGCTTGGAGATGGATCTCTAAAGAGTAAAGGTTAGTCACTTTAGCAGAACAAGGAGCTGTTTATCACTTTACAAACCTAATAACCGATTTCTTAAGAAAGAGTAGTGAGCACTGGGGCTGCAATGATATTTCCAGCACATACATTCCAGCATTTAGAAACAAAGTCAATTTTGTTATTAGCAAGCACACTGCCTAGCCTGTGCTTATTGGACTGTGTAATTTTGAAGTGGCTCTGAGGCTTTGGTCTGTACAGTCTTTTACAGTCTATGTTAATCACAATTTTTTACCCCAAGTATAGTTTGACATCATTGAGAAATCAATATAGCTAATTCTGCATTAAGGGCAATGCCTAGTGCCATGTTGATACTAAACTTGTTAAATCATTGCATGTTTGGGGAGAGAGGATCAAACTGTCACAATAAATATTACCCTAAACATAGGAGAAGCTTTTTATTCATCAGTAATATCACTAGAAATTAGGTTATTGAACCTAACGCTGAAGTAGTTCTTCAAAAAGTAAATTTTCATAGTTGATAAAAGGTAGAAAAAGAACTTAAGGCCCCACTAGAGCTTTTTGTGGGTAAAGAGTTGGGGCTGATTGAAAAATAATATTTTTACTAAAAACAGTTGGAAAAAATTTATTGAAATAGACTTGTAACATACATTGGAATGACAGTTTAGAATTTATTGAACAAGATTGTAGAAACGTTACCTGTGACAGAAGACTCTGCTCCAGGCGTTGGCAAACCAAAGCCTGTGGGCTGATCCAGCCACAGCCCGGACGTGCACAGTCAGCAAGCAAAGAACGGTTTTTACATTTTTAAAAGGTTAAAATAGAATATGCAACAGAAGCTGCACGTAGCCTCTAGAGTCTCAAGTCTGGCCTTTTACAGAAAATTAGCTGATCTCTGCTCTAGAACTCGGCGGTACACTTTGCCAAGAACCACATGGCTAGGATAAAATTTATAGAGAACTCTCTTTACCAAAATTGCTCTCAAGGTTTCTATAACAAAGCAGCACACACTAGGTGGCTTAAACAACAGAAACTTATTTTCTCACAGGTCTGGACCTTAGAAGTCCAAAATTAAGATGTCAACAGGGTTGATTGTTTTGGAGGGAAGGATCTGTTCCAAGCCTCCCTCCTTGGCTTATCAATGGCCATCTTCTTCCTAAGTCTCTTCACTTGTCTCCCTCTGTATGTGTCTCTGTTCAAAAATTTCCCATTTGTAGAAGGACACTAATCATCTTGGATTAAGGGCTCATTCTGATTACATCATTTAAATTTGATTGATTATCTCTGTAAAAACCTTATCACCAAATAATGCCACACACAGAGGTACTGAGGGCTAGGATTTCAACATGTGAATTTTGGAGGGACACAATTTAATTGTAGAATAACAGAATTCCCTAATATCCTCTCCATCACTCAAATGAAATTTTAATTTGAGAGAGAACTAGATGGATTATGTGATTTGCCCAAGGTCAAATGGCTAAATATCCACAGAAATAGAATATGAATCCAAAATTTATTGTCCCAAGTCAAGTGTGTTTTCCACTCCTCTCAGTTTCCCTAAGGAACAAAATAACCGTATCATATGTTACTTATTCATTCAGTTATTCAGTTTCACAAATATGTATATTAAATGCCATACATGGGTATATAAGTATAAGCATTCCTCTCTATAAGGAGAGGTAAAATTTATGTGCAGATATTTATAACAGAAGGTGAAAGGTGATGAGTGACATTACAAAGTATTGGTAATTGAAAGAAGAGGAGATCTTATTTCTTTCATGAGCACAGTTTTAGTTCAAGTGGCCCATATCTTATCGTGTGTGAGTCAACATTCTGTTAAGATAGATATTTTCCTCTCTTCTCAGTTTTGAACCACAGAATATCAAAATCCACTGCAAGTTAGGATCTTTCTATTTTGGAGTATTATTAAAATAATATCTGGTAGAATTCTTTAAATTGAAACCTTATAAAAATAATAGAAAAGAAAAAGTTTAAGAATAACTGAATCTACACCATGAAATGAGAAGTATATAATAAACGTCAATAGGAGCTCATGCAACAAAGTAAAATGTACATTCTCAGATTTGTGTATTAAATTCTATTCTTGTAATTAGAAAGATTAGTCACCATGTACCCGATTTGAAGAGAGCTTTCTAGTCTCTTCAGCAAATGGTGTTGGGAAAACTGGACAGCATCATGTAAATCAATGAAGCTAGAACACTCCCTTATACCGTACACAAAAATAAACTCAAAATGGATCAAAGACTTAAACATAAAACAAGATACAATAAACCTCCTGGAAGAAAATATAGGTAAAACATTATCTGACGTACATCTCAAAAATGTTCTAATAGAACAGTCTACTCAAGCAATAGAAATAAAAGGAAGAATAAACAAATGGGACCTAATTAAACTTACAAGCTTCTGCACAGCAAAGGAAACCATAAGTAAAACAAAAAGACAACCTACGGAATGGGAGAAAATTTTTGCAAATGAAACCAACAAAGGCTTAATCTCCAGAATATATAAGCAGCTCATATGGCTTAATAATAATAATAAAAAAACCCCAATCCAAAGATGGGCAGAAGACCTAAACAAGCAATTCTCCAAGGAAGACATACAAATGATCAATAGGCACATGAAAAAATGCTCAATATCACTAATTATCAGAGAAATGCAAATCAAAACTACAATGAGGTATCACCTCACACCAGTCAGAATGGCCATCATTCAAAAATCCACAAATGACAAATGCTGGAGAAGCTGTGGAGAAAAGGGAACCTTCCTGCACTGCTGGTGGGAATGCAGTTTGGTGCAGCCACTGTGGAAAACAGTATGGAGATTCCTCAAAAGACTAGGAATAGACTTACCATATGACCCAGGAATCCCGCTCCTTTGCATATATCCAGAAGGAACCCTACTCCAAAATGACACCTGCACCCCATTGTTCATAGCAGCACTATTTACAATAGCCAAGACATGGAAACAGCCTAAATGTCCATCAACAGATGACTGGATAAAGAAGAAGTGGTATATTTATACAATGGAATACTATTCAGCCATAAAAACCAACAACATAATGCTATTTGCAGCAACATGGATGCTCCTGGAGAATGTCATTCTAAGTGAAGTAAGCCAGAAAGAGAAAGAAAAATACCATATGAGATCGCTCATGTGTGGAATCTAAAATTAAAAACAAACAAACAAACAAACAAACAAAACATAAATACAAAACAGAAATAGACTCATAGACATAGAATACAAACTTGTGGTTACCAAGGGGGAAGGGGGTGGGAAGGGATAGACTGGGATTTCAAAATGTAGAATAGATAAACAAGATTATATTGTATAGCACAGGGAAATATATACAAGATCTTATGGTAACTCACAGAGAAAAAAATGTGATAATGAATATGTATATGTTCATGTATAACGAAAAATTGTGCTCTACACTGGAATTTGACACAACACTGTAAGATTATTATAAATCAATGAAAAATTTTTTTTAAAAAAAGAAGAGAACTTTCTACTTTTGTTTTGCTTTAGTTTAGTTTAGTTTTATTTGCTGCTACTGCTGCTGTTGTTACTGTCATTCTGATATTCTGGTCCTGGGCCATTGGTGCCTCTTTTTCTCTGATCTCCCTAATTTATGCTCCAGTCCTTAATATCAATGTCAGGGAATTTGCTTCATCAGGGTATATAATTTCTAAAGGTTTATACTGTCTATATTCTCCTCCAAAACTGTCCAAGCAGGCTTGCTCTCCTCCAAAGCATATTGTCTACCAAATGCTGGCTCCTGGTCTCCTGCTTTTGTTCTCTGCTCTGTGATAAGGGCTCAGCCTCCCCCGAACTCAGTGAAGCTGCATGAAAGTAGCTCAGTTTTGGCAAGAAGAGAATAGCTTCCAAGATGAATCTAAACTGAGAAAGTCTTTTCCACTGCACAGATGTCATTGCCTTAATTGCATTTCCTGTGATAAAATATTGAACATCTCCTCTAGCCACTACCACCTAGAGTTTTATTGTTTAACTACAGCATGGTTATTTTTGAAACATCCAGCTCTGATGTATGGGTTCATCATCTTTTTTCCCCCTGCTTTTCTTTCTTTTTTTTTTTAATTGAAGTAGTCAGTTTACAATGTTGCATCAATTACTGGTGTGCAGCATAATGTTTCAGTCACTCATATACATATGAATATTCCTTTTCGTATTCTTTTTCATTACTAAAGGATATTGAATATAGTTCCCTGTTCTCTACACTAAAAACTTGTTGTTTAGAGTTCATCATCTTTTTAAACACATTATCTAATTAGAGGCCAGAAAAGAAACACACTCAAAGTGACTTGTTCCATCCAAGTTTGGCCAGCATTCTCTCTACACTACAGTTTAACCAGGATGATAATGATTAGCCTTTTTCCAGTTAGGCTTACAGAGTAATAGATGTTAAACAATTTAGGCAAGATATTTGCATTGAGTTATATAACTTGAATCATGCAGGTTGTTGGTCTAAACCTTTCCAAGAAATGCCAAGGATCCATGTCACTTTGTGGACGTTTTATTAGAACTTTCTTTTCTGTCTGAGTAAATGCATACTTCTGTACACACATAAACATTTTATTCATGGCTCCCCCCCTTCTCTTCTATCTCAGTAGAAAATTACATTGACTTGTTTACAAACATGTTATTAGTTTCATGCATAATATTACTTTAGTTATATTTGTATATAACATGGATTTGTATATAATTATGGTGATTTATACTAATTATTCTGTATTTTTTTTTGAAATTAGAGGATCAACAACACAAAATAAAAATGTGTGCACAGTGCTATTTTGCTTTTACACCCTAAATCCAGGCACTCTGCTGAATAGAACTCCAGAACGGCTGAGTTCTTTGTTACTTGAAGATTTTTTTGAAGTTGAGTAGAGACTCGAAGTCAGAGGAGTGTAAGACTTCTCCCTGGGGCATTGTGCCCCTCACACTATACTGTTCTCCCCCAGTGCTCTAGAAAACATATCTTAGAAAGTGGGATTTCAAGAATTCTCCATACCAGGTAGTTCTGAACACTGGCAACCTGTAGAAACCACTGGAAGTTCCAGTATGCTCAGTTTTGAGAGTGAAGTGGTAAATTCTCTGTATTTCTAGAACTCTCAAAGTGGAGGTAAGCTTTTGTGGCTTGGGGACTACTCTGATACTGTGATTGTCTTTAATTTAGAGGTGAAAGGTGAGATTGCTTCTCCCAACGTGATCAAGCATATGAACTGATACAGCAGATAAAATATATCTCTCTTTATATCCCCTTAGTTTTAATTTTGTGCCATGAGATAGACCCAGATATTTGTATTCTGGTATTTTTCTTTCAGATGATCTTTCCTTTGAGAAATCAAACAGAGGAGGTAACGCCCCTTTTGTGCTCCTTTTACTTTGCAAACCTTTATGGTACTTAGGGGCTCCTGGCTTTGTAGCTAAGTGCTGCACCCTGGCCCCATCACCCCCATCAATATTCGTGATGCCAACTCTATGACTGCCTTTCCTTCCGTCAGCTCTGGCTTGCAGAGGGGACCATATAGAACTTATAATTGGTGCTGGTCCTTTTCTCATTAGAGAATTTATAATGACTCTGATGGATGATCTGGGACAATTCCTGAGTGGGGCACTTGTTGCCATTTTGGGGAGTTATACCTGAAACATCTTTCAGAATAGGGAAAATGCTAGCTCATATTCTGGAAAAATAGGCCAGCTCTATCAAGCCAATATCCTTAGATGCCGTGTCTCAGAATCCCACATCTTTAAAACCAGGGCCCTGATCTTAACAAAACATCTGCTTGGGCTGAGATTCAAACATCTCTGGAGTTCTGCAGCTCTATTAGGTCTTCAGTTTCTTGGTTACCTATGTTAAATTTGACCATTTACTGCTTTTCGGTGGTCCTCAGTTTCTCATTATCTCCCTGCTGGCTGTCAATACAAATGAGCGATAACCAGTCAACTGTATTGTCATTGCATACGTGAATCATTGGACTTACAATGACATTCCCCCTCACTGGGACATTTTCCCAGGTCACCACCAGTGAAAGTTTTAGCTGTTGTCTTGTGCCAGGGACTGTCTGTACCTCATCCGTCGTCTTTGCCCACTGAACAGTGAGTGAGTCCTAAACTCAAAATGTTATTGCTTGTTACATTGAACCACTCCTAATACTAGTAGTGTTAATTTGTGTCCTCTGAGAGGCAGGAGCTAGGACAAGATTATACATCTAGGATTTATTTGGGAAAATTGTCTATAAGGGAAAAGGGAATGGAGCCAGAAGAGGAGATGGTGAATCCGTGAGGCCATAATACAGGTCTGACCCCCGTGAGGGAGAGAGGGAAGGGTTGCATGGGAAGAGTCTCAGACTACAAGAAATTTCATGGGAAGTTTTGATCAGGCCCATGGGGGAGTGCTTAAGCCAAAGTCACTCCCCAGAGGAGTCCCGCCTCTCCTAGGAGTGAAGCTGTTTAGTGTCCCTTTCACACTCAGTGATTTGCTGGGAGTAGCTGTGAGAAGTGTGGCCAACACCACTGCAGTGCCTTCGAAGTGCAGCAGCTTAGGCTGTCAGTTATATTCCTCACAGCAGGAGATCTGGGTGGCTTATTTTTGTGGCCAACACACACACTTAAGAAAAAGTATACCCTGCCAAAAATAAAATTCCTTTTGATAGAGATGTTAAATATATAAAATCAAACTTTACGTTATTTCTCTTGAACATTGTATGTTGTTGCATGTAGCTTAAGATTTGTTGTATCAGTGGTTCTGGAAGGCCATACTGATTTGCTAAACATGGGAAAAGAAACTTTGGAACAGCATCGTGGCCCACTTACTGAAAAATTTTGAATTAATTTTGGAAACTTAGAATGCCATGTAAATGAGGGGCAGAATTAGAGATTTTATATCCATAGATGAAGATCAAATGATCTTCAAGGATAAACTTCCCTGTGTAAAGATTTCAGTACTAGAGGGGACTGTGGAATGGTAAGGCAGAGCTTCATTATCTGATCTCTGTACTAGTGGTTGTAAACATGTCTCAGAATGTAAAATACCATTAGCAGTAAAATCCTAATGATCCGTGGAGGGACTGTTTCTTTCTGAAGGCTTTGCTCTCTTGATTACTCTGACCCTAGTTACTTGCTCTTTCTCCCTTCTCTCCCTTTTTCTTCATGTCTATATACATCTCCACTGTTCATCAAAAAAAAACTGCCTCATTCTTTCCATCAATTCTTTTTCTATTTTATTCCCCACGTCTTTGTCTGTCTCTTCTCCTGTTTCCTTTATTCTTTCTCTCCTTTAAGGTCATGGTAGTTGAAACATAATCTAACAATCACAATTAAGTGAGAAAAGAAGGGATTCGTAAAGCTGACTAAAAATAAGCAATCAATCAAAAATGGCAGAGAAGATTGTCATTCTAAGTGAAGTAAGCCAGAAAGAGACAGAAAGATACCATATGATATCACTTACATGTGGGATCTAAAAAGAAAGAAAGAAAAAAAGAGGACACTAATGAACTCATCTATGAAATAGGAACAGACTGGCAGACATAGTAAATAATCTTATGGTTACTGGGGAAAGGGAGTGGGGAGGGATAAATTTGGGAGTTTGAGATTTGCAAATGTTAACCACTATATATAAAAATACATAAAAAACAAATTACTTCTGTAGAACACAGGGAACTAGATTCAATATCTTGTAATAACCTTTAATAAAAAGAGTATGAAAAAATGTATGTGTATATATATATATTCATGACTGAGACACTATGCTGTACACCAGAAATTGACACATTGTAACTGACTATATTCCAATTAAAAAAAAAGTTAGTGGAGAACCAGTAATTATAAATGAATTTAATTTAATAAATTTTTTTATAATGGGAAATATAAAAGGAGAGTTAGGAAGGACTGGGGAAGCCTGGATATGAATCAGATTTTAGTTTCCCTGTATTTTCAGGGAGCTCTCAGTGCTCTCCTGTCACTAAAGGCCTCTGGAAGAATCATTTGGTTCAGACTGTACCTGCAGAGGTAAAGCTTACTGTTAACAGGAAATTTGTTGTTTGATTAGAAGACTAGTCCAAGTTGCAGAACACTATATGGAGTATTGCAAAAAATTATATACTTGCTCATAATTATGTTGTTAACGACTAAAAGGGATAAAGTTTGAAATGGAAAAGAAAAAGACATTTTAAGCAGACTCTGAAGTAAGCTGATGATGTCTCAACATACAGTCTGAAGAACACTGATAGTTTATAGTGTGAACTTTCAAAATTAATTTCTGTTTTGATAGACCTTATCAACTGGATCCTCAGGTATTATTAAACCCTGAGATCCCTTCGGTGATTTTTAATAGTTTGTATGAGCTCCTCCCCCATCCATATATAACACAAAAATTACCTCAGATCAAATTGGTTTATAATATTGGTTTTTACTTAGTTTTTTATCCTCTTCAGCATTGAGCTCCATGTCTTGGACTGAATTCATCTCAGCTAAAGCTGTGAAATGTCTACCACTAGACAATTCACATGCAAAGAATCATGGAAAACTGAATGCGTTTAATGGTGATCTTATTTAAAGTAGGTAGCTATTTAGCTGACTGAGAGTAGAAAAATTTTATTTTTATCAATTTATTTTTATTTTTGCCCAATGTTTGATATCTCCAGGGGCGAAGTGAAATAAATAACTGAGATCCTTATGGGTTTTTCTGCGATGAGTTAAATCCTAAGTGCAGTAAATTACGAAGCCAGGACTTTCTTAGGCTAAGTATTTCTCCCAAGGGAAGGAGAGCGCCGGATCTTTGCTCAGGAATAAGTCACAGATTCTTATGCTTTTAGTGTGCCAGTAGGAACACCAGCTGAGTTCTGTTTTCACATTCTGTCACCAGTTTCTCGGCTGCTGCTGTTGTTACCGTAACAATTCTGCCTTCAGAATTTTGTAGGGTTTGCCATGTCAATGTCTGTCAACCCCGAATTCAAATTTACACTTTAGTGAGTTCTTTTGTTTCAGCTTTTAATTGTTGCACGTATTGTTTGAAGGTAACTTCAATTTTCTATTGTCTTCTTTTTAATAATTCTGTATCAAACACAATGTGGTTTCAGCATTTGAATATTTTTTGAAGTAGTACACAGTGGATTCAGATAACTTGTGAGATCATGCAAACCAAATTTTGAAAAGTACACCAGATATTTAACAATTATTTAAATTTATTGAAGGTATTTTAGAAACTGTTCAGTTTCTACTAATGCTTTTCATTTATTGACTATTTTGGAATTTGATATGACATTAGATTCTGTCTAATTAAAATTGAGTGCTAAAATGATTGTATAATGATTACAAGAACTTAGGTTAAAAAATGGAATCTGGCATAAAAGGGTTTATTGCTTGCAGAAAGCTTATATTCTGAGACATGGAATGTAACAGACAATGTGGTTGCTTTCATTGGTGAAACAGATTAGTGGTAATTGTGTGCAGATCAGAATGATAATTATGGTAATAATATCTGTAGAGAAACTAAAAAATGTACCTTGCTCAAATGCTGAGAAAAAAATAAAATGCTGAACTTTGGCCATTTTTAAACTTAGAGAAAGAAGTTCTGATATCATTTTGTAGATAAAAATGTAGACTAGTGGAATTGTAAAAAAGGTGACTTAAAAAAATTGAGGTATAATTGACATGTAACATTCTATTGGTTTCAGGTGTGCAGCATAATGATTCAATATTTGTGTATATTGTGAAATGATCACCACAGTAAGTCTAGTTAATATGCATTATCACACATAGTTAAGAGTTTTTTTCTTGAGATGAGAACTTGTAAGATTTACTCTCCTAACAACTCTCAGATATGCAGTACAGTATAGTCATCATGTTTTACATTACATCTCCATGATGTGTTCATTTGATAACTGGAAATTTGTACCTTTTGACCTTTCCACCCATTTCAGTCCCACCTCCACCCTGCCTCTGGCAACCACCAATCAAAGAAAATGATGTTTTAATATTTGATCATCTATTTGAGCCACCATGTTGATGTTATACAGCTTCATTGTGATTGGTTTAGAACTTCTCAAAGAGGCTAGCAGTGTCTTAGACGTGGCCAGTATTGGATTATCTCCTCATCTACTTACAGGTGCCAGGAGACCAGGTGCTCCGCCTTGTCGTCATTTCCATCTCCCCACCTTTGTTCTTGGCCATTTCTCCTCTTCCACTGCCCTCATATTCTGCCTTTAGCAGTGTTTCATCCAGAACAAAGTTATCTAATTCCTCATTTTTGTGACTGCTTTAGGCATTATTTATTTTAATTATAAAAGTTCAGAGATGTTTTGAAAAGAAAACACCAAACTGGTGTCAAAGCTTATTGCAACTCATATTTTTATATTTTTTCTGCAGTCTTAGTGGGAATATTAAAGATGAGATAATTTACAGAAATTATCTGACATGGTTCTTATCTCTTGCAGTACTCAATAAATATTCTATGCAGTGGTGTGCTCATACATGTTTAACAACCAGCTATCAAAAGAAAAAAAAAGACTGATTTGCAGCATTTGGTGATTTCCATGGTGTAATTCCTCCACCACAGATGATTTCAAGTTACCCACGTGCAGTCACCGAATCAGAACTTAGGCAAGGATATGTACAATTAGATCTCTAGTCAATGCAAGCCGGCTTCAGCACACCACTGCCTCTCTGGCACAAGCTATCATTGTCTTGTCCATATGTCTTAAAACCATACCATTTCATTGCACCCTGCCCTAATCTCCAGCTGCTAGTTTCTTCATCTCTCTGTCTGGGGATTATCTGTGGCCATGGGATCCCTTTCTGTTTGAGCCAGTAGTGCCAAGAAATTATTTCCCCTAGCTGCAGGAGGAATAATTGGTAACAGTTTAACCAGTAACTGACAGTAGTTGGTGCATTAATTCCACATCTCCCTCAACTGTTTTACGGGATGATTTTGAGGTCTATGTCCTAAAATAGTACCCCATGTTCCTCAGGGGTAAATCCCAGGGTAATGCTATCTTGATTGTCTTTCCCTCCCTGGGATGTCTTCCTAATAAAACTACTTGCATAGAACTGTCTCAAGATCCACTTCTGCTGGAACTCAAACCAATTCAAACTTCTTCTATTCAGTTTCCATCTTTTGTAGATGTCTTTAAAATATGAATGTCTAGCGAAGTTCATATATCTATTTGATATTCCCATTATTACTTCAAACTCAACATGACTTCTAATTCTATCAGATTCCTTTCTTACCATGTTATTTTTGTCCTAGATAGGATGGCTGCAGATGCTTCTTGCTCTGGCTAAAAGATATTAACGTCTCATAGTATTAAGTCTCCATGAAACACTTTGTGAAAGAGAGAACTTCACTACCATATATGACCTACTCACAAGCTTGGACAAGACAGATTCTGATTCTTTAGTTGTGATTTTCAGATTTTACTGGAAGAAATGTGGAGAACCAAGTATGAGCAAAGGATTGCGCCTGGAGGGAGACACGCCAAAGCACAGAACAAGAGAGATGTGGAAAATAGCTTACTGATATCAACTGAACTTAAATTTCTTATGGTGTTTTTAGATATAATCTCTGTGTTCTTACAATTACTTCCTCTTTTCCCTTCCACATTGGCAATATTTTCTCTAAACTATTTGTAAACATAACTTTGTTTTATATTATTTAATTTTGCTGCTGAAGTTTTTTGTTTTGGGTTTTTCTTTTTTCTTTCTTTCCTTTTTTTTTTTCTTTTTTGGACGTAAAACTAGTCAAAAGCAGAGCCATGGTCGTAAAAGAGTAATGTTAATGTCTGTCTCCATCTTCAAACAAGGAATAAACACTTACCAGGGAAATGAAAAAAAAAAAAGTCTGCCAGAGGAAAACATCTGAAATGTTTGACTTGTAAAGAAAAAAACCTGTCTCTACTTGTTATCCGTAATGCATCTGTAATAACAATTTCCTTATTCCCAACTGGTGATGTGAATAACATAGGAATACGAACACAAATGCAAGAGAGAATATACAAAAAATACTAATTTCTCCTTTCTCTTGTGATGTCCGTTCTGCTTGATTATGATAGAAGAGATGCCATCTGTGTGATGTCCTTAGACTGCTGGCTCAGAATTGCCTTGATTCTTCTCGTGTATTCTACAGGAGCCATAAATCCTGTAGTAGTAATGACAAGGAATGACAAGTACAGTCCAGCTTACAAGGCTGGCTCTCAGTGCTGTCCCTGGTATTAAGATAAGTTCTTGCATTTACCCAGGGACCTGAATGTCACCATGTATCTTGTGAAATCAGTTTACTGACACATGAAGTGAGTCCTTTTCTAAGACACTTGGAAAAAACCAGGCAACTGCATGTTTTTGAGGTCAAAATTAAATCCTGAAATAAAGTACTTCATGTCAGTGCAAGATATCCTCTGGCTGTTGTCACATGTCAGCTCTTCTTATTATAAGTGAAATTAGAGCAGCATTTTCTCTTTACTCAGAACTCTTAGGGCAGCTTTCAAGCACAGTTAGGCTGTTGTAGACTACTGGCCGGGCCTCTATGAGAACACATACTTAATCAGTGAATACTGAGCTACAGAAGAGATTAGGGAAGATGTATGTGAAACAGTCAGGCACCATATGAATTAGCCAAATTGTTTTCAATATTTTGAGTTGCTGAATAAGCAAGTTATTCAATGCCATTATTTTTATTTCTAGGGCAATAATGATTCAAAGCAAGAAATGGCCAGCAGTAGACGATACTGTTGGAACCAGGACTCTATAATAGAATCAGAGTCGTACAAATCAAGTGAGCTTCTTCCTCGGGAATTTTTTTGATGTCTTCTGCATTGTGAAGGATGCCACTTTTCATGATTATTTCAGTTGAAATGGAATATTCTATCATTATTTGTATTCTACCACAGTTTCTTATATTAAGACTTCTGATCTTTGATTTATACTCTTCTTTGTTCACCAGTTCTCATTTATAAATAATGAAATAGCTTTTGGTTTCTGAGGAAATTATTCTTTTCTATGACTGCTGTTATGGGCAATTGTCAAAGAAAAAGGAACATCAAATAATTTATTAGTGAATAAGACCACGAAAAATTAAGGAAGTTGTTTTCTGGTTATGTGGAGTTGAGTAAGAGGCTCATTTTGGTTTTCTAATGCTGGATACACTTTTTTCTTAATTATCTTTCAGCGTCAAAGTGTATTTTAGAGAGATTTTTTTTCTTTCTAGAATAGCAAAATGACAAATGCTTGTGAAAAAATAGAAAACATTTATTTTAAATAAAAACCCTAGTATAGTACTGTGTCAGATTTTGGACCCTTCAACCAGAGATACATACTGAACACACCGGAGATATTTCTAGAAGAGCAGAATGCTCATTAATGGATTAGCATATTATGTCATAGTATTGATCTAGGCAGAATTTAAGTTGATATCTTCTTTGGATTCTTTCCAGTTTCTTGGTTCTCCCTTCATTGTCAAGGGTCTAGCTATGCTTTTTTCTAGATACCCATGAAACCCTATTTTGACAATTTACTCAGATCTCTCCTAACACAACTTTTATTTCCTTGGAGGAATATTTGTCAGTTGGAAAACAGGCATGGATGACATGTGAGCTAACGCTTTCTGGACACAAATTCTATTTTCAAATGCATTAAGTCAACCTCTGATTAGTCAAATTTAGACCATTGTAGAGAGATCATTGGAGACTGAGAGCCATATAAACAATCCCCCAGCCCACTGTGTTATTTTCGTCAAACCAACATTTGCAGCTTATCCATCCATAAGGAAAGAACCCTGAGGAGTCATAGAAGGAAACTGACTGAGCACATGAAAATTCTAAAATCTTTTACATAGAAAATGATCAAAAGCTAATTTTCATGTCTAACGAAAGCACACAACACATGGGCTTAAAATTAATACTTGAGAGTTTTGAGATTTCAGTTATACACAGTATAAGCTTGGAAAAGGCACTTAAGTCAATGTTCTCAAAATATATTCTGAAGAAAACTAGTCTTGCAACTTCTACTCCCACCTCCTGCCACCCTCTCTACCCCTCACATTAATTAAAACAAGAACAAAACTTCAACAGTCTTGGGAAATTACAATGTAAATTAATAAAATTAAGTCCTGCAATGGGTCAGCCTCTCTAATGCTGCTCGAAGTTCAATATCTGACTCTAAGAATTTGTTTTATATATAAATGAGCACTCGTTGGAAAACAAAGCAAAGCAAAACATTGATCTTCCTTGGGTTTTATCTTTGTTACCTATAAAGTAAAGAAGTTGAAAATAAATGAGTGCTCAAACATAGGCTTGATAATCGTCTAATAGAGACATTAACATAGAGAAATCCATCCTGATGAGGGAGTACACATGAGATGCCCTTTCTTTTTAATTCTAATTTTGTGTGATTCTATGACAAAATGAACCCTGAGTTTGTTTCCAGATCTAAAATTTCTTAATTCTTAGGACTGTCCATTGATTAAATTTGTCAAAGAGTCAAATGGCTCATGAGAAGAGATTTGAAAGCTCCCACTCCATTAACTATAACCTGTAACACCATTGTTTAAAATTGTTTATGGACTCACCCAAGAGTAGACATTTGACATGAGTGTTTGCCAGAATGACTGGTTTTGGGGGCACAATTAGGAATTATCTGTGCTGTTAGTATAAAGCTGTGCAAACTTGTTTTAATGTTAGCTGATGTATTTTTAGGCAAGCGATGATATATGATGATATATGCTATCTGTATTTCTCCCCATATGCATGCTTTTTTCTTTAAAAAAAAGTCAAAACTTCTCCTTATGTTTCCTGCAACTTATTTTTTCTTTACTCTTCCTTCAGTTTTCCTCCCTTATAATTATTATTTTTAAAATCTTTTCTCCTTCCTTCATTTCTAAACCTTGTTGCAAGTAATCAGGATCCAGGCAATTGCTAATGTAGCTCTTGTTCAAATATTTTCTCTCTAAAGAGTGCTTACCAACCACTTTTCTATAGATTTATTTGTTTACTTTTGTTTTCTTTCTCTTTTATCTGTTTTACAGCTTCAGAAACTTAGACAGGTCACAGTTTATGCCCAATTTTTCCCTTCCATCTCCTTTTTACAAAATTTCATTTCTTTAAACTCATTCTACAGGACATTTCTGTCTTGAAAAATGAGACAGACTGTGTTAAGCACTGTTCATTACTACTGTATTCTTCTGTTTCACCATTGTAAGATATACTGAATGCCATGTTCAATTGTGGTTGTGTCAAAACAAAAAGAGATAGCAGTTTAAGCCCTCTGTTCATTTCCTTCCTATTATGCTTGGAGTATTCCGTATTTTGAAATAGTTTTCAGTTCTTGAAAGAAAATTAAAAAACCTGTATCCTTTTTTCCCTTTCAGCAAAATAAGGCAGTAACTTTTCATTTAACCATCTTTTTTGGAAAAAAAAAAAAAAACAAGTTTTGTGGTTTTGTGTGTTAAGGACCAAACAAACATGATACAATGCCTGCTATTATCTTGGGAAATTAGCTGAACAGCTTTCAAAGGATTTCTTCCAAGAGCTTCAAATTAATTTCTTTGATTTTTGAATAGAAATTTGTCTGGCCACGCAAGTGTATGATTCAGAGATGATTTTTCTTTTTTTTTCCCTCGGAAATGACCCTTGACATCTCCAGTCCTGCCTCTATCTGTGTCTCTGTCTGTGTAACCCTGTAGAAACTGGCTTCATAAAACCACAGTTTTCTGTCCCATGGAAGACTGTCTGATCCTATCTTTGAAATCCTGCTGAGAACCTTAAAGAAATCATGTGTTCAAGCAGAATGTAGTCCACTAAGAAAGCATTTAGGGAATTTTTGCAAAGAGGAGTGTCTTATCAATAACGTGACTGGCAATTTCGACATGATATTGTGGCCCACAATAAATGGAGGGAAAGCTTCCAAACATGGCCACTTACAGTGTATTGTAGAATTATTTTGTACAAACTGAGTCAAACCCATGCTCATGACTGCTTCCAGACTCACCCTAGCTTAAGACAGGAACTGATGTAATTGGCAAACCGGAGGACATTTTAGATTTTCAGCATGAGTGATAGGAAGAATTTATAAAACAGGGAAAATGAAAATTAAGGAGAACACTGGTAGTAATGTGAATATCCCTGATGGGACAGGAAAGAGATGGTTAAGAGTCTTCTGAAAATCTCCAAAGGTGTAGTGGAAAATGTGCTGACTCGACCATCAGACAGACTGGATTCTGATGTCTGGTCTAGAATTTTGGTCAAGTTGCTTAGTCTCTGTGAGTCTAAGTTTTCTCAACTGTAATATCAACTCGACAGCATTGTTGGTAAGATCATTAAAGATAAGTTACATAAAGTGCTTGACTCAATATCTGATGCAGATGTGTTAATTATTACGTCATCATTATTGTCATTAACATCCTTATTATTATTCTCCTATTCTTTAATGGGAATCAAGCTGTATCTCTTTTCATTGATGAAATCAGGGCTATGAAGAACAAGGTGTAGCTGTGGATTTATAGTCCTTATCCTAGACTTTGTGCTGGGACAGCGTTAGGGAGCCTGTAACCAATGTATAAAGGCTAAATCTGAGAAAAGCACATTTTTAAAAATACATGTTTTGTTGCTTAGTTTGTTAAATAAAATTGAGGAAAGCAAAATTCAGAGCATAGGTTTAGAACCATTCATTGAAAATCACAATGGTGTGCAGATGCTATGTGAAGTGTATTGGCCAGTGTGATACAAATTTAAATATATGTCAATCATGATCATCTTCCTACTCTTTCCCCTTTTTCTTCTTAGTCTTCACTTTTTCATTTTCCTTTTTCTTCACCAGTTCCTTTTTTCCTCTTTTTGTGTGTGTGTGTGTGATTTTCTTTCTTTCTCCTTTGCAGTTCAAGGCTTCTGTTTGTCTTCTTCTGTTTTTCCACTTCAAAATCTAATGATTAGTGTATTCACTTACTAAATGAATCTTCTATTGGCATATTGGCATCATTTTGGAAGGTAGGGAGCTCACGAATAAGTTCCTCATTAGTTCAGATATGGTTTGAATCAGTTACGAAAAGCATACCAGCGTGAGTTTTTGTCTTGACAACAATATTCTTGATCTGAAATTCATCCCTAAGAATTTTTAAAATATTTAGAGACAGAAACTAGTTTAAAAAAAAAGTATGATTTAAGTATTTAAAGAAACTTTGTCTCTCCAAGAAATAGAATTTTGAATTTTGCCCTTGGAATAAGTTATCTTTTGGTGAATTGAATGTACAGGGGAAAGTGTGTTATAAGGGGACCTATCTACACTCATAAGGCAAATAATACCCCCAGGATTATTGAAGAAATAGTGATATCATGGAAAATTGTGTTTTAGATTGAGAAATCAGTTTTCTCATCTGATAGTGTGGAAAGGAAGAAGTTGTTCCTTCTTTGTGTGAATTATAATGCACTGCCCTTATAAACTCCGCTTGTTCTATTGTTGTATGTGTGCGTGCTGAGATGAGGCAGTGAGACAGTTATGAAAGTTGGAAGGTGCTTGTTTGAATCATCGCCTCTTGCTGAAGAGGTAGTTAAGAAAGATTCGTTATTCTAGACACAGCTCAACACCAGTTAGTATGTAGAGACTCATGCCTGGATAACAGAGATTGTATTGCAGTTGGACTGTTCAGTTCTGATGTAATCTTTCCATTTGGATCCATGGGTGAGTACACAACTGTTTTTAGGGGATTTCAGCTCTTCCCAAAGGCAAACAAGTATTCCCACAGAAAATCAAACTGGGGTGAGGCTTACCCTTGACTAGGAAGAGATGGCTGAAGAGAAAGACTAGTATTAGCACACTTGGAGCATTCCCTGTGTTCAGAAGGCTAGGTCTGGCAAGGAAAGGCTGATCGGGAGGTTCCTAGGCTCTGGGAGCAGTAGTGCAGAGTCATCCCAGCTATGATGTGGAATTGAAAGGTGGAGCCTGCTCCATGGCTGGGGAAATATGGCAAGAGTAAAGGCAGTGCTCTTTTACTTCCCTGCAAATAAGCCAGTTTAGTGGAGATTCGGACTCTTCTTGAGGGGAGGCAGTGGTTCCAAAGCTACCAGGCTGGTCATGAATGGTGGGAGAGAGTGGAGACTGAGGGAGAGGAAACGAGGCTGAGTTATTTGTTTGCAGATGACAAAACAGAGTGTCTCTTGCTTGATGCTCAGATATACTTGGGGACTCTTTGTGGCTTGATACTGTCAATAGAAGTGTGACTCCAGATAATACAGGCTGGTGAAGAGTAGATGCCAGCAAAAACAAACAAACAAACAAACAAACAAACAAACACCCCTCAATTCTGAAAGGGAGCTGGTCTTTTTGGGAAAGTAATAAGAACAAAAAGAAAGTATTGATTAAAATTAGTAAATTCCCTTTCTTATTGAATTTTAATGACAATGCTCAAATGCAGTTTTATTGAAGTATAATTTACATACAATAAAATGCAATGATTTTAACTGTATAGCTTGATGAGAAAAACATATGCTGTGTAACTAACACTCACATCAAAATATAGAGCTCTTTGAATCTAACTCTTTTTTACTTACATGCAGTTTTTAGGATTCATCTATGATGTTTCATGTAGCTATAGTTCCTTTGTTGCTGGATTAGAAGCAATTTTAGTCTGTCTTCTTTGTACAGCTATGAAATAAAAGGAAAAATAACTCAATTTGGTGTTCTCATGTAGTTTAAGTAATAAGGAAATTGGCATTATTTGCCTATGAATAAACAGTACCTTGGATTTAAAACATTTTTAATAAAAATAAATGATTAATCAGGTTATGATTTAATGAGAAATACAAACTTGTAGAAATCTCCAAGAATTTTCCAAAAATTTTACTTTCATTTTAACTGCAACACAGTATGTCTTCATTAAATACCTTGAATCATTACATTGTTTTATGAAAGACATATTCACAATTGAATATATTTATTTCTATTATTCATGGACTAAATCTCTTCCTGTCACAATGGAGATGTAAATTTCCTCATAGCAATTTAAATACATTAGTTTTCTGATTTGATTCTAAGGCGTTTGGAAGGCAGAAAGGGGTAGAGGAATGGAAACAGACATTGTCTGAAGGTATGAACTGGCCTCTGTGAGTAAACTATGCCAACCATTTTCCTACACCGTTTTTGGTCCCTGTTTGCTTTTTCTGGATCCTCACTCTGGAGTTACTCCTCTCATTTTTCTCTCATCAGCATGTTTCTCCCTCCCGGGTCCTTGTCATCAAGCATCCAAGCATGCTCTAGCTTTTCTCATCTCCAAGCACACACCTTCTTACATGCACAGACATACCCACCACCCCTTCCTCCCCATGTTTCCTCTCACTATTGCACACTTCACTGTTTCCTTTCCCCATCTGCATTTCTCAGGAGTTGTCTGGGTATTCTGTCTTCAACTCTTAATCACAGATGTGTTCTTCAGCTCACTCTGATCTAGATTTCACATGACCACCTCCCACCCTCTCTAGCAGACCTCTCGCTGAGGTGACCAATGACTTCCATATAGCGACAGCCAATGAGTAGTTAATCTCTCAGCAGCATTTGGCAGGGCTGAGCACATTCTTTTTATTGAAATTCTCTCTTTTTTTTAATTTTATGTCATTTTTCTGGGTTTGCTCCAAATGGCCTCACTTTGCCGGTCTCTTTTCTGGTTCATGTTGTTTCATCTAGTCTTTGAATGTCAGGGTACCCAAGGTCCCCTTCTCTTCTCATTTTGTCTCCTCTGAAGTACTCTCTTCCTTACCATAGCTTCAGTTACCACCAGTACAATGGCTCCTGAATATTTATGCCCAGCTCTGACCACTCCTCTGAGTTTTTGACTTTTACATATTCAATTTCTGATTTTATATCCCTAATTGGATGGCCCAAAGGCACTACAAATACAGGGTGATGGCGTATAAAGTATTCCTACATCAAACCTGGTCTTCCTCTGGAGATTCTTATCTCAATCAACAGCCAGATTTATGTTTACAGCTGTTAAGCTCAAACACTTTCACACCATTCTTTCCTACTTGTCATATCCAACTTAGCATGAAATACAGAGAATTATACCTCTTATAAACATTTTGAATCTATTGATTTCCATATCCTTCAATAACACACATTAAAAGCCACCACCATGAATTACACGGACTATTACAGTAGCCTCTTAAATTATTTACTTGTTTACAATCTATTTTCTATAACATAGCCAGTAACATTGCATTTTTAATCCAAAATTTGTTCATTCTTTGCCTAAAATTTCAATGCCACACATTTCTTACGAAACAAAAATTAAATCCTTATAGATATATCAGCTATGTGAGGTCTGGCCCCTATTTCTATTCGCCTGTCTTAAACCATTGAGTCCTCTATACGTCAGACTGTCTCCTTTAATTCCTTGAGAGTGTTCTGTGCTCTCTCCCATATTTAACTTTCATACTTTTTTCTGGCCTAGAACACTAGTCAATGCCTCATCTACTGAGGTTAGGGCATGCTTATTCATCCATCAGACCCCATATGAAAGGTCACTTCTATAGGAAGCCTTCCTTGACACTCATATTACAAAGTTCCTTTTTTATTTTTTTCTTCTTTTTCCTTTGCAGCATTGTTTTTCATGGATTATGGCCAACATCTGAATTCTAAACTAGTCTGTAAACTCCATTAGGACAAGGACATTGTTTTGCTAATGCATGTATCCTGGCAGAGTGCTTGGTAAATAACAGGTACTTCATCAATATTTGTTGAAAGGATGCTTAAATATAAACAGTTTTTGAAATATCTTATCAATCATGGAAAATTTTTTTCATATACTACCAGATGTTGGAAAAAACTTAGAAGATCTATGAAATGTTTATTTTTAATCAGATGTCAGCATTGTATAATTTATTGACATATTCCCAGAGCACATGCATAGGGAAGGGACTGTTTATATACATAGGGATTGTTCTGACATTTCAACATAATTTGTTACAGAGAAAATAAGGAGGTCAAAAAAAGGCCTATTCAAGTTTTTTGTTTTTTTTTTAAAAGAAAAGTATGGGGTATATTATTTTCCATAGTATAGGTGATCTGGACTAGCTATTACCACTATATTTTACTATTAAAAAGTGAAGGATTTGGAAACACCCAGATATGGTGGATGTTTATATGCATATTAATTCACACTCTGTGCTGTTTACCTAAGCATCTTTGTTTCTTCTCTATTACTTGCTTGTTTTCTAGAGTAAAGGCATGTAGAAGCCCCGTAGGCCCTGTTGAACACGTACAACTGAATCCTTTTGCAACAAGGGGTCGCTAGTCCTGTTGTATAGGCCAGGACCATCTCTGATTAGATCTAGCAGGCCATCTGTTACATCGCAGGTGTCCTAGAAGCCTTGTTTTCTCTCCAGGTGAGTCAGTAGATCCAGCATATGTGTCATACCTTCAAGAGTAACCTTTCTTTCTCGATGACTAGAAGGAAATAATCAGTGAATACTATGTTAGAGAATAATCATTGGCGTTAAAATAATGTCTTGATTCAAATTATTGTTCATGCCTGTTTCTCATGGCTTATTCTAGTTTTCTCTTTCTGCCTAACAAATCACACCAAAACATAGCAGCATGAAGCAACAACAACTTCATTATACTCACAATTCTGGGAGGCAGAAAATTGGGCAGAGCCTAGCAAGAGTGGTGTGTATCTGATCTATAATGATTGGGAGATAAAATGTGTGTCTTTCCATGGATATTAATCATTATGTTGTTTGGGATACAAGGAGAAGGAGAATCACTATCTTGATTTTTACTCTCCTGATGGAGCAATCAATGAATTTAAGCTGCTTGTTTAGAGAAAGTCACAGAAGGATTGTAAAAGACTGGAACAAAACAAACTACCTATATATCTTTATCTGCT
The DNA here is from genome assembly GCF_048773025.1 of Camelus bactrianus. Taxonomy (NCBI): domain Eukaryota; kingdom Metazoa; phylum Chordata; class Mammalia; order Artiodactyla; family Camelidae; genus Camelus; species Camelus bactrianus. The sequence goes on from NC_133539.1 coordinate 36,789,879, forward strand.
CTCTTGACAGCTGGATAATTTGTCCCTTTAGATTTAAATATTAGTCTAAAAAAGCCCTGATTATTTAATATATTACACTGTTATTTTCAAATTTAGAGTTATTAAATGGGCCAAGAAATCTGCAATAAAATTACTCTTAAACCGTGCTGAATAATATGTAAACAATACTCTATTTTTGATCATAGCCAAGTGGAGTATATTTCCCCAAATCTGTGCTCTTTCTTATATTACCAGTGAGCCTTAGAATACAAATAAATGTTTAAAAACTTTCTTCTATTTATTTGTTTATAAAAAATAATGCCTGAGACCAAAAGTTACCCACAAAAATGAATTTATTATAACATTCCCTTCAGATGTACAAATGCTATATCTTATTGGTTGAAAGTTACATAAATGTAGACTGTCTTAGAAAAAAAATGAAGCTTTTCCTTCTTTAGCTTGTCATTTTCCCTGAAATAACAAAACAAATTTGATCTTAGGCTATGTTTGCACAGCATAGAGGCTATGCTTATAATGTGAAAGAGAAGACTCACTGTGGTAATTTCTTCATTGTATGAACCAAACAAAAACAGATAATTCAGGTCTCACTGTGTAAATCTACTCTTAACACAATTTAACAGTTATTTACTGAGTATCTATTATGTGTCAGGAACGATAGTAAGCCCTGGAAATATTGAGATAAATATGACATAATCCCTGCCATCAAAAATCTTGCATTCCAGAAAGAGAGACAGGCATGTAGACAAATACATAGACTATACTGCAGTAGGTACTCATCAAATGCTGTAGAGGGCTAGAAGAAGGATTCATTTCTTTAGCCAATTGTGGGAGATGAGGAGAATTATAAAAAGGAAGTAACATTCTGACCCACAGTCTGTTGCCAGGGGTATCTACACGGACGAATAAGCAAACAGAAAAGTTGTTTCTAATTGAAACAAAAGCTTTTTTTTCTGATATCAAGTTTGAGATTTTAAAATATAGCATTAGCTCCCTTTCAAATTAGAATTCCTAGTAGAAGTAGAAGCAATGGTGCTATCTTAAAAACAGAAGTGAAACAAGTGAGGCAGGACAACAAAGGGTCTTTATAGCTCAAATGTCTTTATATATGCCAAAATAAATAAAAATTCAGTAATCAAATTAAGTGTGAGGAAGGTTACAATACGTGTGCAATAGATAAGCACACTAAATAAGTAATATTTAGCTTTGATTCAAGAGTACTGGTCTACATAGCATTAAAAAGCATAAAATATCTAGGAATAAACCTACCTACAGAGGCAGAGGAAGTATACTTTGAAAACGATAAGACACTGATGAAACAAACTGAAAATGACACAAACAGATGGAAAAGTATACTATGTTCTTGGATTGAAAGAATCAATATTGTTAAAATGACCATACTACCCAAGGCAATATGCAGTTTCAGTGCAATCCCTATCAAATTACCAATGACATTTTTCACAGAACTGGAACCAAAAATGTTAACATTTTTGTATGGAAACACAAAAGACCCCAAATAGCCAAAACAATCTTGAGAAAGAAGAACAGAGTTGAGGGAATCACGCTTCCTGATTTCAGACTACACTACAAGGCTATAGTAATCAAAACAATATGGTACTGGCAGAAAAAACAGACACATAAATCAATGGAACAGGATAGAATGTCCAGAAACAAACCTATGTATTTATGGTCAATTAATCTATGACAGAAGAAGCAAGAATATACAATGGAGAAAAGATAGTCTCTTCAATAAATGATGCTGGGAAAACTGGCCAGCTACATGTAAAAGAATGAAATTAGAACGTTCTCTAACACCATATACAAAAATAAACTCAAAATGGATTTAAGACCAGATACTATAAATTTCTTAGAGGAAAACATAGACAGAACACTCTTTGACATAAATTGCAGCAATATGTTTTTTGAACTAGCTCCTAGAGTAATGGAAATAAAAGCAAAAATAAACAAATGGGACCTAATTAAACTTAAAAGCTTTTTCACAGCAAAGGAAACCAGAAACAAAATGAAAAGACAACCTACAGAATGGGAGAAAATATTTGCAAATGACATGATCGACAAGGAACTAATTTCCAAAATATACAAACAGCTTATATAGCTTATTATCCCCCAAAACAAGCAACCCAATCAAAAAATGGGCAGAAGACCTAACCAGACATTTCTCATAAAAAGACATCCAGATGGCCAACAGGCACATGAAAAGATGCTCAATATCATTAATTATTAGAGAAATGCAAATCAAAACTATATAATGAGATATTACCTCACACCAGTCAGAATGGCCGTCATTCAAAAGTCTATAAATAGTAAATGCTAGAGAGGATATGTAGAAAAAGGAACCCTCCTACACTGTTGTTGGGAGTGTAAATTGGTGCATTCACTGTGGAGGATGGTATGGAGTTTCCTTAAAAAACTAGAAATAGACTTACCATATGATCCAGCAATCCACTCCTGGATATATACCTCGAGAAAAATATAATTCAAAAAGACACATATACTGCAGTGTTCATAGCAGCACTATTTACAATAGCCAAGACATGGAAACAACCTAATGTCCATCAACAGATGACTGGATAAAGAAGATGTGGTATACGCATACAATGGAATATTACTCAGTTGTAAAAAAGAATGAAATAATGCCATTTGCAGCAACATGGATGGACCTAGAAATGATCTTATTAAGTGAAGGCACATTGGAAAATAGTGGTTATATTACCAAGGCTTTGACTGGAATGTCATATTTGAGATAGGTGTACATAGACTTGGATTTGACCAGACAACTTTAAGGAACTAAGACTAAGTTTATGGATTCAATAAAGCCACTTGGAAAAACAACCTGGTATCTTGCCTAAAGAGTTCTTGGCAGCTTTATCAAAAATGACTCTTATTAAATATCTGAGAGCTTGCACAACATAGGCCTAACTTTGGGAGCCCACCTTCATCACCAGTGCCTGAAATGAATTCATCTGAAGCAATCCGTTGTCAGGAATAAGAGACAGGTTCAATGAGATGGAACAGTCTACCAAGTCAACTTCTAGAGTGAAACTTCTTGGGAAAGTTTCAGAGGCAGGACTGAGGGCAAGCAAAATATGCTACCCTCAAAATATGGCACTTTGATTATTTTAAATTAAAGTTACTTAAGAAGTAGCTAAAGCAAGAAGGAAACTCTGACCCTCCTTTTTCCCCCTGAAAGCAGGAATCTCCCCTGTGAAGCTAGTTCCCCTATATTAAGAAGGTAGAAGATATCTTATCACCAGAGATAGGAAATTCAAGGCTAAGAAGGCTGTGTAAACAAACTTCATTACTTCTTTATTAATTTGCTACCCCAAGCCCAAACCCCTTTGCTTTGTTAAATCTTCACAGATAATTGTTTTTTCTGGTAAAAGGCTGCCTGCTTTGGTTACTCTTTTGACTCTCATATATTTATGAGCTCCTATAAATACAAAATTAAATTTGTTTTTCTCCTGTTACAAAAAAGAATGCCAGTGTAGTACTGATTTAGATTTCACTTTTATGTGAAGGCAATTAGATATTTTTATTTTCTCAAAGAGTCCTGTACAAGATTATTGATTTATGTAAAATATGGGTGCTTTTATTTTCAAAGAAAAGAAAACTCAGCTACTTAACATAGAACTCAGTTTCTTTCTTATTTTTTTCTTTCCTTTTCTCTTTTTAAAATTTTCAGTTACTCTCCTTTATACCTAAGTAAACTCTCTTTGTGGTCCTAAAAGTCTTCCAAAAGTTCCTGGTCTACTTCTCATTATTTATTTTTAGAAATGAGAGGAAATCTTTTTTCCCAGTATTTCCAGGTAAATCACGAATTTCACTTTGAGTGGACAGGATCATGTCTTATACTTACCACTGAACCAATCATGATGGCCAGAAGAATGAAATGCTTAGTTAGCTTAGCCTGCATTACATATGCAACTGCAGAATTTAGCATAAAATTAACTTACAAAAATGGAAATCAAGGTTGTTAAAAGGGAAATCGGGGATGCTTCTGAGGAGGCAATCAATAATCAACCACTACACAGATAAACATATGGATCAACAGTAGGTTAGATAATTCAAGGCTTGAAATTTGTGTGTGTGTGTGTGATTCTTGATTCTAAAGTGGCTAAAGTAAAGAAAAAATATATGTAAGTTCCATCTCATATGGATTGTTGTCCCAATGGAATAATGATGTTGCTGGGAAACAAGCTGCTGGAAAATAAGCCGCTGGACAACAAGCAGCAAGAAAACAAGCCATACCTAGATTTCCATGAGCTTAAAATATTATATTCACACTTGCTTAAAATGCACGTGCTTGCTTTGTTTTAATGTTTTACGCAGTGGATGACCTATAACACGTATTATGCTAAAGAAAATTTGTGAGGGGCAATCCTGAGATTGACTGTAAGGGCACGAAGGAGGGAAGATATTTCCTTAGGGTAAAACAATGGACGGTCCTGGAAAGCCAGATCATCCATTAACAGAACTTTGTTCTGGCATGAAATCTGTGCTGTTTAACCCAAGGGAAGCATTTGCTATCTCAAGATGTCCTGGAGGCAGTAACAGGATAGACTTAGAAAATTTGCATACCCTGAGGAGGGTGATTGTTCCTGGAAGGGATAGGCCTGAAATTAATCAGTTAACCAGCAAGCAGAACTTAGTGCTTATCGCATGAAATATCTAAAGCCCCACCTCTTTGATCGCATTTTTTTCTGAGCTGTATACTCCTAATAAATACGATGTTGACTAGGCTTTCGGTGCTCTAGATCTACGAGATCTTGAGTCCCCTGGTTCCATCTTTGCTTTTTTTTTTTTTTTAAACATTTTTTATTGATTTATAATCATTTTACAATGTTGTGTCAAATTCCAGTGTTCAGCACAATTTTTCAGTCATACATGGACATATACACACTCATTGTCACATTTTTTTCTCTGTGAGCTACCATAACATTTTGTGTATATTTCCCTGTGCTATGCAATATAATCTTGTTTATCTATTCTACAATTTTGATATCCCAGTCTATCCCTTCCCACCCTCCAGCCCCCTGGCAACCACAAGTCTGTATTCTCTGTCTATGAGTCTATTTCTGTCCTGTATTTATGCTTTGTTTTTGTTTGTTTGTTTTTGCTTTTGTTTTTTAGATTATACATATGAGCGATCTCATATGGTATTTTTCTTTCTCTTTCTGGCTTACTTCACTTAGAATGACATTCTCAGGGTGGGAAGGGATAACCTGGGATTTCAAAATTGTAGAATAGATAAACAAGATTACACTGTATATAGCACAGGGAAATATACACAAAATGTTATGATAACTTACAGAGAAAAAAATGTGACAATGAGTGTGTATATGTCCATGAATGACTGAAAAATTGTGCTGAACACTGGAATTTGACACATTGTAAAATGATTATAAATCAATAAAAAATGTTAAAAAAAAAAAAGAATGACATTCTCTAGGAGCATCCATGTTGCTGCAAATGGCATTATGTTGTCAGTTTTTAATGGCTGAGTAGTATTCCATTGTATAAATATACCACTTCTTCTTTATCCAGTCACCTGTTGATGGACATTTAGGCTGTTTCCATGTTTTGGCTATTGTAAATAGTGCTGCTATGAACATTGGGGTGCAGGCGTCATCCTGAAGAAGGGTTCCTTCTGGATACATCTTTGCTCTTTACTTTGCTCTTTACTTTGTCTCTTTGTTTCTTAAGTCTGTTTACTTTGTCTCTTTGTTTCTTAAGTCTTGCGTCACCCGTCCTCAGATACGGTCCCGAGCTGCACTGGATGTAGCATGATGTAATTAATGGAAAGATACTAACATTCACAGCCAAAAGATATATGTTCACTTAAAGTAAGTAAGAATAAAACAATGTCTCACTGAGATAGCTGCACAGAGACAAAAACACAGTAACACTTCTTGCAATTTGGAAAGAGTCATTTGCCTTTAGGTCCCATCAAAGTGCTGTGCCAGTATGCACCTGACAGTGATGAAGACACCATCAGATTCTTCAAGAATTTCCCTTTGCCATCTTAATAGGGGTTTATATGCCCTATTGGCCCCTTTCAAGTAATCAGGAAATTGACTCTCTACCTACTTGCTCAACAGGTAGGATATTCCTGAGTCAATTTTCACTCAATTAAAGTGACTAGAATTCCAGTGAGGATAAAAGACTGAGTTTGCAATCAGAGATGGCACAGGTCATTTTCCTAGTATATGATTTTTCTAAAAGGCCAGAATCTTGGTCATGCCTGAAACCTATTCTTCTAGCATTGTTATTTATGGAGATGCACAATATAGTCCTTATTTTTTGGTAAACATTAAAATAGAAGCTAGCTAATGATTATTAACTCATTTTTACTCTCTTTGGAATCTTTAGCAGATGATAAGTTAACTTTAGTAGATGATAAGTGAAATAAAAGACTCCTTGTGTCTTTATATATTCAAGTTTATAGTTTTAAAATTTAGTGATTTTTCAATATTTGTAAAGAAAATCATTGTAAAAACCTAAAAGTAAGTAATAGATATTTTAAAAATCACCTGAAATTTTACCAATCCAAAGATAATCATTATTATTTTTTTTCTTTAGGGCCAGGGGATGTATATATTTAGTGCTCAGTAAATGTTCAATATGTTTTCAGTGTTTGAATGCTGAATGAATATAGGTAGGCTATGTGCTCACTTATAAACATATGTTGGCATTCATCTTTTAACATGGGTAGCTTAGTTCTTTTGTAAACATTTGCTTTATCAAGCTTGATTGAAAATTAAGACAAATAAAACAAGATGTGCTCTGCAGTATTTTGCCACTTGTTATTCTCTGACAGGAATTCACATGTTCTCATCTTGCTTGTATGATACCATTTTAATTACATGTCACTGCCTAAGCAATGGGTGAGTGAGTGATTATACCTACAGGAACATTTGGCAGATGATGGGGGAAGGGCAGAAGGAGATTTTCAATTTATTATGAATCACTCAGCACTAAACATGACATTCCCAGACAAGGACTATGTTATCGTCAGCTTGTCACTAGCACTAATCCCTGATCCATCACAGGAGTTTTCTTAACAAACCACTTGTCGGGAAAAAAAAAATCACTCTCTGTTCAGGTGTTCAGGAGGACAACAGTTTAATTTAGGGAAAGGTGAAGAAATGAGGAGTAGTTCATGCTGTTCACTGACAACAATGACCTGGTTCTTGTATCTTGTGATACTTATAGGAAATGAAGCAGGGGATGCCTAATGGTGGGAACTAGGGAGTAAGAGAAATTCAAGAACTGTTAGGCATCTATCACCAGGGTATGCCTGAAGGTTGCATTCTGGGAGTTTTCTGGAAAAAAATTTTCTCAATGATATTTGGTGGTTATATTATGATTTCCCCAATACATTAAGAAAGTAAATGTTTTATACTGGGCAGAAAATTAATTGATGCATTTTTTCTTATATTAGCAATATCCTTGTGATTAATTTACTTAAATTTCATGGTAAATCTATGATATTTAAGCCAAAAGGAGGCGAGTAGAGAGTAAAAGATAATAACTCAGGCTACAAACCACTCTTATAGTCATTCACTTTTTGTGCATAGTGCAAAGGAAGGTCTATTTAGGGTGCCATGAAGTGTGTGCTAAGACAAAATTAAAATACCATGTCTCCCAAAGAAACAGGTTTGTAAGTCCCATGTCATGAACTGAATGGAGGGAAGAAAGGGGAAAGGGAAATAAAGTGAAAGGAGGTTTTAAAAGACAAAGGAGTAAGGATGACCTGGAGAGAAAAATACATGGTCTAAACTGAGCTCCATTACTTACTAGTTATATGGCTTGGGACACGTTTTTGTATGTTATTTCTCTTCTCCATAATAATAGTGGCTGTCACATGGAGTTGTGTGGACTTCCAGTGAGTTAATATATTTAAAGTGCTTAGACACTTAAAAGAGTAACTGGCACATAGCAAGAGAGAATAAATGTTAGCTGTAATCATTATGACTTGATTAGACAAGCCCATTAGGAGTTAAGACACAAATAAGGTAGGAATAGCATAAGATACCTGTAATATAAGTAAGTTTTCAGTGTTCTAGGACATTCTTGTTAACCTCTTCAAGATAGAGGATCCTTTGCTTACCTACCACGAAGACAGAGACATCTGCTAGAGTCAGTGCATATCCATTTTAGATGCCTGTCTCTGATTAATTTAATAAACAAAGCTTTAAGGTTTGATTTGATCCTAGAGTAAAATAATCCTTCAGATGGTTTAGAGTATAACATGACTGTTTGTTCACTTGAATCGAATAATTGGCTAGATATTAAGTTATCAGGCGATTGAAATGCTGTTTGGAACCTGTGGTAAATAGGAGATTTACTGAGGAGTCCTCTGTGATTTCAGTAAAGACTGTGCCATCTTCAATAGATTCATTTTGACCAAATTCTTCTTCTTCCAGACTCTGGTGAGTTTAAAATGCCTGACCATGAGTCAGCGAGGTGTCCAGGTATGGCAAAAAGCCCATCATGAACTAATGGTCATTGTATCTACCCAGTGGAAAACTTAAGTGTTACTTTCAGCATTTCAACATTAAGTGGTCTATATGGGACCAGATTTTAATAAATTCTTAAGCAGACAGACACCAAAGCTTATACCAATTCTTATATAGGGAATTCAGACTCTTATGCCAGATTGTAAATGGTTTGGAATTAGTAATTTTGAGCAGAAATTTTGGAAAGCATATGGGAATGGGCATTTTGGAATAGACTCAGAATTGAAAACTTTCATATCCCATGTGAATATTTACAAAAAAAAAAACCTTTATGAAGAGTTTCAAATCAAGTGGACAGGTTGATCTATTCTGTAAAAGATTATCCATCTTCTTTCTTCTGTAACCTGGTGCTTGCTCAATGGCCTAATGAACAATGAAGTCTTGAAACAATGCCTTGTTAAAATAGCACACATTTCCAGTTTGGTGCTAAACACTGTTGAGTACTCAATTTATTGGAAAGTAAGAGTCTGTGTTATGGCTCATGCATGGTGGAGACTAGTTAACTTTTTGGTGTTGATTCCATTGTATGAGTACCCTCTGCCATGAAACTTTCATCATCATAAATTATTATTCTATATTTGGATTGGATTTAACTCTTAGTCATTTTTCTTCTGACTTCACCATCTGTGGATTTATAAGTCTCCAATTTTGACCACATATACATGTATACATTTCACATTCTTAAATCCATCAACTGTATTTCCAACCCAGCCACACATTCTTGGCTAAGGTATTTTCCTTACTTATGGCTGAATTTATGCCAGATAGATAGATAATGATGTTTCAATTTTGTCAAAAGAAATGTTAAGCTCATTATTTAGATATTCATATGAAGAGAGAGAGACTCATCTAGTTATTTGTATGCTTCCCTATATCCAGATATTAAATGTTATGTCAGTAAAATGTTAAAAGAGGGATAATTTAAATTTTTTAACATTTTTTATTGGCTTATAATCATTTTACAATGTTGTGTCAAATTCCAGTGTAGAGCATAATTTTTCAGTTATACATGGACATATATATGTTCATTGTCACATTTTTTTCTCTGTAAGCTACCATAAGATCTTGTGTATATTTCCCTGCGCTATACAGTACAATCTTCTTTATCTATTCTACAATTTTAAAATCCCATCTATCCTTTCCCAACCTCCACCTCCTTGGCAACCACAAGTTTGTATTCTATGTCTATGAGTCTATTTCTGTTTAGTATTTATGCTTTTGTTTTTGTTTTTGTTTTTTAGATTCCACATATGAGCAATCTCATATGGTATTTTTCTTTCTCTTTCTGTCTTACTTCACTTAGAATGACATTCTCTAGAAGCATCCATGTTACTGCAAAAGGCATTATGTTGTCTGTTTTCATGGCTGAATAGTATTCCATTGTATAAATATAACACTTCTTCTTTATCCAGTCATCCGTTGATGGACATTTAGGCTGTTTCCATATCTTGGCTATTGTAAATAGTGCTGCTATGAACATTGGGGTGCAGGTGTCATTTTGGAGTAGGGTTCCTTCTGGATATATGCAAAGGAGCGGGATTCCTGGGTCATACGGTAAGTCTGTTCCTAGTCTTTTGAGGAATCTCCACACTGTTTTCCACAGTGGCTGCACCAAACTGCATTCCCACCAGCAGTGCAGGAGGGTTCCCTTTTCTCCACAGCCTCTCCAGCATTTGTCATTTGTGGATTTTTGAATGATGGCCATTCTGACTGGTGTGAGGTGATACCTCCTTGTAGTTTTGATTTGCATTTCTCTGATAATTAGTGATATTGAGCATTTTTTCATGTGCCTATTGATCATTTGTATGTCTTCCTTGGAGAATTGCTTGTTCAGGTCTTTTGCCCATCTTTGGATTGGGTTGTTTGGTTGTTTCTTATTAAGCTTTATGAGCTGCTTATATATTCTGGAGATCAAGCCTTTGTTGGTTTCATTTGCAAAGATTTTCTTCTATTCTGTAGGTTTTTTTTTTGTTTTGTTTTACTTATGGTTTCCTTTGCTGTGCAGAAGCTTGTAAGTTTCATTAGGTCCCATTTGTTTATTCTTGCTTTTATTTCTTCTAGGAGAAAATTTTTGAGATGTATGTCAGATAATGTTTTGCCTATATTTTCCTCTAGGAGGTTTATTGTGTCTTGTCTTATGTTTAAGTCTTTGATCTATTTTGAGTTGATTTTTGTGTATGGTGTAAGGGAGTGTTCTAGCTTCATTGTTTTATATGCTGCTGTCCAGTTTTCCCAACACCATTTGCTGAAGAGACTGTCTTTATTCCATTGTATATTCTTGCCTCCTTTGTCGAAGATTAGTTGACCAAAAGTTTGTGGGTTCATTTCTGGGCTCTCTATTCTGTTCCATTGGTCTATATGTCTGTTTTTGTACTAATACCATGCTGTCTTGATGACTGTAGCTCTATAGTATTGTCTGAAGTCTGGGACAGTTATTCCTCCAGCCTATTTCTTTTTCTTCAGTACTTTGGCAATTCTAGGTCTTTGATGGTTCCATATAAATTTTATCATGATTTTTTCTAGTGCTGTGAAATATGTCCTGGGTAATTTGATAGGGATTGCATGAAATCTGTAGATTGCCTTGGGCAGTGTGACCATTTTAACAATATTGATTCTTCCAATCCAAGAGCATGGGATATCTTTCCTTTTTTAAAAGTCTTCTTTAATTTCCTTCATCAATGGTTTATAGTTTTCTGTGTATAATTCTTTCACCACCTTGGTTAGATTTATTCCCAGATATTTTATTACTTTGGGTGCTATTTTAAAGGGGATTGTTTCTTTCTTTTTCTGTTGATTCATCGTTAGTATAAAGAAATGCAACTGATTTTTGAACGTTAATCTTGTAACCTGCTACTTTGCTGAATTCTTTTATTAGTTCTAGTAGTTTTTGTGTGGACCTTTTAGGGTTTTCTAGATATAATAACATGTCGTCAGGATATAGTGACACTTTCACCTCTTCTTTTCCAATTTGGATCCCTTTTATTTCTCTCTCTTGCCTGATTGCTGTGGCTAGGACTTCCAGGACTATGTTGAAGGAATAATTTAATTTTTGATGGTACATTTGTTGTCATAACTACATAGACTTTTATTTTAACACAATTTGGGCAGTATTTGGTGTACTAATGATAAATTATACACATTCTAAATAATACTTAAGCAAAGAAATTAATTCTTAAATGCAATTTGCATAAAGACACCTGCTTACCTGTCTTTTAACTCCATAGCATGATTTGAAGCTGTAATGCAATTTGTTACGTTCTGATTTCCCAAACAAGCCTGTCCTTGGATGTCACTTGCTAAATGATGATTAAAGAAACAAACACACTCTTCTACAATGAAAAGGTATCGAAAAGATGGCTTTTGCCCATGTTACTGAAATACAAAATTGGCTAGCTGAAGGACGATGAATACTGCTTGGTATTGAACACAGTATATCAAAGCCAACATCCTTCCTTTCAATCAGTGTCTGCCCTCCATTATGTAATTCTTTTATAGTTTATTATTTACAGACCTAAGGGCATTTTTGAAGTTTGCCCTAGCTTATCTTTATGAGAGGGATTATTTTTAGAAAAAAAATGACCGTGTTTCTATAATAAGCTTTAGCAATCAAATGTGTGATGTATACCTTCTAGGGTCACATGGAATTTTGGAGTTATTAGCTTATTTTTGATGGTTTTGGATATATAAAGCTATTGAATTATAAGATTGGAAGTGAACTTATGTATCACAAATTCCTTGTGACCAAACTGCTATTTGACTCCTTTTATCAAGCAATTATCTGTGCTGTGAATATTCTAGTGAACAAATCACTTGTCTAAGTAGCTTCTTCCGTTTTGGAACATTTCAAGTTTTGATTTTCTTTTTAACTGGGTGGAAATCTGTCTTTCTATAATTTCCAATTATTAGTCCTAATTCTTCCTTCTTCCATGTAAGACTGCTTCAGATATATGAAGATTGCTATGTTCTGATAAATAATTTCTTTCCAGAATTAAGTTCTTGAGTTCTCCAATTCTTCTTAATATTATATTGAATGAGTAAATATATTGTTTCTAGATCTCCTGATGTTTTTATTCCTCTCTTGGAGGTTTTGTTATATTTTTATTCTTAAATCCACAGATAACTAGGTTAAATAACAAATTAATGTTATCACATACAGTTTTATATCTGGTTGCTTGAGATTTTGTGGGCCAATATTCTATGTAGTGGATAGAATTTTTCACTTTTTATCATGTTATGAATATTAGAATATTATATCATGTATTTCTTATTATGTGAATACAGCTGTTGCCCTCAGTTTCTTTTTTTTTTTTTCTCCCCTACAGTTTTACCTCATGATAGATTCATGAGGGAGATCAGGGATATTTATTTTTTTCTATTGAGTAGGCTCCCAAATTTTTTCCAAAAATAGGTTTTAGAAGTGCCATATTTTGTAGTACAAAATCAATGTGGAGAAGGACCCAAGCATACTTGTCCCAGGAAGACCTTATCTACAAGCCCTGTTTGAAATGAATGATGAAAACTAAGGGGACCTGTCTTGAATGGATGCATCAGGGAGATCTAGAGCAGAAAGAGGCATAGTTGCTCTTGAATGTAACTCCATTTTGGACTTTTGAAGGAGTCTCATCATGCAAAACAGACATGAATATGTATAGCGAATCTGAGTAGGGACAGAAATTGTCAGTATGAAAAAGAAAGACTAATGCATGTCAAGTTTAGATTTGTCCCTTGACTTCTTAAATTGATGTCCATCACCCTCAAAAATACCTCACTACGAATAAGGACATTCTCTTTTATGATTAATTTACAACTGTCAAAATTAGGATTTTGATATTAATACATTCTTAACCATCTAAATCATCAGACTTATACAGGTTAGACTAATAGTCTCAGTAATGCACTTTGTGGCAAATGAACCCAGCTCCAAGTCAAGCATTACATTTAGCATTCTTGTCTCAATATGAAAATACACCTCTGTCTTTCCTTATGTTGGGTTTTTTTTTTGGGTGGGGGGTAATTAGAGTTATTTATTTATTTATTTAATGGAGGTATTGGGAATTGAACCCAGGACCTCGTGCATGCCAAGCATGCACTCTACCACTGAGCTATACCCTCCCCACTTATGTTGGTATTTTTAAAGTTATTGTAGGATGCCCCCTAGTTTGGGCTTGATATTTCCTTGTGATTAGACTCAGGTTATGCTTTGCTGGCTGAAATTAATTATAGAAACAATGCTGTGCTCATCTTCTTTGCATCCTGTAAGGTGGAACACAATTTTGATTCATCTCATTATATATGACGTTCAGTTTAATTATTGCATTAAGATAGTGCATGTCAGGCTTTTCTAATGTGAAGTTACTATTGTCTCCATTGTAATCAAAATGCATTTTGTGGGCTGTTTTTTTGAATCCATGTAAATATTCTATTCATTGAACACTTAATTATCAAACTAACTAATATCACTATGGATTTATGATTTTGTATTTTATTCAATGGGTTTTGAACTGTTAGTATCAGCATTTATTTTGATGTTCAATTTATCCCTGATATGACTAGCAGGAGCCTTTTCAAGCCACGATCTATTGTTTCCTTTTAACATTTCCCCACCATCTTTTTTTTTGAGCACTTCCTTGCTTTTTGGCACAAGCAGATATCCTGGCTCACCTTATATTTTCTGTGCCTCAGCCCGAGAATCAAGCATTTTTCTGAGGAGCTCTTATTTTTTTTCATGGAGAATCGTGTTTGGAAACCAACACTCGGCACCACATGTGCTCATTGTTATTGAGGTTTTGCTTCTCCTGCGTCCTCTCAGTAGACAGAGTTAGGGAGTAAATGCATGCATATACATCCTTACATAGACAATGATGTATAAACATATACTGTATATATAACACACACATGCACAAAACACATACCCCTTTAAATTTATTTTTTCTATCTGCCCATCAAAAACATTTGAGTTCACACTGATATTTCCAATTCTAATTCAACCATTCAGGGTTCATTCTAGTTTTCTTACTTCTAACCCCCTTTTGCAACAGTGACAAACGTGGATTCCATTACCCTTAGTAAGTTAATAATTTAACTATTCCTTCTGCATGCAGCCTATCTCCCATCTCTACCACTACCTCCTCCCTCAAGCTTACACCCCTCTCACTCACTAGGAATTTGACCCTCCATGTGGGACCTCCCCAGTGTAGACACTTTCCTTACGTTGCTTGAGCTCCAAAACCCAACGCTGGGGCTGAACCCACTGCATGGGAGCTGTCCTTGCTCTGCTCAGGCTGTGACACCCTGTGCTGGTCTGTGTGGACACCTTCCTCGGAATGCTCAGGCTCTAAAAACCTGGACTGTGACTCTTTTTCATTGGGCTATCCTCATTCATCTTAATTGGGCTCTATCACCTGGTGTACCCTACCCTACCCAATGCTTCTGCTCAGGCATTGACACCCCATGTGAAGTGATGTTTCAGTGTGGGCACCTTCCTCGTCCTGCTTGGGCTATGGTTCCCGTGACCAGGCTGTCCCTGCCCCTGACATGGGTGCACTCCCCACCCTGCTCAGGTATTGACATCATACAGCAGACTGTCCATTGTAGGAAAGGCCTTCTGCTTCCACTTGCATTCCACCATCGTATGCCATGTTGGCACGGACACCCCTCTCACCCCACTCAGGCTCTGACACCACGTGGATTATATTCTCTCACTCCTTCTCAATTCACTTGGGCTCTCACACCCTAAGCTGGGCTACTCCCCATGTGGACCTCCTCTTCTCTCTGCTCTGTCTCTGACTCCCTGAGCCAGACAACCTTGCTACTCCACTCAGACTGTAGCACACAACTCTAGGTCACTGTGGCTTCTCCCCACCCCTAATGGCTTGAATATGTACTTTGCTCTGTCTACCTTATGGCCTTAGAACTGAAACCAGGAAGGAAAAGGAAAAAAAAAGGAGAGAAGAGGCTAAAAGAGATTTCTTATTTGGAAGAATTTAATTAGTAGCCTATAAAACTGATTGCAGTTTTTTACAGAATAGACTCATCACTCTACTTCATTCAATTTTATTTTATTTGCAATGGACTTGAAAAATGTATCCATTTTGCAAGTCAGGAAAATTCAGTGTGAATAGGATCTTGGTAGGGAGTGTTGGAGTATTTCTGAAATTCTTTTAGGAGCAGGACACACATATTCGAGATATGTTCTCTTTCGGTATCAGGAAAAGTGTTAAATTAGACATATGCATATTTCTAAGCAAACTGACTCTGAAATTCTACAGAGAGTCCCTGTGTTATCAACAGTTCAACTGTTCATGCCAAAAACACAGCTAAACTAAGATGTGCTTCTGCCTTTCTGCATTTTATGCCAAAAGCAATTAGAGTTGATAAAGTCTTGGGCTCAGAAAATTAAGAACCTGTTCATGTTGACATACATTTGCAATGTTGATATTTCCAGTCCAGCATGGATTTTCTATTTAAGGCCATATGCAATCCTTTTCTACAGAATTGGAACAAAGTCTGAATGTGGACTAAAAAAAGGGGCCTTGATGTATGAAAGCAATCATTAAAATCTACATCAAAAGAAAGCATATACGAAGGTTCCGTTTAACAGCTTAACATGTGTTTTCCAAGCTAACTGACTGCCAAAGCCTTTACATTTCTTTTTTCCTTTCTCTATTTCTCCCTTCCTTCTCCCCTCTCCTCTCCTCCTCTCTTTCCTTCTCCTCTCCTCACTTCTCCTCTTTCTTCCCCGCCCCAATTTTTTCTTTTAAATTGTTGAAACTTGCTTTATGGCATACAGGAGAATTTTTTTTTTAAAGTTCTATTTATTCTGAGGAAGAATACACATTATTCACTTTTAGGATACAGAGTTCTATATTTAATAACACTTATTTAGTGTATTGTTCAAAAAATTTAATACATTGCTAATGAGAGTGAGGTCAAAGCATTTATAAACCTTATGGCATACATGTCTAATCAGTATAGGTATAAACTATAAAGAACTGGCACATACAGGCAGATGGTCCTATCGAATAAGTAGTACATTGTCTATCTGATCTTTTAAGAGAGGTGTATTGAAACTCTTAACACTATGGTTGCTTTTTCAATTATTCTTCGAATTCTAAAAATATATTGTTTTTATTAGTTGCATATGCATTTTAGGACTGCAATAACTTTCCAGAGAATTGAATTTAAAAAAAAAAAACAACTATGATTCATTGACTCCTTTTATCCTTAATAATGTACTTCTCTGCCTATGTGATCTTTGACCCTTCAGTTGGGATCCAGAGCATCTTTACAGGGAGATTTCAGGGAAGCAAGAGAGTGAGAATGGAAGCTGTAAAATCTATTACTTGCCTAAAAACAGCACAATGTCACTTCAGCTGCAGGTCACAAGGCCAGTCAGATTCAAATATTAGAGAAATAGACTGTCTCTTGATGAGTGAAGCTGGAAATAGTTTGTGGGCATTTTTAATCGTCCACAGACTATTCCTACTTACTGTAATTACTGATATACTTGGATGTATTTTTACTGTTGTATTTTGAGCTTTATACTTATCCTTTTTTTCCCCTCATTTCTTGTATTATTTGGATTAATTCAATATTTATTTTTAATTTTATTTTCTCTGTATGGCTACTAAAGTTAAAAGCTCTATTTCTATTTTCACCAAGATCATCTAACTTTAGGAAGTTAAAAATCTAACCAGTGTCTTCATCAGCAAAAGAGACTTGAGCAGTTTTAATTCAGATTACAATTTCTCTCCCCTCTCTTTCAGGATTGTAAACTATCACTGTCCAGTATCTTAGTTTGACTTTAGAAAACTTTATCTGTTTAGAGCAGTGTTAGGTTTACAGCAAAGTTGAAAGGCGCATACAGAGATTTCCCCACATGCCTCCGCCCATACATGCATATCTTGCCATCTATCACCATCCCCCACTAGAGCAGTACAGTTGTCACAACTGATGAACCTGTGGTTCTACTTTTGAACTTAATCAGATTAAACATTTATTTTTACTATTACTTTGTGTAAACAGTGTTTAAAAGTTCCACCATGTTTTTGATCACCTTTTAAAAAAAAATCACATACTTCTGCTCGATTTGTATTCAGCTTAGTTTTTGTGTTTTTCTTTTCTGTCTGTTGACACTCAGATTCCTTCAGTTTTTTTTGTTTTTTGTTTTCTTTATTTGCTTTGTTCTTGGAACACTGTTTAGCTAGTTCCTTAACTTGAGATAGCGGGTGTTTCCTCTCAGTTGTCACCTAGAACTCCGTGAGAAAGAGGGGAGCTCGGGGATTAAGAGCCAAACCGTTGGTGCCTACTGTTGGCTCAAATCTGGAATCCCTTTCCTAGTACCTGAGGAACCATGGGCAAATTAGGTAAACTTTCCATCATCTTCATCTGCAGAACAATACCTGTCTCATAGAGTTAACTGAATTAACTCTTGTATTCGTAAAGTAGTGTAATCGCGTATTTTAAGCACTCAATACACTTCAGCATTTATCATTTTCCATTTGCTCTTGGGCACCATACTTTCATGGCGTGTCTTTCTTGTGCATTAAAGATCTTTATCTTTGCTTTAAAATATTTCATTACAAGGGGTCTAAATGCATTTATTTTTCCTTATGCTTTCTTGGAATACAATATGATTCTTGAATATCATGATTTCTGTCTCACAAATTTTGGAGAATTCTCAGCTAATATTGTTTTAAACACTTTCTTTCTCCTTTTCCTTCTGTTCTTTCACACTGAAACTTTTAATTAAAGCTTATATTTGGTATTCTTATTTTGATCTTCAGGTCTCTTAGAATCACATGTATTTTGTATAGTTTCTTTTGTGTCTCTTGGTGCAGCATTCCAACTTATTTTTAAATAAGCCTTTTCCAAATCACTGTTTATTTCTTCAGAAATATATGTCTAATATGTGTAATATGATGTTTATTTCATCTGTTGAGTTTTTATTTTGGTAGTCCTATTTCTTATTTTTGGGGGGTTCATTTTGAAATTTGCCCAGTCGGTGTTCTTCGTAGACTTTTTCCAAGTGCATTTATGTATCTTTAAGTTTTCGTACAGAGACTTCTTTAGTCTACATGTGATAAATTTAATAACTGAAATTCTCGGAGGTTCTAATTTTTAAAATTTTCTGCTGACTGTAATTTATGTTCCTTTTTTTTAGATTTAAGTAGTTCTTGGTAATTAGCTTATGTATGGCTGCACTAAATCTTTGAGACTCCAGAGGCAGGAATTAAATTAAAGATGCTTTTTACCAGGGAAATTTGCATTTGTTTCTGCCAGATTCTGGGTGTTGCTATGATGCCAGGACAAGCTTAACTTAACTTACTTATGTAAATTTTAAAACTTTAAAGTTTAGGCCCTGAGCCAACAAGTGAGATCAAGTTTATAGTTAAAAATCTTCATGCACAAGTACTTTTTCTCTGTTATTATTATATAATTATTATCATCTAATGGGGATCACAGCTGAGAGATATTTGGGCTGTAAGAAATTAAGAAAAAAATTATAAGAAAAAGTATAATGTCCATAACACACAGGAAAGTTAAAGATTATTTAAAGACACCTCATGAAATGCATGGAAAAAATTTTTTAATCATCGACTGGAAAGACAATATGCACAAAAGCAAATTTCAGAAAGATAAAAATTCATGATGATTCAATAAAATTGAAATGGCTATCACTGGTGAAAGAGCAACTTTCACATGTTAAAAATTGCCCAAAAGTGTAGATGAGGAAACCCAATAATGCAAAAACAGCAATTACTTGCACAACAAAGAAAAGAATACAGGCACTGTTCAGGTGATTTTGAAGCTTCAGTAAGGAGAAATTCTTTAAGTGTGTGACTAGAGATATCAATTCAGCATAACGTCGTGATGTACTAAGAGCTAGAAAGAGAATAGAAAATATATCACATGAAAAGAATTATCTGTTTCAGTCTTCAGGTGATTAATATTCCCAATTTTCTTTGGAAAACAGAACTTATTTTAGAGCATTGTTTTTCCTAATTTACCTCCTGTAACATTGCATTTTCATTGCCTTATCAAACTGACTCATATTTCTCATATTCTCTCCACTGTAATCCATTCTCCATATTCCTGTCAGACTTATGTTCTGAAATACAAAACTGTATATCTTACTCATACTGTCTATATGACAAAAAACATGTTACTTAGGATGGCATTCACAGTTGGCCACAGCCTAGTTTCACTTCCTCATACCTTTCATTTTTGTCATGTCTATAACTCTGCAGGCAACCTGCATTTCTTTGAACTCCCCAGGCACACATGTACTGCACTGCTCTGTGAGTTTGTGTATCACCCAATCACATCGCCTTTTCCTCATAACTTCAATGAAGTTCTACCTGTCATTCTTTCATTATACAGATTAATTATTCTCTTCTCAATGAAGAGTTCCCTTATTACCTTCTAGGCATAATTAACTGTTTTCTTCCTCAATTCTTTCACAGATATTTTTAAATAAACTATCATATTGTATCATATTAATTTGTTTATTATTGTCACTGTCTCCTGTTAGAACTTAAGACCTTTAATAAACAAGGATAATGGTTATTTATCTTTGTGTTCTCAGAATCCATCACAACATTTGGATTCATTGGATGTTGAATGAGAGTGAATGGTGCAGAGAATCAATACATCATCAAATCCCAGATGTTGGAGATAATGAACACAATATTCTATGAAGACAAATATTAAGCATATAATTGTTAAAAGTGAACACCCTTCAAATGCAACCTGAGTAATAGGAGGAGTAAATAATATTGGAAAAGCTACCCCGATGTCCATAGTTTTATTCAATTGTGCTTCTACTTTCGATTAAAATACCATTAGGAAGTAGTTCATTCTTTTCAATGGAATTTAGTATAATCCTTTCATAGCAAAACAGAACAGAACACTAACTGTAACAAAGAAGCAGAATATAGCTGAGGGCAGAATACTCAGAGAGAGGACTCCAGAGTCACTCTGCTGTTCCATGATAAACGCAAAGGAGGCAATTAAAAAAGTGGTGTTTTTATAGTTTATTGGAGAAAGTGGAAAGTCATAACAATATAATGATAAAATTGTAATAAAATAAACGCATTTTCAAGTGCATAGATAAGATGAAAGACTTTTCTACGTTTTTTTTTCCAGGAAGCTGCAATCCCAAAGTTGACTAACTGTTGAGCATTACTGCATTTCAGGGTAGAATATTAAACAGAACAGAAGCTTAAAAAAAAAATCCCAAAGAGATCAGGAAATGAAAACTCCTTTAGCCAAATTAATGAAGGTTAATACTGCTTCCCTCACTGGGAGGCACCAGAAGTTTCTAATAAAAAACAATCTAGTGTATCTTGGTGGCTTCACAAGTCTCTACAAAGATGCTGTTATTTTTGTGAATTGAGGTCTTCACGTGCTGGTGTCATTTTGCTCTGAAATTCTTGTTTTTTCATCTTGAGTCAGCATACCTGAATCCAGTCAATTCCAATTAAATCATTAAACTGTTATGTCTAACAGAGCTTAATTTTTTTTTCTCTGCTCACAAAACAAGAATTCAGTTTCTGTTCTCCAGTTAGAGACAGAAAGTTCCCTTGAAGCAGTGTCCGAAGGCAGGTGCTCTCTTGGTTCTGGGGTTGAGTATAACAAGCCTTTGGGCCTGCAGGCTGGCTGCCCTTCCCGAGATCCCTCGTCGTTCAGAGTCTCATAGATGGAGTGGAAACATTTACTTAGGTGGCCTAGGGTCTTCGGAGCAGGTAGAACTAACACTGTTATGTGAGATTAGGGAAATCTGTTTAAACAAATCTGACTGGCCCTTACCAAGTCCTGATGGAAAAGGACTTAAGAGCCTAGTGTTGGTACAGAAATGACCAAAGTCATATTATGATTGGTTGAAATAGCTGCACTGGTTACAGCCAGAATCCCAGCTTAATTAGTTATAATGAGAAATATAACTTCTAAATAAATAAAATTCTCGGTAGAACCATAAAATAACTTCCTGTAGACAAGCTAGCAAATCATAGAAAGTAACATTATCAGAAGTTTGCTTGGTGGATATGGAAACAGAAATAAAGCATATATGACTCAAATGTGTAGTGACATTGGATTCTGGGAACGGCAACACCTGCCACCTGTTCCCATTGCTCTGAGGGGACCCTCCCGCTCTGGGCCAGGCAGGGAGGAGCCCAGGCAGGCAAGGTTCACACCTTTTTTGCTGCCATTGTTGATTATACTGTACTAACGAATATACACCAATGTGGTGGTTCTTAAACATTGTGGGATCTGGACCCTGTTATCCTTATCCTGAAACCCAAAGAAGTTTTGTTTCATGTGGGTTATTCTATCAATATTGGCTGCATTAGAAATCAAAATGGGGGAAGTTTCATTTATTTACTTATTTATTTAAAATAAATAATAAGAAACCCAGTAAATGTTAAATACATAAGTAACATTTTTTTCTAATGAAAAACCTGTTTTATAAAAGGCACTGTTTCATGTTTTTACAAATTTCTCTTTCATATTTGGCTGAATAGAAGACAGAGATATTTTCATGTGCTGTTTACATTCAGTCTGTTACAATATATTGTTTTGGTTGAAGTATATGAAGAAAATCTAGCCTCACAGAGATAGGGAGTTACCTTTTCAGATAGCTGTGGATATTTGATCCTATGCGAAATTTGGCAAGTGATAGTTTCCTGTTGCATGTTGCAGAGTGTAATCTTAAACTATATCAATAATTCTTACTCTGTTACACTGAAATCCATTGGTCTTTCTTACACTAAGGGTAATCTTTTACCCATGCAAGGTTTTTATTATCATACATTGGTAAGTTGGAAAATATTGGTTCATTAAATTATGCTTTTCTTCCTAACGTCGATGTAGGGGTCTATTAATCATACTTAGAACCACTGTACTATAGAATGCATTCCTGTAAATATATTAACATTTAAATCAGCCTTGGTATGTGGCAGGTGCTCAATAAATATTTGCTGACTGTGTAAATAAATGGGTGACTAAGGTATACATTGAGTATGTTACTGAGAAATCAGCTTTTGCACCCGGAAAAGCGAATTCAGACTCAGTACTCAGCAGAGTACTGGGAGCAAAGAGAAGAGCAGCTTTATTGCTTCTCCCAGGCAAAGGGAGTCACAGCAGCTAATGCCTTAAAGGCTGTGAGCCCATCTTGGGGCTGGGGGTCTTGAGGTTTTATAGAAAAACTGGATGGAGCAGAAAAGGTGATAACAGTCAGGGCGTTTTACAGGGTGCTACATTTCTCGTAACCCCTAGGGATCTTCAGGAGGGCCTGTCCATTCTTCTGATACTCTCAGCCTGTTACCTCCTTCCTGGAGCACAGCCTCTGGGTTAAAGTTATTCTCAGGAAAGAATGAATCAGCAAGCAGTTTTGCATCAGGGAAGTCAGTTTGTTAGTTTGTTTTATGCTCCTTCACATATAAAGATACTTGAAACTGTTTTGAGGTTTATATAGTAGATGACAGATGACTAGGTCTTTTTTGGACTGTTTCTTCACAGAGGCAAAAGTACTGTCTTAGATGAATCTGACCTTACACCATTCTTATCATCTCGTGGATAGACATATTCTAAATTCTTTGAGTGTTAGTTGCTGTATTCTTCAACCTTGCCAGGAAAGTGATGAGAAATTTTGCTGTCAATAACCCAAAAGGTAGTGCTTCCTGGTTTCACTGGTACTTGATTTGTGTTTTGTTTACTGCCTGTGACATGAAAAATAAGGTATAGTTGGAGCTGAATGCTGTCATGAGTTCAGCTGCACTCTGCACTGTGTGTTCAGATTTTATTTGGAATTTTCCAGGCAGGCAGGAGCAGCTTTTGATCACTTCTAAATGGAACAAGTAAAGAGACCTACTGTACAGAGTTCTTAATAGGAATTTTGCAATTTTCAAGTTTTTGAATACAGATAGCATCCACAAGATAAAATTCAGGGTCTGAAGAATTATGGCTTTACACTATTATTTTTCCTAAATTGGGTTTCACATGCCCATTTTGCTGTATGAGAATTTCAACTCACACAGTGAAATTTTACTTCTACATCTCAGACATTGTGCCAGACAAAGTAATAATGCCACGAGGCATCTAAATATAAAAGTCAATATCTAACACCAAATAAAATGAGTTGATTTGTGTCCTGGCCAACAAATTCACATGTTGAAATCCTAACCCCAATAACTCAGGAAGTGATCTTATTTAGAAACAAGATCTTTACAGAGGTAATCAAGTTAAAATGACATCATTAGGGTGAACTCTAATCCAACATGTCTGCTGTCCTTATAAAAAGGGGGAATTTGGAGACAGACATGAATAGAGAAAAACATGTGAAGATAAAGGCAGCGATTGGGGTGATGCTCTCACACCAAAGACTGACAGCAAAAACACCAGAATTTAGGTTGGCAGTCATGTATCTTTCAGAACAGATTCTTTCTCACAGACTCCCGAAGGAATTAACCCTGTTGATACCATGATCTCAGACTTGGAGGCTCCAAAACTGAGCTAATACATTTCTTTTGCTCCAAGGCACCGGATTTGTGGTATTTTGTTACAGCAGTCCTATCAGACTAATACACCAAGAAACACAATATACTTTTGTTGTTCTGAATTAAGTTATTTCTCTGCAGCATTTAAGGATGTGTTCGCATCAGCAGATGGGAAGCTCATGTATGACTAAAACCATGTCTTTCTCATGGAAAGTTTGAGAGTGTTCAGTGCTTTTGATGTGAGCATTGGCATGATGAAATTAGTATTTGTAAATTTGTATTTATATAAATTTGTAAAATTGTATTTGTAAAATTTATTGAGGTTTATGGATAAAAATATTAGATGAAGTTCAGATTATAGATATAATCAGTATGAAATATATTGAGAGTCAGCCAGGATTATGCCCAGTGGGAAGCTGGCTAATTGCAGTGCATTTCTGTACGTTAAGCCGTAGTAAAGATACCTAGAACAACTGACTCCCTATTTTGCTAGTTGATTGTGTTCTACTGTCGTTTTCCCTAAAATAAGTGAGTAGGGTGACATGGGATATAGTCAATATACAGGTCCGTGGCTTATAAGTTTCATGTAATGTTTTGGGATCTTCATGGAAACAAGATACACACTTTAAAATCATTTCAGCATTATGTCTTTAACATCAATGTAGTAGGCAGAATAATGGTCCCCGAATATGCCATGCCTCAGTTCCCAGAACCTGTGAATTTTCTTAGCCGAGTTCAGAGTCAGAGGGAGATGTAACTAAGGGACATGGATCAGACAGATGCCACATTGGTGATTTTCTGCTTTGAAGGTGGAAGAAGGAACCATGTTCCAAGAAATGTGGGCAGCATCTAGTAGCTGGAAAAGGCAAGAAAATACTTCTCCCTTAGAGACTCCAGTAGGGAATGCAGCCCTGCCAACAACAGGATTTTAGCCCAGAGAGATTTGAGTTGAACTTTTAGCCTTCAGAACTATAAGATAGCAAGTTTGTGTATGTTGATTAAAGCTTTTAAGTTTATGGTGACTTGTTACAGGAGCAATAGGAACCTAATAACAATAGCAATATAAATTGCTAATACATACCTGTCGATCATCTAATTGTGCAAGATGCTTTAGAATTACATAGAACAGATTGTAAACAATAATAACCGCAATTTATTGTGAAACGGAGTAAGAGACAATGCTCAATATTCTTAAACCCTTTTTGTACTCATGGCAATCATGTAAGCAAAAAGATTTAAACAAAAATTTTCCCAAGTTGACACAATTAGTATTAGTCTAGTTTTGCCTGAATTCACTATTGGGTTCTCTTTAACGCCTCTATTCGGCTGCCTCTCAGAAGTGCTGATACTGAAGGGCTAACGCCCTACATTAATCACTAACTTGTGTCAGAAGTAACATTCCAAAGAAAACCTCAAAATCTCAAGAGTGAATACATAATATTTCTTGCATTATTTTTATTATATCTACATTTGTGATTATTACTATAGTTAAAACAAGAAATGAAACTCAGAATATGCAGTGTCCTTGGAGTATCTATTTGAGGGTGGCAGGGTGAAAGGTAATTTTGAAGCATATAGTTTTTGTTTACTATTTTGTTTTTAATTTGATATTTGCTCTTGGACAGAGCAAGAAATGATCTCTAAAACATCTCCCCACTGGGCATAAAACTCATTCTTAGGCACTTGTTATTTCTTCATAGAATTTAGCCACAATATTCGCTTTTACTTCTCTTTGGGAAGGTAATGTACATGTTAGCTGGGAGCCTCATCTGGTCTTTGGAGATAAAAATTATCTTATGCTTAATACCATGATTCATAAAAGTCTAAAATTTTCCCTAAGATTGATGCAAGTTCCCAGGGGATTTATATATTCATAATCTTTTCTGCCTCTTGGGCTTCTGATTCAGTATATTCTGTACCACATTGACTAATATTAGTCTCTTAAGATTTACAACACGAACACTGCAGATTTTCCTAAAGACTTCAGTGGGACACTGCAGATTTTCCTAAAGACTTCAGTGGGAGAAAACAGTGTGGTTTGTAACAACTTCAAATGGAACTATATGCATCTTTGTTCTTAAAAATCTCTCTCATGTCCCCTCCATTTTTGACTTAAAATTTTTTTTTGGTTGTAAAATATGCATCATAATAAAATTTACCATTTTAACCATTTTTAACTGGTGATTCAGTGACATTAAGGATATTTGCAATGCTGTGCAACAATTACCATATTCATCTCCAGTATTTTTCATTCTCCCAAACTGAAACTTTTTATCCATCAAAAACTAGCTCCCTATTTCCTTCTCCCTAAGTTCCCTGGCAACCACCATTCTCCTTTCTCAATGAGTCTGACAAGTCTATGTACCTCATGTAAGTGGAATCGTTCAGTATTTGTCCTTTTGTATCTGGCTTATTTCACTTAGCATAATGTCTCCAATGTGGTAGCATGTGTAGCACGTGTCAGAATTTTGGTCCTTTTTAAGGAGGACTAATATTCCATTTAGTGGAATATGCGCGTACCACTTATGCATATACCACATTTTGTTTATCCATTAATCTGTGAGTGGATGTTTGGATCCAGGCTGCTGCAACAGGATAACCTAACAACAGAAACTTATTTCTGACAGTTCTGGAGGCTGAGAAGTCCATTATCAAGGTGGCAGCAAGTTTTGTCTGGTGAGAACCTGCTTCCCGGTCCATAGATTACCATTTTCTTGCTGTATGGTCACAGGGTGGAAGGGGCAAGGGAACTCCCTGGGATTCTTTTACAAGGGCATTAATTCCATTTATGAGAGCCCCACCCTCACAGCCTAATCCCCTCCCAAAGTCTCCACCTCCAAATAAGATTTCAACATGTGGATTTGGAGTAGACACAAACATTCAGTCTAAAGCAGCACTGACTCATTTCCGCCTCCCAGATCATCTCCCTTTGTCTTTTCTTCCCACTGCTGTGATCTTTCATCTTGCTCCTCCCTCTTTGTAACAGGAAAGACATTTTCTCTCTTTATTTTAAACAAAGCAGTTTGGTCTTCCTCTCTGAAGCCTTTGCAAGGCACTTTCCCTTCTTAGATCTAAACTGTTACCTTAAGGGTTGGTTAAACTATTTTTCAAATTAATGTAATTCCCTTCTTAAGATGAATTCCTATACTAACTACTAAAGTGAAGTATTTTATTTCTACTTCTTTGCAGAAGTTCATATCTTGCCCACTGTGAAGGCCTGGATGAAAACTGGAAAGGCCAACTCGGCATGTTTTCTGTCATTGTTGACAGTTTACCATCCTGTGTGGATTAATGGAATAGAGAGAGAGTTCGTATTAGTATATGACTGGTCATTTTAATGTAAGAAACTATGTTTACTTTTCAATAATATGAAGCATTATATGATTTTTTAGCTACAAGGAATAACTGAAAAACTTCAACCTCTCAAATCCATGGATATCATGGCTATTTTAGTTCAGGCCACAGTATGCGAAATATTTCACGAAATACTCAAAATAAGACAGAAAGCTCTTTAGAGGTGTGAAAAATAAAATTGGCAAAGGCCAAACTGGAAAGAACTTCTTTCTATGGATAATAAAAAGCCAAAAATTAATGAGATGTTTCACATTACATACTTAAAACTCCCTGAAAATGTTTTTCCTGAGCAGTATAATGTTTTTCACAAGCCTCGATGTTAGAAATTAGTGCTCTATCATTAAACTTGAATATCTAGTCTAGTTTTACATGTTATTATTCTTTTTATTGTAAACCACAGAAAATATATTTATCCACGTCAACATTTATTATCTGAAAGGATTGTTAACTCATTGCATGGAAGAATCTGGAAGCAGATCTTGCCTCAGGCATTGAGATTTTTAAATTAGAAGCAGGAAAAAATTAAATCCATGCTACAATTAATGTAGATAGTTGAATAGTCAGATAGAGAGGTGACAGACAGATAGATAAGCAAATAAAATTGCAAAAGTATTCTAGATATAATTTTTAAATAATTCAGACTAGAAAATGTCAGTTAAAGCTCTGAAGTGGTGGAGAAAGAGAGATTTTATCAGAGATCACTGCTTTTGTTTGTTTATTACTAAACCTGAGGTTTTATGCTTCTGTGATGACACTACATATAATTCCCAATGGATTCTAAGACATAGATAATAGAATTCTTTAAAGACTAAAAAATGTACAGAGTCTGAGCGACCTTTACCATGCATTTCAAGGGAAAACAGCAACTATAAAGAACCTCATCTTGATATTAAACATCTGGGTTTTTTTTGGATTATTTGAGGTTCCTTTCTGAAATATTGACAAACTCTAAATTTTATAACTAATTGAGATGTTCTTATTTTTCAAAAGGATTACTTTTAACCATTTGAATTTCATGATCTCATAATTCTAAAAGTGGTTTAGCATTTTCAGAATATTACTCACTAGTTAATTCTTTTTAGATAAATGTCAAGTTCTTCTAGTAATACTGGTAAGGAAAAGTATATACTTTTCAAGCAAACTAAATGTGACAACAAATCATGCAAGCTATTTGCTACCTGGTATAAATATTGAAGAATAGCTCCTACTTGTCTCTAGTGTGATTCAGCAATAAAGAACTATCATCTACTTCCTAAAAGGTCAAGTGGATTATTCATTAAAAACTAATTATACCACTTATGAATTCTGTGTAGTTAATTTGCACTCAGTAATTCTTGATACTAGTTTTACTAGGCATTGCTTTTCTTGGCTATTGGTAATTTTATAGATATGTTCATCATAATATTTATAGAACATGAAATGTGTATTAGGTTAAAAATCTACAGACTTTTCCAGGATCATATTATAAATTTGCTAAAATGAATTCCTCTTAACTTGTTAATGAACTAGGCACATTTACAATTAATTGAGTTTCAGTTTATGAAGGTATATATTTTCTTATATTACTTACTCTGTTTGCATTGCTGCAGATTTTACTGTCAGTGTTCCCTACAGTATCATTTTCATCAATTTATTTTTCAGATACTTTATACATCTTGGTATGAATCTCTTTTTCACACACATTAATCCATTATCATTTGTTTAAAGGAACAAGTCTTTATTGGTTTGGGGTAGAAAAAAATACTCATCAGTCTGCCTCGCACAGAAGCCATAATATTCATTTTCTGTATCAATTCTGGTGCCTAGGAGGCTGTCCACATAGGGTAAATTATAAAATAGTTCTTATTTATGTTCTACTTACCATGTTCTTAGTACAGTTCTAAGTGCTTCTGTGTATTATCCCATTTTAATAATCACAAGACGTTGCAAGTGAGCCATATACCTTTGCTACTATTGACATTTTATGATGAGTCAACACTGGCACAAAGAACTTATGAACTCACCCAGATCACATGGCTATTGAGGGGTGGAGCCAAATTTCAAACTTAAGAAGCCTGCCTTCAGACTCCGTATCCTTCAACACTGTATTTACCTTTCTCTAATAAATAAATCTTCTATCAGAGCATAGCAAGCAAAGTTAGTGGGGCATAAAAGCTGCTCTTCCCTCTCCCTTCCCTCCTCTGTTTACAAGTAAAGAAATTGAAAGAAAAAATTAAGCAACCTACCAGAGATCACACTAGGAAAAGTGAAGCTGGACTCAAGCCAGTCTTACATTCAAGTTTACTGTTTTGTTTTATTTTGTTGTATCCCCTTCCTTTTATCACAGCTGCCTTTTGCACATTCATGTGTAAACTGAAGTAAACACTCAGGCTTTAGCAGACAAGTGTCTTGATTATACGTGTTGTAGTTTTTGTGAAGATACTGTAGATTCAGAACATTTCCAAAACAAATTTCTTCTCCTGTTTTATATGCCCTGGAGAGAAACTCCACAAAAATGCTAAAACCTCCAATCCCACAAGTTCTCAAAGCTAGATGCACATGCTCTAACAGTAACAGAATACTTCTCAAGTATTCATGTACAATATTAAAGTGAGATATTGAAGAAGCCTTAAAAGACTGACATAAATTTATAAAACAGTTATTTGAGTGTTAGAGTTCTTCTTAAGTATTAAACTACCTTCATATAGAGGCTGCATTAGAAATTTGTTCTCTAGTTTTATTAATTTCCTAAAGGAAAACAACGAATACTCTGAGATTGGAGAAGAGTCACTTTACTGGGAAACAGTTGGATTGTCACATCTACAAACTGTCTTAGCTTGATTAGGTTTGTTTCCCTCAACCCCCAAAAGGAGATCTTTGAAGCAAGGCTAGTGTCTTACTTGTCTTTGCATTCCTAGTGCTTTGCTCATGTAAAACTGCCTGGCTCTCGTTTCAGTCATAAGCTGCCCTGTCTACCTGTGTCCTGAAATTTATGCCCTCTCACGACTTCAAGGACTGCACTCCATCAAAGATGCTCCCTCTCATGTACCTTCCGCTGGTTCTTCCCTAAAGCTTTAAGCATACCACGCTCTGTTCGTATTACAAAACAGTAACAACAGCCAAGCCACAGAACTCCCTTAGCACTAAGTCCTCCTTAGTGAGCACACTGTTTCTTTTCCTTCCAAGCCAGCACTCTTGGAAAAATAATCCATCCTTCTGATCACCACTTCTAACACATTTATTATCCAACACATTGCAGTCTGACTTCACCTACAACAAGTCCAGTAAAACAGCTGTAATTATGATTACATGGTTATTTGTAACCACTTCTGCCTACATTAGATGGATGAACACTATCCAGTTCTTATTACTGATGTTTGAACCAGTCAATACGTAACAGGCTTCTCTTTCATGCCTGAGTTCTGAAACAGTTGAGAAATAGGACATGGATCAGTGAAAATGGAGATTAGAATGTCAGCATTATCACTCACAGTACCTAAGTTGAAGGACGCAGATTGTGTGCAGTCAAATAGGCTTTCTAACACCTCCATGAATCAAATGTCTTCCAAGCTGTAAGCCTCCTTCACAGAGGCAAGAACTTCTGCCATGGCAAGAAATGCAAGGAAAGGCATGATATCTGTAGGCTCCTTTTTCCAAATGACTTTTCTTTGGGGGAAGAAACAGTTGGAAAAATAACTCTAAGAGCAGTTTCTTTACATGGAATCACGAGACCAGGGCCAAAGTAGATCCCTTTGTAACCTTCTTCCTACTTGAGCTTTTTGTACAGTTGATTCTAAGACGACATGGGTTTGAACTGTGTGAGTCCACTTATATGGGTACTTTTAAAATAGTACATACTACAGTACTACTTGATCCACAAAGGTTGACTCCATGGATATGGACCAACTGCAGACGCAGAGGGCTTGACCACAAGTTATACTTAGAGTTTCAACTGCGCGGGGGATGGGCGCCCCTAACCTCCGCATTGTTCAAGGGTCAGCTGTACGTTTCGCAGAATCGTCACATGCTCACCATTAAACTTTTCTTCTCTCTTAGTCTAAGCAACCACCTTTTTATTCTAATTTCTAACATACTGTTTCTTGTCAGACTCTTTTATGAGTGTTTTTTATGTAACTTTTGAATGAGTTGTTCTTTAAGTTTCTAGTCTTTTTTTTTTTTTTTTTTACATACTCCTTGCTGTCCTTGGGTCATTTTACCTGGTGGTTAGTTTATCTCTCACTTTTGTGCTCTTGATTCTAGAATAAGTCTCTCTAACCCAGATCTCTTTTCAAGGATTAATATCCATAAACCAAATCATCTATCAAAGTGCTCTTGGGGATATTCAAATTCATCATTCACACTTGAACTCATCATCTTTCCCCTGAAATTACTTCCACAGTTAAAAGCACTAAAATTTGCATAATTGCCCATTTTAGAAACTCAAACATTGTCCTTTCCTACTTCTTCTTTCTTACCCTATAAATCTAATATTTCCAATGTGTCATGGATTTTTTACCTTCATTTTATATCTCTTCTCACGATTTTGATTCAGGTCTCCATTTGCACTTTGATTAGTAAAACAGAATTCATATTAGTAATTCAAATTAGTAATAATTTTTAGAGAACTTAAGTGCTTGATAATAGGGAATTAGTTGAATAAAATTTTTAGTTACAAAACAATATGCATTTGAAAAAGATCTGCATCAGGTATATACAGAAAATCTTAAACCAAAGCAAAATAAGGTAATAACAGAAATATTGTTTTCTTTTGGTTAATAAGTAACTATTTTATCTTTTAGCAGGCTTCTCTTTTTAAAGTTTCGTATGGTGAATTTAATTTTAAATGAATTTAATGATAAATACAAGTCATTGAAAATAATTTGAAGTAATGAAAAGAGTTTGGAATTGTGGAGAGTTTTTAACACATCTAAATCATTTTTAGCAACTTGTTTTTGACCTGCCTGGCAACATTTTCATAATTTAAAAAATATTCAGAATAGCAATTTTCAATTACTAGTTTATTCTTTAAACTTTTCTTTGTATTACAGTGAGTACTTTGTAACCTGACACAATCTATAGCCATCTTTTTATTGTCAAATGACTAATTTGTTTCTCAAAATTCTCTATAAAAAGAGTGCAGAGCAAGGGTAGTTGTTGGAGAATAAATTAAAAATATAAAGGGATTACCACTGAGGTCAGGAGCAAGGCAAGAATGTCCTCTCTCACTACTTCTTTTCAGTGTTATACTTGAAGTCCTAACTAATGCAATAAGACAAGAAAAGGAAATAAAAGGTATTCAAACAGGGAAGGAAGAAGTAAGCTGTCTTTGTTCATAGATGACATAATTGTCTATGTAGATGATATGTATAAAACTTGGATTAATTTTTAAAACAGTGAACAAGTGAATAAGTAATATTTGGTGAACTACTGAATGACCAAGATCAATTTTGGGTGCATGTAGAAATATAGCTATGGAAATTAAGCTCAGTTCCAAAGGATTCTTCCATATACTATCTTATTTTTAATTTTTAACTTTTTTCTGTATAGAAGTAAATACTTCCTCCATATTCCTTTCTCAGAGAAAAGCTGTTCTCTGTTAAAAAGCTATCTAATCTTTCCTTCTTAAAAGACATTTAAAAAGCAGCGACTGACACTAGAACTCTGTTTATATAGGTGGGTTAGAGGAGAGTTTAAACTTCTCAGTGATTTACAGTCCTAATTTTCCTTTTAACAAGTAAAGTACTGCTATTATTGTAAATACTTCATATGCTGCTATTATTATTTCCAATCGAGCATTTAAATAAAGTAATCCTTAAATGAATAACAAATCATAATGAAGTAAAAATATAAAATATTTAACTCTGCAAAAAATACACACAAACACAATATTAACATTTAATTAATGACTGAAAAGTTGGTTCTTTAGATTTAATATGTGGTAGTGCTCAACTTTGAACCACTTACTAATTTCATCCCCTTTCTTACTTTTCAAAAACATTGACTTCCTTGAGTTTTTGCTGTCTCCTTATCATGCATATCAAAGGTAGAAACAAATACTAACAACTTGCAATCTCTCTCTCCAAATACAGCCATAATTGTCAAAAAGCATGAGCAATTTCACAGAAAGAGCTTGGAACATCAAAAACACGCATCACTATTTAGGTTTGATTCATTAGGGAAAACAGAGGAGTTGTGTTTCTATGTATTTTTTCTGTGCTGTTCTGCAATGTTGCCAAAACCTTACCTTCTTTAGGTAAATCAGAACTAACAAGGATTTAAAACTTCATCTAGGAAACTAAATGAACTCTCCAATGTTATTCCTGTACTGGTTGATAGATAAGGTGGCCACTGTCACCAAAAATATCTCTCTAATGCTTTAGTGCAGTGTCTATTCAGCAGCTGAATACAGGACACAGCTTGAAGCTCATAATGGCTGCCTAAAGTTCCATTGCCTTGATATTGCCTTTGTCTTTGAAAAACACAGTTTTCCCCAGGCTTGGTCAGTAACAGAAACACAGTTTTGTCTTTTCTGCTAGACAGAATCAGAGCTGCTCCCTGTGAAGTGGACACATTACTCTGTTAAAAGAGGAGGGCACCTCAGAAAGACATTCTCATCAAAAGGGAATTATGTTTTTTGATCAAATGCATCTTCAAGGTCAAACATGTTACAGTTAAAAGAGATGAAGAAAAAGAAAATGACACATATATTGGATGCCAAAAATTCTCTTGGTAAAATTACCCTGTTTCTGAGTATTTGAAAATTTGAAGATCTCTTGTTTAAATCAAACTGAGCATTTTATATATGTGACAGCACAGTCTTTTTTTTTCTTTCTTTCTTAGGTAAGATTGTACAGTTTTTTTCCCCCATAGAGGAGAATTATGTTGCCTATGAATACTTAGTGTGAGCAAACATGTTATCTTCTAAAATATAACCATGACAACATTTTAACCTTTCTCTTGAGAATTTTTGGCTCTATTATGGGAGAAACTGAAGTGTGTCAGTCCTTTCATTATATATTTTGTAACGGCAGCCCTTTGCTTTGTATCAAAAACTTTGCTCTTTGGTTTAAATACTCTGAAACTTTCTTTAGTGAAAATTTGATTTTGATTTTCTTAGAATCTTACACTTAATTAGAGGATATAAAATCCATTGAAAGGAAGAGTTGGGGAATAAGAAGCTGAGGGGTGGGAGCAATGATTGCTCTCTCTTTCTTAAAAGTCATAATGAGGAGAATTATGCTAGAGAGAGAATGAGATTAAATATGGTTCCAGTATTTACTTTAACATGAAAATCTTTGGGCTTGTGTTAGATAATGTTATTTGGTGAGGTCTTTCCCTATGAAAGTTTTCTTTTTATTCATGTAACAGTGAAAATCTTTCAATAATCTTTAATAGCCCAGAGTTCTACTCTACTTAAAAGAAAGGTCTCTATGTAGTATTATATCACCTGAAAATTCTTGTAAATCTCTGCAAGGAGCAGTCATTTATCTCAATGATTTGAGCTCCAATATCTACTTTTATATTTTCTACTACTATGAATAAATAAAAAGAGATATTACAAGACTAAAGTTTTTTTATAAAAAATTTCTTTGCAAGCCTTTTATCACTAGTCATTAAATATTCTTTATTTATTTAAATTTAAATTTTTTATCACAATGTATTTTCTTTAACTTAAGCTGTTTAGAGTTCTGAAAATTACATGGTGGTATAGCATCTTATATGTGTGTGTGTGTGTATATATATATATGGGCAAGGTCAGCAGTCTCTTCATAAGGCATTTATCAGACCCATTCATTCCCTTGATAAGTTTATTAAGCCATGGGTTCAGCTTCCATGCTAAGAAACTTCGCTATATCAATATACCAACAATCAATACAGTATTCAGCTGCCAGGGACATACTGACATTCACCAAGTTCACAAGATTACCACATAACACTAAATAATGTTTTATCCATTTAAAGTCAGATGTATCACCACCCACAGATGGAAATATCTAAATTACTATGTACCTTTTCACATTCAAATGGTCAAGTCCTATTGATTATAGTCTTCACACATGACATCTCTCCAGGTTACCATAGTCTTCAAATGTGTCTCCGAGTCTTTGTCTACACAGAATATTCTTTAGGGGAGGATTTCTAAATTGAATTTTGATCATAGAACTCTCCTGCTCGAAACCTTTGATATTTTCACACTATAACTAGGATAATGTCTGTGTTCCTTAACTTAATTTTTCATAGACCAGAATGATCTACCTGGCTTCTACCTTCCTCTCTAACCTTATCTTTCACAAGTCCATACTACCTTGACACTCACTACTTCCAAACGCTGATTTTCTTTTAGTATCTTGAAAACATTGTGCAGTTTCTCAACTCAAGGTCTTGGCCATGTTGTTCCACCTCCCTAGATGAGTGTCTCCCTGTGCTCTTTCCCCTTCACCTGGCTAGCTGTCTTCTTAGCTCAGCTTGGTGGAGCTTCTTCCAAGAGGTATTTCCTGATCCCTTTTTTAAATATATAAATGTATTTCATGTTCCTGATATGCATTCACCATAAGATCCTGAATTCTCTTGTCATAGCAATCATCATACTTTATTACAAGTGCTTGCTTAATTGGCTGTGTTCCTCACTAGAGCATAAGTTCAGTGAAGATGGGGACAGTGGCTGTCTTGCTTATTTTTTCTTGTCATCTATCACAATTTCCAGAGTTATAGGAGGCTCTTAAAATATTACTAGGTGAATAAAGAGACCTTCTCAATGGCAGTCTCTGATTTTACAATGATGCTTTTAACATCCATGAAATAGAATCTGAAGTCCAGCATGAGAAGTTACGTTCTCTCTATGATCATCGGACTTCTGTGGTGATTCAAATCATGACCCAAATCTAGACGTTGGAAGGAGATCACGGTATCTTTAAAGATATCCAAGTAAGAGAACATGCTGCATCCATCTGACCTCAGGTTCACCCCAACAATGGGACTGAACAAGTCAGACCACTGGCTAACATTATTTTGCCTTTAGCATCTGGAAGGGTCCAGGGAAATTTACTTCTGTGCCCCTCTCTCCCATTTACACTTTCTATCTCAATGATTGATGAATTCACCTTCTAACTGATATATTCTTTCTTCAAATATTTTGAATTTATGGTTCTATTCTCAGAGGCAGTCTCCTTCATACCCCCAGAGAGCTAGAAAAAATGCTACTTTTTGCACTTGAACTGACCAATGCATATACAAAATAAATAATCGCTAAATTAATTAAAAGAGACAGCCATTGTTGATAATAATGGAAAAGTTACTTTAGATCAGTAGATCTAAAACTGTCCGAGATTCAATATCACATGGGAGTTTTGTAAAAATATAGATGCCTAGTCTTCATTCTTTGAGACTTTAATTCACTAAATAATTAAATGATCAAGGAATTTATGGAAATCAATAAACTTAAAAAAAATAGATTCTTTGACTTTCTTTCTTTCCTGTACTTAATAAATATAATATCCAGAGAGTAGCTTATGGACATTTTCACTTTTATCATCTCATCGTAAGAATCCTTTGATTAGATGTGTTGGGAAACAGCTATTTCCTTAGATGAAACATGCTAGATTTCAGTGTTTACAGTGCCATGTGTGAGTGTGCATTTACTTCCACAGATGCACATAAGTAGATGTCCTTGTTTGACTCATGTAGAATAAGTAAATTTTGTTGTGTCCCTGAAGGCTTTAAATCTCACCTTTACTGGCAACATGTTCTTGTTAGACATTTCACAGAGTATTTAATTTACAACCCTACAAAACACATTGACACATTGCATTGATTTGAGGACTCTAAAAATTAGATTGTGCAAAATTTTCAACTTGATTGAAATTAGTTTTAATTAAACTTTATAGTTTTAGGCAATTCCCACAACTTAAATTTTCTTTATAGCCAGTACATATACACATACTTATAAGTCTGAAAGTTAGTAAGATTATGTCAAAAAATTAAATGTTATCTTAGTAAAATTACAAATTACAGTGAGATGACTGAAGAGTTTTCTATCAGGTACAAGTTACTATACCAATCTGCAATTTAAAAAAAATACATTGTTTATTCAGTATATTCTCATTATGTTTCCTCTGTGTATTAGGTGCTGTATAAGAAACTGGAGAATACAGGAGTAAATAAGGCAGATATGATACCCAGCATCCTGGAGGTTGGAGTCTGGTATGTAACATGGTTATTAAGCAGATCTCTATTTATCATTATGATACATGCTATGCAGGAAAAGATCAGAGTAACTATTCAGAAAAATTCTTGTAAAAGAATCATACAATATGTGATCCTTTGTGACTGTTTTCACTTACAATAATATTTTCAAGGTTTATCCATGTTTTAGTTTTTATCAGTACTTCTTTTCATTGCCAAATAATATTCCATTGTATAGATATTTCATATTTTGTTAACAGAATTCTTGCTGCATCCTTTGGTAGAAGCATGCCCACTCTGGAATCTAAGACAGCTAGACCTAAAGAACCTGAAGTCTCAGGAGAGAGAAGTGTAAATTCTCTAAATGGGTTCACTGGTCATGAAGGAAAGTAGGGTCCCTTCTGCTTTCACCCTGTGGTTCTTGAACTCACGTATTCTACCTATTAGAGATACAGCACCATATAATTATCATTGATTTAGGGCATACACTGCATCTTGGGGGATAGTTCCCCATTCTCTCAGGGTCCTTTCTCCAAGGTTGCCACTCAAATGGCAGCTTCTAAGCAGTGTGGTGTGTGAAAGGACTAATGGATCCCATGGTTATGTGCCCACTGCTGAACCACATTTGCCCTAAAGCAGATCACTCTAGCGAAATATGATACAAGATGCTGTGTTAATGAATCAAACACTCCTTTGGAAAGTTTCTTCCTATGGGAAGAATAAGCAAAGCAACTTATACTCAGACTATTAGTTGATTTTGTCAAGATGATTTACTCTCCCTTGCAGGATGTATTGGTTCAATGTAAGCAACCTGTCACCAAGTGGCTAGTTTTTCTTCTGAAGAATATTTCTGGTCTTCATTATTGAGAATTTCAGTCATTTGGTTACAGTGGTAACTAAATTTGCATTGGTGAGTGACAACTTATGTTGTTAAATTTATTCATAGACCACACTCCTGCCACCGTGGGCCATTGTACAGAATTGAGGGGGCTCATGATAGCATTTGGCTAATATCAACTGCGCATTATTGTATCTACCTGGCTGTTCGATAAGCCTTCAATGGCTGTTGCTTTCTGGAAGCCGTTAGTGTATGATACAAGATCTTCACACTCTGTGCTCAGTATGATGGATCTATTTACATGCCTCTTCTCCAGAATTCTTTGTTCTGTTTTCTAATTATTTTTCTTTCAGACCCCTGACCAATCAACCAAGGCATTTGCCACTGCGCATTGGTCTCTGTATATTCTTGGTCGTGCCACTTTCCACAAAAAGTGGATGACCAGATGCATCTTCCAAAACTAAAGCATCTGGAAAGCATTTTCCTCACTGTTGCATTTCAGGTGCTGTATAGTTTTGAAAACATATTCTGTTATACCCATATCTGAGCTAACTATTCTGGGAACAAAGTCAGGCTTTTTTCTCCTCCATTAGTTGGTCATTAGGGATACTCCCTTTCCTGACATGTGTCCATACGCATGAGTTGAAGATAAATGCAGGAAAAATAGCATCATGGCCTCTGAGCCATCTGCTCATGAATCATACTTGTACCTTCAAACTATTGTCTGATTCAAGATGTACCATTCTGTCTTATGATCAATTTCTATTGGGCTGGCATAAGTTTATTTCTTTGTGAATATAACTTAACCCAGATTGTAAAGCAAAGTTCTAGCTGTGTGGTCTCTATATGCCCTATAATCAGGTATTCCTTCTCTACCGAGACCCACTAGGAATCCAAGACCTACTATTTGAATATTAAAAAGGGCATGGTCATGCAAATGACTTATTGAAAGTACTCTTGGGAATAATTCCTGTAAAAGAATAAACAAAGCAGGCTGAGCAGGGAAGGAGTTAAACTGTGGTGAAGTTACAAGAGTGGCCTCAGCTAACCTCTCAGGCAACTCTGAGGCTGAGATTTTCAGAGATATTTGAAATTAAAGCAAGAGCTTTGGTCTTTGTACCATCATTGGAAGCTGACTTCTCCTTAAGGAAGGGCTTTATTCTT
Source organism: Camelus bactrianus (assembly GCF_048773025.1). Classification (NCBI taxonomy): domain Eukaryota; kingdom Metazoa; phylum Chordata; class Mammalia; order Artiodactyla; family Camelidae; genus Camelus; species Camelus bactrianus. The sequence goes on from NC_133539.1 coordinate 36,829,430, forward strand.
GGACACAGCAGTAATGGGGACTGACTCAGCTATAGAAGTTGGGGAAATGGGTTCCTGGATCCTGAGGGAGAGGTCTGAGTGGTACACCAAAACTTTCGCTAGATGTTGTGCTCCTAAATAGATGAATAAGCATCATTGTCTATATTTGGTATTTTTCTTTTCTTTCTATTGCCTTTTTAAAGTTCTATGCATGCTATAAGCCTGTGGAAGGTTTCAGTAGTTCCATCTTTCAAATATCCAAACTTCTGGCCACACATGAAGAAACTGCTTCCAAGAAAAATCAGTGATGGAAAGTACAGGAAGCAGGATGAGGAAGGGAAAGAATTCCAGCAAGACTGTGGTTCAGGCAAAGTTCCACAGTGGGTAGTTTCTCCTGATCCTGGAGAGTGAGTCTGGTGTAAATTACCCTTCAGGTGATGGAATTGCCCTTTCAAAGTTCCATGCCCTGCAGTCATTGGTTAAATCGATCATAAACTCCTAGGCTTCCAGCTCTCTTCTGTAAGGGCAAACAGGTCCGGCAACCTCTGTAGGGCACACTAAAGAAAATCAAAGATGTGAGCCACAAAAGGCAAAAACACACCAAAAAGAGAAGAGGGCACATTAAAGGAGTCAAAAAGGGATAGAAGGGACTCTGGACTGAACACCTACAGTGTCAGCTACAGAGAGTGATATGGGAACATCCACTTAAAAAATTATTGTTTGTAGCCCAAACTACTTTTTTAATTTTAATTTTTTTTTTCTGTTTTGTTTTTTTAATCTCTAACATTTGGAACAATCAAAATATTCAATGATCCCTACCCTTTTCTGTTGAACAGAGTGATGCGTTCTCCTTTTGCTTAGACTGTTTGTTTTACTTTTTTCCAAGCTGATGTAGAAAATTAATGCTATTTTGGTATTGATCTGACTTATTGATTTTGGAAATTGGTGAACCAGTATGAGATATTTTAGGTGTCAAGATGTCAAATAATGGCTTGAACTATTTGGAAACATTTCAGTTTTCATGTAGAATAAATATGATGCCAAGAGCTTACAAAAGATGAGAACTGGGGGAACAGACACTTCTAATTAAGGCCGAACATTACATTCATAGGATGATTCCTTCCATAATTCTTGCTAATGCCTCTTCTGCTTGACTTAGGATGTCTCTTGTTACAGTACTTGGAGGAGAATGGAAGTTGAAATAAGGCAGCAAAATGCCAAAATGAGAGAAAAGTTTCTGTGTGTATGTGTGTATGTGTGTGTATGATACACATATATGTATGTTTTAGTCAAAAGGTAGTTCTTTGAGCCAGGTAGGAGATTCCATAGCCTTGTTTCCATTGAGTGGCAAACATCAGGGCATAAACAAAACATTCTGTGATACTGCAATTCAAACTAGGTCCATCTTCTTTTTCTTATCATAGAATCCAAAGGTCTGTGAAGCCTCAGAAGTATGGTAGGGTTCTGATACTTTTATCAAGATAACTAAAGCATACTATCTTTTTAAAGCCTTTTGGCCAACGTGAAATCATATTCATGGTCATTTCTCAGAATCATTTTCCACTTTTTGCCTATATCATGCAATTGTCACTTGACAAATTAACTAATAATTCACATTAAGAAACCCATTCATGCACTGAAAATGTACATATTAATTCAATGCATGAGTATATTGTGTTTCTTTCTGAAGATTTTCTGAAAGGCATTTATTAATGTATAGCTCTTCCTATTAAAGTCTTCAATAGCTTTTCATTGCTTTCAGGAAAAATGACAACCTTCTTTCATGACATGAACATGTTCTTCCCCACTTCAGCTTTGCCTGTTTCTACAACTTCCTTTTGTATTTTTCTCTGTGTGGCCCAAAATTCGGCTTCACCAAGCAAATTTTCACAATTTTCTAAATGGGTCATACTTTTTCCTATATGTACTTATGCTATATACACATATAATATAAATATAACATATGTAAAATCATAAAATATATAGTATAAATACATACATATTATGTATACATGCAAATAATATATATGCATAACATATATTTTTTAATTGTCACTTTTCACAGTTCATCACTATACAGACTCCTATTTTTCAGAACTTATGTCGAAAATTTTTTCAGAGTTTTCTCTGACTTGTTTCCTTCTAGAATGAGTTAAGAGTTCTCTTCCATTTTTCCATATGTCATGTCAACATTGCACCTATTCCACTAAACTGCATGTGTTGGCTTACTTGTGATCTCTCTCCTGTCATAATTCATCAAAAAGTAGTTTACTAAATTTTTTAAAATTTCCAGTCCAAGTGCTTGGGGTATGATGATGAAGGAATAATCCTGTTTTCTATTACTATCATCCAAAAGGAATACTATTATATTACAAAAGAAATATTATCAGTGAAATATGAAAAACAACCATAAGAACATATGTGACTAATTATTTGAGAGGAAAGAACAGTTTAGAGAGATGATAGAGGAAAGATGACATTTGAGCTAGGCATGGAATAATGAATAGGAGTTTTCTGGACTGAGTTCAGGGTGGAGGTGAAGAGTATTCCATACAAAGAAAACAGAATAATCAAAGGAAAGTAAGTATGAAATTTTATAGTATTTCTAAGAGAAAATAACAATTTGAGCATACGATGAGATTAAGCTGTTGGCAATGAACAAGGCTTCTTTTTAACTTCTTTCCCCTTTCTATTACAATGTTAATAAATTTATTGTTCTGAAATAGTACAATATTTTTCATAAAATTATCAGATAATCAGGAAAAGCACACAAAAATGGGATGTATTGAAGCAGTCACTATGTCACCGTTCAAAAATAGCATTGTTTACATTTGGTGAAGGTGGTTTTCATCTTCTAAATCTGTATGTGTGGTTTGTGTGGTCTATGGAGAAAAAGAAAGAAAGAAAGAAGGAGGAAGACTTTTGTAAGAATGTGATCATAACATTTAAGATATTTATAATAAAAAACATTAAATTTTCATTAAAGAAAATAAATATGAAGTATAACTGTTCAGATAACTGCTTTTTTAAAACTCTGATATGCTTTAATTTCTACAGTGTCTCTTTGAGATTAAGTAAAAAATGACCAACCTTGTGAAGAGAATAAAGTTTTATTTTTAAAAACAATTTTAATTAATGAAAGTATAGATCAACTCCCTACTACAAACTATTAGGCAATTATCAATTTTACTTTTTACTTCTCCTATCTCTTCCACACTACAATATTCAGGGGTTTTTTTGTTCTGATTTGTTTTGTTTTTATTTTTGCTTCTATTATGTTTATTTTGTCAGAGTTATTTCATTAAGATTCTGGTTTTTTGTTTGTTTGTTTTTTAATAAAGAATTTTGTAAACACTGTTCCATTATCTTTGGGCACTTTGGCCTCTATTGCATACAAGAGTCTGCTATCAGCCTGGTATATTCCCCTTACTCCATAGGTAGCTTATGTTTTAGATTTGAATGATTAAAAAATGTTTCTTTTTATTTTAAAATTATGTAATATAAATATGATTTTGATTTTGACCATTTTGTATCATTGCTAGGAGCTGAATTCAGTGAGAATAAGAAGTATAAGTATATCACGCCGTGTAGCAACAAGACTTTTTCTTTTCCTGACTGTACTTTTAAAATTTTATTATTCAAGGTAATAGACTTTCCTTTGTTCAGTGCTTCTGGTGAGTTTTTTGGCAAATAAACCCCTCTATGTTTTCCAGCTTATTGACTGTTAGATAAGAGTCTGTGATCATAGTTCACATTGTCATCAGTATCTAAAAGACCACCAATTTAAAAAACAAAAAGCTGTCTTTCTTTTTTCCCTGTCATGTCTCTAGCATCTACAACAGAGTAAGAATTTAATGAATATTTGAGGAATAAATAAAAAATAAATGAACAAGTTGAGATTAGTTAACGAGGTAACAAATTGTCTATTGTAAAATATTTTATTGTGAAATTTCACAATAATATTATTTGTCACATTTTGAATTTTACAGATTTTATTTCTGTCTTTTCAATACTGTATTGAGGAGTTGTAGAACTAGACTTTTTCCTCTATACTTTCATCTTAAATGTGTCTATAAGTCTACAAGATTTTGTTTAATCATTCTCAAAAAAATCTTTCTTCTACCTCCATTCAAAAGGGTATTCCAAAAATCATGAGATTTTTGTCCAAGTTTTGACATAAAAGAGCTTAGAGGGCATCACTCCTATCCTTACAAAAAGAAAAAGCTAAATATACTGGAAATCACTCGCTTTTATTGGATTCATCAAAGAACTGATGTCAGGGCAAACCATCACTGCAAAAATCTGGAAAGGTTAAAAGATATAGCAACTGAGATCTGCCTACCTGGAAGAGAAATCACTAGAGCAATAACCTGAAGGCAGCAAGAGAAAAAAAAAATCAAAAAGGAGAACAATGATAAGGATTATGACATGCCCATTGTCAAAATTCATGCCAGCCAGTAGAGAATGAAATGAAATACTTAAAATATTGAAAGAAGAGGTAACCACATTAAAATTGTACATCCAGTGAAACTATTGTTCAAAAGTAAAGGAGAAATAGACTTTCTCAGAAAAAAACAAAAACTGGGGAAATTTGATGACTTATCCAGCAAGAAATGTTAAATGAATTTATTTAAGTAGAAGAAAAATAATGTGTGACAAACTTGAATCTACATAAAGATAGGAAGATTATTGGAAAAAATAATAAATGCAAGTAAAATAGTATCTTTTACTTTTCTTGTTCTTAATTGAACTAAAATATAACTGTCTTTAAAGTACTACTACTACTACTACTAATAATGTATCAAGTGACTATAGCATATGGAGAAGTGCAATGTGTGAGAGCCATACCATAAGGGACAGAAGGAGGAATGGGAGTGATCCACTATCAGGTACCTTCACAGCACATAAAGTGGTTGAGTGTTATTTGAAGGTAGACTTAGATGATCTAAAAATACATATTGTAAACTCTAGGGAAATCATTGGAAAAATGGTTGATTCTGGGATGGAGCAGGAAATATATAAGATGTGCCTTCAGCATCTTGCAGTGCTGGGAAGTAAGAAAGCACCAAAAATGAAAAAAGTTAAAAATATACACACAATAATGGGAGTATGTGAAAGGGCCACAGGAGCCAACTGAAAGAACTCCCAGTGGCCAAAGCTGGAACAATTTGAGGAACAATATAAATAAAACAGTATTGGATTATAACAGAAAGTATAAAATAAATAAGTATAAAATAAATATCCGTGAGTCCATTCTAGTAGCAAGAAACAATTGGATAAATTAAAAAATAGGAAGAATACACACATCTCTTGAACCCCAAAATTCCAAGTAATTTATGTAGATACATATCTCCTCTTTAAGAAGGTAGAACGTAACTCTCCACCTCTTTCCTGTGGGATGCATATAGTGGCTTCTTTTCAAAGACAATTGTATGGAAAGGGAGAAAAGAATCACTTCTCAGTGGGGAAGCCTGACAAATACTACCTTAGCCAGGTGATCAAGGTCAAAATGAATGGTGATGTTGTATGGACTGCATGAACCCTTAATATGATGTGATGAGAATGGCACAGAATTTCAGTTTAATATGAGAAAAGCATCTGACAAACACCAATTGAGGGATATTCTACCTAATGCCTGAGCAGTATTTCTCAAAACTGTCAAGATCGCAAACAAAGTTGGGAAAAGTGTCACAATCCAGTAGAAGACATGTTGACTAAATGTAATGTGGTATCCTGAATGGGGTCCTGGAATAGAAAGAAAAAAGTACATTAAGTAAGAACTAAGGAAATCTGAATAAAGTGTGGATTTAAGTTAATAATAATGTATCAATATGACCTTATTAATTGTGAGAAATATGCCATACTAATGTAAGACGTTAGCAATATGCAAAATTGGGTTTGGGATATATGGGAAACTGTCTACTATATTTTTTCTGTAAATACGAATTACTATAAAATTGAAAGTTTATTTTTAAAAGTCACTAGTTTTTCTCTCACTTACCACTTGCCCAGTTGTAAAGAACAAGATTTAGTGTCTTAGATATGAATCATAAAAAGGCTATTCTTATTAACAGAGTAAACTCCTGCTCAGAGAAACCATGAGTTTGATTAAAGTTTCAGAATTTGGACTTCCTTGCCATTAAACCAAAAAAGAAAATCTTAAGAACTATTATTTAAAAAAAAATTAATCAGAATAAATAGTAGTTTTAGGAAATTATCCCCTTCCATTGTATTTCTCAAATACTCTGTAACTGTACTGAACACACCAGCCACACACTTCAGATTCTCTTTATGCAATTGTTTGAAATAGAAATACAATCCCTTTTCTTGTAAGTTGTAATCTAGTCCCTCAAGATCCTTCTAGTATTTTGTTTCTAAAGTTAGATAGTTCTGAAATTCCAAAATGGTGAAGTTTGATTAGATAATCAAAAACATGGTGCATAAAGGACAGTGTTTTTCTGGTTGTTGCTGTTGTTACTGTTCAATTTCTAAGATACGTTTATTGATGTTAACTCTTTTAGTCAATTTGAAATTTTTTTTCTTCAAATTCTTCTTGGATAGAATTTTCTTGTATTTACTGTGTTGTTTCCTTCTTTTCTCCCTAAACTCACATATAGGGGGGTATGTTTTATGTCTTTTAACCCTCATACTGTAGGGATGTAATACAAACGGCAGAATGGGAACCTGAAATTGCAGCAAAGGATGATTCAGTTATAGAAAGACAGGACCAGTTTTTGCATTTCTAAATTTGTGCCTGAGACTCTTGGTGGCAGAATAGCCCTTTTTATGCTGTGATCATTATTATTTCAAGAAGGAGGAGTGAGGGAATATAATAAACAGAAAAGTAAATTGGAATTAAGACAGGAGGAGTGAGGGAATATAATAAACAGAAAAGTAAATTGGAATTAAGACAGGAGTTCAAGCCCCAGGGCTTTCATGGATCAACTGTTTGACCAAGAGAAGCTCTAAGTGGACTCAACTGCAAAACGGAGTGATCACCTTAAATAATTTCTACAGTCTTTCTTGGCTTTAACCTATTTTTGTAACACAAGTAGTCATGAAAATTCAAGTACAGAAGTGTTTGAAAAATGACCCAAACTTTTGAGAAGCTCTACTGGTAACTCTTTCCTGTAATTAACTAATATTCACATAAGGAGCCTGAGTTCTTCCACTAGGGTTTTTGCTTTGTTTTTGTATTACATTATATTAGTGTTAATGTAACCCAGTAATTAAACAAATTCAAAAACACAATTTGGATGTCAAAAAAAAAAAAAAAAAGGAATAGAGACCTCAATCACTATTTTTAAATGAGCTTCAGAAATAATTTCAAGAGAAATGTGACCTTTTTAAAATAACTCTATGTGCACAAAATAGACACAGTTTCATTTCTCTCTCCATCTTTATTTAAAACTTAGTGAGCGTATTTAAAAGGCATTAATCTCATTCATGAGGCTCCGCGCTTAAGACATAATCGCTTCCCTGAGGGCCCCACCTCCTAATGCCATCACGTTGGATATTAAGATTTTGATATATGAATTTGAGGGGGACACACGTTCAGATCATAGCAAACTCTGAGACAGAGTGCAAATGTGTTATAGAAATTTGAATGATCAAGTCCAGTCAGACACAGGAAAGCTTCCCAGTCTCATCAAGGGGTTGTTGATTGGATCAATTCTGGAAAAAATGAAAAACAAAACAAGAATATTTTAACAGAAATTGCTTGGTCTGTCTTCTTGGGAAGAAGGGAGTAAAAGACCTAAATTTGTGGCTGCCAGTGCCCTGTGGAGAGGGGCCAGGAATAGCCTGTGCAAAGATTTCAGCTACATTAGTGACATCTCTGGGTGAACACACTAGTATTCTCTTTTGCCATCTACTTTCCTTATAAAATAGAATTAGAAAGAGCCAGTCCCTCTGTGATTGGAAAGAAATTGCTAAAATCGAATTCTTAAAGTCCATCTGGCCATGATGTGTTAGTCTTTCTGTACAGTGCTGATTCTGTTTTGCTGTTTTTGGTAGTTGTTCCTAATAAAGATTTTGATGTCTGTGTCCACAAAATTGTAAAGTTGGCCTGTATTTTTCTTGTAATGTCTTTGATTTTATCAGGTTAATAATGACCTCATAAAATTAACTGAGAAGTGTTTACTCCTCTATTTTCTGAAAGAGCTTGTGTAGGATAGGTATCATTTCTTAAACATTTGTAACATTTACCAAGTAAGCAACTGAGGCTCTGAATTTTCTCTGTAGAATGGTTCTTTACCAATGAAGTTTCATTAACAGATATTCAGCTATTTGTGTTTTCTGTTTTGGAAATTTTTGTCCTTCAGGGAATTTGATCATTTTATTTATATTGTCAAACGTGTTTGCATGAAGTTGTCTGTAATATTCCCTTAATATTTTTTAAATGTCTGGAGCATCTGAACTGATGTTTCTTTTTTCTTTTCTTTTTTTTTAAGTGGAGGGAAATGGGTTTAGATGACAGTCATGATAAATACAGCTATGTTCGCTCAAACAGAACAGCAACAACAAACTTAGTTACTTTCTCTGCCTGTTTGGCCTGTATGACTGCATTAAGTTCCTGGAGCTGCTATAATGAACTACTACAAACTGCTGGGTGGCTTAAACTAAGAGAAGTTTATTTATTGTCTCACAGTTCTGGAGTCTAGACATCCAAAAAGCAGGGCTAGTCTCCCTCTGAAACATGTAGAGAATAATCTTTCCTTGTTTTTGCCAAGTTTCTGGAGATGGCCATCCATTTTTAGCACTCCTTGGTTTCCAACTGAGTCTACTCCAATCTCTGCCTCTGTCATCAAATGGTGTTCTCTATTCTCTCTTATAAGGACACTGCTTAATTACTTCAAGAGCCCACCTTACACCAGTATGACCCCCTCTTACTGAGATTACTAATTATATCTGCAATGACCTCATTTCTAAATAATATCACATTCTGAATTACTAGGGGGTTAGGATTCAGCATATCTTTTGGGGGTACACAATTCAACTCATAACAATAATACAATACAGATTAAATATGCAAAGAAACTCAAGCATGGAACCATTCTAAAATGACATTTTAAGTATAACAAGTGTAGTGCATTCAACTGATTGATGTACGGAGATGGTAATGGCAGCTCAGCATGATTTTAAAATCAAGTAAACAAGTAATAAGCCTGGAAAAAGAGTGAAGGGGTTATTTCTAGATAAATAAGCATCATATTAACAATTTTTCCCAGGAAGCAGTTTGTATTAGGCTGTCATTTGAACTCATGGGAAATAATAGGAAACCTTTTTGTTGTTCTTATTTTTCCAGCACATAATATGCGCATGTGGTGTATTTATGTAGTTTTCTGTAACTTAGTGGAATGCATAGCACTTGAGACATTCAGACAAATAAGAGTTGGGACCTCATTAGGGCATGCTGTTTGCTGCTGCCCATGGTTCAGTTGATGACCATGTAAATGATTCACTGGCATCCTGTTAGTAATTTCTAATCAACATGTGGTCTCTATTTTAATGCACACCACCAGAATTCATTAACCTCCAAAACAATTTCTTTTTCATTAGCTCTCAGACTAGAACCACTTAATTTACACAATGAGATAAGGTATTGGAAGTCTTTAATAGTTACTCTATTTAATCACTACTGTGGCCTTTATCAATATTTCAGCATATAATTTATTTTTTAGGAGTATGTATCTTTAAAATAGATTTTTTGAAACATTTAACATATTTTATATTATTCAATATGTTTTGTTTCAACCTGTTTTCTTTTTTATTTTAAGCAGCATTATCTATCCAAATAAAACTCCTCAGTAAGCAGCATTTATGAATATAATTTTTATTTCTTTTATATTTTTGTAAAGAACATAAACACAAAATTTACTGTCTTAACCATTTCTAAGTGTACAGTTCAGTACCGTTAAGTACAATTACATTGTTTTGCAAGCTGAATATATTATTTTTTATAAATTCTACATTTTCTTACACTAATCTATTTTGTGAATGTGTGTACAAATTGCTACTTGACAGTTTCTATAGAAATCTGTATCAAAAGGTACTTTGCCACATAATATTGTGTGTGTTTATTTAAAGTATAATTGCTTGTGGGTATTAATTTTCAAATTGTGACCAAATATAAGTCATCCTCAAATAAACAATGTACATTAAATACTCCAATTTATTATTAGTATAAAGGTCATAGAATCTAATTCTTGGAAAAAACCTACAGAATTTATTCAGTACAGAATGAATTGTGCACCATGATTTTTGTCTTAAAAGAAGAAGGATCTGCTTAACGACTGTAACAAAAGAGATCCTAAGAATATTAGCTAAATCTATTAGTTGAATCTGAAGGCAAATTCATGCTTTTTTGAATGTCATTGGTACCAGATGTTAGTGACTAAGGCAGCTCATCTCTTATATTAAGCTGAAATCTGCCTCCTTTCTCTATTCTCTGGGCTTCCAGAGTAAACACTATTCCAGTGTGAGAGTCTTTCCTGAATTTGACGACTGATGTCACTGGTTCCTTTTAAGTATCCAGGTTAAAAATCTTTTTTTCCTTCAGTTGTATGTCCTAAAGGGAATAGACCTTCAGACCACCAGACTGTCTTGTTCTCCTGTGGATACAATTAAGATTGTCATGCTCCTATCAGAGAAGAAAAAGAAATAAAAGGAATCCAAATTGGAAAGGAGAAAGTAAAATCCTCACTGATTGCAGATGACATGATACTATACATAGAAAATCCTAAAGATACTACTGGAAAACTGCTAGAGCTCATCAATGAATTTAGTAAAGTTGTGGGAAGCAAAATTAATATACAGAAATCTGTTACATTTCTATACACTGACAATGAACTATCAGAAAGAGGAATTAATGAAATAATCCCATTTACAATTGCATCAAAAAATAATAAAATACCTAGGAATAAACCTACCTAAGGAAGTAAAATACCTGTTCTTGGAAAACAGTAAGACATTAATAAAAGAAATTGAAACTGACACAAACAGATGGAACTACATACCATGTTCTTGGACTGGAAGAACTAATATTGTTAATATGACCATACTACCACAATACACAGATTCAATGCAATCCGTCTCAAAATACCAATGGCATTTTTCACAGAATTGGAGCAAATAATTTCAAAATTTGTATGGAAGCACAAAGGACTCTGAATAGCCAAACCAATCTTGAGATAAAAGAACAAACTGGAGGAATCATGCTCTTTGACTGTACTACAAAGCTACAGTAATCAAAACAATGTGGTACTGGCATGAAAACAGACGTATTAATCTATGGAACAGAATAGAGAGCTCAGAAATAAATCTGCACACTTATGGTCAATTAATCTACGACAAAGGAGGCAAGAATGTACAATGGAGAAAAGACGGTCTCTTCAATAAGTGGTGATGGGAGAACTGGACAGCTACATGTAACTCAATGAAATTTGAACATTTTCTAACATCATATGCAAAAATAAACTCAAAATAGATTAAAGACCAAAATAGATGTAATACCAGATACTCTGAAACTCCTACAGGAAAAAAGGCAAAACACTCTTTGACATAAATCACAGCAATATATATTTTTTTTGGATTCATCTCCTAAAGAAAAGAAAACAAAAGCAACAATAAACAAATGGAACTTAGTTAAACTTAAAAGCTGAAAAGCTTTTGCACAGCAAAGGAAACCATAAACAAAACGAAAAGACAACCTACTGAGTAGGAGAAGCTATTTACAAATGATATGACCAATAAGGGGTTAATATCCAAAATATATAAACAGCTCATACAATTCAATATGTAATAGGGAAGAATAGGGAATAGCTCTAACCCTGTGCTCTGTTTCCTGTTTAGTCATGCTGGTTCTATACCTTTTGTAAAATAATATTGCCTATAGCCTGAAATATGCAGGATAGCCCATTCTCAAGGCTCTGACCTTTAAGAGTATAACACTTTTCCATTTATATAAAGATTTAAAAGTTGTAGAAGAGAGAATAACATTTGTCTTGGAGATTTACAGGAACATCATGACCTGACCTACTTGGACAGCTGCAAGAACAAAGGATTCTGACATCAAGAAGTTTGCAGCAACCAACCACATCCCCTCCACTGTTTAGTATAAAAAAAGCCTGAATTCTGACTTGGATAAGATGGTTCTCCAAGCCATTAGTCTGTTATCTTCTCGGTCTGCTGACTTTCCCAGTAAAGTCATTATTCCTTGCCCCAATATCTTATTTCCAGATTTATTGTCCTGTTGGGCAGGAGTTTGGACTTGGTAATAAGTATCAAAACCCAAAAAACTTGATTAAAAATGGGCAGAAAAACTGAATAGTCATTTTTCTAAAGAGGAAATGAAGATGGTAACAGGCACATGAAAAAGATGTTCAACATTGCTAATCATCAGGAAAATGCAAATGAAGGCCAGAATGAGATATCACCTCACACCTGTCAGACTGGCTAGCATCAAAAAGAACACAAATAACAAATGTTGGCAAAAATGTAGACTTGTACACTGTTGATGGGAATGTAAATTGATGCAATGACTATGGAAAACAGTGTGGAGCTTTGTCAAAAAACTAAAACTAGAACTACCATATGACCTAGCAATTACACTCCTGGGTATATATCCCCCTCAAATGTAAACACTAATTTAAAAAGATACATGCACCCCAATGTTCATAGCAGCATTATTTACAATTGCCAAGATACGGAAGCAACCTAAGTGTCTTATCAACAGATGAATGGATAAAGAAGATGTGATATATATTTAAAATGGAATACTACTCAGCCATAAAAAGAATGAAATCTTGCCATTTACTGCAACATAGATGGACTTGGCATTAGGCTTAGTGAAATAAGTTAGACAGAGAAAGACAGCATTGTATGATATCACTTATATGTGGAATCTAAAAAATACAACAAACTAGCAAATGAAACAAACAAAAAAAAATCAGACTCACAGACAGAGAGAACAAACCAATGGTTGTTGCTCCTAGCTAGAAAAGAGCTAGGATCCTTGTAGTGTGTTGCATTATTTTCATTTAAAAGGAGATTGTGTTCCTGTTAGAGAACTAAATATCAACTCCATCATAACCTAGAACCTCATATTCTAAAGCAAAAATTAATATTTATATATATTTACATATGATAAATGGGAATTGATCTTAGTATAAATTTGCCTCAAATTTTTGGTAAAAATGTACCCCAAACTGACCACCATGTTTGTAACAAGCAATATTTAAATAAAATAAGATTATTTTCTGTCTTTGAATATTAATGTATTTTTTCAATTATTTGAAGGAACTTAACTCTTACAATAAGCAAATCTCAAACATTTGAAGAAATATCATTTCTTTCTTTTTTTATTTCTTCTAGCAATAAGAGATGCAAGATGTTTCTGTTAACTTTAGAGCTGCCTGCAGAATAGTGCAGAATTATTTCAATTATTAACACTTCATATCCACTGGAAAGCTATAAAAGTATTTGCCTAGTTATCTTACAGGACTTTTAGGTAAAAGCTTCAGTGTAGCACTGTAGAAGATACTTGGAGTATTATGCTGATTCTCCTGACTCAGTTTCTGTGTGACATTGAGCAATTTACTCTAACTTTTGAAGTTTCCTTTTTCCTTATTTGTAAAAAGGAATGTCTCCAGTATCTGATTTCCAAAGTTCTAGACAGTTCACACATCCTGTGAATGAGTTTCAGCATTTTAAAAGCCAGCACAATATAGTATCTTAACCGTATGCTCACAATTGTGCCTTAACCTGAAGTGTTTGGAAAATTTTGAGAATACAGGGATTTTTGGTTTGAGTGCCAGAATGAAATGTGTATGTGAAACTATTCAAAATAGTTTACACCTGCCAAGATGCACACATTTTATTTTCATGGAGTTTCTCCTTTGACTTTAAATCCTAGTAATATTTATTAAGGAAAAATCAATTTAAAAAAAACCCTCCCTTTAATAGCTGATATCCAAAACAGTAGACTTTCATTAATAATCCTAATTTCATTTTTTAGCTTTTGCACTTTCATTTTATACTATACATTCAAGGGGTCAAAATTTTAACAATGCTGCATTTGACCATGCTTAATATCACAAAATGTCTTGAATTTAGTTTGAAATCATGGCCTACCAATGCAAAAATCATTCTTAATATTGCATTTAGGGGAATTAGTGCGCATTTGGTTCAAAAATGTGTCTTGTTTTTGCTTTGCAAATATGACAAGAAATTAGATGACTTTCTATTTGTCATTTCTGAAGTGTGAACACAAAATTGTATCTAGCAGTTGTTTTCAGCTTAATAATATCCCTCTAGAAAAGTGTCATAAAAGAAGTACAGTATTAATCACTTATTTCCTAGAATTATGCTTTAATATATTTGATATAGTCAATATGTGTTACTTTGAATCTTGACTACAAAATTTTGAAATTGTAACCTGGAAAAAACGTGTGTGTATGTGTGTGTGTGCGTGTGTGTGTATTTCACTCTGTACACATATTATCAGTTGTAATGCTGGCCATTTTCTTAGCAACACAGAACCTTGCCAATACAGCATTTTTGTCTATTGATTTAACTCAGCAAGTAGCTATATTAAGACAGATATGTGAGCCTATCAAAAGTAGGTATGACTTTTATTTGCAGTAGCTCTTATAGCAGAGCTCTATTTAGTGTGAACTATTTGTCAAATAATAGAGAAAAAATGAAACTGGGATAGAGTTAAACTATGATCCACAGGCTGAATTTTGTCTGATGCTCTTTTTTTTTCTGCCCATGTGGTTTATCCAGAAAGTGATTAAAAAAATATTTCCCAGTCAAAGATTAACCGTAAATTATTAGCAGCATGAAGACAGTGGTCTTTGAATTCTGTGGTTCCCGCATGCAAACCACTGGCTGTAGTTGCTCCCCTTGCAAGAGACATGCTTTTTAGGCTGCCCTACTTGGTTTGATTCACCCAGTTACATTACTTCCTGGTCCATGGAGGTGTCCAAGTCCAAGCCATTTATTCTGCCTCTGCACTGCTTCTTGAACACTGCTTATTAATACCATGATCACTTAGCTATTGGTGCAATTGCCAAATTACTGGGGACAGAATCATCTTATCTCAGGTTTTTTGTTTTCTATTTTTCCTCTCATCTTCATCCTAATTCATTTCTCCTCACTTTCCTGAGCATTTCCCAAGATAAAATTTTTACCAAGTCTAAGCTTGTACTGCTCACCACACCACAGTAAATCAATAAATCGAGAGATGAGATAGTGGGACAGTGAATCGTGACTTTATTCAGAAAGCCAGAAGATGGAGGAGATGATGGACTAGTGTTCCAAAGAACCATCTTACCCGAGTTAGAATTCAGACTTCTTTTATACTAAAAGGGGAGGGGGTGTGGCTGGTTGTTGCAAACTTCTTGGTGCCAGCCAGATTCCAGAGGGGATATGACAATCCTTTGGTCTAGGAGCTGTCCACGGAGGTCTGGTCACGATGTTCCTGTAAACCTCCCACAAGAAAATTGTTACTCTCTGCTCTGCAACTTTTTATTTCTATATTGAAGAAAAGTGTTATATCTTTAGAATTCAAGCCTGGAAGACAGAGTCTTGAGAATGGACTATCAGGTATATTTCAGGCTATAGGAAACATTCTTTTACAACGTTAAGCGCAGGCAACAGAGCACAAAAGTTAGAGCTAAAGGAATAGATCCAATATGCACTCAGGTTTGTTCTTTTCTTTTACAAAATCATTGCACTAAACTTTTGTTTATATATCTCCTAAATTTGAGAATGGAGAAGGGAAGGAACATAACCCTCATCACTATAAGGATATTGGTTTGGAGAAAAAAATAATGGCAGTGAAAGAAAAGAATGGGAAAGGGTAAAGGGAGGGAAATGGAAATCTTAAACTTCTTCCCTACCTACCAATGTATGAAGAATACTCTTCAGATTCCTAAAAGGAACAACAACACAAATCAGAACTAGAAACCAGGCTTAAAAGGCTATGACAAGTTAAATGTGGTGAGAAATAGGTCACAAATGCTATATCCATATGTCTATTAGACAACCAAAGTGAAAACAAATACTTATGCACAACGATAAAGCTCAATTTAATCATCCCTCCTCTACTTCACCATTATAGTAACAATGAAATGCACTATTATCTGAATCCACAAGTGACTTCCAGTATTTAGATAGAGCTTGGCATTAGACACATTCAGCAGGTAATTGTACATTCATATTCATCTTGCATATATGATACCATTAAGAATAATGTTGGGCAATGTTGATTTCAGTTCCTTCATATACAGGGATTCAGTTATAAAGAAAACTGACCTTCTGAGAGCCTGTATTTAAACATGTACATCATTTATTTCTGTGGGGAAGGGGAGAGGTAATTAGGTTTGTTTATTTTTAATGGAGGTACTGGGGATTGAACCCAGGACCTTGTACATGCTAAGCATGCTTATTTTTCCCTCCAAATCTTATAGTGTTACCACCTCTACCTGGCTTCAGACCAGCAGAACTAATTACATAATGCCTGGTGTTTCTGTCAATGTAAATCACTACATGAAACCCCAAATTTCCAGGTCAGTATTTCTCTAACTCTAATCTAGTGTTTTTCGAATCTGACCATGCATAAGAATCACCTGCAGTATTGTTAAAGCATAGGTTTCTGAGCTCAATCCTCAGACATTCTAATTCAGTAGGTAATGCTGAGGCTGCCAGTCCACAGACCACACTTTGAGACTGCTGCAGCTCCTTATCTCCTATATGTTCCCATTTCTCACCCCTCCTCATCTTCTGAGTCCCTCCCAGTGTGCTTTTTGGCCCTCGTGGTCCATCAACAAAGTCTCTTACATATCAACTTCTATGCATGTTTCCTCCACATACTTACTTTGAAAATCAATAGATATTTCTGTCAGTGTTTTCAGATAAGTGTTGTGCTCCTTCAATATGCAGTTTCAAATCATTTTCTAATTGTTTTATTTCAGTAAAGTTTTTCTTAATGAAAGATGTATTTGTTTGTTTTCCTTCCTTTCTTCCTCAGAGATTGCTATTATATGTATGTTGAATCTTTATCTTAGTCATTTTTTATGTGCTTGCCTTTTTTTCCCTTTTTTTTTATATAGCTCTATTGAGTTGTAATTCATGTACCATACATTTCACCCATTCAATGTGTGTACGTCAGTGGTTTCAAGCATATTTACAGATATTTGAAATGATCACCAGAGTAAACTTAAGGCCGTTCAGTCTCCTCAGAAGAAACCCATGTCCTTCGGCGATTACTCCCCAAGGGGTAGCTCAGGAGAGCTTTTCTGACTTCACAGAGCTCTCTCCTCTCCTGATTTCAGTGTTCAGAGATACGGTAGCTTGCCCTCTGAGTTTTCTGCTCCATTCCTATTTCTTACCTTTATCTGAACCTTCTCTTTCTTTTATATATTGTTCCCTTCTTGTCAATTTTATTCCATTCCTAGCAGTCTCCTGTTGGTTGGGAGTCTGAGAAAGACTTCCAGATGTACCAGTTTCTAGAGCTTAAAGGGGCCGCACAGCTCCAGCTCCTTCAGATCTTACCGTGGGCTTTTTGTGCTCAATCATGTAAGTTGGGTAAAGGCACTCATTTTCAGCTTCTGTTCTTGATGTGGTGTGTTATGATTTCCAGTGAATGCCTGCATCTCTTGGGGAATTTTTCACGTTAGATGTCCCACTGTTTTCCTCTGATTCCTCCTCCTACACAGGTAATGGAAATATACAAGACTTGTGGTGGTGGTGTTTGTTCCCACATGCTTATATTTTAAAATTCATGGATATACTTCATGGCCAACTTTGATAGTAGATACTGTCCATGAGTTTTTGGTTAGCTGCCTAGTTTTTCTCTGGCTTTTTTGTTTTGTTGTTTGTTTGATGTGAATTCTATAATCCAGTTGTTATTTTTTGATGGGACGGGGACAAAAATCGTCCTTAAAATAATTAAGTCAAAGAGTTGAATAAATTCTAGAGGTAATTGTTGATAATTAGAGCCAGAATGGTAATATATTCCTAATACAGAAAAAAATATACAATCAAGTTGTACAAGAATTTTAATTAATTTGGTGGCTTTGTAATGCTTTTCTCTTCTTTTGTACTTATAATTAATCCAATAACTCATCCGGTTCCATCATACTACCAATTTGTTTAATGTTTTCTATGGCTAATCTTAACAAAACTAAATTAAATAAACTCTATTTTGAGTTAATCTTTTTTGTTTGTTTTGCTTACGTTAGCCACTTTTTGATTTAGAATTTATTGTAAATAACTTTAGAGCATTTTCTCTTCCTTTTTGTTACATGAAACAACATTTTTATACCCTATTAATATTTATTTTAAATTTTATTTTCAATACTTTGTTGGGGAGAAAAAAATTCCCATCTTCTCTTCTAGGTTCTTTGGCTGACCTAATAATTAAATTGACATAAGACAGATTAACAGGAGAAAAACATTTAATTTCATGTGTTCAGGAGAGCCACAAAAATATGAGACTCCAAGGCAGTCAGTCAGTTGAGTCTTATATTCCATCCTGAGCTAAGGATAGGGATGGGGTCTTGGGCTTCCAAGGGGAGGAAGACAATTTACAGGGAGATGAGAAGAGCAAACGTTTGATGAACAAATACTTGCCCTGCCATGCAGATAGTCTTTTAGATATAGAGTTATTTCTGGCAATAGTTCTCTTCCTGGTACAGGCTCCCTTTCTAAATTCTTTTAGGCAGTTAAAGGGGAGGTAAAAAACTTTTCCTGAGTCTGCTGGGTCTTGATTGCCTTCAGCACAAAACAGTCCACATGGCAATGTGGCACATTTTAGGGTGGCCTCTTCTGCTCCCTTTAAATTCTAAAAAGCAAAACATTTACACTAGATTCCTTACTTCCCTAACATCTTGCATCTATTAAACAATGCTTAAACTCTATAGTTCTCAATAGTCCTTCTCCATTGCCACTTATGAGGAATAAAATACCCATGAAAGACATAGTCCTTCTCTAGCCGGTGTTTGAGATGTAAGTGAGAGTGATGTTATTTATAGGGATAACCTTGAGCAGACTGTAATTCATAAAAAGTGAATCATTCCCAAACTGTAGTATCTTAAATATTGTTTGAAACAAATTACCTGTAACACATCCCTATGACTGATTGCAACACACCAATTTGTCACTGCACTGTGGCTGAAAACCCCTGGATTACAAGTTGACCTTTTCAATGGCTTTTCTAAAGGGTTTGTGCAAATCTTACATTTTAAAAGAAGCTTCTTCTGTGTGTTATAAAATGTCATCATAATTTGTCTTCACTGTTACAGGTATTTTTATTTACTCTGGGGAATTATCTTGCCTCAAGAAGATTTTTGTTCTTGGCATTCTTTAACTTCACCAGAGAACAATTTTTGCAGAATGCCCTTCTAGTAACCATTCTAAATTTCATAAACATAAACTTAACACACAGCTCTCCTTTGGCACCAGAGCAATTGTATGTAACTGATGGAGTTTTGTGGCTCTTTTGTTTGAGAAGTAATGATATTGTAAATAGGTGTTTTTTGTTTTTTGTTTTTGTTTTTGTTTTCTGATACTGATATTCTCTGACCCCTCTTGAACTTTAAAAGAAAAATGCTTTGTGATAAGCTTAAGACTTCACTCTACCCAATTTTTTATCAATTAAAAATATTCTACGGGGTGGGTATAGCTCAACTGGTAGAGTGCATGTTTAGCATGCACAAGGTCCTCGGTTCAATCCCCAGTACCTCCTCTAAAAATAAATAAATAAACCTAATTATCTCCCCCCCCCAAAAAAGCTAAAAATATTATTCTAAGGTCAAAATAATTTTTGTTTTAAAAGATATTTGAGATAGAAAACATTTTATTTTTTGACTGGCACAAAGTTTGGCAAGCTGTGGAACTAGAAGGAGAGAATACAGCCAGCTGTTTTTTTTTTTAAAACTATTGCATGGCCTCAGCTGCCAAAGTGTCATTTTGTTTTGTAGTGAAACACCTTCTCTCATGTTGATAAGTACCTGTTTATCCTCCTTTAAAATGCTTTTCTTCACACATGCTGAAGTATCTTTATATTTCTTCATAAACAGTGTACCTTTGCTGAATAGACTCTTAAAAATGCATCCAATATGGCTACAAAGAACCAGAAACATGCCTGTTATATTATTTTAATTATTTGAGTTTTATACTAGAAATATCTGCCTGTTCCTTTTTAAGTTAACAAAGAAAAAAAAGGACATGAAAGACCAAATCCCAAGGTAATAATGAAGGTTCATTTTATGTAAAGCAGTGACTTCTTTGATCACCAAACTTTTTAATAGAACTTCCAGTCAATAGTCATATTATGTTTATCATCAGTTTGTATTGAGTGTTTGAAGAAGGGATAGAGCAAATAGAAATAACACTTGTTACTCTTTGTAAAAAAGAAAATGGTTTTGAATTATGGAATTAAGATTTATTTCCCAAATAATTTGTATATTTTGAAAGAAAATAATCAGCATTTGATCACCCTCACCCCATGACCAATGGTTCCAAGTTGCAAGCCACAGAAGTGATTTTCGCTGTACTTACTAGAGAATTAATTTATCAAAGGGATATATGATGGAGCTCAAAGAAGACTGTAAGAGATTAAGCAGGCCAATTGTAAGCAAAAATAAACTGCAGCTCTAGTTTGGTGAGGGCATAATTCTCTACTAGCAACATGGGCTCTAACTTCATACACACCTGCCATCCACACTGGACCCTGAATGCTGTGATAGCAAAGCTGCCAGTGCTTCCTTTGGAAACTTGTTGCTGTCTTCACCACTTGGAGGGCATCTAGGAAGCATAGTCATTGTTCCTAATTCATAGAATGGGATAGGCATTTGGATCTTATTGGAAGGATCTAGGTCTTATGCTTACACTCAAGCAGCAAAGGAGAACTGGAAGATGAGTATTTGGAATGTTCAGTTTCACTCATTGATATAAGTTTTGCCTCTCATGTAGACTTACAAAGTCCCACAGACATAGAGAGGAGGTTTAGATACTGGGTGAACTAAAGGAAAAATATCCCATACAAAGTCTTTTATTTTTCTGCCAGATAATTTTTTAAACAACTCTTCATTTTTCTTTTGTGTTTTACTGGTATGGATCCTGCAAATACCGATGAAACTGAACAAAAGCTACTACTCCTTGGTTACCATTTAAAATCTAAAAATATCCAAGTAATTTTCTTCAGTATTTCAAACTACTCCTGTGTATGTGTGTCCAAAGAGAATACTGTAATCATTTTCAGAATGTGAATTCCTTAGTCTCTCTTTTGATTCTTTTTAGGAGTTATAGAAAGCCCTTCCCAATGACAGTTGTCTATTCATGAAGTAAGTACTTTGATTGTGAAAGATTAATCGCTAATCAATGTGCCTTTAGAAATTGTGAAGAAAATGCACTAACCTTTTCAAGTTCCATCCTAAGCTCATCCTGGGGGCTCAAGTGGTTTAGTAACTTATTTGATTTTCTTTTCCTAAAGTTGAAAAACACAAAATTTCTTTGATTTAGCCTTTTATATTTTCTCTGTTGCTTCCTGGACTCTGATTTCTGACAAAACGTCAACTAACTTAGGGAGAAGTTTTATTAAATGTTGCCTTTATGTCTTGCCACCTGGAGGTGATTCTGGTTCTGGTTCTAATCCAGACTTCTGCCAGGATATGGAAAGGTTTCTGTTGGGTCATACTCAAGCTGTGTATACTCAAAAGCCTTGGAAAGTTTTGAAAATGGAATAGGGAATTCAGTCAGAGATAAAGGCTGTCAGTATGGTTCATTATTGAATCCACTGTCACCATCCTAATCTATTACCAACATTTTCATTCTTAACAATACACAGCTAACAGAAATGTGTATATTTGTTCACAAAATACATGCATTAGAATGCTCATAGAAATACTATTTATAATAATCAGAACTGGAAAGATCTTAGATATTCATCAACGGTACAATAGATAAATAAACTATTCGTAGTTAGTAAAATGAACACTAATAAAACAGCAAGGAGAATGAAGGAACCATTGCTATAGGAGCAACATAGATAAATAACACAAAAAATGATTTTGAGCCAAAGAAGCAAGACACAAAGAGTATATGCTGAAGGAGTCTATTTGTTTTAAAATATCAGAATAGGCAAAATCAATCAATGCTAATAGAAGTAAAGATTGATTTCCTCTGGGTGAGGAATAGTGATTGGAAGATAATATAAGGGAGTTTTGGTTACCAGTAATGTTGCATTTCTTCATATGTGTGGTATTTTCATGAAGGTGTTCAGTTTGTGCAAAGCTCTTGACTCGAACACACTGTACTTTTTTGGATGTATGTTACACTTCAATAAAAGTTAAACATAAATTTCACTAAACTCTAAATAATTCACATTGGTAAATTTGAATATTGCTTTTACTCTTTACTGAAGTATAGTTGATTTACAATATTGTGTTACTTTCAGATGTACAACATAGTGAGTCAGTATTTTTGCAGATTATATTCCATTATAGATTATTACAAGATGATGGGTGCATTGCTTTCACTCTTAAAGCTGTGGTATTACTCTCTAGATCAGGGTAACTTTCAGAATTTTTTAAACATTGATTTTGATTTTCCTGAACATTATTACCATGCTTTATTTATGGGCAATTCACTCAGTTCTATTACTGGATGTTATTTAGTAATAAACTATAAATAAATCATCTGTGAGTGGTATCATTTTGAAGTAAAATAATGAAACAATTTTATTTGGTTCACACAGAAAAGAGAAAGACATGCTGTCTGAGAAATATTTATGGTATAATAACATAGAAAGTGTCCCTCTACTGCACTTGCTCTTAATTCAGATTTTCTGTAGTTAAAAATATGAATGCCTAATATTAACACCAGCCTATATAAATGCTAATTGCTTGTGTTTTATTTTAATATGAAGACATACCAAGCTCCTAATACATATTCTTACAACATCCAGCCCCTCCCCAAGTATATTCCTGTCATACCTCATTGCACTCTCTTGATTAACTACTAGTCCTCCAGTTAGAATGTAAGCTCCATCAGGGACTACATAATGTCTATCTTGTTCATAGTTTCATCTCCAATATCTTCCACATTAAATGACACATATTAGATACTTAAAAATATTTATAGGTTCCTGGATAAAGTAATTCAACCAGAAATATTCAAGCAGGAACATCTTCCTAGCTTTTCTTGGAAAATTTATACATTCTTCTAAATGCCAAAACCTGGTAACAAGCAGCTGACAAAGTGGGGGAAATATATATATGTGTATATATATAATTCTCCTGTGAGAGTTAAATCATAGCTATAAATGTAAAGACTATTGATTTGAAGGAACCTGTTAATAGCAAATCAACAGCAAGAACAGGAAACAACAGTACACATTGAAGATCAAGGTCAACATTTTTGAGAACTGGAATAGGAACATGCAGAAAAGAACTGGTCACATATAATCAG
This sequence comes from Camelus bactrianus, assembly GCF_048773025.1. Taxonomy (NCBI): domain Eukaryota; kingdom Metazoa; phylum Chordata; class Mammalia; order Artiodactyla; family Camelidae; genus Camelus; species Camelus bactrianus. The sequence continues at coordinate 36,852,887 of NC_133539.1, forward strand.
GCAGTCTTACTTGTACCTGTTAACATGTTAAAGTGTGTTTGTGGTCTTTTCTATTTCTAATGGTGAGTCATTCTTGAAACTTAGATGATAGGTAGATGATAGATAAATGATAGATAGATAAATAGAAAGATAGATAAATAGGTATTATACTTTGCACAAATCTTAGTAATGGTGTTCCAGAAATAACAAATAACAAATTTGGGATGCTAAGTAAATACTTAAATTGGCTGTTTTGACACATGATTCTGTATCTTCCTGTTACTGTGCTAGAAGATCAGAATGTGAAGTTATTCAGGCTTCCCAGTAATATGCACTGATGTTTTTTCAGTGTTTGAATTTTTGCTTAGGTTATAATTCTTAGTAAATATAGCTAAAATATTACTAAAATAGTAAAAAAAAAAAACCTACTACAAATAGTGCTAAAATATGAAGCACTAGTCTTCCCTTTATAAATACAGTTGACCCTTGAACAACTCAGGGGTTGGAGGCACCTGTCCTTGGTGTGGTCAGAAATCCTCCTGTAACTTCACAGTCAGCCCTCTGCATCTATGGTTCTGCAACTTTGGATTTAACTAATTATGAATCTTGTGGCAGTACTGAAAAAAATCCACATATAAGTGGACCCGCATGGTTCAAACCAGTGTTGTTTAAGGGTCACCTGTACTACAAAATACAGAATAATTTAAGATTTCAGGAATTTCAAAGAATTATTGGGAATCCAATCTTTGTTCTCAAATTGTGAAGATTATACCTGTTAGACATGTGGAAACAGTAAGTCCAACTAGGTTCTTGATCTTAAGATGCTTTATCTATTTGGAAAGAAAACTCTATTTATAAAATATAATTTACATAGCAGACTATATTAAGTACCTCTGACAGTAGAAAATTGACTGCAAAGTTATTAGAGATAGATTTCAAAAGGTTGGAGGAAGAGTTGTGATGGCTTTGTGGGGGAAGAGGTATTTGGGATTTCAAGTTTGGGTTGCAATAAATAGGTGGGCAAGGAAGGAAAAGAAGAAGGTAATTTTAGGCAAGAAGAATAGAATAATTAAAATACATAGAAACAGAATTTCCATGGCTAAATCATACAAGTTTTTCTTTCTGTAAGCAATGAAAGATCGTATTATATGAGAATAAAATTAGAAAATCTTGGAAAAATAAATAAAAATAACTTGTGTTGGTACTTAAACAATTGTTAAGCAGTAGTACTTGAATGTTGTCAAAGTTGGTTGGAGGTTACCCTAAAGGCTACTGGAGTTGTGATCAAGGTGTGGGAAAATACTGTGTGTAAGGCACTGATGGAAGCCATGTATAAATGAATCCAATATTTATTTTAACTAAAAAAAAAAATCCATTCCTATTTTAAATACATTTATTAAGCACAATTAATGCCATTATTAAAAATTAAAAGCTCTTAAACAAAATCCCTCAACATAGGTGGAATCTATAATAAAGCTTATGTCATTATTTAAAATACTGGGTAAAGATATCAGGTTAGAGGGGAGGGTAAAGCTCAGTGATAGAGCACATGCTTAGCATGCACAAGGTCCTGGATTCAACCCCTAGTACCCCCATTAAAATAAACCTAATTACTCCCCCAAAAAGATACCAGGTTAGAATGATTGAAAAACAATGTAAAATTGGTCTAACATCAAATTTATTCATTTATTTATTCACTCATCTATCAAATATTTAATGGTTCCCTGCTATTTCCCAAATAGTAGATGGTATTGAATCACTATTGAATTTTTCAGCAGTCCCTAAATAGAACCCCTAAAGTGGGAGAAAGTCTAGAAATTTTCAGAGGTGATATGGAGGTAGCGTGGCCAGGACAAAATGAGCGAGGCTAGGGACTGATAATATGAGAGCAGATCTTAGAGGTAAGGTAGGCCAAGGGTGAGTGAGTTGAAGGGTCAGTAAAGCTTTGAAAGCCTTTGAGAGGACCATGACTTTTACTGAGTGGGTGCCACTGGATAGTTTTAAAGAAAAAGTGATGTGATTTTGTTTCTTTGCAAAAGATCACTCTAATTAGTGTGGAAGGAGAACAAAAGTAGATTGCAGTATCGCTAAGAGAGCTATCCAGAATGGAGCTGGGAGGCCACTGAGGAAGTGTGACTTTTGAATGTTTCAGCCTGGATGGAATCTGAACTTTTGATCCCTTATTATACTAACGAAGGCATCCAGAACATTTGCCAGAAACTCAAGATAGTCACTGAACCCCTTATCCTAAAATAACTGATGACAGCCTATCTACTTACAGGACCCCTACTGTAAAACAACTTGTGATTCCTTAAGGACAAATAATTTCTGTCTAGTGTCAATCACAATTTCCACAGGGCAGAGAATTTTAACAACCTCACGGCCTTTTGTATTTATAAACCCATGACTCTTCCTCTTTCCTGTAATACTCTTTTGGTTTTACCCAAATCTTTGTCTCCTGAATTGCAGTTCTTAATATCCCAAATAAATTATTTTCTTACTTGCAGCCTTCTGCATTGTTCTTTGGTCAATGCTAGCTGGAGAATAGATTATAGAAGCAAAAAAGTGAAAACAAAGAGACCAGTTAAAAAGCTTTTGCAATATTGTATTATTTCACTTACATGTAGAATCGAAACAGAAAACAAAAGCATCAAGCTCATAGGCACAGAGAACAGATTGATGGCTGCCAGAGTTAGGGGGTGCGGGGTGGGGGTGAAATGGGTGAAAGCAGTCAAAAGATACAAACTTTCAATTATGAAATAAATAAGTCATGGATATAATGTTCAGCATGGTGACTATAGTTAACAATGCTGTATTGTATATTTGAAAGTTGCTAAGAGAGTAATTTTTTTTTTTTTTTTTTTTTTTTGCACATCCATTATCTCATTGAATCCATTACTGTGGTTTGAAATGCACTTTAGTCTTTGCAACTCATATGGAATTCTCTGACATGCAAATGACCTGGCCTTGGATTACTCATCACTTCTCATAGACCCAAACTAAGAGTGTACATCTTAAAAGTTCCCATTAGAAGAAAAAAAAGTATAACTAAGTACAGTGATGGATGTTAGCTAGACATCTGTGGCGATAACTTTGCAATATAGACAAATATTGAATCATGTTGTACACTTGAATGTAACGTTATATATCAACTGACTTCAATTTTAAAAAAGAGTTAGACAACCAAAGAAGAAAACAAAAACCTTTTGCAATAATCCAGCAAAGAAACGACGATGGCTTGGTGATGGTTGGCCATGGAAATTGGTAACAAATGATCTGATTCTGGGTACATTTTTAAAGTAGAATTAATTAAATTTCCTGGTAAATTGAATATGGGCTGGAAAAAAGTGAGCATTCAAAATGGCTCCAAATTTTGGGGAGGATGAAGTTGCCATCATTTGTGATTTGGAATATTTTGAGTAAAGCCAGAATATTGGGAGAAGATCCACCGTTTACTTTAAAAACATAGATAGGTATGTTTTTAGCTAACAAACCATGATTTCAAATTACTGATTTCCTTCAAACATTACATACATTCTAGCATTTACATTTGTCCTGTTGAAAAATCTGGCAGTGAAAATGACTTACAATTACAGTTGGTATTTCTAAGATTCCCTCGGCATATAAGTTGCATTTGGAAAACTTATGAGGTCCCTATTCAATTGCTTTTTTAAAAATTTCTTTTTTGACAAATTTAGTATCTACAAAATATTATAATATCACACAATTTCCTTTTTTAAAAATTGGATCCAGATGTTTAGAATAACATTAAATTTATAGGGTTCAGAAATGACTGGTGGAAATAAAGTAAATAATAATTTAAAAGTTAATATATATATTTTTAATTTTTAGAAGCTTTTCTTCATTTCCTTCTTCTCTTTGATTCTTCTAACATCCTCTTTCCTTTTTTCCCCTTTCCTTCTTTCCTTCCATGCTTTTCCTTTAATTATAGTTTATTTAGTTTATTTAATTGAACATTTACTATATTCCAGATACTAAAATAGGTATTTTAAAAGATACAAAAGTAAATAAATTGCAGGTGCATTTAAATAATTGAACATTTATTAGAGGATATAAAATATTGCCCCTGCTACATATAATACAACATTGAAGATGTTAAGTGGAATGAAAAAGATACAGACAGATTTTAAAAAAGTGATCATTTAATGCTGTCCTATGTTGCACCTTATATAAATAAATTTAATATACAAAAATAATTGTTATATAATTAAGTGTGCCAGATTTCCTTATGGTACACCAGGTTTTATTATAAAGTGAATTCAAATTTTTAGGGTGAAAAAGTAAAATGTAAACTTTCTAAACATTTTCTGTGGCTATAAGCATTCAGGAATAAAGGAGAAATAAAGTGCAAGGGCAAATGGAATCTTTTTATCGATTTTAAACGTTCAGTACATATCATGCTTACATGAGTCTTGAAAGAATTCTGAAGAAAGATTCAGTCTCATTTGCACAAATAACCCTTGGCAGGTATTATTCCACAAGGTCCTTGAAATTCCTACTAATAATATTGTCTGAATGCCACATGAAAGTGCTGTGCTTAACTCTCAGTTTTATTTGCCATCTATTTACTGAATTGCTAAATTTGCAGTCTGAATTTAGCTGTCTGACCCTGAGAAGGCCTGGTAACAAAAATACAGAGAGGTGTCATTAGTTTGAATAAAACGTAACTGCCCTGAGAAGTCCCATTTATCTCCACTAAACAGAAAAATCTCCTGGGCTGAGGAAAGAGATATAAACTCATAGCTGTAAGTGTTGTTATTTACAAAGTAGCTGAAGAAGTGGACCAGAATTTTATAGATAAGAACTTTAACTAATTCTCTGAAAAATGATGTGAAGAATTTGGTATGGCTTCTTATCATGGAAAAGTATAATATTATGATAATATACTGATGTTTAGAACTTTTTAGTAATGAAGTATTAGCATCTACATCTTTATTATAAGCCACATTGGTAACCCTGGCATTGAGAATATCACCTACCCCAGCCTTAAGTCTGGGAAAGGATGAAATTCTAAATGACTAATTTGAGAAAATGGATTCCAGAGACATCAACCAAAATAAAGCTCCACTCTGTTATCCTTATAGAGAGGATATGGCTGTAGAGCATAGGAAGATGCCTATGAACATATGAGTAGGGATCTGCTGACAGGTGTGAGATTTACAAGGAAAGTTAGTATAGAAATAAAAAGTAAAAATTTGAACCCTTCCAGATGTCAGATCAGCTATGGTCTCTTGTACTTTAATACAACTTATGAATAGTCCTTTGGGATCTAAGTTTAGTTTTAATTTCATTGGTGTCTCAAGGGCTTAACTTTTGGATCATAAACAAGGGTTTAGCCTGGACCAAATCTTGGATCCTCCTGAATCACATGTGTCTATTCTGGTTTAAGCTTTGGCCGAGATTTCAATAATACAGCACTAGCCCCACTGTAAGTTACTGGGTTTTACTCACGCTAACTTTTTGGTTCCAGTATAATTCTCATACAGTCACATTAATTCCTATGACAACTGACACTGCTCCATTAGGAAATACACCCATTCAAATTTTAGCATGGCCTTTTACATTCTGAGTGTTTTCAGTGTTGATTATCTTAAAATTATCTAACACAAGAAAAAAAAAACACCTTTTTTTGTTATTAGCACTCTGATAATAATTAACACCCTTGTGCTACTTTCTATTTGAGAATAATAAAACAAATTTTTAAACGTTTTGGTAAAACTTTATTGAAGACACAGAATCCTTGAAGTGTCTGTCTGATAAACTCACTCCTCAATTTGATTCTAATTTTTCTCCAACTGCTGTCTTGGGTTTCTCAAAGCAACAATTTTTGAAATTGACAGCTGTTATGGAAATGGAAAATGCTAACATAACAGGGATAATAGGGCAAAGAATGCTCATCAGACTCTGTGTTTTTTCCTCATTTTCCTGTATTCCGTACTCCTCAGTGTTTCTCAGTTCCTTTACATTTAGAATAAGGATATAGAACTGAGTTCTGATCAATGAAATGTACAAAATGATACAGACTACTTCAAGGCCTAGCCCATAGAAATCCTACATGTAAAATTCCACTCTCTTTTCACATTACATGGCAGTTGTGGAGACAACAATGAAAATTATAGGGTCTAAGACGAAAATGCCAGGGTTTCTAAGTGACTCTGTGGATCCTTCACCTAATTGATTCTTTTTGGAAATTGCTATACCAAAAAGAGCCATGCCTGGCCCAGTTGATACGACTGAGCAACACAACATCTGTAATCTAGTCTTTCAGCTGGTTGCAAAGATGATGTGGGACTTGGGGTCATCTCCTTTGGAGACGGTTTTCTATGTGTGGAAAGAAAAAAGCGAAAGAGAGATGTAATCATTATGTAAACCATCAGTGAGTTAGATTATTGAGATTTGTGGGTTGCTTCTTATAACAGCACATAGACAATACTAAAACTGAAATCTTGAAATGGGACACTGCTATTAAAAAAACCCTCAAAATATATGATGTTATCATAATTGTCTAAAAGGAGGCAATAAACAGATATCAGAGAGTAGAAATATGGTGATATATGTTAATTAAATACCAAAACCCTTTATAAAAATGTTGCCTGTATTAACTGATGACAGATTTCAATTATAATGGAGTAATCATAGTTCAGACGTACAAAATGGAGTTGGGTGGCCATTGAGGATCTGGTTTCAGACACTTTCCTACACCGCTGAGAACCTGAACTTTCTGTAAACTATACCTAACCCAAGGACACCAGCTGTTTTTAAAATATCTGCTAGTTGTGACCTGTGTCTCAAGATTGTTCCCACTTGTAACTATGCAGCCACTTTGGGCCCCAACCAGTCTTTACTTTACAAGCACCCTTACTTCTTGCCAGCTCCAATTATAATTCTTGATTAAAAAAAAAAAAAAAACTCATGTAACTAGTTTTAACCTGCAGCTCTTGCCTTTATAAGCCTCCCCCATTTTGTAGTCTGGAGGAACACAATTCAGGTGCTTCTTGAATCTGTGTCTCCTAGTCTGTAGCCTTAACAAACACCAAATAAATGCCTCTTTATTTCATTCACATCTCTGGTTCTGAAATTTTGGTTAACACAAAGTTGAAGGCAATGTATACACCTATACACTTAGCATCTCTAAGTGCTGGGGGAGAAAAGAGTCAGTGACTATTGATATTGTCTGTATTTAGCACAGTATTTCAACAAGAGATGAGTATAGAAGAGAATTAGAAATTGAATGGTTTGAAAGCAAAAATAAAGGAAATAGTTCACAAATTCAGGACCTCAGTGGTCTTAAAATCAACTGCTTCTAAATATCATATAGTAGTAAATAGGATGGAGAAATTTTTCACCACTAAAGGTCCATTAAGACCCAGTATTGGGTCCAAAATTAGATAAAAGGTGGCTTTCTCTTGCTAACACCTGAGAATCCCAATGTTGCTTCTGGCAAGGTGGGAGAAAGAAAGCAAACATAAAGAAAACTTTAGACTTGTGTCTGAAAAGAGCTTCAGATGTGTTTCTAGTACATAGAATAACTGAAACCCAAAAAGATAGAAGCTTTAGAAGTACCAAACAAATTTCGCTGAATTCTGAAATTCAGTTATGTCTAAGGGTATCTGATTCATAACCTGTTAACTGGATTTTAGTGTGGGGTTGTAGAGTGAGCAGATGCCTAGCTTTAAGACCTTAAGTTGCTGGCCCAGGACAAGCCACTTCTGATCTCAGTAGAGATGATTGAACAGCACAACATCTAAAATTTCTGGTCTTTCCACTGGATGCAAAGATGAAATGGAATTAGAAGTTTTCTTTGGGAAAGAGAAACAGAAGGTTCTATGCGTGGAATGAGAAGAGCGAAAGTGTATTTGGTGATAGAATGATAGAGCGTGGCAGAGAAAGCCAGAGCTTACTAACTTGTTTTCCCTCTCCTTTCTAGACACAGAAATGAAGAGCACTTCTTTTTCAGTTAGTCTGGGACCATGTGCCTTGGTTCTGGTCAGTGGATTGTAGACAGAGTGAGGTATACTGCTTTCAAACTTGACACATAAAAATTTGTCAGATACTATCTACCATCAACTCTCCATTCTGTAGCAAAATTGGAGGCCCAGGCTGGGATTAAAGATGGTGTTACCATAGGCTGGAATAAAGTAGGAACTCTGAATAACTGCTTGAGAAAAATTCCTTTTTCTTTTCTATTCCCGACTACCCAACCCAAACTGAAACGTGAAGGACAAACAAATAAATCTTTGTTTATTTGTGTTAAGCAATTGATATTTGGAGTTTGTCTTTTACATGATTAGAATATTCTATTAAATACACACACACAGATACACACACATCCCCATGAGACTGAAATTGGGACTTTCTGAAACATTTGAGACACATAGTTAGAGTATATACTATATAAAACCTTACTCCAAGAAATGGATTATATAATCTTATCATCTGGAAAATAATAGAGACAGAACCCACAGGAGGGAAATTTACTGGGAATGGATGATGTATGATGATTTGGGGGGAAATTTAAAAATATTCCTATTCTTCCTTTCCTGAAGACTCAATTTAACAATAGGCAGAAAAAAATACAGAAGATGTCTAGGCTGAACTTTTGAAATTTTTAGAATAACTGGGCACACATCAAGAAGGATTAGAACCCAGTTAGAATGTCCAAAACAAAGGAATTATTTTGAATAAATAAAAAGGCTAGCAGCGATAGGGTATATCACGTAGGACAAATCTACCATATGGCTATTGTAGAAGTTAGGATGTCCGTAAAATGCTAGTGCTTAAAGAGTTCTAGTTACCCAAGAGACGTGGTTACAACCAGCTGGCCAGGAACGTAGTGTGAGTGAGTCCTAGAGAAACGCAGAAGGCTACCACTCAATAAGGTATGGAAATGCCCTGGATCCTGGAGAACAGCCCACATCTATCGATCTGCAAACCATGATAGACCATATGATAGACTGAAAGGTGGGAGTGAAGGGGCTACAGGAACTTGGGGACACCCAGGTGCTCCTTGGGGGCTGCCAAATCGTCTAGTCAAAAATAAGGGTTTCTATGTGCAGTTCATTTGACTGGCTGCTGTTTTCTTTCACTTATTCCTCCTATAAAAGTAAATTTTTCAAAGATTGTAAGTCTATCCCCCGGAATAGTGTTTGGCTGTGGAAGATACTCAATAAAGATTTATTTAGTAAGTAATACGTATATTCTGTTGGTATGACTTCGCCTCTCCACCTGTATTCTAATATATATGTATTTGTTTGTTTTTGTTTGTTTTTGTTTTTTGGTGGGAGGAAGAGAGGTTTCTAAGTCTTAAGAAACAGCAGAAATAGAATAACTTTTTCAAGATTAGAATCTGAAACAATAATCTATATAAAACTATGATTCTATTATTGTAATAATGAAAAAAAGCCAAACTACTGTAATTTCATCTCTTTTTATTTGTTTGTTTGTTTTTTATCATGATATTTAGGTAAGGAACAAAATTGGGTAGTTTATTTCAGAACTACATTTAGAATTTACTGTTGTCCTACAGGTGTCCAGAGAATTGATGTTCTTATTTCAGCTTGAGTTTTTGAAATGCTTATTTATTGAACCTGTCTCTAGTGTTTGGTCTTTACTAATTGTTTTTTGAAGGACCTCATTACCAGAGTCCTAAGGAGTTTCCTTTCCCTCACCATCACTCCTCCACCACATTTGTTCTTTTCCTTTCTTAGACTAGAAAATGACAAAAAAGCAACTATATTCACAACTGCTTGAATGTTGGAGCATTTGATAAGTCAAGGCATTGTGGATGGAGTGAGACATCTGTCATTGCCTGTCTTGTTATTAATGGGATTCTAATTAGACCAATCCTTTTTAACTGGTATGCTGTCATGTAGCAATCTAATAAAACACTGTGTCTAGGAAAATTGATCTGGCCTGGATGCTAATTACTCTCCTAGACTCTAAGCTTTATAAAAATAGGAATTGATTGCTCCTAGGCAACCTATATTCTTTCTCCTTTGCTTTGTCTTCCCTTGCTTTCTTACACACACAGTTTTCTACTTAAATTGTCTCCTTAATTCATATTGTGTTCTCGTTTTCAATTTATTTTAACCATACCTTGGACTTTTGTGTTACCTGAAAAGAGCAGGGCTTTATCACTTGTCAGAGGAAACAGTCCTCAGTTAAACTTTTCCTCTAGGAAATGTAGCAGATCATAGTCTTATAATCTTAAAGGCTGTCTCAGAGTTACAACTGACAGGGTTAGACCTAGGTCAGCCTCCGCATATATCAAAGTCAGAGAAGGTTGTAGCTGGGATCAGAGAAGACAGTAATATTAACATTACAAAAGAAGTATCTTAATAATTTTTATATGAGATTTGTTACCACTGTTTTCTGAAAGTAGCATGGCATTTTTAAGGTTAAATAAATGAATAGTTCCAGTAATCAAGTGACTGGTGTTTTCTTAGCTACTATTTAATTTTCTTTTAAATCAGAATTATTTGAGATAATTGATATTTTCTTTTAGTTATAATGTACTTAGAATACAAATCTTGAAAACTGACAAATGTTTAGATTCATTTTTAGCTCATTAACTGTGCATCTGGGCTTTTTATAAAATTGCTGTTGGAAAGAATATTTAAACATATATTCCTACCTAGAATGAACTGAATTATATTTTTTCTCTTATTTTTAAACCAAATTTATTTTAATGATATTTTAAATCCAAGGGCAAGTATGAGTTAATTCAAAGCAAGAGATTTCTTGATCTTCATAAAATTTTTTTTCTATTATGTTAGCATAACAATGGCTTTAGACATTGATGATCTTCATTAACTGTCTAAATTTATTTTGGGGGAGTGGCCCTCAAGAAGTGAGTATCTCTAAAATTTCCTAAAATACCTGTAGAGTGTCTTGTAGGACACTGGGAACATATTCATGTATGTCTTTAGAAATCCATTTAATTTTACCTTGTGGATGAGGTTAAAGGAAAATTAAGTTGAATTGATATTGATTCCTAAGACCATGTCTCTCAGTGTGATCTGGCACAGCAACCAATCCATGAACTATTTCATAATGACATGGAAGCTTATGCCAGAATGAAAATCACCCAAGTCATTAAGCACACTGTTCAGGTCAACTGACTTTTTTTTTTTTTTTTTTTTAATAACAAGTCTTTATCAGTGAAGGAAGCAGCAAATTGAATTACATTCTGGCACAAGCTCCTTAGTTTATTATGTGTTGACACTCTGAGTAGCCCTGATGTAGACAGTCTGGCCAAACTTAAAAGGTAAAAGATGTTTTCCAATGATCAATGTCTGCACAGATCATATAATAGTGACGAGGGAGGTGAGCTCCAAGGGTCCTGTCTTCACCTAGGAGTTTCACTATGTTCAAAGCATATCATTTGTTATATTCTTGATGAATCTCACTGGAATCCCACTGTTGGAATGTGGAAGAAGCAATATTAGGAAGAAGTAATGTTTATTTCATTCTAACCAGCATAGGAAAGCTGATTGATAATTTGAAAGTGATGAAACATTTGCAAGAATATGGCTTTTTCATGGAAAAAAATCAGTGAACAGTTATAAAGGACATTCTGACCATTGTTAGACATAAAAATAAAAATTTGAGAGAGAATATATATCTTCTAAAAAACAGAGAACGAATATGCTGAATACTGCAGTCAGAGAGTCAACAGGGGACCATAAGAGAAATTCAAGGCACTCAAGTATGAGACACCTACTCTGCACTCTTTGAGGATAAGGACTCTGTCTTGTCCACTGCTGAGTCCTTTGTTGCCTGGCCTGGCCCTGCTTGTGCTTATTTCTCTTCACTCATGCATAAAAATAAGATCTTAAAAGTGACCACTTGGAGAACTTTTCCTGTGACTCTTGGAGTCTTTGTTTGTCAAAAAAGTGAGACCTACTTTTTGTGGGTTTTCACTCTCTAAGTGAAAGCTACACTGGAAAAGCATAATGGTGAGAAATGATAGCTAACTAGCTGTTCTGCCTGTGGATCAGGGAAAAGGAATAATCTTATGAATCAACCTGCCCTCCCAGAATTTATTAAAAAAGTAAGAGTGTTTCTCATAGTCCAGATATGAGTCATTTGGGAAAATAATCAGCTTTGCGTTGCTGAAGTAGCTTTGACCAAGAGGTCTGATTAGAAGAGCAGTGGAATCCCAACAGACAGAGCTTTATGATGAGGACTGTAGAAACCCAGGGCTGAGGAAGGTGCTGCACTGTCAGTCAGAGTACATGTCTGAATTAGGGGACTTCAGGGAAGAGATCCCCCAGGACAGAAGAAAGAATCCTCTGCAGAGTCATGAAAGCAGACACTCAGCTCTGAAAGCTCACAAAGCTCAAGGAGAATCAGATATAAACAACAGCCTGGCCAGACGAAATTTGGTGTCAGCTGAATGTGACCTCTCCTGACCCTCAAATATTTCTCCTCCTACTTTTCTCCAACTCCAGAGAAGCTAAAAGACAGCCTAGTGATGATGTGACAGTGGGGATGGGGGAAGACAGAGGTGGGTATTGTAGTCCTTCACACCCCTCTTCCCACTCCAGGCTTCCCAAAGATTTTGATTTTTCCAAAAAGTAGCAGATAAATTCACAGAAACAAGGGTATTTAACTGAGGACTAGTTCTGTTTCCATAAGGATTAGTATAACTGAGAAAACTTGGATAATGAGTAGAAAACATTGTATACTTTCTCTTTACATAATTTTTTCCAAAAGATTAAATTTAGGTTTTGTCTCTACCTTTTAAGATGGGTGTTACTGGTTAAGTTATAAGGATTCAGATTTAGAAGAACAAAATGTTGAAGAAAGTTATGAGAAACAGTGAAAGTAATTAAGTACGTTTAATTATGAGCAAAGGGACGTTTGAGGCAGCCAAAAATATGAAAACTTATTACAGAAAAGAAATTAGTCTTGTTTGTCACATGTTATTCCCTATCAGGCAGAGATAAGATTAAGCAGAGCTATGGAATCTTAGATGTCAGAGGACAGAGATCATGGAACTTGGGGCATTCATATGACGGGCTGGCAGTCAGCTTCAAGTCCAAGGTTATTCTAGTGTGCTGTCCTATACTTCAGGTTCTAGAAAGCTAAAACCCACTGTTCTCAGCTTCCCTTTCAGATATGATTCCACCAAATACAGTTGCTCATGTAAAATTCTGAGGGCAGAATTGAAGAAGATGCCATCTTCCTTCTGAAGATATTAGATGTTTTTTTGTTTATTCCTTAAAGTTGTATGTGCCCAGAAACAGATGTGTCATCAGTGACAGCTGGACTCAAGTTTCAGTGTCCAATCAGGAGACTTGCAGCAGTCACGGCATAGTTACAGAGACAACAGGAATGGCTTCCTTACTCCTGTGTCACAGTTGTGTTACTAATTAGTGCTGAACACCAATATTTCAGGCATTCTTCTTCCAAACATGCAAAAAGATTGCACTTCTCTAACCTTTTAAAGTAGGTAGGGTCATATTACTTGCTCTGACCAACAGAATGTGAAGGAAGTTATGTGTATTATTTCTAGGTAGACACATACAAGAACGGGTATATAATCATCTGTTCTCTTCCCTTGGCCACAGCACAGGTGGAAGAATGTGTTGCAAAGGAGTTTCAATGCTCAGCCATCACATGCATAGCAGTTGCCCTGAAGAGTCTTCCAGATACGCGGCAGAGCTTGTCTGGGTAAGAAATATACCATCATTTTTTTTCATTATTGTTTTAAATCACCACAATTTTGGAATTATTTGTTACCGTAGCATGACCTAGACAAATCTCAATACTGCAGAAACGGATACCAGGTTTGGAATGTTGTAATAACAAAGCCTAAAATACGTAGCATTGGCTTGAGCAGAAGTGATGAGGAAACTGAGTCTAAAATGTGGCAGTCTATGTAATTCACTGGGAAAATAGTCTGTTAAATGGACTTCTGAGTTAACATGGAAGGATAGTTGTATACTTAATGACCTTGTAGTTCTAGAGGAAGAAGTTAGCCAAGTGAACATGGGTAGTTTGGATTGATTACTACTGACTGTTGTTGATAGGTACTATATGAAAGAAGTGAGTTCAGAAAAGAATTGGACAGTTTAACAAAAAAGAATAAAAAGGAAGAGAAATAAACTAGAAAACGGGATTTCTGGGGTTGGAAGAGGCAGCTATTTCTCAGCTGTTCGCAGTACATGTAAAAACTAGAGAAGGCTTTGAATTATAAGATTGAAATTAATGGGATGACCATCACATCTGTTATAATCTTTGAATGGATTAAAGTATTTCAGGTTTAAGATCCAATTAAAAGTGTGGCTGAATAAATCTTTTAATTAGTTAAAATATCTCATGGCAAAGTGATTATGGTATGTTTCAATCACACAGCTACCACAATCAAAGCACACAGAATCACAACTAGATCAAAAGAGAGAGAGGGTGGTGAGAGTGAAACTAAATACATACAGCAAATGTGAAAACAATGTCTTAGAGGAACTGTCCGTTTTGTCATTAGCATGTTATTGATTAGACTCAAATTGTCTACTAAATTTTTCAAGAGATTTTTTTTTTTTTTTACCAAAAGAAACAAAGGCTAAACTAAAAGTAATCTCTAACTGAAGACTTAATAGTGAGAATTTGACTCACAAACTAGTAATGGCAGGAATTGGTTCGAGAAGACTGCTCAGCCACAAATGGCGTATTTCCCGCCTTCCCAGTTCTGATGTTAACCAAGGAGGAAGATGGCAAAGGAAGGATTTCTCAGGGACCACAGAGTCAGGGAGAGGAGATACTCCTCATGAGCAGTGAAAAGGCATAATGAGGGGATGCTCCCAGCCACGGAATAGAAAGCCCACTGGGAATTCGGAATTGCTACAGAATTGAATCCTCTTCGTCTCAATACGGAAGTGTTCATTGCAATAATCCTGTCAACTCCTATAAACTGCACACCACCTATCCTTTTAATTTATAAGCTTCTGCCTCAACAGCTACCACTCCTGGACTTGAGGTAGAGACTTTCATGAATGCCAAGAAGTTCTTGGCTTTCAGTTTAATGCCACAATTAAATTTGGCTTTGGGACATTAAAAGGACATACTACAGTAGTCATCAGTGCTGCTCACCAATTTTGCTAATCATTCTTCTTCCAGACCCAAGTTATGGATAAACTTCCCTGCCCACGAGAAGTTAGGAGTAGTCATATGACTTGTTTTGGCTGATGAAAATAGAGCAAAAGTGGCATATGTAATTTTGGGAAGAAAGTGTATAAGAACCATTGAACTATTTTTTTTTTAAAGTCTGTTTTCCTCTCCTGCATTGGGGCTCATACAAGTCCATGTTTATATAGAGATACAACTATGAGACATCTCACAGAAGACCACAATCTGGGAGAATATTCACGACCTACTTTGCATGAGCAAGAAATAAGGCTTTATTGTTTTAATTCAGTGAGATTTTTAGTTGTTTTTTAATTGCAACATGACATAGCCTAAACTTAATAATACAACACAAATGGGTTTTGGTCCTAAACCTAAATTCTAGTACTAACCACTTGATTCCTTAGCTCCCTGATTATGACAGAAATTGCAACTCCCTGGAAAGCTAAGGCAAGCCTGAAGTTCTGTGAATTTCAGCTTCTTATTAGGAGTTCAGCTCTTCTAACAATTTTATAAGTACCTAATGCTCTATTAAATTCCTTTCTTTAAAAAACACCTACAGTCTGTTTGGTTTCCTAAAACTAAACCCTATGCCCATCAGGGTGATGCTACAGGTCAAGGGTTAGGAGAGAGAGTCTACACTTGGCAGATAATTGGATAGACAAGGTGGCAGTAGAGGTGAAAGTTAAAAAATTCAGAAATCCGGTTATGAAGGCTTTAGAAATTGATATAGCCTGAATTATGGAATGTAAATCTGAACAAATTTCCAAGATGACTTGCTTAGGAATTTTAAATGATTCTAGTAAAGACCTGTGTGGGAATGGTAGATTAATTCAAGAAAACTACAGTGATGGCAGATGTGTTTTTTGGGTGGTCCCATGCAGGCAATGGGACTAAACTGCTGTACTTAATATGTGAAACAACTTTCTAAAACTCTGAAATAATTCAACCTTCCTATCTTTCCTGTGAGGCAATGGGCTTCTTTTTACAGGAAGTGTCCAAGCGTTTTTTGCATGATACTGGTAAAGGATACTGCTGAGAGAGTTTCCATATCAGAAATCTGTCACACTATTCATTAGAAATGGCAAAAAAAAAAAAAAAATTAATGGAAATTTTCATTAAAGTCTGTTAAATTTTGTAATAAGCTAACAAGCTTAATATATCCATGTTTATATGCATACATGTCCACACACATACATGTCATTGCATACTCTAGAAATTTGTAGGATTATTAGATTGATGATATACAACCTTATCTAGCTTGGGAAATCCTTGCTCTTGGATGACTCTGAAATGAGATGAGTTGTCAGAGTCCTGGATAATTTCATTACCAGAGAGTGGGAATTTGGAGAGTGAGCTCCGGATAATGCTGCAAGGCACATTGATTCTAAGATTGTGTGAATGATAATACAAATTGTTTCAATAATGAAATAATGTTAGCTTTCATGAGGCTAGAGATAGTTATATAACATACAGAGAGCAGGTGTCTTCTAGAAGTAGCCACTAAAAAAAGTGCTATGTTCCTCTGGTTATAACTACTTGATTTGCTTTTGTAGATGAAACTAACTTGATACTCCCATTAAATGTAAAGACATTCTTATTCTTTGATAAACAATTATACTTGAAAATACTGTTTCTGAGAAAGCATCTCATTTTAGATGATCTTGGGTTAAAAAATTTAAGTACTTAGAAATTACTTTCTACTAAAACAGTTACTAGAAAAATAAACAGCACTAACACCTAAGAGATTTGTAGTGTATTAGGAAAAAAATAATAAATGTGGATGGCATTAGCAACAGGATGCCACCTCACCAGTTTGAGGACATGGCCTATAAAATGTATAATTCTCTCTAACGTATTGTAAATTGACCACATAACAACATCAAAAATTTCACTTGTGAAAAAAATGAGATAACACATGTAGGCCAATTGCTGAGAAGAGAAAAATGTAAGTATGTTATTTGAGATTTATATTATGATACTTGACAGATGTTGTATTTTGAAGTCCCACATTTGCTTTTAAAAGTCCTATGTTGGAAATCAACCTTGTGCATGATCAGGTTCAATAGTGAATATTAAAAGAAATCTTTTAAAAAATTCTTCATGAATTTTTTAATTGGATGAAAGATTCTTTAAAGTCTATAGTGCTCTACAATTTCCAAAAGTTTCACACATATTTGATTTCAGTAATCTCACAGTAACACTTTTTTGTTCCTTCTACACCTAAATTGCCCCTTCCCTATCCTCTCCCCACTGGTAACCACTAGTTTGTTCTCTGTATCAGTGAGTCTGCATGGTTTAGCCAAGTTGGCATGTAAAATTAACCATCACAACTTATAAAGGACCTCTCCCAAAACTTTTATCTTTCCCCCAGTATGATTGACTCTCCGGACTAAATTCCTCATAACAGCTTAACCTTTCATTCTACTCATAGAGGGATTTGTATTTTAAAGACATACAGTTTCTAACTTAAAATGATTAAACTCTTAGTATATAATTTGTTTTACTTAATCAGCAGAAAATGATTATTTTGAGTAATAAACTTTTCTGTGTCTGTAAGTCTTAACACCTAATCAGATTTCTGTTCTACACAGACACACGGTTTGTCCTGGTTATAAGCATCCAGACATGCTAATTAATTCAATTCAGTAACATTGATTAAGTGCCGACTTTGTGCCAGGACTGTGCTAAAAATCTGAAGGTAAAAACAGATAACCTCATCAAAGACTTCATAGTCTGGCAAGGGAGATGTGTACACAAATAAATAAAACACAGTTTGACAGGTGCTGCACTAATTGTATAAACAAACTATTATAGGAGAGAAAGGAGGTAGTTGTGGTTTCAATCTTGGGTTGTCAAAGGAGTTTTCAAACACATAAGATGACAATTAGCTGTGTGTTGAAAGATGACTCACTGGATGGATTACAGATTGGGAAGCGGGGAGTAGAATTTAGCAGGCAGAGGAAGCAGGCAGTGTTTGCAGAAGAACTGAAGCTGCCTGGAGTACAGTCTATGTGAAAAGATTGGTGGGGACCAAGCTGAGGGACATGGGTTGGGTCAGATAAGAATGTAGTCATAGGAAGATTGGACCTGACCCTGGACAGAATGAAGTGCTATTGAAAGTATTTAAGGTGAGAAGCCACCAGATCAGATCTTTGTTTTAGAAATTTAATTCTGATAGATAAGTGGAAGATAAATTAGAGTCTAAAAGAGACTCTATTCAGATAAACCAATTAGGAAATAGTTATAAGTGTTCCAACAAGAGAAAATCTAAAATCTGGTGGTGAAAATGGAGAAGAGAAAAATGGATTTAAAAATATGTATTTGGAAGGAACTTGACAGGACATTTGACTATATGAAAGTAGAGAGATAAGGATTCACAGATTGTCTCTGGGTTTATTATAACTTCAAATGTCACAATTCTAAATATTTGAATTGAAGTCATTCTAAATATTATTGGACATTTTCCTATATTTTCAAAAAGGATATTGAACATAATTTCACTTTAGAGTCAACAATATGAACATTCACTTTGTTACTTTATTGTAATTTATAGCATAGTTTTACTAACATTTGTGAAACTTTATTTTCTTTTTCTGTTTTAAGTCTGCTTTCCTTTGGCCACTGTAAGAGGTCTATTTATTAGAGAGGTTCCATAATTTCTAGTTTATTGCTTCTAATACAGAGTGGATTGGGAAATCAGAAAAAAATTACAAAAGAGGTATACTAGTGAGTGGAAAATTTATGAGCAAGAGTAATGCGACGTTTCCTATGGGGTAAAGAGAAAGAAGGCTTTTGTCTGAGGTTTTGTGACAAGTTGAGGGTATACATGTGTGTACAAACTCAGAGACTTTATTCACTAACTTTTTATTTCATAAAGGTATATCAGAGATTCCAGATTGACTGTGGCCTAACTCTATATGGGAAAGATTTTGTTATTAATGTATAGGTCTCTTGTGTTGTATACATATAAGTGAAAAAACAGTCATTATTAGTTATTTTGTTAGTTCATTGTCTCTAACTCCATTGTTAATAGTAGAAATGAACTGTGTTATGAACATGTTGTTAGAGGTCAGACATTGGCAAAACTGTGGCCCATGGGCCAAATCTGATTTGCTGTATGTTTTTTTTTATCCCCCAAGAGCTAAGAATGATTTTCATAGTTTTACAGAGATGTAATATAGAAAAAAGTTGAATATAAGAAAGAGATGATACAAGGCCCATAAGCCCTAAAATATTTAATACTGGACCTTTACAGAAAAAATTTGCAGACCCTAGATGTGAATAAAGGCTTATTTCTTATATGTGCCTTTTTATTGTCTGTTTCTTGTTTTTTCATTTTATTTATTTTCATTTTATTGTCTCTTTCATTTTTGTTTACATATACACCTTATATATTCATGATTCTGTAATTATAAGGTTTGTATAGATCACAAAGCTTCCTTACATTTGTGGAATCAGAAAAGGGAAGAGGGGGGGTGGTAAATTCCACAGAGAAAAAAAGAAGTGAAAGACGTAAGAATTTCAGTTTGAGATGTCAAGAACCCTCTGAGGCTTGTTTCTCATTAATTTTTTATCCTCGTACACATAGAAATTTAAGATTTTTATAAATCCCTACCTTGGAGAGAGGCAGGCAGTTAACAAAATGCACAACCATCTACTTTTTAAGCATTATATGACTATGGTCTTTTTAAAAAGGAATAAATTTATGATGAGTAGAATGGAAGCTTTATTGATCTAAAGAGGAGGTCTTATGAAAAATGTATGCTGTAGCCAATGAGACCTGAACTCTAAGAGGATGTATATCAATCCTTTGACCACACCAGTTTGCCTCGTCTGCCTTGAAATTAAATAATAACTTTTATAGCACCCTTTTAAAAGATTCATATTGGTTTTAAATATGTATATATATTCTGTAATATATTTATCTATTTAATGAAGAAGATAAGTCAGTAAAAGAGCAGACAGGCAACACCATAGTACTTAAGTGTGTAGCCTCTGGCCTGAGATTGCCTTAGTCTGAATACCACTTCTCTCTCAGGCTGCGACTGCAAAAGGGAACTAAGAGCAGTTTCCTCATCTGTAAAATGGGTACAACACCAGGGCCTTCTTTATAGAGTTCATGAAAATATTAAAAATAAGACAGTATGTATAGATACAACAATGCTGAAAACACAACTAGAAAAGGTAGAAAAACTAATGATTTCTTCTATCTATTAGAAATGTTGGTTAGCTCTTTTTCTCTTATCTATGAACCACACAGTATTGTACCTATTGTAGCCAAAAATTCTAGTTCTGCAATAAGATGAAAGAGTAACTGGGGCAGCTGCAAACATTTCTTGGAGGAATTTATATCTGATGTTTATATTTTTCTAAGAAGCAATGTGACTTTCAGGTCCTTAGTTATTTTCCTACACAGGTCTGTTATGAGATTCCAGTTTGCCCTCTCCTCCCCTCTCCTCTTCTCTCCTTCCCTTCCCTCCTCTTTGCAACCCTTCCCTTCCCTTCCTTATTATCATTTGTGTGCCAAGCAGTGTTTGGCTTATTCATTGCAGGTATGGAATGTATAGGATGTTTTGTTCAAGTGAGCTTTAATTTTCAGTCTCAAATCTCCATAATTTCTGGAAAACCCTTTCAGGAATGGGCTTGAGGGGAAAAATATGCTTCTACCTTTCTGCAGCTATTCCGTTTTATCAACAGGAATGTGAATTAGCACTCACAACTCTTCTGTATTTGTGGACTATATTGTATTTTTGAAATGATAAAGATATCATAACTTTAATGGTTCCACATTTAATAGAGTGAAACAGGTAACTTGAGTTTCTGGTGATCATGGATGATTTCCTCTTTTGGTCTCATGACCAGAGAACAATATAAAAGTAGTGATTCATTTATGTAGCCATTATAGTCACATTACCATCACAACAAAAATTCAGGGGGCAAAGGAGTACTTTAAACAATTGCAAGAAAAAAAAAGTTTTGGTTTTTTTTTAAAAGCAACCTTGACAATAAATAGATGCTGCATTCCACTACAGACAGCAAATGGAGAAAGATCACACACAATGTAGCTGACATATTAGCAATATTTTGCTTGAGGTTGTATGTTAATTTAATAGAAAAAAATATGCTTTCCCACAGATGTTAGGTACTAAAAAAGCCGTAAGTAATCCTTAGCAACTCAAATATACCACGTAAAAATGTATACTAGCATTTACAAGTCATATCTTGATGTAAGTTGTAATTTAAAATAAGCACATATTTGATCATCTAGATAGAACTTGATTTTTTATTGTCAATATTATCTCTAATCATTTGCATAAAACCTACAAAAGGAGGTTCATTATATAACCATTACTTCTGTAATAAAGCACAAACTCTTTAATATTCTTGACTTTTATCTGAGAGACACACCAATGCATAAAGCAGGGGTAGAGAATCCAGCAACTGAATTAGTAGTTGCCAGGGAGGGACAAGTAGGTGGAGCACAGGGGACTTTCAGGATAGTGAAACTGTTCCGTAAGAAACTGTAATGGTATGTACATGACATTAAGCATTTTTCAAAACCCATAGAACTGAACCCTAATGTAAACTATGGACTTCAATTAGCAGTAATGTATCGATGTTTGTTCATCAGTTGTAACAAATGCACCACACTAATGCAAGATGTTAATCATAGGGGAAACTGTGTAGCAGGTGGACAGGGGAGGTGGTATATAAGAACTCTCTGTACTTTATGCTCAATTTTTGTGTAAACCTAAAACTATTTTGAAAAAGAAATCTATTAAATTTTAAAAGTTGCGTACATGAGGCTTTTTTGTTAAATGCAGAAGATGGAAATTGTTGAAATGATCTTCAAGAAGTAAATACCGCAGACATCACAGAATCAAAGAATTGTAGAGCTAAAAGACACCTAAAGAAAAATATCTACCCTAGACTTAAAGATTTTTAAGGAGAGAAATTCTACCACTTTCCTTGGTAGCCTATTCTAGGATTTAATTACTTTCTGAGACCACCAATCTAGCCTATATATCAATAATTCTGTCTTCTCTCAAGTAAAGAGGGATTTAATCAATAGATCCCTTAAATAACAATTCTCCACTAGGGTTTACTTCTTAAGTAAATTATCACTTTGCTTTTTTGTCTGGTTCTGATTAAATGGACCCAACATCTTCAGTCTTTTGTCATAAATGTGAGCTATGGTGAACTAAAAGGCAACTGATGGACAAAAATGGTTCATCCATAGCAAACCTGTTATTTAAAATTTACATTTCTAATGTAGAAATTGTCAAGTTCTAAGAGGTTAAAAATGATGTAGTGTAGAACACACCTGAGTAAGGTTATGTTTTATATTGATCCTTACAACTTTGTTCTCACAGTGGATTATGTTCATTTTTAATGTGATAATGGACAAAATTCTTGACTATACTAGAAATAAGTTGACTAAACTTGTGTCCAAAACCTGACTTAATTCACTCCTTTGATAATGTCAGGATCCACAACTCTAATTTTTCAAATAAGATCTCTTTGTTGAAATAATCAAATGCCAAACACCTGTTCTCAAGAAGGGCTAAAATCATAAAGGATAGTTACATGTTGATGTTGATAGTTGCTAAAGGGAAGATGTAATAGAGAATCCACATTGTGTATAGGTTATTTCTGAGATAAGTCTGCAGATGAATTATAATGTTATTGTTTGAACCCTTTTAACTGCCAAGTGTCCATGAAATGATAAATACCACTGAAGGCATGGTAATAAAATGCCCAACAAAATTATAAACAGCATAATTTCTGTGAACATGTGCTCTTTCTGAGTGTAATAAATTATACTCTCATCATAACTATGTGAGGACAAAAGAGATTATACTTTATTTTTACATGAAGTAATAAGGACAGAGTCCTAGCATGTTTCAAATCAATTTTGTATTGTCTGATACTCAACATTAAGGGCTCTTTTATCATCTTAAAAATATTTTTTGCATTAATTTGTATTTCAATTACTTGGAAATTATAAATTTCTATTCAAAATGATTCATGGAATCAAGATAAATATCAGAATATATTTCTTCCTCTCTCTTTGTTGTGCTTTAAATTTATACTTCTCTCAATTTGTAGGTATTAATCATGAACACATTTTTTTTCCCCTCTTCTGTACTAGAAGACAGCTGTTGAGACAAGGTTATGAGATTGTGGCTCTTTTACCTAGCAAGTTGAAAACTAATAGCTTGACTATTCAGTCATAAATCTTCCTTTTGATATTTTTTATCTTCTGTTGACAATATAATAATAAATCATGAGGCTGACTAAAATGTCCTGCTTTATCATCTCTCTCTCTCTCCATATGTGTGTGTGTATATATATATATGCATATATATATTCTAATAATCTGGTCCCATAATTAGATAATTGCATGGAAAAATCACCATTCCTATATTGTGGCTTCCTACTAATCTAGTTGCAAAATGATATGATATTAGTACATTTTCTAAAAGACCTTTCCTTAATGACATCAGAGAATGTATGGAGATTGCCAGTGGAAGCAGGCTGGGTTCTCTGAGAAGCAGATGTCAAGATGAAGTTAGGTGTGTGAAAGCTTTCTTGGTGAGAAATACCTGTGGAAGGAAAAAAGAGGAAACAGCATTGGATAGGGTAGGGGTAGTCATCAGACCTTGTCACTGACCCTGCAAAGTCCTTGCTGGTCTAAAATGGAGCAGTAGAGCAAAGATTGTGCATTAGAGGAGTTCTCTGTGGTGAGGGAATGGCTAGGCTATTGCCCACCACCTTGCACAATCATTGGTTGAAATTCAGCCTGAAGTGAAAAGGACTTTACCTTGGAATGATATATTGAATGAGTTAACAGCTAGAAGTCATTGCTAGTCACATTTATCACAAGTGGGCGACAAGACTTCTCCTGAAGGGGGATCTGAGTGGCTCATCTCTGTTGACCACAGGCTGCTCTTGGGCCATGCAGCTTCACTTCACCACAGAGGTTCGGTGAGCAGCTCCTTCATGCACTGGCCGGGCTTCCTCCTGAGGAGAAACTTGGAAAAGGGAGGTCAGAGACCTCCCTGCAGTTGTCTCAGGGACATAACTGGCACTCATCCCCGTCGAGAGTGAGTTTTCCTTGCTGCAAGGTATCACTTCTGCTGGTCTTGACGGCTTACCTCATAGAATGGCCCAAGCCTTGTTCCTTAAGGTTCTGAACCTTGTCAGCCGTAACTTTTTCAGGTCAGAATTGCTGTACTTATTCATTCATAGTTACAATTATCTACCAGATTCATTCAGGTATAGACTCTGAGATGGTAGTTCAGCTGCGCCTGCACCAGGTAATTCTGATGTTCTGCCAGGCTGCCATCTTGTAGGTGGTAGATATAACTCATAGATTCCATTTACATGGGGCTCCTTCTACATGTCCTTCACTGTAAAGTA
Organism: Camelus bactrianus; assembly: GCF_048773025.1. Classification (NCBI taxonomy): domain Eukaryota; kingdom Metazoa; phylum Chordata; class Mammalia; order Artiodactyla; family Camelidae; genus Camelus; species Camelus bactrianus. The sequence goes on from NC_133539.1 coordinate 36,877,439, forward strand.
GGTTCCTCATTCATTTATGGCTGAACATCCCATGTCTCCCAGGGCCCAGCAGCATGCTAGTAGCTGTATTTTAGAACATATGTAGAGCTATGGTAGATATAACATGGCTTTACTTCAGAAACCTAGGGGCCTACTTTGTGATTTTTCCATTGGTGCTTTCCATAAAGTCCACCACTGAGATCACCAGCACAGCATAGTGTGTGGAGTCATGTTACCTGAGTGGAGGGCTGCTTGCACTGCGACATGACCTGGTACCAAGACCTTTCTTGCTCCAGATCTCGTTTGAGCTGTCAGCCTCCCATATCACCTTATATCTGGGCCAGAAAAGCATTTCTAGGTGTGAAATATGGTATCTGTAGAATTTCAGATGTCTTCTGAGCTGTGAGCTTCCTTTTAGGCAGAAAGGGATGTAACATACAACAATTTGTCCTTCATTTTGAAGGGGAAGTATTGGCAGGCACCTGGACATTGAACTCCTAATTTTTTTTTTTTTGCTGAAGTATCAAATTCCTGATTCTTCATGGGGTTTACTTCCCACCTTAGGAGCACATGTCATTTAGAAAAATAACAGAGCCACCTCTTGCTCATCCTGCCTAATCATCATTAGTAACGAATCAACTTGGTATTTTGTGAAAATATATTTTGGGGCTATATTAGGAGGAGAGAGCGGTTAGCCATGGGGCAAAGCTACATAAACATTGTGGTACGTTCTGAGTGAATGTGAACTGTCCCTGATTTCCTTTCCTGACTCGGAGAGACCAGAAAGCCCTAAATCACTGCCTGAGGTTGAATTAGTCTGCCCTGGTAACAATACCGTGTCAGATCTGACAGTGGAGATTGAACCTACTACTTAGCTGATCTTGTTGTGGTCTACACTGATTCTCCAAGGTTAATTCAATTTTGGCAAAGGCCAGACTTGTGAATTAAACCACAATGAGATATCATCTCACACCTGTCAGAATGGCTATCATCAAAAAGTCTACAAATAACACACACACAGACACACACATTTCTCACCCAGCCTTAAAAAAGAATGAAATTATGCCATTTGTAACAACATGGGTGGACCTAGAGGGCATTATGCTCAAGGAAATAAGACAGAAGGAAAAAGGCAAATACTGTGTGTGATCACTTATACGTAGAATCTAAAAAATAAGGCGAATGAACATAACAAAATAGAAACAGACTCAAAGATACAGAAATCAAACTAGTGGTTACCAGCAGGAGGAAGGAAGGGGATAGGGACAAGTATATTTTATAACTTTAAATGGAGTATAATCCATAAAATACTGAATTACTATGTTGTACACCTAAAACTAATATAATATTATAAATCAATTACACTTCAATTAAAAAAAGAAATAACACAGTAGTCAATTCTCTTGCATTTTGAGATCTGATGGTGTGGCATTCATCTCTATTTTTTTACTCCCCCTAGAGGAAATGCTATTCTGTCCTAACCATAGGAGCATGCAGTTTCAGAGGCTCTCCCTTGGACTTCACCACTGTGATAGTACTTACATTGCCCAAGGATCCGATGTAAGCGTCACTGAAACTGCCAACTGTATCAATCCCCACAAAATGCATCTGGGGACCACACAAATGTCTGATGCTTGGATTTACAGACCTAAGTGTCCTACTGTAAGCTGGAATTGGGCCAAGACTTCTTTTATTTATTTGATACTCACATGCTCCCACTCTAAAAGGGGCCATAATAGTGCTTGAAGTCTGCAATATCAATGTTAACCAAACCCTGTCTCCAGTGGTCTTTGAAATGTCTGTGTACTCCTCTTAATCCAGTGTAGAATCATTCAAGTAAGTAGCCACAGATCCCTTTTGAAGAAGGGCTGGGGAAATCATTACAGGCTATGTTGGATATAGTATTTCAGGCTCCTTCCTCTGGGGAACAGGTCATCTGTTCAGTCAATAGGTTCTTGCCCAGGTTTGAAAACCAGCTCAGATTTGGAAGCTGGGCAATGTGTTATAATTTTTATTGGAGTGTCTCCTTTCAGCCTTTGGCTCACCATCTACAAACACACTCACACACAATTTAGTGCTACTTTTGTTAGCTGCCATTTATTTGACCTTTAGGGATGCCATGGTCTTTGAAGCATTTCCATGGCTCTGTGCATATCAGGTGTCCTCAGCCCTCCAAATTTGTCTGTCATGATAACTGTAACCCTCTGACTTCTGGTGGCTCAACAGCGCCGCCTGGCTCCTTTTACTCTGTGGGCATATCCCAATTCCCACGGCTTTCAGCAAGCCAGGTAACATAACAGCCTCTCTACCATCAGCCCTGACCTGCGGAGGAGGGCCACAGCTGATGTTCCTAACGATGCCTGCCGCTAAGCGTTTTTCTCAGGAGTGTACTTCTTATAGACTCTGTTAATGGGGCGTCTTGGAAGTCACGGGACATAATTCTCTGAATGTTCTCATAATTCTCTGAATGACCTCATATAATCTTTGGGCCTCACTTAATATATCCCTTCCAGTATGCCTCCTTTCCTTGGCCTCTAATCCCTTTACTATCTGTTCTGGCAATGGAGGCATTTTAATCTCACTCAGAGTGGGCCTTTGTGTTTTCTCTGCTTCTAGCTCCAGTCCTAGCAGCAAACTTGCAGCATGCCCTGGGGATCTTGCCAGGATGTTAAATCCTGTTTACTGAGATAGTGCCCTGAGTCCACAAACTGTTTGAGTTCGATCAGTCACCCTCAGATCCCTGTCTCACCGTTCCTAGTGATAAATGCTTTCTCATTCCAGCAGTGACTTCAGGGTATAATCTCCTTGCTTTCCTATTAGTCCCAGCATGGCATGGCTGGGTTATGCAGCCACTTAACTCTGATTAACCAGCCTGCAGGAGAGAAGGTGGGGGCATCTCCAGAAGGTAGAAACCATGGCCTTGCAAGAAATGATATCTGTATTTTCTTCCTGAAGCAAGCAGGACTCAGTTCCCTGGTTTCAAGCGATTGAAATGGATCTGAAGAGTCACGATCTTCAGAGACATCCACACAAGTGTCCTCGAACCATGTATCAAAGTCCCAGATTTTCCCAATTAGGGTCCCGCCTTTGGCATGACAGACCTACCTGAGTTGAACATTCAACAATCTTTGAAGTTTAGCCACTTTGACTGAGTAATCCTGTGCAACTTTCACCTTTTTCTCTTCGCTGCCTGATACGAGGCTTCTTTGTGTTCCCACGGACTCTAGTTCTTACACCAACTTTCCAGTTCTTAGTACTTGCTTTTGACTTTTTGTCTGCTTAAAGGAATCAATGCAATATTGTAACACCAATTCCTCAGTCCTTATGTCTACTTTTTGCCTTGTATGTTTCAAATGTCTGAATCATGGCACTAGCCAGGGGTAGTTCTGTCCTTCATCGGGCCAAAGCAGCAGATCACCAGGGAATGGTTGGAAAATAGGATGCCAGCTTGTGCCGGGGAACCATCCCTGACCATCCGTCCTGTCTTGAGTGGCATCTGAGTGGTCCATTTTCCTGTCTGCCACAATTAAGTTTTAAGATGGAAATACCTGGATTCTTTGCTTCTTTCCCCATCTCTCGTCTACAGAATATGGAATGTAAGATGGAATGTAAGGTGAAAACAGGAGACAAAACTGAAGAACATTTTTTAAAGCATAGCTACCATGGTGTTATGATGTCCCTTACAAAACAAACAGGCTATGTTAGTTTCCTATAGCTGCCTTCACAAATTACCACACATTTTGCAGCTTAAAACAACACAGATGTATTATCTTACAGTTCCAGAGGTCAGAAGTCCTAAAATCAAAGAATCAGCAGGGCTGAGGTCCTACTGGAAGTTCTAGGGAAAAACCCATTTCCTTGCCTTTTTTTTTTTTCCAGTTTCTCGAGGCCACTTGTATTTCTTGGCTCACGGCTCCATCTTGCATTTTTCAAAGCAGGGGACTGTCTTCCTCTCTGCCTCTTTCTCTGCTTCTATCATCATCTTGCCCTTTATAGCACTGTCGTTCTAGCCTCGCTCTTATAAAGACCCTTTTTTTTTAGACTCCACATATAAGTGATAGCATATGATATTTGTTTCTGTGTGACTTACTTCACTTAATATTATATGTGGAATCTGAAAAAAATTACACAAATTCTATTTACAAACCAAAAACAGACTCACAGACATAGAAACAAACTATGGTTACCAAAGGGGAAAGGACAGGGAGGGATAAATTAGGGATTGGGAACTAATAGACACACATTACTATAGACAAAATAAACAACAAAGACCTACTGTATAGCACAGGAACTACATTCAATTTCTTGTAATAACATATAATGGAAAAGAATCTGAAAAGAAAAAAATATACATAAGTATGTATATGTAATTGAATCACGTTGCTGCACACCTGAAACTAACATTGTAAATCAACTACACATCATTAAAAATTAAAAAAATAAGAGCGTTATGGGTTACATTGGATCCACTCAGATAATCCAGGATAATTTCCCTATCTCAAGATCCTTTCCAGGATCAGACGTAACAGAAAGCATTTTGAGATACTGACTTGGATGTATTTCTCACACTCATTTTACGACTGTTCCCTTTCAGGTCCCATTAGGGAGCTCCTGTACTCTCTTATGGATAAAGCAATAAAACAAAATGTAGCTGCAGAAACTTTGGGTGTGAGTTCTAATGCATGTTCTGGAAATCATAGCAGAAAAAGTGCTTGAGAAAGCAAGGTTTTGTTTGCTTTTTTCTTGTTGTTTTTAATTCTAAAATTTCAAAGATCCGCAGGAAATGCCAGTGCCTCATCAGGGATCCATGCACAATAGATGTTGATATCCAAGAACAAGTGGTGATTTCACCAAATGAGTAAAACCGCAGTGGATGAGTTCTGCAAACCCAGGTACATCCTTCAGTTGCCAGAGCTACATGTAAAATCCCAGGGTCTTGGATCATATCTGGGAAAGGATAGGCAGAAAAAAAAAAGAGAGGAGGGTATGTGAATTGGTGAAGTTTTCATGCAACAGGAAAGTAATAGGTTTCTTTGATAATACATATGATATGAATAATTATTTATTATTTGATAATAAATAAATTACTACCATTGGGCAAAACTGGAAGACTGAGAGCTAAGCCTCCTTACAGATTTATACAGAAATTTAATTTTTTTGCTGAGCTGAGTTTTTTTTGCTGGCACTGGAGCACTTTATTTAATCCACTGAAGAATTCAATAAAGCAGATGCAATTTTTACTTCAATTATTATTTCTATTGAAACTTAGAGAGGTAATGCAGCTAGTGAATAATGGTGGGAAACAATTCTCCGTGGGTCTTCTGAATTTCCGCACTTTTGTGGAGAGGCATTAATATTTTTTGTTCCAGACTATTTATCAAGGATACTGGTATACCAAACAGCCCTGAAATATAGAAATAGTATCTTCTTTTTGCAGAGCAATGGATTTGTTTTCAGACTAGGAAAATAATGATAATGTCTCCCTACAGGTCAAATGTTGGGCAGGTTTGACACCAACTGCTCATAAGATACAGACTTTCTAACCCCTGAGTTCTTCACTGTGGCACAAACCTATTGTGCATGTGGCATCCACCTGTACCTCTCTGCATGGCATCTCTGGGGCTTGAGGTCAAGAGGAACTGTTGTGAACAAGGAGTTCATGATGCCTGCTGTGCTTTGCATAATAAATCCTCTGTCTTTGACTCAGGAGTTTCATGTCTTCTGCCAGCATCTGTGACACTGTGACAGGTTAACTTATTAGTTTGCAAACAGAGTAAAATTTCAAATCTGCCACAGTTCTTCAATGTAGTAGAAACAATATTACAATTTTGGCCATTTGACTCTAGAGCCCTGAATTGAAGCCAAGCTTTTGAATATTAGTCAGTGTCTACTGAGGGAACCAGCTAAAAAGAAACTAGGATAAATATAATGAGTCAACTTGCCAGGTTCCTTAGTAAGCTCAGGCTTTGGTCCTCCTAGGTTGGCAGCAGAAGAGTTTCTTTACTTCATAAGCCACATTACCACTATCTTTTTTTCTCAAGGTATAATTGGTAAAACACTATTCTAGAAGAAGTAAATCCTCAATAAATCCTGGCATGAAAATTGTGGGGAAAAAGCAACCTTGGTATACCTTATCCTTCTCAGAAATTCTTAATACAGTAGCATTTAAACTCTGAGGGAAATCCTGCAATAAAGAACATTATTTGACTTCTTTTATTCCAAATATCCCAGATTAATTGATAACAAAATTTCTGCTCACATCCTGTGGATCTGTTGTCCCACTGAACACATTTTGAGAATCATTGAATGTGATGGATGTATCTTCTGGGCCTATTTTCATCCTGTTACCACAAAATTTGGAATAGCTGCTAGTTCAAATGGTTGTACCAGTACTAACAGACATAAGGAAAGATTTGTGAGTCCACACTTGGGCTGCAGCAATTATTCTGAAACTTGGATTCACAATAAAATCATCAAGTGATGCTAAAAAGTTGATATTTTAAAAACTCCCTGAGCTAATATAATGTGCAGCTAGAGTTAAGTACCCAATGATAGAGCAATAAAGCAGGAACTTGCCTCTGGCTCCCAGGGAAATCGTAAAGAACAGAAGTCTAGAGTCCGTGCATCATTCTGTCAGTATGTCGCTGCTAGCAACACCCTACTTTATAAATTTTAGTTTAAATTAATATAATTAAACAAAACCAAGCATTCTATTTCTCTGTCATTTTCAACTACCTTTCACATACTCAGGAGCCACATGGATCTAGTGGCTACAGTTCTGAGCTATATATATAAATATAATTCGTATATTTATATACGTAAAATATTTCCATCATCACAGAAAATTCTACTGAACAGTGCTGATATGCAAGGTCCAGAGTTCTCTCCCGGCATGGCTATAGCTAAACTCAGAGGCTCTAGGTTTTGTTTTATTAAGGCAGTCAGTGATCTTCCCTGAGGGGGAGCAAAGAGAACATGGATAGAAACCTATACAGAATGTGTGTGATATGTGTATGTGTGGGTGTGTGTGGATGGGGACATGTGAGAATGCACGTGCTGTGGGAATAATTGTGATAGTCTCACTCCTTTAGCTCTAAAATCATGCTAATATAAGAAAAAGTTGTAATGAAAGACTTAATATCCTTGGAAGTCCAGCTATAGGAATGTTTCCAAATAATCACTGCTTATTGTCTTAATATTACTTCCCTAAATGGCTTTCTCTAATGGCATTACTATTGGTTTTCTTCCTGACAGTGCCTGATTTCTCTATCTCTTGTCCTGGAGTCACCCCATCAGTGGGGAAGAAATCATGACCAGTAGTTTTGTTCACTATTTCCTAAGACATTGCCACTACCTACAAGATCTGAAACTATAACCTAAATTTTTATTTAATATGCTCCCTACAGAAGGCTAGAAAAGTATCTCAGAAAACAAATGAAAATAAGCCAAGGGAAATTATTCAGTGTTATAAAAACACCTCGTTGTTTTGTTACATAAGAATTTTTTTTAAAGTTCTTGCAAAGGTGATTTTAACATTAAGCTATTCAGTATAAACTGTGGCGATGAAAGAGGGTGCTCTATAAAAGTTTATGGTTATCAAGTATGTGTCATTTAGTGAATTACATGAAGTGTGTGAGGAAAAAAAAATCATCCTTCCTTTATGATCACTTGTGTCATTTTTAAAAACACTGCTTAGCTATAGGGAAGGGTGGTTAGTCGTTTCCTTTCTGTGGGAAATCTGACAAAGGGAGAATCCAAGAACTTAATTTTCTGACTCTGATTTAGATTTATTAGCCACAGACTTTCATCAAATAGGAAAATATGAATACTTGTTGATGAATGATGTAAGGACTACTCTTAATACACTAATACTGTGTTTATGTTGTTGTCACTTTATGGAAGTAAGGAAAGGGATTAAGTGCTCCAGAATCAAATTTTTTGTGTGATCTGCTTTTATTTGTGGCAATTTTGAAAGGAATATGAGATTAGGGAACAATATTAATTGATTTTAATAGTTGCCTCAATTACCCCCCCAAAAATATCCTAATTGAGCAGTTAAATAGAATGAATTAAAAGATAATAAGAATATTATAGTTAACTCTGTGCTCATAAATATGATAAGCTGGATGACATAGATCAATCATAGTCTGCCAAAACCCACCCGAGAAGAAATTGATGATCTAAATGGGTCTAGTTCTATTAATAAAATTGAATCAATAATTAATAATCTAACAAAACAGAAAGAGCGAGGCCCAGATGGGTTCACAGTGAATCCTACCAAGCGTTTAAGGGAGAAGTTATACCAGCTTTCTGTCATCTCAGCAGAGGATACTCCTTACCTTGTTCTATGAAGTCAGCATTAGTCTAATAACAAAAACAAAGACATTACAAGAAAACAACAGAACAATCTCTCTCATTGAACATAGATGCAAAAATTCCCAACAAAACAGTAGCAAATTAAATTCAACAACATATATAAAAATTATACACAGTGCTCAAGTGATATTTATACCAAGTATGCAGGGTTGGTTCAACATTCAAAAATCAATCAATACAATCCATTACCTCAAAAGTCTAAAAAAGAAAAATTATACAGTCATATCATTAGATACAGAAAAAAACATTTCAAAAAAATCTAACACCCATTGATGATAAAAACTCTTAGCAAAGTAGGAATAGAAGGGGACTTCACTAACTTGGTAAAAAAAAAAACAGCTACAAAATACTTACAGCTGACATCATACTTAATGGTAAGAAAATTGAAGTTTTCACACTAAGAGGGATAAGGTAAAATGTCCCTTGTCACCACTGCTGTTCAATATCCTATTGGAAGTCCTGCCTAATACAATAAGGAAATGGAAATAAAAGGTATACAGATTGGGAGGAAGAAATAAAACTCTTTGTTCTCAGATGACCTGATTGTCTACAAAGAAAATTTAAAAGAATCAACAAAATGAGTCCTAGAAATAATAAGCAATTACAGAAGATTTCAGGAGATAAGGTTAACATACAACTATCAATCATTTTCCAGTAATGAACAAGTGGAATTTGAAATTAAAAACACATTATTATTTACATGCATACCAAAAATATGAAATACTTGGGTATAAGTCTAACAAAACATGTACAAGATCTATAGGAGGAAAACTACAAAACTCTGATGAAAGATATCAAAGAAAAACTAAATAAATGGAGAGATGTCCCATTCTGATAGATGGAAAGACTCAGTGTTAGTTCTTCCCAATAAGATGTATAGATTCAGTGCAATTCCAATCAAAATTTGATCAGGTTATTTTGTGAATACTGATAAACTAATTCTAAAGTTTATATAGGGAAGCAAAAGACCCAAAATAGCCACCACAGTTTTGGAGGAGAAGAAGTAAGTTGGAAGACTGATGCTACTAGACTTTAAGACTTAGCATAAAGCTACAATAATCAAGACAATGTGATACTGGTTAAAGAGTAGACAAATAGGCCTATAGAACAGATAGAAAGCACAGATATAATAATAATAATAATAATAATAATAATAATAATAATAATAATAATAATAATAATAATAATAATAATAATCAGAAATAATAGAACCACATAAATATAATCAACTGATCTTTGACAGAAGAGCAAAGGCAGTACAAGGGACTGATGATCATCTTTTCAGCAAAACATTGATGTTGACATCCTGGAACAACTGGACATCAACATGCAAAAAACTGAATTTGGACACAGATCTTAATACCCTTTACAAAAATTAACTCAAAATGGATCACAGACCCAAATGTAATATGTAAAACTATAAAACTCTTGGAAGATCACTTGGAGAAACCCTAGATGACCTTGGGTATGGTGATACCTTTTTAGATACAATGCCAAAAGCATGATCCATAAAAGAAAGAATTGATAAGCTGGACTTTATTAAAATTTAACACATCTGCTCTGCAAAAGATACCGTTCTAAGAATGAGAAGACAAGCCAAAGTTTGGGAGAAAACATTTACAAAAGACATTTGATAAAGGGCTGTTATGCAAGATATACAAAGAACTTTTAAAACTCAACAAGAAAAGAAACAACCCAATTTAAAAATGACCTAAGATCTGAACAGACAACACACCAAAGGAGATATACAGATGGCAAATAAGCATATGAAAAGATACTCAACATCATATGCCATCAGGAAATTGAAAATTTAAACACAATTGAGATACCACAACACACCTATTAGAATGACTAAAATCCAAAACACTAACACCACTAAATGCTGGCAAGAGTGGGAAGCAATGGTAATTCTCATTCATTGCCATTGGGAATGCAAAATTGTATATATACATTTTTCTGTTTGTTTTCATCCTCTTTAAAACCACACAAATTCAGTAACGTTGAGGATTGTTTGTATGTATAAAACATATATTGTTTTATATACATATAATTTTTATAGCATTTAGGAGACAAAGTAGTATGGATTTAGTAAGCATTAAATTTATGACTTTTATTTGGAAAACATACAAAATTACACATTTAATACTATATAGAAATAGGAGATAGATACAATAGACTGGTATGAGTTAAGACTACAGAACTGACATGTAAATTTGGCAATATACTTTATTTTAACTATATAACATTAATATTGAAATATAGTAAACAGTATTTCAAATTTATCTGTCTTCAGGAGTTTCCAGATAAAAAGGTCCATAGTATGAAACAGATGCAGTTGAACTAACAATCTCTTTCAGAAGTGCACTTGTAGATACAATTTCTCACCGAAGTATCACTGAAAAGTAATCATGTAGTAAGGGGAAATATTTTCATTAGATAGTAAATGATGCTGCACTTCTAAGCCCAGATTACAGTAACAATTACAGGTAAAGGGTATGTTTGAAAGTAAATACAGCACAAATCTGGCAAAACAATCTATCTGATCCAGGCTATGATTTTTTTTTTCTGAAAAAGTAACTAACCTGTGTTAAACTATATACATACAAATATGCACGTAAAATCCCCATTAGCTCGTTATTGATATTCCTTACCGTAAATATTTCTGCTGTAGTATACTGATCTTCTTTCAACTAAAAAAAATGAAGGCGTATCTAACTCTGAAAGGTTTTTGTTTCTGTTCTGTTTTTTTAGCTCAGGAAATGTAGTTTTAAGGGTCACATGTCCTTGCTAGCTTGTGCGCAACTGTAGGTACTTTGTAGGTAAACTTGAGCTTCCTCTAGTCCACTGCTGCCCTAAAAGCCAAACCCTTGTCTCATTCAGCCTCATACTCCAACTGACCAGCATCTTCTTCAGGTCCTCCCCTAATCCTACCTTCTTAAACAGCCCTCTCCTTTCTCAGGTTCCAGCTACTTGACCACCTCTACTAAGCCACAGTCTTCATTTTTCATAAATATGAAATTCAAAAGAGGTGCCTGTCTGTGATTTTGCTTCTGCATCAACCTTAAGCTTATATGCTGAGTATGATATAAAGAATTTAAAGTGAATTATTTACTCCATTGTTCTTTCAAAGTAGGTCTGTTGCTAACAGGTCTCTGGGTATTCATACAAAAGTCACATAGCTATAAAAGGAAAGAAACGAATGCCAGGCACACAGCACCAAGCTGAGAAACCAAATGTTAAGCAGGGACAGTGCAGGGGCTTAGAGGTTAGCAGTGAGACCCAGTTTTGACTGCTATTTGGAATAGCAAACATTCTAATGAGTATGGAGTATTATAGGATTCCCAAGTAATAAAGAAGGTTGGCATCAGTGCCCACCTTGTAGCCATGTTACGACCAATAATTTAAGGATGAGATGAAAGAAAGAAAAAGGCATTTCATAGTCTCCATCAAACAAAGGAATAGAGTGGTAATATTTTAGTCATTTCCCCCTTCAAGGCAGAAATTAATGATATAATTAATAACAACTTAAGCAAAATGTAGTAAATATAGAAGTTAGTCAATAGAAAAGATGGTGCTCCTGTTAGATGTGATCTAATTTCACCCAAGGACTAGACTGTTACTGGTCTTCAATCATTAGATTCTCAATGTTTCAGAGAAGTTCTGTTCCAGGAGTAAAGAGGTTGTGTGTTTTGCTGTGAGGAAACCCTCAGACACTTTCAGTTGCAGCGCAATTTCCTGCATCTGAGGGATGCTCAGTGACTTACTTACCAAGAAATTCCAGTGTGGAGCAGTCTGCCATAAACTTGGACGCTGGAGGTCCAGTCTTGGGAAAAACCTCCCTCTAGGTCAGCTATTGTGTATCCTGTGACATCAGGAATAACACAGTATGTACTGATGCCCCTTCCCTTTTACCAGTTCATGGGGAAAGATGAGGAAAAGAGAAAAAAAATCAGAATTTCTGGCTGTTCTATGTTCCTCAAGCCTCTGGCACAGCTGCTATGCTCAGTCTAGGCAAAAGGGTTTGAAAATGAGCTTTTCAATTATTTATCTGACATTTCTTCCTCATTCACAATATGGGATTCCATCCCCATCCCTGTATCTCTAAGTGCTTTTGTAAAAATTGTGATCATTTTGGCATTTTGAGATCAATATTCCCTGAATTAAGGTTCAAATGCCTATATAAATCCTGTGGCGATTTTATTTGTAGGTAGACAGGGAGAAATTATTTTCTTAAAATGTTAATGCATATTTAGTGATTTAAAATAATGGGCCAGGCTGATAATACATCTTTATGTACTAACCATCAAAAAAAAGTTTGTACAAAAATCATTGCTGTATTCTTCCACTACTGTTTTTTTTTCCCCCATTCAGTTGATCCTAAATACAAATGTATTTGAAAAACAAAGCATAAGAAATCACTTTTCTTGGCTAATTCCCATGGTACCTGACAATTAAGGAACATTTCAAATCAATTCATCCTAAACAATTGATGCCTTACAATAAAACATCCCAAACTCAATGGTATAAATTTCCCTAAGATACAACTGCTTATTAACAGCTGAGCTTTTGCCACCTTTCCAAGGTGAAAAGGCCTAGAGGCCAATTCAACAAGCATTTGTAGAGGACTTCTTATACTTAAGTCAGTGATAAGCATTATGGGATTCAAAGAAGAAAAGAAGTGATGGATCTTGCCTTCAAGTAACATGCACTATTCAGTGTAACAGTGCAGAATGAGAAAGGCAGCAGAGTTGAAGCACGAACAAAATGCTCAGAAAAACTACAGGAGGGAATGATCAGTGAGAAGGGAGAGCTTGATTGAATAAATGCTAATTGATCTGGACTTTAAACAATGAGCTGAACTTAGGTAAGCAAAGAAGAGGAGAATTCACAATAGACACACATTTATATGGAGATGAGAAGGTAATAGCTTATGCACAAAATCAAGATCAAAACTAGTGATATGGTGAACATGGTTTTGTTGCCACTGTTAAGAGCCTAACATGTTTTAGACATTCTTACCTCTCATTTCAACTTTGTTTTTCTCCATAGCACAATTTACACTCTAATATACTCGATAACTTACATATTCTTATTTATTCTGACTCTCAGGGACAGGATTGCTCGCTGTGCGCATGCATATACATACACGCGCGCACACACACACACAAATACTTTCTATTCTTGTTTGATTTCTAGCTAGACTCTATTTTCCCTTCTCCCTTGTAATTAGGTGTGTCCATGTGAATGAGTTCTAGTCATTGTATGAGAATCCAGGAAAATATTTTTAGGGACTCTCATTTATTTAAACAATTTGATTTAAAATGTATTAAAGAATTCATGGGCCCATGTGAGGTATGGTGATTTAGCAGTAGAATAATAAGTAGAGAGCAGTTACTTCTGAATTGGTTTATTATCCGATAAATGCGTGCAAAGAATCTCGACGGTGTCCATGCACCATCTCTTCTTGTTCAGATTAAGGAGCCTCTCTGGGTTCTTTATTCCCAAATGTGACATTCTTGGCTAATTTCTTATCTCCCATTGTGAGAAAAAAGTAGCAACTGTGTTATTACTAACAATGCCATGGCTTTTTAGAACCTGTTTGTATTTAAACCATATATATCCTCCTCCCTCTGCATGTTTCTAATGTCATTTATTTAATGCCGATTGCATCATCACTCAAGACTGCATTATCTATCATGCTGTCTGAGACTACCAGCCTTCAAGGACTTTCTCAGAAATTCTTATTGTGCTTCATTGGTGATGACCACAAATGCAAGCATTATCCAGAGAATGCAGAATAGTGTGAAAGATGATTCATTTTCTGGTCACTTTAAGGTTGCCGTTATGAAAGTATAATAGTATCCTTTCTAACCATATTTTCTCGTAGACTCTTTAAGCCATAATCACTATACTCTTGCAATGTGATCTCTTTGAAAGTCGATTACATCACCGACTTCCACATACCATCATCATTGGAGAGGGTAGATAAGGGGACCGATGGGTGGAGCAAGAAGAGCAGTTACATCTATCTGAGAAGTGTCCATCTGTCCTCTGGCATGGCGTAAGACTGGGATGAGCACAGTGCCCCCCACATCTTTTGGCGGCAAGAACAGTCAGAGGACCCTTTGTCACTGTGGAGCAATAAATAGGTGTAGTTTCTCCTAAAGAATGGCCTGACATATGGTACTAGGTACTATCAGAAGGGGGTTCACAGAATCAAAGACCCCTTTTGCACCACTTACCATCTTTGGTCGCTGCAAACAAGAATCAGGACCAGAGTCACGATGCGGACCAGTGAGAGCTGATGGATGAGAGAGAGTTGATTCATGGGCTCATACACATGGTTCAAACCCAAAATGTGGGATGAGTCATAGGTAGCCTTGATCTCCAAAGTCAACATATGTCCAACACGAGTGAGTCTCCCAACGTCAGCATGCCAACTAATTCAGGCACTCTAATTTTAAGCAACCCTGAAAATGAATACCATAATAGCTAGTGGGAGTGACTCGCTCATCAGGCTGCCTTTCTAAAACCAACATGTGCGCACAGGATCTCAGAATGATCTCATAGACTTAAACCCTAGAGCTATCTGCAGTATCTAGTTGACCCCACATGTGAGGTAGAGGGTCACAGAGTAACCCAAGGTGAGAAATGGAGATGAGAGTCCACAAAGGACCTAGTCTGCAATCCAGGCGTCCTATTTAAACAGGACTCCTGGCCAGTCCCAGGCCAGTGCCAGACATCTGGGAGACTTACAAAATCACAAATAAGGTGCCCGAGAGCATGGGCCCCTGAGGTGCAGGGCCTGACACAGAAGCCCTGCATGCCTGCGTCTAAGGGCTGTATTTGTTCTAGCCAATAGAATATAAGCGCAAGTGAAGAATACCACTTCTGACCTTGGAATATAAGGGTGTACAAAGATTTTGCATTTATTTATTTTTTTTTTGTCTGCTAGATATTGTATCCCAGCAATATCTTAAAGGCACAAGTTAAATGGATGTGTCAAGCAAAATAGCCCTACCTCCACTGACCCAGAGGAGCAGTTTTGACTATGTATATATGAAAAGTTCTATTTTGTTTGAGCCATTATATGTTTTGGGGTTTGTTTGTTTTAGTAGTTGCAACTCTAAGTAGTTTGTTTAGTATAATCTCTCACTAAAATGTAAACTCAACAAGGATTGAGATTTTCACTTGCTTTGTTCCTGTTTCATTTCTAGTGTCTGGAAAAATTTCAGATATAGTTGTTGTCTATAATGATTGATAATAAGCATAGCCTTCAATAAAGGACTCACTTGAAAAAATAAATCAAATATTTAAAGGAACATAGTTCTAGGAGCTCAGTAATAGGAATGGGACCACATGAAAAAAGAAGAGGAAGATTCAACTTATTGTATACTTGGATCTTTAGTGCTCATTATAAAGACATCGGTAAAGAAGCTTCAGGCCACATGTGACCTTCAGAACAAAACTGAGGAGATTATTAATATACCTCATTCCATGGTCACAGGGACTGCAATGAACTGAACCTGCCAGTGAAAGACCTCAGTGATTAGAACTGAGGGGAAGGCAAAGCCACGAGCTGGTGCAGGCAGCTTGCAGATGTTGTACGGCAACCTGAAGGGCCATCGTTCTTCCCATAAAATGCATGTATTTCCAGAATGCGTGGTTCTTACTACATGAGGAATCTAAAATTTTATTTAAGGGGATCTTTATTGGATTACCATTGTGGTGGGCAAGCTGTTTAGATCATAATTGCTCATAAATAAGCAATTTTAGCAAAAATAAGAATATTGGCACACAAAGGTCAGAGCCAATAGACTGGCTATACAGAAGCAGCCATTGAAACAGTAGCACAGGCTCTTCACCCAGGGCTCAATTTTATTTGTTAATTCAAATCGAATAAATACATATTATTGAGTGCTACACAGAAGTTTGGAAGTACAGAAATAGTCATCTAATTGTAAGGCAGAATAGCTGTATTGAAACCTTAAATTAAAACAAAACCAGCAAAAATTGAGAAGTAGAAATAATTAGGTAATCCAGATTTTTGTTCTAATGGGTCTAGGTCAAGGCTGATCTCTGCTCATTCTCCATTCTGTCCTCTGCTTGGCCTGTCGCAGGTAATCAGCCCTGCGGGTTGAGTAACAGCTAGTACAGTGACTGAACCCAGAGTAGCCTGCACTCTCGTTCCTAAGCAAGCAACTCCAAAGTGTGTTAAGGTTTAGAGCATCACTAATGAGCAGGAGGTGGGAATGGGCAGACAAAGGAAATAAACTGTGGGTAGGTTAGTGATAAGGTAGGCTTAATTTTCCCCTCATGATTCTACATGCATAATATGAAAATTAAAGTCTTGAAGAGCAGAATTAGCTTTAATCATAGCACGGCATGGGAGTAAGGAGTTTAAAGTCTGAAGTCAGCTGCCTGGGTTTAAATTTCAACTTTCCTACCTACTAGATGTGTATCTTTGGACAAAGTGCTTAATCTTTCTGTGCCTCAGTTTCCTGATATTTAAAATTGAGATAGAAATAATACCTACTTTATGAAGACTGAATTAATAAGTATTTGTGAAGTTCCTGATCTGAAGCATACACTATGTAAGGATTCTATAAAATTTTAAAAAAATGTGTTTAAAATTATTTTTTAAAGTCCATTCCATGATTCACTTAATGTGTGTGTATGTGTATGTGCTTTTCAAACCACTTTTATTTATTATGATCAACTAAACATTACACCTGAGGATGAAAAATCTCCCTTGACAGCTGGGAGCTGGCCTGGCACTTACAGCTGCTAGATCGTGGTGGTGTCCTCTGATGCTGCTGGATGTGAATGACCTCACAGAGCACCAAGGTCGGACAAGGCCATTCTGTGATGCTGATGAAGGGACAAACAAAAAAGACACTACTTCGTGATTTTGTCTTAGCACCCTCTACTCCTTTGCACCCACAATACCCTCCGCTCCCAAGTAACAGGAGCGATCCTGCTTCTTTACACGCTCCAGCTTTAGCCTCATTCCAGTATTCCCTCTGTCTGGTTAAGGTGAGTGAAGATGTGCAGTGATAGAACTACCCCTGCTGCCTGACGTCATCCACCCCACAGTGAACTCCTGCTTCCTTGAGGCTCCCCCCAGATCATCTACCCAAAGCACACGTCCTGTAATAAGCCCTCTCCAAAACACTCTCACGACACTCATGGCTCCCCAGGTGTGTGATCTGCCTCACTGGGACTTGGGCAACTGCAGGTAGACTGTGGGTGGTCTTTGGCTGGAGGGCCCTGACACACTCCTCACTGTGTGGATATTTTTGAATATCCATGCTTTTAATACCAATACAATTCAGTCGTGGCCATTTGGAGGCCTTGGAAATGTTAAGTCTCTGATCACTTCAATTTTTACAACTATCTCAAACAGTAAAATATAGACAAAAAAACCCCAAAAAACACCTCTGTCGTTGAATGCAATTCTCTAAGCTAGCAGCAGGTTTTTATGCACTTCTTAGATGTAATATTGTTATTCATATTACATTTCTGTTCCAAATAAGAGAGAGATTATTCATTGTTTGATTTGGTGGGGGCTAGTTTTTCCTCTTTTGTTTCCTCAGGTTTATGAGCCTGGCAAGCTTTTCTGTCTTGCTGAAAAGACCATTGTGCCCATGTACACACAGCCTCAGCAAATAATTTATTTCAGACCTCCGAGAACATTCTTTTTTTCACCCTCAAAGCAGGGATTTTTCATTTCAGTCATCTGTCCCAATCTTAGTAGTGATTCTATAATGCCAGTATTCATTTTCAATAAAAAGAAGAAAAAAGTTATAGTTGAAGGGGCTTTGACATAGATTAATGGAGTAGTGGTGAAAATGGTCCTGCATTTTATGCCACCATCACAAAGATTTTGGTCAGGGATAAACACTTAATTTTTAAATTCTTCATTTTTTTTTTCTGTTTTCTGTTTCTTTCATCCTAACCTCAAATGTCATGAAAATAAATATATTCCAGTTTTAGCAACAACACATTGGAATGGGAGATAATAATTCTATTAATTTTTTAGTTAAAAGGAATAATCCTTTGCCTTGACTTATCTGGATGATTATCTGCGTTAACTTGTCTAGAGGTGCAATTTATTGACAGAATTATATTATTATTTCTCCACTTTTCTTTTATGACTTTGACAGTTGTCCCTTAGAATTTATGATTCTATAAGCCTACATCAATGCTTTTTTATCCATGACAAAATTTTCTGATCTTATCACATTATATGCATATAATTATATATAGTCACATTATTATTTTATAGATAGATGAGACTTTGGCAATGTGTGTAACACATTCTCTTAGGGACAGAGCAAACTTTGCTGTAACCGTCCTTAAAAAATAGTCTTTTCTTAAAATTCCCCAAAGAAGAAGATGATTCTTCAACCTTTCATTCTGAAAAGAAAACTGACTTTTAAAGAAATGACCAGAGAGACCTTGACCATACCCGTAATGACCTGACAAAGGTACACATTTATCATTTACTTTTGAAGGCCTCATGCTGTACCTTGTGATACTGACATTTCATAGAGTCAGTGGATATTATGTTTTCTTTTTCCCTGTCCTGATCATCCCTTTGTCTACTTTAACATCAACTATACTGGGATTAAATGCCTGGGTTGTTGAACAGGAAAAGATGAGTCTCATTTTAGCTCCACTAATGGCAGCAAAACTATTCCCAAACCATTCTTTTTGCAACCCTTATGAAAACCAGCTGCAGGTCTCATATGAGGGCAAAAATTAGCATGCATTAGGAAGGATTTGTATGCACATTTTCATCAGCTAAGATGAGACAATTTTGACTAGAATATACAATCAAAACTTCTCAGGAATAGTTTTGTCAACATTTGTAAAAAGTTATATAATATTACTCATCAAGAATATTCTATTAGTGATCATGGGAAAATCACTCAGCCACTCTCTTGCTTGTGTTTTCTAACTCAAAATTGACAATATCTACTTCTGTTAAATTCACATAAAATGTGTTGACATTGAGCCAAATGCTCCTGTTCTATAAACTTTTAGGAACTAACTCAACATTTTGAAAAAGAAAAAAGAAGACTGGCAGCATGTGGGGAAGCAGGAAATACCTTTTTCCATAACACTTCCAAAAAGCTGAGTAGTACTTTCCATAAACATTATGTAAAGCAAAATACATCGGCTTTGATAAATTGAAATATATTTTCATAGCCATTTATTAGTAAAAAGTCATTTCTGTATTTGACATTTAATACACACTTTTTCATGATTCTTTGTTTCTCTATATTATTTACATTTTATATTATTATATTTAAATATTATTATATTGTGAATATGATAAACATTATAAATTATAAATATAAGTATCATTATTATAGAATAAATATTTTTATAATATGAAATATATATTTTTAACAGAACTATCTTATTTTATTGAAGTATAATTGATTTAGAATGTGTTAGTTTCTGGTGTATAGCATAGTGATTCAGGTATACATACATAGATATATATTCCTCTTCATATTCTTTTCCATTATAAGCTATTAGAAGATACTGAATATAGTTCCTTGTGCTATACAGTGGGATCTTGTTGTTTATCTCTTCATTTTATTTTATTTTGGCATTAGACAACAAAATGACTTCTCATATACCTTTGGCTAAAGACCAATGTTCCTCATCTTGGGGACTTGTCCTCTTTGAGCATGGAGTCTTGGTAAATGTGTCTAATTATAGTGACCAAAATTTACACTTAATGCTTAGATATGTGGTCTGAATAATAAGGGAGGCATGATTAGAATTTTTAAAATAAGGTTGCTTCTGAAAATCCCAAGTTTATGGTTATTTAAATGTTAAGATGTGAAGGTCACCTAGATAAGCTAAGTCATGCAGGTATATGGATATGACATGAGTTGTGTTGGCATTATCTTCACATATAGGTTAGCCAGGAATTGACTTCTAATATTTCCCTAAGTCATTTATGGACTTTCAGAATTGGGAGGAATATTACAGATCACTTGTTGATCCCTTTATTTTGTAGTTAAAACTCAGAAAGTCAAGCAAGGATTAGAACCTGAATTTCTTTTGATCCCATCCTTGTGTTTTTCCAGCAGTGAGCCCCTTTCCCTCAGGTCTAAGGACTTCTACTGCATTCCTCATTGCAAGCGGTTGATTCACATGTGATCCTTACTTCACTTTTCCACCTGCAGTAGCTTCTAGGAACTGGCAACTTGAAGGGAGGACACCACAGAGTTGCTTCCCCAGCAGCCTTCTCGCTCCCTCCCCCCATCACTCTCAAAGTGAAGGGAGAAGAATTTCTCATTTTAATGTATGACCTTCACATCCACAAGTCAGTCATTTGCTTATATATCCTATGGAGACCTACATAACTGGGATCTCCAAACCTCTCTCCATGAAGGAACTGACTCAGCAAGGAGTCGGGTCCTAATTCTAAAAGATTATAATAAAAATCATGTTGAATTATTTCCCTTTCACATATCAAGTAATACCCCAATGATTCCCTTGAAGTTAAACTCATATTCTCTCTCATCCTACGTCTTATACATGAGAATGATGAAGGCATTCACAGTCTAAATGTGTGGGTAGCTGGTGTTTGATCTCTATGCATTTACCTGAATTTTTTTTTTAATATACTTTCTTCTTTTAGAGCACTTTCAGGTTCACAACAGAATTGAGCAGAAACTTGATGGAATTTTTTGGTGACTTTTGTGTAATCACTATATTCTCTGTTAAAATACCTATACAAGAGTTCAACAATTTAGGGCACCAACTGTCTGTAAGACATTGTATTGGAAGTATGAAAAATGCAAATTTTAGGTAAAACATAGTCTCTGACCTATAAAAGTATAATATCTCTGCATTAAACACAATACAACACATTTAAAATTATAGACTATTATTTGTTTGGGTTATTAGGATCTTTCTACAAATCAGCCAGCCCATTTTAATTACCCCCAGATAATCAGTCAATTGTCCAATTTTAATATTCTTGAGGATTGACTCTCCAAGCCTTATTAAAATTTTTCCCAACCCTTTACATTACTAGTTACATTTTAGAATTCCCAGCACCTGTAATGTTTACCGTTTTTATTTTTAAAATCTTTGCACCGCTTTCCACAAATCATCATGTTAGAAAAAGGCATACCTCATACTTCCTTTTGCCAGATTTGGAATGCTGCCTATCAGGGAATGTTTCCAATAGGCAATAATGCATATCTTCATTTTAGTCTTTAGTTCCTTCTGATTTTATGGAAATAGAAATGTTTGACTTATCTAGGCTGTTTAATATACTAAAATGTACTAGTTGACTCTAATGGTTTATATGCGTCTGTGTTTGTGTAATGTGTACCTAGACGGAAAAAGAGTATTAATTTGACTTAGAATTTGTATAGGACATATAAAAATCAAGCAGATTCACATTTATGGCTTCAGTCATTAATTAGATACAATCAGCAATTTTATAGTAATTACACTAATATTTATCCGACAGTCCCTGAACTGTACTTTTAAATTACTCTCATAAAAATAAACCAGGCTCTAATGCCAGTGCTTTGGATGATCTAATTTACTTCATTTACTTTCTTACTGAGTGATTTTGCTATATTAATGATTTGTGAGTAATGTAATAGTTATAAATAAAAGTAGTTCTAACTTAAATTCAAAATATCATCAAATAATTCCTAGAAGATTTGACAAGCATTTAGATATTTCTTTCCTCTCTGGAATGGAAACTAAAACCAGGGGATTTCAGTCTATAAATGACCTTTAATGCCTAGGACCCCTATTACCATTTGGAGAGTAAAATAATTTTCCACTACCCTTGAAACGTTATACCTAGATTATGCTGGAATATTCAGTGACAGTGAAACAACAATTCCTCATTCTGCCTACCCTATTTTGGGATATAAATGACTACTAAATTTTTTTTTAATTAAAATTTTTCCTCTGTTTTCTTCCTAACACTAGCACACAGAACAAATCTGATTTCCATAGGAAAGCTCTTAAATTATTTCAGGACAGCTACACTGAATCCCAAAGTATTGTCTATGCAGGAACATTTAACTTTATGAAATCTATCAAAAAATATATTAGCACCTACTCTGTGTCAGGTGTTGTGCTAGGCATTTGAAAAGCAATCTGAAACTAGACAGATCTGGATTTTGTACTCATGAATTCATCATCTAGTAAAGGAGATAAACCATAAACAAATAAACAAGTAATATGAACTTTTTTTTTAAGCTTTCACTCTCTTGATCTCACTTCCTGAATATTCTCAGCTTCCATTATATTCTGTTTCAATTGTTATTCCCAAACAGATCCAATATTCCAAATATGTTCTAATTAGCAATGACTTTAAGCATTACTCTCATTGCCTCAATTTCTTCGATGATAAAAGGAGTAATTGGAGTATCTATATCCTTAATTGCGAGTTTTAAATAAGATAATGTATAAAGAACTTAATATAGTGCTTGTCACTTAGAAAGTGCTTCATAAATGTTAGCAATTATATTGCATGCAGAGAAAGCATAACTATCTTCCTTCTGTTTCCTACATGCAGCCTCAGCCACATTAGCTACTGTGGTGAACACATTATACTACTATTAGGACTTTTTCATTCATCTTGCTTCTTAGTTATGACAGAGTTGTCATGTAAATCTTGGATGTTTTACTTTTCAGATATAATTTTCGCTTAAACTTTATCTTCATAGAAAAGATGCCCTCTGTCTATAGCTCAGACTCTGTCTACAGCTTGAGATCCTCATTATGTTACGCAGTATATTTCCTCCCCACCCATTTTGTGAATTCTGCACAAATTAATTAAATTTAATTAACATGTCTATTATTTTAAACATTGGCTAGTGCAAGTCCAAAGCCAAAATCTTATGACAATTCACTAACCCAGTTGGAAGGTGGATATTGTGGAGAAAATTACTATTTTTAGTGCTTAAGAGATGAGACTTTATATATAATAATAATAAGATAAAACCCCAAAGTTTCTCTATAAGTGCAAGCATATTGTTATGTTCTTCTTAAGTCCCACCCTAACTACTTAGAAATGCTACTCCAGCCCCACCAAACCTTGTTTGTCTCTGTGAGTGATGGCTGAGATGAGCTTTACCACATAAATACAGTCAGATAAACAAGATCACCGATCTACAGCCCAGAGGGACAATGTCTAAGTAATCATAATCAATTATATCCATAAAAATACTAATAATATTTATATGATTGGCTAATTGAGACTTACTGTGGTGATTCAAAGGAAAAAAAAAAGGCAGAAAAGAAAAGGCAGACTTACACAAAGGAGCAGATGCTTCCTTTGCGGCTGCCAAGAGACACAAGTCCTCCTCATTCAGGCCATCTGAAATTTATTGTAAAACTTTCGTTGCTGAAAGCTATCCACACCTACCAGACATGCTGTTAAGGGAGATGTGCCATCTCTTTTACATAAATGATACAATGCCCAGAACAAGTCATCTGTGGGATAATGGCATCACTTTTGATATCCCTGAAAATGGTATCAAAGAAGTGGCAGACAGATTCATTTTACTTGTAAATGCGTACTTGTCTCGCACCCACTCACGCACTGATATTTATTTAAAGGGTTATATGTTATAATGCTCTCCTGAAGTACTGCATAGGCATTTAATACCATCTGCAGGGAGCAGACAAGACTAGACTCACCACTATTTCACATATTTTTGAATGGCTGTCCATTTAGACCCTTGGGACATGGTCTCCTTTGTGTTACATTGTATTTACTTGGTTATATTGAAGCCAGTTATAATTACAGCTGTTAATTCAGAATCCATCCTAAACCCCTTAAATATCTAAATTTATTATTCTTTTAAGAATATTTATTGCAGGTTTTCTGAATGACTCATCAGTTGTGCCAGAGGAAGAAAAGAGTGTTATTTGGGCTTTTCAGCTATTCTTAAGGACTTATTCACTGGTTTTTAGGGCAAGAGCCCTTTCTAAAAGTTTTATTGCCGTTAGAAGCAACTACAGATTACTGGTTCCTAAGGATATAAGCTTACAGGGCATACAAGAACCCAGCAAACTGGTGGTAGGTTCTTTTGATTCCTGGTTCTTTACTTACAGCATTTGATACCTCCTCTTTGGTTCTCGTCACTGACTCAATTCAACCTCCATCATTTATTTCCTTGCTTATTGCAGCAGACTCCCAGCTGGCCTCCTAGCCTCCAGTCTAGTCTAAACGGCTCTGAAGAGAATCAAGGAGAGCCTGGCAGGAATACTGCCTTTGAGGTAAAGAAGACTAGAGTCTGAGCAAGGCATCTAGAGTCAGAGAATATTAGATCCCAAGGGCAAAGAGAACCTAACAAGATGGCCAAAGGCAACGACACTGGAGGTAACAAATGTGTTGTCAGATCCAAACAGAAATGTGGTACAGTTTACGGTTAGAGCAGCTTATTTTTGAAGAAAATGTACAAAACAGATTGCACACATTTTCACTGTCCCAGTACATTTTTACTCGAAAGCTGAACATCCCAGCCTCCCACTAAAAGGTAGCAATTTCATTTGGACATGAGAGGAGGATGATACACATTTTATATTGAGTCCCTAGGACAGTGTCCCACATTTCTTTGTTGATTTGGGCTACTGCAACAAAATAACAGACTGGGTGTCTTATAAGCAACAGAAATTTACTTCTCACAGTTTGTGAGGCTAGAAGTCCAAAATCAGGTGCCAGCATGGTTGAGTGAGGGCCCTCTTCTGGGTTTCAGACTCCTCCTTGTATCCTCATGTGCTGGAAGGGGCTAGGGAGCTCTGTGAGATCACTAATCCCATTCCTGAGGGCTCCACCCTCATGACTTAATCACGCCGCAAAGACTTCACCTACTAATTCCATCATATTGGGCATTCGAAATTCAACATACTGATTTTGAGGGAGCACAAAATTCAGACCATAGCACCCGTTTAATTATTTTTGAATGACAGCTATGAGAAAATAAACAAAAATTTTCCTCAATTCATTCACTTACAAAGGTGTAAAGATCAAAGTAGGAAATTTCTGAAACCTTTAAGTTTTAATAAACCATAATTGTATGATCCACAGGAAACATTAATTTTATAATTTTGAATCACAATTATTCTTTCTTTCTATGGTTAGTCTTGTTTCCTATTTTGGCTAGCATGACATTTTTTTTTTACTTTCTAGTTTTCTGTGGCTTCTTATGGTATTTCAAAAGTTTGGAGTGGGAAAGAAACTTGAGGTTTAAGGAAATAATGACTAGAAAGTGATCTCTTCTTTAATAATGTCGAATATTCCAGGAAAACAAAGAAAAAAGTAGGAAAGGGGACAGGTATTTTTTTGGACATCGGATTTATTTGAGACATGTTTCAGCTAGAGCTCAAGATTTTATTGGTTAATAAAAGAAACACCCATAACTATTCCAAGTTAAAGAACTGGTAGTTACTTAACAACTGAAAAGTTTAAAAAAAGAGAAAAATTAGGAAATGTGTATAGTTCTTGAATCTGTACTTAATTTTTTTCTTTGCAACACTATACTTACCAAACTTACAGGGTTAAGAGGAAGGAAAGCTATAAATGCAAATGGAAATAATACTTGAACTTTGGCAAGACATATGCCTTATAACTTCCAAGACTCTGAAATTCCATTTTTTAACAACTGCCCATGAAGCATTCTGTTTTTAATCTCCTTATAGCTTATGGTAAATATCAACTTGATGCTGGGCTCAGATGCATTAGAGCAGTTGATTAGGTAGCTAGGCAGCAGTCAGTGGAAAACAGCATATTCTCCTGAGAGGGAGTTTGGGGAGTGGGGAGAATGGTGCTCTGTGAGTTCTGACTGGTGCGCGTTTTCCCTGAGTACACACAGTAAAATCTTCAGTATTATTTTCAACCATAACCACAAACAGACAAAATGGAAATTTATTTTTATAAAGTAAATGGAATTGAGAAGACATATAATCCTAAAGAATTCATTAACCCTCCCAATACAATTATTGCTGATAATTTTTAGGAGGATTAAATACACATAATGCAATTAATATTAGTTATGATTTAAACCTTCCTCTGTAGTGAGTGGATGTAAACTTCCTCATGTCAAATATGAGACTTCTGAAATAAGAGTCTGCTAGCTAATTATCAAATACAGTTTTCTTGTTTAAGGCATCATTATGTTTGAGATATACATAGCTAATATAGACTTCTAATAAAGTAATAAAGACTTCTCTAAGGCCAACTCAACTACTCCATGAAAAGTGATTTTTTATGAAGGTGATTCCCTGTCCCTAGTTTCAAACTGGCTGATATTTTATGAGCAACTTTATGGAATCTATTACTTTAAATACTGAACAGAGAAACACGCATAGAAAAGAATTAATTTGATAATCTATCTTCTATTGGAAAGTAGACTAAAATGTATATTTATGTTTCCAATTATAATAGAATACCTACTCAAATCATGAGTTAGTATTTTATCTATTATTGTGTTTCTTTATTACTAAACACTGGAAAAAATCTAATTTCAGCTGTTCTGATTCATTTACACTTAAACCATCAAATTTTTATGTTTGCAAAATGTTTTTAATGCACAAAAACTATAATGATATCTTTAATGGTGTTTTCATTTCTGCACCATAGAGATCATTTTTTTGATGTCTTATGAGTCTTATTTACTAAGAAAACAAAAGAAAAATGGAAATTAAGAGGAAGTAGTTTTACTTAGTTTGAGCTATTTCTATGTAATGTTACTAAAATCATTTTAAAATGAAAGTGTCCATGTAAAATACAACTAGATTTTACATCTATACAATGGCAAAGATATGGCCAATGTTATTTTCTTTAAGTTTTATTGAGATATAATTGACATAAAGTACTGTACAAATTTAAGATGTACAGCATAATGATTTGACTTATATACATTATGAAATGATTACCACAGTAAGTTTAGTGAACATCTATTATCTTACATAGATTCAGAATGAAAGAAATAGAAAAATAGTATTCTTTCCTTGTGATTAGAACTCTTAGATTACTCTGTTAACAACTTTCATATATCATGTTGTACATGACATCCTTAGGACTTAATTTTATCTTATAATTGGAAGTTTGCACCTTTTGACTGCCTTCATCCAATTCCTCCCCACCTCTGGTAATTGCAAATATCATTCCTTTTTTATAAGTTTGTTTGTTTTGAAGTGTTGACCTGCAGCACTGTGTTAGTTCCTGTTACACAGCATAGTGATTTAATATTTCTATTCATTTCAAAATTATCACCATAAGTCTAGTTACCATCTGTCGCCATACAGAGATATTACATATAATTATTTACTCTATTCCCCACACTTACGTTTCATACCCATGACTCATTTATTTTGCAACTAGATGTTTGTACTTCTTGATCTCCCTCATCTATTTCTCTTATCCTCCTACCCACCTCGCCTCTGGCAACCACCCTTTTGTTCTCTGTAATTGTAAGTCTGTTTCTGTTTTGTTATGTTTCTTCACTGGTCAATATTATTGAAGGCTCTGTGTATATAATATAAAACCTACTTATGAGTGAGAAAATTTGGTAACTTTTAAGCCTCACAAGTAAATCTGTTTTGGATTTGACTGCTCACAATTCTACCACCTTCTCTAATTTTCTGAAGCCATGTTATATGAGCAAAATGAAATCACTTATGGTTTTCTTGCTAATTGTTATACAGGTAATACTAAATTGACTTGTGTAAAAGTTGTGAGTGAGGTACTACCAGTATCATGATTCAATGGTTTCTTAAAAGAGATTTAGTCTGAGTTATTTGGAAAAATAAACTGCTTATGACATTTCTGATGTGACCCAGGAAATGATCAGTGATTACAATTAGAGACATAAAATGCTTGTGAGAAATCACAAGTTGTGTGTCATGTTTTGCACTACGCTATTCTAGTAACAAGTTATTTACACTGATAATAGAAAATAATAATGGCCAAAGGAATAGAACAAAACAATGTAACTTTTTACTTTTTCACTTTTGCTACTTTGTAACTAGACTACAAATCTTATATCATTGTATCCACCAACAGTTTGACCAAAGTTGTTTAACTTTGCAGTTAAACATTGATTCAGGATAAACTGATGAAATCTTGGAAACATTCAATGTATTCATTTATTTACTCATTTATCGTTCTCTTATTTATTCAACAAATCAACAAATATTCATTGAGTGACTACTGTAGCATTCTGGTCACTGTCATAGGCACAGAGGACAGAATAGTAACAAAACAGCAAAGCTTCCTGTCCTCGTGGAGTTTTCTTTCTGGTCAGAAGAAACACAGGGTACACAGATAATAAATATACAATATACTACAAGGTGAGAACTATCCAGGATGAAAACGGAGGTTGGGTAAACAAACACTTTAGAGAAGGTCACTAGGGAAGCCTTTCTCGTAACATGGTGTTTCTTTTCAGTAGTCACCTACAAACCATGTGGCTATTTGGAGGGAAACTCTGCTAGGCAGAGGGAAGAGTAGGGCAGTGGCCCCAAGAGAGAACCATGCTTGTCATGTGCAAGAGACAGCAGAAAAGTCAATGTGGATGGAACAGAGGGAGGAGAGGGGAGAGTGATAGGACCTGAGGCCCCAGTGGTGTTATTCAGAGCTGTCTATACACTTAGCATGCACCAGTCCTAGAGGGAGCATAGACATACAACAGTTTTTATTCTTGAAGGGGCCTAAGACTAATTTACATAGAGAGCAAATAATGCTTCACAAAGCTAAATTATTAGTTGTGTAGAGCAGATTTTATGATTGAAACTAACAGATCTAAAATTAGTTAAAATCTCCTGACCTTGCAGGAATGGTGTTAACTTATAATTACCTTCAAACTATTTTTTTTTTTTTTGGTAATACTTTAAACATCCTACAGAACACTTTGAAATGCACAGGTATAGTTTTCAAAAATAGACCTAATTATATTCTGTAAAATAAAGAATGGCAAATTTAAAATAGATGAGACACACATTTCTCAAGTATTTATTATGTTCTGGTTTACAGGCATTTGAAATAAAAGCAGTAATCACCAGGAGTCAACATTAGTCCACTTAAAGCAACTATGTTAGCCTTTATTTATTTATTTATTTATTTATTTATCTTTCAGGATTATTATTTTGGTAGACTAGAGAAAAGTGTTATGCATTGACATTCATTAATGTTATCTGAATCTAGATTCCATAAGTTATTTATTTAAGTTCTCATAGAAAATATTGGACATAAGGGACAAATGTAAATGTGATTATTATATCATGTCATGATTAACAATTCGTTGAACAATTCTGTTGTAGGCTGTCTGTTGGCTTATATGGCTCTTGTCATATATGTGCAATTAACTTTTGACCATTAACTATGCCTCCATGTATTGAGAATACACTGATGAAGACACATATATTTCTTGCTCTCATGCAGATTACAATAAGCAGAGAAGACATGAAACACATAATTTCAAGGGTGTCACGTGCTTAACAAAGTATCTGCTGAACCATACAAATGAAACACAAATGCTAACTTAGATGAAGTTTAGGCGTTGGAAACATTTGCATGAGGTGATGATGACTTAAGATGTGTCTGGAGGATAAGTAGTTTTAGTTAAGTGAATAGATGACTGTAGTGGACAGTATGTGACCAGAGTATAGTGAATATGAACTATTCTGAGGCCAGGATAATTATGTCAGAAAAAGTCAAGATGAGAAGTATAAATTGAAGATAAAAAGCAAAGAGAGGTGTGAAAACAAACTGGAGATTTGGGCAGGAGTCAGATGAATATGTTGATGTCTTAGATATTATTCAAATCACAGTGGAAATCCATTAGAAGACATTGTATAATAAAGTAAAAAAGAAGCTGTGAGAAACAGAGTATGTTTGTTGTCTGTGATGGGTTAAATTGGGTCCCTCCAAAATTCATTTGCTGGAGTCTTACCCCTTAGTATCTCAAAAAGTGACCTTATTTGGAAGCAGAGTTGTAGCAGATGCAATTAGATTAGATGAGATCATCCTGGATTAGGGTGGGCCCTTTATCCAATATGACTAGTGTCATAAAAAGAGAACATTTAGACACAGATACACACAGGGGAACACCATGTGATGATAAAGTCAAACATAGTTATATAAAATTTGCATACATATATATATAGTGTCAGAATTCCTGGTATACTATACTGATATATTGGTTCTACTTATAAGGCAAAGGGATGTTTCACTTTTTAAATAATTTATTAATTTAATTTAATTTAATTATGTTTCAGAGAACTTCTTAACAGTTTTATTGAGATACAGTTCACAGACTATTTATTTCACCCATTTGAAGAGTTCAACTCAGTGATTTTTAGTAGATTCACAAATACATATGATCATTAGCACAGTCACTTTTAGAATATTTTTGTTGCTCCAAAAAGTTAGGTATCACTCTCTGTTACCTACTCCACCTTCCAGTCCCAAGTAATAATTAACCTGCTTTCTCTCTATATAGATTTGCTTATTCTGAATATTTTATATAAATGGAATTGTATGTTATCAGTTTTTTTTTGTGACTGGTGTCTTTCATTTAGTGTAATGTTTTCAAGGTTCATCCATGTTTATGTTAAGGGCAGGCATCCATGCTGTCCATATATCTCTTCCTTTCTTGGTGGCCAAATAATATTTTATTGTATGACTTACCACTTTATATTTATCCATTCATCATTTGATGTACACTTGCGTTATTTATACCTTTTGGCTATTATGAATCATACTCTATAGACAATCATGTATATGTTTGTGTATATATATGTTAACATTTCTCTTGGGCATAAACCTAGGGGTGAAATTGCTATAACTCTGTTCAGCTGCTTGAGGAATGCTGTGTTTAACCGTTTGAGGAACTCCCTTTGGAAAGGATGCTTTTCAAAGTGGTCACACCACCTTACATTCCCACCAGCGGTGTATGAGGGTTCTGATTTCCTTACAGCTTCATCAACACTTTTTCTTATCTGACTTTTGAGTCTAGCTCCCCCTAATGTGTATGAAGTAGTATCTCATTGTGGGTTTTATTTGCATTTCCCTGATGGCTAATGATGTCAAACGTCTTTTCATGTTGTCGTTGCCCATGTCTTTGGTAAAATGCCCATACAAATCCTTTGCTCATTTAAAATTTTTTATTACTATTATTATTATTGAGTTGTATGAGATCTTTGTATAGTCTAAGTATTTTATCAGATATATAATTTGCAATTAATTTCTCACCTTCTGAGAGTTGTCCTTTTATGTCCTTGATCATGTCTGTTTATGCAGAAAAGGTTAATTTTCATGAAGTCCAATTTATCTATTTTCTTTTGTTTCTTCTGCTTTTGGTGTCACTTCTAGGAATCCATTGCAAATTCTAAAGTCAAGAAAATGTACCCTTAGGTTTCCTTCTAAGTGTGTAGTTTTAACTAGTACATTTAGGTCTTTAATTCTTTTTGAGTTAGTTTTTGTATGTAGTGTAAGGTAAAGGATTTTTTTTTTTCTGCATACAGATATTCAGTTGTCTAAGCACCATGTTTTGAAAACACTTTTCTTTAACTATTAAATGTTCTTGATACTCTTGATGAAAAGAAGTTGACCATAGATGTATTGTTTATTTCTGGACTCTCAATTCTACTCCACTGATACATACCAAGACCACAATGTTTCCATTACTGTTGCTTTGTAGTAAGTTTTGAAGTGTAAGTGCTCCAACTTTTTTCCCCTCCATCAAGATTTTTTTGTCTAATTTGAGTCCCTGGTAATTCCATATGAATTTTTAGAATCAACTGGTTAATGCCTACAAAGAAATCAGCTGGGATTCTGCAAGGAATTGTATTGAATCTTTAGTTCAACTTGGGGAGTATTCCCATCCTAACAGTATTAAGTTTTCTGATCCTTTTTCATTCTCCAACTACAACAGAATTAGAATAAGCAATAGAAAGAAATTTGGGAAATCTTTAAATATTTGGAAATTAAACAATACAATTCAAAATAATGCAAAGGTCAAAGAAGAAATCACAAGTAGAATTAGAAAATAAATTAAATTACAATTAAGATACAACTGGTAAAAATTTGCAACCAAATTTACAAACAAAGCAGTACTTTGAAGTCTACACTTTATGTATGTATGTATGTTTCTTTTTTCTTTCAGTTTTATTGAGATATAATTGACAAAAAGCAATGTGCAAATTTAAGGTGTACAGTATTAATGATTTGACTTGCATATATCATGAAATGACTACCATAATTAAATTTAGTGAACATTCATCATTTATATAGATACAAAATTAAAGAAATAAAATTTTTTTTCCTTGTGATGAGAACTCTTAGGATTTACTCTCTTAACTTTCATATGTAACATACAGCAGTGTTAATTATATTTACCATGTTCATTGCATCCTTAGTACTTGTTTATCCTGTAACTGGAAGTTTGTACCTTTGCCTTCATCCATTTCCCCCACCCCACACTCCCATCGCTGGTAACCACAAATTTGATCTTTTTTTCTATGAGTTTGTTTGCTTATTTGTTTATTTTATTGCCTTCAGTGGCTATCCCCAGAGATTAGTATCCTCGTCCGTGAGCCTATCAGATTCAATTTCAAATTTAGGTTATGATGAGATTAATGATAAAGTTAAACAAATTTTATTTACCAATGGACTAGTAATAAAGCTGAAAATGAACCCACATCCTCACTAGAGTTCACTTCAACATAAGCACCACACTGTCAAGGATATAAACTTTATTTACTAATGAATTTCAAGTCCTTAGGACAAACCTGGAAAATAATAGATGTAAATAAATATTTATGGAAATGAAGTAGTGACACCATATGGATAAAACACTATACACATTAAAAATATGTTTTCTCTTTAAAACACTAAAAATAGAGTTACCATATGATCAAGCAATTCCACTCCTGGGTATATATCCAGAGGGCACTCTAACTCAAAAAGATACATGCACCCCAGTGTTCATAGCAGCACTATTTGCAATAGCCAAACATGGAAGCAGCCTAAATGTCCATCAACAGATGACTGGATAAAGAAGATGTGGTATATTTATACAATGACATGTTACTCAGCCATAAAAAATAATGAAATAATGCCATTTAGCAACATGCATGGACCTAGAGATTATCATATTAAGTGAAGAAAGACAGAGAAGACTAATATCATATGATATCACTTATATGTAGAATCTGAAAAAAAAATGATACAAATGGATTTGTTTACAAACCAGAAATAGACTCACAGGCATAGAATTAAACTACGTTACCAAAGGGGAAATTCAGGGAGGGGTAAATTAGGAATTTGGGATTAACAGATACACACTACTATATATAAAATAGATAAACAACAAGGACCTACTGTATAGCACAGGGAGCTATATTCAATATTTTGTCATAATCTATGTGGAAAAGAATCTGAAAAAGAATATATATAATATATATATATAAAGAATATATATATATATGTAAACTGAATCACTTTGCTGTGTACCTGAAACTAATACAACATTGTAAATCAACTATACTTCAATAAAATTTAAATATATAGAAATATATGTAAGTAAATATATATATATTAAATAAATAAATAAAATATATATATAATTGAGTTAACAGCTTTATAATTTCACTAAGAGAATTATACTCCAGTCTTTGGGGAAGATAGTAAAGAAGAGAAATAAAACTAATATTTGAAATATTTTAAAATTCCTGTCTAATATTGCCCTCTTTTATTCCACTCATCAAAGATGTACATTTTTGGTATAATTTTATTGAGGAGCACTCCCATGTCAAATAAAAGGTTAGAATGTCCTTGTATTAAATTCTAATTTAGTTTTACAGGAATATCTATTTGGCATGAAATATTAGTGCAAAAATGAGGGAAAAATGAGATGAAAGATAATTACATGAAAATCACTATGATAATTTTCTAACTTTTTTCAATAGGTAGTAGCTTAATTTTAAACTAGATCTGTTAATCAGATTTCTTCAGAGAAGTAGAACCAATAGGATCTGTAAATATGCATACGTATCAAGAAATTTATCATAAGTAATTGGCTTGTGTGATTATGGATGCTGGCACGTCCAAATCTGCAGTATGAGTTGGCAGCCTGGACACCCAGGAGAGATGATGGTACAATTCTAGTCTATAGGTAGTCTGCCGGAGAATTCCCTCTTGCTCAGGGAGGCTAATCTTTTGTTCTACGCAAGTGTTCAACTGATTAGATGAGGCCCACTCACTTTACGGAAGGCAATCTGAAAGTTCATTAATTCAAATGTTAATCTCATTCAAAAACATCTTCCAAATTGATGCATTAAACTAACCATCACACAAATATTCTCTTTCCTCTAATGTTAAATTGCAACCAAAAATCAACTGAAAAATAGTAATGAGAAAATGTATTTGCATTGCTCTGAAAGACTCCATTATATGCCTACAGTATACAAGTTTCCCTGATAAGTAGTTTTTATATGAATAGCAGTTGTGTAACCAGAATCTCTGATTATAAATAGCTGGTGATTTCTGAAGGTCTTCTGTTACTTATTGCAATAAAGGATATGGAGAGAATGTTTTGCTCCCTGGGCCCCTCCCTCACTTTAAGGACAAAGACAGAATTTTTCCAACTGCCAAGAGTGTTGCCTGCAGACAGTTCTTATGCTGAGTCTCTCCCCAGAAATTACTCTAGGCATTTAATAATATATTTCTATGTTACTAAGAAAGGCAGGAGATAATTTATATTTGGCAGCTACTTTAGAAAGCATTTGGGGCATGATGAAAAGTTATTTACATAGTCTGAGTATATAGACCAATCTGATAAAAACTGATTGTATTTTCTCCTTCAAACATCAAA
The DNA here is from genome assembly GCF_048773025.1 of Camelus bactrianus. NCBI lineage: Eukaryota > Metazoa > Chordata > Mammalia > Artiodactyla > Camelidae > Camelus > Camelus bactrianus. The sequence continues at coordinate 36,912,679 of NC_133539.1, forward strand.
ATTTTGTTTTTAGAGGAAATTTAAGTCATATTTTACCCAAGAATGCCATTCCTTCACTGCTTTTACTGTAAAAAGATTTTAATACCATTTAGGGCACCCAACCACATGAAGTATGTTAACTGAATGATTTTCAGTATAATTTATATTTTATAATTTATAATTGTATCATTTTGTGTTGAATTGTTTTGTATTATTTTATATTATTTCTGTGTTATTTTAAAAAATTTCAAATTGACATATATCGTTTCTTAAAGGAGTCATAGCAGAATGTTCTTGCTCATTTCAGTGGCTGGTAACTTGGCAAAGTATAGTAAAATTTGTTCATTTTATATAGCATTTCCATTATGCACCTTGGTGTAGGATTTGTAATCCTAAATAATGCTCATCAAGTACACAGCATAGCAAATTAGAGCAATTTCAATAATAAGACCAAAACGTGACACTGTAGAAGCTCTTCACAGTGTGGTGACAGTATCATAAGTGTTTTTATGCAGATATTGGAGTCGACATAGATTTTCAAAATAGGCAAATACTCTCCTAAGTGACTTTCTTTCTCTTTCCCAAATCCTTATTCCTTGTTTTGGTGTGTTACCTCCTAGGCAAACTATTTCTCTTTTTACTACTAGCTTCCATTACTTCAAGAGGTTCTCTTCCCCTTCTGATAATATTTAGGAGAAAATGCTGAGCAACTAGCATTCAGTCCATTCTCTTCTTTTATAAGGACAGATCCTCCCACAAATGAATAAAGGAGACACTTCAACCCCTGCTTTGTAGGTCTTCTAAAGACAAACTACTCTGAAAAGTATTGGTAGTAATTGTTAGCCAAGGAGTCTTTAAATATGTAATCTTTTTAGCAGGATATACCTAGTCTGTCTAGGATTGCTTATTTTAATCAGATCCATAACCTATGAGTTTATGGAGCATGGCTTTCTTGAAAATGTCACAAAAGTTATGGAACTCTCTTAGTATGGAATAAGGATGCTTCAGGCTGAAATGGCTCCTTTCTGTGTAAATATCATAGATACGTGATTGCTTAGGGTTTTCTTATTTAAATCTGAAGTAAAGTCAATTGTGATCAGGCAAAGAAGGACCAGACTGCACTGGTGGTCCCAGACCTCTGCCTGCTTTTTCTATGACCGGTGATCACTTAACATCATTGAAGCACTGGTAAAGTTGATACTGGGTAAGATCTCTACTTCTTATGAGTCTAATTTGCCAATCTGACGCTTTGTGTTACCTCAACATTCTGAACAGAGTTTCCTTCCAGGATCCATGGCCAATCATCTCCAGAGTTGTCATACAGAGTCAGAACAGATTGTTAAAACACTGAGCACATGCTAACACAATAAATAAAATGGTTATTAATGCATTATTGTACCATATATTATCATCAAAGTAAAAACAGAGTTGTAATTAAACATATGAACCCAATAAAAAAAAATTAAGACTCTTGGAAAACACAAATATGTTAGAAAGCAGATCTCTGACTATACTTCATAGATATTGGAATAATCTCTATATATTTGTTTAAAGAAAATTGAACCACAATTCAAAGAAGCATATTTTAATAGTTTTTCTCCTCGCTAAAAGAACTTACTGTCGACAGGATACAAAAAAAGAAGGAAAAATCTGCTTAGAAAAAGTTTTACCAAATGTAGTAAAATTTCTTATCTTTATTCTTAAATAAACTATTTGGTATGAATTTTTAGGAAGGGCTTAATAGGAATTTCATAAAAGAGCACACATAAATAAGAGTCTTGTGTGCTTGCTGATACAGGCTTAAATACATTTTTTAAAAGATTAAAACACGTCCTTTATACCAATTATAGGGTTTTTTTTTTTGTTCACTTGGAACTAAAAAGGTTGTATTGACAAAAGGAAGTCAGATGTATGTTTAATTATGAAAAGCTTTTTTCCACTTTGAATTCAACATAAAAATGAAGGTTTATGAAATGAACTATATTTCATTCAGGCATTTTTTTTCATGAATTATAATATTTCAGGCAAACTCCTACAGAAGTAAATATGTCTTCATCTTCTGCAGGTGTAAAAAGTCTTCAAAGGAGCATTATTTCCCAACAAATGAAAATATTTCTATCATCAACCAGCCTTGAAACTGTTACCCCTAAGAATAAAGAACTTTTCTGTGATTCTAAGGCCCTTGTTCAGGACCCATTATGTCAAAGGCAGATCAAAATATATCATTTTCCTATCTGTGAACTTTTTCACTGCTTATGCTAACTCTTCCTTTTCTTTTCTAAGAAGTAGAGATTTCATTTTAGTGATGAGGATGACTATAACCTGTTGTTATTCTCATGTGACTAAAAAGGTAACAGCAGGAATGTGGCAGTTACCATTCAGAAATTATGTTTAGAATGCTTCAGCGTGGGCTCATGGAAGGAAATAAAGTGCAGCAGTATTGGTTGCTATAATTAATTCAGAAATTGGCTTCAGTTTTTTAATGTACTAAAACCCAGTTCAACAGGTTTGTTATTGCTCGACTTTATATATACCATAAGTCAAATTATGTCCCTCAATGTTTATAGTAATTATAAGCAATAAGAGTCTGAGTATTACTGCCTAGAAAATGAATGTTTATTCTGTCTGTGTATAAGTGTGTATGATCCAAAACTAATACTGGTAAAAATGTGAAACTAACTATAGCTTTTTAAACTCAAAAACCATTTCTTTTAATGAGTATTGATATGTAGCTTAATTTGAACAGAATTTAGATAGAAAGCATATCACATTTCCTACATGAACAGCTAGTTTTCTAACAGTATCATTAATCAACACACATAAGAAGTCAGATAGCAAAATACAGGGTTAGAATTTAATTCAGAAGTAATCTAAATATTCAGGCAAACTCATGTGTTTATATAAGCACACACCCACAGGCACTGTGTAGTGCCAACTTCAGTACTCAAGTCTGAATTTTTTTTGAATTTTAATCCTTAATATCTATTTCATTCTTTTTATAAATTTTATTTTTTATTGAAGTGTAGTTGATTTATAATGTAGTTTCAGAAGTATAGCAAAGTGTCAGATCTGAATCTTAACGATATAGTATCATATGGGGAAAAAAAGTGAATCTCAACAATCATTACCTACACAGTATAGTATCCTTTTACAAGTTAAAAGCAGCAAATAATTCTATATATACTTTAAAATACTCTTTAGGAATACATAGAAATGCAAATGAAACTCCATAAAAAAGAGTGGTGACAGGATTCTGGATGATGAATACCTCAGCTTGTGAGAGGTGGGAAAATAGATTGGGTGAATGCCTATGATTACATACAGGTTTGCTGAAATCCTGGCTTTATTTCCTGTAACTCTGTATTGTAGTGTAAAATGTTTATAGAAAAGTACACCCTTCATAAGCATATTGCCCAGTGAGTTTTTACAAATGAAAAGTACCCTTATAAACATCATTCAGATTGAGAAACAGAATTTTAAGAATAAACTAGAAATCTCCCTTTTGCTTTCTTTCAGTCTTTTTCTCTTATTCCCATCAAGTGTAACCATTTAACATGACTGCTAACATCATGGATTAGTTTTTGCTTGTTTGAAATCAGACAGTATGTACCCTAGTGTCTGGGTCCTTTTGCTCAACATTAGACCTGTGAGATGAATCCGTATTTTTGAGGTGATTATAAAGGGTTAATCTTGCTGTATAATTTATTTGTGAGAATGTATCAAAATGTATTTATTTGCTTTTCTGTGAATAAGACTTTCTTAGTTTCAAATTCAACCCTATCACAAACAGTGCCCATACAAATAATGCTAGTACTTTTTTGTGGTGAACATGTCTTCATGTATATATAGTGAACATACATCCAGGAGAGTCACGGCTGGGTCATAGGATCTGCATACATTCAACTTTAGTAGATCCTGGCAAATCATTTTCCAAAATTGTAGCAATTTATTACTGTCATGATCCGCTATCATCACTCTCATACTCCACACCTGTGACAACATTTGCTACTTTGTTGTTGTTGTTGTTTTGCATTTTAGCCATTCTCATAGGTGTCTAATGGGTATTGCTTTATGGTTTAAGTTTTCATTCTACTTATCACTAATGACGTTTAACTTCTTTCCATACTTTTTTTTTGTTCAGTTGATATACTCTTTTGTAAAATTCATGTGCACGTCTTCTGCTATTTTTTCTGTTGGGTTTCTGCCTCTTTTCATTTGCCTTTCTGAGATGGATCTTTTCTCATATATCTATATTGCAAATACTTTTCTTTACTCCATTTGTTATCTCTTCACACTTTTAATGGTGGTTTTGGCAATCAAATATCTCATCTTTAATATAGACCAGCCTGCAAAATTTTATTTTATGTTATTGATATCCCTTTCTTGTTGAAGAAATATTTTTCTCCTCCAGAGTCACATGATAACTTGCTCTGATTTCTTTGAAATATTTCCTATCACCTTAGATTTATATCCACAATTGTGTATGGTTTGAAGTAGAAATCAAGATATATATTTTCCCCACACGAACCTCCGACTGACCTGGTACATTTGTTGGAAAAAATCTGATGATTTTCCCACTGCACTGTAGTACCTTTTATTTTGGATGGTGAGTTATAATTGTTAATTACATGGTTGAAAGTAATTAAATTTAAAAATCAACTAAATGAAAATAAACTATGAATGGACCAAAAATGAAAGTATATAAAAAACCAAGGATTAAGTTTAATCCAATTCTGATTATCTTGTATAAAATAAGTAAATTTTTAAAATAAAGTTAAACATAAAGAACAAGGTGGGTCAGCCCATAAAAACAGTATTCTTTTATTAGATAGTGCCTAGTAAGGAGAACAGAAATCACGCTTGATACTTGAGAGAATTTTTTATAGGAAGATATTTAACAAGTATGGAAAAGTGAAAGAACAAAAGGGCTCTAACTAGAATTATTAACTACAGAAAGCAGCCTCCATCCATAGGGCTGGGGAACAAAGGAAATGGAGTTCAGGCTGATTAGTAAGATATGATCTAGTTATAGCTCACAAAAAACAAAACTGGCAATGGACTTTTTGATTTAATCTCTAGATTGGGAGTCTTTATTTACTTATTTTTTTTTAGTCATGTCATTCTCCTAGGAATTTTGCCCCTGAGGTACATTTCCCCAGTCTTGGTCCCTAGATACTTCCTTCAATGTCTCACCCTCATCACAGGCTTTTTTATTGAAAGGATCAATCCAACTGATAAAGAATTAGCAAAAATGAATCAGGGATGGAGTGGTGAGGGCATTGGGTAGAAAAAGACACAATGTACCAATATAAGGAAGGAACGAGGGGACATAATCAAAAATTTTCCAGACATTAAAGAAGGTAGTGAATATATTTACTAATATTAAATATTTATTATTGTATTCAATTATTTGAAATGGATTAATTCCTTAAGAACACAACCTATCAAAACTTACTCAAAAATAATAGGCAATATGAATACTCCTGTATCTATTATAGAAATAGAAATTGTAGTCAAACACCTTTGAACAAAGGGAATTCTAGGCATAGATGCCTTCACTGGTAAACTCTTCACAGACTTGCAGAAAACAGAAGAGAAGGAAACACTTCTAAATAGATTTTTTGAGACCAGCATTACTCTGAAAACAAAGCCTGCAAAAAACAGTAAAATAGAAGCTTGCTACATAATAATATCCCTCTTTATCATGTTGCAAAAGTCCTAGTTGGCAAATCAAATCAGGTAATATACAAAAATGATAATACATCATGATCATGTGTAGTTTATCCCAGGAATGCAAATTTGGTATAACATTAAAACCAAAAAAAAAAAAAAAAAAAAAAAAAAAGTGATCATGATACTAAGAAACTAAAAAAAAAAAAAAACAAAAAAATACTCAGAAAGTGCAAAACATCATAAAATTCAATAACCACTTAGGATTAAAAACATTACTTTCAGCAAATGAAGAATAGAAGGTAACATTGTGAAACTGATAAAGAAAATCTATAAAAACCTCCAGTTAGCATCCCATCTAGTGGTAAATGATTGAGTTCCTCCCTCCTGCTAAGATCAGGACCAAGGCAAGGATGTCTGATATACCACTTCTGTTCAACCCTGTACAGTAAGTCGTGGCCAGTGGAAAGGTGCAAGAAAAAGAAATAAATAGTATACATACTATTTCTATGCAAAAAATCATACAGAATCTACCAAAAAGCTACTAGAACTAATAAGTAAGTTTAGCAGATTCATAGAAGCAAAGATAAATGTACAAAAATGAAATGAATTTTGGAAATGAATAGTTTCACCAGTGAACAATCTGAAGTTTAAAATAATGTTTATAATAGCATTGAGAAATGCATAACATTTGGGGATTAACAATGTACTATTGAGAATTATTAAAGAAAATAAAGATACAGCATATTCAAGATCAGATAACCCAGTAGTGCCCAGATGTCAATTCTCATTAAATTGATCTATAGGTTAATTGCAGTCTTCATCAAATTTTAGGATGCCCTCTTTGTAGATATTGATAAGCTGATCTAAGCTGTATGTGTAATGCAAAGGACCAGAAATATTTAAAGCAATCTTGAAAGACAAAATTAGAAGTTACTCTACCTTACCTAATGTAAAGACTTCACTTAAACACATCAAACACAGTGTGGTATTGGTGTATATGCATAGACACACAGACCAGAGAATCCAGAAATATAATACACATATATTTTTAATTGATTTTTGACCAACTGCTAGATATTTAAAGGAGAAAGGATGATTTTTTCAACAATGGCAATGGAACAATTGGATATTCATATGGAAAAAAATGAACATGGATTTTGAGGTTAGGTTATGTACAAATTAACAAATATAATGGCATACTGCTACACACTCACTAGAAAGGATAAAGTACTGACTATACCAAGTGTTGGAGAAAATACAGAGCAACTGGAACTTCCAAATGTTGCAGATGAGAATGCAAAATCATTCAGTAACTTTGGAAAATAGTTTGGCAGTTTCATTTAAAGTTACACATACACTTACTATAGAACTCAGCAGTTCCACTCCTAGATATTTACTCAAGAAAAATACAAAATCTTTATCCACAAAAAAGGCTTGCACATGAAGGTTCATAGTCACTTTACATCTTTACTACCCCTCCTAATTGGAAACAGTGCAAACATCCATCTACAAGTGCATGATTCCACAAATCCCATGGCATGGACTACTCCTCAGCAATACAAGGCAACTTTGAAGGTACTGGGAAAACCTGAACGTGGTCTAAGTATTCATAAAATATAAAGAAATTCAATTATTTTAGGTCTGATAATGAGAAACATTGAGAATTTATGGATGGACCAATATGATACCTGAAATTTGCTTTGAAATAATCGTGCATGTTGAGGGTAGAGATGTAACAATTCCACCAAAAATTGATAATTGTTGAAGCTGAGTGAGACTATATTGGATTCATTACACAGTCTTGCTATTTTTGCATATGGTTGACATTTTCCATGATTTAATGTAAAATTTAGAAAGTAATTATTCTAAAATATTACATGAGACCACTTGTCTCAATGTACCCTCACTAAGATGAACTACTTGTTTATTTTTTGCCAGTATAACTATTTAAAATGGCACTATATTTTTGTTTAATTTGCTTTTATTTGATGATCACATGTATTGTACATTTTTATTTCTTGTTTATAATTGTCTCTTCATGCCAGTAGCCTTTGGTTCTTTTTTTGTTTGTTTTCTGAATTTACCGTCTTCCCGAGTTCTGTTGGAAAAAAAAAAGCAATAATATTAGTAGGTAGTATTTATTGGATACTAACTATTAACAAAGGATTTATCAAAGAAGTTACTGTACGTTAGCTCAAAGCAATAGAGCAATCCTGTGGATTAGGCTTCATTGCTAGCTATACTTCATAGGTGAAGAAACAGAAATGTAGTATGATCGTAAACTTTACCAAAGGTCACACAGCTAAAAAGAGCTAAATATTTACATTTTTTTTGTTTAACTTCAGTCAGAAATCTTGACCATTCTGTGCTTCTTCTTTAACACTGTTGTATTTGTTCCATTTTCTCTATGTTCATTTTAATACCCTAATTTAAGACTTAATTCTTTTTCATGGAAAGATTCTTCCTCTCATTTTATGCCTTTAATTTTACTTTTTTATTTCTACTCATTGCAAAGTGTGAAATCTTAGTTCAGATGCCAACTTCTTCATAAAGCTGTGTAGCGTAGTGGTTAATATTGATTATATAGTCATTATTTGGATTTGCATATTGATATGTAATTCCTGGGCCAAATGCCCTTGGACAAATTACTAAATATGTCTGTTTTGGTTTTTTATGTATAAAATGAGACAAAATCCCTAAATTACAGTGTTTTTTTGAAGGGTAACTCAGATGAATTTAACAACAGTTTTAGTCCAGTGATTGACACAAAAATATTTGTTAAGTAGACAAATTCTTCCAAGAAGTATTAGAAGGATAATTCATTGTGGAAGAGAATTCTCTTAATCACGTGCTCCTCTAAGCTCCTATGGAAGGCAGCTTCTAAGATGGTCTGAAATGATCTTCATCCCATGTTGTCAGTAGCCTTATGTAATTCCTGCCTCTTGAGTAACTTGCTTCAAAGCAATAGAATACAGCAACGTTAAGGGAATGAAACAACCATGATGATGTTACAGGAAATTGCAATTTTCACCTTGCCAGCAGTATTTCTCCCTCCACCTTTTATTGGCTTTGATGTTGGAGGCTTCTACGTGGTAAAAAATCAAAGCAGTCTCCAGCTAACATTTAGTAAGAACTTGAGACCCTCAGTCCAAGAACCATCAGGGTTCTGAATCCTGCCGACAACCATGTAAGTGAGATTAGATCATCTTCAGCCCTCAGTGACATCTTGACTGCAGCTGTATGAGAGACCATGAAGCAGAGGGATAACTGTGCCCTGATTTCTCACCCACAGAAACTGTGAGGTAATAAATACATATTATTTTAAGTGAAATTTTAGGATAATTTATTCTGCTGCAGTGCATACCTAAACAACTTTAATTTTTTGGTCTTGTGATAGTTAATAGCACTTGGCATGTAGTATTTGTTTTATTTACCTTAAAATTAGTGGATAATTAGAGTATGTTGTTGATGATTCATTTTTATCTAGCTCAGTATTTTAAAATTTGTTCTGTTAATATTTTTGATAGATACTTTGATAAGTGCATGAATGGTTGTTGGAACACTGGCCTATTCTTTCACCTGAATTATCTAAACTACCCTCAGATATATCATACTGTTCAATTTCCAGAGCATTTTCCATTAGCATGGTGCTTCACAAGACATCTGCTATGGAGTCACACCATAAAAAATGTTTTCTATTTACATTGGTTGAATGCACAGTGAACAAGGCACGGTGACCCAGATGGCATGCGACTTAACTTGAATCAATACACAACTTTTTCCTTTAGTGTGTCTTAAATATTTTTGCTCAATAGTAATTAAGTCCTGCTACTATTGCACAAAATCTCCCACACACATAGGTTTTGGTACATTAAATCTCAGTTGTTGTGGCATTGCATAAGGAAGGAAAATCATAAGCTTAGCTGTTCAAAATTTGCTTGACAGACATGTAATTTTTGATGAAACAATTCCACATTTTATCAGTGAACTAGAAATAGTAATTTAAATTAAATATCTATAAATTAATAAATATACCAAATGGGTAACGTTCTACTGAAAGAATATGATCATTTACAAATAATAATGAGATCTTTGGCTTATCAATGATTGAAAATTTATTTCTCTTGACAACTTTGGTCCATGAGTCCTAGTGTGGTAAGGGTCGTCACATGTGCCTTCCTTGTTTCCAGAAGTTTGGGCCTGACATTTCTCCAAGCTCTTCATACTCCTACTAGACTAAAATGGAATCCACTTTTAAACTGTCTTCTGACTTACTAAATAAATAGTAATATCAGGTCAGATCTATGGAAATATTGTGCCCTTCTTGAACACATTTGGCTATTAAAAAACAGGTGACTAGCCACGTGCCAGACTCCTGGTCAGCATATTTTAATATGAGTCACTTTTCAAATCAGTGTTTTCTCCTGAATCCCTGATAGTGAGGTTACTGATTAGTTTCTTTAAGAATCAGAAATTTATCTTCTTTTTTTTTCTTTTCTCCTTATATTATTTATCTATGCTATATAGAAACATACCTTTTTTGACAGACATGGCCAGTCGAGCTCCCTGTAGAAAAATTACCTTTCTTTCTGGCTGAAGTCTTTTCTTTTTCATTTGAACTTTGCAGAATGTTTGGTTATAGCTATTAAAGGACTTGGGGCTGCCTCACACAGAACAATGTCAGGATAGAGTAGGACACTGGTTTCCAGTTCTGTAAGAGACTAAAATTTAGCTATATATGTGTATGTATATATTTTTACTGAATGAGATAAAACTTCATAATTCAGAACCTAATAATTTTGCATTTTATTTCATCTACCGTTACAGGCAAATTATGTTACTATAATTTTTACCCATGAAACAGTCAGGGTGAACTTGTGAAAAGCAGCAGCAAAACATATATACGAACACTACCTGATCCAATTTCCTAGAAACCATAGTAAATAGTCTCTTTAAGCCTGGATATGACTAAACTTTATTAGACTTGAAGTGTATTCTGGGTAATTGTCCAGTAATAACCTTTGTTAAATTATACAAAGTCTTTACTTACCAGAGAACACAGACTCCCCAACCTCTAATATTATCATCATTCAAGATAATGAGCAACACAAACCATTCTATTACCAATCTAAAAGCAATAAATGTCAAAGTAAAGAAGTATGCAATATTCTGGCCTGAAAGAACAAAGGACAAAAGTAATGATAATACCTCTTTATATCTGCGGTCTATTATATCATGCATAACAAATGATGCCGTAATTGCAGACAGTGTTATTTTAACAGGTTATAAGGAGAAGATGGTGGGGGAGGTGCGAGGGTGTTTTGACTATTGCTGTGGAAAATACTTCAAGCTCCTTAATTTAAAATAGCCAGCAAGAAGAGGATATCATTTTTAGGGTGCATTTGATTTTAGTTCTTTGAGTCATAGACGCCGGAGAACTCAGTGTTTGATTAATCATCTAATTCACTGTATTGGTGACTTCAAGGTAGTTGGAACAGAGGACCTAATACAATCTATTTTTTTCCAACTAAATTATCATCAGAATAAATAGGGAATGGATAAATATTTTCTTAACTGGTCATTCTGAACGGTCCAGTGGAAATAAAACCCTGCTCCCCTAGTGAATATTGAACAATAAAAATGATGTCCTACCTTACAGCATTACAGCTGTATGTATATGTCTCTGTCTCTCTGAGATACTCAGATTTCAAGACTGAGCAGGGTAAGGCCACTGGGGCTACAAATGAGGAGATGTTGGCTCAAGCTGTGACTCCTCCCTTGACTAATTAAAAAAAAAATCTTTAAATACATGTTTTGAGTGGAAAGAGACTTGAAGATCCTGTGGTGCACATGCATTATATAAAATAAAAGGATAGCTGGGAAGTTCTCACTTGTTTGAAGTTTCTTCACACAAGTATTGTTCTTCAAAGTTATCCTCTCAAATTTGCCAGAGACATGGGGTGATGTGTAGATCCTTTGTAGATAAAGTCTATTGATATTTGGTGGCTATCTCTCCCTTTTTATTCAGGCTTTGGTGGCATTCTGTACCGTTCATCTTTCGGCTCTGCCTTCTTTAGGTTCCTGCCCTCCCTCTGGAGAGAACACCATTGATAATTGGGACAGTGTAAACCTTTAATTTTAGGATCATCCGGAGAGGTTGAAATTCTTTCTTAATGTTTTCTCCTTTTGGTCCACAAACAAAATTACCTTTGTAATCTGCACCTGTAATGAACAGCATCCACAAACTGGTTTTGATAACATTAAAACAGAACATATTTTTCCCTTTCAGGGTATGTACAAATAGCTGTAATTTACATAAGAATGATTAAATTCAGTTTGTAGACAAATTACTGAGTGTAGCTGGAAAACTCACTGAAGACAGAAACATTTTGCTTTAGAATTATTGCATTTGCTCCACCCTATGGAGGTGGGATTCTCTGATGTCCTCTCTGCAGCTGGATTAGTATACAAGCTCCTGACTCACAGTGTGGTACATGTTCTCTGCTGTCAGGTAGCCAGTCCCTGCCTGCCTTGCTCCAGGGGCATTTTCATACTGGTCGGGAGATAGTATTTTGGTACTTCTCTATGTAGTAATCTCATCTTGTGCAGAAGTAGTGCTTTAATAAATCATGAGTGAATAATGTGTCTTCACAGAGTTAGTATACAAACACTAGCCTGAGGAATATGTCCATTTCAGTCTCAATATAGCTGCTCAATATGAGGAATATTTTTTCCTCTGTGAATTTTTTTTTCAAAATTAATGGGATGATTTATTTCCTTTCTTTTCTTTCTTAGAAGGGCCAGAGTGATCTGTTTAGACTAGGAAATTATAGAGTACTTGTGAAAATAATGATTTTTTAATTATTATGTCAGCCAATATCCAGTGTAATTTCTTTAGTACTAGCATGTTTTAAGTATGTATTTAGAGGCTATAATGTTTTTCTGACTGGATTTGCTCCAAAATTCAATATTTTATGCTTTTCTCCTTTTAAGAGATATGTTTATTTTGAATAAATAGAAGTGTTTTAGGAGTGTTCATCTAAGCTGATGATGTTTACCATTGATGATACCCAACTCTTAATTTAATCATCTGTGGGATCCCCTCCAGTCATCTCCCTTTCATCTGTCACTTGAGAATGATCAGATAAACTAGCTTAGAGATTGATGATTACAATAGTGTTTAATATTTTTATTGAATTAAATTTGCTAAATAACATTTAGCAAATAATTTTTCAAAGTATAAAGCTTTTATAACTCCATCTTCTCAGAAAACCTTTTTTATGGTAGAATTTTTTTGGTGCTAAATCAAAATCTGCCAGGTATTTTGTATTGCACATAGGATGATTCCTTTTTTAATGCTCTAAAATTATACCACATATATAGCCTTTTGAGAGTATAATTTTTCTTTTACTAGATATTTCTCACTTGACTCTGTTCATTAATGACAAGCCTTTGTATCTTTTATATATTGTATCTAATACTTGGAATTTAATAAACATTGTGTATTGTTTCTCTGTATAACAAAAACAAAGGAAAAGGTTTGTCATTCCAGATTAGTGTGGCTGCTCTGCCCAGGCAAAGTGACAAATTCAGGACAAAGCAAAAATACTTTTGGTTTTAGAGATTTGTGGCATCTAGTTAAATTTTTAGGTTGTAAAGTTGAATCTGAAATAATTAAGAAAACCAAGTATTATAGAGAAAATATTTGACCAAAAGGAAAAAAAAATTTGACCCAACACTTCTTTAAAACTGCTAATTTATAACTCTCTAATCACAAAGGGCCAAATTCTGCCCTCATATGTTCAGGTAAGATTATCTGTGTTTACTAAAGAAGTTCAGGATAAGTTCTCAACAGCAAAATTTAGCCCAGTGGGTTTAATTAAAATTAATAACCCATTATGGTACAGTCATTATTTGGAAGGAAGGAGGTAAGATTACAGATGCAGACTTTAGTAAGGTAGTCAAAATGAGAGCGGAATAGGATCGGTAATAAAACAAGTCACTGCTGATGCTACTTTAAGTGATTTTAAAATTCTCTTTTAAGGTTTCTGAAGAAAATAGAGTAACTTATTGCGTTCTTTCCTAACCTGAAGCTACCAATTAATATGATGCTTGCATTTTGAATTAACACAAACTTTTCCATTCCAACTTCAAAAAAACATTAAGGTTTAAGGCAATTTAAAACATATTCCTAACAGTCTCTTAAAAACTGTGTCTCTGGTACTTACTCCTGTCTGTCCTTCCCATTTGGCTCTAGATTTTATTGCAAAAGTAGAAAATTAGTTACATTTGAATAGTTGGATTCATTCTATAATTTTCATAGCATATCCAAAAGTGCATTTGCTTCAGGCCGTTTTTAAAAAAAGATTTTTAAAACAAACACCATCTTCCAGTTATTCCCTCAAAAAATACAATGCATGTTTTGAAAAAACAAGCAACTTGTTGCAAAAAACTACAGGCGTGTTATTTCTAAGCCTCAAACAAACAAAACAGCTGAATATTTGTTATTGTGTAGCTGAGTAATAACAGCTGTAATTTACGCAACACTTAACTTGGTGCTAAACAAGTACTGTACACAAAACCTGGAAACACAGGAATGATTCCCCTGTTTACAGATAAGGGAATTGAGGCATAAAGATATTTTCAAAAGTTGCTCAAGGTCAGACAATTGAAATAAAACCCATTTTTGTCTAAAGTCCATATCCCCCTTCTAAGCATGACACCTCATTGCCTCAAACCATGCTACGAGCAAATTTGTTTGCAACCCTGAAGTTGTGAGTCACCAAACAGAGAGCGAGCACAACGGCTCAGGAGGCAAAATGGTAAGGGAGAGATGGCCTAACAGATTGTCTCAGGTGGCTGTCAATTTGGCCTTAGAGTGAAATATGATCTATGCAGAAAAGGAAGAAATGTACTTTTTTTTTTCCTTCTCTTCTTGTTTGGTAGAAGGTGGATCCAGGCTGCTTTTTTTCATGAAGTTAAATGCAATTAAGCAAGAAATAATATCTTTAACAACAGTGTTTTTATTTTAAGTTAAGAATATACCCTTACATAATACAGCCCAAATAATATAGTGGTTTCTTCTGAATATTATTCAAGAGACTGCTGGCTTCAACCTAACATATTATTTCAAACTTTGTGAGCTGAAGAACTCTTTACAAAAATGACATTGTGAGTATTAAGACCAATGTGTACAACAAACAAAAGCAGAGTGTTTGCCTGGTGGGAAGAGGTGAGTGAGAGCTGCCGTCCCCCATCTCTCTGCAGTGCTTCGGGTACAGGAGTGTCTCTACAGGGCCCCTTGGCGCTTCACATCAGGATTGTTTAACAGTCTCTCAGCCAGATTTTCAAAGTGTAAATTTGCGATAACCTAAGGTTGTGTCAGTTGCATTTTCATTTTCTCTATATGGCAAAAAATAGTAATGATTAAGACAGCCAAGCAAACGTATGTGTTCCATTAAAATAAACATAGACCAAGCCTTAAGCAGGCAGATTCTGTTCAATAGTTAGTGGGTAGATTGTGGCCAATGATTCCAATAGTGTGAAACCTGGAGAAAGACTCAAGACTGAGAGAAGAATGGACTATGAAAAGAAGGTTTAGAAAGATAGGATGCATGTCTAAGACTAAGATGAGGGATTCTACAAGAAAATAGGAAACCTAAAAATAAAATAATAGACCACTTGGTGAGCTTTCTCTAATGCCTCTAAGTTTCTTGCCTTTGCAGTATCTCTTTATTAGTTTTCCTTACAGTTGCACATGACTTTTCTTTCCCCTTTAAAGAATTCAGGCAAATTGGTTTATTTATTACCTTAAGGAGAAAAGCTTGGATGACTGTATTAGTTTTCTGTAGCTGCTATAACAAATTATAACAAATTTATTTGGTAACTTATTTAAACACAAATTTATTTTTGTACAGTTTTGGAGGCTAGAAATCCAAAATCAGTTTTTCTGGGCCAAAGTCAGCATCGGCAGGGCAGGCTCCTTTTGGAGGCTGAGGGGAGAATCTTGTTTCTTTGCCTTTTCTACCTTCTGATGGCCACCAGCATTCCTCAGTTCATGGCTTCTTCTTCCAGTAACTTCAGCCTCTTTCTTTCATGATCACATCTCCTACTTTCTCTTCTGTATTTAACTTTCCCTCTGCCTCCCTCTAATAAAGCCATTTGTGATTACACTTAGGGCTTACTCAAATAATCTGGGGTAGTATGTCCATCTCAAGATCCTTAACTAAACCACATCTGTGAAGTCTTTTTGCCGTATAAGGTAACACTCACAGGTTCTAAAGATTAGAACCTGCTACTACAATGATTTTTACCAAAGATCATGTCTGTGTTTGTGTGTGTGTCCTAATTAAACCAATTTTCATGTGAAGATAGCAAAAAAGAAAAAGAAAAAGTTGTGGTTATTTAAATAATCAGGATAATACTCCAAATCTTCAGTTTGTTTAATTAGATAATTTAAGTAATATTTTTTAAGCTAAATTCTCCAGAATGTTTTAGTTTTAGATTTCACTGTGGGGAAACTCACTCTGAGATGTGACTAGTTCATATGATGTTTGGAACAGAATTGCAAATCATGTGGATCATGTTCTACTTTGTGCATTCCTCACATCCCTTTATGTTTTACTGCCAGTTGAACTGGTACCATTCCTATAAACAATATTTTTCTTTCCTTTTCCTCTTCATCATAAGTGCTATGTGGAAGAGGTGTCTTTCATACTGACAACTGCTATAAGAAATAGTGATGAAAAAGAAAATAGTGTGTATAAGTGTGTGTGTGTGTGTGTGACATGCAACATCGAATATAAATATGTGGCTTTATTTTTGCTGAGGTTATTGATAAATTATAATAGATCCTATTGTGTTAAAAGTAGCAGAGGGAAAATTATCAGGGAAAATACAGATAAAAGATGCTTGCGACTGTGAATATTAAACAAACAAATGCCTAGAGGGGCTTAAATATTAACACTTTCTACTTGCTCCAGTCATTAGAAGCCTAGGCGAAGGGGCCACTACAGAACATTCCATTTATTCTCAAAGATCTCAAAGTAAATCTCTTTAGAGCTGGGCTGGAACCAAGATGCCTGCAGGATGTCTAGGCCTCAAATCTTGTACAATAGTATCAGAAACAGAAAAAGTGGAATGCCTCCAGATGGTTTCTCAGAAGGAATAAAAGAAATTTCTAGAGACAACAGCTAAGAATATTTTTCACCAGTCTCAATTGTATCAGGTACCAGATCCTGAATAATCATTACGAAGGGGCTTGGCATGACTCTGAGATATAGGCTAACTGTTGGAGCTAAAAGCTGAATCAGCCACTACTGCTCCATGAGCTGTGTTGGACAGTGGTAGACATCTGAGCAAAACTGAGCATCTATTGTTAGCCAGAAAAGGAGAAGGGGAAATAAATGCTGAACAGTTAACAAAATATCCACTATGAGAACGCCACAAATGGAAGTTATTCCAATGAAGATGCTTGTCAGTTGTGTTATGTTAGAGTTGTCTAGAAGACAAAATCAGTTGTAATATACACACTGAAGGGATCTATTATAGGAACTGACTCATGCAATTATGGAGGCTTTGAAGTCCCACAGTCTGACGTCTGCAAGGTGGAGAATCAGGAAAAACGGTGATTTAATTCTGCCCATGTTTGAAGGTCTGAGCATCAGGGCTGCTAATGTGTATGAGCCAGCGCAAGTCTAAAGGCTTGGGAATGAAGGAGGAGGAGGAGTAGGGAGATGGCATAAGTCATGTCCGTGTCCAAAGGCCTGGAAAACAGGAACACAAATGTCCAAGGATGGGAGAAGATGGATGGTCCAGCTCAGACAGAGAACAGACTCACCCCTCCTCTACTTTTTTGTTCTAGTTGGGTGAATTGGATTATGAATAAATTGGATTATGCCCACTGACTTTAATGAGGACAATCTTTACTCAATTTAAATGCTGATCTCTTCCAGAAACACCCTCACAAACACACACAGAAATAATGTTTTTCCAGCTGTGTGGGCATCCTTTATCCCAAGTCAAGTTGACATATAAAATTAACTATCAGAACAGTAGAATCTGATTAATGCTGTATTGTTTGATGTGCCTAATATATATCAATAGCCACAGAAAGGACCTCTGTAACCACATGTTGTAAGTGAATTGTTCAAATCTATTTTGTTAATAATAATATGAACAAGAGGGAAAGAGAGAAAATCTGAGGTAGTTAGATAATTTAAAAAATGAATTTATGCTAACTAACAAAGGAAATACAACTTATATTTCTTAATTTATTTGAAAATTCAAGACAGGCCTTTATTGCCTAAGAATAGCATATATTAACATTGACCAAAATTTAGGGTAATTTGAATAGCAGCACTAAGATAATTTATGCATGTATTCTAACTTTTAATTTACTTTTAATGAAAAATACTCTCCAAATTATTGAAAATTATGTATTTTTCTTGTGTAATCAAAGAAAGGATCATGATTAAACCCACGACTCAGGTTCTGTCCATGTAACATAATACTGAAAAAGTTAACAAAAATCAAATCCATTTTTTGGTGTGATGCCTTGAACTGCCAGTTTCCTAACGTAACTTTTTTGTTTTTGAAGTAATTATTTCATTTTTGCATTTACACACTCCGTTTTGATAATTAGTAATTTCATCTTTATGAATATTACTGATTTTGCATTATCAAATATTATGTTATGATAAAAAAGCTTTAAATGACTATGTTGATTTCTTTTCCATAATGGAAGATTAGGCTTACCACCACCTTAGTTTATTGAGGAATAAACCTTGTAAAATAGTATTCAGATTCTTGTATTTAAAAGTATTTTAGTGTGTAGAGCATTTGTTTTGGGAAAAGCAGGAAAGGAAAATAACTTTTGTCATATAAGTTCCTCAATGATGTCATATTTCTTAGAAACCTACATAGCCAGGCCTAAATGAGTGAATCTCTGCCTCAAGCAAAAAACTTCATTAATGTATTAGTAGACAAATAAGAGAATGATAAATCATAAAGCGTCCAGGCTTATCAAAAAAAAATCAGATCAGCAAGTTTTTGTCCTGCTGACTTGAAAACTTCTGAAATCATTTTTACAGCTTCCAGATTTTATTACCTATGGCATAGAAATGGTAAGATGACCATTTTAATATACAAATGATCATGATTTATGCATGGAAAGCTAATCAGATTTAGTTAGGGTATAATATAGTCATTTCTACTGCTGATTTCAAATACATTTTTATCAGCCTATAGTGATTTATTCACTCATGTACTTCAGGAGTCGAACAATAGTTTTTCTTCCCAAATGCTTGGCCTGGAGAGAATCTTACCAGAAGAGGTAATTTTGAACTTTAAAATTTTGATAGAAATAATTAAAATCACATCAAAATATTTTCTTGTCATGGATATAAATTATTGATATATTTGACAATTAAGCTATCTTGTGGTGGACAAGCCTTAATGTGACCCATAATGAGCAATACCCTTGTGCAATCTCCTTCCTTTGACTGCAGGCAGATCTGTGACTTGCTTCTAACCCATACGATATTTCAAAGATGAGGGCTGTCACTCTCTTGATTAATTTACATTATACATCAAAGGTAATTAGATATGACTCCCATTAATGCATTTTTTTATGTGATACTCCATTTTAGCAGCCTGGGGAGAAAGATTCTCTTGCTAGCCTTGAAGAAGCTAATAATCATAGTGTGAGTTGCCCATAGAGACAGCTACATGGAAAGGAAGTGTGGTCAGTCTCTAAGAGTTACAGCTGACTGCCAGGACAAAACTGTGGACGTCAGTCCTACAACCACAAAGAGGTGACTTCTGCCAATATCCTGAGGGAACTCGGAAGCAGATCATTCCTCTTGAGCCTCTGATGAGACAGTAACACAGGTACATACCTGAATTCCAGCCTAGTAAAACCCTGAGCAAGGGTTACAGCTAACCCAAGCCTAGATGTCTGACCCACAGACACAGAGATTAAAAAATCAAGTGTTGTTTCAAGCCACTAAGTTTGTGGTAATTTGTTATGTAATAAAAAAAATGAATACATGTCCCTGTTTCTCTACTCTCCTCCTGTTCATTCCTTTGAATTTTAAATACAGTGAGATTATCTTAAGGAAATTTTATCACATTTGGGGTTGGTGTTTTATTCACTTGTTTTCCATTTTCCTTCAATTAATCTAGTCAAAGGTTATGCAATATAAAATTGTTGGTAGCTATGCCAATATAAATGTAAGAGAAATGCATATTTTTTCTAAAATTTTATTCCATAATGTTCAAGCTTAAAAAAGTTCTAATCACTTTGTTTTAATTGAAATCTTAGGTTAGGGAGTGAGGTCAGCAACATAGCAAAATAAAAAGTCCCGGTCCTTGTTCTCCCACAGAGAAAACAACAATATATGGACCAAAATATCTTTATCAGAACTCGAGAAATCAGTTAAGAAATCATAGTACACCAGTGAATGCAGACTCTGAAACAGCTGAATTGAAATGGATAAGAGCCGTTTCACTTGGTACAATCCACTCCTCCTCCAAACCTGCACAGCTCAGCTGAACTCATGGCTTCTCTCTCAAGGAGGAAAGGGAAGAGTGTACCATGTGTCAGTGTTCTGGCTTTTTGGAGGGCTACCTGAGGGACTGGTTTCTGTCTCTCCTGACTTGGAGTGCTAAAGGAACCAGCACAGTTTGGATGCCCGGGAAATACTGACATGAGTGAGAGTGGGAGTGGCTTGCTGCAGGGCTTCAGTGCTACAGACTGAGGTTGGTACAGCTGAGCACAATGGAGAGAAGGCAGGCAAGTCATGGACTCTCCCTTGGGAAGAAAGGACAAGAAAGAAGTGTGCATCCAACATACCAACTTTTCAGAGAGGCTCCCATGGAACGTTACCTATCTCACCTAATTCAGAAAGCTGACAGAAATCTACATACTTCATATGCCTAGGGACCACTGAGAACAAAGAAGAAACAGGTGTCTTGCTGCTGTGGTACCAGAAGAAAAAACAGTACTGCAGACAGGCAGGAGGGGGCAAGAATTTACAGCTCCTGAAAAAGAAAGTGACAAACCCCTCTAATTGGGAAGTCACACACACAAGTCCAGAGATGTTATACTCATCCCCCAAAATTTCAGAGATCCCTAAAACCTCTAGCCAGGTTGATTATTAAAGATCTTCCCCTGAACAGAGCCAGACCATAAAAATGAGGAGAGGGAGCTGTTTTTAAAATGCATAAAACTAAACCAAAAAAAAAATTTTACGAAACAGATGAAGAAATAGAAAACTATGGCCCAATCAAAGGTACAAATAAATCTCCAGAAATCAATTATATATATAGTCATTCAGCAACTGGCAAGTGTTTACAATAATTGTCTTAAGGAAGCTCAGTGATATATAAGAGGACATAGAGAACTAAGTTAAATCAGGAGAGCAATGCATGAGCAAAATGATAATAGTAATATAATAAGGAAATAGAAACTAAACAAACAAACAAAATAACCGAACAGAAATTCTACAGCTAGAGAATGTCAATTGAAAAGTTCACTAGAGGGAAAAAATAAGGAAAAGTGCAAAATGCCTAAGGGAATTTTCGGACACATCAAGATGACATCATGGGAATTTCAGAAGGAGAAGAGAGAAAGGGACAGAAAACTTACTTGAAGAGATGATGGCCAAACTTTTGCAAATCTAAGGATGAAAATTGACATCCAAATTCAGGAATTTCAGAAGCCCCAATGAGGATGACCTCAAAGAAGCCCATACCAAGACGGATTATAATCAAACTATCAAATGTCAAAAGTCAAAGAGAGAATCTTGAGAGCAGCAAGAGAAAAGTGACTTGTTATGTCCATAGGAGCTCCATTATTATTATTACTACTATTATTTTTTTTTATTGAAGTATAGTCAGTTTATAATGTTGTGTCAATTGCTGGTGTACAGCATAATACTTCATTCATACATGAATGTACAGATATTCTCATTTTTACATTCTTTTTCATTATAGGTTATTATGAGATATTGAATATAGTTCCCTGTGCTGTGCAGGAGAAACCTGTTGTTTATCTATTATATATATATTAGTTAGTATCTGCAAATCTCAAACTCCAATTTATCCCTTCCCACCACTTTCCCCTGGTAACTATAAGTTTGTTTCCTATGTCTGAGAGTCTGTTTCGGTTCTGTAAATAAGTTAATATGCCTTCTTTTTAGATTCCACATTTAAATGATATCATATGATATTTTTCTTTCTTTTTCTGGCTTACTTCACTTAGAATGACAATCTCCAAGTCCATCCATGTTTCTCCAAATGGCATTTTATTATTTTTCATGGCTGAGTAGTATTCCATTGCATAAATATACCACAACTTCTAGTCATCTGTCAATGGACATTTAGGTTGCTTCCATGTCTTGGCTTTCATATAGGTTGTAAGTAGTGCTGCAGTGAACATTGGGGTGCGTGTATCTTTTTGAATTAGAGTTCCTTATGGATGAATTTGCCCAGGAGTGGGATTGCTGGATCATATGGTAAGTCTATTTTTAGTCTTTTGAGGAATCTCCATACTGTTTTCCATAATGGCTGCACCAAATTGCATTCCCACCAATAGTGCAGGAGGGTTCCCTTTTCTCTACAACCTCTCCAGCATTAATTGTTTGTGGATTTTTGTATGATGGCCATTCTGACTGGTGTGAGGTGATACCTCATTGTAGTTTTGATTTGAATTTCTCTGATAATTAGCAATATTGAGCATTTTTTCAAGTGCTTATTCACCATTTGTATGTCTTCATTGGAGAATTGCTTGTTTAGGTCTTCTGCCCATTTTTGGATTGGGTTTTTTTTTTTATTATTAAGTTGTATGAGCTATTTATATATTCTGGAATTAAGCCCTTGTCAGTCTCATCTTTTGCAAATATTTCCTCCCATTCCATATGTTGTTTTTTGTTTTGCTTATGGTTTCCTTTGCTGTGCAAAAGCTTATTAGTTTAATTAGGTCCCGTTTGTTTATTTTTGCTTTTATTTCTATTGCTTGGGTATACTGCCCTAGGAGAACATTGCTGAGATTTATGTCAGAGAATGTTTTGCCTATGTTTTCTTCTAGAATTTTTATTGTGTCTTGTTTTATGTTTAAGTCTTTAAGCCATTTTGAGTTTATTTTTGTGTATAGTGTGAGGGGGTACACTAACTTCATTGATTTACATGCTGCTGTCTAGTTTTCCCAACACCATTTGCTGAAGACTCTCTTTACTCCATTGTATGGAGAACTCCTAAAACTTAACAACAAAAAACTCGATTCAAAAACAGGCAAAGGACTTGAATAGACATTTCTTCAAAGAAAATATATAAATATCCAATAAGCACATAAATACATGCTCAATATCACTCACTATTAGTGAAATGAAAATCAAAACTACTATGATATACCACTTCACACTCATTAGAATGGCTACTATTAAACAAGGAGAAAATAAAAAAGTTTGGTGAGAATGTGGAGAAATTGGAATCTTTGTACAATGTTGGCAGCAAATATAAAATGGTACAGCTACTGTGGAAACAATATAATGATTCCTCAAAAAATTAATAAAAAGGAGTTTCCACATAATCCAGCAATTCTACTTCTGGGAATATACTCAAAATAATTCAAAGACTGGTCTAGAAAAAGTATTTGTACACTCATGTTCATAGTAGCATTATTCATAGTACTTAAAGAGTAAAAGAAATCTAAGTGTCAAAGACAGATGAATAGATAAGCAAAATGTGATATATACATACTATGGAATATTACTGAGCCTTAAAAAGGAAAGCAATTCTGACATATGCTACAACATGAACCCTAAGAATACTATACTAAGTGAAATAAGCACATTGCCAAACACCAAATAGCCACAATTCCACTTATATAAGGTACTTAGAGTAGTGAAAATCATAGAGACAGAAAGTAGAATGGTGGTTACCAGGGGCTGGAGGAAAGAGGGAATGAATAGTTTTTGTTTAATGAACATAGAGTTTCCACTTTGCAAGAGGAAAAGAATTCTGGAGATGGTTACACAACAATATTAATTACTTAATGCCACTGAACTGTACACTTAAAACTGGTAAAGATAATACTTTTAATGTTTTATGCATATTACTACAATTAAAAGTAGAAAAAATTAAAGAGAACTAAAGACTTTCTCAGATAAACAAAAGCTGAGAGAGTTCATCACCATCTGGCTTACCTTATAAAATACGCTAATGGAAGTCCTGAAAGTTGAAATGGAGGGATGGTAGATATTGAAAGCATGTGAAAGTAAAGGTTAATATATAGACAAATAACAGAATATCATAATATGTTAAAAAACAAGAAAAGTCTCAAATCAACCTAACTTTACATCTGAAGGAAACTGAAGAAGAAAAAACTAAGCCCAGAGTTAGCAAAAGGAAGGAAATAATAGAGATTAGAACAGAAATAAAGGAAATAGAGACTACAAAAACAATAGGGAAAAAACTCATGAAACTAAGAGTTGGTTTTTATAAAAGATCAACAATATTGTCATTTCTTAACTAGACAACTAAGGGGAAAAAAAAAGACTCAAATAACTAAATTCAGAAATGAAAGGGGAAACATTACAATTTGTCACTTTTTCCCCATATAATTTCCTGATCATTTATTTATTTTTTTAGTAACTATATGGTGTTTGTTTCAGAACCTTTATTTCCATTCTTTTTTGTGATTTTAATCCATGTCTAATTGCATAGTTCAAGGGGCCTACTGGGAGTACAATAGGTCCCCTTCTGATGTTATCATCTCTCCTTCAAATCAGAACCCATTTCTGAATTTTCATATCCTAGTGCAAGATAAAATATTGACATAATGTTGACTTTGTCTTTTCTTAACCCTTACACATAATCTCTCACTAGGTATCATTTATGCTGTTTTCTACATACATGTCTTTCATGTCTACTTTCAGGCTACTGTTATCAGACAATTATCATATCTCTCCTGAGTTAAAGAAACCTCCACCCTTTTCTTTTTGATCCATAAACTCATTCTCTATGTTGTAGCCAGGATGATTTTTCTTGAGAGAAAATGTGCTCGCTTATCTCACCTGCTTAACACTTCGGTGGTTTCCTATTGCTTTTAAGATGAGGTCCACTCTGACACGGCTTATGAGAGAGCCCCTTCAGCAGTATCTTCTCTCAACCCCTCCTGACATGCTTTACTTCTTCTAGCCAACTCCTTTCTATGATCCAACCAATACAATTGTATATATTACTGATTTTCTCTTCTGTTGCCTCTCAACAATGGTTATGCCAGTCATGACCTGCATCATCCCAACTCTGCTTATTCTTTCTTATTAGTCTCAAAAATTAGCAGAAATTTTAGAAGATAATAGAAATTAACTAAATAATTAAGTTTGGGTAAATAAAATATATATTTAAAACATGATTATTTTAGGAAGTTTGTACAATTTTGTGAAAAAAGTTTTTGTAAATTTGAAGCATTATCAATAACATAAAATTATCAAAAACTTAGTGAAAATTTTAGAACCTATTCATACAAAATCTGATCCCCTTTATTAAGAGTTTCTCTAAGTCATATCAGAATATAGGTGTCACAGTTAAATAAAATATATGACATAGTTTATGAAAAGTATTATTTACAAAATCTATAAGTCTGTCTTATTTGCTTCCTTTTCCTTTTCTATATATGTGCTTCTCTGAAGTAGTTTATAACTTGCTGACAGGATGAACAGTCTTTTAGAGGACTTTTATCACAAAGTACACAGGTTTTCACATGGGTGATAGCAGGCAGTTTCTTGAGGACTGTTCTTATTTGGGGGTAAGGAGAAGAGAAATGATCTTTGTTTCTTGAGTAAATACGAATATATTTTTATAATAATAAAAATTATATGATAAATATATAATGATTCTGTTATAATTTTCTATATTATCTAATTTTAAACAAAAATTTTGGAATAAACAAAATCATAAAATCTAAATGTCACCATGAAAATTGGTTAGATGCTTCAGCTTGTAAGTATTATTTCAGACTTAACTTTCACAAGCTAGTGAAATGGTTATTATATTTTTTATTTCTTTCTATTCAGTAAAAATGAGTATTACATAATCTAGTATAGACTGTTTTGGGAAACATTTCAATGTTAGTTATGTCCAATGTTGATTATAAGTCCAAAAATAAATGCACTATTATTGTATCAAATAAAAAAGTTAGCATAAAAAATTCCCCCCAGATGCACAAAGATATAGACCAGTGAGAATGTTGAACAAAGCAGCCAGTGATTTTAGAAGAATGTGATGGCAAGCTGGGTCATTTAGATAAGCATTCTCTTGCCTTCTCCTGTTTTATTTTTTAGAAACAAAGGTGATTTCTTCATTTTGTTTGAATCAACCATGTAAGTGTTGGGATCCTTCCATCTCATTTAGCTTTCCTATTGACCCCTATTGACAAACTATCATATGTTGTTTCAGTTGATGCAGACATAATATGCAGGCTGCCCTTCCCAAAATACTGCTGTTACTTGGAACAATGGTTATCAGCAGGGAATCAGCTCAGGCTGCCTGCCTCACAAGTTAATGCCAATTGACCTTGATTTTTGTTATCTAAAACTGAATTTTTTCATACATTGGAAAATATGTAGGAGAGCATCCAAACTACTCATTTTTATAAATATGATACTATATCCTCCACATTATATTATAAATTGGTTTCTCAGTGTATCCAGTGAAGGACAGGCTTACATGTCAAGTAAATATTTTTTGTACCTAGATGCCTTCATACTAAGTTAAATAAGATTCAGAAAGCTTATGTAATTATGTCTGAATTGTAATATCAAAAACATTGTTTTCATTTTAGAAACTTTCTGGAAAGGATATAACACTTCAAGCTTTACTGGAAAAAAAAAATCTGAAGAAAATATTCCACTTCCAGTGAATTTTTTTCCTAAAATAAAATGATTTGGTTTTCATTTTTCTATTGTTTGGTAGCTCCACTTTTGGTAGATAAAAAGTTCATAGCACTTACATTACCCATAAATATACTATTTCAAGTGCAAGTAAAATGAATTTTATGTTGTCAGTTGTTTGTTCACATTTCACAACTGTGATTTCTCTCCAAAGAGAGATGGAGCTGTCGCTGGAGCTAGAGATTTTCAAACCTGGCATAAGTTAAACTGCCAGTGACCACGAAGTTTATAGAACTTCTGTCTATTATGTTGACAGATCTTCTCTAGCACAACCAGCATGCCTCTGGAGGGCAGTCTAAAATTTACAGTCCTGTTATTAAGTAGAATATGAAGGTGCTCCTATCTGCCTTTCCTTTCTACCTCTAGTCATATATAACTTCATCATTATTTCTTTGCTCAGCCATCCCTAATACTGAGAACATTAACAGGACAAGAAAGGATTTGGCAGCAGAGCAGTTTAATGATGCAAAATATTTAACTGATCAAAGCAAATTAATTTTTTAAAAGAAATTTCAAATATTTTACAGGTAAGCTAAAATCAAGCTCTCTGCTGGTGATCCTAGGTTTTCAAGTAGAAAAGAACAAAACAAAATATGCCTTCAAAGTAAAGAAACGAGCTGTCATTGATCAGCTAGATGAACACGGGCCTTTTCTTTTCAATCAAACATGTAATAGTATTTTCCCATCATGTTAGTGACAAAGGATAATATTTAAAAATAAATTATTGTTTCGTATCTTAAAAAAATGTATTTTTCTCTTACAGTTACTGCACTACCTTGAAAAGTAAGACAAAAAATTGTTTTTTCCTTCACAAAATAAATAGTTATATGAAGGCATTCTGGCTTTTTCTGTTGTCATATTTCTTGGAAAAAAATTCTTTTGTCATCAATTAGAAATAGATATTATTTGCATCCTTTGCTTATACACATCACACAATCACACAAGACTATAAGCAATGGGCCACATTGGGGAGCCCTAAATACTCATGAGAGATGAGTACTGATTTACACAGTTGACCCTTAAAAAACATGGGTTTGACGCACACAGGTCCTCTTATACACAAATTTCTCACTACATGCGTACTACAATACTACACTATCAGCAGTTGGTTGAATCCTAGGTTGTGGAACCACAGGTGTAGAGGCTGACTGTGAGGTTATATGTGAATATTTGACTGTGTGGAGAGTCAGTACTTCTAACCCCTATATTGTTCAAAGGTCAACTACAGTCTGATTCTGTTAGGAATGTGTGGCTTAAGCCAGTGGGCTGGCTTCTTTTATCTCATCACTCTCATTTATAAACTAATAGGGTTGATGTTTCTAACTGATTTAATCCTTAGCTATTATAAGAAAAGAGAAAAATAAAAGTGTACACATAATGAAAGTGGATGCATTAAAAATACAAGATGAGGTACAAATGCAGCTATGCTCATTTAAAAATAATTATTGATGACTCATGAATCAAATCCTATTTTCAGAAAATATAGGTAAGAAAATATTGTAAGAACCTGGTGCTCTAGCTTAATAGATCCTAAGTTTTAATTTTTCTGCCAAATCAGTCACCCAACCAAGATGGCTTTAACATTACCCTCAGTCTGACTAAATTATAGACAGGCTTTTTTCTGACTCTTAGCCCCTGACCACCAAAAGAGTGTTTACTTTAAAAAACTTGCAAATTCTTTCTCTATTCCTTTGAGATGTAAAATGTTTAAAACACTTACCGGTTTTATAATCCAGGAATGTGTTTCTCAAGGACCTGAGAGCTATCTCTTTGAAATACAGTAATCAAGCAAGGTAACACTACTGTATCTTGCTCCAAATTGTAAAACTATCCTCTGTCAGGAAGACCAGAGAATGTATACTAATGTTACCAACTAAAAGCACAGATGGCTTCTGATCTCCCTGCTCCAGCTCTTGAAACAATCTAGCCTTTGTTTCAGTGGAGTTGAGCTCAGACTAAGTTCTGGCCTCCATGCCCTACTGCAGTAGCCTTGAATAAAGCCTTCCTTGCCTGTTTGACTTATTCCAGTGCAATGTTTGCTTTGATTCACACCTGCAATTCTTTATCAGTGAGTGTCTCATATCTAAGTTAATGTGGTCTTCTGCATAGGTCTATATGGCTGACTCTAACAGTGAAAATAAGGAGAAAATAACTAAAATTCATTCATTGCCCACTTTGATGAAGGTTAAAATTCAGACTGGTGATTTTAGTGTCTGGAAATTTTGAACTGTGCCAATGTATATGTATCTATGACACTAGTTAGAAGTTTTGTGGGTTTTTTCCTTAAAATATTAAATATTAAAATGTTATTATAAAAAGGATTATTTTTTAAAAAGCTCAATAGACTTTTTTTTTCCAGTCTTATATTAAACTTTAGGCTTATGGTTCACAGCAAGTATGAATTATGAATGATTTCATTAATTAAGGCTTTTGTTAAATGTGATTAGTTGTCATCAATATCTCCTCAGATTTTTTTTTTAGCGTTTTAGTAAAGATAATATTCTTAAATTCCACTTGCATGTTAAATACGAAAAAGTACTAATGATCAACAATCGTGGCCCTTGTTTTGCAGAGAAGGAAACTGAAACCTAGAAAGACTAGATGACTCTTCCAAGGTTTCACGTTTACTTACATGCAGAGCTGGGCCTAGTGCTAGGGTTTGTTTGTTTGTTTGTTTTCCCAATTTCTAGGCCAATAGTGATAATTCAATGAAGTCAAATGTTATCAATTAATTAACATAGTAACATGGTTGGTTTGTAATCTTTGTGCAGAAAGTCACCAGAGTGGTGTCAAAAGAGCTAAACATTTCTGTATTTAACTTACTCTCTTGAAACCTGCATTGGTAGCAGCTACTTCTCCTGCTTAGGGGAATTGGTCTCGGTCCAAAAAATTATTAGACACGAACTCATTTCTGAAATTACTCGAATTAAATTCTTAGGCTACGTATCTTTTTTAGTCTGCCTCATGATGGAAATGTATGCCTTGCTTAAAGCCTTTTATTGTCTTTAGTCACTCAAAGAACTGCTAAGGTGATAAGAGTTGATTTAATAAAATAATTCACATTTCAGCAGAAGTTATGAGGTGCAAAATTGATTAAGAAAGTTCCTTTGGAATATATTCTTGTGGGCCTTCAAATTTCACTACATCTACTGCTAATTAATCTAAGAAAGTGAAGAATCAGTACTAAGATGTTCATAACACTCTGAGCAAGCAAGTGTTAAAGATGTTTGCTTTTAAATTAAATGTAATCCGTGACATGTCATTTCATTTCCTGAAACTGACTCATCTCCATACTATAATGTCAACTATGGTTTTTCTTCCAGATAACAATCTATAATTTGAAATTATAAATGTTAGGTATGAATAGTTATTTGCTGTATTTTCTATAAAGGTTACATTTATTAAAATTTATTCTCCACATGACAGTGGTACTGGGTGATGATTGGAGGGGAAAGAAAAACATTTCAACGTTTGTATTTGTGACAAGACATTGAAAGTAGTCATATTCCTTATTTTAAAATATCCAGTCTTCTTGGGGATAGTAAAAAAAATTATACTTTTTTCAGTTGTAAAATATGTCTTTAAATTTCTTGTATAAATTCACGAGTAAAGTAACTATTTTATAATAAGCTCCAACATTTTAACAGAAGCAAAGGACATTTAAGATAAAATAAAACAGGAGCTGAGACCATGGCTCTGATTTCAGTATGACTGGCATTCCCTTTTATTTGCCCCAGCATGTCTTTTTCACACCTGGTATTATTTGTCTACTTCCTTAGTTATGAAACCAGGTGAGAGAGCAAATACACAAGCATATTTGTACTGATCAAACAGTTCAGGCTAGGTGTTTTCAGCAGAAGGGTTTTGGTAACTAGCTCCTTAGGTCACTGCAATAAAATATAAGGATTCTGGATGAAAAAGATTTTTTGAAGAGTTGGAGAAAAGATAAAATCTTCAGAGATTTTGAAAGGAGCCAAAAAAACCAGCCATCAGGGTCTTCGTCACAGTGATTTTGCTTTCCTAATTATTCTTACTTCTCACTCATTCCTCCCATCCACTCCTCCCCCATTTTGTTCCCCTTAGTCTTTGCCTATGAATCATTTCATATTCAATCTCTATTTTGAATTTTCCACTTGACCCAAACTTTCTGCTAATTAAATATTATTAGGGCTGATTAAAAATACTCAGAGCCAACAGCTACCATTCCTTGATTAAAAAATTAACAATTTTTCTAAATTGTTTCATTTACAAGCACAGGAAGTGTATTTCACCTGAGAGTAAATTTAGTAACAGAAAGGAATCAATAAACTGTCCCCAAAGAAATGTTAGAACCTTCTTATTTATGTTCTTTATTTAATTTTTCCAATGAGAATATTTTGTAACTCACCTCTTAGCGCTGAGGTAACCTCAGACTTTTTGGTACTAAGGCCAACTCTGAGCTTTCAGTAAAAATTTCAGTTAATCTATACTTTAAACGTGATAGTCCCTTAGACTCAGGCCGGGCACAGATCTGTAGCTTCACTCAGTTCTGAGGCTGCACACAGAGGTGTTGAGGGGGTTTTGATTTCAATGGAAACCTTGGGATAGTTGTCTGGAAATAAGTGAAATCACTGGTAGGCATTCAAGGCACTATTAAAATAGAAGAAATGTCTTGTATTCTATTCCTCTTGAGGTGTATCTTTGTCAGAATGAGAACTAAAAAACTTTGTTAATCCTCCCCCACAAATGGTACTCACAAAAGGTTTGTAATGCAGGAAACTGCGCACATTAAACAGA
The DNA here is from genome assembly GCF_048773025.1 of Camelus bactrianus. Lineage (NCBI taxonomy): Eukaryota > Metazoa > Chordata > Mammalia > Artiodactyla > Camelidae > Camelus > Camelus bactrianus. Next base: position 36,944,061 of record NC_133539.1, read on the forward strand.
AGTTTCTGGCACCATCAAAGTAAAAATGGTATGGATTACCCTTGACTTACAATGCGGTTAGATCCTGATAAACCCATCATAAGCTGAATGTGGTAAGGGGATCTTCACAAGTTGGAGACTGTCTGAACTGGACAAACTGAAACAGGCCAGGAAGAGATTATTCAAGGCCACTGCAAAGGGAAAGAAAGGTTGTAACTGAGTCTGAATTCAGCTCTGCTGAAACAGAGTGCTGGAATGAGCTGTTTGAAGAGGAGGAGGTTAGGGAGGAAGTTGATCAATAGGGTATTTCCAGCACCTTGAGTTATTCCTGAGTTTGGAAACGATTTTTTTTCTGTGATTAGGCCATCTGCATTTGCTATCTGAAGTTTGGCTACTACCCTCCCACAGAAACTGCAAGATACAGCACTATCGTCCTTCACGGTTACATTGAAACTGACTATAACTCAATAAAATAAAATTTTAAAATAAAAATTTAAATAAAATAAAAAGACAGCTCCTAGGTCCTTGAGAAAGACACTCCTGGGCTGTGATGCTGGCAAGAAGCTTTCAAAAATATTTACATCTCAAAGGGATAGAGAATTTACAGTTACAAGTTTTCTAAAGTCAGTCCTCAAAGAAAAGGGAGGCCAGGGGCCCAGAGCCAGGAGGAAGACTGTCTAAAGTTTAGTCAAGCTGAAGGTAAATTAAAGCCTTCTTGGTAAGTACACTGAAATACTAAAGGGCATACAAAACCATGAAGATGTATGAGGATCTATTACTCCTCTGGAGACAACATCAGAAAAGGTAGTAAGTCTTCTCATAAACTATCCCTTTTGGCAACCACTGTCACACCATCCTGGGCTAAATCTGGTTCTCTAGGAAGATTCCTTTGTTGAACTGAAATTCTGTGGCTTTATTTAGGACACATCTCAGCTTTGCAGTTTAGAATAGAGGTTAGAGCCACTTGGTAGTCAAAATGCAATGGCTCAATTACAAAGGCTGGTAGGACCGTTGATTTCAGTTGGCATCAGGATAACCAGAAGCTTTGAAATCAACCAAAAATCTTTTAGATCTTTTTGTTATTCCACTGTATGCATGTTTAAGTATAAAAAGCCACCTTATATTCTCTTTCAAACAAAAGGCACTTTATGCAACTTAATATATTTAAGCGTTTTAAAGGTAGTTCACAAAAAAACGGATTGCTAACAGTTTGTCCTTACTTGAATTGAGAGGCAAATTGCATTTATCCTTCAAAAGTCTTATATATGTTTAGTTAGTTTTTATGAAAAAGGGGGGATTATATATTACTTTTGCTTAACTATGATCCCTTTGGTTAAGTATCATCCTCATGTAAACATAGCTTTAGAGACAGTTTGGAGAAAGGATGGAGACACACCTAATTGTTATTTTGACTTGAAACCTCTTTAAACCAAGTGAAGTGGAATAATGTAATTCTTTATTTATATTCTTTGGGTGCAAAGTGATAAATCCTCCAAGATTAAATTCAGAAAATACAAGGAATCAAGATTTCATTTCAAAGAAATAAATGCAAAGCACAGGTTTACAATAGCAACCATAGGATTTGAGAGAAAACTCTGGGTAAAATTATCTTTTTTTTTAAAAAAGAGGCTAAAATAATTCAAAGAAATAGTTTTAAATAGTGCAGAATTCAGATGCGACTATAATTAAAATCATCTAAAATTCACCACCTGAACCAACAAAAACATAGTAAGAACATTTCAAAGATACATCTGAGAGATTGCAATTAACTTTCTTTTCAAAATTTCAGATCTGAGGGAGAGAATAGATATATGAATTATGATCTAATTTTTGGAACTTTTTCTCTTTTTCTTCAAGTTCTTTCCATTTAGCCAACTGGCAACATTCTAATCCTATAGCATAGTAAAAAAAAAAAAAAAAAAAAAGAACTTGTATTTTTATTACTCTCAGAGCAAACTCCTTTGGTAAAATATTGTTAAATATTTGGTAGTTTCATATCTGCCTAATTCTAAAATATTGGAAACTCTCTTCTGAATCATGTTTATAATGCCCAAAATGATATTATTATATAGGCAAGATAATTTACAGAAAAAGCTGGTAGTCCAAATAACTAGAGTGAAAACATAAACTCCAGTCTAGCTACAGGTAAAGGTCTTTGTGGTTAGAGTTGTAGTCAGGGTTGTAATGTGAGCTAGGTGTCCAGTTAAAGAAAGGCAGGGCCAGTCTGTGTCTGTGTGGATCTTGAGTTCAGCAGTATGACTGACTGGAGAGGAAAAGTTTGGCTTTAGCAGAGTTAGCCTTTGCTCAAGAAACACAGGGGAAAGAGTTGCTTCTGTGAAGAAGTTTTACAATATAAGCAGGCCTTTTTCTAGAGGCTTTAAGGCATTTGTATAGTTTCCTATTTCTGCTGTAACAAATTAGCACAAATATAGGGGCTTAAACAATGTGCATGTATTATTTCACAGTTCTGGAGGTCTGCATTCCTTTCTGGATAGCAGTGGTCGTTTGGGTCTCCCACACTCTGACACTCACTCTTGGGTCTTCCTCTTTCACATTGTAGAATCCTTGTGATTACACTGGACCCACCTGGATAATCGAGGATAATCTTTTTCAAGGTCATCTGATTAGCAACCATCTGAAACCTAATTAATTCCTAATTTTTTCTTGCCATGTAATGTACATGTGCACAGGTTCTGGACTTTAGGATATTAACATATTTGGGGGTCTGGTGATGGGCACATTATTCCTCCTATTCTCCACAGGTTCTTAAGTAGTCCTCACCTTGAGTGAACACTTCCTGTTTTTAAAGGGATTGGAGAAAATATAACAGTTTAAGTTTTCTTTAGGAAATGATTACTTCCTAACTGAACAGCACTGGGAGTAGATGCGGGAGGTATTCTTAGGGTTGTCCAAGTTGGGAATCATTCTCTTCTTGCTAAAAAGATGGATTAATTAGGTTAGCTCCATTAATATAGGTAAAGAATGACTGTCTTCAGTCCAGATGGTCTGGTGGGACAGTGGTGGTGGGTGTTGTGTGTGGTGGGCAGTTACTGTTCACATTACAAAATATTAGTCTTCATTGCCTGTGATTTTGTTCTGCTTTGAGATGTTACTGGAAGTTCCCAGGAACTTGAATCCTGATAGTGTAAATATTCATAATCCATATACCTTTATCATTAATTTCTGCCCCTTCTACATTTCTTCTTTCCTCACCTTAAGGATTCCGTGTGTATCCCATACAGATGCATTTCTGATATTTTTCCCACGCTCTATTATTTTTGGATAGTTGCTAAACAAAATGGAAACAAACATGAATGCATAAAGCCTTAAACAACAACAACAAAAAAGCCCAAGGGATTGCCACAGCTATTAAAAACAAGAGATATCCTACTAAAAACATTATCTCTTAAAGGATGCTTTAAATATCTTCCTTTAATTTCTTTGTTTTCTAAATAAGAAAATTGAGGCCCTGTTAAATGTCATGTCCCAGTTCACATGGCAAAGTAGGAGCTAAATCAGACTTCGAACTCGGTGTTCTTTATTACATGCAGCACTCATTTGACAATTTATCAAATATGGTACAGTCTAAAATAAAAATGGGCATGGGAAGAAGTGTTGCAAAAGCCTCTGTTGTTCAGTGTCGTTTCACAACAGTCAGTGGTATTCCAGCAACACTGTTCCAAATTTGATGAACACCATATAAATCTGTCTGTACTTGATAAATATTACCATTTTGAAATGATTCCTTTAATGGTATTTTCACAAGCTGTTAATGGTTGTGGTTGAAAGAGCCTACCCCCCCATAGTCTGATGTGTCATAATTCATACTATAGTCACTGTTTTTTCTTCCAGGTTGATGGCCTCTTGTTGACTTTAAGTATAGCCTGCATGCTTTTTCTAACCTTACATTTAATATATCACACGGCATGATATGATTACACAATACTGAAAGCCTGCGGTCACAAATGCCACTTCTATAATTACATAACCTGCTATCCTTCCTTCAGAGAAAAGCTATAGGCACAGAAACAGTTGAGCATTTGTAAGACATGCGGCACATGCTCTTCTCTCACATTATTTATGTGACACCAAAGATGGAATTTATGAAACTGGAGTTGCAGAATAAAAAATGGAAGGTGGAAGTTTACTGAACATGTAGCTTTCCCGAAAATGTTGATTTACTCCTAATAAAAAAGATAATGGAGTAAAATAATGACATTCTGGCTTGACAAGGACTTAACTCCAAAATGAATCAATACATGCATCTTTGTTATTTGGCATATAGATTACGAATTACTTACATAAAACGTAATAATGATTTCTACCCCCTATAATAGTTACAGAGTACAGTTTTATCAGATCTCATTGTCACAACTGTGTAATAGCAAATACTTGTGTGGAGAAGATTATCACTATTTCGCCACCCTTACTTAAAAATTACTTTTTTCTTATTTTTGTTAGCATTTTCTCCCATGCACATATTGTCACAGTTATTTAGTGATATTAAACATAATTCTTATTATGTTTCTAAAAAGACTTTACATATCTAAATCTCTCTCTGGTGGCTATTCCATAATTTACTAAACCATTTCCCACTGATTTCCCACATTTAGTTAATCTCTAATTTTTGCTTTTATAAATAATTCGATGTTGAATATTTGCATTACAGAAACTTGTCCTTTTATATAAATAATTAATTTCTTATGATGGATTGTCAGCAAGTAGATTTCTAAGTAAAAGAGCATGATATTTCTAGTGCTTTTTGATTCAGGTTTAGGTGTTGATTTTTTGTTAGTGTTTAAGATAACAAGTCACACCCCACAACCTGTTACTCATGATTGAAAATTAGGGTAACACTAACCTTTAAAAAGAAAAAATGTTTGCAGCTTTTTCTTTTAAACTCTAAGACCAAAAACATAATATTTAGGAATTGTGGGGCTAACTATAGGAACTGAACATAGAGAGATGTATCATCTGGTCCACATGTAATCAGAGTTGATTTATTTTTGACTTTATGAGCAATATGTGTTTTATGTCACAAGAATTTCTTTTGTATAATATAATGAAAAGATCATTACAGGTATACTACGAAGAATGCTTAGAATGAAATGAATGAAGAATTACAAAGACTTGTTAAATATTAGACCAATTATCAAGATCTTAAAAGCTAATGCTAATTTTAGTAAGTTGATGAAATAAAGCAGTATGATACCTGATCCCTCCACTGCTAGAAAAATCATGAGGAATTAGTCATCTTTTACATGTCCCGGGAAAACCAGGATATATTTTCATAGTGTCTTGCATGATTCTGGGATTAACATCTGGAGACATTTTTTCATAGTGGATAAATTTGTTGTATGTTTTTTCTTTCTCATTTTTCATCCCAATTTTGAGGCCTGATCATCACAGTAGGTTAAATAGATCCACATAAAATCTCCATGGGAACTAGTAATACTGTGTGACTACATTTGTCTCTAATTTTATTTAGCTAATTTCCTTAACACCTACTTCTTTCCACTGAATAAATTACAAGTCCTCTCTGGAGCCATTAGACAAGCCTTGGAACAAAAGATGGATTTTTATAAATACCATCAATAGGCTAGCCTACGTCGATTTTATCTTTTTATTTAAATCGAGAGCTACTGGGCTAATTACCTATCTATTTACATATCTATGTTCTGCTTGTTCCAAGAGGTTTTGAAGTGGCTTTCTGTTATTTATTGACAATGCCAAGAAAGTTTTCTAGCTCACTTGAAATATTCAGTTCTCCCAGAGGAAGTAAAAGTAAGTCTTAAGATCATGAGGGTGAAAATGTAAGGATGCCCCTAAGATTCAACTCATTTCCTCTTTGCTTGTCCATTCCTCTTTCTTGGACATTTATCATTATCAGGTTTTGTATTAATGGTACAAGAATACTTAATCATTTTGGCACTACTTATTTAGACTAAATCCAGATCATATCAATCTGAAAATGTATCAGTTTTACATAGTGCAGGGAAAGAACGTTTCAAGTTTCTTTTTGCATGTTTTTGTGTGTATATGAAGTTGAGTTGTCTATTCCTTTGGCCAAATCCCTAGGTCTTATAGATTACAACTCTTAGCCTCTACCTTATATCTTTCAGCTTTTTTCTATCCATAATTCTCACAGCTTCTCCTACTCTCTCCTCTGCCTCTGGAAAACTATTTTAAAGAATTTAAGCCTGAGAAGTATTTAAAGTCTATATTCTGGAAACTTTGGAGATAAAGGGAAAAGCTCATGTATGATGGGCAATCTGGGATGGAAGGGAGAAAATGGATGTCCTCAATATTTACTACTGAAAACCTATATTCATTAAAAAAATAACATCTTTTACATTTTGGCGGAACTATTTATTATGCATTTGGTTTTGTTGTATTCATGCATTGAATGGTATTCATGGCCCTTACTCACCCATGTACTTTGCTTTGTCTGTTTTCTGAAGTAGAAAGTCAAAGCTGTGCTAAATATATTTTATTATAAATCCCAAAGAATGCTTTTTAGGAGGAAATGTCAGACATCATTTTTTTCTCATTTTAAAAGTTTGTCTATTTATTTCCTATCAAAATTAAGTAACAATCAGGAATATGAAAGAATAGATATTAGAATCAGGACCAAATAGTTTACATGTAACTGTCTTACTATAAATACACCAAAAAAGAGTTTTTTAAAACTGTAAATGATTGTGAGCATACTCTTTTGCAAACTATATTTTGAGTAAGAATGAACTTTTGCCTTATCATTTTTAATTTGTGTACTAATAGTAATTTTACTTTGTGCATTTTGATTATTAATATTACTTTCAAAATATTAAGTGATACAATTTAAAATATTCTTCAAGTAAACATTAATCTTTTTACTGAACTTATCATTGTTAGTGCCATTTTGCTCTTTGGCTTTTTATATCCAGGTGCCTCAGGCATGCAGATTGTTACCTAGTAAGAGACTTATAATCCTGTGTTTCTTTTAGAGTTCAGGAATAGTGCTGACCATATGTGAGTCCACAAATTGGACTGACTGATGGGTTTTTCATATAAGCTTATATTATAAGAGTTTACACAATGAATGTGTATACTGTTTATATAATTCTCATCTATTCACTAAGGATTGTGCATTATAAATCCAAACACTTGTAGTAATGTTTGGAGTCTCTTCAGGTACTGATTTGCAATTATATACTGAGGAAACAGTTTATTATCCAAGTATCCTGTTTAATTATATGAGACTGTTGCATTGTCATAGATGGGAAATGGTTCAGTCTGAGACTAGACAAATCTGTGTTCAAATCTCAACTCTGTGGGTTGTCTTTTTATTTTCTTGATTGTGTCTTTTGGAACACAGATGTCTTTGTTATAGTCTTACGATTTAAATATATATCTCTGAATGGTATAGTTTTGCCTTTTGAAATGTATACAAATAGAAATTTTGTGTTTGGCTTTCTTTTGTTCAACATTATAATTTTTTTCTTTTTTATTAATTGAGAAGTAACTTACATACCATTAAATTAATCCTTGTAAAGTGTACAATTCAGTTAAAAAAGAAGTCTAATTGAAAAAAAATTTCAACCCTACCCCAACTCACTCTATAATTTCATATAAATTGTATTACATCTTTTTAGCCTTTTATTTCTCATTTATACAATAGTAGAATGACCAGTTTATGGCCTGTTTAAGGGTTAAGTAAAATAATTATCAGTGATTAGGTTCTTTTTTCCACATTTGAATATAATGCTTATCATTTCCCATACCACAAACCAGATTAAGTCAGATAGTACTTTCTAAGTGGAGGTTTTCTGATCTAGAAGCTCTTCTGTGTAGAACTGGGTAGCATCAGTCTTTTATTCCCCATGAGTTTCATCCTGTTTTTTTTCCACAAGGAGACTATTTTGCCTCAGTGAGTGGAAAAAGTCACCGCACATAAAACACTCTTTGGCCAAGGGTTGTGTTTTCTTAGAAATGCTACTATCAATTGATCCATCATCATTAGCTCCATAATGACCAGCATTGATTACAGCTCTCGGTTTAGTTCTACAAGGATTCAGGTGGTATCAAACTTCCTTCTTAGTTAAAGTATTTGAATTTCCCACATCTTCACCAGGGATTTGGTTCCAATGAAAATATACTATAACAGAATGCTGTTGATTTATAGCATTAAGCACTTGGAATAGATCTGAGCACAAGGCTAGACATGTATTGTTTGTGGAAAAAATAGAAAACTGCGGTCATTAAAAAGTGAAGTCAAGGTGCCTTTGCCTTTGTATAATTAAAATGACTGATTCTAAGACCCTTCAAAAACAGGAAATAAAATATTTTCTAGACCCCTTCATAAAGTAAATTTGAATGCCTTTACACCAGTAATTGGAACTGTGGCTGAAATAAAAAAAGCTGGTTCCGTTTGTGGACTATTTACTGTGTTACTGAATCTGAACTAATCCACTGATCAAAATGAAGGCAAATAAATTCTGTATTTAAAAAATAGTGGTGGCAGTGTCGGTGAAGGCATTTGCTGGACAACAGCAGCAGCCTTGATTCACATGGCAGAAGCAGGCACTGTATATTTGTAACTGAGTTTCAGGCCAGGTCCTGAAAGCCTATTTCAAATAAAGACTGTGTTATTAGATGACTCCTTGATAGAAATTCTACCTGAAGCTTTGGGTCACAACTGGACAGGTTTATATTTTGACAGGTAACATATGATCCAACTAAACACATAGTCCTGACTCAGACTAGAAATAATACTTTTGTTTTTTTGTGCTGTCTGTAACAAAATGAATTTGATAAGGGAATCGGAGGAGACTGCATTGACATCACTTCACTTTTTTAAACAATCTCTTTTCATCTAATCTTTTGACGGTCTAGTGTCTCAAAAATTTTGTTTGCTGTCTGCTTTTCATAGTGACCCTCAGCTAACATTCAGAGACTTTTTCCCCCGCTATACGTGTTAGGAAAACTCTAAGTTAACATACATATAAGTTTTGGGCTAAGCTAATCTTCAGTTTAAACTGAATTATTAAAATTGTGATGGAGTGCACTGTTTTCCAATACCTATCATTTAAGAGCCTTTTAGTGAGACTTAACAGGAGATTGAGGAACTACTTGATGTGGATTAACAAGGTCTGAAATTTTTTTTGCTGTGAAATTTCTTTCCCACAAACTTTAAAAAGATAAAGTTGATTGATTTATCCATAATATGAATTTATTAATTAGATGCATTTTCTCTAAACAGCTATCTGAGACTAATAGTCCAAATGGGACATTTGTTGTGATTGGTGGTGTGTGGAGATGTGTGTGGAGCTCTGACTGGGTGGAGGTGTGGGCATTTTTATACCAGCTGATGCAGCCTTACCTGGTAGTGGAAGGCAGAGATTTCTGTCATTCAGGGACTCTGAGACTGTGACAGTAGTCCACATTTCCCCTCTCCTGGGGCACTACTACTAGCAAGAAGGAACTGGAAGGGAGAATAGAGCATTAGAAGAGTAGTCAGATCACCTTGTGAAAAAAGATGAAACTCTGTTCCAACTTTCAATTCAGATGAAGCACTAAATACAATTACTCCAAGAATGAAGTTACTGCTACCATCATTTACCTGATCAATTTCACTAAGATACTGGGTCTCAATAAATTTGGAGAGAGCAGAACCCATAGTACCATTAAAATAGCTGAAAAATATAGACATAGATTTAAATACTGTACATATACACACACTTGCACACATATATGTGTTCATTTTCTGACCCAGACTCTTTAAACAGCATTCTTTAAAATAAAATGTTCACCTTGCCTTTTCTCTCAAATTATTCTCCCTGGTATTAAAAATTATCTTCTCTGAATCCAGTGTGAGTGTCTATCTAGAACCTCAATTTAGGTGATTTATCCTTTGGTTGATTTCTCCCCCTCTGATCATTTCCCCCAGTTCCTTCCCTGGAAAATCATGATTCTATTTTCTCCTGAATTTAACCTTTGATTTTTATCTGACCATTTGTGCCACTTTGGGCTGAGCATCTTTATTCTTCGTTTTATCAGTTACAACTATCTGCAGAACTGACTTTTTGATAACATCTCCTTTGTCCTTTAGGACTCAGCAGTGTATCAATAATAATTTAGACAACACCAGTCTTGTACCACATTGACTGTCTGACTGTATCCACAGGAAATGATTACCAGCACAGCTTCAGATAGGAGAGTTCTGTTAAATGGTGTCAAATATAAAATTTACCGATAATAACACAATGTTAATTACCCTTGTACATGGTATTATTTTGGATGTAGTTGCCAGTGCCATAAAAGTCAAAAAATAATCATCAGAGTAAGAAATCAGTATAACAACCAAAACTAGAATTCCATCAACATAAGTACAAGACAACACATTTAGCAACCAATAAAAACTAGACATCTGGATGAGAATATGCTGTTAGGTATACAATATATTATTGAAAACAAAAACAAAACAAAAACTTTGCCATGTTTTAGTTTCTGGTATATTGTTCCTACTAGAAATGCCATTAAATGTACAGGAATCAAAATATTAAAAAATTAAGAAATTAAAAAACTCTACAGTATACATTGAGCTTCATGTGTAAATTAGCAATTTGCCTTTCTTAAAGATATTTGTATTTTCCAATATTTTAAGTCTCAGCTTTTAGATAATCTATGTTGAATTTGAAAAGATTGTGTTGAAAATAACTTCATAAAGATTACTACTATTTATTTCTTGCTCAGCATGTTTTTAACTTTTACTTCAATTAATCTTGAAATTGTCCTCTTTAAAATTGAACATTTCTTCATAACTATTCTACATGTCCCCACATGGTTTGAAGTAAAATTTGTTTTGTTTTCCAATAAATTAATACAATTTAAGAGGAAGCACTCCTGTTTTTATTATGGACACACTTTTTCATAACAACAAAAACTTTTTTTTTGCAAAACCTCTTTCATAGTATTAATTATTATATAGATCAGCTAAAAATCCATAAATAACTTTTGAACATAAAACTTCCTTTTATTGAGTCGCATATTGAGAACTGTTAGAAGTAAAAACAGCTCTCAGTGCCTCTGTGACATTAGATAAGACACTTAACTTTCCTAGGGCTTGAGTTCAATTCCCTAAAATCATAAAGCAAAACCAAATAATGTCTAAGATCTCATTTAACTGTGAGGCCTCGTTTTCTTTTGTTGAATTGTCTGTTACCCTCAAAAACTTAATCTCACCTTTCCTCGTGACCTGTCCCATTTCTCTTTTACACTGTGCTGTTTTAGAAATTTCCTTTCCATCTGCATGTAAATATTGCTGATTACCTAACATGTTACTATAGACTACCCGAAGCTAAGAGGCTCTTGGCTGTGTGTGTGTGAGAGAGAGACAGCATTTTTACTTCCCCCCAAAGTTGAGTTCACCTTGGCATTAATTCTGAACAGGAGGTGTAGGCTGGTTTTACTCTAATCTATGCTCCGCTTCCAAGGAAAGCTAAAGTGAATGTGAAGCGGATTCAGAATGATTTGGCAGTAACAGCACGTTTGAAGAGACCCTGTGAAAGCAGCTGCCAAATCCCATGCGAGCTGAGCATTTTGACTAAAGCTGTGCTGTTGCTTCTGCTTGACTTCCAATCAGCTTAACGTTTAGTGATCGTGGAAGCTGAGAACACACCTTCAGTTCTGGGACAGCTGAGAGTTTTGATCAGCATAAAGAATTGTGTTCCTTCTTTTCCATATTATTCTCATTATTTGTGGAGTCCCTTCTTACTCAACCTAAATTCCCCTTTCACTTAATGCTAGTCTTGTGCTCTGTCAGTGCTGCAGTCTTTGTTACCAAGTCCAAACTCGTTCTGCTCGCTGCACGACAGGCCAGTAAATCCGGGATGAGGTGTTGGGGCAAGGAATAACGACTTTATTTGGAAAGCCGATGGACTAAGAAGATGGCAGACTAATGTCCTGGAGAACTATCTTCCCCACGTCAGAATTCAGGCTCCTTTTATACTAAAAAGGGGAGGGAATGTGGCTGGTTGTTGCAAACTTCTTGGTGTTGGAATCCTTTGTTCTTGCAACAGTCCATGTATGTCAGGTCATGATGTTCCTATAAACCTCCAATAAGATGAATGTTATTTTCTATTTTGCAACTTTTTTCTTTATATGAATGGGAAAGTGTTATACCCTTAAAGGTCAAAGCCTTAAGAATAGGCTGTCCTGTATATTTCAGGATATAGGCAACATTCTTTTACAAAAGGTGCAGAAATAGCATGACTAAGCCCAGGAAACAGAGGATAGGGTTAGAGCTAAAGGACAGATCTAACATGGAGTCAGATTTGTTCTTTCCTATTACATCTTCACTGTTGTTAAGTGATAAATAGTAAATTAATTAGGTATTGAAGGCAGTAATCTAAAAGGGAAGGACATAATATAAAACTGACTTTATGTGGTTGAAAGAGTAGTCTTAGAATTCAAAACATTTAAAAATTAATGTCAAAAAGGATTACTTTTTAGAACAGATAATTAAACCATTAACCACTTAAAATAAGTAGAAGAAGAATGATTAGAAAGAATTAGGGGAAGTGAATGTGGACACAGGTGAGGCTGGATTCTGTTATAGTTATTTCCATGTGGATAAAGCAAGACATTCAATTTTATGTGTGTGTGTATATATATATATATATATATATTTTTTTTTTTTGCTAAAACAAAAATACCCCTCACTGTTTAAACTTCTTCACCTGTTGCTTTGAAATAGCCCATATAATGTTTTCTATTTTTTTGTTATTTTTGTTCATCATTTTCCAGAAAATTCATGATTTGGCATATTAGGAATACCCCAATGTCCTTTCAAAGTGCAGGTATACATGTATCTCCTGATGGATGAAAAGTGCTTTAATATTTATATTTTTGAGGTTATTTGTCCCAGGCCTATGTTATGAGGCTTCATGAATACACATGAATTATACTTTGAAGCCTAAAAAAAATATAGTTGACCTACCTCAGAGGCATTTGTGACAGGAAACTTTCTGCCACAGGCTGATGGGTGGTAAACTGAGCAATCTAGATGTTAGTCCTATTTAGTTATCTTCCTAAGAATCTTCTACAGACATGAACTATGGTGCATACTATTATATGCCTAGGTACTAATCATTACTAAGTAACAACTTCCTTCAAAATTGTTTTTCTGTATTATTGGATTGCCACAAATATTTGATAAGCAATTTATTTTGACACTGTATGATTTATTTCAGGAATTATAAATACAAATTTTTGGTTTTCTCTTGTAATTATTCAAACATTGCATTGTTTTGTTATAGATAAGGGGCATTTCCTTCAGTAAAGAATACTGAAAAGGAACCTAAAATTAAATAGAAAACCTCTACTTCCACAATCAATTTTTGTGGAGCTTTTGTTCTTTAATCCGTCTCTATTCACAGAAATTTTGCATAATTATCTGGTTTGAATGCTATGTTTTAAAATTAATTTATTATTGTTACTACTACCCTGAGTAACATTGATTTATAGGTACTTTTTATACTTAAAGCCAATTAAATTATATCAGAAACAACTGTTTCTACATGGAGGTATTAGGGGATTTTAGACAACTGTAATTGGGAGAATTTCTTGCACCAGATTGATGGTATTGCTGAAAACGTATCTCCATATGATCCATCTCCAATGCAGCCAGAATCGCGGGTTTTAAACATCATCAAAATCCTTTATTTTCTTTCTCATATTTTTATCTAAATTTTTAACTTGGTGTGAGCTGGTGTTGAGATGAGTTAAGGCTGTGGGAACCAAGGCCATGATCGGAGCATTGAGATGAGTTATAGCCGTGGGACCCAAGGCCACGATCAGAGTATGTTTGTAGTATGCAGTAAATAATTGCTCCACGCATGCATCAATTATATAAGATTTAGAACAAAGAAAATAGAAGTACACATGTGCTAGATATATTCTGTAAGCCTGATGAACAAAGAAACTCAGACCGCGCATGTGCTGACAGAAAACAGATAAAAGCAGGACAGGTGCATCATAGGGTGCACCTCCCTGTGGCAATAAAGTGTTGTTAACCCCATGGTGTCTCCGGCTGAAATCTGTCCAGCAGTATGGCAACTCCTCGTGCATTTTTTCGTTTGGGCCGCTCACCTCCTAGAACCCCACATCAGCCTCCCTCAGCTGACACTTGGTAATCTTATTTCTTGACTCTTGCAGACAATTTTTCACTGAGCTCTCTTCCAATTAGTTCTAATTACCATTGCAATTTTTTTTTCTTCTGTTCTGACCTCATTTCTCCTCCCTCACCAGGTGCTCTTCTGATACAACATGAACTCTTCATAAGCACTGAGTACCTCTGGGCAAGTTGAGTAAGCAAAATTAGAGTAATTAATTCAAGCTGAAACAACTGTTTTTGCCTGATAGTTCTGAAGAGCTTGTGGGTTTTAAAACCTGTTCAGTCTCAGAAATCATATTATCCACATCATGACACACTACTGAAATGTCAACCTCCTGAAGCATGTGCTGCTCATCATATTCAGAAGGAGAAGACAAGAGGGCATATAAATTAAAATGGAAAAAAAAAAAAACCATGGTGACCACAGCTGAAATAAATGATGTCTATAAACCAGATAACATATGAATCCCCAAACTTAGGAAATCAGTGATATTATTAGCTGTGAGGCTGGTGAGGATAAGATCTGGGAAGGGAGGTATTATGTAAGGAATGTACCCCCAAAATTCATAATGTGGAAGCCCTAACCCTCAGTGTGATGGAATTAGGAGGTGGAGCATTTGGGAGGTAGTTAGGTACAGATGAGGTAAGGGGTGTGGCATCCTCATGATGAGATGAATGCCCTTGTAAGGAAAGGAATGGGTGTGCGGAGCGTTTTCTCTCTACCATGGGAGGATAGAGAGAAAAGGACATGTCTGCAAGCCAGGAGGAGGGCTCTTATTGAAAACTGAATCAGCAGGCACCTTGATCTTGGACTTTCAAGCCTCCAGAACTGTGAAAAATATTTTTCTGTTGTTTAAACCAGCCTCTGTGGTATTTTGATATAGCAGCTCAAGCAGACGAGAACAGTAATAGTCATCTATATCTTTCTAGATGTGGTTAATCTGAAAATGCGATTAGAGTCTTAAGGATGGTCTGTTGTTTCTCTTATTATTAAGTTTCGCTTTGAAAATATAATGAGGTATTTCTGAAGTCCAGACCATTTCAGTATCTCCAAGACAATGGCTTGTGAAACCTGAGAATCTAGGGACCTGTTTAAACCTGTTGTGTTTACATTTGGAAGACAGCCTAAAAAAGTTAGTCACTGATTTGATAGTGACCAAATGACCATGAATGTAGCTATTTTTCAGTCAAGGACTGTCATTGGGTCATGATTGTATTGTGAGTTTTGTTGGGTCCAAATGTAATACTTAAATTTTATTAGACAAATGGAAGAAAATTGGATTGGACTAAATATATTAATCACACCTTTATTGCTACTGAAGACAAGTCATAGTGCCCTAAAGTTTTAAAACTTTCATGGGAACTTGGAATATAGAAATGTGATAGGAGCACTGAGTCATCCAGGGAACCCAATACAAGTCAGTTCTGTAATGCAACATACGTGTTCTTTAAAATCACTGCTCTATGCAAAATGACAACTTAAAAAATAAAAGGTTTATAGAAAAATTGAAATTAGGGCCATAACCCTGAAAAACTTTGTCAATGGCATCTAAAAATATAAAAACATAATAAAAATAATAGCATAGTTTTGTACATGAAAAAATGGTTAAGAAATGTCCAAATATTGCAATAAATATGGTGCTTTACCTTGGAAAAGACCTGAAGCTTGTGTGTGAAAGTGAGCACCAAAGAACTGCAGCTTGGGAGTTATTGAGAAGTAGTGGATAGAGGTTTATCTGAAATCAGATGGAAAATTATAATACCACAGGTGGACTGGTGTGGCTCACAACAAATGAGGTGGAATGAGGTGGCTGAGAGATGTTTAAAATGCATGCTTTTTATATGCCTACTGGGTTCAATTTATTCAGTCATAGTTCTGTGCATTCACATGTTTCTCATGGAGGTATCCCATAAGCAAATAAAATTTCTGCTGTATTTCCATTGTTCCCTATTATATCATTCATCTTGAGACAAACCTGCATTTTCAAAATCAGCATTATAGTAGAGCTGACTGTATGTGGACAGGCACATATACCATAGTGGCCGTCTGTCCCATATTCATGCTTTGACGTGCAAGCTGGTTTTACCAAAACGGCAAGGTCTATCTCATTATATATTAGCAGTAATCTGATTTTGTTTTAAATTTCAATTTTTAAAAAAATGTGTATTGGTTTTTTACTTAGTTGCACAAGACCTACGTGCATGGGTATTTTAGACTAAGGTGGTTTATTTGTATGTCAACAACACTCTAGTTCAACGGAACTTAGGACTAGAGTTCCAAGATAATTTTTCCCTGTAAAATTCTTATATTTTCAAGTTTAGGATGTAACATATTAGAGTTTTTGTCATCTGTTCATTCAGATACCGAAATATCCTACTGTGTACTGAACAACTACTCACATTCATAACCTGGTAGATTTAAGTAATATTCGTTCATTGCAAAATACATCACCCTCCATCTTCCATTTCCCTCTGTTTTGGTTTTCAACTAGCCCATAAGTATTAAAAAGGAAAAATAAAGGAGAGGAAGATATGAGGATGTTTTACAGATGGCTGTGTTCAAATGTACAATTTCTAGAAGTTAGAGATTGTGCTTTGTGTTTTTAATATTCTTTTTGCAAATGTTAGACTAAACATTAATCTATTCTCTAAGAACATATGTAGGATTTCTGGAAAGAATATTAATTACTAAAGTCCAAAAAGGTACCAAGAAGGATTTGGTCTCAAATAGTTAAGGCAGGTACCAAATCCACAAGCATTTTTCCCTGGGGGTAATTATAGAGTCTTTTCTATTTTTCAAAGGGAATTTGAGAATTAATAACTTCTGGATACTTTAGCAAATACAAATACCTTACCTTCATTTTTCAATATTTCAGTTGAAAAGTATTTCTCGGTTTTGAGTCATCTGTTATTATTGCTGTATTTCTCCACTCCATTATTCTCGGAGGAGGTGTGCGTTTTGGATCGATATATATTAAATATCATACATTAAACTGGCCAAGTTTTGTTGAGTTAAAGCCAATTTTCTAAGGGAAAGTAATTTATCATCTTATATGTGAATTTCTGCTGGGAGGTGGTTGTCGGCAACTATGTTTAACCATCATTGCTGTGAGCCTGATTTAAACTGTAAACCTGACACTTCAGCATGAACATAACAGTTCTCTGGCATATAAAATTCTTATTTGTACTGCTCTTATTCTCCTGAAAATTAAAAATTGCAAAGCATTCTCTCTTCTTCCTTCCCTTTCTCCCTTGCTCCCTCTCTTCTTCCCTCCTTCTTTCATTGGCCCCTCTATCCCAGCATATAGCAAGATATAAATATTTTTGTATATGCTCTAATAGAATAATTCTCACATACTGTTAATAGAAAAAATAAACATGCTAAATTATATATAAATGCATATATACATATAAACCTAGTTTGTCTATTTAGGCTACTTTAATGAAAACTCAGTATAAATTTTTTAGGCTGTTTTAAGTTAAGGCAGACCTTAGAGGAAAGACATTCATTAAACAAAAAATTACAGGTGCACTAAATCCAAAGCAAAAATGGATGCTAGAGTCAAAAATCACATTCTTGGAAGAAGGGTGGTTGGGGAAAGCTGAGACAGGAAACATAAATACTAGTTTGTTAGCTTAAGCAGAAGTGAGGCAGAAGTCAAGCAGATACATTTCTTGCAGATAGAAAAGTATGTATGTATGTCCTTGGTAGGGAAATGGTATAGGCAGAAGAACTGACAGAAATTCATGATAGCTGAAGTGTAGAGAGTTTTCATACGAGTGACATCAAGCAAAGCTGAAGAGGGGAGGGAGCATCGAATAAGGCACGGTTTTAAAGTCCAAGGAAGAAGTTTGGTCTTTATTTTGAGGGCAATGAAAAACAATCAAAAGGATTTTAGTTGGTGATTGATATGGCCAGATGTATGTCATAAAATAACAAAAACAGATGGGTAAATAAAGTGAGGAGGTGGGAATAACATTTAACAAGCTATTGCATTAAGAAAATATGATTGATCTGATCACGATACACCCCTGTAGCTTTCTATGATGTTAAGAGAGCACTGTGACTCTAACTCATGGAACAGCTATGGAGATGGAGAGTACTAGACCGATAATTTGCTTTTAGGTTGGGACTTGGGAGCTGTCCCTTGTATTGTAGGAAAGATGACACTCTCTCTCAATGGTATATCAGAGATGATACGTGGAGACACTAAGATGTGAAGGAAAACCCTCAAACATCTGGGAAAAGAGATGCAAAGGAAAATCCCAAAATACCTGGGAGACTATTTCCTGGAAAATTAGTTGTTCAAAACCTGACGATCTTACCCGCACCCTGGGGGTTGATGCGTGCTAATATATAGATATAGTATAGATGCACTTTAGATGCATTATAATGAAGCACTGACTCGCAGCTTCATTTTGAATTGGGGATTGATATCTGCTTGTTGAAAGAGGCCAGTTTGCTGTGAAGTTACTAAGGTGTAACTATTTCTCGCTAGTACCATGAGATTTACTGGTCTATTGTATAAAAAAGCTAGTGATCAGAAAAAGCTCTTCATTTTACAGACATAGGAAGGAAACATACAATTTTGTTTTACCAAGACAAATTATACTGATTTTTAATTTCTTAAATAGATTATGAACCAACATCAAATCGAGATGAATATATCCATAAGATTCAAGCCATTTCCATATAATCATCATGTCAGACATTACCTAAGAGAGTAACAACCTGCTTACAAGTTTACTTCTCAGATATATTACTATTTTAAATGCAGAAATGCAGATGAAACTAAAATTTTTTAATGGTCCATTCTATGTTTTCCATTTACCTTCTCATCAAATTATTCTGACTATGGATTATTCTGTTGGTCACCTGTTTGAATTTAAAATGCATAACTGTAATTAAAACTGAGTGAAAGTTTATATTGACACTCATGGAAAAATTCTTAGTAAGGTTTTTATGGAGAGATAAGATGATTCAGTTTGGAAATTGAGCACAGGAGTAAGGAGAGGTATGAACACAAAGGCTTTGTGCTGGGTACCAGCGATTACTGGATTCACAGAAGTCAGACCAAAGTGGAAAGAAAGGAATTACTGGGGAAAAGAATGCCAGGAATCAATATGATAAATCTTATTACTAGTCAAATCATAGAATATGTAGTCCTAGTGTAATTGTAATTTTGAAAGTCAGGATGTTCAAGCTGAGGCATGAGGAAGACTATCCTGAAAATAAAGGAAGAGAGCACAGTAAAGCAGAATAATTAAAAGGAGTTTTTGATTAGCTGCGGTCATGAGGGAAGGTCACTGATAAGACAGTCTGGATTAAAACTAGTCAAACATCGCACAGAATGGATTTTGTGTGAACAGGAATAGAACCTGATGGAACCTAGATAGCTTGGCCCCCTGCATGATCCTGTTCCCTGAACAGCTGCAAGAATATATTGTTCTCAAGCCTGTATTTAAATGTCATGGTGAAAATATCAAAATTTTTGCCAAATTGTTATGATGAATCCTATTTTTCCCCCCTTAAGTGTTTGTTTCCCTACCTTGTGAAGATAATTTGATTTTGGATCCATAGAACACACAAGGCAGCTCAGGAGAGACTCCTAAAATCAGCAAGCATGTAGTTTAGAGGGCAGTTACATTGTGAATTTGCCCAAGTATTAAGACAATGTAAATGTTTGGGTCTCTGGAACTGTTTCTTGCAGCTATTTTAATATACAAAATATTACCATATAGAGATAACATTTTGACTATCTGTATCTTCAAAAACCGTAGGTGCTAGGCATTCCACAGTGACCTAAGCATGCATGGTCAAGGATAATTCTAGAAAAATAAACTTTAGTTAAAACAGGGTAATGGGTCCTGTGTGGAATGTTCATGGGAAGCTTGGGTTGTCCTTAATGCTGAGATGTGAATTTGAGGGAGCCAGCCATATAAGTGAGTGAGTCCCAAGCCAGGGGTGGGAGCACTTCATGCAGAGGCCAAAGACTTGTTGGAATCTAGCAATGGCAAAAGGGCCATTTGGCCTAATGGGTTACATGTATAATTGTGAGTATCTTGATGTAAGCTAATAGAATGAAGGTGAAGCTGTGAGACCTTGGAAAAGTAGGATCATTTAAAGATATGAAACACACCTTGATGTGAGGATTCAATGAGACAGTGTATGTAGACTGTGGCAATGGGCCAAATTTTAGCAGTGACAACTCCCATAGCTCTCCTCAATGCTCCTAGATGAACAAACCACTTCAGACTGAAGTAGCCTTTTGTGTTAATAACCTTGTTCTTAATTGCATTTCTTTTGTATTGTTCAAAAGGCAAGTGTCCCTGCCTATGCCTATGTATTTTGATATGAACAAACACTGTCTGACATTAAAAAAAATATTTTGACAGTGGATTAAACATATAGGAAACGAGGATTTGATAAAGGACAAGAACATTGACCAGATACCTAGATATCTTCCACAGTGCACTATTTTCTGATAGAAGAAATAAATGAAGACAAGCACTTTGTGGGGAAGAGTATGGGGAGTGAAATTTTTGGCTCCGTGAGAGATGTAGATGAACATCTAGGACGAAGGATCTGTGCTGGAGATGTCCACTTCCTCACACACCTGATAACTGACGTCATGAGAGTAGAGGAGATGCCTAATTAGGCAGTGGTGTCTGTTAGAGTAGAAGTTTGAAAACAGAAATTTGAGATGCAACGTAGAGTCGTCTTTGTGACAAGCCAGAGGAACTGACAGAGAGAGGGAAATGCAGTCTGAAGGGAGTGTATTTCTGGGAGGGAGTTGCCCACAGGGTTTATTTAGTAAAGCTGTAAGGTCAAGTAAACTGAGGAGAAATAGGTAGTTTTTGTTTTCAGCAGGGCGAGTTATAAAAACTATTTTTTTTAAATTATAGTATAGTTCAGTCACATTTGTGTTTCTCTGTTCTTAACAAAAGACCTTGAATTTGAAAAACTTGGGGAACTTTTCTCTGCATAATTTTCTTAGGTGTATTTGGTACCTGATGGGTTTGCAAAAATTACACTTATTGAAAAATGAAGTAATTAGTTCAATAATTTAATAAAATTCTAGATTTGGAAGAACTGTCATAGAATATTTTTACAAATAAAATATCTGCTCTCCACGTATCTTAATTTTTTTTAATCATTTGAAAGTAAATGACATTTAAGGATGTTGTAAGTAATTTAAACATGTAAAGATAGAACCGTATGAATTATTACTATGGTAACTATGTCTTCTATATGTGTATTAGGTATCTTGGTTTTTAAAAAAGGTAACAAATGATGAGATACACGAGCCTTTTGTGAGTTTTACTTCTCTTTCTTAAAGTGGTCAAACATTACCTTCTCTGTAAAAGATTCCCTCTCTGCCATCTTCTTGATGGAATAAATCACTCTGCCTTTGCACCCATACTGTAACTGGGGCCCAGTGAGTATAAATTTTAACAGCACTTTAGATGATGGTGTCTGTTAACTAGGTCTTATGCCTGAAGTTTTATTCCTCTGTGTCACCAGTGCCTAGCTTATGGCTTGGTATATAGTAACAGCTCAAAGAATGTTTATAAACTACTGAAATAATTTTCTTGCAGAATATAGATTATAGAAATAGAGGCGATTTTAGATTCTTTAAAGAAAATGAAGCATTTTCTAGGTAACAATTTTGACAGCCTAAGGTAATAAATGCCTTGCTCAAAAATTAGTTCCTCATCAAAGAAGTGTCTTCATCATCATATTTTAACATGGAAATACATGTACAAAAATAGTAACATTAGTACAATTACTGTATTTTATTTTAAAAAGCAAAAAAGAGGCCAACATAGCATTTTCAAATGACAGGGTGAAAAAGAATACTAGAATATATAAACTAGAGAAAGACAAAGCTCCCAGTGAGGAAGCATTCTTTCCAAGTGAGGTGTACATGCACCCCATTGAGGGGGTGGGTCTCAGGTATGCTTATCTATAAAAATATTTGAAGAGGTTTAGAAATGCGTTTTGTGTTTCATATACATAGTTCCCTTGAACAACATGACTGTGAACTGTACAGGTCCACTTATAAGTGGAATTTTTTTTTCAATAAATGTTAGAAAAACTTTTGGAGATTTATGACAATTTTTAAAAAAGCTTACAGAAGACCATTTAGCCTAGAAATACTGATAAATACAGTACAACACTGTAAATGTTTTTTCTCTTCCTTTTATGACTTTTTAAAATAACATTTTATTTTCCATAGCTTATTATAAGAATAGAGTGTGTAATACATAAACAGAACATGTGTTAATCAATTGTTGATATTATCAGTAAGGCTTAAGGTCAAGAGTGAGATATTAGTAGTTAAGTTTGGGGCTAAGTCAAAGGTTATAGGCAGATTTTCAACTGGTCAGGGTCAAGGGTCAACTATATATATGTACATATATATTTACACATACCTATATGCATATATATATATGATATAAAGAATATTTCAAAACAAAAATATTCAAACAAAAATACTTTCATATAATATGAAAAGAAAACATGCTTTATAATCATGTAAATAAAGTATTCATTTTCTCTAAATGCAGTACATATGAGTTAGAGCACTGGCTTTTCAGAAACCAAATTAAGCAGCCTTCCTCTGAGTTATGACTAGAGACAATATGCCATTCATCTTCGTAAGAGTAGAAAAATTTCATCTGTGGGGAGAATGTATAACATACAGTAATTCATTTAGGATCGGAGGGAATGTCTACATCTGTCTGCTGTGAGAATTTATTTACACATAATCATAAAATCTAAAAATTGCAGAGGACTTTGGGATATACATTCTAACCTTATACTAGACATTTGAATTTACCGAATAAGGTTTTTAACAGTTTTTTTCCTTTCCTTGAACCAATGCTAATGGATTCCTTAATTGTTATAGAGTTTTATTATGTCTTTGATGGGTTCAAATTATTGAAAAAGATCTTCATAGTAAGCCAAATGAAGTCTGCGTATAATATTTCTTTTTATTTTTATTTCTTAGTCATGCATAGGAAAATCAAGTATCTCTTTCAAAATGACACTTTAAATATTTGAATGTGGTTATTGTGTAATCTCTAAATTTCCACTTCAATAAGGAAAATCTTATTTCCCTCAGGTATATCTGTTGTTAGATATTATTATTTTACATCCGTATTTTTATCATCATCCCCTCATATATTTCCATTGTGTCTATATCCTTACTAAATTGTAAAATCCATCACTGAGTAAAGTACTCTAAATGTGTTTTAAGTAACTCAGAAATTACAGTAACTCATTTAAGGTACTCATTTATTTAACAGCTATTTACTGAGCACTATTTATATGTGAGAAGCAGTTTGCAGTTGTCAGGCTAGTCAGTGGCCCTGTCATCATGGAGCCCACTGCCTGGGGGTACTTACTCACTGCAAGTCTTCCCACGATATTCCAGAGGCACCTCATACAACTCAATTTTGTGTCTCCCTTCCTGATGCCATTTTTAGTCGTATTCTATTCATAGCTTGAAACTGACCATGAAGGGAGTTTTCATACCATAGAAATCAGTGAATACCACGTATAAATATTTTACTTTGTTGTTTATTTGTTTGGCTTGGTTTTGTTTTGTTTTAGAGAGCTGGTTGTTAAACACAAACCAGCAGACCACTTTCCTTTTGCTTGGAGCTCTTCTCTCCCGCGTTTGTGGGATCCTAGTGGTTAAGTTTTGGTAAAGGACTTGGTGCTGTTATTGTAGTTGATTAGGCTAGTAACAAACATGAACTGAGTCATTTACAGACAATTGAAAATAATGTTTCTTTTATGCTATTAGGGCACAACATTTATTTAAATCTTATTAACTATGTCACCCTGATCCTCTGTACATTTATTTATTAATCAGTGATTTTAAATGAAGTACCTTTACCTGATCACAATGACAGCAATGTATAAGCCCAAGCTGGAGGTGCCTCACTGCCTTATTCTTCAATCATGATCACCCCTTAATGGGCTGCCTCCTCTTCATATGGAGGACACCTGCCACTTCCAATTAAGATAATCTTCATTTCAAGTCCATCTACAGTTTAAAGCCAGACTTATTACTAGAACCCCAACCACTGAAATTATGCCAGTATCTTTAGAACTCTCTTGCCTGGTTGAGGATGGTTTTGCCATGATACACGTACATATTATGTGGACACCCATGATTTCCGGAATTCAGTAAAAGATTTAGCACCCTCTGAGAAGACTCAAAAATATTCAGGAGACTTTAATTGAGATTATATAACATTTTATAATTCTGGATAGAAAGGGATCAACTTATTTATGCATTTAATAGGGATCTTTGTAACTTGATCATAAAAGAAGGAAATTAACCCACTGAAGGTACCCTGGTAGTAAAACTGGGTCTCAACAAGTATACCAACCACTTGCTCTGTAAGAATATACTGTGCAGTGTATCCGCAGAGCTTACTGGACTAATACCTGGGACATCTAATTATATTTGCAAGCAAAATAAAAGAGTAAAATAGTTGACTAAAAGGAAAAATGCCTCTGAAATTGTTCTGGAGGTGGTGTTGGCTGCTTTCATTTTGTTTCACTTGCTAATGTTTAAGGAAAATTGTGATTCACCTGTGTTGTTTGGTGGCCCAAACCATTAACGGAATTTATTATGGTATCTAATCAGAATTTGCAAAAATTTCCCCAAGAAAAGAGAACTTATTAAATATAAACTTATGGTTTTATAAATCAAAGGCTTTGAAATTTCAGCAAGCGAACCAAAACCTCATACAAAAAGGTAGAGATACAAAATGGCAAATGGGCAGGATTTTTTAAAAAGTCTCTTACGGAATTTGGATTCTCTGGAAAAGAAAGGTCTATTAAAAAAAAACAAAAAAACTTCAATCAACTCTGTATTCAAAAACCTCTCCAAAGTCTAAATCTAGATTAGAATAATACTGAAAATGCACAATGGATACGTTCTCCTTTCGGACAGCATAGGGGAATTTTACTAATATTTATGCTTCATTATTTTTGTTATTACCACTAGGCCAGATTGGTACTTATGTATTTAGCATACTTAAATGGTATCTAAGGCTAACAGCCTATCACAGAGCTAGAGACTGCTCCACCAAAAGTTTTCATCAGATCTTGTCTTGTCCTTATAGTTTCTTTTTTGGGAGACAGGTGATTCTATCATAGATTGATATGCACATACAAAATTGCTTCTCTGGTTATTATTAGAATGAAACCTCTGTTTTTTAAGTTTAGGTATGTGATCAGTTTTACCACAGATAGAATCTATTTAGAGTTTTCTCTTTAGTGGGAATGATGGATGATTCTGATGTAATTGATGTACTTCTCAGAATCTATTCTCCAAATAACCACGTTACAAGAGATCCTTCTCTATTGTCCATTTTTGTTCTCAACACCTAATAGGCTAATACTAATTTAATATATACATTCATTTAAGACAATGATAACTTCTACTAAAACACTTCTCAAATTTCCCTTACAGCCTTTCTATATAGAATCATGAAAAAGCACATATGTCATTAAAGAAACATGGGTCTTTATTACATATGTATATAGTAATTGTGATAAAATTGCTTTCTATTCCCTTTGAAATTAACTCACTTACATATTTTTTCTGAAATCCATGCCTACTAGGCAGTAGCATTTATATACTACCTTATTTTCTCTATCAAGCAGTCGATCAATTATTCAGTTAATCTTTGTTGTCTATTCTTATGTTCTTTTTCATATCAAGTTCTCCAGTATCTTGGATTAGAATTATCTAAGGCTACACTGAAAGTTTCTCTTGATTTTCTCAAATTCTCAGAACATTGTATGAATCTATTTCCAGGATATTTTATCTTTTATTCAGCATTATCAATACTTTTATACTAGCCTCCTCATCAATATTTGAATTAAAAAGGAGTTCATCATTTTATTTCATTTTTTTGCCCACAGGGACCAAAAGCATTTTAAAGAGTTACAACAATTATGCTTATCCCAAATGCTTTCCTTAGGAAAGAATTTCTCTATAGAAGAACAATGACCATCTTCCTCCTGAGTGAGGGTTATCCTCAAAATCACCAGTCAACTACACTTTCATGAATCTGTGTTCATGAAACAGATGAACTTATTGCCCTCCTTAAGACTTTATAGTCTTGCCTTTTATAAAACCTGTTGACATTTATACTCATACTTGCTGCACATTTGCTATGGTTCATGATTAAAGGAAACTGGAAGCAATGAATTTCTTATCTAAAAAGGTGGATGCTCTCAAATGGCCCTTATGTTCAAGTTCTTTAGGGTGTCTTGTACCAACCTTCTACTATAAAAGATGCTATGATGTTGCTACATGTGGAAATGATCTCATTGATCAAAGCAGAGGGTTTTTTTTATGTTTTTTTTTTTAAATAACACTGATGGACTTTATGGTAGTAGTTTTCTTTTTTTTTATTTTTAACATTTTTTTATTGAGTAATAGTCATTTTACAATGTTGTGTCAAATTCCAGTGTAGAGCACAATTTTTCACTTATACATGAACATACATATATTCATTGTCACATTTTTTTTTGCTGTGAGCCACGACAAGATCTTATATATATTTCCCTGTGCTATATAGTATAATCTTGTTTATCTACTCTACATTTTAAAATCCCAGTCTGTCCATACCCACCCCCCGCCCCCTTGGCAATCACAACTTTGTATTCTATGTCTATGAGTCTGTTTCTGTTTTGTATTTATGTTTTGTTTGTTTGTGATTTTTTTAAATTTTAGATTCCACATATGAGCGATATCATATGGTATTTTTCTTTCTCTTTCTGGCTTACTTCACTTAGAGTGACATTCTCCAGGAACATCCATGTTGCTACAAATGGCATTATGTTGTTGATTTTTATGGCTGAATAGTATTCCATTTTATAAATATACCACATCTTCTTTATTCAGTCATCTGTTGATGGACATTTAGGCTGTTTCCATGTCTTGGCTATTGTAAATAGTGTAAATAGTGCTGCTATGAACATTGGGGTGCAGGTGTCTTTTTGAAGTAGGGTTCCTTCTCGATATATGCCCAGGAGCCAGATTCCTGGGTTGTATGGTAAGTCTATTCCTAGTCTTTTGAGGAATCTCCATACTGTTTTCCACAATGGTTTTCCTTGCTTCCCTCTCCCACTCTTAATGACTTAGATGTCTTCTTTTACCATTTGTGTTTATTCTATTTGTAATTCATGGTAGTTATCACCTTTCCAGTTATGAATTTCTCATTTTTGTAGCATCCTGCTTCTTTTCTATTTGGAGTAGACCTGTCAATATTTCTTTTAGCATGGGTTTAGTGTTGCTAAACTCTTTTAGTTTTTGCTTGTCTGTGAAGTTCTTTATCTCTCCTTCTATTCTAAAGGATAACCTTGCTGGATAGAGTATCCTAGGCTGCATCTTTTTTTCATTCAGGACTTTGAATATATCTTGCCACTCCCTTCTGGCCTGTAGTGTTTCTGTAGAGAAATCAGCTGAAAGCTTTATGGGGGTTCCCTTGTAACTCACTCTTTGTTGTTCTCTTGCTGCCTTTAGGATCATTTCTTTATCCTTGACTCTGGCCATCTTGATTATAATATGTCTTGGTGTGAATCTGTCTGGGTTCTTCCTGTTTGGGACCCTCTGAGCCTCCTGTATTTGGATATCTGATTCCTTCTTTAGGTTTGGGAAGTTTTCAGTCATGATTTCTTCCAATACCTTTTCAACTCCCTTTGTTCTTTGTTCCCCTTCTGGAACCCCTATTATGTGTAGATTGGCACACTTTATATTATCCCATAGGTCCCTTATATTGTTTTCATTGTTTTTTATTTGTTTTTCTCTCAGCTGTTCTGATTGGGTGCTTTCTGTTGTCCTGTCTTCTAGGTCACTTATTTGTTCCTCTGCATTATCTAGCCTGCTTTGCACAACCTTTAGGTCAGCTCTAATCTCAGCAAATGAGTTTACTAATTCTACTTGGTTCTTCTTTATAGCTTCTATTTCATTTTTGACATATTTTATATCTGTAAACACTATTTCTTTTAGTTCCTTCAGTACTTTGATCAGTCCTTTTTTGAAATCTTGATCTAGTAGGCCATCAATGTCTATTTCCTTGATCGTGCTTTCAGGGGATTTCTCTTGACCTTTTAATTGGGAATGGTTCCTCTGCTTCTTCATATTGCTCATATTTCTCTGGCACCAGCGGGCGGGCAGGTCATTTTCCCTCCCGATGTTGCAGTCAGATGCTGCGCTTGGGCGAGGCAGGTGGGCAGATCGTGCCCCCTCACAGCACCTTGGTCAGGTGCTGTGTTTATGGTAGTATTTTTCCCTTGCAGGAGTTTTTATTCTTTTAAAATTATTTTACTTTACAAACTCAGACTTACCAACATTTAGCTTTATGCTTAGCAAGACAACAGACCTCTCCAAATGGAATTTGTACCACCTAAGATTTGTTTATTTGTGTGTGTGTGTGTTTGTCTTTCAGTAATTTTATGAATTACTTTTCATTTCAGATACATCTGGGTTTAATTTTTATAAAGGAGGTGAAACTGAAATCAGCTTTTATTTTCCCTGATTGGTAGACAATTGAACTAATAATTTGTATTGAGTAATTGAATTTCCTCATTTCCCTCAATGTTTAAAATACCTAATATGT
The DNA here is from genome assembly GCF_048773025.1 of Camelus bactrianus. Classification (NCBI taxonomy): domain Eukaryota; kingdom Metazoa; phylum Chordata; class Mammalia; order Artiodactyla; family Camelidae; genus Camelus; species Camelus bactrianus. Next base: position 36,972,853 of record NC_133539.1, read on the forward strand.
CATGTTTAAATTCAAATAGTTCTTTGAGTCTCTCTCTCTGCACTCTCTGTTCTATTTATTATATCCTTTCTTCATTTTATTAATCAATACCAAAATGTTTTATTTAATGGATTTTCTTAACAGTATTAATATGTGAAAGGCTAGAATTTTAAATTCCTACATTGTAAATTCTTTTTTTCTCCAATTTTCTCATGTTTAATTCTCCAGAAACTTTATAATCACCCTAGGTTAAAAAAAACAAAAACTAAAACTAAAGCTTTTGGCATTTTTTGGTAACCTCCACTTTATTTATTCATTAATTTAGAAACTATAGATATTTTAGAATATAGTCTCCTCACCCAGAATAGGTTTTGCATTAAAGATGTCTTCTTCATGTACCTAAGAAAAATTTTATGCCTTTCTTCCTAGAATTCCAATCCACTTCATATAAGGTACATTTACCATATTTATTTATATTTTAAATATAATCTAGTTCTCTCTGTATTTTCTAATTGTTTCTACATAGACAGTCTATTGATTAAGTAGATCATTTTTGTGAACAGGCACATTATTTTTTCCAAACAGTATTCAACTGATTTTGGTTGCTTTTCAACTATAAAATCATACTATATGGGGATCATGAAGATTTAGCTTCTCTCCAATTTTTAAATTCTATACTTTTTCCTATTCTGACTTATATTACCTAATACTTTCATGTCAATAATACATAATACAATATTTTTCAGTCACCTCTTGTTTCTGACCATAAGGAAAAATTGTCTAGTATATATCATGATTTGCAACATGAAAGCTTTTAGTTGAGCATTTACATTTATTTTGGATTTTTTTTGTCTTTTCAAGAGAGTTTCACATTATTCACATTTTAAGTTTCTTTTTTTTTAACGAAGAAAAGTGTTAAACTTTTTGAAAAATTCCATCTAACATTGCATATTTTTTCTTCTTTATTTTATTAACATGACCAATATTGTAATTTCTCTTTCTTGCTAATTTTTATGTGTAGGTATCTCTGGTGAAAATAAATTTTAAGCCTTTTCTATGATCTGAAATGGTTTAAATAATATCTAATTTATGTCATCTTTGATTATTATAGAGTACTGATGGCTGAAGCCTCTAAGCCTAATGTTTTGTGTATGTGTGTGTATGCAGGGCAGGGGGCAGATTATAGAAGCACTTTAATTAGTTCACAGATTTTCCATGTGCATATATTTAATTTTTGCTTATACAGTAACACTATTAAAATTTACACTTAGAAAATAATAAATTATTGATCAATTTTCAAATATATTTCTATAAAGTTTGGAAAATACTCTAAAAATCCTATGAAATTCCTCTGTGTTTTTAATGTTTCATTTAACAGTGAAGTTACCATACTTTCATTCTTACTTTGATTTGTGTTTATTTTTTGCTTTTTCTCTTGTCTTCATCACCTTGACCATGAATTTATCCTATGCTATTGTACTGGTTTTCTGTTGTGGCTGTAACAGATTGCCACAAGCTCAGTGGCCTTGAACAACAAAAATGTATTATCTTACAATTCTGTAGGTCAGACTTCTGATAAAGTTCTCCTGGGCTAAAATAAACTGTACTCCTTTCAGAAGCCACAAGAGGAGAATCCATTTTGCTTCTTTTCCAGTTTCTAAAGACCTCACACATTCCTTGAATTCCTGCATTGTCAAAGTCAGAAATTCTCTGATGTTTCATTCATTGGCACATCTCTTTCAGACCAGAGTTAGGAGAGTTTCTCAATTGTAAGAAATCATATAACCATGTTTGTGAAGTCTCTTTTGCTGTGTAGCATAATATTTTCAATTTTCAGGGATTAGAACAGACATCTTTGGGGTCCATTATTTTGCATACCATAACTGTCTTAGATCTTTCTTTTTCTTCTTTTAATCTTTTTCTTCTTTGAATTTTTGAAATGTACTTTTTTTATTTCTATGCTCTTTTAGTATCAGTAAATACTTTTTCTTTATGAGTTATTCTTACCCTCTACTGAATTCACAATATGAAAGATGAAAATATCATTCACTTATAAATTCTGCCAACATTTTCTTGAGCACCTACCAGTATCCTCTTCTAGATACTAGAATTATATCACTGAGCAAAATGGGAAGAAAATTGTTATTTTGGAGTTTACATTTCAGTGAGTGTGTGGGAAATAAGGAAGTAATTCATGGTATGTCAGAAGATAAATGCTATGAAGAACAATAAAAATAGGAGAGAATGGAAAGTAGAGGGAAAGTTGGCTATTCTATGAAGACATTCTAAGTAGTTAGGTGATAATTGGTCAAAATAGAAAGAAATTGAAGTAGTGAGATATGAAGATATCGAGAAGAGTATTCCAAGCAAAGGAAATTTCAAATACTCAGACCCAACAGCTGAAACATGATCCACAAGTTAAAAATACGTAAAGGAGACCGTTGTACTGAGAAAGATGGACCAAGAGACAGAGTAGTCGGAGCAAACAGCAGAGATATTGTTGGGTCTAGATCACAGGCTTTTGTTGAATTACTCTAAGCTTTTGTAAAGAGTTTGCTTTTACTCTGAGTAAAATTTTAGTACAGAGGAGGGTTTTGAACAGAAGGATACCATCCCTTATTCTGTGCTTTAAAAGGATTAGTACTGACTGCTGTATTGAGAATAGTCTTTATGTGATCACTCAGAAGAGGCAAAGACATCAGGAAAGAGGCAGCTACAATAATCCACAGGATAGATACTAGTACCATTGACAACGTTAGTGACCGAGGTGGGAGAAAGTAGTCTGATTCAGAATATATTTTGAATTCAAGACTATGGATTTGCTAATGGAACCAATGTAAGGTAGGAGAGAAAGAGAGAATTCAGTGATAGCTTCGAGAGGACTATGGCAGACAGAAGAAGGTTTGGGAGATGAAATGAGAGGAAGAGACATGAGTTGAGCTTTAGAAATGTTACATATGAGACTCCTATAAATATCAAAGCAGAATATAAGAAAGGCAGCTAAAAAGATGTCTGGAAATCAACAATTTTAAGTGCTATAGATATGAAAACCAGGAGAGTGGATACACTATAGCTATAAAAGAGGTTTAAAGGAATGAGTTCTTGTAACTCTCATTTTTAGAAGTTACACATTTGAGAGTCAGCCAAAAAGAAAAAAATGAATAGGTCAAATTAGAGGAAAATCAAGAAAATAAAGAGTGATAAATTGCACACCAAGATAAAAATTTCACACACTCACACACAAAAGAATGGTCCTTGGCAAAAGATCCTTGAAAGAAGCAGTTTTGGTGAAATAGTATTCGCAAAGGCCAGGCTGAAATGGATTTAGGAAATAAAAGAATAGGAGGAATCAAAGACCTGAATATTGAATATGGAGGTTAAATGAATTCCTGATAAACCAAACATGGAGTGTGAGGGAAAGAATATTCAAAGATGACTGCAAGAGTTTTCTTCTTTACAGTTGGAAGGATGAAGATGTAATTTAATAGGATAGGAGGGTAACATTAGTGGGCCATTTTGAAAAGTTTTGTTTTGTTTTGTTTTCATAAACAGAAGCAGAATAAGGGAAAAGTTCATTCTTCTGAATTTAACACATACAATTACTTTTTAATTCTTGTTGTGAGATCAGTAGGATGCTCTTCAACCCAGTGTATGGTCTCTTTAGTCCTCTTATTAAAAATTAGAACTGCGTTGGCCATCAGGAACCTTTTACTAGTTCCCCCTTTTTCGTGTGTCTTTATTCAAGGACTACTGGCATTGATGAAAGTACCACATTTTCTTATTTTTAAAATATGCTTAAAGATATTTGATTTATATTTCTTGGAATACAATAGGCATACCATGAAATTAACTCCAGTTTCTAAGTTCCTAGAAATTCTGGAGAAAAAAATGTCATGTTTAAAGTGCGTTGATGCAGTTTCAAAATTAAGAGAAACTCTGAGAGGCTATTATTATACACAGAAGTAAGATATACGTGAGCCATAGCAAAAGGTCAAGGGGGCAAATGAAAGTATCCTGTTGTAAGATTATTATACAATGCATTAAGTAGCATCAGCTGAAGTTGTAATGTAGTAAGTTAAAGATGTATCCTATAAACTCTAAAGCAAACAAAACAACAAAACAACGACAAGTTAAAACTAACTAGATAACAGAGGAGAAAGAAAAGTGGAATCATAGAAACTACTAAATCTAAAAGAAAGCAGAAAAAGAAGTAAAGAACCAAGAAAATAGAGGGGAATAGAAAATAAATTTCAAGATGATTGATTAAGACCCAACTATATCAATAACCACATCAACTGTAGATAATCTAAACAACTGAATTACAGTGCATAGATTGTCCAATTTATTTAGAAACAAGTTCCTACTATATGCTGCCTACAAGAAACCCACTTTAAATATCAAGATACAAATAGGATAAAATAAAATAATGACAAATGAGGTATCATGCTCACAGTAATCAACAGAAAACTGGAGTGGCTATATTAATATCAGAAAAGTAGACTTGAGAGCAAAGAATATAACTGGAGATTAAAGAGATCTCATTACACAAATGATAAAAGATGAGTTCATTAAAAAGACATAATCTTAAACATCCATGCATTTAATAACAGAGCTTCAAAATGCATGAAGCAAGACTCAGAGAACTGGAAGGAGAAACAGATAAATCTACAATTACATTTCAATACACCTCTCTCAGTAGTTGATATAAGAGATAGAAACTCAGTAAGGTAGAAGATTTGAACAATGCTATCAACCACCTTGCCCTAATAGTCATTTGTAGAATACTCCATCTGACAACAACAGAATACACGTCTTTTTCAAGTGTAAATGCAGTAATCTTCAAGAGAGGCTGTATTTTGGTGGGCCATATAAAAAGTCTTAGTAACTTTAATTTCTGTCACCAAAACTAGGAGGAGGGATGGAGGTGACATTGCTTTAGCTCCTTTCACTATGGAAGTGCTAATTATAGAAATGCAGATACAATGAATCCTAGTTTCTCCTCTTACCAGTTGTATGCCATCAAGAAGTTTATTTAATATACACAACCATTGCTTCTGGATCTATACAGCAGTAGTACTAATATGATAATCCTTTTCTCTCATCAGGTTGAAACAAAGTTAAATGCAATTGTTTATTAAAGTTCCTATTAGGTAAATAGTACATATATGTGTGTGTTTGTGTATACACACACACAAACCTACTTAAAACACAGCTGTTTCCCGACACCAGAAATTTAAACCTTTCCCCGTGAGTCCATTTTATTGGCTTTCTACCTCTGCTGTTTCCAATCATGCACTAATAACTATAATTTTCACAAGAGTCCTAAACTCTCTTTCATGGAAAACATCTGGAAAAATTAAGAGCATAAAATGCTTTGGTTTCAAAACTGAAACCTTTCAACCAATATCCTTTGAATATTAAGTTCTTTATTCAAGGTTTGCTATTAAAATACTCCAACTGAAATAGAATTTAATGTCATCATCTATTCCTTTCTTCCTTTAGACAACCCAACAAATTCATTTTTCACTATTGGAAGAATTATACATATCACATACTTTAAAAAAATGTAGCTAGTTTTTATTTCAAAAGAAATTACTTACATGCATGTATAGAGGTGAGGGATTGATTAAAATTCGTAATATAAATTCATCAAACTTTGTTTTTGGAAAATTATTGACAGAAAAATAGTTTTGATTATAGTAAAATTTTAGATTATTTAAACAGTATGTAGTGTAACTCATATATACATGAGAAAAAAGCTTGGAAGCATATATATTAAAATGCTAATAGTGTGTGTAAGATCACAGATGATTTTCATTTTCATGATTTTTTTTACATATTTTGAAATAAACATACATTACTTTTGCAGAAATAAAAATGCAACAAAATGTATTTTAAATTAAATTATTAATTGAATAGTGGAATGGTTGCATTTATAACTGTCAAGTTAAACAAACATGCAGTTAGTTCAATCAGATGCCTTATTTTTTCCAGAACTGACTGATGTTTGGTTCACCTAAATGGATCAACAATTAATTCTGGCACATCTAGACACTCTTTAAGAAGTACTTTGGAAGGAACTCTGTACATTGAACATAGTTTGCTTTTTAACAGTAATTTTTCAGAATTCACTTATTGCTACAGGTGCCACCTTATGAATATATCATTTGTCCACTGGGCATTCAAGTGATTAATAGAGTAAATCTCTCTAATTATAGAGGAAATCAAGATGTGTTGACAGCTGTGCTATTTTGAGGGAGTGACAACCCTGGGTACCTGCCACATTCTGACATTCAATCTACACTTGTTAGTATCAAAAATTCTCTGTAAAAATAATTACTCTGGAAGTGGCTCACAGAAGAAAAAAAAAAACTGCATGCATTTTTATCAGATTTGTCTTGTCAGCCATGATATCAATCCCCGCCTCCCCCACCCCCCACATCTTTGCAGATCTAAAGTCCCAAGAGTTAGCAACAGAACAGTGTGTTCATTAGCCCTGCGATCCTCTCCTCTCAGGGTTGATGTGGAACTGCAGAAAGGGCATGAGGCTGGGAAATAAGAGCCTTGGTTCTGATTATTAACTCTATAGGTTAAACTTGAGGGTAATTCACTTTTTTGTCAGAGAATTAGACATTTTCTCCAGGCTCCATATTGGATTTAAATTTCTGTGACTTTATTTTTAAGTTCTTTCTGGATTTAGAAGGGAATTGGTTTAGTTAATTTTTAGTGCATTTCCATTTCTCTTCAACAGCAGCTTTGGTCCATTCTCAAGGCTAGGTTTCATGGCAAATTTTCTCTCTTAATTCCCAAGTTTCATTTTAACCATCACCAGGAGAAATAGTTTTCACACAAAAGAGTTTGGACATTTTATGAATATTTGTTAATAAACAATTTCCCATCATTTAATAGGTGTGGCTAAATTATTACATATCTCTAGTATCTACCTATCAACATGTACACACCCACATACGTATTTATGAAAACCTGCATGAACCTTAATTTAAGAAGCTTTCTTGTCCCATATATTTCAACAACTTCTGTCTGATGAGTTGAAACTGCACTTTCTTAATAGTGATTAATTTTCTTGCTTCATTAATCAAACAGGAAAAATTAGGAAATATATTCTTATATGCTTCTCGGATTCCTAATTTATTTAATGGAGTTTTGAATAATTAAGAACAGGACAGCTAATTTAGCTAAAATAAAGTGTGTTGCAAGATTTATGTCGAGCTTTTTCTCATGGTACACACATGGTCCACTTACTAAAAGTAAAATAAAACTCTGGGAAATTTGTGAAAATTTTGGAATGTAAGTTGTATTTAAAGTTACACTTCAGGATTTGTTTTTTTTGATCAACAATGTTGATTTAACCCTAAAATAAGTATATTGGTTGATTTTGATAAAAAATTCAAAAATGGTAAAAAGAGGTTATTTACTACTTTATTTTCTAGGAGATCTTGAATAAGTGACAGCATATTTAAAATAATTAAACCAATAATCCAGAAAAAAATTAGAAATTATTCTGTACATTTAAATGCATCCAAGTAGAACTCAATGACTTCAATTAAATGATGGCCAAAGCCATTTCTTAAAAGTCTTCTCCTGATAATCACTGTTTATTATGGCTAAAGTGTGAAAATTTGAGAAATGTGTTTCAGTTAAATGTTTTAGTATATATAGAGCTAGCCAAATTCAGGTCACCTTTATTTCAACTATAATTGATTTCCATTGTCCCGAATATGTGTTATGGCTTGCAATTCATGTATTTTTTCAAATAAGAAAATAATTTATTTATTTTCCTCTGTAGTATAAGTATATTTTTTCTAATCAGATTTTTTTCCTTTCCTTGTCATACTTGACCTTGTGTTACTTGAGCTATGTTACTTATTTCTTTTTTTTTCCCCTTCCTTTTGTGCATCACCATACTTCCTTCACTCACCATAAAAAAGAGGCACCTCCATTACCAAATGTCAGAATTACAACCACCATAACTTGTTTGGAGAACTTTGTACTTTTGCATGAACATAAAACATATGTGTTTATGAATCTCTTTATCACACAAAGCATTCATCACATCAGTAATAGTTATAGAAAGACTGGCTATCTCAAAGATATTTTTCATCAGATAAATCAATATTAATTGTGAAAGCTATGTGCCTGGAGGGGCAATTAAGAAGAGAGAAAGATGAGACTGTTCTACATACATAGAGACTTTGAATTGATTCTTTTTTCAGACATACTTCTAACTTGAACTTGCCTTCTTTGGGGGTTCTTGCCCTCTCTAGGGTTCAGCAGGTCAGAATTACTTCCTAATTGTTGATTTAATTTTATTGCTATTGTTTCTTTCTCATTTATTAGGCACCACTCCCCTAACTGATTAATATCATCTAGAAATTTTCCTATTTATTGCAGCTAGTTGGTGTTTTACTTTTTGCTATTTTGTTTTACCTCTACTGAGATTGTATTATGGCTCATAGGAGAGGAGATAAATGAATGCGCTCAGCCCACAATTTTGAAGTAGATTATCATGAGAAGGTGGTTAGTCTCTAGTTTATTGTCATCACTTTACAAATGGAACTTGTATAAACTAGGCATAAAGTTCAGTTGTTTTAGTCCTTATAGCCAGGAAAATAATGTTGAAATGTAATAATTCATTTCCTATTACATTTGAGTTATTGTCCCATTGTTCATGGTGTATTTTTTCAGAGTAATACTTTTTTTTAATCACATCTTTAAAATAATAGCCAAGCTGCCAACTTGAAGACACCTTCCAATAATGAATGTTTCCATTCTATCAGGCAATAGTGTAATACAACACTATGCATGGCACAAACTACTGTAAAACACTTCAGCATATTCCTTTTGAAAATAATAGCTATTCTTCTGTTTGTTTTCATTTAATATATTATAAAGTTATTCATTAACTGTGTCTCTGAAAATTAGATTAAAATTAGAGGACTTTATAATAATAATGAAAAGGTTAGTTAAAGGGAATAACATAATTCCCATCCTTTGTAACTTCATGGATCACCTTAATGAAATCTAAAATCTGTTCAAATTTAACTCTTTTAAAATATCAAAGAGTTTGTGTACAGAAAATTCAATCATATCATATTTATATAGAGAATTTTTGATTATGCAAAGTAAAGCATTCATTATTTATGGGTGTAGCAGTAGTTATAAAAGTTGGCTTTTCTACTATATTAAAATTCCACCAAAGGAAATACAAACTAATAACTTTCCTAAGAGTGAGAAATTTTTTCTATTAGATATACATTAATCAAAGCAAAGTTAAATGAAATTTAAAGACATGTTATCACTGTTTGCTAAAACAGTAAAATTACCTGATCATGCAGTCATTAGCAGCTTTGAGTAGTTTGCTCTGAATTAATTCCACTCTGTTGGGAGATAATTACAAAACTTTATAATTTTTAAGGCATGCTGACACAGAACATTCTGTTTTATAAAGCATACTAAACTAAATTGGACTATAGTCAGCATTAACTAATGAAACATGGAAGTTAGACTTTCTTTCAAATATTAGGCCACTATTGTCTTGAGTTATAAACAATTAATTTAAACTTTGATACCAAGTGCCAGCCCCATACATTAGGATCCAGTTTTGTTTCACTTCAAAAATTTATCTTGGTAAATCTAATGAGCCTAATAATAAAATGATTTTTTTTCTTTTTCCTTTTTTTTTGTTTTTTGTTTTTGATTTTTTTAAATTGAACTATAGTCAGTTTACAATGTCAATTTACAGTGTAAAGCACGATTTTTCAGTTATACATGAACATACATATATTCATTGTTGCATTCTTTCACTGTGAGCTACCACAAGATCTTCTATATAGTTCCCTGTGCTATACAGTATAATCTTGTTTATCTATTCTACATATGCCTGTCAGTATCTACAAATTTCGAACTCCCAGTCTGTCGTCCCTTCCCACCCTCCTCCCCCCTGGCAACCACAAGTTTGTATTCTATGTCAATGAGTCTGTTTCTGTTTTGTAGTTATGTTCTTTTTTAAATTTAATTAATTAATTTAGATTCCACATATGAGCGATCTCATATGGTATTTTTCTTTCTCTTTCTGGCTTACTTCACTTAGAATGACATTCTCCAGGGACATCCATGTTGCTGCAAATGGCGTTATGTTGTTGTCTTTATGACTGTATACTATTTCATTGTATAAATATACTACCTCTTCTTTATCCAGTTATCTGTTGATGGACACTTAGGCTGTTTCCATGTCTTGGCTATTGTAAATAGTGCTGCTATGAACATTGGGGTGCAGGTGTCTTTTTGAAGTAGGGTTCCTTCTGGATATATGCCCAGGAGCGGGATTCCTGGGTCATACAGTAAGTCTATTCCTAGTCTTTTGAGGAATCTCCATACTGTTTTCCACTGTGGCTGCACCAAACTGCATTCCCACCAGCAGTAGAGGAGGGTTCCCCTTTCTCCACAGCCTCTCCAGCATTTGTCATTTGTGGACTTTTGAATGATGGCCATTCTGACTGGTGTGAGGTGATACCTCATTGTAGTTTTGATTTGCATTTCTCTGATAATTAGTGATATGGAGCATTTTTTCATGTGCCTATTGATCATTTGTATTTCTTCTTTAGAGAATCTAATAAAACGATTTGAGTCTACAGACACTGTGGTTCCAAATTTAGGTCCATTGGTTCTTTTAATAACAGTAAATCTTGTAATAGCCTTCTATTAAAATATTGTTCTCAGCTATTTGTTTACATTTTCAAGGGAGTAGACACTTTCACTGTCATGAGAAATTTGTATAAAATTCATACATTTTAATTTTGACATGGATTATCTTTCTTATAGATACTTATGTCATTCTTTTTGATGAATAGAAGTGTAATTTTATAATTCTTTTCTTTTATTACTTCATTGTTTCTTTGTATTTTAAGCATAACTTCAGAACAGTGGGGACATAGACCTCATAGAACATCACTACAGGAGTAGCAGACTACTATCTGATAATCTGTCACCTTTCATCCTTATCAACAGATCTAAATTTTGTTGGAGGAATCAATGCACTCTGCTGAAATACTGTATTCGATAGCACTAACTGAAGGAATGATGACCAATAATATGTAAATACAAGTTGATATCTGACTCTTCCAGACAGTTTCAGAAAAAGACAGATTCAGTTGGCTGGTGCTTTGTCTTTGATATTTCTGTTTTTCTTCCTGGCTATAATGTGACATCATGAACTGATGCTGTAGCTGCCATCTTAAACCTGATGGTAAAAGATAGAGCACAGATTCACAGTGACCTCAGCTCCAGAGATCTTTGACCTGCTATGTTAGACGGGGACTGCCTACTTCCATTCTTCTAGTTACCTGGGGAAAAAATAAACCTCAGGCTTGTTTGGAATTTCTCTTGCATACAGCTGGACTTAATCCTTAATTGTAATACCTGATTTTAACAAGATTCTGAACACTTGAGGGAGTATTTAAATATACCATTGGCCAGACTCCATCCACGTTTAGGTAACTTAACCAACTAACTTGGGGTGAGATAAATGGGCATTGATGTTTTTAGAAAGTTCTCCATGAAGACTAATGTACAGTTCAGGTTAAGAAACTCTCCTTCCAAGTCTATCCACTACAAAGAAAATATCTTGATTGAAATAATCAGTTCTGATTCCAAAATTAACTTTGGAAATATTTTATTTTTTTCTATGACAAATTTTGAAAATGACTGAGCTGCTAATATAGATTTTTTAATAATATATTTTTCAATAAACAAGATTATCATTTCAAAATTCAAAATAATAAGCAATAGTTTTCTGAAATTATCTTTTATTATCTGCCCACTAAGATGCGGTGAATCAAAATATTTCCATCCTGATTGAAAATGATATATGTACATGTAAGTGTTTATAAATAAAAATAATTAAAGACAAATGTCATGTGGTATGGGAATAAATGAATTCAAGGGTATAAAGTAGCCTCTGAATCTTGAGTTACTAATTTCAGATGAATCAAAGCATTGGTCATAATATCATTCAGTGCTTCCTGTATTAGAAATTTTATGATAAATTTCCCTTAAAATTTAGCATAAGATTGGTATACTTTAAACACTAATAAAACTTTTATATTGAAAATTATATAGTTCTATTTTCCTTGTCTATTCTTCTGATGGAAAAATTTTGATTTTAGGTCCCCATTGTTGTTAATTTTCATGATATGGACTTGTAGAGAACATATTTTTATGTTACTGCATAGTTCACATTTTATGAGAAAAATCTTATTGAAATTTGGGACCTAGTCTAAAAGAGTAAGACTTAAATGTTAATATACTACCGTGAGAACCCCAGAGAGATTTCTCTAACTCTGGAAGTGTGCATTTACTTTTCAAAAGTGCAGAGACCTGCGACAGGGAGATATCCTTGGGTTGCAAAGCTGAAGACAATATTCTTATCTTTCCCAAGGAGAGATTTGTTTACATTCTAAAGGGTGTAATATGCAGTCAGAATCTTCCCAAGGAATAAAAGGTTTTCTCCCTCCTTCAAGAAGGGGAGAAGGACAGTGTGTACAAAAGTACACAGATTCATTTTTTTGGTGTTTCTCACCCACAGCACAGAGTCCTGTCCATTTAGGTGACTTCTGGTTCTCATCACATTGCTCTAGGGGAAAGAATTAAGCCAAAGGAAAGTCAGTGCAACTATTATTATGTAAATAAAGTAATTAATATGCCTCTGCTCCAGAAATCTCCTCTATGCATCAGGTTATTATTAATAAATGTGATAATTGCAAACATAACACATGCCTTTTGATTTTAAAATGCCTTTTCTACTCTAAAGGTTATAAGATTTTATCCATAATTTCATAAGACTTAAACCTTTAAATTCCTGATGAATTTGTAGTTTTTGTTGATATACATTGTGAGGTAAATAAGTAATTATACACTTTTACAAGACAAGTTTGTTCAAGTGTCTACTATACTCCTCTGTTTTGGTTGTTTTGGTTTTAATTGTTTTACAAGGATGGGGTGGTATCTGGGACCACCGAGGCACCTGAAGCACATCCTGTGACTATCCAGACCTTGTAGCAAATGGAATGGTACAGCCATAGAGCTAGAGTCCCCCAGCCCAAAACTCAATCTCCTGTCCTTCCTTCCTCCCTTCTTCCCTCCCTGCCTCCCTGTCTTCCTCCCTCCCTTTCTCTCCTTGTTTTCTTCCTTCCACTCTTCATTTCTCTCTATTTGCCTTTTTATTTCTTTTCTATTACCACTCGATTGCATTCCACAAACTCTGATATATTTTCAATACCATTCACTTACAAATATTTGAAATTCCCTTATGATTTTATCTTTGATCTGTTGATTATTTAATGTGTGTTGCATAACACTTGAATATTTTTAGTTTCATATATATATATATATGTATGTGTATATATATATATATAGTTGGTTTCTAATTTAACTGCATTGTAGTCAGAGAGATACTCTGCATGATTTTAAGTCTTTTAAGTTATTGATAGTGTCTTATGGCCCAGCATCTGAGCTTAGCATCTGAACTTTCTTGGTAGAGGTACACCTGAAAAGAATTTGAAAATGGGGTTGTTGAGTGTGGTGTTCTATAAATGTTCATTAGAACAAGTTTTTTGATACTATTTTAAGTCTTCTGTATCTTTCGTAATGTTTTGTCTATAATATATTCTATCTACTGTTTAAAGATAGATGTTACAATCTCCTACAATGATTTTGGATTTGTCTTCAATTTTGTCAAAATTTGTTTCATGCTATTTGAAGCTCTGTATTAGACACCGTAATACATTAATAATTTTATATCTTTCTGATGAATTATTAGCATTTTGAAATGCCCCTTTTTATCTCTGGGAGTTCTTTTTGTCTTCAAGTCTATTTTATTTGATGTTAAACTAGCAACCTCAGCTTTCTCATCCTAACAACTTGCAAGATCTATCTTTTTCCATTCATTTACTTTCAAACTATCTGTCTTTGTAATTAAAGTGTGTTTTTCATAGGCAGCATTGCTTATTCATTTTGATAATCTCTGCCTTTTAAATGGAGTGTTTGGAACATTAGTGTTTAATGTTAATTACTGATATTGTTGAATTTAGCTCTAGTATTTTACCTTTTTTTTTCTATTTTTGGTTTTTCTTTCTTTCATGACCTTTTATATAATTTGTGATTTATTAAAATTATGTTTTAATGTATCTCGTGACATTTTTGTTAGACTTATCAGTGTTACAATATGCATCCTTAAATTTTCATAGTCAACTGAGAGTTAATACTAAATCACTTCAAGTTATAGCTAAAAACCTTGAAATCATATAAGCTCTTTCCTCCCCATCTTTATATTTGTCATATATGCTGTAACTATAAATAGTTTTTTTAAATATAAAATAATATTTTAAGTTTTGCCTTAAAATCATAGATATTTTAACTGACTTAAAGAAAACTAGTATTTTCATTTTTCCTGTAACTTCCCATTCCTGATGCTTTTCTTTCATTCCTCAAGAGATGAATTGTACTCTCACATCCTTTCTGTTTAATTCAAATATCTCACTTTACTGTATGTATATATAATAGTTACATATATAACATACATAAATAAATATGTAAGTGTATATAGTTGGTAGTACAGGCCTGCTAGTGACAGTTTTTTTTTTAATTTGCAAATGTCTTGTTTTGCCTTAATTCTTGAAGGATATTTTCATTGATAATAGGATTCTAAGTGGGCAGCGTTTTCCACTTATGGAAAGCTAAAATTGTTTATATTCTACAAAGTTCATCTTGAAACTCTTCTCTCATTCTTATTATTGCTCCTTTGAAAGCAATGTATCTCATCTTTCTGATTCATTTAGAATTTCTTTTTTTCTCTTTGTTTCCAGGAGTCTTTCTATAATGTCTATGTATTATTTGAAAATAATTAGAAACTATTTTTCCTGAATTTCATAGAGCTTTTGGTATATTTGACTTGAATTTTATCTATTATGTCTCTTCTCTGTTTATAGATTCCAGTGTCCATAATCTTAGATCTTTGTACTATATTCCATGTCTTTTACACTCTTTCTGAATTTCCATCCTTTTTCTTTCTGTGCTTCAATTGGAATATTTTTCCCTAAGCAATCTTCCAGCTTATTAATCTTGCTTTTTTGTAATATCTCTGTATTATTGATATATCTTAATTATATTCTGGTACTTTTTCAGTGCTACAATTTTTATTTAACTCTTATATATTACCATTTCCTATGATATTATTCTTTCTTCTTGAACTAATCGTGATTACATAAATTCCCTACCCAATATCTCCAATATCTAGAACATCCACGAGTCTTCTAAAAAAATCTCTATATTTTAACAAAAATTAAACAGAAATTTTGTAATTTAGAACACTTTTAAATTTATAGAACAATTGTACAGATGATACAAAAAGTTCTCAATAGCCTGCACCCAGTTTCTGTTAATAACATCTTACATGCATATGGTAAATGTAATGAACCAATGTTACTACACTATTATTAACTAAAGTCTATGCATTATTCAGATTTTCCTAGTTTTCACATAATGCCCTTTTTCTGTTCTACCATAATTATACTTCAGCCCTGTTGGTGCTGTGGTAAGATGTGGGGGAGGAGATGCATATTCTACAATCTTAATATTATTTTTTTATTGAGCTTGTGTCTCTGAGCTGCAACTTTTAGAAGTATTTCTCCAGTGGTATAGTATTTTTTCCCCAGTAGCTCAAAAGGGAGAAACAGTAAGACTAGAGGTTGCTTGAATGTGAGAACTGCTCTTCCCCTACGTGGGATAAGGCTCTGGTGAAGTCCTTCTCCTTCAGAGGAGGCCTTTGTCACAGAGAATGACCGCCCCACCTCACACCCTCCGTGGATACTGCAATGGCTACTCTTCTCCTGCTGCCAGTCATGAGGGATCTTGAATCTTGACCTTGAGGATCTGGTGTGTTTCTTTTAAGTAAATCCCATAAATGTGTGAGTGTCCCCTAAGACTGCGGACCCAGGGATTTCTCATCCTCAAACTCAGACCTCAGCAGTTCGTCAAATTTACCATTTAATTACCATTTGGGAATCTTCCAGCATTTATAGCTCCAGGGGGTTCTGTTCCAGGTAAGCAGATCTGAACTGTGACTTTTCAGGTTTGAGGATGGAGATTTTCCCTGCAATCTCAGTTCTCTAAGAGGTGAAAGAAAATGTCACTTTTCAGTTTCAGCTTTGCTTGTCATAAATACTGGAGTAATGACTTCTAAGCTCTTTTTATTTTGGAGCTGAAGCCAGTGTTCCTCAATCTCTTTTGGGAGAAACAGTACATTGACTTGTGGGTCTTTTCAGACTGTTTTGTTTTTGGTTTGGTTTGTGTCCTTTGGTTTCCTCCCTTGGAATGCCTGTGATCTTTTATTGAATGCCAGAAAGTTTTAAGGAAATTGACAAGGCTCTATTTTATGTTATCCTCCTCTCAAAAGGATTAATCTTTTTCCGGAAAGCAGTTAGAGAACTTTTAGTTCACCTTGATCTAGGTAAGAATGTTTTTTAAGCTGTGTTCGTGCTGGTTATTTTCAATGGCCCTTCCTCCCGAAGAATAATTCTTCCTGGTTTTAGCCATTCTGTGATTTCAGCTTAAAGCTTCTCTCTCTCACTGTCTTCTTTTTCTCTTAACTAAAGAACTTTCATCCTGGCGGGACCTGAATTCTGACCTTGGGCTCCTCAGTGTTGTAAGACTGCTGGAATCTTTGTGGAGCACTTCAGTCACAGAGCTGCTGCTTTCAGCTTTATGAGTATCCCACTTTGCATATGCAGTTTAACAGTCAGCAAACACCTTATTATAGGCTGAACTGTGTCCCCCAAATTCATATATTCAAGTCCCAGTACCCAGTATTTCAGGATGTAATTTTATTTGGAGATGAGGTCTCAAAAGAGATGGTTAAGTTAAAGTGAGGCCCTTAGGGTGAGGCCCTTATCCCATGTGACTGCTACACTTACAAGAAGAGAGAGGCACCAGGGTTGTGTGCGCCCCCAGGGTGACCGTGTGAAGAGACAGAAAAAAGACAGCTCTCTGAAAGTGAAACAGAGAGGCCTCAGAGGAATCCAGCCTTGCTGGCATCTTGATCTTGGAATTCTAGCTTCCAGAACTGTGAGAAAATAAATTTCTGTTGTTCAAGCCACCCAGTGTGGCATTTTGTTGGGGCACCTTTAGCAAACGAATACCTGTGTTATGAGAAAATATAAAACAGGATTTTAGTCTCTTATCTATGTATCTTTCTTTCTCCCTATGTTTCAATCTATTCGGCAATCTCAAAGTATAACTTCATTATCGTTAACTCAGTGAGACTGCAGCAAGAGCTGGGAGGTCACCTTCCCTAAGCCTCAACTTCTTCTGTTATGATTTAGAAAATTATTCGAGGGAAAAAGCTGAAATGGAGATAAGGGCTCAGTTTGTTATGACTTCCTCCTCTTAAGAATTTTCACCCCTTGAATGTTGTCTGCCTTGTATATTTTTCTAGGTTTAATAAATGAGCCTTGCTGGGAGTGTCAGCCTTATATAAACTGCCCTAACATGAAACTGAAATTTTCTTTCCGATGTTTTAGGATTTAATTTTCTATTGATGATTTTAAAAATGAAACAATTGTACAATATATTTTGTACAGTATGTAAATTGAGATTTGGGTGCTCAATTTTTTTCTCCTGCAAATATATCCATTTTCTCCTTTCTCATTGGATATGTATATATCTGCTTCTAAGTTGCCACTGAATTTCCTAAGTGAATATTTTTTATTCCATCTGCCTTCAGAATTTTTTCTTCCATAAATAAATTAAGCCCAGGCTGATCACAGAAGTGCTAGAGATTTGTCTCAGTCTCTATCACAAGATACAAATAGATATACATAGAGAGAGATATATAGCTCCTCTATATTTAATGAGAGTACACTAGTGTCTGGTTTAGTGATTTAAATATTTAATTTAAAAAGTTAAGCAAAGTAACCTATTGTGGTATTTCCTAAAAGTCCACTACTTCATGGTAAAGGCTGAACCATTGCTAGCTTTTGCTCTCTTAGTTGGTTTGGGTAGTCCCCTTACCCGAAAACTGTAACCTGCAGTTATACATGATGTGCTTGTATGTGGTTGTATCATATCCTTCACATCATCAGCTTACAATGTGATAAACATTATTTCAAACCATAGCATTTATTGGTATTTTGTTGAACTTACTATTTATTTTTTGCTACCCAAAGATAACTTAATACTAAGAGAAGAAGCAATGAAAGTGTATTATTGAGTATTTCAAATTTAAGATCTCACCTTTCTTTAAAGCACAGGCAGTGTAGTTTCTGTAGTTGGAGCCATGTTCTGACCAACCTGAGTTTCAAATTTATACACAACTGTCTTCAAATAATGGTACTGGTAACAGCAACTTCATGCTTTATGGGACTTGTGGAAAAAAAGAAAAACACAATCAGTCCTCTTTCATGAGATGTTGAGATCTGTAGGCTTCCTTCAAAGGAGTTCTTTGTCTGCACATGGAAAGACTTAGGGAGAAGAAGGGAAGAAAGAGCCTCACTCTCACTCCCTTTTAATACAGTCTGTGAAAGTGGTTCAGTGAGGCAGAAAGCTTCATTGCAAGTCTGGATATAGGTCCTATAACAGGCAACAAAGAGAAAGTCAATTTCAAAGGTCTTTTCAAAAAAGTAGATACAAAAAAATAAAACACTGAAGGGCCAGGTCAAATAAAGGGTTGTACCCTAAAAAATAACAAGTACAGAGAAGTGCTAAATAATTTTATTTAACAGAGTATCTACTCATGTTGACTTCCTTTTATAGTAAAACTATTCAAAAAATATTTTTAAAATATATATATGTATTTCCAAATATTTATTATTCCAAAGCATGAGAGCCTAATGTTCACCTTAGACAAAAGTAATTTTTTGTTAAAAAGAATAAGCTAGAGACCCACAGTCTTGATAAACCCCACAGTTTTATGCATTTGTGTGTATGTCTGTGCATGCATGTATGTGTTTGTGCATGCTTTTTGTTTTTTATTAGTGCACACCACAGATATTTATATATTATATATTTTAATATGTAAGGTATGTTATTAAGGAAAAAAGTAAAGACACTATTGAAAAGTAAACCACTCTGAGATACGGGCCAGAATTCAGAAATATCAAATGACTAAAAGAAAAAGGAAGCATGAAGTAAAAAAATATATAAAAGGCTCTGCCATGGGGTTTATTTCTGATGCTGCGGTGTATAGTTGCCTTTCTCTTTTGGGCACTGATATCTGAACAACCTTTTCAAGTTTAGAAAACTTGAAATATAATTATATAGAATTTATACATGATAAATATCATCACATCTGTTGGTTTGATTCCACTGGAGTGAGTATTTCAGAGGTCACTGGTTAAAGACAAAAGAAGATTTTATTTAGAGAGAGGGATGTTTTAATTTGAGATAACAGTATGTTTTAAATTCTCCCCTTCTGAACTTTGTCCTATTGGTGTCATACATTTTACTTGTACAGATGTTATAAATCTCATATTATTATTATTATTTTGTTTAAATAGGCAATTTTTAAAGATTTAAATAGTAAGAAAAACAGTCATGTATTTGCTCATGTAATTACCATTTCTGCTACTTTTCATTTCCTCATGGGGATCCATTTTTCCATCTGGTATAAATTTTTTTCTTCCTGAAGAGCTTTAACCTTTCATTGTACTATGGGTCTGTTACCAAAACGCAAGTCCGATTGCTTGCTGCTCAAAAGCCAACACCCAAGAGGCATGGGTTGATAGAAAGAAAAGTTTGCTTTATTCTGGAGGCTGGCAACCAAGGGAGAGAGTGGACTCATGTCTAAAGGCCAACTTCCCCCTGCTGATCAGTGGGCAAGAGCTTTAAAGAGGAGTGTCAGAGGTGTATAGGCAGAGGGAGGGGGCTGAGTGCAGAACAGCACTGTCAGCTCTGACAGTCATCTTGCAGTTGGACATGTGGTGTCTGATCTGCGTTATCTTGATTGTTATAAGAACAGTTAATCTTCAGTTCCATGGCCACTTTGTTCCCATTTCCTTGAGGCCAATTCTCGGAATTGTGGAGCTTATGTCTTGGCTACAGTCTGGTCATCATGTAGTTAACTTCATCCACCTGATGAGGGTATCAGTGTACAAAACATTTCAAAGAATATAGCTCAGAATATCATCTCTAGCCCTTGAAGGAGAACTAATGGTCCTTGACTTTGTTTAATGACTAAGCTATTATTATTTTGTTTTACTTGACTATTTCCCTTTGTTTCTCCACTTCATTATTTCTCTGATTAAACTTATTTTTGAATAAAGTTTTTCTACAGACAAGAAGCAGACAGAGGACATATTGGGAAGGGGTCTGTCCCGGGAAGGCCCCTTAGGGTTCAGCTCTGTTTCAGGCCTGCTGGATTGCTTCAGCTTTTCTGTATCTGAACTCATAGTCATTGCTTTATCTTTTGCATGTCTAAAACTATCTTAATTTTGCCTTTATATTTAAAAGTTATTTCTTTTTTTCAGTATTTGAAAGAATTTGCGTAACTGTCTTCTCGCTTGAACTGTTTCTGATGAGCAATCTGCTGTCATCTTTATCTGTAAATATGCCATTTTTCTCTGGCTACTTTTAAGATTTTAACATTGGTTTTAAGTATTTTAACTATAATTTTGTTACTGTGCTTGACTTTAATTATCTTGGATCTGTAAGTTCATTATTTTCAAATTTTTCTCTTAAAATTTTAAAGATATTGCTTCCATTAATT
The DNA here is from genome assembly GCF_048773025.1 of Camelus bactrianus. Taxonomy (NCBI): domain Eukaryota; kingdom Metazoa; phylum Chordata; class Mammalia; order Artiodactyla; family Camelidae; genus Camelus; species Camelus bactrianus. The sequence goes on from NC_133539.1 coordinate 36,993,608, forward strand.
ATTCACATATGCAAGTAATTCTACAGTGCTCTTCAGTTACTGCCTTAAAGTCTTATTTTAAGACAGGACTTTCTTCTGCTTTTCAAAAGCAATAGTTTTCTTAACTTAATGTTTTAAAATTTTTCACATTTCAATGTTTCGTTGTTTAGTGAAAAAGTAATTTATTTTATTTTTATTTTTGTATTTATTTGTATATTTATTTATTACATTTATGCAGTCTTGCATGCTAGAATCATACTGGCACCTCTCACTATCCGCAAAGTAAATGTTAGGTATTTGTTTCTCACTTGTGTCATTCACAGTCTGTAGTTAAGTTGTCTTATTTGATGGTTGCAATTTAAAGTGGCTCTGTTGTACTTAAGAATTCTTTCATTGCATGCTTAGCTCAGGCTATAGGGAAGATAATTTATTTTTGGAGAACTGTAAGTTCCCCATAATCAGCATAAATGTATAAAATAATACTGAGTCCATAGTTTATTATTCTTGTGGCTCTTTCTTATTTTCTCTCTTTGTATTATCTCAAAATGTGGTAACACCAATCTTATTGTATAATACTATTTGTATAGCATTATTGGAAAATGTATTCTTAAAATGGATAAGGAAAGAGAACTCCTAATGGGAATGCTGGTCATAGAAATATGATTCAGAAAGGAATGTTCCTTTAGTAAGAAATGGTTTTTTTCTCTTTAATCAATTCAGAAACTGTGCCCCTAAAGTAAATCTGTAGATACAGTAACAAAGGGTAATAGTCACCTCCTATATCATTGTCAGCCTCCACTAATTGTCTTCAAGCTCTCGTCCCTGCTTTAATTAATAAACATTTCTTCTGCAACCTATTATAACTTTTATCGACACACCTGGTTTTCAGTGCTATTGAAAATTTGCATCTCTTTACATATTGTTTTAGTGTGAAATCAAGGAGTATCTTAAAGTTGTGACAGTATCTTAAACTTAAATCTCATATAATAAACCTTTCATTCTTCAGCAACTTTGCATATCTCACCTAACTTAGTTGAATGGTAAAATTCCTAAATTCTCTTGAGCTAGCAGCAAAAAGTGTTAAAATTACCTTAAAAGAAAGCAAAGAAATCTGGTAATAAAAATTAATTCCTAGGGAAAAAAGTTTGTAGCTTGAAAGCCAGAAATACATTTAAGTTCCGTCCTTAAAAATTTGAACATTATTACTTAAGATCATGTATAACAGTAATATAAAATATAATTTAAACAATTATTTATAGTAATATCAACAGCTTTGATAAAATATAAAGTGACTAGGGAACTTAGTTCCACTGTAAAAGACAGGCCAGGGAAATTCTTGCTGTTTCTCTTGGCACAGTTAAGAGTGAAGTACCTGCCAATAAAAGCTTGGCAGATTGTTTAAACAGCAGAATTTGACCAAAATTCCTTCTCATATACTTTTTGTTTTGTTTTTGTTTAAACACATTAGTAAGAAGTATCATTGTTTTATGATGATAAAATGTAATCAAATAACTTTGTTTTTCTTTTTTTGGAGGAGAAGTTTTAGTATGAGTTGTCTAATGTGCCTTGGTATTCCCAGGGTGACTATTAAAAATTTGATCTGCATGCAAAGTTTGGAGCATACACAAAGATATACTACTTTCTTCTTTCCCAGAACAAAACTGTTCTCCTATTCTGATGCTCACACCTACCCTCAAACCAACACATGTACCATTCATTATAAAGATATGGTTATGTTCCAATGGCAATCACATTTTGTTAAACTATACATTGTATCTTCAGTTCATCTCAGTAGTTATGGACAGTGGTGTCCAGGTGTGGGTTGTTATTAAGGATTCTGATGGTTTTATTCTACTTACTTACGTAGTTACTGCACTACTGGCCCATTTATATTTTCATTTTGTCTACCCCGTATTCTCTTTTAAGGGAAAATAATACATTAAGATATCCAAAGGAAAATGAAATGGTCCAGGTGTCTACTTTTCTAAAAGTGTGTGAAATGTACCAAGAAACTTAACATTTGTTTATTAAAACACAGTAGAGATATTATCTACTAAGAATTTATCCTCAGTCTCTTGTTGAAATAGAAAATGATTCTCTTAAGTCTTTTCCTGCATATTGTCCCTATGATTACCTGGAATTCTTTCTCTGCCTCTCTTCTCCCATTGGGAACATCACATGTGTGTGTCCCATTTTTTTTCTTTCCTTTAATTCCAAGTAAAATGCCTCTGCTTTAATGAAGAGGATTAATAATTAATTAATTAATAATTCTCAATTAATAGTAACAATATTTCTTACATCTTGAGGACCTATTAATAGAATGCAAACAGCACTGTGATATGTTGTTTGTAATCTTATAAACAATGCTTCCATTTTAGCATTATTATTTCCATTTTTAATGAGAATTAAGTCTTAAAACAAATAGCTTACCAAAATTTATATCTGATAATTTACATAAATTTCTATTCTGGGGTTAACCTCTTCTTGCCTTTAAAACACTATTGATTACATGTTCTAATTCACTTAATTAAGTTCTGAGCTCCCTGGAATATATAAAATGTACATTATTCATATTTCTACCACTATCATGCCTCATTCAGACACTGCAACTAAGTAAATGTATAACACATATGATGAATACAAATAAAACAACATAAAATATTTTTATAATTCTGAGCTTCTTTATAGTCTGAATGATTTTGTCACTGCAAAGTCATGTTAAAATATTTCATACACATCAGGTTAATATAAATTATTTTATTAATTATAGATATTGTTCCTGCTTAGCAATGTGTGAACTTTAGTTTTCTGAATTTTGGAATCAGCTAGAAGAAACCAAGCACTCATTATTATATTAGACTAAATAAACACCTTGAAATATCAAGGGTGCATGCATTCAGCTGGAAGGTCAGTTAAAACTGGGCTCTTTGAAGAAACTTGAGAAAACCTCACAGCACAACCCTGTGATTATATTACAGTTGCTGTAAAAACTCTTTGAAGAATAACATTTTTTAAGGGCTTCTTGAAAAACAAACTACTGATTTGGGTAACACATACTTCTTATATCCTATTGAAAAATACAGCTATACTTTAGAGAAAAATTCAGATTAACACTCTCACTCTTCCTGAGAGCTGGGGTTCATCTTCCCTATAATCCTAGAGTTCATGTTCAGTTCTGTCCAAATGTAACCACAATGTCCTCAAGCCACTGCAAATGTACTTTTCCAATTTCTGAATAATGGTGTAAGAAGATATGATAAGGATATAGAAACGATGTCCCACATAAATTGACTTATTTCAAAATGCACTGTTTTAAGTTAATAAGATTGGATGTTTCATCATCTGTGTATTGTATTTTGTTATTTAATGGTAGAAGTAACTTTACCCTTTATTTTTGTACTGGCTGTACTATTCTCTGATTCACCCATTTGCTATAGGCAATGGCAATTACAAAAGATACTCCATCTCTGATTTCATGAAGTAGCCAATCATGGAAAGAAAAGGCATACATATATATGCAAAATAATTAATAGCAATGCAAGTTGGTATATATTGTAATAATTTTAATGACATAATAGTAATATATCTAAAACAACAACAACAAAATAAGTTCAGGAGCTTCAAGAACAACTATGTTTTACAAGTAGGCAGGATTTACCAAGTATTGAGAAATATCTATAATTTTAAAGCCTTGATGTTTGCAGGAAAACATATGTGTGTGTGTGTGTGTGTGTGTGTTTCCTTTTACAGCACACATTGCTTTTATTGTGACTCTGATGGAATTCTATAATTGCAGAAATGACGAGTCATATCTGTTATGACTTAGTTGCTTTGATACAATGAAATTTAACCTAAAGTTTTTCTCTAGTTCACTAAAGTATACTTGGAATCTGATCTCTACTAAACCAGAGGTTCTCCAACTTCTTGTGTGTATATTCAAGTTCTCACTAAAGTACAGATTCCTAGGATCTGTTCTCAGCGGTCTAATTTTTTGGCCTTGGGTTGGCCTAGAGATCTGCATTTTCGTTAGTTTCCTGCCCATCCAAGGGGTCCTGATACAGATGACTGGTAGAGAACTTCCTGAGAAACACTGCACTGTGCACTCAGGTGAAAGCAGAGTTCTGGCTCTCTTGTTAACTGCTGCATGGCCAGTATCTTGAAGGTTTTTTTTTTTTTTTTTTAATTGAAGTATAACCAGTTACAACATGTCAACTTCTGGTGGACAGCAAAATGTCCCAGTATATATACACACATATGTTCATTTTCATATTCTTTTTTTATCAAAGATATTGAATATAGCTTTAAAGAGCAGATTCTTTTCATTAAGCAGAGGTTTATCTAGTAATTTAGAACTTCCTATTGTGTATTTATGGAATTGCAATGTTCGTTGTGACAACGTGGATTAGCTCCTAGGAATGCAGCCATACTAAGACAAGAAAGCACACCATGAGGTAATGTTAGCAAAGTGTAGTGGTAAATGTGTCAATAAAGATAGACCTAGGGTGGAAGGAGCCTGGGAAATGTCTTCATTTTTCATTTGGGAGTCAGACAGAAGCCTTTCTGGAGTACGTGATGCCTGTGTTGAATCTTCACGGAAAACCTGGAATCAGTGGGTCATGGAAAACTGGTTGAAGGTGCTCTTGTCAGAGCAAGGAGCCAGGCCAAAGGCATGGAGACAATGTAACATTGTTGCTGCGTAGGAACTGCTCTGTGTAGGCAGAAGGGAGGTGGTCTGGTTTTCAGGAGGCTGCACCATGAGGAAGGATGTGGCAGGGGATACAACCAGAGAGAGATGGAGGCTGGATCACTGCAAGGAAGGACAACTGACAAACCTGAGCTGCATGTTCTCTGTGTATCACAGGGTCATGCAAATTTGTGCTGGCAAATCTGTGGTATTTGAATCAGAATTATAGTTCTGGCAAAAGAGGTATTCATTTTCTTTACCTAGGGTGCCTTGGGAAGGAAGAAAAGAAGGTAGATGACTAGATCTAATCATGTTGTCACCTGGTGTTTAGGTTAAAAGACAAGTGATATTTGTTAGGAGGAAGAAACTTTGTGTTTGAAATGCCATTAGCAGACTGTCTCCAGTTAAGGATTGCCTCTAGTAGAGAGAACCCAGGGTCTATGGATCATGAGTCAAAGCTCCCTGGAGAAGCTAACAAACTGTATGACACTCTTGGGGAACAAGCTGGACGTGTTTGAAAATTCAAACACTCCTCCTGCTATAACCTCCCCTGGAGAACTCAGCTATTATTCTGGGATAGAGAGCACATTTCTGTAGGACCTGGGGAAGCTGCCCTTGATGTTCCAGATTGCTCTCTACGTCTTCTGAGCCTACTGATTGCCTGTACACAGCCAATTATTAGTAAAGCTTGATGCAAAGCAGGATGTTTGCTTTGTATATTAGTCTGATTTACCAATTCACTTATTTGTGTCTCAAGTGATAGGTAGCAAAATTAATGTAGAATAATACCATAATTGCTTTTGAAACAAGAAGTAGGGATATATGCCTAGAAAAATAAACACTTACATGTGACATGCTAAAATTACCCTGGTCATAAAGAAAGGAGAGGGGCTGGGTAATATTAACTTTTTTTGTTACCATAATGATGCAAGAAAAATGGATGTGGGGTGTGAGAAGGGCTGTGCGTCCCAGGCTTCAACTGAGTCTCTGGGACGTGCCCCGCCAAGTGTGGGTCCTTGGCATCGTGTAGGAAAGAATTCAAGTGCGAGCCGCAGTTGAGTAAAGGTAGGTTTATTCAGAGAGATACATTGAAAGGCAAGAGAAAGGCCATGAGGTGTGGGAGTTGGGTGCTCAGATTAAAAGTAGGTACACACTCCATAGACAGAGTGTGGGCCATCTCCGAAGAGGGAGAGGCAGTGGTGGCCCCGAGGCACCATGTTGCCAGTTATTATGGGCTCAGTGGCTTCATATGCTATTAAGTGGAAGGAACAGTCTAACTAGCCTGGGGAAGGGGCAGGGAATCCCAGGCAGTTGGCTCCTTTTGTATTCTCTGACCTTCTGTGGCTAGCCCTGGGACTGTCATGGTGCCTGTGGGCATGTTATTCACCATACTGACATATTACAATGGGTGTATAATGAAGCTCCAGATCTGCTAGAAGTCAAATCTCCCACCATCTTGAGTCTCAAGGCCAACTGGGGGTTGAATCTTTCACCATTTTGATGTTAATTGCTGTAGCATTCCTTGAATGGCTGCGCCCTGCCCCCTTCCTGTCTCCATAAAACCAGGATAAAGCAGAAACACTTTGGGTGGTAGAACAAAGAAGCAAAGACAAAACCACTTAACATCTATTCCTGATTACTGATTACACATTTCATGCCATAATTAAATAATAACTAGAAAAACCTCATAAAAAAGAAGTAAATATTAAAGAGCATCCATAGCTAACTTCATCTGCAAAGAGGGCCTGGGAAAGAACTTGAGGGTGGTTAAAATAAAGGCTAAATTAACGAAGAATGAGATTGCTTTTTTAGTGGAAAGCAGTTTTCTTGGAATGAAAAATAAAACTTAAAATACTGAGTTTTAATTTCTGCACACTCGTATCCCCTACAAAACTGGTCCACGACTGTAAATACACTACATGGCTTATCCATCTGTGTCACCTCACCTATTCTAAGTGATGGCCATTGCTTCATAGGAAGAATCACAGAATTGGGATAAAACTGAGCCCATGCTGCTGGTATTGACCCCTGTAAACTAGCTTGTATGCGTCGCAATCTGCTTCACCGACTGTTCTTCTCAACTCTTATTGCTTCCAAAGGGGATAGGATGTGTCTAAAGGGGGCAAACAGAATGTAGATGGCTCGGTATTATTTGAAATATGTGATTAAAGAAGAAGAATTAATACTACAAATGCTTGTGGCCAAAGGTCCTATAGTGCCACAGGAAATACAGTGTAGTGTAGACAAAAGCTTTTCGGAGAGTAGGTTATGAAGTTTTGGCAAAGAAGTAAAAAAAGGGAAAAAAATAAAATAAAAAATAAATGATAAATTGATGTTTTATAAATCCAGAGAGTTAAAATCAAGATCTCAAAAATCATTTCTCTGCTTTTTTGGGACTCAATGGAATTCTCTAAATATAGAGGTAATGTGATGGAAAATCCCTGTTCCTAACAAAATGAGAGGTCTTCAGTTCTGTTCTGAATACAAATCACAGGAAAAGGAAAGCTGTGAATTAATAAATAAAATGCAAGAAAAAAATAGGGCCAAGGAGGAAACCTGATTTTCTAATAATTTAAGACTTTTTCCTACAGACACATGATAGTGAAAATATAAAGCCTAAAGATACAGTGCAATTAAATAAAATAAAAGGCAAGGCATGTTACAGTTAACCACTGATACTTTGTGCTGGAAGAGGGAAATAATGGAGCCCCATTTGTAAAAAATATATCCATCTCTACACTGACATTTTCTGTTACACTTATTTCTACACTGACATTTATTTATGAAAAAGTGAATCAGGGAGAGAGCTTTCAGACATTAAATGCAGCCTGGAAAAAAAATTTGATTTAAAAACTCTTCTCATTTTATCTATTTGCCAGAATTTATTACTCTGAGATAAGAATTTTTTTTTGATAATGTCAACTAATCAACCTAGATTTTAACCAAATTGAAATTTTTCATCTGCTCATTGATTTTATATATATATATATATATATATGGACAAATACTATAGAATTGCATTTTGGAAATAACTAAATGTGCTGGTATTATTTTAAGAAGTTAATTATTAAAAATATGTCTTTTCTGGGTATTCATTTTTTGCACCTTAAGGTAATATGACCCTTCCTTCCTTCCTTCCTCCCTTCCTTCCTTCCTTCCTCCTGCCCCCTCTCTCCCTTCCTCTCTTTCTTTCTTTAAACAACATTACCATCCATCATTACTACTATGGAACACCAAAATTTAGTTCAATAATATTTACTTTACTGCCAAGAAAATAAGATTCCAGCATATAAAATAATGTTTTAAATGTTAACACAGTGAAGAAATGACCGAGTCAATCATAACTGATTATTTTACAGTAACTGGAAGGGTTATTATTTATTTATTTTGAGAGGAAGGAATTCCTTTTTCATAATAGTTTTCAAACCATATAGTGGTCTATAGGGGAAAAAATGAGCCTTTTGTTTCATAGCCACATCTCATTCAAGCTTACACACAGTATCATTCATGGTTTTACCTTGTCAGTTATTGCTGTCCACCCCTTTTCTTAGTGTTTCAATTTGAAAGTATTAATATAATATTGCTTACTCAAGTTTATTTGCGGGACACCTTGATGTAGTGTACTTACTAAATATAGGAAATGAAGCCTGAAATATACTGAAGGTGTACATATTTTTAAATGTTATTGTCAGATGTGTAGTCTCTTCCAACATGAAAGCTTCCATAGCACCCTACCATTGGCATATAGGCTCTTTAGTTGGTCAAATGAAATTTGAGTGAATTATTTTTTAGAGAATATTTGTTGTAGTATTTTTCTCTAACAAATAATTTGAATGTTGTTTTCTTCAGCTTGATCAATGGCCTTCCCTGTACCATACAAACCAAATTTTAGTTTTTGATACATTAATTTAATCTTATGCCTTTCAACATCATTTCTTTGTAAAGTGAAGTAATTTCATTATTTTGATTTTATTTGGATGAATGCAAGCTTTAATTCTACAGCTCCATTTTAATCTTCTAACAATTTTCATTGAAAGCTTAAGTTTCAGCCCTCTAGATCTTAATTCAATGATACAATCAATCTTCTTATTCTGATGTAATGAAGTCTTTGAAATGTGAGAAATCAAGAAAACAAACTGCTCTGTGAATTTGGGATTCTAGAGGTGAACACATAATATGCCTTTTGTTGTTTCAGCTACAACAATTTACCATAAACAGGTTTAAAAAAAAGTCAGACGTGGGTCACTTGATTTTATATATCCTCATGATAAAATCAGGGGATTTGCTATGTGTGTGTGTATACATGTGTTCCATTGGTTTGAGATTTAGGTATTGGTTTGAGATTTAGTTAGTAGCTTTTGTTTCCATCAAGGACACTTGTCTTGCAGTTGTGAGCCTGGACAAAATCCTATCCCATTCCTGACTTATTTCCCACATTTTGATCTTCTGCGTAAAGTATGTATTTGACAAAAAGAGGAGATTAGGCCTTGTAGATAATGCTTAGTCCAAACTTTCAAGAAGATTTTGGTGTTAATATCTGATGTTAAAGAGAATTAATACTATTCCATTACACATAAGTTACATGTAAATATAGATGTTTTAATTTTATAGTTCCAGCATACTTAAATGTTAATTTATTTTGTCATAGATATTTGGTGGTACCCTTGTTATTATAATTTTTATTATATAATAAATTACTCAGAATAAGTTCGTCCTTAAAACTACCTAGAACATATACTTTAATGGACAAAAAACATTCAAAATATTTCCTACCAATGTTCAAGATTTTATGGCTTGAAATTTGGTACTGTGACTATTTTATCTGAACATTTGTATTCACAAAAGAAATCACTTAAGCTGTTCTACTATGATTTTTCAGTTAAAACAAATGTTTCAAAAGACTCAAATGTGATCTTGAAGTGAGGACAGATACAATGACTGGGACATTCTATGTAAATTGTGCACCTGATTGATTGATGGTACAAAGTTGAGGGAGTAGTAATAAATTTTACTGAAATAATCAAATAAAAATACAGAATTCAGCTAAGTGCTTCCTTCTACATATTACCCCATAGTGCTTCAATTCCTTCTGTGTTATTTGTAGCTGGCTTGTTTTGGATTATAATGACTATCATGACTTACAAGTGTTTTCAGGGAAAAATGACTTTTTATTGATTTGTTTAAATACGACCTTTTATCTTTCTGACCAATGTGAGAAAGTAATCCTTATATCTCCTCCATTTGCAATAACCTGAAGTAGAATTCAAGAACAGATATGTTGCTAATTTAGTTTAATCCAAAATCTAATTACAGTAACAGAAAGATTTTTAAACCTTAAAATAATTGTTTCATCTTAGTGAACCCTTGGTATTCTCAAAGAACCATGGAAGGTAAAGAGCCTATAGCTGGAGGATACCTTTTTTGTGTGCTGCAGAGAAGAGTGAGCCATCAATTAAGATAGTAAGAACCATTTAAAATAAAATACGGAAATTGTAAGAATTATTAGAAAAGCATGTACTTCTACATGATTATGGATGAGACCAGCTTCTTCATGGCAATGATACTTCAGAATATCTCAAAAATTTATTGGTGGAAAAAGCATGGTGAATTTAAGATGAAAATCCAAGTGTCTTCAGTCATCCCATTGGAGAAGGATCAGTATATGAAGAGAAACACAATTAGGAATCACTAAGATTTATTTTCTGGCTTGAACCCTGCTATACTTCATATTTACCTGTTATATTCTAAAATCATTTGTCTATAATTAGCACCCAGACACACACACGAAGACACATGCATAGTGTTTTGAATATCTGTGATAATCTATGATAAAATATTTTAAGTGAATTTAAACATAGGATGAAAGCTTATTTTATCTTAGAACTCCCATAATATGCTTATAAGATATTCCTAAGTTGAGGTTTATTTTTAAGGGGTGGGAAGTGAAACAATTAGGAGAGAGAAGTGAGATGAAAACAATGATCTTTAGCTTGTAAAATTGATACTTTAGTAAGTGCTGCTGATAACTGCAGGTTTGGCAGTTTTTTCCTCCCACAAACATAAGGGTATGCATAATAAAAATTTAATACTGTAACTGTGTTAAACATAAAATACTATAACATAAGTGTCACAATTTAAATTTTTTCCAAAGTACACTAGTACACTATGTGTTAGGAATCTTTGTTTTAATTTTCTGGTGCCTCCTCTACAGAGAATTTCCCTCTTGAGTACCCCAAACATAATTTCTATGAAGCTATTATTTTTTCACCTGTCCATATCCCCTCTCCCATGCTCCAACATCCTTCTCACCTCCAGTCATCAAGTAGTCTGCAAGGTTGCTGAAGAACTGAACTTAGTGGAAGAAGTAGTATTGGGAATTTACAACTGAAAAAACAAAATATTCTTTCCCACCCTAGAAACCCTTTCTACGTAGTAGTAGAGAAAGAGAACACTTATTTTTGAAGAAGCATGAAACAAGTATTTGATGCCTGTAACAGGCAACCAGCTCAGAGGTTGCAAAGACAGAAAAGAAGTTCATACCCTTTTGAACTAGAAAATATGTTTTCAAGATAAACAATAACTAGTCCTCAAGTAAGAGGACTTGATAGAGCTGTTTTTCACACAAAGTTCACCTGACTTTATCTGATAATTGGGGTGATCATCTGTGGGGGTGAATATCTGTGTTAGTTAATTGACGGCCTCTTATCTCTTCTCACATCTTTATGACTGGAGAAAGTTTTGCAACCTAGGGCAAGGCTACGCACTGAAGTTAGGCTCCTGCTCTTCCACAGAAATGGGGAGAAATTTCTCTCTTCAAGTTCGCATTTCAAAGATATATTCCCAGGCCCTTGAGATAGATGTTCCTGGGTCATAAAACTGACAAAAGGGCAATCTAGTCTTCAAAAGGGTTTATATACATTTCAAACAGAGAGAAAGCACTTACAAGTTTTCTTCAGTAATTGCTCAAAGAAAAAGCATGGGATGGGAGAGGGTGGGGAGGGAAATCTTTTCCCTTATTTTCAACAGGGAAAGTTAAGTCTGTTACTTTAATTTGTATTTTTTTCCTTGTAGTAGAGCATAGGAACATAATGGGTTTGACTTTTCTTAAGAATGTTTTTATATGATGATTTGCCATTATTTCCTTAAAAAAATTCCTCCTGAATTTTCATGCTGTTTTTTTTAATTTCTGTCTTACTAGCCTTTTTGCAAAGCAAAGAGAACCACCCCCCAGATTTAATAAGTTTAAAGTAAATTGATACTAAAAAGTATAATTTCTGATTCAAAACTTAACCCTTTGTCTTACATTTTATTTCAAAATTTTAATGTCTAAAGTTGATGTCTGATTTTAGGCATAGTGAGAAAGCAAGCTAATTTAAAAATGCACATTGAAATCTTGGTCCCACAGTGTTTGATCAGAATCAAATTAATCACAGTTCGTGTTAAGCCCCTGGACGCTGTAGAGTACCTCTCTGAATAATGACTGTCCTCTAAGATTATGAATTATTAAAATAGACGTCTTTTTAGAGGAACGGTCTGTAGCATCTTTAGGTTCATTGATTTCATGAGCATGTATTTAGTAAGCAAGACAGAGGCATTAACATTTTTGGATACTTCTTCAAAATATTCTTATTGAGCACATAAGTATCTTGAAATTATTTTTGACCCAAGAGTTGTGGTGACTCAGGAACTCTTCTATTCAGAGCTTGTTTTCTTCTATGATTAGAGTTGGCTGATGCTTGCAGTATTCATGTATGAAACAGAAATCTGAACCAAGCGCTACAGAAAACTTACAATACCCTATCCTTACATGGAGATTAAGATACACACACACACACACACACACACATAAAATATATACATTCACGTAAACTCTTGTGCTACAGGGCTATGTATGTATTACTGTTTTGTCCATATCCCTTGAAAAATAAAAGAAGTATCACATATCCTTTAGCTTTTAGTTTCACAATTCAAGGTACCAAAATTTGGGGGGGTCCCAAATAAATGGTAACTTTTACATTTCTGAAATCCATTTATGCCTGCTTTCTCAGCTCTCTAATAAGTTCATCACATTGTGGAATTCATAGCCCATTTTGTTTCGACTGCAGAGATACCAAGAAAAATATTTCACAGGCTTCATATGGGCTGTATCAGTTTTCTTTTGCTATATAATGGATCACTTCCAAATTTAATGCTTTCAAACAAGTCTGTCAATCAGTTAGGCAGTTCCTCAGATCTGAGCTGGCCTCAGCTAATTTCCATTAAACTCATCCATGGCATTTATAGCCATTTGGCAGAACATGGTCTAATATGGCCTCCTTTATATTTTGGTGATCAGCTGGCAGTCAGCTGGAGTGATGGGGTGACTGAGCTGTATGTCTTCCTCCAATAGTTTCTCTAGAGTTCACTCACATGGTGGCAACAGGATTCTGAGGAAGAGAATAGAACAATATGCCTACACTCAGAACTGGTACTTCGTCACCTCTGCTGCATTGCATTGTCCACAGCAGGCACAAGCCTAGTCCTCATGCAAGGCACGGAGTAATACAAACTCCCACTTGGTGAGAAGAACTGCAAAGTACAATTGCAAAGGGTGATAAAAAGAGGGGGATAACGGAAGCCATTTTTGAAATATCTATGACCAAGATCGAGACATCTTCCAATAATTCTTGTCATTTTGCAAATCAGTAAATATTAATAGAAAATTCAACCTTAATAGAAAAACTAGATGCATATGATTAAATTTGAATCAATGCCAAATTATGTACTAAATCAAAACTAGATTGAACAAGTGTTTTGCAACCTTAGGGGTTTTAAAAGAGATGAGTTCCAATTTTCTTTCCTTTTATAAATGGAAATGCAGAATGATGTTGATAAATATTTTTTTCTTATGTGCATTAAAATGTAGTCTTTATTACTTGACCATAATTCACTTATAATCTTCTGATATTGTATAAGTGCTTTCTGAAAAAGGAACTAAAGTCTTATGTGGTCATGTGGAGATTAAAGTGTTTTTATTGTAAAAGGAAGCCATAAGAATGATTTTCCTGATTACTATGCAATCAAATAATACTAGAAAAATACACTTAGTTTTATGTGCCATTTATTTTTATACTGCTTTGATAGGATACTAATAAATCACAAATACTTTGCTTTTGAGAAATTTATATAATGTTAGGCTGATTTAATATCATTTTTTATAATGTAGAGTTTTCTTAAGGTTTTGCTCCTGAACAAGAATCTTTCAAAATATTTTTTATCATCATTATTCCTTATAACTTTTACAGTATTAAGATTTATAAGCATATTGTTTCCTCAGAACCATAAATCATAATACAACTACTAATTACAGCACAACTATTTTGAGTTTCATGGCTGAAAAAATATGTAGGATTTGTCTACAGAGTTATTTAGATATCTAGCAAATAGGGTTTAAAGATTTTATTCACATTTTGAATAACAACTTGGACAATGGAAAATAAGTGAAAAGGGACCTAATAAAAAAAATTGTACCTCATATAGGTGGTTCATGCATAGAATAGAAACATAATTGAACTCTTTTGAATTTTTGCATTGATCATGTACTCTGATTTTTCCACCTGCAATCTCTTGCTGTAGTTAATAAACTATGACTACAGATCCCTAGAGAAAGCGAAGAGCTTGAATTAGGACAGAGATGACAATTTCATGCTTCAGTCCTGCTCTTTCTACATGTGAGTCTTTTTGAGGGTCATCAGGCTTATCATCAAATGATGATAATAAGACAGCGTTATTATTAATACGACTGCTGCACTTTACAAATCACTGGAAAATAATATGTCTGGGCAGACTGGGGTGAGGGTAAAGAACTTGGGGTCTGGCAAAGGGAAAAGCTCATATGTAATAGAAAATACTGGCAATAGCCTGCAAAGTACAATATTTAAGTAAAATATTGGACTCTAACTTATCTATTAGTTATTGTAGTAAAGGAAATAAAATATGAGCAGGTGCTAACACTTATAAAATTCCCTTATGTAGATGATACTTGCAAACATTATTCTGAAAGCATCTTCTAATTAAAACTAATAAACAAACAAACAAACAAAAAATCAATTCGCTCCACATTTTAAAATAGTACTGGTGGCAAACATTGCTGTTGGCTTGTAGCTGCTGAATTCCATTCTTATATGCAGGACAACATGTTACCCTTAAGTTTCTGTAGATATGGAACGACTCATGAAAGATTTTTGTGTATATGAAACTTTAACAGTTGTTCCCAGTCGCCATGAAGTAATGTAATGAGGATATATATTGGTCATATTGTCAGATATAGTTTTCATAGATTAATCAAGGACTACATATTCTATACATGGATCCTCAGAATTCATAATCATTTGGTGCTAAAGCACGTTTATTGTTCATTCTTAAATTTATTTGAAAATGGAAGATTCTTAGCAAAATTCCAGGTAACAATTAATGTGATACCAATTAATAGCATTTCAATTTGAAAAGATGTTTATGTTACCTATAAACAGAATTAATTAAACATTAGAGTTTTCACTAGACATTAAAGTAAAGTAGGTTTATCTCTGTTTTGATTTGAAAAATTCTCTAAAATAGTATATGCAGAAAAGTTGGTATAATAATCATCCATTCAAGCAAATATTTATAAAACAGATACAATGTGCCAGGTTACTATCCAGGCACTGGAAATATAATGATGAATAAAATAGAAAAAAAATCTTGCTCTTATGGAATTTATAGTTTAGTTCATTTGTGAAAATTAAGATTGTTAATAAATACTATATGACATATATATGAATATATTTTAAAATTGATTTATTACCAGTGAAGTGCATGAGCATTTAAAAAAATTGAATGTTACCAAAAGCTACCTATAAAGACTTATATTTTGCTTCAATTTGTAAATATCTTCAAATGCAAACACCTTAAAATTCATGAGCTGTCTCTTATGGTATTTCTCTAAATATATATTTAAATAATACATTTATACATTTCTTTGACTCTTTATGGGATAATGTATCACAATAGCTGGCTCTATTTTTTATTTTCACTTTCACCTCCCATTCTTTCTTTAATCCACTCCAGTCCGGCTTTCATCTCTCCCAGTATACCAAAAGGGCATTTGTCAGCTCGCCAACGATCTTCATTTTGCTACAGCAAATGTGTGATTCTCAGTCTTTTATTACTTCCTCTATCAGCAGAATTTGGCACAGTGAGTTGCACACTTCCTCCTCCAAACACTTGAGCATCTCTTTCTTGACATAACGGTCGTTACTGGCTTCTGTGTCTTCATCTTCTTTATTGGTCCTTTTAATCTCCCTAATTACTGTGCAGTTCTCTGCATTTAGCCCATTTTTCTTTTTCATTTATACTCATTTACTTACGTGGCTTTAAATATTATCTATATTATGACTTTTAAATTTGTATATCTAGCACTGATAGTCACCTGATCTACAGAATTTATATAATACTATCTAGTTGACTTTTCAGTTGGATATCCAACAGCATCTAAGAATTAGCATGTTCAGAAGTGAAATTCTAATTTCCGTGTCTGATTTGCTTTTCTACAACTATGTCTATCTCAGTGAATAGAGCTCCAATATTCTAATTGCCTAACCCCACCAAGATATGAAATTATACTTGATTAATCAGACCTCTTTTTCTCTCTCAGGTAGTTAGTTCTACTTTCAAAATATATTCCAAATCAGACGTCATCTTACTACCACTTCTTATCCTGGCTTCAGGTACCATCATCTTATATCTGGATTTTTGCAATATTTTCCTAACCTACTTTACTCCCTTCTGCCCTTGCCCTCCTACAGTATATCCTGCATACAACAGTCAATCAATCTGATTTAAATCTCATAATAACACCCCTCTGTCCAAAACTCTTTGGTAGCTCTGCATCTTACTCAGAGAGATTAAAATCTTACAAGGCTGTATTTATCAGCCAATTCCCGAGTGGCAACACATAGCTCATTCAAACTGGGTAATTGACTATTTCCAGAGGTGTGGTTAGGGTTTATGGAATTGCCAATAGATAGTGCATTATCCTGGGTTTGGTAGGTGTGATTTTTCCGGGAAGCAGATTCTGAGGCTGCATTTAGCATGCATGATGTTTATTAAGAAGTGTCCTCAGGACCTGGATTAACACCTGTGAAAATGAAGAGAAAGAAAGCAGTATTGAGTAGAGGTAAAAGTCTAGCTTGCAGTCTCAGGGACCTCAAATGATGATGTAAACAGCTCAGAAGCTAGGATGACTCTGCAAAGTAGTCTTGAGTTATAGTGCACCAGCACTGGGGCGACATGTTCTTTGTTGGAGGGGATCTGAGTGAAGCTTTGAAGTGTCCACAAAAGTGTAGATGCTTTACCAACACTATGCTTGCCAGAGCAAGAGAGTGAAAGAGTCACTGGTGCCCAGAATGGGTAGCTGTTTAGAAAGGGTTACTTTATTGGAGTTGAGTCTTTGGTAAAGAGATGCAGTCATCCTAAACCAACTGATGAAACTGAGCCAGGGAAAGAAATATACTTTCCTCCCTTTTCTTCCATCTTCTGACCTCCAAGAGATGACTCATCCCTCATTTGTCAAGCCAGATATCAAAAATCTGTTGATATAGTACATATAAGTTTGACTTCTAGGTTTTAAGTCTGGGTGGACAAGGATGTGAGTGAATTTGGAGGGTCAATATACAGCAAAATATTCCTACTTAATCTTACCCTAGCATGTAATCTGATTTTTATCTCCTACTATTTTTGTGGGCTTTTCTACAGTTAATAAGTCAATAAGTCAGCTTTGTTAATAAGTAAAAGTTAATAAGTCAGCTTTGCACAAAAGGATTCCTCACCATTTGTCGGTAGCCAGAAGCCCTCTAGTCTCCTGTCTAGGACATACAGTTCTTGCTGCTGGTTTTCTGGGAGCAGGGAGAGAATATGGCTGGTAATTTCACAATTCAGTTTCCAGATTTCTGCTTAGATCTTTGTATTGAGCACCAACCTCATACCTACTCTCTCTAGTCTCCTCTTTTCTCAAATCATTTCAGTACAATTCCCCATGCACTACAACTATGTTTTCCTGCCTGAATTAGTGGGAGTAGACTCCGTTGTCTTCATAAAATGGTAAGGTAGGGTTCCAGCTGGCCCAGATGTGATCCCCATTAATCTATCAAATTTTAACCTGTCATCTTCTTGTGCCACCAGACTCAGAACCTCTCAAGGGTAGCTTCTTGGATTCCCTCTGTTGTCACTGTAGCAATTTATTCATTTATTTATCCAGTTATTTTCTGTTTTGCTTGGCTTAATAAGAATAGCTCTCCAACAATACCTTTTCATCCTCCCAAATTATTGAAATTACTTTTTCATAATGTCTTCTCTCCTATTGTAGATATACCCTTCTGTGTTCTTCACATAATGTTAGTACAGTACTGAGAGAGAGGCATTTATAAATGCTTGTGGTCTGTCAGTTATGTTTTACCAAAACCCTGAAAATTAATTTAAAAAATCAAGAAAATATTACTGATCATTAACTGACATCTAAAGAGAAGAGCTTGGTACAGTCTGTGGAAACATAAAATTTTCATACCCTATTTTTCTATACTACTGATGTTTCTTAGTTTATGATTCTACTAATTCTTGTTTTAATGACAAAGAGGTATTTTAGTGGACTAATGGACAGCTGTTACAGGAGGATAACCTTTCATGTCTTAAATAAAATAAAATCGAAAGGAATGTTTGCTATCATTTCTAGATCAGTGTTTTTCACCTTCAGTTTTATTTCATCAATTTTCTTTCCTTTCTGTTTTTACTACACCATATTGCCCTCTGCAGTCATCTATTTCCTATCAGGAAACAAAAGCCCATACCAGGTAGTTTAAGAGAGCAAATACAGGGAAGTGGGTCCAGTTAGAAAAATAGAAAGAATCGATGGGAATGTTGAGGCAACAGAGTGATTAGTAACTATAGGAAGATACAACCTGGGACAAGAAGACTAAAAGGACTCAGTGATAATATCAGAGCCAGAGGTTAATACCACCTCGGAGGCCTTGATCCGTGTCAGGAGTGCCAGGGCAGAGCAAGAGCATGGAGGTGGCACAGTCATTGTAAAAACGCTGCCTTGGCGGGAGGAGAGTATCCTGGCTTTCCCTTTCTCTTACCCTGTCATCTCCCACCAGTGCTTCCTTGGTTGAAGGTAACAGGGAGACAAACAGCAAGGGAACTGGGCAGTGCAGGGCAGAGGACCGACGCGAGACAGGAACAGCGCAGGACTGGCCACGACGTCTACTCTCCTTTGGTTCACTCTACCTGTTGTCTCAGAACAGCTCATGATCAAAAACACACATTCTAGCCCAAGTAGGTTGACATTCTTGCTCTGCCACTTGCTAGGAGTGTGACTTGCTCAGACTATTTAAAGTTGCTCAGCTTCCATTTACTTATCTTCTAAGTGAGTATGGTAATGACAGGACTGCAGTTTAGAGTTGGTTTAGGGATTAAAAGGGCCAACAGAAGTGCCTGGAATAGTGCTGGGCACATAGACACCTTAATGCATTATTATTATTATTATTATTATTATTATTATTATTATTATTATTATCCTGTAAACATTCAAATGAGTCTGAGAGTGGACCCACTATAGAGAGAGAAAAGGTTGGATTCTAGGAAGGCAGAAGACCTGGTTATTTACATGGTTTTACTAGTGTCTTTTAACTCTGCTCTGGTATCACATCAGAATTAACTAGGGACCTTGTTAAAACGCGTATCTTGGACAACATCAGTGACAAGTGCATCACAATAGGTAGGGGATGGGAACACAAAGTTACATTTAAAAAGATGTTCTGGTAATTTTTGTGCACAAGAACATTTGAAAAACATTGCCAAAGGGGTCATGAATAAACAATCCCCCTTTTCTTACCTCCCATTTACTGTAGGTGGAGGAATTCAGATTTGTATCTGATTGCATGACATTTCTCTTGGGATCTTGGTAAGATTTTACTACCATGTTGTCACAAATTAGGAACTGGTTTATGTTTTAACTTTGGTGCCTTTTGTAAACTTTTTTTCCCCTTTGGCTATTTCCACCCTTACTGGAGACAACGAAAACAGCAATACTAACTATATTTGTGCTTTTGCTAATATCCAAGGGAAGGATTAAGTTGGCTAAACTGACCTCAGAATATCTTAATAGGTTTTGTTGCTTTAGTTTTTAATGGAACACTCTTTTTAAAAGAGAAAGAGAAAGTGTACAACATATTTTGGATGAAATCTCTTTTTTTTTAAATTTTTTTTCTTTTTTTTCCCCCAGTTTTATTATGTAGAATTATTGCAGTTTGACTGCACATACAAATTATATTGCATGTAAATACATATAAACAGTATACTGCACATTTTTTAGTTTTCATTATGGACTCAGCAACATCTTATCAAAAAATACTCAAACACACGTCTGTTGAATTCTTCCTATTTTTTTTTTTTTGCAAGTATACAGCTTTTTCTTTTCTTATTGGGTGATTTTTAAATTTATATTTCAAGTTTTTCTTACATATCATAGAATTCCCCATAATTAAGCTGTACACGTTTAAACTGTACTATTAAAAATTAGGTTTTTGTAGTTTATTAAAAACTAGAAAACTTATACCAAAGAATGGGATTTTTTAACATGTAAAATTGTATCTGTAATCTAAGATGCAAATGTTTTCTGTGTGTTTTGTGCTAGTCTCAAACTATCAATAACCAGTGTGGTAGACGGGTGCTTGTGGTTCTTGTTCTGACTGCAAGATGCCCTTCAGCAGTAACCATTAGGAAACTTTGGAAAAATAAATATTTATTCCTTACAGGATCTCGAAATTCCACAGCACAGCTGGGACTGCACAGGAGGTGATGTGTAGAGAGGTTGAATGCTCAGGCCTGGGGTTCTCCTCTTATTGGGGTTGAGAGTGGGGGCCTAGGGATTTGTAAACTCACTCCTTATTGGTGAATTTAAAACATAAGAGCCGATCTTGACCTCCCAAATTTATTCCCAACTATATTCATATCTTGTAGTAACCTTTAATGAAAAAGAATATGAGAACGGATATATGTATATGTATGACTGAACTATTATGCTGTACACCAGAAATTGACACATTCTAACTGACTATACTTCAATTAAAAAAAATAGTGAAAAAAAAAACCCTCACAAAACGTAAGAGTGAGAATTTAAACCTCTGGAAGAGAAAAAACAAATGGCCCTAATGGTCAATTATTGAAATCAACCAAGATCTCTAAAACAAAGGAGCCTCAGTGCGGGGAGGCAGCCAGGCTCTCTGTCTACTTATGTGGCTGGCCAGGTGTTTATTGAAGATAGCCGGCTTTGAAGTGAATGCCTCTTTGAAGTGGATGCCTTGGCAATCCAAGCTTAAATCAGGCACTTGCATGACAAAAAAGGAGAAAAAAAACTGTCTGGGTTTACACTACACTGATATCTATATTACTGCATTAGAGGGACATGAATAAAGATTATTTCATTATGGAAAAACTGAACAGTTTAGTGGAATGATTTACTCAAAGTATCAGATGTATCAATTAAGCTAAAAGCAAAAGATTAATAAACAAGGGTTGCATTTCATGTTTTATTCAAGCTAAATAAAATTTATCATCATTAAATTAGTTTTACAGGACTCAGTCATTAAATGACCCCAAATCGCCGTCAAATAGAAAATATTCTATACATTGTGGGAGACCCAAAAAGGAGTCAAGTTGGGCTTAATTATCTGGCTTTGTGCTAATAATTATAAGTTGAATTATTTCCTTTCTCTTCATTTGAAGTAAGTTCGAAGTGATGGAGTTGTTTGGAGTTTATTCCCATTTTCAGGCATACCTAGAACTTGGGTTAACTGACTGCATTCTTTTCAAATCTGAATTTCCCCATAACAATGACAGTGCTCAGAACAGGTTTTCTTCAAGTATTTTCCATTTAAAGTACTGAGTCTTTGACACAGACCCAAAGAAATTTCCTGGTGAAGAATAAGATTCTAATTGTCACATAGATCCTAATTGTCATCCCACTTTCTCTTTCTCCTGGAATAACGAGGAAGATTCAGCAAAACTCATGCTTCCTAAGGGTTTCACAAACTGCCGTTACATCACTGTGTCTCAGCAAGCTGTCCTCTTCCAGTGTAAAGCACCCTCCATTTAACCCACACCGTCAACACTCATCTGTTACTGTGCAGGACAGTAGCCTCTCTTTCCAGAAAAACAGTCAGCCAAATTCAGATCTGTCCTTGGTTTCTGCCTTCCCTTTGTTTACACTAACAGAAGCATGGGTGACTTCTCAAATACTTTTGACACACACTGATGTCCTCACCACCTGTGAATCTTTTTTGTTTGTTTGTTTTTCTATTCCTTGTCAGGAATCCTCTGAGGCAACATCAAATCTTCTCAGTGAGAACTATTCTACTTCTAATATATAGAATAATCTGAATCCACCTTCCTCCTCATAAAACTGAAAAGCCATTTCCTCTGTGGTAAGCACACTGTATGCTTGTCTCACAAAATCCACTGGTTACTAATTGTCTACAGGTTAAATGCAAATTTTCTGATTGTTATCAAGATTATCTGCAAACTGGCCTCATTTATTTTTCTAATTTATGTCTCACCGATTTCATTTATAAGCCCTAGATTGTAGTGTGCTTTTTCAATGTCATATTTACATATTATTTATGCTGAAACATCTCTTTTATCAGAAAGTTTAGATCATACCCTTAATTTTGGTATTTCCATGTCTTAACTGTACTTTGAGAAAATCTTTAAATACAGGCTTCTCTATGATGTCTTAAGAGCAAAACAAGTACTATTATACATTATTATTAGCAGTGGTAGAATCCCAGTTTACAGTAGAGAAAAGGAGCCTGAAACAACTTGCTGTTATAAGGCTATTGAAAACTTTTACTATTTCTGAAACATAATAGGTATTCTCCTTAGATATGCAAATTCATGTCAGGATAAATCAAACCTAAAGCTTATCAGTAACATAAATCAAAAAATTTTTTTCTCCATTGCAACAACTTTCCCACAGTTCGGGCCATTCAGCAAAAGGCATTCGGACTCCTGGCTAAATTGTTCTTCCCACCAAACAGTTCTCCACACTGCAGCCAGATTCATGGTTGTAAAATTTAAATAAGATTGTAGCATTCCATAAATTTAGACGCTTGAGTGATTTCCCATGACTGCAGTATGGATGCCAATTTATTAATGTGGTTTACAAAACTTTGAGGATGTTTTATCCTATTTAACTCTCTTCCACTCCTCTTCTTCATACCCACCTCTTTTTTTTGGTTTAACATTTTTTATTGATTTATAATAATTTTACAATGTTGTGTCAAATTCCAGTGTAAAGCACAATTTTTCAGTTATACATGAACATATATATATTCGTTGTCACATTTTTTTCTCTGTGAGCTACCATAAGGTCTTGCATATATTTCCCTGTGCTATACAGTATAATCTTGTCTATCCACTCTACATCTTGAAATCCCAGTCTATCCCCTCCCACCCCCCACCTCCCTGGGAACCACATGTTTGTATTCTATGTCTATGAGTCTGTTTCTGTTTTGTATTTATGTTTTGTTTGTTTGTGTTTTTTTTTTTTTAGATTCCACATATGAGCAATATCATATGGTATTTTTCTTTCTCTTTCTGGCTTACTTCACTTAGAATGACATTTTCCAGGGCATCCATCCATCCATGTTGCTGCAAATGGCATTATGTTGTTGGTTTTTATGGCTGAGTAGTATTCCATTGTATAAATATACCACTTCTTTATCCAGTCATCTGTTGATGGACATTTAGGCTGTTTCTATGTCTTGGCTATTGTAAATAATGCTACTATGAACATTGGGGTGCAGGTGTCATCCTGAAGTGTAGGGTTCCTTCTGGATATATGCCCAGGAGCAGGATTCCTGGGTCATATGGTAAGTCTACTCCTAGTCTTTTGAGGAATCTCCATACTGTTTTCCACAGTGGCTGCACCAAACTGCATTCCCACCAGCAGTGGAGGAGGGTTCCCTTTTCTCCACAGCCTCTCCAGCATTTGTCATTTGTGGACTTTTGAATGATGGCCATTCTGACTGGTGTGAGGTGATACCTCATTGTAGTTTTGATTTGCATTTCTCTGATAATTAGTGATATGGAGCATTTTTTCATGTGCCTATTGATCATTTGTATGTCTTCCTTGGAGAATTGCTTGTTTAGGTCTTCTGCCCATTTTTGGATTGGGTGTTTGTTTTTTTCTAATTAAGTCATATGAGCTGCTTATATATTCTGGAGATCAAGCCTTTGTTGGTTTCCTTTGCAAAAATTTTCTCCCATTCCGTAGGTTGTCTTTTTGTTTTACTTAGGGTTTCCTTTGCTGTGCAGAAGCTTGTAAGTTTCATTAGGTCCCATTTGTTTATTCTTGCTTTTATTTCTGTTGCTTGAGTAGACTGTTCTAGGAGAACATTTTTGAGATGTACGTCAGATAATGTGTTGCCTACATACCCACGTCTTGACTTCTACAACTCCACTTTCACCAGACTTCTGTGGTTATCCTAACATCTTACGCTCTTTCACTGATGGTCTTGGCATGTACTAGTTTCTTAATTGAGAACATCATTTTCCCTGACTCCTGCAACAATCTTTGTCTAATTCAATGTTTAATTTTCTTTCCAATCCTAGGCTAAATATCATCTCATTCATGAGTCTGTCCTTTGTGCGATAAGCCTTTCTGAGTGTGGCAAGAACACTGTACTTCCACTGTCATAAACATCACACTCTCTATTGTCATTAATAGTTGCTTATCTGTATCCCTCAGTATAGTATTTGTTCACTAAGTCCAAGTAGCACAAATTGATTGGGCTTTACTGTTTCTTCACCACTTTCAATGTAGGGGAGGTGAATTCTCGCACAACCAAGCAGTGCTCTGACACCAGCTGGGTGTCCTACGATTCAACTCAATTCTGACACTACGTACCTGAAAATACTACCAGATTCCACACATTCAGGCTCAGTCGCACAAGACCACCTCCACTTCAGATGCAATCACAAGCCCACATTGCTAACCTGTGCTTCTGACCTATTGACTATGGACTGGAGATTCCCACAGCACCTTCCTGGGGTTGGCTGATTTGCTAGGGCTGCTCACAGAACTCAGGAAAATCCTTTATTCACTAGATTATTAGATCACTGCAAAGGATATTAAAGGATGTGAATCAATAGCCAGATGAAGAGATACATAAGGTGAACAAACAAAGGAGCTTCAGTCCTCAAAGAGTTTGGGGCCAGGCACGGGAAAGTGTTCTGAACTCCTCTTTTTGAGTCTTAATGGAGGTTTCATTACATAGGCACGATTGATTAAATTATTGGAGACCAGTGATTGAACTCAATCTTCAGTCCTCTCTTCTCCCTGGAGGTTGGGGATGGGACTGAAAGTTTCAGCCCTCCAATCATAATGTTGATTCCCCTGGCAACCAGCCCCCATCCTTAAGTTACCTAGGGACTCTCCAGAAGTCACCTGTTAATGTAACACAAGTGTCCTTTAACAAGAATGTCTTTATCACTCTTATCACTTAGGAGCTTCTAAGGGTTTTAGGAACTCTGCTCAAGAAATGGGGATGATGATCAAATATATATTTTTAAAATTATAAATTACAATGTCATACAACCCAGAATAGTTTTAGGTACCTAGTAGTCATCCAGTCAATATTTGCTAAGCGAATAAATGTAGATTGGTGGATAAAATGTGTAAAGTTCATGAAATTTCAGATTGCAGGGTAAGTTATGAATTTTGAGGAAGAACTACCACTATACACACACATACTGACAATATATATTATCTAAATATGTGGGACTTAATAGAAGTCAAGTGGCAAGAAAGGGATGGAACAACTGTCTATGATTTCTGAGAGTCATGTGGTTGATGGGGACACATCTATCACTGCTAGAACTAAAAGGGAGGCAAATTTTTATTAAGCACTGCTCTTTTACATATTGAGGTTTATAGCAACCATTTGAAATCATCTACACTAAAAATCTAGATACTTCCACTTATGGGAATATTGACCAATACTAGACATTACTGGTTCTTAAACTCACTGGTAGCAAGGTCACCTCCTTGTCAAGGTGTGGAAAGCAGAAAGTACCCAAAAGCTTTTGAACAAAGTCAGTTCTTCATTATTCCAGGTGGTCATGTTTCCAGAGCATGCTAGAAAAGTAGGTTAAAAAAGAGAGAGAGGGTAGATTGGATCAACACTAGGGAAACCCAAAGTAGGCAAATTTTATCATAAACAACCCCAGCATTTATGTCCAGGCCCAGCTGGGGGATTCTAACACACTTGAGAGCTCATAAACTTACACGTGATGTGTGAGTGAAACTGAGTCCCCCTAAAACGGAGCTCCCTTACTGAACTTATGGTTAACCTCTCTATCCAAAACTTTATTCCCTTTCTTGTCCTGCCCCTGTTCTCCTCAGAACTGAGGAGTATCAAAAAGAAAGAAAAAAACAAAACAAAAACAAAAAACTGTGGGGCTTAAAACTGAGCAGGACCCTGCAGGGCCTTCCTAAGTACAAAAGCCCACCATGCCCCCCCTTTCTTGTTTGTAGAAGAAAAGGCTTTAGTCTCCTAGGCCTTCCCTTAGTTCCAAAGGGCAGGTTCAAACTGTTAATAGGACAGTAGAGTCGCAGGACACCGCGTTCCTCCTGAAGGAATATAGATAGCAGTGTGATGCATATCATCGAGTTGTTCTAGAGAAAGCAAGACATTCCCACCGCCACCCAGGTGGAGGATGGTGACTACATGCTGACCACAAGCAGTAGACCCCAGGCTGGTTGGAATGAGAAGGTTCAGATTCCTGAAACATCACCTTATTACCTCACCACCAACTAGTCAGAAGAAGGTCACGTATCCTGAGACCCTCTACCCTAATGCTGTCTTTAAAAACTTTACCTGAAAGCCACTGGAGAGTTCAGGTTTTCTGAGCATGAGCTGCCCATCCTCTTTGCTTGGCACTCTGCAAATAAACCCTTCTTTTGCTGCGAACACCCACTGTCAGAGTTCGGCTCTCTCTGCTACAAGCCTGTGAACCCTTGCTCGGTAACATGAGTAGTGTCAACACAGTGCCAAGCTTAGTGTTTATTTTCTTTTTCTTTTTTTTAAATTGAAGTATAGTCAGTTACAATGTGTCAATCTCTGGTCTACAGCATAATGTCCCAGTCATGCATATACATACATATATTTGTTTTCATATTCTTTTTCATTAAAGGTTATTACAAGATATTGAACATAGTTCCCTGCAAGCTTAGTGTTTATTGAAGTGAACTCAGTTGAATGTCTGCATCTTTCTCTCTTTCTAATTCCTTTTAACTGGTATCCTAAGGTTTTGTCTTTTATGCCAAACTCCACCATCAAAATCTATTTTTTCTCTCTCTAAAAGATCAAATATCAATCACATATTTATTCTCCAATTGCATTTAAAGTCACTTTTGCTTTCTCTCTCAAGAATATTTGAAGTGTATACCTTATCTTCAATTGGGAATTGGTTCGGTCTCCGTTAAAAGAATGCCATGCTTCACAAAGCAGGCAAGCCAAAAAAAAAAAAACAAAAAAACCCTTCCTGTTTCGTAGCTAACTCCCTTTTATCTTTTAGAAGAAAGATCAAATATCACCTCTTCCAGTAAGTCTCCCTTGCCCTTTAGAGCAAGTTGATTGCTCTGATAAAAGTTTGTGTCATAATTTGAACTTTTCTTTCATATCTCTTACTAATTAGATTTCTGTACAGTTACTTTTTGTTCAGTGCCCATCTCCCCAATATGCTGTAAGTTCCTTGTGGGATTTGGGGGGGCATCCTCATTTTCTTGCAACACTATCTTCAGTAAGTAACACAGTGCCAATCATATAGTTGGCATGTTACAAACATCTCTTCTGAATACACTAAAAATGAATATAATGTAGAAGCTCTAGGTCAAAAGTAAATTTAAGGGGTTTTATGGTCAAGAGAGCTGCTGTTCTCCTCTCACATTATTTAAAGAGTCATGTTCTCTGCTCAGCATAAGGCTTACGATCTTCCTGAGGACAAGGCTTGGGTGAGGGTAACGGTTATAGACGGGAGCTGGTGTTGTTCCACTTTGGCACAGAAGAAATTGGAACTTGAAGGTAATAAGGTGATAAGATTTAGGAGTTGGATAATAAGTCTAATAAGGATAAAGGAGTTTTGAAAATTTTCAAGAAGTGTTGGTATGATACTTATTTTACTTGTTTCCTAATTATCTATAATATAGTGTAGCCCAAATCTGAAAGATGCAGATAAACAGTTCTAAGTTATTAACAAGTTGGAATTATTTTATCTACATCTAAACAAATATTGTTACTCTGAAAAATGCGTCTTGTTCAGTGACAGGAAACTCAGCTCTATTGTTCTGTTTTTATTTCACCACCTGTCTTGTTTTACATCTTTTAAATTATTCAGAATAGAAAACGTAAGGTGTTACTTGTTAAGTAACATCCACTGGGTTCTGATTTTCCTCTGTCTTATTAACATGTCACTCAAAATGGTGTCACCATAACATATTTAGATGCTGTCACTGGTGCAGGAAAAACGGATGTGGGGCGTGAGGAGGGCCGTGTCCCAGGCTTCGGTTGAGCCCCTGGGACGTGCCCTGCCAAGTGTGGGTCCTTGGCTTTGTGCAGGAAAAAATTTAAGAGTGAGCCACAGTTGAGTAAAGGTAAATTTATTTAAAGAGATACATTGAAAGGCAAGAGAAAGGCCATGAGGTGTGGGGGTTTAAAGTAGGTAAACACTCCGTTGACAGAATGTGGGCTGTCTCTGAAGGGAGAGAGAGAGGCAGCCAGGAGGGGCAGTGTTGCCTGTTTTTATGGGGTTTGGTAGCTTCATATGCAAATAAGTGGAAGGACCAGTCTAACTTGTCTGGGGAAGGGGCTGGGAATCCCAAGAAGTCGGCCATTTCCCACTCTTTGACCTTTTGTGGCTAGCCTTGGGACTGTCATGGTGCCTGTGGGCATGTTATTCACCATGCTAATCTATTACAATAGGCATATAATGAAGCTAACAGTCTACAAGAAGTTAC
The DNA here is from genome assembly GCF_048773025.1 of Camelus bactrianus. Lineage (NCBI taxonomy): Eukaryota > Metazoa > Chordata > Mammalia > Artiodactyla > Camelidae > Camelus > Camelus bactrianus. Next base: position 37,022,359 of record NC_133539.1, read on the forward strand.
ATCTCCCACCATCTTGAGCTTCAAGGCCAACTGGGGGTTGAATCTTTCACCATTTTGATGTTAATTGCTGTAGCATTCCTTGAATGGCTGTGCCCTGCCCCCTTCCTGTCTCATCACCACATCCTTCTAACGCATACACCATATACTATAAATGTTCTCTTGCTCTTCTCACTCTTTACCTTGTTCCCTTTCATCACATTCTTTTCAAGTTTCCGTGGGAAAGCTAATAAAAAAAAAGGTAATGATGCATTTTCTAGATGTACCAGTTTAGTAATATTTTCACTGTGGGGTTTAATGCTGTGAGAGTTTTTACTTCATCACAGATGTGGACGTATCCTCTTTAACAGGAATAAGATAATGTTTTTTGTATGAGATTTTTAATTTTTTTTTTCTTTTTTATGCACCTGAATTATTCGATCTAGCATTTATATGAAACCGTTTGACTATAACCATTTCTGCCTTTTTGAAGTATGATATATGTTCTCACTAGTCTCAGCAGTTTTAATGGTTTGCTCCTATTATTCCTCTCATGTTAGGATATTGAAAATTTTTGATTAAATACAAAAGAAAAAATTGAAGAAAATCTTGAGAATTGATTTTCTTGTGACAAAGTTGTAGGGATATGGCAGTAATATGCAGAAGCAATTAGTTTTAGGAAAAACTTAATCTCTACTAACACTGCTCTTCTAATAAGCACATACACACATCTACAAGGTAAAACTACATTAGAAATCAAAACAAAAATTAAGATTGCACTATGAGTCCATGACATGTTACTTTAAAAAAAAAAATGTGTTGCTTCTGTTTTTCCTCCCTACTTACCCACCAAAGGAAAAAAACTGTCTGTTATCTGTAAAAGAAAGGCATGTAAAATTATATTTTATAAATCTCTAAGTTCCCATGAAAAAACAAAAGGTAAATAAATCAAAGGAATAAGACAAAAGCAGATCAAAAATATCCTCATTTAATGAGCTATCTTAGAGAAATCTAAAAATATTTAATGTAGGTTAATAAAGGAAGATTACCTACTTTTCTACATTTTTACTTGTGTGTAGAATTTTTTTCATTTTTTAACATTTAAAAATAAATTTGAATATTTGTCATTCCTTATTTTGTTTCATAAAACTAGCATCTTGTAAAAATCAGCAGAAGCAGAGTTCATTTGAGTCTTCAGTTAAACAGCAGCAGAACCCAGTTGCTTTCCAGTTGAGCCCCAGCCATTTTGCAGTTGAAATATCACAGAAGATTCTTTCTGTGTCTGCCACCACCAATTGAAGCACAACAGAGAAAATAGAGGTTAATCAGTTTCTCTGTGCAGGTCCTTTCAAAGGAAGGTTTAGTCCAGGCAAAGGTTTCCTAGATTGTGTTCCACAAATCCCAATTTCTTAGACCTTAAAATGTGTTACCTCATTGAAAACTCTTACGTGGTTAAGATTGGAAAACACTGAGTTAAACAAAGCAACTATTCTTTTACTGTGAAGGAAAAACCAGGCTGGTCTAACAAGGTCTAGGAATGTGAAGGAGAGGCTGTGCTGGGCTAACAAGATAACTCACAAATCTAAGTATTGGAATACTGATCTGAGTTCTGCTGGACTAACTTGTAAATCTAGGTTAATTAGTTTTGGTTTGCTGTTCATGTTTTTTTGCTAGCCAGCTGGATTTTCAAAGATATATATCTGGCTTTGGAATGTTGGTTTGCTGCCTCCCTGCCTCCACTTTTGTGATGATAATGCTGCTAAAGCTGTTCCATGCCTATTGGCCAAATACCCCAGGCTTGTACTTTACCCTATAAAACCTCATGCGCACACCTTGGAGGGGCTCAGAGCTTCAGAGCAGAAGCCCCTCTGAGCCCGCCGGCGTAATACATCTGAGTACTCCAACCCTCCGAGTGGTGCTTATTTCTTGGCTGGCCTGTCGTTTCCATAACATTACTACAAGATTTTTCTGAGATTTTGCTATGTTGATGGTCATTATAAAGTGTAAAGAGAGAATTTATTATGTAATACTTAATAAATAATTTGAAAACAGTGTGCTTTTTAATGGGTATTGCTAATTAGTCCCTCCCTGCCCCCAGAACATTTAAGAAAATAATTATTTTAGATAATAGGCTTTAATTCAGTTCTAGTAAAGATACTATTTTTTTGGTAGAGAAGAACTTATTGTCTTGGATTTTTCCATCAACAAGGTGACAAGCTATGTAATAAAAGTTAATAGTTTCCAAGGACATCTCAAGTAGAGATGCTGTTTAGGAGAGTTTAAAAATCAGAAACATTTGTGCTGTTGATGTGGATTTGAGATCCATTAAGCTTATTAATAGTTATTAACTATACAGGAAATTATTAGATATTGGGCCTGGGGGACAAGAACATAAATATAAGAGAATGCTTGAGAACCCCAATGTGTAAGAAACATATGAAAAAGAGATGTCAAAGGGAATATGAAAAGGCAAGAGTCAGACAGGTAGAGGAGAAGAATAAATATCAGGAAAAGATAATTCCTAGTAATAAATAATAATATTGTATTCTAGGTAGCAGCTTGATAAATGTTGACACAGAGGAAGTCAAATGACAAAAAGAACCCAAGCAGATATTTAAAGTATCACTGAATTATAAGAATTTTTGCACACTTAACATTTATGATTTTTCTAGAATCTTTCCTAATTTATCAGAACAAATTTATCAGAGTAAATCAAAGTTAAATAACATATGAGTTCTTGTCTACACCACTTCTGTGTGTGTGTGTCTGTGTGCATAAAATATGCTTGTAAATGCATTAAACTACTTTTAATAATCAATTTATACAGAAGTCAGATTCTGTTATAATCAGAGTCAATTATTATGCTATGGTAGTTAGCAGTAGCAAAGGATGTGTTTATAAAATATTAAAGTTCTCCCAGGGATTTATACTATATTCATTAATTTTTTAAACTTATAATTTAGAAAAAGATTATACATTTGTAAAATACACAAAATAATATAACAAATCTACATGAACTTATCATAAAATGTCAACAATTATTAAGTCATATTTTATCTGCAATGTTTTAGAACATATATTTACAATAAGAATTCTACTTTTAAAAAATGAGCTATCATATTATTGCCCTTAAAAATTGAGATTTTTAAAACAGTTCAGCACTAATTGGATACTTAACATGAAATCTTAGCTCTTTCAACATTTTGACATATAGTTCAACTTAATATCCTCAAATATCTAGTTGGTGCTCAAACTTAATTATTTTATAAACGTGTACATGTGTGCTTTTTATTTGCTATGTATATTTATTTATGATTTAGAATTGTTTGTTTGAATCAGCATCCCATAGACTTTAAACATGGTAATTCGTCAATATATCTCTGAAATTTATTTTATTCTATGGATTCTTGATAAATTTTGTTCCCTTTGAACATTTTGTTAAAGAAGTTGGGTCATATTTTTTGTGCAGTCCTCACAATCTGAATTTTTAAAAATTTCGTTCTGATCTTTTAATTTAACTCATTCTTATATCTCCATATTTCATATACATTTTATATGTTTTCACACATTTTTATATAAGAATGTATTTCACACTTTTCCTTGTATATTGGTATTTAGACCTGCTATATTGCCTGTGCATTGCTACTTTGATGTACTTTTTTTTTCTTTTTTTCAATTTTTGATCAATAGTAATTGTAGGCGATAGTAATTCTCTTATGAGCTACATAGTAATTGATTGAGTCTCTTTTGAGACACAGTCAGCCCCCTCTATGCCCAGGTTCCACATTTGTGGATTCAACCAACTGAGAACTGAAAATATTTGAAAAATATTCCAGAAAGTTCCAGAAAGAAAAATTTGAATTTGCTATGCACAAGAAACAATTTACATAGCATTTATATTGTATTTACAGCTATTTACATAGTATTTACATTATATTAGGTATAATAAGTAATCTTGAGATGATTTAAAGTATATGAGAGAATATGCTTAGGTTATATGCAAAAACTATACCATTTTATATAAGGGACCTGAGCATCCATGGATTTTGGTATCCATGGGAGTCCTGGAACCAATCTCCCTTTGATACCAAGGGACAACTGTGTTAACAGACCCTGATTATCATTAAATCTGTTGGTTAAAGTATTCCAAAGTAGTGACATTCTTCTAGTTTTCTATCTCCTACTTTAGTGAAAAACTAGAATCATCCTATAGAAAGAAACTTCTCCGTATCAACAACTTGGCTACTTTAAAACACAGGTTATTGAGGGAGAGCAGGATAAATACTAAATTTTTCAACCTACTTATTAGTTTTTTAAAATGACCTTTTTTGTAAAACAATCTTAGATTGACAGAAAATTTACAAAGATAATATAGAGACTTTCCTCAATTAAACTGAAACCCAGTTTTGCCTTTTATTAACATCTAACATTAGTAATAGTTACAACTGATCAATCAATATTGATATATTATTATTAGCTAAATTGTATACTTTATTCAGATTTCCTTAGTTTTTCCTCAGTCCTTTTTGTGTTTCAGGATCCCATCCAGGTTACCATACCATCTTTAATCACCATGTCTCTAGGTTTGACTTGGTTGTGACAGTTTCTCAGAATGAGCTTACGTGCTGACATTGATGACCTTGACAGCTTTGAGGAGTACTGATCAGGTATTTTTCGGATGCTTGTCATGATTAGATTGAGGTTACGGGTTTTTGAAAGATAGGCCACAGAGGAAAAGTACCTTTCATCACATCCTATCAATGGCACATACTTTCAACATGACTTGTCACTGCTGATGTTGACATTGATCACCTTGCTGTGGTTGTATTTGTCAGGTTCCTTTACTGTAAAGTTGTTCTTTGTATTCCCCCTTTACAGTGCTCCGAGAGAGAAATCGCTCTACTCAGCTCATACCTAGAATGTGGAGTAGTACTCCATGTCCTTGAGGGTGAGATATTTACATAGGTTACTTGAAATTCTTCTCAAGGGGTTTGTCTCTTCTCTCATCTTATGTATTTATGCAGTCATTTCTTTCAATCAGTATAGACTCGTGGATATTTATTATTTGGATTATAATGCAATACTTTTAAATTTATTTACTTATGTAAATTAATCAGCTTTGACCTTGGAGGGCTCCCTTATTTGGCTCTGTGTCCCTTTACTGTAGCACTATCAAAGAGTGTGTGTGGAAGTGCTTTTGCACTTCTTTCCTTTCTAGGTATTGAGTTTCATCTTATATTTTTCCTGCCCCAGTTCTAAAATCAGTCATTTCTCCAACAAGCCTAGGTCTCTTGTATTAGAATATGGTAATAGAAACAAAGTTCTGGGTACTAGGTAGGTTCATTGTTACAGGTGTCTTTGTTTCTTAGGCCTTGCAGATGACATAGTTAAGAAATACATGTGCATATAACAAACTACTTATATTCACACATCTATAAATATTTCTGTAAGTATCTAAATCTCTGTTAAGCTAAACAAGAGTTCACACTGTCTCTAACTTGAATCCATCACCACATGGTTCACTCTTAATCCTCTCACTGCTCTCGGTAAATTTCCAGTCCAGTAGTGAACACTTGGTTCTCAGCATCTGCCATACATTTGCTTGTTTTATTCAGTTCTGATATTTATGTACATTAGTATCAGAGTTGTTAGCCTGAACTCAGTTTAACAACTAGAGCCTAGCACTCATACACAGGTTTTTTTTTACTATTGTTTACACACTGTGTTTATTTCTCAAGTCACTCAGGTCAGCACTTCTCTCCCCACCCACCGCTGTTAGCGAGGTCATTTCATTCATTTAAAATACAGTTAGATTTCATCGTCACATTCTGCATTCCATTTGGGTATTCCCCTCTTACATTATTTCTGCTGAAGTTTTCATACAATACAATCCACTTTTTGTGCTATAGTGTTAATGGGTTTTGATAAACAACATAGTGTCATGTATCCACCATCACAGTGCCACGGAGGATAATTTCAGCACCCTAAAAATTCTCCTGTGCTTCACCTATTCAGGCTTCAACTCTCTTATCCCTAAACCTTGGGTAACCACTCTCTTTTTATTCTTATTTTTGATTTGCCTGTTCCAGAATGTCATATACTTGGGATCATACAGTGTATAATTTTTCCAGATTGCCTTCTTTCACTTTTCAATAGCCATTAAAGATTCAGCCATGTATTTTCATGGCTTGATAGTTCGTTTTTGTTTTTCATTGAACAATAGTCTATTTATTGAAGACATACCTCAGTTCGTTTAACCACTTGCTTATTGAAGGGCATCGTGCTTGCTTGCAGTCCATGGGGATTAAAAATAAAGACGCTATAAACATTTGTGTGCAGATTTTTGTGTGGATGCAAGTTTTCAAAACAGTTGTATAAATACTTAGGAGGATTGCATGGTAAGACTACACCCAGCTCTGTAATAAACTGTCCAACTATCATCAAAAGTGGCTTACCACTTTGCATTTTTATTAACAATGAAAGAGATTTTTTGTGCCACGTCCTCACTAGCTATTGATATATTCATGTTTTATCTTAATTTTTGTATTTAACCATTCTAATAGATTTGTAGTGATATCTTATTCTTTTATTTGCAATTCCCTCATGATAAATGATGTCAATCATCTCTTCATATGTTTATTTGCCATTTATGTATCTTATGCAGTGAAGTATCTGTTAGATCTTTTGTCTATTTTTTTAATTGAGTTGATTTTTTTTTACTGTAGAGTTTTTTTTAAGTTTCAAAAGTTCTTTCTAGATTTTGAATACAACTACTTTATCTGAAATGTGTTTTGTTGCAAATATTTTCTTGCAGACTGTGACTTGTTACTATATTTTAACAGTGTATTTTTGACAGCAGAAGTCTTTAATTTTAATGTCAACTTATTTAAGAACTTATTTCTACTTAAAAACTCATTGCTAAACTGAAAACCACCTAGGTTTTTTTCCTATGTTTTCTTCTAGAAATTTACAGTTTTGTGCCTTACATTTAGTTTTATAATCCATTTTGAATTACTTTTTGTGAAAAGTGTATGTTAGGTGTCTAGGTTCATTTTTTTTTAACATATGATCGCCCAGGTGTTCAAGCACCACTTGTTGGAAAGATCATCCTTTCTGCACTGAATTGCCTTTGAGCCTCTCCCCAAGTCCACTTGACTATATTCTTGTGGGTCTATTTCTGGCTCTGTATTCTGTTTCTCTGATACATATGTTGACTCTTTCAAAAGCAGTATGCTGTCTTGATTGTTGCAACTTTCCAGTAAATTTTATATGCAGTACATGAGTCCACCAACTTTTCTTTTTCAATATTGTGTTGGCTTTTCTAGGTCTTTTAGGGGAAAAGCTTGAGTGATGGGTGAGAGTGACAGTGGGCCACTCTGTAAATTAGCAAAGGATGCAAAATGACCTAAGGAATAATCCACGTATGTGCTACACTTTCAAACAAGATTCTGAGAGTACTTAGGTCATATCCTGATAATTGGTTAAATAAAGAAGGTATACCTGTAACTTAAGTAATTTGAAAATAAATTTACCCTCATGATCTCACTGCAGTTAAAGAAGAATACCCTTGTACTTCTGATGTTTAACTGTGATTTTGGGAAATTGCCTCAAACATTGTGTCAGAAGAGATGACTAAATAAAAGAAAAGGGAACTCATGAAACCAGAGGTTTAAACTTGAAAGGAAAGGGAATCCTATATATTTTAGCATAATAACAGGCAAATGTTCCTCACACAGGCACAAAAAGAAATCTAGCAAATACAATTTATTTGGAGGCTTTTCCCTGGGGAGGGTTAATATCAAAAGTATTTTTAGAAACCAGTTCAACATAGACATTGACCAACCAAAGCATGTCTAAATACTGAGACTGCCTCCAGTGGCTCATACTTGCTGTATATACTTGCTGTCCATCTCACAGATCTTGAGAGCGGGGAATTCCAGTTCCCTTCCAACTAACCAGAGCCATGTTGCTAGTAACTTAATTGCCTTTCGGTGCCAAACCGAATAGAGACTCCCTTGAAATCTGATCTTACATATCTCTGACTTTAAAATGATTTTTCTAAGTAACTTAGGTTTAGTTTTCCAGAAAGCAGAACTAATGGATGTACTTTGTGTTCACTGAGTTTCTTTTCACTAGATAAGAACTTAAAAGGAATTTCTGTCAAAGGGGAAAAAAATGATTTACTTCATTTCATGTGACGGTTTCATCCATCATAAAATTAGCTTGCAGTAATTCAGCTCTTAAAAGGGTCTTTTTAAAGAATCTTGGTAATTGACAAGACTATTTTTTACAGTTTTGTTTCTTTAAGAATTACACTGATTTGTTAGCTCTTCTCTGAATAGCTCAGGCAATTTGAAAAGAGCTAAATACATAATGATAAATTCAACTTGTATGGGATGAATAACACCCTAATTCTCAAGGATAAAAAAAGGTTTTGAGTTGTAAAAATTGTAGCTGATACTGACTATAAATCTAAGCTTCTGATAGTGTTATTTCAGGGATAGTATGGCATCATTAAGGGGGCGTTTTTAAGCAGATCAGAGATAAAACCCTACTTCTAAACAAAGCAGAATTTATTAAGCATTTACAACATGCATATTATTGTGATAGATATGATAGGTGCTGTGGAGATTATAACAGAAGAAAGAATGCCCGTAGAAATCTCACAGTCACAGTCAAATCTAAATGGATATAAAAATTCTGCGTGCAGTAAATGACTGTGTAACTTATTTAAAGGGAAAAAATGATCTCTGAAGTTGTGGTACCATTTAATTACAAACAAAACTAAATTAAGAACAACTAAATCAACAAAAACATGTCTGTAATTCTGAGAGATTTTACCATTTTCTTTAGATATTTTGAGGGGCTGCATAATCTGTTTAAGGATGAGGGTGTAACAGGGAACCAACATACAATTCTCTACTTAAATATTTTAGACACTGTTGAAAAACAACTGTGTGGGGAAAGAAAAACACTTCTTCCCGAGGCACAAAGTTGAACGGAAGCTGGCTGGAGGGTGCCTTCTTGTAATGGAGCTCTTCAGTTTACTTATACAGACTTTCTACTTACCTATCAAACCTCAAAACGAAGCTGACTAACATTCGTTCCACTGAATTAAGAACAAAACAAAAATTCTGCTATAAAAGTCTACATATCAAACAAAAATAGCTGTAAAAGAATTAAATAAAATTGATTGTGTAATTAATCCCCAAAATATATCTACTCAGTCATTTTAAGGCAATAACTTTACAATTCAATGAATTAAGGAAACTATTTGCTGATTTGTTGTCATGTGAACTCACCCTGGTAGTTCCTACTTCAAAAAAATCAATTTAGTCAGTTTTTTCTATTTGATTAATATCTCATAAATGCAAATAAAATATATTTTTTCCCTCCCTGGGTGTCTCTTTGTCATGGTCCTAATGGGAGAAAAGCAGATGACAGACATATGGGTTTATTAATTCTTTATGGAACTAAAGTAAAACAATATAGAGGCTGAATATAAATAAAGGCACCACTATTTTTTACTAAGTACAGCAAAAGACCTTTTCTCCTCTTGAGTAGCACTTTGTAAATTCACAAATGGAAATTGTTAACCAGTGTAGATTCCATTATGGTAAACTTCCTTGTTTAGGGGCAGGGATTTCATTAATGGACAGTTGATTTGAGAGCGTTAAACATACTTCAGATGCACTCTTCTTGGATTGTCTTCTTTATGTGCAGGAAGAAATATAACCTTCTCCAAAAATTTTGATCTAATGGTGCTTGATGTTAGGTATTTTTTCAGACTTAACAGTTATGCAGTGAAAAGGAAACAATTTCCAATAATTTCTAGGCTCAAGTTTTTGAGCATGGAAATTTCAGGGGGCACTAAGAATTCTGGTTACTTAGGTGAAATAGTTTCTGTAATCTTTATTCGTTTTTATTATCTTTCTAAATTTGCTGAATTATATTATTCTCCAATATTTAAAACATAGATATTTCCTGGGTGATTATTATGGCTAGTGACATTTATTAGACACTTATTCTACTCAGAATTTACAAATTTTGTTCATGTAACACTCACCACCATCCCGTGTGTGTGTGTGTGTGTGTGTGTGTGTGTGTGTGTGTGTGTGTGTGTGTGTGTGTATGTACTGTATTCTAGAAAAGGGGTTTCTGGTCTCTCTGACTCCATAATTTAATGATAGGAAATAGGAGGCATGAGCTCCCAAAAGTCGATCAAGACATATTACTTGGATTAGTACAATGGGAAACAGAATAGATTACCCGCCCTCAAGAAGCTTAAGAGCTAAATGCAAGGTTAGGCAATGTTGGATTACAGACTACAGGAGGAGGACACCTGCTCTAAACACATTCAAAATGCTGCGTGTGATATATCCGGCCTGGATATAGGCAATTACAAAGCCTTTATGTGGTAGGCCTCCTGTCCTCCCACACCAGACGTGGTGCACGGCTGGAGCATTGCAGATTCTGAAGGGAGTTGCAGTCTAGGACTCAGCCCCTGGTTGGTCATGCTCTTATGCAGAACTGAATTTACAGCCCAAATACCTTCATTTGGACGGTCTGTATGGGGGCCTTCCTGAGGCAAATATGTGGAAACCTCCTTATGATTAGGGGTAAAGGCAGGGAAAGGTGAGGATGCTTTTTCTCCATTCTGACTCAGGTCTCAGTACTTTCCCACTTGTAGTCCTTTCCTCTCTCCCTCTCCCCCCAAAAAACCCAGGTCCATAAAACTGCAGGATCCTTCTGTTTGAGGCTCCCTCTGCTGTGAGGCCATCTCCACTCCATGGGGAAAAACAGGTGAGGCAGGGGTCAGCACTTTCTCTGGTTTAGCCTATCCATGAGTGTTTAAGGCTTGACTCCTTCTTTCATTTTGACTTTTCTTAATCAGCTAGCTACTCTGGCGTCTGGCAGCTCATTTCTGTTGAGTTCATTTAAGCTCCTGCCATAGGGAAGAGTATACAGGAAAAATACCTCAGTATAGATGAGAAGAGTAAGTCAAAATGCAGAAAGTATCTTGTTAAAGATATTTATATGCAGGTCATGAGCAAAAGTTGTGAATTAAAAGCTCAGAGATCCTAAGAGACATTAGGAGAGCAGGGAGGATATGAATTTGGTTCAAACGATGGCTTACAGTTGGGGTTACAGTAAGAAATTGGAGCTGATAATCCTAGTGGGGGCATTTTATATTTAAACCAGAATTCAAGAAAATGTAAGTGGTTTTGTCCTGAACAGACAATGAAAACGTCATGATATGCTTGAATATAAGGGGTAATGTAATAAAACTTGTAATTTAGAAGCGGTTTTAGGAGTGTTTTGTCCATCTCTCTAGCCAGCCTGGCCGAACGATTATAGGCTGTATGTTTTGGGAACATATTGTGCAGGATATTGGAGTGCCTTTGAATAGCTCATGATCTAAGGGGCTGATTTGTGTTTCAACAAAGGCTAAGAAGTTATCCTACAGTGTGACTTAATAAAGACCCTTTAACAGTACTATGGGAAAACAGTGTAATTTGACTAACTCAGGAGACAGTGGGGAAGATCTCAGATAGTGGGTGATCCATAAACTGAATTTTAAAAATGTGTAGAATCACATAAACAGAGCAAGTACCTATGAAAAGATCACATAAACCAAAAATTTGTGTTTTACTTCAGACATTCTCTAAATTTTATTTCATCCTTCAGAAAATGAGAATAATTATGAGAAAAATCAGAATAATTTTTTCTACAAAACTATATACATTGAAGGGCTATTTTGATAACTGATGAAAGTGTTTGTAAATCCACAAAAAAATGTTTTATTATTAACGATGAATCTTGTATTTATAAAGTTCTGACAATTTTCAGAAAAGCATAAATTATACTTCATAATTTAGCCTAGCTTAATTTTCCATCAATTTTCAATAGGTACGTATCATTTGACCAAACCAGGTTTACAATTAAAACTATCTCATCTTAAAAATGATGGACTAGTAAAGTTTCTGATAATAAGAAATAATTTTAAATTTTACATAAGCATCGTAAACACTGCACTTTAATATAAAAACATGTGCATAGATATTCATTTGTCAAACATTTACTATAAGGCCATTGACTTCTCTGTGTGTGGAATTACTGATTGTAGTTTGATATTTTCCTTACTTCTAAATTATTAACATAGTCTAAATTTTCTAGTTTTAGTTTCTCTAAAGAAGAGTAAAAATGTTGAAAACAGCTTCCCAGATTTGTTCTAGATGTTTATGATTAACTTTCCATTCTGTGGGATTATTATCTTTTCACACCCAATTTAACAATAATTTTTTAGATTACACACCTTTGTCAAATATTTACAAATCATTTAACTTATTTATCATAGCAACTATTTCTTTTGAACTCAGTTGATTTAAGTATTATTTAAATTAATTACATAATTACTATGATGATTGCAAGTGACAAAAACAGAAACAGAAAGAAAACCAACTGCTCTCCATGATATAACTTAACATACAGAAAAAAGTGTGTGTCTACACTAGAGTGTGGTTTACTCCGTCAGAAACATTTAGAATCTGTGAATCCTACTCAGTGCTTTTTCATAGAAGGTTATCAGTTAATCTGGGTAACTGGATTGAATGGATTTCCTTATAAGAGTTTCTACTATCATTATTATTTTTCAAATTCTCAGCTATTTACCTTTGTGCATGTCCCCTCTGCTAAAATGCCTGCTCACCTCTTATCCTGGGAAACTACTACTCATTCCTAAAGATTCCGGGAGAAGCAGTGATTTCCCTGGAATTATTTTCAGATTATTTCTCACTAAAGCGAGTAAGGCAGCCCTACATCTGTGTTCAAAGATCTCCCTCTCTAAACCACTGTTGTTAATCTCTTTGCACAAATATTAATTGTAGCTAGCAATTATGGAGCACATGGTTATTATATGCGGGGCCTTGTTTTCAGCAGTTTGCATGTATTAAGTTATTTAATCCTCTGGACACTCTGTGAGGTAGGAATTGGTATTTTCTTCTATTTTATAAACGTGAAAGAAGCATATAGAGTTTGAGTAATTTGTATAAAGCAACATAGTTCCTAGGTAAAGATGTCAGGACACAAACGTAAGTATTCTGGCTTCAGAGCTCATGTTTTTAGGGTCAGCACTTAATCTCTCTCAATCACAGAACATTGTATTTTAGTGGTTGGTGTTCACAATAAGTGATTAGTTCTTGCTATCAAAATTATGTCTTTTTCATCTTTCTATCTTTAATATAGAGCACCAATGCCTGGAACATAATGATATTATCACATTTTTTTTAAATAAATGAATGAGATATCAAATGGAGTTACTTTTTAGCCATTTGAAATTTAGAGGGCTGTCTAACTGTATCAGACATCTTTTTAAAGCAGGGTGGTTAGTGAAAAGGAGAGGGAATGCTGCATGTTTCTCATATTTTCGGTCCTCTGTTGCTTTGAAGAGCCACAGAAGCTTATTTTTCACCTCAGAATAGTGCCAACGTTATTTGGTATTTGATTGTGCATTCTTGTTACATTAATAAATCATGGGAGCTGAAAATTGATGTATCATTGAATGAATCCAAATAATTTATTTTTTTCTTCTCTGCCATTCTGTCCATAAGGTTCAAAGCATTGGTTGTCTCAGTTCATAAAATTTCCACTGGATAGATAGGTTAGAGCCACTCCATAGAATCAATGTCACACAAACCATGTGGGTTGATGGATTTTTTCACATCAAACTGTCATCTTGTCTCTGCTGTTACATTATATTTGCTACCTCAACAGTGACTTAAATTGTTATTTTTTACAGCTAGTATCCCACTACGAAATAACCCAGTGTATTTTTGACCACCCATTTAACTGTTTATTGATATCCAAAGGCTTTAGCTTTTCATCCTAAGTTTGAGCCTAAAATTGTCTAGATTTTTTTTTAAGGTGGCACACATCTAAAAACGGACCTATATACAGAAATCTCACTGTGACAGGATATTATTTCAGGAGTCAGGGTTGACTTACTGATATAACATTTTGCTTTCCTTTCATTTATTTCTTTATATCAGTTACTACCCAGTTTAACCTGATGGCATTTTATGATGACTGCTGGCACTGGTGCTCTGAGAGTTAACTCTGGGGATTTTGTGTCTGTGTAGGCACTGGCATCCTTAGCCAAGGAGCCACACACACATTCACAAATACCCAAAAAAAGACACATTTTTCTGTAGATAATTTAAGAGGCATGTTTTTGCATTTAGATAATAAAGACATGCTCTCTCAAGGATGATTAAGGGGGTTGCCTTGTAAAGAGTGTGTAAAGAACAGTCCAGTCAGTGGGAATTACAATTTAAATTACAGAGAGAAAACAAAGAAAAAAGTGACCTGGTAACTGATAAATAGTCAGGATGGGAGTTGCATGTGTGTGGATGTGTGTGTTAACATTTGTATTTTGGAATGAGATTGAGAGAAGTAAAAATAATAAAGACAAAATTTTTCAAAGATGTAAAAAATAAAATACCTTCCATAGGGAAAAGGAGTTTATATTTTATACTGCATCCACTAAAGAATTTTAAATGGGACAATCATACAATCACATGTATATTTTGGATTCTGTAGCTGTGTGGAACAAGTATTTGAGTGGGAAAGAACAGGGACAAAAGGACCAATTACGTTATTCTTGAAATAACTGATATGAGAGATAACTGGATTTTGTACTATGGCAGTAACTGTTAGGGTATGGAGAAGGGATGGATTTGAAAGAATTTAAAGAAAAAATTAATATAACTTGGTAAATTACTAAATTGGATTGGGGAGCAGAATGATGGGAAAACGGAAAGAGTCAAGAATGATACCTTATGATGTGTGTACCTGGGTAGAAATGTTCCTGGAGAATGATGAAGACGAATGATTCACTGTTTTGGTAACATGAGGCAGGTGAAGAAGACTGGAGTAGATAACTGTTTGCAACATGAAGAATTAATGTGCTTATAATATACAGAGGCAGAGAGGTACAGAGGCAGCTGGAGCTCAGGAGAGAGATGCCGACTGGTGGTGTGGATTTGTAAATTATTACCATATACCTGGTCATTGAAGTCACGGGTGCCAGATCGATCATAAAGACAAGTCTCAGAGTTGTAAATGAGGAACAAGTAGGTAACAACGACACCAGAAGAAGTCTTGCACTCTCTGCATCCTGAGCTTCTCACTGCTCTCCATAACACATTCAGTCTTTCATACCTCCTCACTTTTGAGGCTGTTATTCATTATGCCTGGAACACCTTGTATTCTGTCTCACTCTCTGTCTGACGTGTTCCTCACCAGTATTAATCAGTTGGACCCGAGACAGAAGCACGAGGAATCTGAAAGTAGGAGGAACTGAGGTGGTGTTGAACAAAAAGACCCTACTACATTCAGTATTCACTGTTATCCATTCTTAGGCAACTAGAATACCATGTTCAAATGTTAACTGTTTTCTGGCTCCTTGGGAGGACCTCTCTTTGTTGTCAGAACAACCTGTCCTCATAATTTTTCGTGATACTTAAAGGATTACTTTATTTTCACATATTTGCATGTCTTCTACTCCTCTTAGACTAGAAATTCTTCAGGGACCTTGTGTGTCAGTTTTGGTCCTCTAAGAATAGAACCAAAAAAGATGCCAAGATGGGATTAGATATTAGATCATTAATTGGGGAACACCTGTGAAGGATACAGCAGGAGGGGGCAAGAGAATACAGGAGTGTCTTCAGGTCATGAGACAAGTCTGACACTTGTGAAGAAAAGTGGACCAAAGAAATCTTAGGAAAGAATAGCTTCAGACCCCAGTGCAATTTTCAGAATGTTTCCAGTGGTCCTGGAGTGAATAGTGTGGTAAACTAGAAGGAGCAGTGATCTAGTTGCTCCTGCAAGTGTTTCAAGAGGGAGGTGTGTGCACCACACTCCCTTGACTGCCACATGTATTTTGAATGCTGTCTGGAATAAATCCAACATGCAATAAAGTTTTAATGAACTAATGACTTGAATGAATGAGTTAGTGAATTGAGTTTTCTAGTTTTGATGGGTTTCCTTGCTTGTCTTTTTCTTTCTTTTAGATAGACTTTCGTTGCTTATCCTTTTTACACCAAATGCATATATTGAAAATGAAGAGTTAGAACTTAACTGACTCTTGCAATGACCTTGATTTTATTAAGATTATATAATTAGTTGAGATTCTAGCCAAATTAAATGTTATAATTGCTATTTATAGCCTACTAATCATTTAAACATATTTTAGTATGCTTTTATTCCTCACATAGACTTAATTAAGGAGCTGTGGTTACTCTCTGCTATCTCATGTCAAATAATGAAATCTGTTTTTTGTTGTTGTTTTTAATTTCTGTACTATTTATATGGAAGAAAAACTAACCACAAAGTCATATTGTTAAAATAACATTAACGTCAAACATCTATTGCATCAATAGGAATTAATATTTCAAGCAACCAAATAAAGTCTTGTTTTCAAAAATTTTTACAATTGCACAAAAGCAGTTTTCTTTACACAAAGCAGGCCTGTACTTGTTTAAATATTCTGTTTTTGCTCATGGAAATGATGGATTATGTTTAAAATGTTAGTGTAAATTAAACTTGTCTAAATAAAAATATGCAATTTATTTCCACTCAGTGTTATTTAAGTATTGCCTTTAATTTTGAAATGGAATAATTACATGTTTTTCTATACAAAGTATCTTATAAAACACTATTCTTCCTAATAACTTGAATTATATTCAGGCTTTTTAGAGTACATGTAAGGAATGTGATTTAGATTTTAAGTACATATATTCCTAAATGTAAGATTATTTGCAGCCATGTAAATATGAGATATTTCACCAGAATGAAATAGTGACATATGATTATCAATCTGAATAACAAAAATGAAAATTAATTTACGTAAAAAATCACTGTATTTTTATTTTGCATGCTGACCAAACACCAAATTAAATACATTACGTTGAAGTTAAAATTTATTTTTGAATAAGTTCCAAACTGCAATTATCTTTTAAATTGTGTGTGTTTTTTTTTTTAAAGAAGCAGGTGGGGCAATATTTATGTAACATAGGGCTGTGTATTAGCTTCCTGGGGCTGCCAGAACAAAGCACCACACACTGGGTGGCTTAAACAATAGAAATTTATTCTTTCACAGCTTTAGAGGATAGACATTTGAAAACAAGTTGTCATGAGGGCCATGCCCTCCTTGAAGGCTCTGGGGTAGCACCTTCTTTTGCCTATTCTAGCTTCTGGTGGTTTCTGGCCCTCCTTGGCATTCATTAGCTTGTAGATGGATGTCTTCAAATGGCTTTTTCTTCTTTTGTCTTCACATCACCTTTCCTCTGGGTCTGTGTCTCTGTGCCTCTTCTCTTCTGATTATAAGAAAACCAGTCATACTGGATTAAGGGCCCACCCTACTCTAATATGACTTCATCTTAACCTCGTTGCATTTACAAAGACCTTATTTTCAAATGAGATAACATTCTGAGGTGCCAGGAAAGACTTCAATTTGGGACACATTATCCAACCCAATACAGAATGTAATAAGTACGTTTAACATGTATTTTGTATTTTGTATGCCAGATTCAAAGTGTTTAGACAGTTTATCAAATTCTCCTGGAGAAAATTACATTGTTAGATAGTCTAAAGAAAAATAACAAAATTGGTCATGATTAGCCATAACTAAAAATAATTTATACACCCCCTCTGTAACTATACCATGAATGTGGAGTGATCAGTCAGCTTACTGCTCTGGGGTGGTGGGCCAGTATCCCAATTTGTATCACTGTTTAAAAAAAGAGCCATTCTAATATTTATGGTTTTAAAAATTATGAAACATTCAAATATGTAGCTCAAATATAATTGTTACAAATAATATCATATAGCATGTGTTTTTGAAATTCTTTATTTCATTCTCAATAAGCTATATGGGAAGTAAGAGTTTACCTAAAACATATGTGAAACCCTAAGTGGCCAAACAAGACTTGGAGTACAAGGCACTTTGTGCCAGAGACCTGGAAGGAAACAGACAGCAAGCTGCAAGTGGGTCATTTGTAGAGTTTAATTAAGGAATTATTTACAAAGATGTGCAGAGAGTGTAGGGTGGCAATGCCCTAGACCTAGTAACAATAATGGTGGGGGTCCTTTTCCTTCTCTAAGTCCAGATAGGAAGGAGAGGAAGAAGTTACCTGCAACCAGAAACGAAGAAGCCAAAGGGAGAGGGCCACTGTAAAGCTGGGACCCTAGGTAATATACTCAGTCAAGTGAAAGAACCTTGCAGGGAGGAAGCCAGGGTAGTAATTAATCTAGCCTTCCCCAGTTCCTCCCTCTACCTGCCTGCCAGTCCCTCCATTGTCAGATTCCAACCAGAAGCCAGAAGCAAGAAAGCACATTGATATCTATCCATAGAGCTCAGCCTCTCAGCATACATCCTTGAGTGGACAAGGTTGGAGAGAAGATTTGAAAGTTTATCTCAATTTTATACCTATTCTAGAACATCATGTACACTGTCTGATAAAAGTACAAAAAAAATCCCACTATTTACATTTTCATTTTTAATATGATTTAGTCCTAATGTCAATCTTCCTTTTTATTTTTGTTTTATAACTGAAGGCTGAGTTTAGCTAGACCCGACAATCAAAGCAGTGATAGGAGGTAGGGAATCACTGTGTCATCGGTTCTTTGTTACCTGTAGAAGCAAGCGCGCTGACATTACAGGGTGTTTGTGTAGTGGGCAGCAGTTTCAGTCTAGCATGCTTTACAGCAATTGCTGCCATTTGATAAGTAACTCCATATGGACTGAGGCTGAAGCAGTAAATCATTGTGTATCCTTCATGCCAAGCACTGATTCATTGCAGTATCTTACCCTGCAGCTCACTGCTATGAGAGTTTAGAAAATTTACTTGTTTTCTCCAATCGCAGTGATATCTCCAGTTTATTCTCTTGCTGGCTGAATTTGATGATGTTGATATTTCAGCATCACCATGTGTGTGCTAAACTATTTTCAGTCAGGCATCTACTTACAATCATAAAAGGGTTTGAAGGGACCTTAAAGGTCACATAATCTCCCTTCTCACTACATGCACACCATCCCCAAATGATAGTCATATATCTGGCTTCTGCTTGAATAATTCCAATGACAGGGAGCTGCCTACTTGAGATGCAGCCTTTTCTATGCTTGGATAGCTTTCATTGCTAAAAGTTCTTCCTTATGTTGAGTGGAAATTTATTAACTCTATTTTTCAAATCTTAGTCCTGATTCTGTTCTCCAGGACAATAAATGTAACTTAAGGTTTTTTGTTAACTCTTAAATATTTACTACCTCAAGATATTTAGCAAAGTACACACAATTTAATTAAGGTGTATATTTCACAATAACCATACGGTGCAAATAAATCTGAGTCCTTGTTTTCAGAGGCAGTGAGTTCTATGACATTCTAATTCTACATAGAAATTCAAGTTAAAAAGTCAAACTAGAATCTTCGAAGTGTGGAATTCAAAGAGCTACTCAAAATTATATACTGATGTTCTGATTCTGCTTCAGAGTTCATGGTAGAAGCAGACTATATGTAGGAATTTCAGAAAAAAAACCCTTCATTTGTATATAAATGGCATTGCTCAGGCAGAGTTTGCAATTTCAAAATCCAAAATTACACTTGATGTAGAAAACAAATGTAAATTTTGAGTAAAATTCCTATTAGTGCCCCTTGTTTTATTTTACTTTCCATCTACATCTGAAAAAGAGAAAAGACAAAGTAAATACACACTTGGGATGCCAATGAAACATAACTATTGACCACGTATTGACCACTTACTAAACATTTCATTACTGAACATATGTATATATAAAACATGCCATTTCCAGGCTTGGGCTTAAGAGCACTTTTCTTGCATCTGGTTTCTTCAGTGCTTCATCATCCACTGTGAAGATTATTTACATTACTTATTCTCCTGTGTCTAGTTGATCTTACTTTCCAAAATGTCTCAGCTATAACTGCTAAACAATGGACTAAATATCTGCTAAACTAGTCTTCCCATGGATTCATGTCAATATAGTTCATTTATGTATTGAGAATTAAACATTTACACTGTCAGGCACAGAAGGAAAAAGAAACAAGAGTCAGTCTAAACTATGAAAATAACATCAACTTCTTTCCGGGTTTAGTTCTGCACATCACACACTGCCTACATTCATTTCCTTAACAGTAATGATGTCTTGAGAATAATATTTTTTGTTTATCCTCTTCCGATATTATCTACCTTATTTTAATTCCATTCCACTGGTACATGTTGCAGATACTCAGATTTTACAAATGGCTTCAAAATTTGCACTTTAATGCAGACAGGATCCAATATTGCTCTTAAGATAGCTGATCCTCACTTAACAAGGATCTTCCTCAAATTTCTTTTTCATTTTCTCAGTGAATAAGACAGAATCTGAAAAAAATTAAACTCAACGAAAATGAGTTTAGATAAATGCTTCTGTAGATATTACTAGAGCTAAGGATATTATAAATGCTGACAATTGATTAAATGTAAAAAATTAAATTCTTAACTCATCTAAAATATTTAATACTTCCTTTAGTTCAAGTCTACTCTTACTCTTCGAGATACTTATTTATCATTTTTTTTCTGAATGATGCATTTAAAATTAGTGTTTCCAAAGAAAAATCAACTGAAAAAGTCAATTCATACATAACCATAAGAAAAGCATTAATTATTTCATTATCATATGAATTATAGTTAAATGAACTTATAATCTAGGAAAATTCATATAATAGTAAATGAATAATACAGCTAAAATATAATTGAGTTTGAAAAATAACCAAATTTAATGATTATATCACCTTTACTTACATTTTTAACACTTTCTATGCCATTTTCACTAATTTTTATGTGCATTTAGGGCTTGTTAATAAAGTATCATGCCATCAGAATGCACAGGATGCAGTGTTTGCAAATGTAAAGTAACATAAATGTGTCCGTATATTAAGCAATCCTTAACATATGTACAGTATTTGGAGATAGTTTTTATGGAGACTTTTTAACACTATAAAGTGTTAAAAGCAGAATAATTTCCTACATAAGCCCTGTGTCATTAGTTTTCAATACAGTTTTGAGTAATGGGTGAATATTTTCTTCTGTGGAACAAAACAGCTGTGTACTTTAGGTGATGCCAATATATTTATGGAACTATTGCGTCATTTGTTCAATGCACTTTGCAGGCTGCATGAGACAAAGGAGGTGAAAACAGCAGGAAGTTATTTGTGCTACACTGTGACTTTGAAAATGACACTGCAATCTTTCTAAAAGTTATTAATTTAGCAACACAAATGCAGATTTTTTCCCACTTTTCTTATAGCAACAATATTCAATTTGTTTAAAAAAAGAAAAAGATGTGCTCGTTATGTTTGAAACTTTATTTCCATTATGTGTGTGCATTTTAGTAACAGATGAACATGTGAAGAGGAAGGAAAAAACAAAGCCCTTCCTCAAGACTTCAAGGGCCAGCCTACTTGATCAACATGTTTTTAAAGATTTTTAAGATGAGTGTAACCTCAAAAATATTTCTACCCCAAACTGAATTAAACTGGAATAATGGTGGGATTGGAAATCTAACTAGGCTTCCTGAGCTCTGTCGGTGGCTTATTATTAACTTAGAACCTTTGGGGAATCTGTCATGAAAGAAAGGCTTCCTCTCTGAGCTCTGCTAATTAAATCTCAGTATACAGAAATTATCATTTTTCCCATATTTGCAAACTATGGGCTTCAGCTTACAACTTGCTGGTTTGACAGCACTGCCCCAAAGCACAAATGAGCAGCCAAAATGCTATTACCCAGCATTTGATGTCGGGGTGCCTCCTCACTGACACATTAGAAGCAGTGATGTTGCTTCCTTCTGTCCCAATAGGCTCCCAGCTAGCCTTCTGATTTAGGTTCTTGGTAGTTGGAGAGTGATCATTAAGCACAAGTCAGACAAGGAGAGAAGGAAGTCATATTTATTGCACAGCTAATTAGGCACTGTGCTAGTTCCTCACATATGTTATTACTCAATTTCCTTTCTGCTTTAATGACTCTTTACATCTCTCTACCAATGTATTCGGTTTCCTGAGGAGACCTTCCAGTCAAATGTGCAGTTTTGATCCCTGGCTGGGCTTTTTCCCCACAGTCCCTATTTGCTTTCTTATACTGGCAAACAAGGGACCATGCTTTTCTTCTTTTTACGAGCTTTCCTGAGTGTCTAGACTTTAGCATAGCCTGAGAGACCAGTTCCAGTCACTGCCTCTTTTCCTGGCTCCTATCCTGGCCCCATGTTCCCTTCAAAGTGGAAGGTATCTCTCAGGAAAGGATACATTAAGTCTTCTCTTTTTTATATTTGTATATATATTTTTAGTCTTGGAAAAACAGAAACAGATAAAAAGAACTCTCATTATCCCTCTTCTGTTCCCTTTTAATGAAGGAGGCGCTCCTTCTATATGTCTCTAAGGTATATGATCATTTACTCTCTATTCCATCTCAAAAAAATTAAACAAAAATTGATGTTATTACTCTTCCCAGGTTGTGGAAGAGAATGGGTAGAGTTTTGTTCTAATTGAGGCCAGTATGGTGTATTTGATGTCCTGTAATGTAGCTTAAGTCCAACTTACCGTCTGGACTTGCTTGTCTCAGAAATGTGAAGTTATAACAGGTAAGAGTAAGAGAGAACCTTCATACTCAAAACAATCCTATAGGATAATCATTATTATCCAAATTCTGTAGCTGAAAAAACTGAGACTCATGCAATTTTAGTGTTTGTTTATTCAATAGAAAGAGTGGCAAATTTTGAACCCAGGTCTTTTTAAATCCAGAGATAATGGACTTTGCAGCAGAAGGACTTCACAGAAGCCTATGACTTATTTACACTAAATATGCAACATTGTGTGAGAGTTTAAAACCAAGAGATAATATTTTATGACATCACATATTATAGACGATATATGACAAATGGTTAATCTAAGCTTGATTCATCTTTTTTGTAAATGAATTATGACATATAAATTTCATATAATAAATTTCACTTGTTTTAAGATTATAATTCAATAAATTCCATTATGATTTGTTCTTATTATTTACATTTAACAAATGAATGTATTTATCTAACTTCTGCCCCAATCAAAATCTAGAATATTTCTGTTACTCTAAAGTGTTTGCTTATTCCTTGATGTAATCAAACCCCTGGGACCTCCCATCTCAGGTAATTCTTACCTGATCTCTATCAGATATATTGGTCTAGTCTAGGTCTAGAATTTCATATAAATGAAAACAGTATGTACTTCCTTTGTGTCTGATTGTGCCTGGTTAATTCTGCTCATTATGATGTTTTGAGATTCATCATTATTGTTGCAATATCAGAAACTCGTAATTTTATTGCAAATTATTATCCCATTATATGCATGCATCTTTATTTATCCATTCACCTGTTGATGGGTATTAACTTTGTTTCCACTTTTTGCTGTTATAAACATTGGTGTACCACTTTTATTATGGACCGTATTTTTTCTTTTGAATTAAAAAAGTCTGCATATATTTTGGATATAAGTCCTATGTCAGATAGATATCTTACAGATATTTTCCTTGAGTCTGTGGTTTACTGTGTATTTCCTTGTTGTTACATTTGGAAGAGCACAAATATTTAATTTTTTGATTGGGGTAAACTTATTATATAACATTATATAAGTTTCAGGTATACAACATTATAGTGTGATGTTTGTATACATTACAAAGTGATCACCCTAATAAGCCTTGCTACCATCCATCATCAAAAAATTGACACCCTTCACTCATTTTGGCCAGTCTCCAACCCAGTCCCCCTCCAGTGACCACCAATCTGTTCTTTATATTGATGAGTTTTGTTTTTTAGATTCCTCATGTAAGTAAAACCATATGGTATTTGTCTTTCTTTGTCTGACTTATTTCACTTAGCATAAAACCCTCAAGTTCTATCCATGTTGTTGGAGATGGCAAGATTTTCTTTTTTATGGCTAAGTAGTAGTCTAGTGTGTGTGTACCATTTATTGAAGAGACTATCCTTTCCTTATTGTATATTCTTGCCTCCTTTGTCATAAGTTAATTGATCATGCATGTGTTGGTTTGTTTCTGGGCTGTCTATTCTATTGATCTCTAGTGTCTATTTTTATGCCAATACCCTACTATTTTGATTATTATAGCTTTGTAGTATAGTTTGAAATCAAAAAGCATGATACCTCCAGCTTTGTTCTTCTTACTCAAGGTTGCTTTAGATATCTGGGATCTTTTGTGGTTCCATATAAGTTTTAGAATTGTTTATTCTAATTCCAAGAAAAAATGTCATTGAAATTTTGATAGGGATTGCATTGAATTTGTAGATTGCTTTGGGTACAAAGGACATTTTAATAATATTAATTCTTCTAATCCATAAGTACAGAATATCTTTCCCTTTATTGGCATCTTTAATTCTTTCATCAGTGTCTTATAGTTTTCAATATATATGTCTTTATTCTCCTTGGTTAAATTTATTTCTAGGTTTGTTTTTTTTTTTTTTTGATGCAAATGTAAATGGGATTGTTTTCTTGATTTGCCTTTCTGATAGTTCATTATCAGTGTATAGAAATGCAAAAGATTTCTCTATATTGATTTTGTATCCTGATACTTTACTGAATTTATTTATCAGTTCAAACAGCTTTCAGTGGAGTCTTTAGGGTTTACTACATCTAATATCATGTCATCTGAAAATTGTGACAGTTTTTCTTCTTCCTTTCCAAACTGAGTAACTTTTTATTTTCTTGCCTAATTGCCTAATTGCTGTGGCTGGAACTTCCAATATTATGTTGAATAAAAGTTGGCTAGAGTGGGCATCCTTATATTTTTCCTGATATTATTAGAAAAGCTTTTAGTTTTTCACTGTTGAGTATGACATTAACTGTGGGTTCCTCATATATGGTCATCATTACTTTGAGATATGTTCCCTCTGTAATCATTTTGTTGAGAATTTTGATCATAAATTAATGCTGAATTATGACTATTTAATTTTGATAAAATGTTTCATGGTTTTTTTCTCTTAAGGATAGTACTTTTTATTTACTTTCTAAGAAAAATTAGCTTCCTCAAGTTATGGAAATATTGTCCTGTGTTTATTTTTAGAAGTTTTGTAGTTTAAGCTTTTATACTTGGGTTTATGATCCATTTTGAGTTAATTTTTATGTACTACTGTGTGATGCAGGGATTAAAGTTAATTGTTTTACTCATATAAAAGCTTGTTCTCTCCCCATTTATTTATCATGGCAACTTCATCAAAATTCAGTTGATGAGACAAATGTGGATCTATTTCTGGACTGTTTTTTTTCTTTTCATTGATTTACATGTCTACCCTTAAGCAAATGCTAAAGTATCTCAATTAGTGTTTTTAGTTTTCTATTGGTGCTGTGACAAATTACTAACAATTTAATGGCCTAAAACTACACACATTTGTTATCTTACAGTTCTGGATATTGAAAGTCCAAATGGGTCTCTTGGGCTAAAATCAAAGAGTCAGCAGAATTGCATTCCTTCTGGAAGCTGCAGAGGATAATCTGTTTCTTGGCCTCTGCCAGCCTGTAAAGGTCACTCAGTATTTCCTTCTCCCATGGCCCCTTCCTCCATCTTCAAAGCCGGATATATCAGGTAGAGTCCTTCTCATGCCACCGTCTCTCTGGTTCTCTCTCTTCTGCTTCTCTTTTCAACTTATCAGGATCCTTGTGATTGCATCAGGCCCAGACAGACAGTCCAGTAAAACCCTTCATTGCAAGGCCAGCTGATTAACTAACTCAATTCTATCTACAGCCTTAACTCACCTTGCCATGTAAGGTAACACACTCATAGATTCCAGGGGTTAGGATGTGAACATCTCTGGGGGCTATTATTCCACCTGCCAAAACCACTATAGTTATATGGTACATCTTGAAACAGATAACAAGCTTTCTTCCAAATTCATTCTATTTTATTTTGTCTTGTTTTGTTGTATTTGTTTTCTTTATCTTTTACATTTCCAGAAACATTTTGGAACCATCTTGTTAATTTCTAATTTAAAAAAAAAAAAAACCTGTGGGATTTTGATTTCAGTTGTAAGTTTTCTTTTTGTTTTTTATGTTGTTTCTGAATTCTTTTGAATTATCTTTTTAGTATTTAATTTTAATCTGTTTATTAGCTATATTTCTATTTTTATTTTGAGATTTTATCCAGCTTACAGTATGTATTTTTTAAATCACACTACCTTCAAATAATGTACTACATTATCTAAAATCTAAAAATACTGCAGTCAGCTCTTTATATATGTATTTATTAGCCCTTTATCAGATAAATGATTTACAAATATTTTCTCCCATTCCATAACTTGTCTTTTAAGGTTTTTGATGGTTTCCTTTGCTGTATAGAAGCTTTTTAGTTTGATGTAGTCACACTTCTTTAATTTTGCTTCTGCTGTCTTTTGGGGTCAAATCCAAAAACTTATTGCAAAGACCAGTATCAAGGAGCTTACTGCTTCTGCATAGGGCCCACCGAACTGAAGTGTGAGCTGAAATGTTGCACATAGTGTTTAGCATGAGGAACTCTGGTCTAAAGGGCCCTGTGTGAAGAAGCCTCTGCACTTGGCACCCTATGAGCAATTGAAGCTAGACTAAGCACAAAGTAAAAGAAAAGGTTAGACTTTGTTTAATACTCATATTCTATTTTTATTTTCTAGAAATTGTTTATGGGCCTTCTTGGTGACACAACAATGAAAAGATTGAAGAAATAATGAAGGAAGTGCCAGGGAGCAGGTTTGATGATCTTCATACTGTCTTATTTTATACTTAATGACAATGATAAAATGGAGCAATGTTTTATTTCATAATTTAAAGTATTCCCCAATCATGCTGTAACATTTCACTTTATGTATGTGTATTAGTGGACTGATGGGAGTATATCTTATTTGTTTTAAAAAATAAATACATTTGATTAAGAAAATAAAATATCAGATTTCCCTAGCAATTTGACCCCAAGAATTTGAAAACTGGATTAATTATCTACCAAAAATATAACATTTTTCTTGGGATATGAAGTGATTGATGGAGCATTTAAGAATTATTCCCTAAATTATGATAACTTTTTAAGTGAGTGAAGATATGGATCATCCACATAGTTGTCCAAATAATTTCTTTTAGGGCCTTGGGAAGTCTAAAACTTACTTTAAGGAGAGTATCATAATGATGAAAGAAAGAGGCTTTAGGATCTGAACAAGTACTTGGGATATATATTTGTCACAGTAGCATAGAAATAGCACAGTTACAAGAGAAATCCCTATAAACTATTTTATTAAGAAGTTATTTAAGAAATTTAAGTAGTTAGCATTAGGAATCATCTAATTTGCTCACTTTATTCCAGAATTTCTGGTACAGTAAACTCATTACAGCTCAAGGGCCAACTGCAATATCTTTTATGAGAATATTATAATTGTCATGATTTGTAGTGTTTTAGCTAGAAATAGTTTTCAAAATAAAACTGAAAGTAATTCAGCTATATTGCTCTAAAAATCTATATAAAAATTAAGCAATTTAGGTTGTATTTGATCTTATTAGAAATAATAATACAAAAATTCTCTTACTTAAGAGCAAAAATGCCATTAACCAAGAT